>NC_091539.1:58338333-59737500 GCF_042242935.1 Bactrocera oleae
ATTTATTGTCGCTTCGACTTGCGGTGCCTACAATAGGCTCTACGCTGCTTTATTTGTTTGCCACGCTACTTTTGTCTGCACCGTTAAGTGAGTGGTACAAAGTAGCGCTGCCAGATATTATTTTATATTTCATTTTCACAAAAATACAGTTATAAATGAATATGTGTAAATGGAAAGCGCAGAGCATTTTGTAAAAACCACATTGATATTTTTGCAAATTAACCAAGCGTGCGGTGAAATGAAAAGAAAAACAAAATGAGAACGAAATAAAAAGCATTTCATACAAAATGGCGCAGCCCAAATGTGCTTCGTCACGGCAAAAAGTGCTTGCGATAATCAAATTTGAATGCAGCAATTCGTGGAATAATAAAATCAGTGAAAGGTGTACAATTATTCATACTTAATCTGTTGGCATATATTGTACACACCACTCATGTGTATATGTATATAGTATGAATATAATTACATATGTATATGTTTGTATAGCTGAGCGCCTATGTGTGATTTGAAGGCCGTAATTTGCGTATAAAATCGTTAGGCGCATAAATTAAGTGTTAGAATAGCAGATTGCTCCTTTATTGAGGGAAAATGTTTGCAAATCCGCAAGAAATAAATAAAAGAAAATGTTTATTATACAGCGTAGTAAAAGAAGTTACGTGCTGAAATTAAAAAAAAATAAATTATTTCGTAAATACTTACTTATTACTGGTATAATTTTCAATTCAGAAAAATTAAAATAAATTACTTCATTATTTTTGCTTGTACATTTAACTATTAGAGCTAAAAAAATCGACAAAGCATATGAAAATAGAAATATTCATTATTATTGAATTTGTTGCCTACATTTAAGCGCGCAGCTATGCGTTGTTGGGAATATCTTTTCGTAATTAAGTCATAATAAGAAGAAAAAATAAATATTTTAAATAAAAAAATGGGACATAAAAAAATAAGTTTACACCAAATTTCATGAATGAAAAACATTTTTTGTACAAGATAAAAATTAAAACCCTAAAAACGAGGTTTTTGAGATTATGTGAAAAAAAAAAATTGTATACAAAAGTTGTAGATTTTTTCATTACCTACAACTATATCTTATAACTTATTTCGATAGAACTTGTTATTTTGCCGGGAATCGAGATAAACCGTTTTTAACGCTTAAAATTTTAATTACACCCCTTCCTCTTCCTGACCGCAGATCTCCCATAAAATTCCTTACCATTCATTTTTGTCATTTTATCTTCCTTTCCCAATAGGTTTCAACCTACAAGGGTTTTTTTTTTTACTTTTTTCCAATTACCGTTAACGTGCAATTATTTTAAGGGGCACACCTAGTGTGATCGCCTCAAAAAGTGATATTTGGGAAATATTTTTATAGAAAACTAAAATCTTTAAAATATATTTATAAATAATTAATGAAAATATATGTTAGTTATTTGCTATTCTCCAAGTTACTAAAGAGGTCGTAAACTGCTTCCGATTGGTAAAAAAAAAGTAAGGAGGGTCTAAATTCGGGTGTAACCGCATATTTTATACTCTTGCAAATTGCAGGGCTGAAAGCCAAGGACTTACTTTCAGGCATTGGCATAACTTTATGTTAACACTAAAAGGCGCTAAGGGAAGTATAGATTCGATTGTACCCATATTTGACAGATGGGTATAGTATTATCAGCACAAGATTTTCGGTGAATTTTAATCTCATAGACTTACCCATATTTTCGATAAAAAGCTCGTAATAGGAACTGGGGTCCACATATTCGGTATCTGGGGGCTTGAATAATTGTGATCCGATTTTGACAAAATTCAGTCAGCAGGTGGCATATCTTAAAGGCACTACTCGTGCAAAGTTTTATCTCGATGTATTCATTGGTATTTGATGTGTATACTCGATAGGGAAAGAATCAGATGGAATCTAAAATTTTCTTATATGGGAAGTTTCATGGTTGTTATCCGATATCACCCATTTACGTACTGTGATTTAGAAAAGTGAAAATAATGTTATATTCCAAATTTGGTTGGTATTGGTCGAGCAGGTGCCGAGATATCGGTTTTCACCTAAATATGGGCAGTGTCATGCCCATAACCCAATTTTGAAACGAGCTCCTATTAAGCTTGTTTTATCATCTCGAGTGCAAAATTTAGTGTCTCCAACGCTTTTATTTATTGAATTATCGCACTTTTAGCAGTTTTCATCATAACAGTTATATGGGGGAGTTTCTGGGATTATAATTCGACTTAACCCTATATTTTTTGCCAAGGAATACCTGTACAAAGTTTCATTACGATATCTCAATTTTTACTCAAGTTACAGCTTGCACGGGCAGACGCACGGAAAGACAGTCACCTGGATTTCAATTTGTCTCGCCATCCTGATCATTTATATATGCCTCGATGAGTTTAAGGTGATACAAACAGCCATTAAGTGAACAAAACTATTACACTTAGCAATATGTTGCAAAAGTATAAAAAAGAAAATTAACGAAATGGCAGGCTAAAACCAGCACAAAATTTTGTCAAAAAATTAGATGATTTTTGGCGCGCAAAAATTTTATTTTTCATTCAAACGTAAAACTAAGTCAGAGTAATTGTACAGAGAATCAGATACAAAATAAGCAGAAAAACATCAAAGCGATCGGATGATTTGTCTTAGAGTTACAACTGCAGCCAATTTAAAAAAATGTACTCGAAAATTCTTCAAATTTTAGGAAGTGCGTATGCACTCGCTCACTTTTAAGTCAATATGTGTAACTATTTTACCACTATACGAATATACAATTATTTTTGCCTTACAGCCAATCATGTACGTACGAAATATTGTGAAATTCTAACCTAACAAAAGTTCTACACACAACAAAAGTGAAGCTTAGAACATACCAGCACAATTGGCCGACTCTTTATTTAAATTCTCGTCTTAACATTGAATAATTAAAGCGTACATTTTACCACATTAAACTTTCTAAAATATTTATATAAAACAAGTAACGGTATGTAGTAGTTAAGGCAAGAAATGAAAGTTTCATTTTATTTCATTAAAGTCAGTAGACATTTTGTCAAAAATTAATTGCAACCAAGTTCGCAATACTTGAGCATTGCCAGCACATAGCGCTACTGCTTGAAAGCAGTAAATAGAAGCTGAAGAAACTTGGATTAGCCACACTTGAGCAATGTCGAGTGTGTTGGGAATGCACTTTTGCGAAAGCACAGAAGCATAAAAATTTCAACAATAATCATATTGCAAGTTCTCAAGAACTTTTGCACTTTTGCAACAAATGCAGATGTAAGCAAGTATTTACACACTGAGAGGAGGGCGAGAAAGAAAGAGAGAGCAGAGCATGAATAGCAAAGCTGTGGAAGTTGCAAGATAAAAAATTTGAATAAACGAGTTAAATATATGTATTTATATGTGCATGCGAGAGTAAATATATATGTGTTAGTATATAAAGGCGCAGCAGTAAATAAATACATGCCTTTTTGCAGACATTCTGCTACAAATTAATTTTACATGTGTATAACATATACGCTTTGATTCATGTCACCACAAGAATAAAAGAATAGTAACAACAACAACAAAAAATGTGAGAAACACCATTTACATATAGAAAAAATATATCGAAAGTAAAATATGGCAAAATCTCCAACTGTGCGTAGCCAAGAGGGACAACAGCCAGGCAGCAAGCCAGCAGGCAGGCAGTTTTACGAACTGTACCATGCATTTGTTTGCACATGTGTAAGTGTGTGAGTGTGAGTTAACATGGAAGAAAACAAAAACAAGTTACATGTGAAAGGGTATTTACTGTATTTTGTTGCGATGGAAGAAAAATGATTGGCATCAGCATGCGGTCGACGTCACTTCACACACACACACATACACATAAATAGTTAACACACACACATAAAAAAATTTACATGTACACACACATAAAAGTTTCACACACAAACATATATAAATATACAAGTGTTACACACACTCCAGCGCATGTTGCAAGCAGCCAACGAAACGCTAGCAGGCAAACAAGCAAACATGTGCGAATGTATGTGTGCAACACGCACTTGCCACCGACACTCTTTCACTGCCAGCACACTTGCTATCGGACAATGCATGCTGCATGCAACACAGTAATTTTGCTGATATGCCACGATGTACACACATATGTATATGTATATACACATAACAGTACATATAACTGCAGCACGGCCACTACAAATGTTTGATAAAATAAAATGAATGCGCAACCTTACGTTGGTTGTTTGTTTTTCTTGTTTTTTCTTCACATTTCTATATATTTTTTATCACTTTTGTGTGCGCGTGAGTGGCGCCACTTTTATGTCGGTGGCTCACCAGTTACAAGAGTGCAAAAGTTAATGCAACATTTTCAATTTGGCTGCAGTTACCAAATATTTTTACGGCAACAACAACAACGCCAACAATAATCATGCTACAGGCAAGGCAAAGCAAATGCCGAAAGTTCTAAGATCTCCGCGTCTGTGTTGCTCGAAATTGGTAATGCTTCAAACTTGTTTACTTATGTACACACATGCATGTTTAGAAATATCTAAATAATTAAGTATATGCATAAGTATACACACAGTTGAAATACATGACTTTTTTTACATTTTAAGTTTTGCTCAAATTCGAGTGGGCATTTCTAGAGTTTCTAGTATGCGCTGCACAGAAATTTGAGCTGAAATAATTTTCTAAAAATAACAGGTATTTAAATTCATTTTTTCCCCCTTTTTGTTTTGAGTGGATCTGAAGTATTTTTGTTTTTTATTTAAATTACTGCCATAATGTGATTAAAAATTTAAGGACTATGAGGATGTAAAGGCTTTTGGTAGAACTCAAAATCATATAAAAAAGTATTTATAACAATTTTGTTCGAAAAATTATCTTAGGTATGACATTTATAGACACACAAGAGAGCTTGGTATTGCAGCTGGGCGTAATCGGCTCACTGCCACGTCCACAAAAGCGCCATTAAACGTAAACGTATAAAGTGCCATAACTAAGCACAGGAAACTGTAAAACAGGAAACTGTAGTTTGTTACAGGGAAACGCAGTAAAGAGGACCACCTGCCAGCTAAAAAATGTTTATAACATATACCCCTAAATGGTTTAATGTACGTTTCTCCCAAACCGCTAAGGTTAAATTAACCAAACTTGCTTAAAGGAAGTTATTTTAGCACTTCTTCATATACTGTGAAAATAGGTAAATCAGATTATAACCACGCCTACTCCCCATATATAGCGGTTATGTTGGAAAACTGCTAAGAGTGCGATAACTCCAAATATAAATACGCCACAAGCAATTAATTTCACAACAAAGATGGTATTGTTAAGTTTTAGAAGATACGGTGAAAAAAATGAAAATGAGTGTGAACAGTGAAAAATGAAGTGAAATTCTATATCTTAATAACTACTTTAATATATGTATTTTCGAACTTACGGTTGTCTTTGTACCGCATCTATCGCTCAATATGTAAGAAATCTTAATTAAATTCCGAAAGAATATCTTTCTAATAATAGTGTATCTATTGTACTTGCCTGTGTCTGTTATAGACATAAATCCCGTTTAACACTTTACCTTGCGAGAGTATAA
Source organism: Bactrocera oleae (assembly GCF_042242935.1). NCBI lineage: Eukaryota > Metazoa > Arthropoda > Insecta > Diptera > Tephritidae > Bactrocera > Bactrocera oleae. Next base: position 58,343,928 of record NC_091539.1, read on the forward strand.
AATGTTCGATTACATTCGAACTTAGTCCTTGCTTACTTTTTTAGTTTTTTAAGTTCGATGAAAATCAGAGACCCTTTAACCACTTATTATACGTTCTAATAAAACATCGTACCAGAGAGACTCAGATCTACTGCCTAGCCCTAACGAAAACTTCATTACGTTATTATTAAATGTTACGTATAGACCATTCCAAATTCTTTGTTACCGTTGTATTGATGGATTAAGTTTCATCGAGGCACAGTTTAGTTGGTTGAAAGAAGCGGCCAAAATAACGATTAATCGCAAGTGGACACATTTAACCTATCCCTAAACTACTTGGACTCCAACTTTGAACTTAATAACATGCAGGGTCCCGATTAGCTTTGTCAAAACTACCTAAAACTACCACTTACAGATCTACAGATACACTAGACTTCATCATAGGCCTAAAGCAACTAGTAGTTTCTTTTATTTATTCTTATACACATATGCCCTACATGACAACAATTCGAAGTCCTAACTAAGCCATACAACATATACCATTTTCGGTGAGAGAAATAACCGCAGAGTTGGAACTATCATTTGCACTTGTAGTCAAAGAATTAGTTCATTCTTCCGCAAACTTGCAAAAAATTACAATACTGCTTTAAATATTAAAAAATGTGACAGAAAGAGAATCCCTTCCTCGTTTTCAACTTAGTTGTGGGCTTGATCGGCCTTTGACCCAACACCTGAGAAGAAAATTCTTTATTCTAGAGTACTCTTAGACCAGAAATGTCTTTGTCATCGTTTTTAATCCATATTCACAGTGACATTTCGTTATCGCTTCAACCTAACCTATACCAACCGCCTAACTTACAGTAAAACTAAGAAACACTCTTGTCAACATACCAACTTTTTTTAACTAAGTAGGCAACTAAAAAACAAGCAATCAAAGTAATCATTCACATTTCTGAATCAAAATCATATATAAGCAAAATATTTTCTTCTTCAAAATTTCTACATAAAATTTCTATTTCTCGCCTTCAAGCAAAAACAAAAACAAACACAAAACGTCGCGCCATTAGTTCGCGCAAAAATCAAGGATAAACGGGCTTCGTTGCCGTTGACAGTTCGTTCAGCGCTGCAAAAATGCACATTCCATGCCCCATTAAGTTCGGTGAGCCCGACAGTCGCGACAACGACATGAGCGCGTATTCCGACTACACGCGGGTCCTGGCACACGGACTCCTAATGCTCACCTACCATTGGAATCGCAACAATTTGCAAGCAGCACCATACTTTCGACGCCCGGTAACCGCACCTGGACCACAGGCGCGCCATAACCACCACCAATACAACGAACCGGAACGGCAAAAAGCCAATGGACGACGCATTCTACAGCAAGGCCAACGTACAAAAATGCAACGCGTAAGAAACTGGTTGCGCGCAACCCGACGGCATGCGGCTGAGAGGCCACTGCAGTCACCGCAAAGGCCGCTGCTGGACGAGGTGCACGCAACGGTCGGCGATGGACCGTTGGTTTCGGCATAAAATGGAAAATGGCACTGATGGAAGGAGGCAGCAATATGAAAGCAAATGGCGGCGCAACAAAAACAGCGCCCAAGTACACCAGCATTCCTGCTGGAGTTGAGTGGGTTGAGAAAAGTGATTCCAATCAAATATATGCGCGAAAATATTTTAAAGCAACCATTCACGCGCACTTGCATGTAGAAAAGCGAAGCTCAACCGTTCGTATACGTAACCTTGCACCAGAAGTGCACTGCAGTGAAAAAGCAGTTTGCTCACTCGCCGGCGAAAATAAATGAAAACAACGCAGCGTTAGGGAATAATGTCTGCTCACATAGACTCACAGCCGCAGCGCCAGCTTCTCAACCACAGTGTGAAGCAGGAGCGGTAGTGTGAAGCTGGGGCGCTTACGTAGGAGTAATCCCGCCGGAATCCGGTTGCTTCATTCACTTCTTGCACTTTTGGCCTAATTGAAAAAAATTGCAGCTAACACACGCCGGCGGGCAGCAATGATACTAAAGCTATCTATCCAACGCCTCGGCTGTTTATATCTATCTATCTGTATAGTATACCGGCGGATGTGAGCACGGGTTTAAAAAAATACCAACATCTAATTGGACTGAAAGTTTAGTGCTGCAAAACTTCAACTGGTAAAGAGTTTTTGTTGTAAAAAAGTCTCGAAAACAAAATTCATACTTTTAATAAAAATAATTGCACAACCATAAAATAAATAATAGTACAAACCACAATTGCAATTGAGTATCAAACTTGAATTTTTTGACTGCTGTAGGCGAGCGGATATGAAACTAACACGTAGTACTTTAAGTACATTACTTATATGGAAACAACTTCCTAAAAAACAAGTAAGAAAGAAAGCTTGCCAAATACGCAACGAAACAGTTTGTTATCAGCTCAGTTGGGCTTAAAAGCAAATATTGAGGTTGGACATTTTAAGAGAGAGAGAGTTAGACAAGTCTAAGTCTTAAAAAAAAATTAGTTTTTCCGCTTAAAATATACATAACAGTCCTAAAATGCTTTCTAAAAGTGCCTTTTGAAATTTTAGTTGTAGATTCACAGTAACATTTATTTTGTAAACTACGTGCGCTTTTTTTGGTTACACAAACTTTTTTAAAGATTCCTTTTTTATTTTGGTTCACATAACAGGAGTTTCTAGTGTTCACCGTTGCCTGTACCTGTATTCCTAGAAAAAAGATGATTCTGAAGATTGGCACATGAGAGGAATTTGATTTCATTATTCTTCTCTCAGAATAAATTTTCAAAGTTCGGTATTTTTTGAGGGTTCTCACGCCTTAGATATTAAGGATTTTAAAATTAAGTTACCTCTACACTTTATTCAGTTTTAAAAGTTTTCATGTCGATTAAGTATGATCTGAAGAAATTTTTCTTATATTAAATCTTTATACGAATATAAAACGATTTGAATTACCATGAGAATTCGTCTATTTACCTAACCTTCTACAATTGAAAGTTTATCGGCCGAGGAAAATAGTAGCTATCTATCTTTTGTTACAACTTGTGCAAAAAAATAATTTCTTCCAGTATCAATAATGCTATTTCTTTCTCCCCTTTGGAACAAGCTAAATCACGTAATCCTCCTAATTTACTCTGATCTTCTCTGATGAATTATTAATAATAAATTTTTTGACGTTTTTGGCGAATATGTTAAAAGTTGATCAGGTCTCCTTTGAATATCATTAAACACTCTTTAAGAGAACATAAAGTATCTAAAAAAACTTTTTCTTTGAGTGATTGCGAAGAAAATGTCAAATTTCGCCAGTAATGTGAAATTACTCATGAATGTTCAAGTACCGGTGGTATACTGTTGATTAATTGTTTTGAAATAAAATTTAAGATTCATATTTGCTTTTGTTATTCTCTACAATGTCGCTTTCCCCTGCAATCTTGCAATAGTTGTAAACTTAACAAAGATTTGTCCTACAGTGTTGATCGCCATAATAAGGATATGGAAAAGTTTTTCAAAATTCCTGAAAAAATATAGTTTTCTTTATTTTTCAGTGAAAATATGAATAATTATGTGGTCAAAAAGGTTGGCGTATGAAACACGAAGGTGGTTCTTTCAATGTGTGAAAACCCCCCCAAAAAAAATAGAAAATACTGTATAGTCTTTAAAATGTTACACATAGGTAATTTGCTATTTGAAGTTTTTTTTCGACCCTAAAAATATTAAAGTGTAACTAAAGGAAATTTAAATAGGAATAGTCATGCCTCAATGAATTTGTTTAAAAGTTGTTTGTACTTTGAAGCGACCACCATGAAATAGTGATTAGAAGTGTCACACACAGCTAGCATTTTACAGAACCTGTATTCAATAATAGAGTTTACTAATATCCACAAAACCAAAAGTTTTTTTGAAGGTTATATTTGCTATAAAGGTAAAGATTACCTTCGAAGTGAAGTTCTGCTATGACAAAACTTCCATAAATACCACCTAACACCTTTCTGCTTGTCCTTCGACTTAACTAGTTTTTTTATTTAAAAGATCACCACTGTATATGTGCATATTCACATGTAATATAATAAGTTGATTTTCTATTTCACCTCACTTTCCAGACATGCTTTCTTTGCAAGCATATCCCTTTTTTATGCTTATACGCATAACCACTTCAAAGTTGCTCCTCTCATATTTTAACAACGCACTAATACATGCATATGAATGTTTCATATCAACATGCTCTCGACAAAATTCATAATGAGCCAAATAACGGAGTGAGTGCACTAGTTTGCCACTTAGAACCATATTTTATGGAAGTAGGGTTATGTGTATGAGCATCACAGACTCTTTTCTTAGACTTACCGACTTCAATTGCATTTAAACTTTTTGCTTAATTCTGCAATCAATTTTTGCCGTCTGCTAATGAACCAGTTTTCCAGCTCTTCATGTGTACGCTTCACCTGGCTTTTAGCAGAAGTTTACGTAAGTGGAAAATTAGCAGATTGACAATCCTACTTGTTGTCCATACTTTTGGTGAAACTGATTTTCTTGAAACGGTTTGTTTTGCTTCTTATCGAGTTTGAAAAACCAGTGATTTTTAGAATAAACAAAAATTCGAATAATAAAAACAAGGTGGATATAGCTGTCGCAAATATGAACTTTTTTTCAATAAAAAGATGCAATCATTTCATGCCCTTCTTTAGCCAACTTCCAGGATCACTACTAAGTTTTCTTCAATAAAGCACATTTTCTTTTTAAAGTTTTAATTTTCTGATTTTTCATACTTCAAAATCACATATACAGTCTTCGATTTTCTACAGTAGCAACAGCCTACTCACAAGTAAATAAAATACAAAATAAACCTCAGGGAAATCAAAATTGCCAACTCTGAAGAGCAATAAATGTAAAATGGACAAAACACATGAACTTTTAAACGTAGATATATACATATACACACACATATTTACGCGCGCACACTTAAACACACACAAAAGCACTTTCAAGCAACGAAAGCAGTATTCGTTTCATTTCTTAAACAAAAAAAAACAACTTAAACGAAATATATTTTCGGACATTTTCTTACGAAACTTCGTGTGGAGTGGGAATTCGCTGCAACCATTTCCTTGTTTAAAATATTAAAAGCAGTTCGCTATGAAGTAAAATACACACTTATGCAAGATTTGCTATGTTTATAGGTAGGTGAACTCACCGCAATTATGCTGAAATCACGAAATAGTTTGAAACATTAAATGGCTCCTTAGGGCTTATTTAGTGCTAAAAGGTTGACAATAGTCTGGGTAATAGCAGGAAATCATAAAATCTGCGCGTATAAAAGTAAATAAGTACATATAAACTTACACACAAATGATTGTATTTTTTAATTTAATCTAAAGAAAGTAGTTTTATTGCGTATACGCCATGGCATAGCTAACTTTTCCTGCTGCTGAAGTTCTATTAAAAATTAAAGTTTATAGTTGTGGTTATGAATACTATTATGCACATTGACATGTATTTATATGAAGAGTAATTTTCGCTAGATACATCTGCCGATTGACCACTTTTTAAAAAATTTAACGTCAAGCCAAGAGTCGCTAAAGAGGTGCTTAAACAACACCTTCGGCGATCTTGATGAAAAGAGACCCTTACCTCTTTACGAAAATCAATCTTCTTCTTCAGGGATGATCATCGCAAAATTGAGGCCATACAAAAAAAAATTACTTGAAGCAACTGAGAGGCAAGCTCGAGCATTATAACAAGTGTGTGATAAATTGAAATAAAAATCAAAATGTTTATTTTGAATTGAAACAAGTGTATTTTTAAAGTGGCGATAATAAAAATTTGTATTCAAAGTAAAATAGCATATTCTTTTTAACAATCTGAGACAAATTTTATCAAACGATATGTTTGTACGTATATATATGGTAAATATTTAACCCGTAAGCCCAACTGTATTAGTTTCGAAAAGCAAAAGCTTATTTTTATCACTTTGATTGCCTTGAATTATTGTCGAATTTTTACTGCCTGCTTTTTACTACTACTACACTACTATAAAAATTGACAGAACAGAGCTTTAGTTTAAATGGCGAAGATAACCTGATGCATACCAGACCCATTCCATAAAATTATTTTACAGTCGTAAATACTTTGAAGCAGCATTGTGACTTTTTATTTTACAAACAATTTTACAAATACAATACAACAGAGGTTTATAGTAATAGGACTGCAGTAATAAAGTAAAACCCAATATCAAACAATATTTTAAAGAAGACTATACAGTAAGGATTGTCTTAAAGGCGGCTACCATAGTACTAGTAAGAATAATACAGTATTTGATGGGATTTTAATAGAATCTAAAAATCAAATATTAGAATATTTTGTAAACTTGAGGTATTGTATTGATATCGAAGGATTTTGACGTTTTATTAATTTCTTTGCAATTTTGTCAATTCAAAAATAAAAGCTTTCAGTTAGGCAGAAATTCAAAAATACAAAAACTAAAACACGATCTTGATGTTTATTATGGGCGTGGCAATAAAAGTTTTATTATTTACTTTGTTCAGAAAATGTTACTCGCTCAGAGAAGAAAGTAAAGCAAAATACACACATTCCTTGTTTTAAGACTTAATTCAAGTCAAGAAATTTAAAAAAAAAAATTATATCTACAAATTTTTTTACATTTCGATGGTTTAGATATTCACAAATATCTCTCCTACAGAATCCTTTGAAAATCAAATTATTTTTAAAGTTACAGTCGTTTTAGTGACGTGATTTTTTAGATATCTCTTTAGCGTATGAATCTACGAAACTGAAAATTTCTAATGTGTAATATTTTTAAAAATTCGGTAGAATTAAAAACAAATTCATGGAAAAATATGCATTTATTTTTGAATATTTTGAGCAGGCATTTTATGAACAATATTTTTTTTGTGTTTTTATATTTTCTTGAATTATTGTATGAATAAACAAATCATAAAAAATGGATGGCCAGAATATCAATAGCCAAAAAGCACTCGAAGTTCGGGCTTCTAGAATAGAAAAACACCTTAAAGGGAACTTATTTTGCTCTTCTTCGGCACTTTGAACTTAGCACTTTTTTAGTCTAAGCCCAAGATACATTATCAATTTAATTGCTTTCCACTCGAAAAGGCCTTTAAAATATAAGGCCTTCTAGCAAAAATGTTATTCATAAAACACATTAAATAATATTGGTTTTGCATTTATATAAGAAAATATGTGCATTGATTTATTGCAAGCTGACCGCATTTAAAAATCTCTTTAAAACATTGCTTGTATATGAGTATATTTTGACTTTTTGGAACGGTATGGTACTTCTTCTATTAATAAAAGTATTTACGATTATATGCAATTATTCCGGAGCTCTCTCATGAAACACGCCTCTATACCTAAACATATGCAAATATATAATTTGTATGGTCTATTAAAGTACCTACTAAATATTTACAAACGAAATAAATTTCATACTTTTAGGAAACATGTTCCCAACAAGTCGCAGGAAAGAGGTGCCTCGTAAACATTGTTGCCTGTCGTCATTGTTGTTATAGATTTCACATTTTATCGCTTTTCTTCGCAGCACACAATGTAAACTTTTATTGTTAGCAATGAGAAAACAAATAAATACCGAGTTGTAAAACATTTGGCAACAAAGGCGTAACTATTTCTACACGTACTTGGAATTCACGGGAAAATTGTATTAACTATACGTCAAACTTATTCGTCTATTGAATTGGCTGACACGCAAATTATCTTTACTAAAGTAGTTAATAGCGAACTATTGTTATTTCTTAGTTTTAGGAAAGGTCGTATATTGACTTTCGACCTTAATAAGGACTAAGGAAACAAGTTTTTAAAAAAGCTACACCTGATGAAAGACCAAAAAGAGGCAATAAGGGAAAACAGTTGAAAAATAACTGACTCTCACTGCCTTAGAACATTAACTGCTCTTGCTAGTCGAAAGGCATATCAGTGCTTACTGCTCTCTGAGATTTGCTAATAAGCAGTCACTTCATAGTAGAGAACAACGCATTGTTCTTAATTATCGCAGAAAAATTCCTTTTCTTCGTTCATGTGTGAGTTATACCTCATGAATATGACTTCCATCACATCCTTTTTTAAACCTACTGTCTTTCAGGTTTGATAGATTGTCTCATTTTGAACTAAAGACTAAATTCATAAATACAGGTTATATGAGCCTACATTACAACAAATTAATATTTTTCAATAATTCAGCAATATTCCAAAAAATGCCTTGGAACAGTGAAGTGCTTTCTTTCAAAAAGCGATACCATTATCTCATCGGCAATACTATTTTCAAATTTAAAACGGTTCTGAAACCCAAATTGATTAAATTTTAAACTACAGTTGTCGTTGATAACTCTAACTATGTTTATTTATCGGAAAAGATAGGAACACAAAGTGCAAGAAATTACTGAGTTCTTTAGGATCTCAGTAAAAACCAGAAAAAACGTTATCCACCGTTGCACCGAAGCTATATACCATTACCCAAATACAATAGATTTCTTGCACGAACTTGATTCTGAATGTTTAGTTTGTAGGAGAGATACATGCTATATTGATCCGATCTGAATAATTTCTTCGGAAATTGCAGTAAGCCTTGCTTCGTGAAGATATCTAGTGAAATAAAAAATTTCTCCATACAAGGACTTGATTCCGCTCGTTCAGTTTGTACGGCAGCTATATGTTATGGTGATCCGATATCGGCGGTGCCAACAAACGATCGATATCTCAAAAACTGAAGGACTAGTTCCCCGCATATACAAACAGACAGGCATGGCTAAATTGACTCAGTTCGTCACGCTGATCATTTACCTAAATACTTTATAGAATCTCCGACGTTTTCTTCTGGCTGTTACAAGCATCGTGGCAAACTTAATATACCCTAATCAGGGTATAAAAAGCGGCAATGGTTAGTGAAACATAAACACAAAGTTCACATCACTTCCAGAAAATTACTCATTGGTTGTGTCAAGATCAGAAAAAATATATCACAAAAAATTACACGAATCTTGAAACGCCCGTTCAGGGAACTTCTTCCTGAAGCTGAAACGAGATAATTACATGTTGACCCGTAAAGAGTATCGTAGAAGTATCATAACGTACTAGAGCTGCAGTAGACGTCCAAAAGAGATTAATTCGAATGAAAACAGCATAAAAATCACGAAAGGACTTTAAATGACTGTAAGAAGAGCTTAGAGGAGTGGAGCTGATACAAGATATCAAGGAATGGGTTGTAGATAATGTTTATGTATAAAGTATTATATAATAAGCTTGTAGGATACTTGATCTTTAAACTATTTTTTAGATATAAAACAAGGTTCTCTTCTGTTATTTTGTAGGTGGCTTGAAGTTTTCACTCAAATAGGTGTAGTCGACTACGAATGGTGAAATGCAGTCGAAGTTTTTCTTTGCTTAACAAGATCTCAAAGATAATTTGATCTATATTTTTAGAATTTATTCAGCTAAAAACAAAGCTGAGGAATTCACAATCTTAGGTATAGTAATCACATACTCAACCCACACTAAGTAAACATGTATTACTTTTAATACTACAGTTTCTGAACGAAATAAAAATAATTTACTCTTATCTACAATATATCTAAAACCAAAATAACAGTAAACTGTCACTTAGTATGTTTTCAATAAACAAAAGCACAATAAACGACAACAAAGTAAGAGAGAAAATAATACAATTCCACACATCAAACTGATAATATTTCAATGAACGAATGTGAAAACTTTTGTAATCTGCGTGCAGCAACAAACTTGACTGGCTTGAATGGTGGCAGATGGGTAAGATGAAGCTTTAGTTGTGGCCAAGCGGAATCCCTCGGCAAGCGCTGCTGACATTTCGCTGAAATGTGCAGTTCCTACGCAACAAAATACACAAAAATATGCACACATTTGCAAAAAGTCTGTGAATGCATATGCGGCAGCCAGCCTTCCACTTTGAAAATTGCGCTTTTTGTTCACAATTTGCACACCCGCCGAAAAGTGTGTCAATGACTGGTGGCGACAGCACGTTCACATTTTCAAAAACTTTAACAAAAGTAAAATTCCCACTAAATGCCTGTTGAAAGAAGAACCATAGCTATGCCGTTCCCTATGAACATGTGTGTATATATACGTATGTACATACGAGTACATATACATATATATATTTTTTCAAAGGCAAATCAACTGTCAAACAATGTATGTATGTAGGTGCATGGCATGTTTTTCTTGCTTTTATTTTTTGCCTGGCTTTTGGCAACGGCTTAAATGCAACAATAACACCGATGCCACTTGTAAAAACCGTGGACCCATCAGCTAATATGGTTAAAGTTGGACGTCGATTGTCAAAAGAATTTCGTAAAACCAGTTATTCGAAAAGTGTAAATTTTGAGCATACATGTTTTCAAGCGACTTCTAGAAAAAGTTTAATTTTCACCGATGAAAGCTTTTTAAGCAGTGAAAGCTTCTTAAAACAAAGAAAGTTTTCTTTAATAGTGAAAGTCTTTTTGAACAGTGAAAGCTCTTTAAAACATTGAAAGCTCTTTTAAACAACAAAAGCTTTTTTAAACGGTAAAAGTTTTCTTAAATAGTGAAATATTTAACATTAAAATTTCACTTAAACGGTTTTCGTACAGATTTCCTCATACAAAGTTACTTGCCAAGCTTCTTATTTAGTTTTTAAGCTTTCACTATTTAATTGTATTAACATTTCCTTAAATTAATAAACTATTTTTTTCGTATTAATATTGCCAATCGATAATAAAAGAAGAGTATTGTTAACAATGCCGAATGTGAAATTTAAATCTCAATAGATATAAGTGAAAGCTCGCTGATGACAATAAACTTTGGACTTCGAATTTAACTTAAATTTTATCTCGCTCTGTTTTTTCTGGTTTGAGACCTCATAATACTTTATGCAAAATTAAGACAGCTGTTTTTCAGTGCTGCCAGTCAATTTTAAAAAATTAGATATAAGAATTGTAAAATGGATTCCAGATAAATCGGTATATGCTCATAGAGATTTTTTTTAATCTTGATAGAGTTTAAGATACTGCTCAGATCTATCAAGCTGAACCTGTAAGTTCTTGCTTTCAGGTATTTAAAAAAGTGATCCGAGTCACATAATGGTTCCATGGGGTCGTCTTAATGTTACTTAATTCTACTTTTCGTATATTGTCTGTTTCAGGTAAAGCCTAAAAATTGGCTGCCATATCTGGCACATAATCGGCTTCTGTGAAGCTCAGTGAATAAATAGTCAACTACTACTAGTATATATTCACTCCGGCTAAGAGAGGGTTATGAAACAGATACAGCATTTCTCTTTATTCAACCCACTTTCCGTAAGGCTTTAACATAAGCGCCAAAATTTATGAATCCTAAATATTTCGACATAACTAAAGTAAATAATAATCCAACACATAAGTAATCTGAATCATCATCACCATCAAACTCACAATTCCTGACATTACTCCCTAATAATGTGCGAAAATTCATTAATAAATGTTATTTAGCTCGTGGCAGTATTTGTAATTGTAAACTGATTGAATTATCTAAATGTAATCCCAAACTACGCGCAGCACCTACACAACACAGTTGTTTCTCACCTGAATCCTTTAAATTCCAAGCAGTTAGTTACATGCTTATAAGCACCCCACACCGCATAACCGCTAAACCCGTAGTAGTTCATTCGTAATTTGCTCAGCATGCATTTTGAGCATGCTCATCTCCAATCTGGCGTAAGTTGCATGCAACATAGCGAAATAAAACGGTTAAACAAACGTGGTATTTTCTTCATTAGCATATAAACTTCAGTGTAAATTATGTGCTTGATGCAGTACGTGCGCAGCTAAGTGCAGGAGTGCTGCTGCAGTCAAGTGCCTCTAGCGAGTGAAAGTGCACTTTAGGCACCTGAAGTGAGTGGAAGGGAAGTGGAGGTAAGAGCGCTGAAATGCTACTCAGTGCAATAAAAGCGAATGTCAATTATTTGCACGTTAATGTATTAATTTTGTCTGGGAAATTTCGGTGAAAATGTGAACTTCAGTAATTACATATTCGAGAGCGGAGAGAAATACGATGAAAGTTTATGTGCGCCAAATAAAGTAGTAGTAGAGTAGTAGAAATTGTTAGTAACTGTGGCTATATTACGGTTAATATTAACCATATTTCAATTATTGACAATACAATAAATATTATATATTTCTTATACGAATTTCTATATTTATTTATAGCATATGTAAAAAAATATGTCATGTATCATGAATATAATTAAATTCATTAGTAATATAAATTAGAAATAGTTCCTGTTAAGTAATTTTATATACTATTAGATGTGTTGTACAAAATAAAAATTACTAACCTTCGTTTTAAGTATATTTTCCTTTGAACCTCCAGTATTAGAAAGATCTGAAACAAAAATAAAAAAAAAAATCGCTTAAATTTTAAATAAAAAAATATATTTAATCCTTATTTCAATTATTGACAATGCAATAAATAATCATTTATTTTATTGTGGACTTCTAATATATGGTACATTTAACATATTTATAATAGAATGAAATGCTTGCCAAATAAAAATATAATTTTCATAGTATATTTTTTACCATCAAAAAATATAGATTTTATCCAAGATCTTGGACTTTAATCTGTCAGAGTATGTTAATAAAGTTTGAAGTACTAAAATTGGTATTAGGAATATCTTTAGATAACAACATCATCAATAAAATCGCCGAAATAATTTTGGATCAGTGTAAGATGAGGTTGATTGAGAGAGCTACCACTCTCGAAATATCAAAATAAGATGTTAGACGTATTGTTGCAAAATCTCTGTAACTCTGCGCGAGTTCATGTCATAATGGAAATATGACTTCGTTTTCCTTCCACATCCATTGTATTCTCTAGATCTTGCTCTGAGCGATTTTATTTCTGTCTCAGAACTCCAAGAAATGCTCCATGGAAAAAATTTGTCGACAAAGAACGTTAAGTTTTCATACAAGAACTTGCTTCTGATGATCTAGGTATATACTATAAGGTAATCTGATTGAGCATATAAGTTCGGTTCATGTGGGGTTACCGACAGACACTACTGCTTATAACTGTGGAACTATAATTGATGAACCCGAATAGAATAGGGTAGTAACTCTGTCAGTGAATTTTTTAAAAATTTAATCAGACAATCAACAAAACTCGTTATAAATGAAAACGAGTGAGATTAAAGGTCATTGATGGGAAAAATTGGCGGAAATTTGCCACCAAATATATCTTATCGGAAGTTCTCCCATCCCCAACTAGCATATAGACCCTAAAATGTCATAAAGCTATTCATTGGTAGTAAGACACTACTCCCACGTTAGTCTGAGATTATGACGAAGCCTAAGTCTTACGGGAGGAAATATGCATTTCTAATCACTACCTCATACTAGCCTATACTTTGCTTGAATGTATTGTCCCAACTTTACTCCATGAAAAAGTAATATTGAGTAAAATTAAACCGAATGTATGAGAATATCAATTTCTACGAACTCTTACGATTCTATTCAAATATGCTTTAAATTCAATTTTCTTTTCATACCCACTCGAAATTCAAAATGTGTGTGGGCTGCACTTGAAATGTTTTAAAAAGAATCTTAACGCAGAATTCTTGCTAAAAGGCTTTTCACCTACACACATTTGCTTTTCGTTTATCTTACTAAGCAGCACATATTTTCTTTTTACACTTAAAAAATTCTGCCGCTGAAGATTTCACAATTCTTTCCATACGCGAAAAAAGGCTTGCAAATATTTTACCTTTTCCATTTGCATTATGCGTCTTCTAAGAAACTCCCTCAACAAAACTAACTTTGCCTAGGCTCTCGCACTCAAGTGTTTGCCCACTTCTCTGTTTTCGCATTTTCATTTGGCCAAATTCATTTTTTTATTTCATCCATAATGTAATTACTTCAATTTCCTGCATTTGCATTTACCTTTAGGAGTAGAAAACTCAATTGATAATCTTCTAATAACGACGGAAGCATAACGAACGCTCACTTTCAGTTGAAAATGGGTTGCAAAAAAATTAGTAAAAAATGTACCAAGCCAGCTAAAATTGAATATGAATATTTGTGTAGGTATGTGTTATTGTGTACATGTAGCGAATGAAGTATGCCAAATCTAAGGTAAACATTCGTTTAACTGATGAAAACAGGAAATTGTATTGCAACAAAACTAAAGCATCAGCTGCCAAAGCGCAGTTAATACAACAACATAACCATATGTATGTATGTAGATATAAGTTAAGTGATTTGGAAGTATATAGATATAGCAAATAACTGAGGAGCATAAAATATGCACAAAACCAGCAACAACAACATTAATACAGTAACCACTCTTGTATATGTATATATGCACGCTATTTGTTTGCCTCAGCACTTTTGGAATGCAATACTATATATACATATGTATATAAAGATATGTATGTGCTGTGTTATTGATTTCACGTCAATTTGCATAATGCTCACTTTGTTTGCACAACGGCAGCAAACAGCTTACTCAGATGTTGCACAAATTGCTTGTTGATGTAAAAGTATAGCCAAATTACACATTTATATGCATATATATACATTGTTATATACTATATATACAAATATGGGTAATATACATAAATGTTACTTGTATGCATACCGGCATCTAAGGTTACTCATACGCTCAGTAACCCATTTATGAGCGCACTGCAAGTGCTTATGAATTATAAATTTGTTAACCCACTTTTGCCAATCTATTTATTTCTCCATTTCATTCTCACAGTCTCAAATTCCTGCTGTATGGCATTAAGTTTTGTTAACTGTTATTTACAAAAATACAAAATTTCTTATAGCGTATAAGAGCAGATGAAGTTGGCAATCAAAAGTCAGCCAGGAATTTTGAATAGCAATATTTAGGTAAATGTTTTTAAAGTTATGCCAATGTAGTCGTATTGGTATGCAAATTACAAATATTTTAGCATAACCAACTAAATAAATATATTTGTTTGCTTAACATTTGCATGTGTATACGGTGTATATGCAAACAATACAATAATAATATGTATATATTTGTCAGTGAGATATATCATAGAACTGTTGTAGAATTTAGAAAGCGCTAGCTTTTATGCAATCTCAAATTGATTTTAAATTTGCATTTTTGTAATTTTATACAAAAATTTTGTTTGGTTCAGACATTGGTTTCAAGCATCTCCAAAATGTTAGACTTCTTATCATAAAATATGGACATTGAGCAATTTGACCAAATTTGGCAAAAGTGGTGGCAAACTGGATCATGAAAAGAAAAATTTTTTGAGGAATTTAGAATATCAAATATTAGCAGCATGTAGTTTTATATATGCAATAGAGATCCGATCTTCACAATTTATTTGAAGATATCTCGTAAAATGAAAAAAAAAATCCATTCAAGAACTTGATTTCGATCGTTCGTTCGCGAATATACAGACAGGCGGGCATAGCTAAATAAAATTAGATCGTCACGCTAATCAGTTATATATGTATATATTATATATATACTTTATATGATGTTAACGTTTCCTTCTGGCTGTTACATTTCGTGCCTTCGCTTTAAAAACAAGTGCAGGCGGTATTCTTTGGTAGAAAAGAAATCATGATAAAACAATTCTATCGTGTCCTTTACTTTCAAGCTAATGTGAAACATGAAGTTAAGGAGAAAAATTGGCAGTCTTTAATGTCGTTAGGGTAGGCTAGCTTTGAATTCTGAATGCGGAAAAGAACTTTTAATCGATTTCGGTCTAAACATCTAACCTCTTTTATAGACTTCATTCGATGCCGCAATGTGCTTATATTATGTAATTTTTTTTTTTATAACGACTATTAAATATTCAATAAATGAATTTACAGTTATTTCCGTCATAACCCTACACGTTTGTGCTTTTCATTATCTATAGCATAAAAAAAAATTGAGAAAGGCTTAAAAACAACCATCTAAAGAGTTCCAGTTTTTCGAACTATTAATAATAATAAACGCAATAAATATCAGTAATACAAATAAAACAATCAAATGTCTTCTTTAGCAATTTCCTGCTTAAATGTTCGGCATTATCAGCTAATAACCTGGTGGCATTGAAAATTTTCCTGGTAAGCAAAAGCATATTTACGTACTACATTAAGGTGATATATACCATATATAATATTTTAATACAATAGTTAAGTTTGAAAAAGGGATTATGAGACTTGTAAAACACAGGGTGATTCAGAGCGTCTACGCAAATACAATACACCGACATTTATATACATCACATCGGAGATAACTGAATTTTTGGGTTACTCTGAAGGACTGCACGATTCCAAATTAATCTGATGTATATAAAATTCAATGAAAGGGTGGAAAAAAAACATGACTTATATATAATTTATAATAGCCGGCATATTATATGAAATTCGCCAGTTAGTTAATTTTTGCGGCCTAAAACATAATACATATATACAGCTTACGTTTTGACTATCAAACATTTGTATATTTTCTTCAAGTAAGAAGTTCTTAAAGAAAGTCGGTCTATCCTACGGGTTGTTTGACATTGGCGTGTTTGCTACTAATTTCGTTCCGTTAAAGAGGCATTAGATTTCACCCTTTTTCTTTCATCGTTCCTTCTCAACATTTTCTTTTACTATATTCCACAAAGCAGTCGATCGCCAATTGCAGCAAACAAATGGAGGAGTAAACTTTTACGTTTATGGTTGTTGGTATTAAATAGAAAGCGTAACGCTGTTGTTTATTTGCTTACAAATGCTTTTGTTGCAATAAAACTCATAAATCGCGCTGCCTCGCGTCATTAGCAACCGTTCCCCCTTATACCGTGCGGGAGGAAATCCCGTGTAATAAGGTTGTGCGTGTCTTTTTATTATGTTTTCTTTTTTCCCCTTTTTTCTGGTTTTTGATAATTGGCTGTGCAAAACAGGCCACGCCGGAAGGGTTTTAATATTATTTTATGCGTCATTATTATGTCATTAAAATAACAGTTATTTTTGTTTATTTCATTTCCAGTTAATAACATTATAAATTAGTAAGATGCGTGGAAACTCACTCTTACTTTTCATGCAGTTTTTGTGTTTATTATTAAGTGTGTCCTAAAGTATACTTTACTGCATATTACTGCATAAAGTCAAATTTGTCTACAGATATCGATGCAAAAATTGGACTGTTAGTCCTGCCCACTTTTTATTAAATTTATTATCATCTTGCATGATAATAAACCAAAAACAAGTTGGTTTATCACATTTTCAATATGTCCTGTTTGCAGAGTTTAAAATAGAGTTCCATCATCTTTTTATAGAACAACCTTATGAATCCTATTAGATTTCTTTACTTCGAAGTATATATTTCGAGCATTAATGAGGGTAGAACAACAAAAATAGCATATCTTTTGCACTTTATATACAACTCTGAATCATATGCGGCAACAATCGGTTCGGTATGGACCTTTTATGCCTTCCAAACTGGAAATAATGATAAATATGTGTGGTATATTAATAAAACTCTTAAGGCATAATGAAATAGGAAGCCATAACTGCATAAGGTCCATCCAGACTTCTCTCAAGCCTCTCTATAAACAATATAAGCATTTCTGACCTTCCGGTCGACTTTATAGTGAAATATCAACAACTAGACAACATATTTAAAAAAAATTAAGTTAGAACATTTTTTGGGTGCGGTAGTGCCAAAATTATATGAAATAGGCCTGTAGCTCCTCCTAGTTGCTAAAAAGCCAATAATATTTTTTATTCCCCAGTTGGCGTTTAATATAAGACTATGCCGAAAATTTGTGATCTATATGTTTATAGGTTCAAAATTTCAAATACTAAACTCATTGGCAACGCTTTTCATATAAAAGTTTCAAAAGATCTCCCAAATTTGCACACATCTTTAATTCTTACAAATTGCTTACCCCTTGATCAAAATTGACACGGATTGGTATTTTTTCCATATTTTATTTTCATCTGTGTTCGGCACTGTGTTTTCAACGCGAAAGAAAAATTTTTTTGCGATTTTTACCATCGAAAAAATAAACTGAACAACGAGTCTGGATCAAATTTGATCACATGCTAAGTATATAATAATGTTAGCGACCGAATTTAATCCCTTGTATACAATTTCGTTTACTTTCTAATTTATAATTTTTTGCATTGAAAAATAACTAATTTTTTTATATTATTAAACAAAAAAACCCTAAACTTAAGATTTTTTTAATCTTCAAATTTTAACCTTTCGGCTGAAAATGAGAATATATAATAAACTAATAAATAGAGAAATTCATTAAATCAACGAAACCTTTCTTATTATGCTATATTTTCCAAAAAAAAAAATGTTTCATTGCATTACTGAATGTTTGCATTTCTCGATTTATTAGTTCATTACACATATTGTGCATTCACTTTCTACTCTCACTTTCAGCCAAAATACAACATTTCCAACATCAACTATTTACTCGGGTGCATACACCCATACATAGCACGCTTCTCCATGTATATAACATAATGCTAACAATGACCTACCCAATGAGTGATATGCCTGCTGCAATCACACTTCCACCATGGTCACAGCTGGTTGACAGCGAATGTTGTTGCCATTAAAACAATAGCAAAAACGAGTTATGAATCCTTTTCATGTCGTAGCCATTATGTAAATACAGCCAACGCCAGTTACAGCACTCGGTAAGCTGATTTAGTGAGTAAATGTCACGATGAATGTGAAAGCTCGTCAACGCGAAATAACGGGGCATTAACGTAAAATTTTAATTTTTATGGTTCGTGCTTGGATTTATACTAATTTCCTTGTTAATTAAAATGTGTCAACGGCCGGCAAATTACACAATGGATGGAAATAAATTGCCGCGGAAAGAAGTCTAAAGGAAGATGTGTGAAAAGTGTGGTAGTAAAAATAAAAGTAGAGTAGCAACCTACATTTTCGCCGTATTTTGAGCTAAGAAAACAATTCCTGGAAGTAATAGCCGTAACTAAATTCATGGATAAAGTGCAGAAATCGAAGTGAGGCCGCATGACGCTAGTGATATTAGATATGAAGAGGAATGACCGAAATCTGATAGTTGGAATTGGAACTTAGTTGATAGTTCGGTTGATGATTTGATGTTGTATTCGTTATGATTGTTGTACTACGCCTGCAAAAACAAAACCAACAAAAATGCAACACCAAGCCAGATGCCAGAACAAAACCAATTGAAACAAAAAAATAAACAATTGCTACAAAATCAAATACAACAACAACAAAAATATGCCAAAACCAAAAATATATACAATTGAAACAAACAACAAATGCAACAAAAAAGAAAATCAAATGCAACTATGTTAAACAACATGTACAACAACGACAAAAAGAAAACCAAAAGCAACAACAAATGCCACAAAAATTTAACTCAATACAACAAACAAATTTGGAAAAAAGGTTAACTTCGGTTGTAAAAATTTACACGTTTTACAGATCTTTACCTTGGTTTTGATCGATCATTGTGTATTAGGGTGTGCCAAAAATCCGTTTTTTTAGAATTTTCATTATTAATACCGAAAATATTTTTCTTTGTTAAAAAAAAAATATTTTCAAGAAAAAAAAATGTGGAAAACGGTGGGCCTCAAGGGCCATCCCTGCAACTCCCGCTAATTTCATACGTTAACGTTCCGGTTTGCGGCAAACGATGTGCTTTTTCAAGGTTTAGAACTGATTAGTTTAGCTAGAAGAAATTCGATTTTTCAAAATTTTTATTTTTGCGATTTCTCGAAATCTTTCCGATTGGGTCCAAACTTACACGAAATTCAAGTGCAAAGAAACCCTTTGGAATGCTGTTTAGTTTATTCAAATCGGTTGAGCCGTTTAAAAGTTATAAGAGGTTTACATACATCCACACACACACACATACATCCACACATACATACAGACTTAGAGATCTATGACTTTGCGCTGAAAACTAGTAGAGGAGTGCATGACCTCATTAGAAACAGCTTCAAAGTTTTCCATTTTAAACTTGTAAGTCGCCGAAAACTGCAAAGCCGATGAGCTTACTAGAGGTGGGAGGGGGGTCATCCTTACCCCATTTTCATCAGATTTTTTAATCGCTAAAAGCGGTACAAACACCTTTGCAGAACCTAGCGAGGTGGCTGTGAATAATATTAACCGCTTTAGTAAATTTGTGGTCAAAGCTCAAAAAGGTTTGTTGTTGTATAAGAAGATGCACTTTAAAGATTTTTTGGGTAACCCAAAGGAAAAATATCTGTCCAAGTGAGATCAATCGATTTTGGATCAACACTACGGCCTAACCTAATTTAAACTTATAGGGGCTCTGACTTCTTGGAAAACTCAATATAGCCTGGTCTGGGTATAAAAATACAATGCCAAGACCAAAAAAAATACATAGTAAGAATTGCTGACTGAGATTTTAAATTTTAGAAATTTAGAAGAAATTACACATAAAAATTTTAACTATGAAATAAATCACTTTTAAATCTCTATTAAACCAACTTAATATTAATTATTATATATGTAAGCGAGTATGTACTATATAGCACTTACTTCATGTAGCTCTTGATAACTCGCACGCACGTAAGTAAACTTCCAAAAAAACAAAGACCGATTAAATCTTGTACAATTTACAGGCGTTTCTTTAAGAATTTACTTATGTAATCTCTGCTACATACTCTCCCGCTCTCTTGTATGTAAGCAAGTAAGTTATTGGTCAAGTTGCTGGAGCGGCATTTTTTAAGCCAGTCACGCAACAGTTGATTTCGAGAAATGTCCTCTTTTGCTTTAATATCTACAAGCACTCAATCACACACACTCTGGCACAAATCCACACATATAAGCGCACGCTAGTCCAACTTTTAGTTCCGCCGTGCCGTCCCATCCGAATCACAAATAATTGCATTCTGCATTTTAATGAGCTGCCACAAAACGATTTTCGGCACGAACTTCAAGCATTTGTTGGCTGTCGCAGGCTCTTATCCACTGTCGCCGAGAACCAGCGGTGGAATGGTGCGTCAAAAGCAACAACAGCAGTACGAGGCATACCCACTAAATTAGGTTAAACGAAAAGAATTGTGCTATCGCTGTTTTACTTATGTCTATGTGTGTGTGTGTGTATGGACCCATAAATGCATGTGCGTGTATGTGTGTGCAAGTAAAATACGGTTGTTGTTGCATTTTTTTGCATTTGCATTTTTACTTAGAATGCAGTTTGTGTTTACAGTTAGCAGCAAATTGGCAATTAATTTTATTCAAATTACTTTTTGAGCTCTTTCTAGCACTTCTACTTGTACTTGTTAGCCATAAAATGTGTTCCCTTTCACTTGCGAAAGTATGCATATTAGTATTTACAAGTGTATGAAAAAGAAGAAGCATAAATGCGTGACATTTTGAACTTAAGCAAAATAAAGTTGCATACAAAAAATTTACTAAAGTCGTTTAGAATAGGGAAGTTAGTAACAAGGGTTCCAATAGACCCATCTGACTTTTCAAGAAACTGTTCATTTGTCGAGACTACCGATATCGGACTACTATAGCATATAGCTGTCATATAAACTGAATAATCAAATCTAGTCATTGTATGAAGAACTTTTTTGTTTGACAACATATTTTCACGAAATCTGGCAAAGATTATGCGCAAAGCAACTGTACAATCTCCGGAAAAATTGTTCAGATAGTACTACTCTAGCCTCTCTCTTTAGCTGTCATATAAGCTGACCGATCAAAATGAAAATTGAACTTTTTTTTTTTTTTTTTTTTTTTTTAAGTTTATGCGATCACCGACTCCTCTTTCAGCATAATCTATAGGTTCTTTGTGACAAGCTGTTTTGAAATATTCATATATATTTGATAAAAGTTGAGATATTGATATTTCTATCTTGTGCCCCTTATTAGTACAAGTATTTCAATGTGACAGAGTCAAAAGTTTAAGGAGGTATTTTAGTCAAGAATGTTTAACTATTTAAGAATATGTCTACGAGAGGATTTTTGAAAATTTAAATCATTTTCGGAGATATAGACATTTACTTAACTGATCCGGCCTGCATACTAGTTCGGCTGGGTCTAATCGAACAAAAGGCTTTACGCAAAACTATAAGTGCATTTTTCTCAGACCAGGCCTTTTCAATAGGCCACCGATTTACTTGAAATTTTTAGAGACTCTCTCATAGACCTCTCTCGAGCCTCATCCCCAAATTTTAATCTTCACTATTTATAAAAATACGGGAAAATAAAAAAATGGCAAAAAAATCGCTTTTTTTTAAACAGTCGCCATTTTTTCAAACAATTTTTTTTTTTACTTATTGCTGGTTCATAAAATTGCGACATCATTCCAGACTGATAAACTTTTTTTTTTTTAATTTCAGATGACTAGGAGGGTTGAAATCATGGGTATGCTCATGTGCCAATTTTTTGGGACCACCCACTTCATCAGATGGGAGTTTTTTAAATATTTTACTTTTTTTAAATTTTTTTCTGTACTCTAATAAATAACTAATAAAAAAATCGCTATTTAAAACATTGATAGCCTTTTTTTACGACACTTTAAAAATTACCTAAAACCCATGTCTCTAGACTAGAATACCCCCTTAAAACTACTAGATGTGGTTAAAAAAGTTTGAATATAATAGAGGTAAATTTGTCAAGTCCATATGTCAGGGTATAACGCACTTGAATTTGCAGCAGAACACTACACTGAATTGGCGCATGACATGGAACACAACATTTACGGGAAGTAACAGTGAATAACACAAACAAAAAAAAAACAATAACTATATAAACAAACATCCCAAGAATGAATGGAGATGCGAAGACAAATCGAGTGACAGCAAAAGAAATGTGAAAACAGACCACATGTCAGTGGCATTTAAGAATTCTACATCAAAATGCGGACAAGCAAAAAAACTGCAAATAAATTAGTTGCTGTATAAAAAGAAGAAATGAACGCAACAAGGAACCAAGGCAAATTTTTAGAAGTGAAAAATATGATTGCAGTGTTGAAAGTGAAGAAAAAAAAATATAAAGCAAAATTTATGCCAGTATCATAAATAAATACTCGTATAACACTCTATTCTCGGCGCTATTCATCTTTCAATGTGCGTACCACTTTTAGAGCAGAATGTGCGTTAGTGATGGACGAATGTTTCGAGCAATCGATATATTATACAGATAATTTGATGCTCATATGATAACAAAATCAAGAATTCATTCTTTCCACTACAATTTTTTACCATATTTTTATATTAATATTGTTATCCGCAGATTTTGTTAAGCTTTTGTCTATTATATACATATATATATCGATGCAGGAAGTAGATATTAAAAATGTTTAAGTATGTATTACTACCATATTTTAGAGTTTTACTTTTTGTTTAGAAGAGATACAAATGTATAAATATTATATTAGAATATTAATGAAAAATATAATTATGTGTGCAAAAATTTTTCTTCACTATGGCGCTGATTATATAAAATCAGCTAACTAAATAAAATTTCGAAAGTTTTATTAACGATATAAATGTATTTTTGTTTGAGCATATGATAATTTATCTGAAATGTTCTCACCTAAGCATTTTGATGTCCATGGCGATTGTTAAACGATAGCAAAGACCAATATGATGCAACATAATAACGTAATTACATAAAGTTCAAGATAAAATTCTCGCAAAATTTTTTCTTTAGCCCAACTTTTAAATCACGAAAATGTGTATGGAAAGTAGTTTCAAAGTAATTATTATTTTTACATGCCAACGCAATATGTTGCTGCACTAATAATTATTGACATTAGATTAGGAAAAGTAATAGCTAGCGCCATAAATAAAAATTTTTGGAAATCATAGAAAATGTGAAGTTTATAAAAACAAAATATATATAATGTGCATTTTAGTATAATATTTGGATGTTTCGGAGAACTCGGACTTTCTCTGAAAGATTTGCAGAAACAAAAACATTATTAGCACTATGCTTAAATTTTTTCAAATTTAAAGATGGATTCCTTTAAACAATGTGCAAAGAAGCAACTACTTGTATAACATTGCAAACTACAGCGTAACTAACTTCTGCCTAACTTTTTCTGTCTTTTCTGCTCAGGCGGGTTAGATAGATCAACAGCGGAACTAATCATTTCCAAATTAATATCCAAACGACAAGTTTAAGTATTTAACCGGAAGTTGTTTTAAAGAAGACAAGGTAAGATCACTCTAATACTTCCCTCATGAATATGCCGTCTATGCCAAATTAAGACTATTATACTTTGAAGCAAGTATAAAAAAAGGCTCAGCAAATTCATAATAGATACATTGCTCTTTCTCGATATATGAAATGTAGCTGTAGTAATTTTCTGTCTACGCAAAACACTATTTTTAGCAGAAATAATGCAATTCTTAACTAGAAAATAATTTATAGACTAACCTTAGCTATACTAACCGCATGACGAACGTTGCCTACCTCATAATATATTTTTAAAGAATATTCTTTTTTTCGCAAATATCTAGAAAAGTTGGTTAATACGTCAAATACATAATATAATATTATCAAACCTGAGCAGGGTCGCAAATTTTTTGATTGAAAAATTTTGCTTTTAAAACAAAATTTTATTTTTTTAATATTATATAAGTGTATTAACACAGTGTTAGGATTAAAAATCTAATTTTAGATGTTTCCACGATGTTTGGGGCCAAAAATTTAAAAATGAAAGTTTTATTTTTTAATATGAGAAGGTTTCTATTTTTTATTCTTATTATGTGTTTTTATATTTTTTATTTTTCAAAAAGGTAGTTGGGATTAACAATAATATTATAAATAAATATTTCATCCAGTTTGTGGGATTAAATTTTTTTTTTACTTTTTAACCCCATACTTTGGATTACAAAATTAAAAAAAAAAGTATTGTATTTCAAATGATAACTCAAAGATTTTTTAATGCATTATTTGCAACCCTGCACCTATACAAACTTGGCTTTCTTTGCTTAGATAAAATCTTTACACATCTAGGTATTGTTGTTTTTAACATACTTTTTGGTAGTTAACAAGAAGTATTTATCTGAGAAAATTTCTAGTAAACTTCTCTAGAAAATTAATCCTCAAATACTCTCTCAAATTTCATTTTTCAAATGTAACGGTCAACGGAGATCCCAGATAGATATATGTATATATATATATAATATATAATATAAATTATCAGCGTGACGAGCTGAGTCGATTTAGCCATGTCCGTCTGTCTGTATATATGCGTAATAGTCACCCAGTTTTTGAGTTATCGATTTAGAATTTTTCGCATGTCCTTTTTTTTCTAAAGAGCTGCTCATTTGTTGTAACCGCTGATATCGAACCATTATAGGATATAGCTGCCATACAAATTTACCGATCAAACTCAAGTCTTGTATGGAAAACTATAGCTGTAGCTTAAAGCTTATGTTTTTTCTTATTTTTAAAATAAAATCTTCTTCGTTTCCAAAGCAGAATCGGAATTTTGCTCGCATCCCTAGCGCACAAATGTTGTCCCGTAAACACATATAATACCAACAACCTTCAAAGTCATACATTCCCGTCAAACATTAAAATGCAAAATATTCTATAACACAAAGCAAGAATGCACATAAAAATCAGTAGGCCATATAAAAATAAAAAATACAAAGTGGGCATAAAACAAATATGTCGACAAGCAAATATCACTCATACGACCTGGCGTACACTAAAATAGTCAACACCAACACGTACATATGTACGTTAATATATGTGTGTGTGTTTCTAAAGAATTCGGAAACGAAGCACTAAGGCACCGACAGGCCACAACACTAATATGTCGTACGCTTTTTTTTTCTTTCTCTCTGTCTTTCTTTTCTACATGCCTTTACGTCCGTTTTGACCCGGAACTACGCCGCGTCGCTTCACCGCATACAGTCTGGCTGCCAGCCAAGGGTTTCAAGAAATTCGCTGTGACTGAAAAATTTCATAAATTTTATTTGTCGCCAATGTTGCGGCAATGCGGCCGTAGCCGCATGAAATAACATATTCACATATCCACACACACACACACCTCTATAAATATTTGCCAAAATAAAAGTAGACGAGTAAATTGACGCAAAACTAAATTTTACGACGCGTCATGGTTAAGAAATTTCGCGCTACCACAACAACACAATGCGACCGCCCGCCGGTGCAAGCGGCTTTGTATGCTTGTATGTAACGGTTATTACATTTAACGTAACAGCGCCGCTCCAGTTCCGACACGCCGGCACACTGCTTCATTTTTGCCGCCGTGTTTAACTCAAAGCGAAAGTGCCCTTGCCAATCTGCACAAGTGCTCGCACACACACAAGCGTATGCATAAGTATGTATGTGAGGTGTATATTTGCATCTGTATTGGTGCAACGCTGTTGGACGTGTCACCAAATCGTAACTCATTTCTCCAAGCACAACATGTCATCGTGGTGCCAATTACATTTTTCAATGCGAAAGGTGACGCTGGCAGCTAACTGCTGTGCCGGTGGCACCCCGAGCCATGAGGCGAAGCAAGGCAAGGCGAAACAATCGGGCAGTTAGCGTAAAAAAGTCAGTCAGTCACTCGCTCAGTCGTCATTTATGCCGCAAAGGACTTCGTCTTTCTTAGTCATTTGGCTGGTTGCTTGGTCGACAGGCAGTCTATCCGCCAGCCTTTCTCTGTATTCAACGTGGCACCGTGCTGTTTTCGGCTTTACTGACGGCGACATGCTGCCTTGACATAGTGGCAATAATTTTTTACCACCGCTCGCCTCTATCATTTTCCATTCCATCCAAAGTCGTTATTATTACCGTCGAAAAGTCTATACACATACTTGTATGTGTTGTATGTGTATGTGTTGGGTAGTTGTAAAAAGTTGAAGGTTCCTTGCCGCCGCAGAAAAATTGTTGTGGTATTTCGTACATGTGAGTAAATTTTGTTTATGCGACCGTTGATTGCCGTGAAATTTGTTTGCAAATATATTTTCATATTCATATTTTTCATTGACGAGGGTAATTTAGTCGTAAATATGTATGAATATAACGGGAATGAAATATTTCGTTGACAGAAGTAATAAATATTTATAAAAGAAATTTTTTTTAAATTAATTTATATGTGTAAGCTAGTACAATGTTGTGTAAGATTTCATTAAATCTTTGGTGGCTTTGGATCTAAAAGCTACTCGGTACAGAGTATTCAAATAGTTTCTTACGTCCTTATAGCGTCGTGGAGATTGAAGTGCATTGCTAAAATTTTTGTAACACGATCGGAAGAAAGAAATTTGGTTGTCAACCTCAATCATTCGGAAGTCAATCCGTTTCATTCCATTATTCAAAACTCATTCTTAGCATTCGGGTAATCAGTATTCGAAACGAATTGAGGTATGTGGGGAAATATGCAACAGTTTTTCAGAATTTTACATTTTTAAATAATGTATGTATCTTGAAAACACACCAACAATATCATCTACAAATTTTGACTTTTACTCATTATAAACTTACTACTTAATAGCTTTCTTTGATTCGCCATGCGATTTATTGTATATACTTACGGTTATATACTATAATGTTGTCGCGAATTCATCCCAATAACTTTGCTCTCAGAAAGTTTTGTGTTAACTTGACTAAAAATTGTTTGAGCACGCGTCACCGGTGGACACCAGCAAAGAGAAAATACGCTATATTTTGAGGGTTTTCTTCGATAAAGGCAAAAAACGCAACACAGGCGGTTGAAGGTGTGAAAAGTCTTTATGGTCCAATCATGGGCGATTTTAGTTTTATTACCGTTCCGGTAATTGTGATGTCAAATATGTCCCACCTTCTGGAAGGCCAATTGTCGAAAATATAGATAATAGAAATTGTCCAAATCGACCGATCCGAAGCTCGATATATGGATGCCCCACGAGTTAACTGAAAAGAAGACCTCTTGGGTTGTATTTCCACCTACAAATCATTACTGAATCGGAAAATATTAATCCATTTCTAAAGCAAGTGGTTACTTGTGACACAAGGTGGGCGTTCACGACAACGTCAAACAAATCGGTCGAATCGCGGTGAATCGACGCAAACGGTGGCCAAACCAGGATGGACCAGCAGGAAGGTTTTTTGTGTTTAGTGGGATAGGCAGCTTAGGGCGACCAAACCCTTACTTCGTACCTGTACTATCAACAATTGGACCATCTAAGGGTAATAACCACCCAGATACAGTCAGCACAACGCTAGGTTGTGAAAATCGACCGGCAAAATTGTTTGACAATAGGGACGCGGGTTCCTACGAAAGTGGCATTATGAATATATGTACCTTCAAAACGGCAACAGATTATCGAACATAACGATAGACAATTGATCTAAATTAGATCATTCTAACTATGGTAAATAAAACTTTGAGTTGAATACAAAAATAATTTATTTCCTTTCACTAAACCCTGCTTGAATAAAATCACTTTAATTTAAAAGCAAACTCCATGTACCCACTATTAAAAAGTGAAATTGTCATATTTTGTGAATAGAAAGTTAATTGGAGAAAGAGCCCACCGTTCAGACAATTTTTAGTTTTTTTTCAAACAAAACAAAACTTCGTGCATGTTGGCCCACTTACTGCCTGGAAACGAGTAAAAAAGCTTTTGATGGCCTACAAGATTTATATCCTCCGGCAATAAAAATTTCCTTTGCATCTGATGGCTGATGCCAAAGGAGACACTGACTAGGTAACCATATTTACAGTTTTTACTCCGCCTCACTTTGTGTGTGTGTTTTTTTTGAAAGCGAAGTGGGCGTCAGCTAATTTTGGAAAATTGACGCGGACAAGACAGATATTTGTACCAAATTCATCGTCTTAAACATAAAAGGCTGTTGTTTATTTTTTGTGACCAAAGTTATTCTATTTTTATATACAAAAATCGAGAAACAGCGCATTTTTTAGTTTAAATAATATTTGTCTAACATTTTGCAAGGAAATGAAATAAATATTTGTAATAATTGAAAGATCTCGTATATCCGCCTCATAGAACAATAATATAAAAAACGAAACAATAAACCCCACCACCCCACCACCATCTTAACATTTTAACTACTAGCTTAAGACCTCCCACTATGGTACTAACCGCCTAACCAATCAATAGATCTAAGAACTACGGCGACAAAAAATCGAAGAGTGTCAGTCACAAATGTGGCATGACATTTGCGCTGATGATTTAAAACTAACCGTTAGTGGCGTGACATTTATATTAATAATAGTTTTAACGGTTTACGCTGCCTTTTGCGACACTTGCGGTTTGCCAGCGGAATTCTAAATTTATGCTTGTGGCAAAGGAATGGGAAATATGTGCATATTTTGTGCACATTTCGCAATGTCATGGAAGGCGGTGGATATGCCACATATGCTTACCACACGTAACACCTTGCACACATGTATGATAAATATATAATATATATATGTTTGTATGTGTGTAAAAATGGCAAATGGTAAAACATGACAGCTGCGTTGCTAACTGGCAAAGCAAAGAAAAATTATCAACTTGCAACCAAAGCACTCAATGTTTGCTCGTGTATGCAGTGCAAACGCGGCAAAAGTCCTAACGATGGCGTGAAACTTTTGCGGTTGAGGCATTGTACTGCGAATTCTTCGCAGGACTTCAATGCCGCCTCTTCCGCTCTTTAGCGCACAGTGACAGTTGCAACAGCCCCTGTGTCGGCCCACAAAAACGCCTCCTAATAAATATTTATTTGATTATTTGCTGATGTGTCCCTGCGTGTGTTGGACTGTGTGCATGTATGCGTGTAAGTGTGTCAACCGCTTGAGGGCTTCAATGAACAATACAAGGCTGATAGTTGAGGTTTTGGCCACTTAAAATGATTTATAGCCAACAAGTTGCCTAACGAGCAATGAAGAGTCACAATCATAATGGCAAATACTAAAACAAACACTCACACAGATACACATTCAATCTCTGACCCTCATTTTTATTCACACCCATGCCACTAAAGTTCACCTAACACACACACACACACACCTGCATTCATTTATCATTTTTAACGATTTCCAATTATTTTTTTATTGACAAACATTTCATGCGGTCTCGTGCGTAAATAAACTTACTTTTCCACATGTGTATGTGTGCGCGCGCATTTGCTACGTGTGGCAATGTAGCTACACTCATTTAGTTTGACCAATTTATTTTAAATACTCTCGTAACTGTTTTAATCAAACTAAAACTTAGCCGGCAATTGGATTTTATTGACCGCACTTAGGCAGTTCGCTTTCATTTGAGTGTTTTATTGCATTAGAGGTGTTAATTTATTTGATGGTTTTTATTTACTTAATACTCACCGTCGATAAATAAATTCAGTTCGAAAAGTAAATGCTACCTTTTTAGATATTTTGATGAAATATTTTTGCTTTTGGGAAAGAGCACACTGTTGCAACAAATCAATGGCTTGAATTATGGCAAATTTGCTCCATTATATCCAAGGCCCAAATATGTACTTGTTTGCTGAACTTAGCTCAGGAAAACCATTTCATCTTTTCCAGACTCAAATATATTTTTTTTAGGATAATATAATTTTTGAGGATATTTATGGAAAAAATAGTATGGGAAAAACATCTGTTTTCGCGGCCTCTAGTCTAGATATGTTGGTTAACCTCACAAATGCATTACTCTAAATGGAGATTAAAAAAAAAAGTTTAATAATCCTTCAAAACCCGTTCTTTTACTGTTGAACCGCAATTAAGCCTTTATAAGGCTTATTGAGCACCCAGTTTGTAACCAAGTAAGTCCTGTTCAGCAACTCTGTGGATTTTATAAAATATCTAATTTTTTCTTAGTCTCCCCTAGTTACCTAAGAGTAGACGCTTTTTGGAACTTTTGTGGTATGTCCTGTGTTTACTAGTGTGTCAAGACCTGAGGTGTTGCTCCATTGCTTTAAATAACCCTTAAAGGAGCTGAATAGTCAAGAGCAGTTCAAAAGAATTGCATTCTCGGCTGTTCCCAGGCCAAAGATTTTCCAGCTCATGTGTATTTTAAACTAATCACTCCTTTATGGTTGGTGTTACCAATCCATAATCTCTTTTAAGTTCATTTTACAGATATGACGTTTGTCTATTATGAAAGGTTTTTTTATGGATTTAAGTCGTAGCTGGTTTATAAACATAGATTTAGATGCTAGCTGAAAATTCTCCAAATTATACTGAAAAACAAGTTAAACAAATTTGAACTGATTCAGCAGCTCTCTCTTTAGAAGTTCTATGTCTTAAAATTATCATTTAAAAATCGCTGCAAAGTTTTTAATTAAAAAATTTGAGAATAAAAATTAATTTTTTTTTCTTCTCGATGTTGGGATACGCCGAAAACAGTCACTCATCTCGGAGGCTTGATAAAGTGCTAGAACTTAGAGAGATAAAAGAGCAAAGCGTGTTTTCAATTCACCACGGGACAATTATCCTAATTAACTTATGAGTAAAAGGTCCTAAACTAATTGATTTTCTTTGCATAAGTGGAGGAGTGAAAAGATGTAGAGATAGTTCAGTAGCAATAATAAAAGTGGGCAGACAAAGTGGATCCACCGTCTAACTCTAGTATCGATGGTACAAGTCGAATTAGTTCCTGGAACTCTTCGCTATCTCTCTGCCTTACGATTGCCAAGTGCTAATTTCAATTATAGCTAAGTATAAACAATTAGTCTTTTTTATACCCTGAATAGGGTATATTAAGTTTGCTACGACGTTTGTAACACCCAAAAGGAAACGTCAGAGACCTTAAAATATGTCTACAAATGTATACAAACAAAAAATGTCCGTCTCCCCGTCCGTTTGTATTTATATATACGAGCTAGCCCATCAGTTTTTGGGATATCGATATGAAATTTTACATCAGAAGTTTTCTCACCAAGAAGCTGCTCATTTGTCGGAACGTCCGATATCGGACCACTATAGCATATAGCTGCCATACAAGCTGACCGATCGGAATAAAGTAATTGTATGGAAACTTTTTCTTTCGACGAGATATCTTCATCAAATTTGGCGTGAGTTATCGTCCAAAGCAACGGTGCAATAACCGAAAAAATTTTTCAGATCGAGTCACTATAGTATATAGCTGCCATACAAACTGGCCGATCAAAGTTACTGTAAGGATTCTTTTGTATTTGAGAAGGGTATTACAGCTTCGGTACAGCCGAAGTTAAAGTGTTTTGATTGTTTATTTATATGCTTAGCTACTTATAAATTAATCGCAAACGTGGTATGAAGTTTCTCAACGCAACTAAATTAAGTGCAAAACCAATAAAACAAAACACACACAATAAAACTTATAAATAGCATTAGTTTAATTATATACTCGAGAGTCTTAAACTGAAAGCCATGTATTATATATATGTCATACATAAATATATACATACATATGTGGTATACCTATATGGTAGTATAAGCACCACTGTAAGTCAAGTAATAATAAAAACTCTACGAAAACGCCAGTGGGTAGTAAAATTAATTTATCTAGTACCAACGACAATCATTACTGTTGCTAACTTCGCCGCAGCTCAACTGTTAATAACAATCAACTAATACACTGACTTCTGATAACGGCATACGCTACATGCCATGGTGGCTTTCTTCAACAATTCCTGTCACTCCGACGACTATTGAGACTCTGCTACTTTTGTTTATGACAAAGCCACTACACTTGTTTGTTGCAGATATTTCCAGCTATTACTTATTATTGTTTCTATTATTGCTTTTAGCGTTTTGTGCGCTTTTCTAGCACAACCACAAACACTCACCCACACATACATTAAAGCTAGAACTATTCGCTCATTTCAAAGCAGATTCCATATAAATGCAAACACATAGCCACCAAAACAAGCACATATAAATATTGTTTACTGCGGCGTTTACAGCGAAATGAACTCCTGCGGGGTTCCCAAGAATAAAATGGGAATAATAAAGACAGTTTGGCAGTAGTTTTGCTCATTCATTGCTTCGGTGCGCTTTTCTCAATGACGCGATTATTTTAAGCAACGCAATTACACAAATGTATTTCATTTTATTGCGCCACAATATAGCATACATAATACATATAAATGTTTATTTATTTGTTTGTGGCAACTCAAGCCGACTAAGTGTGCTCCATAAGCACCGGCTTCCAGGGACTCGAATAGGAAGAGCAAAAGCTATTATTCTGCCGTTATTTTGGTTTATTTCAGCGTTTATGCACATATTTACTTTATACATTTAATTGCCTGATGCATTTGTATGTTTTGTAATCGTTGTAACTGACAAGAATGATTTCAAAAGTTACTGTGCGCTGGCTGGCATTTAGCGATAATAATCATACGCCGTGGTGTGCTAGCAAATGGCGTATAACTATTTTAGTGCGCTGTTGGCACAGCAGATGATGCAATTTTCAACATTTATAGTTAGGTGTGCATGTTTTTTTATACAAATTTATATGTTAAGTTCTTTATAATTTTCCTTAAAGTTTATTCGCTTATGTTAATACCTATATTCTTCATTCTGGGTGAATTGACAAAGAATACATGTATTGCATTTTTTACAATTAAGTACGTATAATTACAGAAAAAATAAGAATAACAGGCTACGATAGGTTAGGTCGTAGAACTGATCCTCGCACCAATTGTAATGTAGCATCCTACATGGACAGCTGTGAGCGCTGGTCCTTTAAGATTAACTAAACTTACTGATATGACCTTGACCTTGATAGATCCACGAACCGCTTTGAGCCTACTTCAAATTTGTTAAGGCGGCTAATATCAGTAACTTCGCCAGGTTTGCCGAAAGTGTGTCTACATAATATAACCTCAATCTTGTTAACGCTGAACAGTTAGAATAAAAGTATAGATGATAACAGGTGGATCCTTTAGTCAAAACGTTTACCATTACGGTGCAATGAATCTTGCTAAGAGCAAGGAATTTAGAGGACCCCTCATATACCCTGAAGCAGTGCCAAGACTTAGTATTTTGACCTGATCGTTCGCATTGAACCATTTCCAAATTGAACTGAAAATTGCTGGATGGTTACAGTAGTTTCATTGAGGCATATTCGATCAGACTAGGATACAGTATATAAATTGATTGAGACAGCTGCATAAGCCAGAGACTTTTCATTCAAAAGGTGGAGTTTTCATCGCCTTTAACCCTTGGCTTAGAGTTCACAATACTCTATTCGATGACAGATTCCAGGCACTTAACCCTAAATGCTATGAAAGTCCGTCTTTTTAAGCAATTTGAGTTTTTTTTTGGCTATAAACGACGCATTCCGTCTTTTCGCATTAACAGTTAGTCATCAAACCAAGCTGGACCAAGAATTCTGATCAGATTAGAAAATACTTTAACTTCAAAATTGTGAAAAAGAGAGCAATGCACAAAGAGATTACATGGCGATACTACAGATTGTCCTTCCTTATAAACTAGACAAAACTTTTTCGAGTTGATTTTATATAATAAAACCAAGACATAGATATTATATTTTGGTGACGACTTTTGGGTTTTTCCAATTATTTTGTCTGCTAAAAGAGCCAATCGCAATTTAGTCTGAAGCATATGAAATCACAAGGGAAATGTTGAAAAAATGCTAGACAGCCGCATTGATTCTTATTATTTTTTGATAATTATTATAATATTCTCCACCTTAAGTCCTATAGCTACTATCCGTTGATATAAAATAAAGCATACATATTTTTATATATCATTCAAACGGACAAACACATACATATATACATACATACAAATAATAAACAATAGTTGCTTTGAAAGCAAAGCAATTTTGTTTTTTGCATATTTTCCTTATTAATTGCTTTGTAAGTGCACAGCTTTATTTTCTTTATTTGCTAAATATTTGTTTTATCAAGCAAAAATTGCAATCTTCATCAATTTGTCATTTCACTCACAAATAAGTGCCACTAACGGTAAATATATGATACATTAGCAAAATGTAGCCGAAGGACCAAGCAACGCTCTGTACTTATCTTCCTTTTGCTTGCCATTTTCGTACTTTCATTGCAAATACGGCTTCTAATCGGACAATAGTTTTATGACCAAATCGCTTTGTCTTTGATATCCTGGCGGCAACTGCAACACACGCATACATACATACATTTATGTAGATAGCAGTGTATATTAAGCTTCATAGGATGTGAAATCTTGCCGCTAGTGCTACATTGCTCGTGCTGATAATGGGAAATAGGAAGAAAAACAACAGCAATGCACATGAAATCCGAAAGAGAGCAAACAAAAAAGAAAATAAAAACAATAACAACAATAAAGATACAAGAAGGAAGTGTACCAAACAACAATAACTGCTTTCTTTAACTCTTTCAAAGCAAACAGCAATCTCATATATATGTGGATGTGTGTGTGTTTGTAAGCGTGTATCTGTGTTTTTTTGTGTATATATGTAGCAGTATGTGTGTGTAGTCATACTCTTTGCCAAACATGTTTTGTAAACAATGCCGCAAGCACACTAATATGAACCGTTATAGCAAAACAACAACTACAAAACAACTCGAACATCTCCAACAGCAACAACAAGAAAATTTTGTGAAGCATAATTCTAGTTGGAGTAACTGTAACAGCCACTACAATATTTTCACATAATTAGAACGCACTCTTAGGCACTACCGGTCGCTGGCCCCAAAAAGCACACTACTCCCCATACATACCAGAAATATATGACAGTATCAGTTCAAAAGCCAGCAGGAGCCGCAGCAACTGCTCGTCAGCACTAACACCATCACGCCTGATATGCTCGACTGACGGCGTCTACGTATTGTTGTTGTTGTGACTGTTACAAAGTCAAAGAACTAACTAAACAGGCGACACGAGACGAATGAAGTGATATCGTGTAGCAGAGTGTAACAAGATCACTTGCAGCGACGACAAGTAGCAGTGATGGCAATACGAAACAGCCAGCCAGTGAACCAGTCAGCAAGCTAACCCAAGCCACCGGCTTAAGCATTCGACAAATACGAGAGTATTATTACACGCCCGCCTCAGCTGCCGCCTGCGTCGGCGTAGCATATAACGGAAGACGGAAGGCATTCATTTTTCAAAAACAATCACAACAATAACAACAAATGTACAACATGCCATACACACGCATAACGGTACGTATACACATGTATATATATAATATTATGGAAGAAGTCTATGTATCAGAGACTCAAGCCCCGTCGACTGTATGCTTTGTTCTTGATGCCGTTTGCTGTTGCACCATTTTGATAAGATGTAATTGCCGCAAGGTAACAAGGCCCTCCGTTTATGGCAGCAGCGTCAACGCAGTTTCTTTTTTATACTGCACTGCAAAGTGGAGTACTGTCGCCTGGTAACAAACTTGCCACACCTAGTTGAGAGGGATCGTTCTCTTTTTTAAGCTCTTTGGCATTCATTAATAATTTTGCTTAGGGATGTTAGCAATGACAGTGGAGCTTGGAGTTAAAGTGAGATAGAGAGGAAGCTCAGTAGAAAACCAGAAAAAATGTTAACTTCAGTTGCACCGAAGTATTTAATACCCTTCACAAATACAAACGATTTCTTACAAGAACTTGCTTTTGATCGGTCAGTTTGTATGGCAGCTATATGCTATAGTGATCCGATAACAGCGGCTCTGATAAATGTGCAACTTCTTGAAGAAAAATGGACGTGTGCAAAATTTCAGATTGATATCTCAAAACGTGAGGAACTAATTCGCGTATATACAGACCGACAGAGGGACAGACAGGCGGGCATGGCTAAATCAACGCAACTCACTGTGGTTCTTTATATATTATATATACTTTCTAGGGTCTCCGACATCATTGGTGTTACAAACTTCGTGTGAGGATATAAAAAGATTAACATCCTTTAATACCGCAGGGTAATGGATTCTCTAACGTTCTGTAAATGCAAAACCATCTCAAAAAGGGTAATGTTGTCAATTTTACTTGTCATTCAAAGAACTACTTTGTCACAAAAAAACTATCACTACTACAGACATTTTCTAAATTGATATGAGCATGACCTTCATTCGATTAATTTAAATAACTCAAGTTTGAAGATTTAGCCTCAGTCTAGCGAAAGCTGCATAGTTGTGGTAAAAAATCAGCTCTTTTCCACCACGCCTTCGGCAATGGTTGTCCATTAGAAATTTAACCTTAACTGCATGCATGACTATTTGATAGAGTCCGGTTAGAACTCATACAGTGTTGCCAACCATATTGTCATGTAGCTGATACAAGAGTTAAGAAGTTTCCGGACGAGTTAGCTAACACCAGAGCTAATATTCCAAAGAACGCTATCAACTATGCCATATTTCCCAAAACATTGAAATGTTGTTGTAAAGAAACACAAACACGGCACAGCGTGTAAGATCGAATGTCAATTTAGCATCGCCTCTTCAAACAATCCAAATTTGACCGAGAAAGTTAAAATCAGTCATAATACCACACCGAAGCTATAATAAATATACATGGTGCATTTTATAACATAGCATCAAAAGTCATAATAAGGTATTTATCTTGGTTTTAATCCGTCAGTTTGAATGGCAGCTATATGCTAGAGAGAGACGAACATGGCTAAATCGACTCAGCTCGACTATATGTTCAATAATATTTACTTAAATACTTTAAAGGGTCTCCGACGGTTTTTTCTGGGTGTTAGAAACTTCATGGTAAACGTAATACACCCTGTTCAGGATATAAAAAGTACAATAAACAACAAATTTCGCCATACCTATTCCATAGATAACGAAAATTCTTCTTCATCCTCAGTTTGCTTTTGATCTACTAATTTCATGAATGATAAGTGTGAAATGCATTTACTCAACTTAAGTGTTGCTCAGTGCCATTAATAATATTAATATAACAATTTCACACAATTCTTAAAAAACGGCATCAATTTCTTTATTGACATAGCTCTATGTACTCGTATACCATAAAAACCAGTAGGAGATAATTTAATAGCCAAAAAACCAACTGAATCGCCGATCCAATGACCGATTTCCACTATTTACGGCACATTGACACAGAATTTTTTTTTTCCTCATAAACAAAAAACGTGTTTGCTTACATTTAGTTCTTATAAAAGAAATGAAGTTTTGAGGGTGAAAAAATGCTGAAACTTGTGCAATTTGTGCCGGTGTGCACCTGGTAATCCACAGCGACTATTTCGGTAATAAATTTGCATATAATATATTTGTAGCTGATATTCGCAAATATAAACTTTTGAATAAAAACTTATTGGTGTTCTTACACGAATCGAAGCCGTGGGTTCGAGTATTCAAATTATAACGGTAAATATAAAAAATATATATTTACTATATTATGTATGAACAATTTACCATATGAAGGGAATAAAATATATGAAAAAATTATTGGTTTTACAAAAGTTTTTTTCGCAGTTATTGATTCCACTTATGGTATTCACATTAGGGTGGGTCAAATCTTTGAAATTTTAAAATCATCATAAGATGATTGCAAATCCATCAAATAAATAAATTAGTGACACAGACGAATATTAGGTATTCTCACAATTTGTATGAATTAAAAGCATGTGGAATATTTCATAATAAAATTATATTAAAAAAAATTATATTTTAAAATATATTAATTATATAAAAAAAAATTGTTATTACAGTAGTTGTAAGCCGATAAAGACCATTTTTGAAACATTTTTTCTTCAGCCATTTATCCAATTAATTTAATTATTATTAAAAAATTTTGTTTACCATTTTCAACACCAAATGTACCCCTCACCTTTAGTCCCATCTTAATATGTATGTATATGTTTGTCTGTGTGCATTTTTGTTCGACAACGTGCCAAATTTGCACTTGCAAACAAATACGCACATCCCTTCTCAGTTCAACTGCACCAAGGAAACAATGAATGCATATTCCCAGACTCCGCCGCACGATTCCCACGTGTGTTTATGATATCATATCGCCGATTGCCACATTGCAGGGTGTCATTTTTTGCAGCAAGTGTCGATATCACACAATGATAATACATACATGTATGTAAATATACAGACATATGAATACTATACTCGTATGGGCATTTTGCTACACACAAAAATATATATGTAGGTGTACAGTAGCAATAGTATTTAAGAGAACTGAACGGAATTGGGAAAATATATAAAAGACTAGTGACTACATTTCAACTACCCCATAACTAGTTACAACAAAACCGCAAAATACTCTTCTTTATCGCAGCTTCTGTTTTAGCCACTACTTCGTCTTATCATTATTTCTTATCTTCTCTTTCAGTTAAATTTTAGGTTTTCAGAAACTCATTAATTAACTGTTTTTAAGAGTTGGACAAGTCTGGAGCTCCAAAAATGGGTCTAACTTTGACAATAATATATTATGGGAGTAAGGAAAAACTTATCAATATCTAATTTGTTTCTTTCAGGTTTTGTTAAATATGTATTTCAGTGTAAAAAAATATTATATTGACAATTTGAAGGAAAATGGCAGTTACTGGGTCACTCTTCGGAATGATATTTTTCATGAGAGCCTCGATGGGCGTCGTAATTCAGGAAAATCGTGCAAAGTTTTATCCCGATATATTAATTGTTGCTAGATTCGTATACTGTAAAGAAAGAAAATCGGTTGGAATTTAAATTTGTGTTATATGGGAAGTAGGAGTGGTTGTAGTCCGATTGCGATAATCTACTAACTCGTCCTCACTTTTTTGCCAACGAACACGTGTAGCAAGTTTCATTAAGATGTCTAATTTTTTACTCAAGCTATCGCTTGCACAGACGGACAGACAAACAGTCACTCGGAATTTAACTCGTCTCGTCATTCTGATCATTAATATATACATAACCCCATATCTATCTCGATTAGTTTTAGGTGTTACAAACAACCGTTAGGTGTCCAAAAACTGTTATACCTTGTAGCAACATGTTGAAAAAGTATAAAAACGCGATTTTAATCTAAAAAAGACTAGTAGAGTCCGTAGTTTTTTAACTTGACAAATATATTTCGGAACTAAATTCGCAGTAAATTGCTACAGTTAAAAGTTCACATGGATTCGACACAATATTCTTTGAGTAGCAGCGTAGCCCGATCTGTTCTAACCCCTTAATAGAAATGTGTAATCCTGCGAGATTACATATTTTGTCAATCACGCCGTCGGAGATCATCTCCACGGGATGCAATATAGAGTTGGATCTTTAGAAAGAACACGAAGAGCAAAATGGAACAAACATTTCTCAGTGCTTTAAGTGGATTCCAACTTGGAAAGCGACTATCTCGACTAGTGTTCACTAGCATAAAACGCGTTGAATAACTACTAAACGAGCCAATAATTTCAGACTACTGGGATATTTTTTATGAGTTTTCAGCTGAATTTATGCAGTGAGAATTGCATTTATTGCCTTACAATTTATGTACCGAAAGTGATGGTCCACGTATTCAAATAACAAATATATACATACATATTCATTTAAATATTGGGTAACAACGAGTCGCAATCACAACAATTGTCCAATGGCAACATATTGAACTGAAAATTTACGAAAAGCGATTTAATTAAAATGTTTGCAAATTACATATCCACAGGGTGCGCGGACGGTGATAGTCACCGGGGAGAGAGTGCTAAATATATGGAGCGTAGAAATCAGTGCCTCTGTTCGCAATGGTGCGCAAACCAAAAGGGCTTTCATACATGGGCACACACACACACACCCACGTGGACTTCTAGGTACATTGGCGCACATAAAACAGAAGCAGGTCGCGTGAATATAATATTATATGAATAGTTGACAGATGATGTGGATGATGATAGGTGGACATGTGAGTGACAAAAGTGTATACTTTATTTTTATTGCACAATTAAATTTGCAAATTTAAATGCTTTTATTAATTTGGGGGAAAATAATATTTTTCATATTTAGAAAAGACAGGTTGTAAATAATCTAGCAAACTTCAAAATAAAGTATACTCAATATAATATAAATATAAAAAATACAGTGGTTACCTAGAGGATCAATTAAGGTCAATAATAATAAAATATATGCTGAAGAATCTCGAAGTCTGCTTTATGCAAAACAACTAACGCTACACGAATTTGAGTAATTGGTGCAAGTGTTATCCATTGGAATGATTCCGCAGAGAGTCGAAAAAACAAAATAAGTCAGTTCAAATTCCTATATAAAAATCTTAATATATAAACTTTTCCAAGCGCTTATAATTAAAACTTTTTGAAGGTTTTGTTAAGAGACTATGAAAATTAGGGGGACAGTCTAGTAATGACTTAACTTGATCACTCGATAACGCCACTATTGTAAGAGAAATTTACTATCGTGTAGTCATTCTCATAGCCGATTACAATCCATATTTCAACTTACTTGTAGTATTTTCATTTCATAATCTTTTGATTGATATGCTCCAATATAATATATTGATAGCAAATTTTTTAATTCAAAAATTTGGGATTAAAAATGAACAATTTATTTTTTAATCGCGATCGTTGGGTTTAAAAATAATATTTTCATTCTTTAATCCCAATATTGTTTTTTTTTTATTTTATAATCCGGTATGCAAAATTTTTTTTAATACGGTATGTGGAATTAAAAATTTTATTTTTATTTTTTAATCCGGTATTTGGGATTACAAAGTAAAAAAATTGTAATTAAATTATTTTTTAATGCA
Source organism: Bactrocera oleae (assembly GCF_042242935.1). Lineage (NCBI taxonomy): Eukaryota > Metazoa > Arthropoda > Insecta > Diptera > Tephritidae > Bactrocera > Bactrocera oleae. Next base: position 58,385,551 of record NC_091539.1, read on the forward strand.
TTATTTGCAACCCTGATTGACAATTGACAGTGACAAGAGCGACAAAAAAATCACTTCTATTTTATTTTGACTTAAATAAAACTATAGGTACTTCAAGAAACAAGCAATAGAGAAAGTACAAAGGTATCATAGAAAAGAAATTATAAGATTTCTATAGTCACAAGTCAAAAAAATTTATTCTACAAAACCTACTTTACAAATTCAACAATATATTAGTGCAGATTGCTAATTTCTTTCGAAAAGCAGCTACACTTTTAAACGTCTTACAGGCGACTACTCTCAATCATACTTCACTTACAACATTTATTAAGTGTGCAATCATTTGTAATTTGACTTTTAAGTTTCGATTTCATTCAACTTACTCTCATTTTCAACTCATTACGTGAAATCGCCTCACGCTCTTTACAAAACAAAAAATACTTAACATATATTCTTAAAGTGCCACAAGAGATTCAATGCTGTAAATGCCTCGCAACGTTGAGACACACTTTGAAGACATTACCGCTTTGAGGAGGAGCCATCCGCTCGTGTCTATTGCGCGTTAAATCTGTTCTAGCAACAATTAGCGTTTGCAACATTTACGAATACATTTAAAAAGCAATTATTACATTATAGCAACATTAAAAAGTACATTTAAATTCGAATTAAAACTTTCGCCATTTTCGCTGTTGACATCGTTAGCACTGACGCATGTTGTTTCATGCAACAAGAAGGCAATAAACATGCAACAAAAAGTGCACTTATTATATTGCTGGTTTTGTGTGAATGTATAGATGTGTATGATATGTATGGTTGTGTTGTAATAATTTGTGTTGTTGCTTTTGTTGTAGGTGAAAATGCGAGTCGCGAAACCAAGCGATACTTTTCCGGCAAGCACGTCGCTCTTTTCGCAATTAATTGCAGACTGCATTTTACATTTCACATTTTAGCGCGGCAACATTGTGCCTGCATGTGTATGGGAGTATGTGTGTGTGTGTGTACGTGCATGCTACTTTCGACTACTGTGGCAACGACGACTAACGGCAAAATCACATTTGATGCCACGTTAAGCATGCAATTTGCAAATTCACTTCACCACCGAGAGCTATCAAGGCAGTTGCAACAACAACCAACCAAACAGGCAACAACAATAATGACAAACAAGAAAAACAGTAATTACACAAGCTATTTGCTGGCATAGTCAACGCACTGAAAGTAGCAGCAAAAATTTTGAGCATTTCATTGCAACAATGCAGCAGTTGTAATCAGTGGCGCTGTAGCACGCATTGCCTACGTTGCGCAGTTGCACGCTTCACATTAGAATGACAAAATCCCACGTGTACACACGCACATTACATACATGTGAGTATGTATGCGTGAAGTAGTGAGGCAGAGCATTTCCGAGGCAAAGATAAATATGGTGAACGTCAAAAATCAAACAACAACGTAATGTCCAACAACAAAAAAAAACGTTAACTTCGGTTGCACCGAAGCCGGAATACCTTTTACAGGTGCATTTCTTATAGCATAAAAGGATCTAAAAAATATTTATCTTGAATTTAAACGGTGACTTTGTGTGGTAGCTATATGCTATAGTGATCTGATCCCTCTCTTTGACTCGCAGATAGCACCGTTACCTTGGAAAATAGTCCATGTCAAATTTCGTGAAGATATCTTCTCAAATACAAAAGTTTTCCATGCAAGAACATGATTCTGTTCGTTCAGTTTGTATGGCAGCTATATGCTATAGTGGACCCATATCGGGGATTCCGATATATAAGCAGATGCTTGAGGAGAAAACGAAGTGTGCAAAATTTCAGATTCATATCTCAAAAACTAAGGAATGTATTCGCGTATAAGCAGGCGGAAATACAGTCGGACAGACGGACATGGCCGAATCGACTCAGCTCGTCACGCTGATCATTTATAAAGTTTATAGGGTTTCCGACGTTTCCTTCCACATGATACAAACTTAATGTACCCTGTTTAGGGTATATGAATATCGAAGACGTAAAATTCAAATGTACAACATATACACACACACACATTAGTGCAAGTACACAAGAAGGTAAAAGGCAGCATATACATACGATCAAATATTTGCACTCCGCAACTCACCAGAGCTTTAAACGACCAAGCCGCCTGGGCTGTGGCATAGTCCAGCATCGGTGCAACAGGATGGCCGGATGCTTAAAGCCCTTGGAGGCTCATTAAACTTACATTAAGCGTACAAATATGTAGGCACTCAGCTGGTGGCTTGTTTTGTCTGAATGCGGCAATAACTGGTTGCACGCAACGTGACAACCCTTTCGCGTATTCGCCTTTGCTGTAAACACCTGAGCAAACAAACCACAAAACCAATGGACACCACTAACATTAACACCTACCCAACTGGGATGAAAACCGCAGTGTACGCATACCGTACGCCATAGTCTTGCCACTCACGAGCTGCAGAGTGGCTGACTGACTGTTTGACTGGCTTTATGCTTATTGCCGGTCATATTAACAACATTATGAACGTCAATGACGGCCTGCGGTTTATTGTGACAACACTTTGCAGTGCGACAGCGACAGCGACAACGAATCATTGTAGCATGCAACGTTGCCACATCTGTAATTTTTCAGTGCAAATTGTAAATTTGCATAAATTGTGAATACTCATGAGCGCCAGTGCTGTATTATAGAAAATGAAGTAAAATGCAGTTGCTTAAGAGAAAAAATAATCGAAAATAACGGTATTTATAGGAATTGGAGGTTATATAGATGGGTATATATTAGGATGATTAAAAAAAAAATTTCGAAAAAAAATTAAATACTATATATAGACAATTTTTAGGACACTATTTAGACAATAAGAATTTGAGGTTATGTAGATGAGTATATTAATTTATAGACAATTTTTTCAAACTAAATAAGTTAATAAGAAAATCAGATATATTGTACATATAAAACATGCTTGCAACTATCGCTTGGTAAATCTTGGATGCGAATCACCACAAACGAAATTGTGTTCTCTCAAAAAATAAATATAAGCCACCACGTTAAGACGTTTTTCTAAAAACATTATTGCTTCGGTAAAAATCGGTTAAAAAATTAATTTTTTTTTTAATTTAATTAGAAATAACAAGAGTAATAGATTGGTTTACTAAAGTGGAGCTCAGAAATTAAATCATTGTTCTTATTCATATATAAGAAAGTTTTTTCCGAACCATGGTCGAGTAATAGTTAGAAAAACAATCAATTAATACTAAAAACTGATTAAATATTAGGATACAGACTAAATTAAGGCTTCAATTCAAACTCTTCGATCGAATGGTTTTTTCAAAAACTCATAAATAAATCATATAAAAAGGATCTAGGGATTAATAGATATCATATTTTTAACACATGTGGCTGAATCATCGATAATACTACTTTTTTCCAAGTCCAAGCAGGCTGCCCAGAAACTAAGTAGCTTAGGCATCGAAAATAATAAGGACGCTACATTATCAGAAAACTTTGGAACCAGTTTTGGAGTATAAAAAATGTTTGTTACTAAATGGGTCTGCAATGCTGGTTCTAAAATGGCCAGGTTTTTCTTGCGCTAAAAGAAAATGTGTTTAAGACGAACTATTGAAATAGATGAAATGCGCACATTCTGGATTTAGCTCATGTACTACTGGCTGACTCCTACAAACATACATATTTATATAACTTTCGCGTGAAACAAACTGTTCGGACAAATCCAAGATAATGTCGATAACTATCTCTTTGGTTCCAATCTTGAAAAAATTGAAGAAAGTGCCGACGGATCAAAAAGGTGCGAAACACATCTCTTTGGATATAACTTTTAGTCACTTCAATTCCTTATTAAAATAATTGAGCCAGCTTACTCAAGTAACACAGAATTTTATCTTGTTATAAAATATGAAATGCTTTAAGAATGTTCATTAATTGCAACATCTAGTTTAAGAAACATAGATACCAAGTTTAATAAACCACACTCGCATTACCGACGATGTACATGGGCATCAAAAAAAGTTCATTTATTTTGGAATACAGATCGCAAATCAAAACACAGTAGTTAACATATACTATTGTCATCAACAAGTAAGGTGAAATTGTCATTTAAAACTAGGGGGTAACAGGAAGGCAGATACCAATTTTTTCTAGGTTGGTTAAAGGCGAAATGCGCTCTGGACGATCATCAACCTCTACCGACGAGGACCATGTCCAAAAAAGATTTGGTTTTTGGAAGATTTGGTGCTTCAAAATCGTCGATTGACAGTTAGACCTCGCTGATAGTGCTGGAATACCATTAGGCTCAGCCCAAACCATTTTGAAGAATGTTTTTTTTTTCTCAAATCTCGATTGGTGCCAAAATCACTCAAATGCACTATTTTATACTACATTGGTTCTTCACAACGTTTTTGCGCAAAACACGACTCATATTTTTTCACAACCACCATATTTGCCTGATTTGGTTCCGTGCGACTTTTCGCTATCAGCAAACTCAAAAGGCCAATGGGAGGTAGCGTTTTGACACGATTGAGGAGATAAAAATCGAACAGAAGAATAAAAAAATAATATTCAAACTGTTTCGAGGACTAGAAAAAGCGTTGGCAAAAGTACGTTTTATCGGACGTAGATTACTTTGATGGGGATGAAATTGATTTGGGAGATTAAATTCAGAATTTACATTTTACAAACATATTCTAACCTTACTTTTTGATCACAATACTATTTTGTAACAATGAATGAAATAAATTAATTAAAAAATTAATGAATACATGGCAAGCCTAAACTGCTCTGTGAAAATCAAGTAGAAAGGATTATACGTCACTTTTTATATACTTTGTATCGTAGCATAAATAAAACCTTGCAACTATTCCAGCAGTTTGAAAAGTCAGCTAAAATGGCAACCATAACTACCACATAATTGCTAATTTTACAACGAAAGGCAGGAAACTGCGTGAAGCTGGAGAGTATGCAATAAAAATTCGCAATAAAAATACGTAACCCACGGCGTTAGCTTCGTTACATAAGCGAACCCATACATATATGAGTATTATATATACTTGTAAGAGGATATGCATGTATCGCTTTTGGCTCTCATATCATACATACAAATGTATGTACATATTACAAGCGCATTAATATTTATGCGTAATAATGTAAGCAGATTATTACACTTAATGCTCGGCGTTTGCCACTTGTCATGCAGACAGTGCAATGAAGTGCCACTTAGTTGCTGATGCATTCTCAGCCGCCGTTGGCGCACACCAAGTAATGTCACAAGCATAAAGCGTTTATTCCTGCTCCTTTATGTATGTATGTAAAGTTCATTTTCATATGAATTTTTACTCTTTAAAACATTTTACTAATGGAAAATGGTTATTTCAACTTTTTATTAAAGTAAAATGGTTGAAGTCGTAATTAGAAAAGGTATCGCATACCATGTGGAGGATTATTTTCTAATAGAGTAATTCGAATCTGGTATTTTCAAAAAATATTTTTTTTTTGTTTAAGGGGTTACATGGGTTTCGTCGAGCAAAAAACGCCCTATTTTCAAAAAAAAATTTTTCATATAAAAAAACGAAATATTTACTTTTTATTATACCGAAAATACATATTTGATAAAGATTTTTGAAATTTTCAAAGAAAAAACTTGGTAATTTCCGGCAGTTCCTCGGAATAAACGAGCTTCTGCGTTAACAGCAGAATTTCTGACAGAATCATCAAAAGCAAAAAGAAAAAAATACGTGTTTGAACTAAGACCATTAACTAGGTATTGGAATGAGAAAAAACAAATAAAGTGAAAATTGTATTTTTGGCAGACATTTTTACAAAAACATGCAAATTTTGTTGAAAATTTTTCGACGTTTTTTGTTTTTTAAATAGTTGTAATTTAACAGAAAATTTTTTGGTAAATTATATCTCAAAGACCTGTGTTAAATTCCATTAAGCTCGATTGAGTAATTTGTGAGAAATCTTGACAACCGACTTTCCAGAAAAACGCGTTTAAAGTTTTAAGTGACTATACTTGTATAAATATGTGGCTGACCTCGAGCGCGCAACTTTTCAAAGCCGTATCTCCAGAACTATTACTGGTTTCCACTTGAGAATTTAGGCCAATATTCTAGAGATGTTATGCCGTTGATACTCGGAAACTCTTATATGTATCTGCTTGAGATTTTTGCCGTAGCTTTACAGTCTTTGCACCTTGAATGACCGCCGACCGTTAAAGCCTCTTAGAAGAGTCGTTTCTGAAGATTGGCACAGGTTTTGTGTTAAAACATAAAAAAAAAACATTTATATTTCATATATATAGCCAAAAAACCAATATTCGATTTTCTTACTCTCAACACAAATTGTCAAAATGAGGACTTTTTCAAGGAGTCTACACTGACCTTTTAAGTGGTTATATCTACTTCTGAATTTCCAAAAGTCGGTTTTTTTTTGTGTATTTTCAATATATCGAATCAATCGGCAAATATTTCGGAGATATGATTTTAAGGTATTTTTTAACTCAGTAATCGGCTTCCGAAATTCTAATCGCGTTTTTCTCCAAACGTTATTTTCAGAGTCGGTAAGAAAAAGTTCTCCGAAACGGCTGTCACGATCGGCATTAAATTTTCACCCTACCTTCTTAGACATATGTGTCAAGTAAGATCGAAAAAATTAGATATTTGATAATAATTTCATTTTTCATGACACTTTAAAGTGTAAGTTTTTTTCACAAAAAAACTACTATTTTTCGGGAACGCGCCATTTAATCAAAACAACAAATTTTGACTAGTTCTGGGATCATTTCCTGTATTTATCAACAATAAAATTAAATTTTTTGGTTTTTAGATTTGAGTTCCAGACACCTTTTTTGGAGGTCCTCCTGCAGATCGACTATCAGATCAAGGTAATACAAAAGCTTTTAAAATTCGATTATTAAGTTTGGATTCTGTAAATATACACTTTTTTATTTATTTATCTTCAAAATATTCACAAAAAACGCGTTTTTCTGATTTGCAAGTCGATATAACGTCTAAATGGATTATCTAGTCTTACACCATTTTGTCTCAGAACTGAATATCTACCAAATACGCATAGTTGTCTATGAAATTTACAGTTACAGATGAAATGTAGCTGTATTTCTAATGATTTCCTTGTCTTTCTACTTGTCTAAGCTTATCGATATACTTTCACATAACTACTGATCTCCACACTGTTCAACGCCTATAAAACGCTTAGTATTCATATTGACATTTATCCCTCAAGCTAAATGCTGACTCGTGACGTCACAGTTCAGTATAAATACCTACATTCTTCCTGCAATAATTTTGCTCAGACAAATAGCAATAAGCGGAAGATTGTTTATCCCAGTTTTATGAGGTTTCTCAGAATGCTATTTAATGACTCCAAATAGCCTTTTTAATATTAGCATGAAGCAAACGGAAGCAAATCCACTATACATACATACATACATATGTATGCCGACTAAAGCAAAATGTAAAAGTTTCAAAACAATAACGAAACAAATAATAAGAAACACTGGGTGCTGAACAAAAGAGGCAATTGCTGCCGTAGAAAACTACTTACACACTGACACACTTACACTGAGCCTCAAAACAAAAGACGCAGCAAAGCTTCATAGCATTAAGACAGGCTAAGCAAATAAACACAAAAGACATAAGGAAGATGAGGCTAAAGGAAAATGGGAGAAAAAGTTGAAATGAAGTAAGCGATTTGTCGGGCAATTAGCAGCAGCTGTCAGCAACGTTTAACCCATTTTTTTGGTAGTTTTATCAGCTATTGACCAAAATGGGAGTGTGTGAAAGAAACTTTATTTTGTCTCTGCTTCGTTTTGACGCTTCGTCGTGTCGTGTGTTTCTTTAATGTTGTGTTTAATTTTCTGTGAATATTTTTCTCGTTTTGCCGTTTTGCTTTGATAAGTAGTTCAACGGTCACCAGGGCGTATGAGTGCCCTAGGACATGATATTACACATTTATGAGCATGAATTTTCAGTTAAACTGTAATTGCCCTGTTTGTGGTTGTACAAATGGTTTTGACAGTTTTCAAATTAAAAACGACAACTGAATTATCTGTACATGTTTCTTTTTTCTTTTTGGTTTTAATAATATAAGGCTAATGTAGGGTATTTTTCGGGGCATTGCATGCTAATAGGAAATCATCTAAAAGTAAAATATGCAGAAAAATCAAAGGTTAATCCTTTTTAGATTACGATTTCTTCGAAGTATCTAATGTATACATATCAAAAACTAATAAAACATAGAGACATGAAAAATCAGAACGATATATATTTTTTATTAAATGAGCTAAATTAAAGTTTTCATAAACAAAAGTTAACCACCATTAATATCTCATGGAATAAATATTGTAACAGATAGGTGGCGCTAAATCGAAGTTTCGAAGTTCAAACAAATAAATATTCTACATGATAGAATCGGCGCTCAAATACTTTTAAAACAATTACTTTATTCGAAAATAAGTAGCTGCTTGGTTTATAGCAGGCACATATTAATTATCATTAAAATCATAGTGTTAATAGTGAAGAACTTATTTGAAATGTCTCTCTTTTCGAGAGTTACACTGATTATATACCAACCAATATTTTACTAAAATATACCTTTAAGGCTATTCACGAAGCTCGATATTGCTTCCCCTAATTTGCATAATTTGTTTTGGTATCTAAATAAATAAGCTGGATAAAATTAGAATCAAGCTATTCAAGAGTATACAAGTATTTAGACAATAAAGGCGTTAATTTCGGTTGCAAGCTATAACACTCTGCACAAATAAAAAGGTGTTCACGCATTAACTTGATTTTGATTGATCAGTTTGTATGGCCGCTATATGTTATAGTGATCCGATCTGAATAATTCATTCGGAGATTATACCGTTGCATCAAATATAAAAGTTTTCCATACAAGAATTTGAGATATATCGTTCAGTTTGTATGGCAGCTTTATGTTATAGTAGCCCGATGTAAGCGGTTACGATAAATGAACAACTTCTTGAGAATTTTAGATATATATCTCAAAAACTGAGGGACTAGTTCGCATATAAACAGACAAACAGACAGACTTGGCTAAATCGACTCAGCTCGTCACGCTGATCATTTACCATATATTATATATATATTTTAAATGGTCTCCGACGTTGCCTTTGGGGTGCTACAAACTTTGTGGCAAACTTTATATACCCTGTTCAGTATGTAAAAAGGGTTTAGTTAAAAAAAGACTTCATTTTAACAAGGTATTCGAAGTCTACGAACCGCAAAGTGATTTTAGAAAAACGTTGAAGTTAAGGTATTGAAATTAAGAAACGTTTAAACATAATTTTTGAGTTTCCGCAATCAAAATTTTAACTTACGATCCCTAGGAAAGTAAAAAGTCATGATCTCAACCAAATCTCTTTTGAACGCCCTTTCGCCTGGAATATTAATTTATAGAGATCTTCAAAAAATATGCTTCTTAGTATTAGCCTCTATAATATCAACGAGCTATCAACGCCAATTATTCGAAGCTACTGGCTATTTGCTATTGGCTGAAAAGCCCGTGAAATAAAAATGAGAGAATGACATAACCTCCATATGGACTCTAGATTCTAGATGATAGTGAGAAACCTCGAGAACTACAGGTTTGTTTCCACCTTGAACTCTTCATCCGAGTCAAATATTTTTCCAGCGAACAACTATGTTATTTGAGTCAGGGAAAAAGAAAATAGTCGCTGGAAGTCGAAATGGGCAAACACGGCGAGCGGTATTATAGCGTATTTTCTTCAATACCCCTGTCTAAAAGCGCTGTTTTTTTTTTCTTCTTCAAACGAGCGCACTTGGTTTTGATCTCGACGGGCAATCGAGTCAATAACGCGCAGTAAATTTGTTTACTAATTCTTTTACGACCGCAAAAGCTTATTGTTGCCATTTCCTTTAGCATTTGCAAAAAATTATTACTTCAATTCATAAGAAAAGTGTTATTTCATGTTGTTCTCTTTTATCTTATGCTCTTTATTTATTTTTAGAAATAACCGTATTAAGTTAGAAGAATATATTACAACGGAATCACGGGATTTTTTTTTCTATTGCTTCATATACTTGTGTTCTATACACTTTAAGAGCCGCGCGTCCAACTTGGCGTGTGGAAGCTTAATGCGCTTTAAAATACCGCAAAGCAGATTTGCAACTAATATCTTGTACAAAATTTAATTTTCAAATTCTGAAACACTTTGCCAAAATGCTAAGCTCTTCGCTTGCATTTTCTTTATGCTCTTTAGTGCTTATACTTTTTGTGGCGGTTTTGTCGGCGTTTATCTGCTTTTGTCAGAAACAGTCTGTGTGATTTAGACTTGCTTTGATTCCTATTTACGAGTGCTTTTATTTTGTGGCATTTCGTTGTAGTTGTTCAACTACATTTTTCTCCATTGTTACTTGTTGTACACGATTGTTACTGATTGTATATTGTTGTGTTGGTTTTTTGTTGCTGCTGTTGCTGTCTCTTTTTTTTTTTTTTTTTTTTTGTTTCGTCTGCTTTTGTTATTTCTGCTGCTTTTGTTGTTTGCTTTCAAGTTGAATTTTTCGCTGTTTATATTCTTTATATATTCTTGGCACCGGTTATTTGGCCACTTTGCCGGCAACGCATCGGTTCAAGTGGAAAATGTGAATTCGGTGAATACGGCCGCGTAGCTTGCTCGCCTGCCAACGGCATTTGAGAGACACGCTCAACCCAGGCATGGTGTCTGTATGGGAGTCACGAATGCTGTCACATAGTCGCGTTATAAAGTTTCGCTTTCGTTACGCGTTTTCTTCTTAGTTTATTTCGATTATACTGGAACTTGACCAGTTTCTCTTCTGTTTGTTTTTAATTTTTCCGCTTTTTCTTGACATTCATGGCAGTTTGGTCTTATGCCAAAAAAGTGACTTTTCCACACTTTTTACCGTTCTCGCCACTTTTAAAAAGTGCAGCAAATTTTATGCAATTTACATATTGCTTCCTCACAATTTTGATTGCAAAACTGGCGCGTGTGAATGTATTTTTTTTTTCGCCAGAGCTTCTTCAACAGTTTTTGTATATCAGTGAAAAAGTTATGTTTTTTGCAAACAAAATTTTTTTTCTTAAAATCCATAAAATATTAGATATAATTCTTCACAAAAAGCTTCTATAACTGTAAAAACGCTTCTTTAAAAACATAAAAATACCAACTTACTGCTCATCTAAGCGCATATATAAAGAAAAGCTGTCTATAAAAAAGAAATAAGCTACGACTTAGGACGTCAAGATTTTCATTCTTTTTGTAAAAGTTATGAAATATTTTTTTAAAATTTTTCGCCAAAACGAAAACTACGAAATTTGCAAGCAGGAAGCAACACGAATCGCCATCATCATTGAAATGCTGCGGCAATAGCAATAATAAAGTTATAAAAATACGAAGCGTTAGCAAATGTACAAGGAAATGAAAAAATTTTTATGTCAAACTTTATGAGCACTTTACGTTGGATTTTCATTTACACTTCGAGAAAATTCAGAATTATGATTTTTCGTATACATATACCAGCTGATCAAATTTGACCCGGACTGATCCATTCATGGTAAATTGCGCACGCAAATTGGATCACATGTAGTATAGCAACAACGGCCTTCTCAGGCGTTATCGAGGAATAAGGGTTGCCAAAGGCAGACTTGGACAGCCGTTAACCTTCCCCGAAATGTTGATTAAGGCAAAGATTCCACAGATCTTGAAAAAATATAAAAAAAAATAACAAAATGACTTTGAACGAGCATTGACGTTGTTAAAAAAAACTAACACTCCAAAGATATTCATATATATCAAATATTATTTGAGTATGCGAAATTTTTATGCAAATAGAGCCGAGAGAGAGAGAGAGTGCTCACAATCGACCAAAAGCAATAATGAAGTGAGAATTCTTAGCAATTTTGTAGCTGTTTAATCATGCTAAACACGAATATTTGCGTCGTTTCACTTCAGGGTTCCATTTGGAGTTATCCGAGTTGACAAAAATCGTGGAAAAATACTCACATTTGAAAAAATAAGTAAACGATATTTTACTAAGACAATTCATCGTGTCGAAAAACAATGGAAAATTTCCATTAGTTGTTAAGCAGAAATGGTATGGTATCGAGAAGTTGAAAGATCGCAATAATCGGTGTATCGCCCTCAATGACACCTATATATAATATATTGCATAATAAAATCTAGTTTTGCCAAAAATGTTCTTAAAGCGACACAACCTTTTCGGCCTATCTTGCACGCATATTATACACGATACTCTAGTCTTTTCCAGGAACTTTTACATTTTACAGCTCATTACACGTCTCAGGGAAAAACATTTATCAAAAGTATATGCTCGTTAACCGAAAACGCAAAAGGTTAAACTGGAACTATAGATTTATGCTATAATTAATCAAAAGCCTTTACAGTTAACTTTTGAAAGAGAATTTTAACTAAAAACGCTAAAACTAATGACAATAAACCCAGTGATCATGGATTGATCGTCATCCAATAAACATTCAAAACCATATTCTCTCAATGTAGCGTTATAATTTTTTACTGTGTATTTCCGTGCGCGTTGTACAGAATTCCTTAAGCGAACCGCCAACACTATAAAATAACTATCAACGCTTGGTGATTGCCAGCGATTGTCGTGCGGGCGCACCGGATGTCAGTGACCAGTAGCAAGCAGCAACTTGTCGTTATTGTAGTTATGAGTTTATATGTGTTTAACGGTATATTTATACCCACAGCATGTTTGTACATATGTAAGTCTTCAACCTTATTCTTCCAACGGCAGCACAAAAATGCAAAATCATGCGCATTTATATTGACTGCTTAAAATATTGGAGCAAAAATTGATTTCTTTTAGCAATCATAATGTGTGTTATTGTTACAGCACCAAAGGATGCGATACGTTGCCAAGTACTTACATAAATATATGGCTGGTATGTATGTGTGTATATGCATTCAATAATATATGTAGACTCTTGTTAGTATTTATGAACATAAACAAACCTAAATGAAGTGGAATAAAGACAAGAAAATATGATTGGGCATGTTGAAGTTATAGAGTTCACCACAAAGCGTTGTTCATTGCGTGATAAATACGGGATTTTCAACAAATAAAAGTAGAATATATATTATATATAGTACAAGCAGTAAATAATGATGAATGCAAGTAAGAGGTAAATAAACCGATATCTAGTAATGTTATAGTATTCTCTGTGTGCGTTACTTAAATTCATGTTAGTTGGTACATTTAAGAATGATAATGAAAAATCAACCTTATTGACATCTTACAGGCTTGAAAGTAGTAGTATACTCGTAACGAGTAATATTTGTAGAATAGGTGGACAAAAAGATCGAATAGAATTCAAGTTAAAAAAAAACAATATTATGAAAAAATTACTTCTTCCAAATATTTTTTTGATAAAAACCAGTACGAGAATGGGTCGATAAGTACTTTGCCTCACTGCTCATTGGCGCCACTAACGCAAGAGAAATTTAATACTCGTACAATATATTCTCGTAGACAATAACTGTCAAAATTTTCGTCAGATCAGACTCGTAGTTTGAGCGCATGTAGAAGCGGCTGTGCCCTTAGAATTAAAAAAAATTTAAAAAATGTTAATTCGTTTATTATTTTATTGTATTGAAATCGCACAGTGGAAACAATAATGACCAAAAGATGGAATCAAAGCTTCACTGTTATACCCCAGGCACCAAGGAACAGTCAAATAAAATGGACTTCATCTGGCGAACGTGTTGCGGAGAAGGCTAAAACAGTTTAAACGTTTCTATGTTTTTTTTTTGAGATTCTCAAAGTCTCCATCTAATACCTGAAAGGCTACCAAAGCGGTGACAGGACTCTACAATACTAAAAAACTAAGCCGAAAATTGGTGAAAGTATCACTACACGGAGGCCAACTTTGTAGATCTCCGATTGTAGATCTCCCCCAGATGCCTTAAAGAACTTGGAGCATTATTGGGTTAAATCTGTCGAGCTAAAAGAGACTATGTTCAAGAATAAAGCGCTATATTTCACGACTAAATAAGCTGTTGTTAATAATGGCAGTACTCAAATAAACAGCTGATTAGTAGTCTTGTATGCTTCCATATACTACCAGAAGCAGCTAAGAAGATTTTCTTTTAATACTAAACCCAATACAATACACCTGTCCTATTACTTAACCTCATACTTCAAATATTTATAACTAAATAGCTCTTCCGCATGTATAAGAACTACGAAAAATAATATAAAAATATATTAAAAATATTTGTCATACAGTTCAGTGGAATTCACTCCACATTTGTATAGCTTAACAAGCAAGCATGCATAGACACGCATTCTGTTGAGCTTCATGGTATTACCACTACAATTGATAGTCTGATAAATAAGCTTAACACCGATGACAAGGAACATATTGAAGCATCACTACATGTTTTCTACTCAAAGCGACACTAGTATATAAGAAAACGAAATTCTGAGGCGAAAAATTAAAATAAAACAGAAAACATCAAGTACATTGAGTACATTGTATGCAAGTGCAAGAACACTCTTGCAACACTTGCAAACGCTTTACAGCTTACGCTTTGAAGCAGATACACAATAATATCTAACAGCCCAGCATATGAGGCAAGTTATAAGAGGCACGTGGAAGCATTAATCAATGGTTACAATGTGTGAACCAGCTTCTTATAATATCAACGTTTTCTGCATGCGTAAATACTACGAAAACAAGTGCGAAGCAACAATGATCCACACACACATTTTTATCTAGCATTTCCACCAGAGTGATTTATACCTCAACATTACTCTCACTTGTAACCTAAGCATATGCATAAGTTTGCACAAGTTATAGAACAACAAAATAAAGAGTACACGAAAAAAAACATCAAAACATCGAGCAAAATTTGCATGCGTTGAAAATAAATAAAATATCGACTATAAGTGAGTGCTGATATGATATAATGTCTTTATTTATTAACTCTTTTTGTTTGTGTAAAATTTTCATATAAAATAAATTGTGACGTTATGGCGTATGAGTAACATTTTGTTTTGCTTGAAAGTATTGGAAACCAATGAAGATTACTAGGTACCGTATATAAAATGTGGCGCTGAATGACTCGTGTCACACTGTTAGCACTTTGGGCACATCACAATATTATTACAATAAATAAGTTGCACGAAAAAATAGTTTGCAGATGTAGAAGAGTGTATTTTCGAGTTTCTACATACGAGTACATACACCTATCAATATATTGTGCATTATAGAATATTGTATGGAGCACTTAAGGTGAAAAAGATGCAAGAATGTGTAAAAAATGTATTCATTCATAATTTGTCACGTGACATTGAATCAATTTTGCTGGCCTAGTTGGCTACATGAATAATAAAAGTATTGAAAAAGGAAAATATAATATAAAAAACAATATATTGATTGATACTTACATACCAAAAAGTGTCTTATGAAGAAATCATGGTAATTTACAAATACAGAATATAGGTGGTAAAATTATAAAATAGATTTATCACACGGAGTTATCATATTATTCTTGCAAGTAACAGGCAAAGGTTGCAGCAACTACTACTCGGATATATGCTACGTGTGTGTATGTAGGAGCGACAGTTAGTTAAGAATTTGTCGAAAAGCTTTCAGAACTAATTCAGCTCGGAAAGTTAAACAAAATGCGTAATGCCGGTAGCTAATTTTTACTTCTGCTCCTCTATATATATATGCTATAACAAGCAGAGAACTGTAATATGGATTTCAGGAGACAAAATTTTTGAAAAAAAAAATTATTATTTCTCAAATAATCATAACCAATTTGTATACTATTTTTATTCAATAAAAGAGAATTAATTAGCACAACATAAAAACACACGAAAGACTTAAAATTCGGAATATAGTTTTAATACTACCTGTTTTACAAAAACAACTTTTTGGTGGTAGGAAAAGTTTAAAATTAATTATGGAAAAGGTAAACTCCATTCTATGTTTTTTACTATCCAATATATTGGGATATATGATCCACAGTGTTAAATTTACCACCAAATATAAGGAGACATAGGTAAGTACTTGGAGATTTTATTGGACGTCTACTTTCGATTTTTATCATTTTTATAATAACAGACCTGAAAGTTCTACATTCGGGTTGCTGTAAATAATTAATTGGGAAATATGCCAAAATAAACTCAAAAGTCTTCTTTGTAATTAAAATCCTATTAAGTGGTTATATGGGTTTCACGCCTTCAAAAAAAAACAATTTTATTGTCTTCTTTAATTCTATAACATTTCTAGAATATTGTCTTAAATTCTCAAGTTGATATCAGTAATAGTTTTGGAGATACAGCTTTGAAAAGTTGCGCGCTCGAGATCAGCCACATATTTATACAAGTATAGTCACTTAAAACTTTAAACGCGTTTTTCTCGATACTGTGTAATTTTCAGAGTCGGTTGTTAAGATCTCTTACGAACTACTCAACCGATCTTAATGTTTTTCAACACAAATCTTTGAGATATAATTTACAAACAAATTTGTTTTGTTTAATTACAACTATTTAAAAAACAAAAAACGTCGAGAAATTTTCACCAAAATTTGCATGTTTTTGTAAAAATGTCTGCCGAAAATACAATTTTCACTTTATTTGTTTTTTTTTTCATCCCAATACCTAGTTAATGGTCTTCGTTCAATCACGTATTTTTTTCTTTTTTACTTTTGACGCTCCTGTCAAAAATTTTGCTGTCAACGCGGAAGCACCTTTTCTCCGAGGTACTGCCGGAAATGACGTCGTAATGACCGATATACTGTAGGTGGCATAATTTAAATTTTCTTTTCTTCTGTTCATCTATCGAATCACAAGCTAAATGAGGTGGAACCTTGCTCGATATTCAAAAATGTTGCCTCTTGTGGCTTTCCTATACAGGATACATCATTTGTATTGGTCGTCAAATCTGTATTTGACTATTAAATATGAGGAGAATAAAGATTTATAGGGGAAAAATTATTATAATTAATTTAAACTTTGACAATATTTTATACAGATATTTGGGTTTGTGGAATTTCTTTGAAAAACACCGAAGCTATAAGCGAGCCCATATTGAAGGTCACAATGGGACTCAACATTTTGCATATATTCAACTAAAATCTAACGAGGTTGCATATACTTTTCTTATATGTCTCACATCTATATGAACCTAAATGCTATCAAAAAATTTTAAAAGCGATTTTTTTACGTCAAAACCAAAAAGTATGATTTTTCACAATTTTTTCAACTGTTTTTGCAAAAAAAATTTTACTTTCCGATCTTCCGTTTTTTGGTTTATATTCAGCACAATGCTATGAATAATGTTACTGTTAAACTTCTAGAGAATTGGTTAAAAACTTTTCAAACTAATGTTTACGCAAATTCAAAAACAAATCGTTTTGAAAATATATCTCACTTTCGAAAACTGAAGAAGAGCTACACACTTTGCTGGCTTATAATAATAGAATGCGTTAGAAGTTTCATAGGAACATATTTTTATTTAGTTTTACTAAAAATTTATGAAATAAAAAAGTTCGGTTTTCGAATTCTTTTTCCACCCTTAAAGACAGCAAAATTCAATTTAATTTTAATAAGCAATAGTTTTCCAATATACATATAAAATCTACAATATCCAATAATATATATTACATTATGATAATGTGTCTTTATCAATTTAGTATCATGTCTCTTTCAACATTAATGTTTAATTGCATGTGAAATCTAGTTTTCTGTTACAAATTCATTACGATGCTCATTTACGAGTAAGTACATTTGTGCGTACTGAAAAACATACAAGTATATTTGAATGTAAACACAAAGCATCTTAGCGAAACAACAGGAAGCGAATTTGCTTCAATTTATGATTTCCGTTTTCCCCTTTGTGTGTTTGAGTTAATTGAGCGGTTGTGCTGCAAATCCTCCAAGTATCCAACTTCAAACCGTTTCCTATTTGTGAAGCGATCGACAGCGAAGTGGTGAGGCAAATGCGGCTTAACTGCATAACAACATAATGAATATGTATTTAATACAAACAGTGGCAAGCATTATGCAGGTATTTTGTAGCGCAACAAATTAATATGCAATGTATATGGATGTATATATATATAAGTATATATGTATGAATGTGAAAGGCACGTTTGATAGGCAGGCGTGCAGGGGTATGCGCTTGGAACGGAATTATTAACCGTTTGCTGTCACATTCAATTATGCACGGTGCGTGTGTGTCCATTGACACAAATTTCTCCATGACATGAGCACACAATTAATCAAAGGAAAGTAAAGAAATTAATAATTAATGATTTGGTCTACGCGGTGATTCGATAATTGTTGGCATAATGAATTATACAGTTGAGGAATATTTAATCGACGTTGTCATTAAAGGTTGAGACATGAATTGAAGTTATTCGGCTAAAACCGTTTGAAATCTAGGCACCCAAAACTATAATTCTTTGGTCGTACTTAGTGAAGAAATTCTACAAAAATTTAACTTAAGCGGTTACATGCGTTTCGCTGAGCGAAAAACGCTCTATTTTCAATTTTTTTTTTTCATATAAAAAATGCAATATTTTATTCAAACTTTTTATTAATCGATACATATTTGAACGTGAGATTTTTTCAAAATGACTATTTTTGAACTCACTTAAACGATGGTTTTAAAAGTTTTCAACCAATCATTTTGAAATTTGGCCGTTACTTTCTTCATAACACTACGCACTATATGAACCTTAAACCGAAATATTAGAAATTAAAGAAAAAGCGAAAAATAAGACTAAAAATAGGTGTTTATGTTTTGAATGCTGTAAAAAATTCAGCTGTCTATTTTTTTATAGCATTTAAGTTCATGTGGAAAAGAGACATACATATAATACAAGTAAATTCCAACCTCGTTTCATTTTAGATGAAAATTGCGGCTTCCAGAATTAAGCAAAATGCTGAGTCTGATTGTGAGCTGCTATATGGGCTCGGTAATATCTGCAGTTTTTTCAAAGAAATTCTTAAAAAATTGTATGGTATAGTATATACATAAATATATAAAGAATTTAATTTTATAAAATTTTCTCTAAGTTTCTATAAATTTTTTATTCTAGAAAAAAATCCTAGAAAATTATAGAAAAGAAACAGAGACGATGAAATCTACTTCTGATTAATAATCTAATTAATGTTGAGAATGTTTTCTGGTTTGTTAAGAAATTATTTCGTTGATCGTCGATCGAACGCAAATACAGCTTATTCATTTTAATAGAATATAGCAGAAGGATCGAATTACACTGAAACAGTTCACTCATAAATTAGCTGAAACGCTAACAAAAGAGATCCCTTGCACCTTCTCGCCCAAAATGAAATCGAGTGTAAAGAATGAATTGTAGTATGATAGGTAGGGATGTATTTGTAGCGTGAATATGTTTTTAATCAACTTTGGCTGAGATTAAATGCAGCTGTGATGTTTGTATGTACAATGAGAAGGATAATTAAATTAAATGAGATTTTATTGTCAATTAAGCCATTAATGCATAATTACAATAATTACACGCTACGTTACAACAGTAACCCGATGAACGCCACACTTATAGATATACTCATATACACATATATATGTATATATATATTATATAAGTAGAAGTAAATGCCATATGTACGTATCTAGGAAGTGGAAATGGATGCGTATGGGCGATTTAAAGACCGTAAGCCTACAACCGATTGTGTGGCAGCAATAAATTATCGTATTGAGTGGACTGTGTTGTTGCCTTGGTAAATGCGGTTGAACTGAACAATTTGCTGCACTTGCAAACAGTTGATTTTTCAATATGATTAATGTACAGATATGCGTAATATTATTTCTTGTGCGGTTATGTACGTTATTTGTTGGTATTAAATGCATTTCCAAAATTTTCGTTTGAACACAAAATAGTGATGGTTTTTTTTTTGTTTTTTTTGCATAAGCTTAGTTTAGTTTAAATAATATTACTCATTCGCATTGTTATTTTCAATTTAATTATTACACTGCACCACACTCGCCCTTATAAGACGATCATGTGATCAAATTTGACTCGGACTGGTAATAATATTTTTTTTTCCTAGGTTGATACAACATTTTTTTGTTCATTATAACTGGTTGGAAGCTTGATCATATGTCAAGTAGTGGGTACAATGGAAAATATTGAACAAAAAGTTTGCTTGAAATTTTGTGTTTCCAATGGAATCACGGTTACGGTGTCATGAAAATGTTGCGTAAGTGTTTAAGGGAGTCTACTTTATGGCAATAGCAAGTTTGTGAGACAGATGTCGGGTAGAGGTCGCAGAAGAGAGGCTTAGCAACGTAGCTAAGGATCCTACATTTATCAAACGCATCATTACTGGTGACGAAATGGTGGGTTTATGTATGTATGACGTCGAAATTATCCAAAAACCAAACGAACGGCGCTCCAAAAATTTGCCGAAACCGGAAAAAGACCAAAATTCGCTAAGGTCACTGAAGGAGGTCACAGTCGCAGCTTATAACAAGTGTATTAAAAATTGATCAAAGCGTTGGCATGCATTAACTTAGGAGTCTATTTTGAAGGAAATAATAAAGATTTGTATAAAAATAAGTGAAAATGTTTTTTTGTCAGTCCGCTTTGATCCGGTATGATTTTATAGAAAAAATTCTGAAAATATATAACAGCTGACAAAAAAATTACGTTCAAACAAAGTTGCATTAAATGTTAGATTGTTTAATTTTTTATTTTCGCTAACAACCGAAATTTTTTGTTTTTAAATAAATTGTAAATAAATTTATAAATAAATTTTATAAATTGAAAGCATTTTGTTGTTTCATTGCTATTTTTATGAAAATACATTTTGACTTACTTTTGAAATCGTTTCAAAAGAACATAAAAAAGTTATAAATATATTTGGATATAAAATTACTATACGGATACTACGAATCCATAAATATTTTGAATTAAAATTGTATTACACTTAGAAAGTATATTATTCTTACTCATTCTTAATTGACATAATTCACTATTATTATGAACAGAACTATACACAGACAATTAAAAAGGCACTTGGAAAAACTTTTTATCCAGCCAGCGAACAATTTTGTGACAATAACAGCAAAAAGTTCAAATGATTTAGAATTTATTTTTTATTTTCTGTTATTTCATTTTTTTATTGTTATTAAAGTTTTATTAAAACTTAAGTTGTAAAAAAAAAAGTATAACTGCAATCTTGCAACCACTTAAATGCAATATATAGTTTTAAAAAATGCTTCATTATAATTTTTTCTTAATTTCATATCATTCGCACATCTTTATATATTTTCGGAAACACTTTTATTCAGCGTTGTTCAAAAAACATATTTAAATTTAAAAACTACACCCCACAAAATTTAGCCAATTCAGATATAATTTTTTGAAATATCGATAGATAAGCACTCGATATATACTTTTCATAACAAAAAAAAATTATTATCTAGCTAAAATTTTTACCATATACGAAATATATACTTTGAGATTCTAGCTTAAATAGAGTTGAAACTATTTATTAGTTCAAATAGTTAATAATTTTGGAAAATAAAACTTACCAACAATTTGCAAATGGATAGACGCATACATACACATTAGAATGAGGAGCAAATCACCTGTGTAAATGCGATCGAGCATGCACACTTCAAACTTAACATATACATATGTATCTCTCTTTAAACGCATATTTTGCACATGATTACAAGAACTTGTAGCCATGAAAAGGTTTACCAAAACAAACTTCAGAGAAGTCACACAATGATTGCGCATGTTTTCGACACTCATATGCCTTGCTGCTTAAGTAAAACTAATAAATATTTTAAACAAACTACTATATATAATTGAAGAAAAAAGCTTAATTATTTCACATCACATCACAAAAATTATCACTTATTTCATTTAATTCTAACATTAACACATCACATCAAAGAAATTCACTTGCGATAAAGAACGAATTGCAGTTGCTGACTTCAGCTGTTTGGCTCACTCGTTGATGTTAAAGAACAGTTAGGAAACGGAAGTAGGGTTACTGTCAGCATGGAAAATATTAATATATTAGCAAAATGTTATTCGAATGGATTTTTGAATAAAAAAAAGGTGATTACTAAATTAGTTAAGGCAATTATTATCTAAAATTTTACTAATATACTAGCAAAATTTTATTTAAAATTAATGATTTGCACTTGATTTAAATTGCATTAATTTTTTAAATTCCACCCATTACTTGCTGCAATTAAGCTACTCGTTGCATTTAACAGCTAGCAAATGAGAAACGGAAACAAATGTCACTTCTTCATTTATTTAAAATAATTCGTCCGAAATGAACTTACTAAATTCTTTACTCGCTGTAACTCACCTGATTTTTATTTAGACAAAATTGCGTTTTAATCAAACACGGCGTTAGTTGTGTTTTTAATTTATATTTCATTGTGTCTACCATACTATTTTATTTATTCACGAGCTACTGTAAATAAGTAAAAATTAATTGTTTTTTGCATTTTATAAAAAAAGGAAACACTGAAAATAGTCGATGCGCCCGCAGGTTATGTACGCTGAGTAGTTATAAATTAGTTTAAAACAAAGATTTCTAATGCGATGCTTTTATTTTAGTAAATACTAAATTTGTTAATATATTCGGTATTTATTAGTTAATTTATTTTGCGTAATAAATGTGCAGCGCAACAACTTTTTGTTAGGATTTTTTATTAGCTCGCCTGTAGAAATCACTCCTAGCCATTAATACGTACGTAGCACGTATATATGAACGTATGTATATTCATAAAAATAGGAATGAGCTATGCATAATATGTTTGGAAAAAATAATATTTCTGTTGTTGTTTTTAGTTTTATTGTTGCGCTCGACCAATGATTTAACTGCTCTAGTGTCTTTTCAACCCTTTGCTTTATTTTTTGTAACTTGCTTTTTATTAATTTTTTTTATTTTATTTTTTTGTCTGATTTGCACACAAATACTGATCATAATGCATTTTCACTGCGTTTTTAACAAATTTTTCTTTAATAGCGTAATGTAAAAGCTAACTGGCAGCTCCTTCATTCATTGAACTAGAAGCGCTAGTGCGTTTCAAAGTTGCTTTTAATTTTATGCTTTTCAATTTTGTAGCTTCTCCAACTATAAAAAAAGATAAAAACAAAAGTTTACGTGCCATTGTAAAATAATGCTTAGAGGCGATAACAATTAGTTCAGTTTAGTGCGGAAATAAAACAATATTAATAACTTCGTAACACAGTTTGGCGCTTTGTCAGCCTCAAACTTCAGCGTAGAAAAATTAAAATGTGAAAATTGTTAATAGAAATATAATATGCATTTGGTTTGAGAAATAATAGATAGCGTTCGACAATTCGCAGACATTTTATGAATTTGTAATTATTTTACTGTTTTGTATTGCGCACCCGTGGCGTACTCACATACACTTGAGCCACTTCATCATGTTTCGAGTTATATATGCATAGTTACTGTTATTTTACTACAACCGTACCATATAGTAAACTATGCATGCTTGTATGTATTTATGTATGCATATAAGTGAAATCTGTTTTATAATTGTATTTATTGTAATTGCTAATTTGCGCATGAGTTAAGCGCTGATATAATGTTTCCTCGGATGTTTTTTGCAATAATCAATTTTCGAGCATTTTCATTTTTCCCTACTTCACTTTGTAGATTGTTAGTCAAGACATTTATTCAGATTAAACTTTTAAATTTCAGCGTTTAATTGATGTGTGTATGCGTGTGAATTTATTAATGTTGGTAACTAGAATATTATCTATTGATTTAATTGGTGTTACGGCTGCTGGATATTGTTTCGCTCTTGCTCCTTTTGTTATTGTAAATATTTTTTAAAATTGTTTTGCATATCATATGCATATTGCAGTTATGTATTACAAATCCGCAGTCTTCACATCAGCAGATATAGCATTCGGTTTTGTCTTCTCATCCACATGGTTATCCTCATTGGTAACGGCGTTTGGTGCGTCCACAATGTCCTTAAAAAGACGTGCATATTTGAAACGTTGCTGACATTTAGCACGGTATAGACTCAATTCCGCATCGCAATCGCCGAAAACACCGTCATGCAGCGCTTCGTAGATTTTTGAGGCTTCCTTTACAAGAAGAATAAAATAAAAGGGTATATTAATAAAACACACAAGAAAAAAAGCAACAAAAAAAAAAAAAAGCAAAAAAAATAAAACAAAAAAAAAAGCAAAAAAAAATAAAACAAAAAAAAAAGCAAAAAAAAAATAAAACAAAAAAAAAAGCACAAAAAATAAAACAAAAAAAAAACAAAAAAAAGAAAACAGAAACAAGAAAAAAAAACCACAAGAAAAAAAGACAACAAAATAACAAGAAAATAACGAAGAAAATAGGTTAACTTCTGCTACACCGAAGCTATAAAACCCTTCACAGGTGCATTTCTTCTAGTATAAAAGGGTATAAAGAGATATTTATCTTGATTTTGATAGGTCAGTTTGTATGGCAGCCAGAAGCTATAGTAATCCGATCTGAACAGTTTCTTCGGAGATTGTACCGTTGCCTTGGACAATGATCCATTCCAAATTATATGAAGATAGCTCGTCAAATAAAAAAAATTCCCATGCAAGCACTTGATTCCGATTGTTCAGTTTGAACAGCTTCTTGGTGAAAAAAGGGCGTGTACAAAATTTCAGATCGATAACTGAGGGACTAATACGCTGTATATATTGTATATATGGACAGACAGACAGACGGACACGGTTAAATCGACTCAGCTCGTCACGCTGATCATTTGTATATATAAGCTTTATACTCTCCGACTTTACAAACATCGTGGCAAACTTATATACCCTGTTCAGGGTATAATTATTCAAATATTTGGCAAATTGACATCACTATTACACTACTCACTTCAAGTTTAACTTTATTTAAGTCGTATGAGGTAATCAAGTTGATGGCGGTATCCCGTTTACTTGGCTCCAGTTCATACATGATGCGTGCGCCTTCGTAGAGATGCATCATGGAAGCATCTTTTTGCACCACAAACTCTTCGTTAAGTTGTTGTACACTCTTTGTACCTATCAGTTCTTTGGTGGCCTTGTCGATAACAATTTTAATGCTCGCATTCAACTCGGTGTTAGCTGTCAGCTTGGGCAATGCCTGCGCTAGCCTAGCTATGCAAGCGTGTACCGATGAGTGCGTCGCATCGATTGCCATAGCACGTCTAATGGATTGCAACATTAAGAGAAGCTTGTTTTTGCGGCAGTATATCTCGAATGCCAATAAATGCGTTTCAATACGATCTTTGGCCAATTGTTGTAACGGTTTCAGAAATTCAATAGCCTTTTCGAGTGGATCATCCGGTCGCTCTAGCTTCTCTGGTATAAGCTCATCCAATTGCGGCGCTTCTGGATCGGCTTCTTGGTTTGCTTGCTGCTTGGATTTCTGATGTTGCTCGCGCTTGACTTGCGCTTGTGCCGCTTGTGCGTTTTCAAGTTCGGCTTTCTTCTTGGCTTTGCGCTGCTTGCTGCGCAACTTTTTCAGTTCCGATGGCGGAAGATTTTCTGCAAGTATATATAAAATTAAGTTAACTTAAATATTCTAAATACTTAGTAAACATAATTCATACCAGAATCAATTTCTTCAATGGTTTCTTCCGATTTAAGTGGTTTATCGTATAAGCGTATGTACACCTAAAAATAAATTTCGGAAATGAATACATTTGAACAAAGTATGTCCTTTTCACATTTTTACTCACCTCTATGGCACATCTTGCCGCTTTGAAATAGAAGGGATGACGACGTAACACATCTTCTAGTCGCAATAGTCCGATATACGCACGTAACGTCATCTTGCGCATACAGTATGTATGGAAGTCGAACTGATCTTCTATAATCTCCGAAAAGTGACGGTCCACTTCATGACACTTCTTCAGTGCATCACCCCAACGACCCATGCGCTGGTAAGCCAGTGCACATTCCGTTTGGAACCACATGCATTGCATTTCATTTAGGTTCTCCATGGCAGTAACACCCTCACGTGTGAATTTCGAACAAATCTCTTCAGCCTCCTTGACCATATTGGCGCGCAGCATATATTTGGCGCATTTTGAGTTGATATAGCTGTGGCAATTAAATAAAAAATATTGTATTACAACGAAATAAAAATATAAAATCCATATAAATAAATTAATTTTAGCTGAAATTACTTGAATCAACTCAAACTCACCGATCAGCGGTGTCCATACTCTGCGCTTCATCCATCCACATATAGGCTTCCACGGGATCTCCAGCGTGCTTGTAGATACGTCCCTTGGTCATGAATAACTCAATGAGCGTGGGTGTATGATCAATAGCCGCGTTTACGTATTCTAGGGCATGTTCTGTGTCGCGTTTGTAGTCATAATGTTGTGCCAAAAACAAAGCAGTCCATACCAGCGCTGACGCCGGCTCCACAGGTAGATTTGCATCGGCATCTTCTCTCGAGAAGTGCCCCGAACGTGTCAAATTTTCATAATATTGTAAGGCTAGTTGTTCGATAATTGATGCCTTTTCTGGCACACGATGTAATACACGAACATTTACGAATAATGGCGGTACGCCTTTACGCAAACCACGACGTAGATAAGAATCAAGTGCCGACCTAAATGCATCGCCACTTGCCACATCCAATGGCAAACGTTTAGGACACATAGCTCGCGGGTAAATTTCCTCAAATTTTTTGAAAGCAGTTAACTTATCTGCGGGTTCCGTGAATTGACGAGCTGCAAAGTATTGCGAATAGTATAGTGTGTTCTCGGGATTTCGATGAATCAACTCCTCAAAAATAGGTACTGCTAATTCGGGTTGTCCGAGTTTAATATACAGATCGCCAATTGACTCTTGCACCGCCAGCTTATCAACAATTTGGCTCTCGTATTGTTTTAAATGTTCGAGGGCGCGCTGAAGATTACCGGCTTCTACGAGGATTTGGTTTTGATACAATAAAAGTTCCGAATGGCGATAGTCATGTGTTTCCTACCAGTAAAATATATATATAACAAAATAAATTAATGGGGGTAATATTTAAGATCAATTCATTAATCTACATACTATAGATGCCTGTGATTGGCTGAAGGTTTCCAAAATACTATTGGCCATTTCCAGATCTCCAATTAAGTGATAACTCATAGCAAAACCAATCCAACTAGCATGTTGCGAAGGTCTCAGTGTAAATAGATGATGGCGGGTTTCCTTATAACCTTCTAGATCACGCATTTGTATCTGTAGCAAGGACAGATCCTTAAGAATTTGCAGATTATCCTTTTCCCATTTCAATGCATTACGATAACATTTAATTGCCTCATCATACTTTTTATCACTGCGCTGCAGTAAACCGTATACATGCCAGCAAACGTGGGAACGTAGATCTCTGCGCAGTCCTAGGCGTACATATTTGTACGCCTCTTCCCGGCGTCCCAGACCATTAAGTGTTAAACCTTTCATCGCCAACGTTTCACCATGTTCTGCATATTTGGGGTTTGATAGAATCTGCTTTGCCAGTTTCAAACCATTTTTGTACTGCTTCATTTCGTAACATTTCTAAAAATAAAAATCATTGAATAGAATAATTATGTATTATATCAAATTTTTAGTCAATTATTAAGAGAAAATTTGAAAAATTCGCATTATAATAGCTCTGCACCCCATTATTCACCCGCTAACCGCATTTGAGGTTATGTTTTGACAATATTTTGCACGCAAATATTCCTAACTTATTCCTATAAATTTTATTTATCCTATTCATTAAATAAAATCGTTACAGTTAATACAGTACCAAATCATATTAGGAAAACGTACTACAACTTTTTTCAAAACCCGCGGTTCAAGGATGACTCGTAGAAACATGTATGTCAATGGAAATAGTTTTGATGCCGCTTTAGACGGAAAATTCCATTTAATGATAAACTTTTATTTGTATGCTATTTATGAGCATTTGAAATATAGTACATCTATGAAACTTCCATATATTTCTGCACCTACCAGCAGCTTCCTGAAGAGCGCACTCTCTTTGGGCGGCAGTGGATCGCTGGAAGGCATCTTGCACACTTTACTTTTAACAAACTTACAAGCTTCACACTATTTGCACTATCTACGTTAATACAAACGGAATACACCAATCCTTCACAGAAATTTTCGCCACGGACGGTGAAAATTTTCACAAAAGTTCCGTGGAAGCTTGACCACGAGCAAAATTGAGATGTCGATCCGTGCTCGACAGAAAAGAAGAAGAAGGCAAACAGAGCAGTATTGGACACACACACGCACAAATAGTTCAATTAGATATGAAGGTAGAATTGTCAAAACGAGCAATTGACTTATAGTTCTTTTTATGCCAGACTTCAATATTTAAGTTAATTATTTGAAACAATTTTTCTTTTATGCTCTTTGATTTCGAAAATGTGCTTCATCTGTAATTTGAATTCTGTCAATCGTTGATAACAAAATCAGTCTCATTTTGCTTTTTTTACTCTGTATAGAAACAAAAAAGCGAATTTTCATATTTTCTAAATATGGCATCTAAACACAATTTATACGGCCACTGAAATGTAACTGCACAGATATATCGAACAGATCTATCTGCGAACTCGCATCAGCTGTTCATACCAATTGAATAATAAACTCCAGAGATAATTGCAAGGAAGCATGAATCAATTGACCAACAAAATTGGCACTTTTGTATGCCAAAGTGTACAAATTGCTGGCTGTGGTGTAAGTAAAAAGTTTATTTTGACATTATAAACTAATTGAAAGTACTTTTCAACAGCTCCAGCAAGTGCGCACCAAATATGCCGATTGGCGTATGATACGCGATGTTAAGAGGCGTAAATGTGTGGCTGAAAATGCCAAAGAGCGACTACGAGTAAATGCTCTACGCAAAAATGACATCCTACCTATAGAATTACGTGAAGTAGCTGACGTCGAGATTGCTGCCTTCCCTAGAGATTCGTCTTTGGTGCGTGTACGTGAACGTTGCGCACTTACTTCACGTTCTCGAGGTATTGTACACAGATATCGTCTAAGTCGTATCGTATGGCGACACCTGGCTGATTATAACAAATTGTCGGGCGTACAGCGCGCCATGTGGTAAATTGTTGCAGATTTTCTTTCAATTATCATGAAGTAATATTTTGTAAATAAATTTAATATATATATGTATTTAAAAAATAATACAATTATTTAAAATGAATTATACTAGAATTGGTAGTTCTGATTTCAATTCCTGCAGGCTTAAGCTGTTACATGACATGGCCACAGTACGCTTATACCTGTCTTTGCATATTTCAGGATATTTTTCCGCAAGCAAGTTGATAGACGCTATTAAACAAGTAAATATGTCTTAGTTTCCTGGTATATATGTATTTCATATCTATTATATTCAATAATTACCTATTATTGACTTTTGCAAGCGAACTTCAGGTCCTTCGTAGTGCAAAAACATCATATCTAACGCTTTTTTAATGAATGTTTCCCAAATTTCGTGTTCAAAACCATCTTTCTCGTCCTTACTTTTGTTAAATTTAGGACTTAATTTTGGTATGACCATCGCAGCTAATTCACGTATACCAGCAGATGGATCATCTAACCGCTGCAAGGTAGCTGTAAAAATTATAAATTAAACTTGTTGTATTACAAAAAGTAATTTAAAATACATACCGTAAGCAATTGGTTTCAATTGTTCCACATCTACTTCTCCAAAATTGAACAGACACTTTACTGAGTAGTGACGAGTTGCGACCGAACGATCTTCTAGTAAACTCGGAATGTATTTTCCAACGCATCCTGGCAACACTAAACGAGCTTCTTCAACAGCACCTTGCGACATAGCGCATAATGTAGCCATGGCCAGGGAGCGCATTGCTTCTGCATTTGCCCCGGCATGCCAAAGCAAATGTGGTTCTATTACTGATAGTACAAAAGTCTGCAAGAGTTCTGTACTTTCACACAGTTGTCGATTAATAGTTTCAGTCCAGTGTAGCATAACAACAGATATGCTAGTGAAAATCTTCACTTTAGCAGAATCATCACAATTCTTCCAGACTAAGATTATTTTATCTTGCAATTGTTGCAGATATGTTGCGCGTAATTTAGCTATATTGATCAAACCATTTAACAGTATAATGGGCTCGGTCAAATCATCTAGCGACGCATCTAGATTTTCTACATAATTTAAGGCGCTGACAAAATAGTTTTCATGTAGAACGTCAACAGTGATTTTTTGGCGTTCTGCCAGTTTAGTCAGTATATGTTGACCTAAATCTTGCAGTTCTACAGCATTCGTTTGCTCAGAGTCAAATGATAGTGCCATAACTTTAATAGTCGCTACATACGAGTTTAAAACGAGTTTATCATATTCGAGCTGCTCTCCGACTACCTCTGATTTTGACAATATAGTTTCAATCAATTTCAGTACATACAATTGGACTTCTGGTTTGAGCGTCTGTGAAAACTCTATATTAATTAACATTTCAGAAACACGAATTATATCTTCGATCTTGCTGTCTAAGCTAGCAGTAAACATTTGGTAAAAACATTTCAAATATCCCTCTTTGGCATTTTTTGCCAACCCATCGAATCCATGTTCGATCCAATCGTCATAAGAGAATAGTCGGCCCATTAAATCGGCAACTTTCATAGCTTCAGTAGACACAATAGTGTCAGGATCACGACAGGCGCGTGCAACATCGCCATAAATTTCGAAGAATTTTGCAGTCATTGCTGCCTCCGCATGTAGTACGAACTGATAGAGCAACTTAAGAGAATGAAGGCGCACATTAACTTTCCAATCGTTCGATTCGCGCGTGATTAAATTTAGTAGGCGTAGTGAACGTTGCACTATTGCTCGACAACCAATTGTAGGGCGTTCAACGCCGGGTGGATAGTTTTTTACAGGCAAATCGCCAATTTCTTGTTTGCTTAATTCCTCCTCATTTTCATCGTAATACTGCTTGCCACATTTAATCCATTGCGGACGTATTAAATCTACCACTTCCGGTGAATCATCTTTTAAACTGTTAATGCAATTATTAATTATATTATTATTCAGTAAATAACTTTATGAAAGGACAAATTGCTTACCAACATAATATAAAAGGTATAATGCGGTCGAAAAAAGAATAACGATCTCTTAATTCCAAAGCTAACAATATGCCCAGTTGACCACATTCGCGACGAACGAGTGGCATTCCATCCATCAACAACGGTGACACTTCCATTATCAAGTGAGATAAAGTGTCATTTTTCGGATCTACATGCAACGCCAAACGACCAATGGCCTCCACAGCTGATATACGGGCTAACGAATGTTTATGATTTAACATGCCATAAAGTGGTTTTGTCAATTTTTCAATAAATGGTTGTATTGCCAATGTGTCCGCAGCGTTCATTAACGCTACCACACATGCACTTGACTCTCTCTGTACCGCAGGGTAAGCATCCCGCAAGGCTTTCGCCAAAACGGAAACGATTTCAGTATAGCACTCCTGGAGTGACCGCTTATTTCCCGTACCCGTATACTTTTGTATGAGAGTTAACAATTGTTGTATGTAGAGCAAACGTATTTCCTCACTTGACTCTAAGGTCTCCTGTTGTCCCATACGCTCCACCAAGGTTGATATGATATTCATTAAATGGAAGTCATTTGGGGGCAATTTATTTACAAATTCGGTTACCGTTAGCACTGCCTTTTCGCGCACACTCTCGAAACGATCGGAATAACATTTTAGCAAATGTAAGTAGATCTCATCGAATATACAATGCAATTGTGCATAAGATTCATTTTCACAATGATCTTGTATGAGATTCAAAGCTGAAAGCTTGGTTCGGCGTTCATCCGACTGCAGGTTGCTACACATTTTCTCCATGTTTAAAGACATCTTGTGCTATTCAAAATTTGTCAAATATTTATTGAAAATAAATAATCAGAAATTACTAGATTTTTAAGCAAAAATATGTTGCTAGGTGACATGTTACCGCCTTCTCAAGTTTGTTTTGCTTTGTTTTTGTTTTTGCAAAATATTCACATTAAAATACTGCCATCGGTTTAAATAGTCATTCTCAATTGAATAAATTGTGCATGCCCGAATTGACACAGCGTAATCTGGCAGCTCTGATTTAATCAGCTGATCAATTTGAAACAAATCCTTTATCAACAACTGCCTGCAATCGTATAACGACGAAAACTGATTAATAATAAACAGGTTTACAATAATAATAGTGACAAATAGGCGACATCATACATGTTTATAAACAATAAACAAATTGCATTATTAAACACCTAACAAAATTAAAGAAGTGCAATGAGTGATTTAAGCGATAAAGTCGTTGCGGCGAAAACGGCGTTATTTGGCGCTTTGGGTGAAAATGCCCATAAATATTTGGCAAACATGAAGTTGTGGTTTCGTTATAAATGGTCCAAAGAAGAATTTGATAGTGAATCAAGAAAATTTCTTACGCCCGATAAAATGCACTTACACAATCAATTTCTGATTACTATACTAAACAAAATCGACGCATTTCAAACACCAGAACAGTCACCGTCACTTTTCGTATCACACAACAATAGCGGTCCTGCAGGCAGTACAACTGGCACCGCTAGTGGTGGTAGTAGCAGCAGTCGTAGTCGTAAACGCAAAAGAAGTTCAAGAGCGGTCAGTGATCGTGTTACTTTCGAACCATATGATTTTCTTGACTTCATAGTTGAAGACAATTTAGAATGCATTAAGCCCACGGCGGGAACCGATGCTAATGTACAAATATTGCCCACACAACGTTATTGTGTACAAGAGCTGTTTCTGCCCGATGCGGGTTTTGTGTTGGGCCGTTTTCTTATTGGTGCTTGGGAAGTGGGATTAACTAATGTCGAAGACAATGTGGCTGAGTATGTGGCAATGGCAGTGCAGGTGCTCTTAAAAAATCTTATATCGGCGATTGTAATGAATCGTAAACATTATAAAGTAACTTGCGATGGTTCGTTTTACTATGATGTTGGTGCACCATTAAAAGACCCTTCTCTGCGGAATACAGTTACGAGACAAAAAATTGATGATGGACCATTAGAACTTGATAAAGAAATTACTTCACCGAATTTTATGCGTCGTTCAAATGAAGACGGAGTTTTCTTATCCGCTTGTGAAGAAATGTAAGTACATATGTGAAATATCATTGCAACAATTTAACAACTATTTGTAAATTAATTTTAGTGAGCCACAAAGGCGTGAAATCATAACATTGAAGGATGCGCAACGAGCTTTCAACGATCACAATGTTATTGCATCACACTCAGTATATTCTATTAATATGGAGCGACTGACGCAAATGTTACACTAATTTTATAAATAAAATACATATAATTTATAGTATATACATTTTTTTTCATTCATTTATTTTAAATTTTAGTTTAAAAAACTTTATGCTTAAAAAATGAATCACTTTTGCTTTTACAATTTTGAAAATGTTGGTTGTTCCTTGGTTAATGCTGCTACAGCTGCAGTGGCGAAATCTTCGGATTGCAAGTTTAACTTATTCGTTTGTCGCTGAAAGAGGATTAAAATTTTCGAAAGTCAATTATCATAGCATAAGTGTGTATATGAAAATTGTGTCTTGCTTACTATATGATCTAAACCATCCTGATTTGGTCTAGGTTTTGAGTAAATTATATTTGCTTTTGTGGCCTGCACTGCCACTGGGCTTTTCTCAGCGATGATTGCAGCCAATTCCAATGCACCCTCGACACAAGCTTCCTTGGATGGATAAACTTTGCTAACCAGACCGAAGCTATGAGCTTCGGCAGCACCAAAACGTCTCGCAGTATAGGCAAGTTCCCGTGCCAATGACTCATTCCCCACGACTTTTGGTAATCGTTGTAATACACCTACATCTGCGGCCATACCAATGTCAACTTCTTTAATGCAGAAAAATGCATCTTCACTACAATAGCGTATATCTGCAGCAGTTATAAGGTCAACACCTGCGCCGATGCAACCCGAATGTACAGCTGTTATAACAGGCTTGGGGCATATTTCCAAAGAAGATATCGAATCTTGATAGAGTTTAATTGTGTTCTCTAGCAAAGCTGCTTTTCGTGCTACATCATCAACCGCACCTAATTCTTGACTCAACTTCATACCATCGACTAAATCAAGTCCTGCACTAAAGTGTTTTCCTAAGCCTGATAAAACAATCACGCGGCAGTCAGGATTGGTGCTAAGGCTCTCAAAACACTTTTTAATTTCACTAAGAACATAAATAAATTAAGTACAAGCACCACTATGTATACTTATGTACTTACACAAACAGGTCCTTGTTGAAAGCATTTAATTGTTTTGGTCGATTAAGCTCGACATGGTAAACAAATTGTTTTGGTGTATTGATATTTAGTGTATGATATTTCAAATCTCCATCATGTTTATGCAAAATGGTACTACTCATGTTGCGCTCCACTTTTGTGATAACAGCAGTCCGTAAAGCTATAACATATACATACAAATATTTGTGAATATAAACAATACAAAAAAAGTTTTATGGTATGGACTTTGAACTTCTTATCTGGATATACCTACCGAAAGGCGAAAAATATTTATTTCCAAATGCTCTTAATGCCATACCTTTAGTAAAATTTAAATAAGCGACGTTTTATTAATTTAACAAAGAACTAAATCAAAATGAAATGTTATTGTGTGGTATTGAGAGAAATCTATCACTTGGTGTACAGTAAAACTTCGATAATGTATCAGCCGATTGTGCCTATTAACCTTTTTGGGAATCCGTTTAAATAAATTTTGGCAAAATTACCATTCTTTTGTCGCCGCGATCGAAGAAAGAATAGAGGAATTGTTAACAGCAAAGATTTATTGTGGAAATTCCAGCAGAGAATGTAAAATAATCTGCATTCTCTGATACCAGCGCTTATGAGCGCGTTGCCAATTTACTACACATGAGTTCGCACCTGTAAGCAGAGAACGTATAGCCAGAGAATGTAAAATATACGAATCTACATTCTCTGCGTATAGCATACATCATATATGATACACGAAAAGTTATAACATAAAATATACGTTCTCTGCTGTAAGTGTAAAAATTAAAAACCATTTTCAATTAATACCAAAAGGAAAATTGTTAATTACTTCAAAACAAGAAGCTATTTGTAAACATTTTTTAACATAATTTTTAATAAACATTTACAATAAAAATTTAAGCTAGTAATTAAAACATTTTTATGTTTTGAAATTTATGTATCACCCTCTAAGAAATGTCATAATGTTTTAGCAGTAAAACTTTGTGGTGTGATTGTGCTCCAGTTTGCATTTTCTTTAATTAGTTATATTTTATTATTTTGGCACAAATGTTAAAAACAAATTCAAATGGTAGTTGTCGAAGTGTATCATCAAACTAAAGCAAGCATAGTCAAGATGACAAGCTCTGCAAGCACATCCAATGTGGCTAACACAACAGCCTCTGTATCTGGTGGATCTGCCACTGCTGCAGGCCCAAGCGCAAGTGGTGCTGAATCCGAATTGACTGCAAAACCAGCATACCCACGACTCTTTAATAAAATTGTACTAACGTTGGAAAACAGTCTTATCCCGGAATCAAAGCTCAATGCGACTCCATCGCATGTCGATGGCTTAGATCCAGAGACGGAGAAAGATTTACGTATACTGGGTTGCGAGTTAATACAAACGGCAGGAATATTACTTAAATTGCCTCAAGTCGCAATGGCAACAGGACAGGTTATTTTTCAACGCTTTTTTTATTCGAAAAGTTTTGTGCGATACAACATGGAAACTGTTGCAATGAGTTGCGTTTGCTTGGCGTCTAAAATTGAAGAAGCCCCACGCCGTATACGAGACGTTATAAATGTTTTCCATCATATTAAACAAGTGCGCGCTCAAAAGTAAGTACATTTACATGCCTAAGATTTCATAATATATTTTATGTAAATATATATGTTTTTGTTCCCAGGGACATAGCGCCAATGATTTTAGACCAAACATATACAAATCTAAAAACACAAGTTATAAAAGCGGAACGACGAGTTCTAAAAGAATTGGGTTTTTGTGTGCACGTCAAACATCCGCATAAACTTATTGTCATGTATTTGCAAGTCATGAAGTATGAAAAACATGAGAAACTTATGCAAATGTCGTGGAATTTCATGAACGATTCACTGCGCACAGATGTATTTATGCGTTATCAACCAGAAACTATTGCTTGTGCTTGCATATACTTGAGTGCACGAAAACTCGTAATCCCCTTGCCAAATAATCCACCATGGTTTGGAATATTTCGAGTAAGCGAAGATCATATAGTTGATATTTGTTACCGTATAATGGAGTTATATATGCGAGCTAAGGTGAGAAATAATAAATAAAAAAAAAACAGTATAGAGTCATTTATAGAGTTCCTATTCCTAATATTTACAGCCAAATGTCGAAAAGCTAGACGCTGCCGTGGAGGAATTAAAAAAACGGTATATGGAATCTCGTAATAAAAACAAGGAGCAAAATACTCCGCCGGCAGTTACCACAGTAGATCGCAATAACGGCTCACATAATGCTTGGGGTGGGTTCATACAACGGGCAATACCCTTGCCATTGCCAACAGAAAATAAATCACCAGATAAGGATTCACGCTCTCGTTCGCGTTCCCGATCTCGTTCTCGAGGTTCGCGTTCACCCAAATTCACATCACGTTCACGTAGTCGCTCACGTTCCGCTTCCAATGGTATTGGCGACTATAAAAGCCGAAACAAGAAATCGCATCGTTCTCGTAGTCGCTCACGCTCCCCACCATCAAATAAGAATAAGAAGAAGTCCAGACATTATTCACGATCCCTATCGAGCTCACCACACGTAAAACATCGCAAAAGGTAACATTTAAAAAAAAAAATGATATTACTTGCGTTTATTATTCTACGCTTTGTTGCATGCTTTCAGGAAATCATCCAGAGAACATGATCGTAATGATTATTATTCCAATAAGGAGCGTATGAGCAGCAGTGATAAATATCGTGAACGGGACAAGTATCAGGAGTATAAGGAGTCCAGCAAGCATCATCATGGTTATTCCAGTAAACATCATCACGGATATTCGAATCGAGGATCATCACATCGCGGTGGTCAGAAGCATCGGTCAAGCGATCATGAACGCTCCCGCGATCGTAAGAGGTAAAAATGTTCTCACCTATGTACCTATGTAGATTTGTGACTACGATCCTATATATGCATATGCATTGTGTTTAATTCGCTTTTGTTCACTTACTCTTTATTATAATCAATAATAGTGGCGAACTTAATATTATATGTAACAAGATATCAATAATAAACACCTCATTTTTGAAAAGCGAAGCAACTTGTATATTTACTGGGTCTTCGAAACTATCCAAGCTTTATTTGCTCCCTTAAAGGGTGTATGTTTCGTAAAAAACAAAACGCCGGAATTTAATTCTCATGGCAACTCTAATGGTCAATTGTCAAAGAATAAAATATCAACAGATTTGTAAACATCAAACGTCCTAGTTAGTATTCCATTGAAACATATTTTGTAAGAAAACACATAGCTTAAACTTAAAGTAATCAAGACAGCGAAGTTATGTCAGAAGCTCTTGTAATTGATGGTAGTTACTTGGAAGGTGGTGGGCAGATACTGCGCAATGCACTTAGTTTGAGTTGCATTCTTCG
Organism: Bactrocera oleae; assembly: GCF_042242935.1. Lineage (NCBI taxonomy): Eukaryota > Metazoa > Arthropoda > Insecta > Diptera > Tephritidae > Bactrocera > Bactrocera oleae. Next base: position 58,423,282 of record NC_091539.1, read on the forward strand.
CCGGCCTATCAGAGTTACAAACATACGTGCCAATCGTCCTAATCCAGGGCTTTCCAATCAGCATTTATTTGGTTTGAATCTTTTGCAAAATATAACGGGAGCACGCGTTAAGGGCAATCATATTAAATCGACTGAGGTAGAGTTTTATCCAGGCGACATTACCTCTGGGCGATATACTGTGGATACACGAACAGCTGCGAGCGTTGCATTAGTGTTGCAGGCGGCACTGCCTGTATTGATATTTGGAGCCAGCAAGTCAGAATTGGATGTAATAGGAGGAACAAATGTGGGTATGGCCCCACAAGTGGATAGTATGACAGAAGTTTTACGTCCAAATTTGGAATGGTTTGGAATATCGTTTGATTTTGATTTATTCAAGCGCGGCTATTATCCTCGTGGAGGAGGGCATTGTAAAGTACTAGTTCCGGCTGTACGCAGTTTGAAAGCAGTGAATTTAGTTAAATTCGGTGTTGTGAGTGAAGTATGTGGTTGGTGTTTCGTAGCAGGCAGGTTACCATTGCGTATAGCGGAAGATATGAAACAGGCTGCAGAACGAGAGTTGCAACAAATATGTCGAAATACGCCACAATTGGAAGCATACCAAGAAAGTTTAGAAATGGCTCGTGATAATGGTTCTGGTGTAATTTTGAAAGCGGTTACTACAGAAGGATGTATCATCGGATCATCTGCGTTGGGCGAACGGCAAGTTGATGGTTATGCTTTGGGAAAAAGTGCAGCTGATGAATTAGCGAAATATTTGAAGAGTGAAATTTGTGTAGACAGTCATGTGCAGGACCAGATAATTATATATATGGCTCTTGCTCATGGGATATCAAGAATACTTACAACACCTCTCACCCAACACACTCGTACGGCCATGCATGTCGCCAATCTAATGACTGGCGCTAAGTTTGACGTTGAAGAAATCGAATCAAATAGTCGTATCATATTATCTTGCCAAGGCATTGGATATGAAAACAAACAAATGTAAATCTAATGTATTTATTGGTTTTAAATTATAAAAACGAGACTTTACTTAAATTTAGCTATTCTAAATTCGTCTGAATATTGCCAAGAAATGGTCGCCCTTGTTACGCACAACCTTTGCACCCTCTTCGCTACTCTGATATAGTTTTGGTGTAATTGGATCGGCTTTCTAAAAATAATAAATACAACTCTATTGTTCCATATACAGAAAAAGAAGAAAAAAAATTAATCTTACCTCCTCATCACTTGGTAATCTCTCGTAGAGAGGATGTTGCTCCATATGAAGCACAATCCAGTTGTGAAGATCTTCAACATCAGTCATTGTATAAACAAGTCCACCTTTTCGTAATACATATGCGTATTCCGAGAGGAGTGCTTGATTTATTATACGCCACTTATGCTTAGCGCGCTTGAAATGTGGATCAGGATAAAGGAAAAACATTTTGTCTAATTGTGACTTGCGGAAATAATTTGGTAGATACTTCATGGCATTTGTACGTAAGCAAGCTATGTTGTTATATTTTCCTGGATGCAAAGTGCGAAGCGCTTTTATGCGATCCATAACATAATCGGAAACCTTTACACGAATTTCTAGACCGATTGCAAATCGGTCGGGAAATATTTCACCAAGAGTAACAAGAAAGCCGCCATACCCGCAGCCAATATCTGCGAATTCGACACTTTGGTCAGATGTTATATTTGGATACAACTCTTGCCAATCAACATTATCCGGATGTGCGGGGCTGTGATAATATAATAAAGTTGATTAAATATAATATTTTTTGAATGAAATATACATATGTATGTATGTAGGTGTAGCGTACTTACTAGTCGAAACAATGATCAGCAATTGGATTTGAGTGCGCCCTTTGCCGGTAATATCGCTTTTGTGGCAGTGATATACTGCCTGTTTCCTGAACCATGTTTCGTTTGTTTCAAGACTATTTCCAAATCATAAACCAAATAGCCGTGTGCAAGAAGCACTTCATAAACAAAAAGATACGCACGTTTCAACGGAGACCGTACTTTATGTCACTTTTTGACATTTCGTGTGGCAATGTAAACAAAAACACGTGTGGAGTAAAGTGGCAAAGGAGTGCGTTTCTCTGTTTAACTATTAAAGTTAAAACAAATCTTAAAATTTAGAAATAACATAAACAAAAGTTTATGTAGTTGTAGTGCATTTTAAATGGCTGAACTTGTGGAAGTACTTTTCACCAGTGACTCGAACGAATCACAAGCGTCTATTACAGCATGGGACTACAAAACGGGGACTAACTTGATGGTGTACAAAGCAGGTGGTGTGATACAACCACGCGCTATATCCGTACTTGATTTCCATTACATCCTAGCAGCTAATAGTACTAAACCTCTTCTCCATGTTTGGCCAATTAACTCACAACAACAAGTTACTTCTGTTCGCTTTGTGCTACCTGGTCGCGCTAATTCGATGGCGCTTTCACCCGATATGCTTTATCTTGTTGCTGCGATACAAGAGAACATTTATATTTGGCATTTACCATCTGGTAAAATGCTAAACACAATTTCAAAGCATTTCCAGCCCATTAACTGCATTCGTTTCGATGAAGATTCACATTTTGCTTCAGCTGGTCAAGATGGTAGTGTAATGTTATGGAATTTGACAACTGTGTGTGCACGGGACGACGACAATCAAACACCAGTGTACACCTTCACCGATCACGGTCTGCCAGTAACAGATGTACATATAGGATTTGGTGGTATTCGTGCGCATATGATAACCGTGTCATTGGATCGCACCTGCAAAATTTATGATTTGCTAATTGGGGCTTTGCTTTTGAATGTCGTATTTGCTGAATCATTACACAGCGTTATTACAAATACTTTAGAAACCGCTGTATACGTTGGCACAGGCGACGGTAATATTTACCAATTTAATACTGATGCTGCGGCCGGAAACAAGGTAATACAAAATGTTATATTAAATACTTCATTATTTAACAATTGATTTTTCGATAGGAATTACATGTAGAAAAAGAGCACTCTAATATTTTTAAAGGACATAAAGAAGGCACCGCAGTTACTTGTTTGGCTTTATCATTTGATGGCCGAACCCTGGTATCTGGTGGTCAAGACGAACAAGTATGTATTTGGGACGTTACCAGTAGACAGCTGATAAAGCGTATGCAGCATAAAGGACCTGTAACAAATGTAAAACTACGACTTTCCAACCCAGATATATTTAAACCAGAAAATAAACCACCCAAAAAATTCAGTGGCAATCTGCGACGCATGCTAGACCCACCTGAGGCTGATGAACAAGAACGCATAGAAGTTTTAATCACTGAAGCAAATGCTGATACCAATTATGAATATTGGAATACATCAGAATATCCTTTCGATCAAGATGAGCCGTCCACCTCCAAAGCATCAACCAATAACACCCCTACTGCTACGGCGACAGATGAGGAAGCGGCAAAAGAGATTGAGCGATTAAGGGCCGAAGTACAACATTTAAAACTTGTTAATAAACAATTATTTGAAGTCTCCGCGAAACAATTATTGGAAGCAAAAAAATAACTTTAGTTTGTACTACTCTTATAATTGTTGTCAAAACGAATAAATTTAAGATAAATTAAACAAAAGCAAGCAAATGTAAACGACAATTTCACGGCCTCTAATACTTTTGTGTACACCTTCCGTTGCGATGTGCCCATTTAGCGCATCTTAATCTCCAACATTGGTATTTTCATCAGCATCGTTGTTTTCTGTTTTGCTACTGATATTTGTTGCTGCCAAAGCCGCAATTGTTTCTTTTTCCTTGTCCTGTGCTATTTGTTGACGTATTTCACGATTAGAGTCTAGCAGAACTCTTAGCTGAGCAATAATATCATCAGTGCGCTGCTCAAAAAAATCAAGAGCACGAGTTAGTTCATCCAGGCTCTCGTTTACATCCTCAACCTCTGTATAATTAATAAGCGTTTTTTAACATTTCATTTCAAAAATTTCCGTCCATACCTCTCAGATCAGATTCGTCTGCTTTTGAAGCGGAATTGGCGTCCACGGGATCGTCGATGTTTTTAGGAGTCATTTTGTATACTTTGTTGCTGCTTTGGTCAGCTGACTTCTCCATTCCTTTTCAATATGATTAATCTACTTTGTTTTGCACCAGTTAGCTTTGTTGACGTTTTTTTTCTTCTCTCTTTTCACTAATGAATATGTCAGTTCGGTAGGTACATTCAAACAAAGGCTTAATAATTAATTCCGGAGTAATATTATTTTAAAAGTTTTAATTTGGAGTTCATTATATTTTTTTGATAAATAAAAATATTACATTTATTTTTCTTATCGTTTATAAATAGAATAAGAATTTCATTACGTATGCGATTTGGAACCTAAATAGTAAAATTCAATAACTAAAGTTTTCATATGGAATGTAAATAGAGTTGGAAAGTAAAATTATTATGTATTAAAATATTTATTTATTTAAACAAAACACAATTTATAGTAAAAAATATTTCTTCTCGTGAATGTTTACTTATTCCTGGTATGTGGCATCGCTTTGAGGGCATTTGTACAACTTTGTGTGTTTATTTACAACCAGCTGTTTTGTGAATTTCATACATAATTTTATTTTGTCGGCATTTTATTTAAAGAAAGAAATTAAGACAAATATCAGGTACGTAAGGACAGTATACGCACTACTTACTTTTTTTTTTATAAATCTCTCAAATATTAGCTTATTTGCTTATTTGATATGTACTTACGTAGTGCAATAAAGCGATCTTATACTCCGCATAAGATAGTTGAATCTACTTAACTCGGTGAGTTGGATTCCAATAAGGATTCCTTAGATTATGTTTAGCATTAGCACTTAGTAAGAAAAGTAAAAAAAGTATATATTTAATATATACATACTTATACAACTTTTATGTGCCAACGACAGTGTAAACCTTCGTCTAATAAATTATCAAAACCAAAATATAATATCTGCTTTAAACTAAGAATTTCTACAAAAACTTTCTGCAGGAATATACCTACATTTGCTATTATAACTATCAACATGAATACTATGACAAATGTGAAGAATGTTCTTAAACTCAGTGCAACTGACTTAAAAGGTGGCAAGAAATCATGGCATGATATGTATAAGGATTCAGCATGGATCTTTGTTGGTGGTTTACCATACACACTAACGGAAGGCGATATAATCTGTGTATTTTCACAGTATGGCGAAATTGTGAATATTAACTTGATAAGGGATAAAAGTAGTGGAAAGTCAAAAGGTTTTTGTTTTATTTGTTACGAAGACCAACGTTCTACTATCTTGGCAGTTGATAATTTAAATGGTATTAAACTACTTGGGCGTACAATACGCGTGGATCACGTCGCCGATTATAAACCACCAAAAGAGAATGAAAAAATGGACGAGGAGACACTTAGATTGTATATAGAGGGCTGTGCACCAAAACCAATGGTGCAGAAACAGGAACGAACATAAAGATTTACACGCCGCAGCACATCTTTTTAAAGATAATATATTTACCGAATATAACAGTTAAATAAAACATAGTAAATATATAATAATGTAGGTAGCGTGTTGTCGCACTCAAATATGTCTAAATATAAACATTGGTCACTACGCAAAATTACTTACCTCGTATTATTGCTTTTGCTAGATGGCAAAAAACAATATCAAAATAAAAATTTAATTAAAAGTCTACATTTTAAATTCATATTTTATTTTATTTTTATAAAAATGCTTACTTCCAATTATAAATTAGACATTTTCAGACTTCCTTGAAGTAAAATTTTGTTACATTAAACAAAAATGGTTTATCACAACGTTTCTAGAAATAAATGATTCTAACGTGCCATTACTGGGCAGACGAATAATATAGTAGTTTTAATTATACTTTTTACACAAAACATTTGAAGATAAAAGTTTATATTTATGTATGTATGTATGTATATATGTAGGTCGATTAGCGATAGTCATATTAAAAATAAACAGCAAACTTTTTACAAATCTATTATTTCCATTAAAACCGAAGTAGTAAAGTTTAAAGCAGAGAGATCTGTCCAAAATATAAAATATAATCTATCCTATCTATTGATTTTACGATGTTTTTTAATTCCTGTAAAGAGAAATAATAGAATCAGTATGATTTGTTGTAATCGAAATTAACATTGAAAATTACGCCACATACTTGCATTACAATGTCGACCATAAAAGCCGCGATCACATTTACATGTTTTATTCGCCGTACAGACACCGTGCTTGCAAGGACGCCTACAGGTTGAGCGTTGTATGCGCTCGATCTCGCAATGGTTGCCCAGCAATCCGCTTGGACAACGACAAATATTGGTGCCTATGCAACGACCGCCATTTTTACAAGGAATTACACATTTAGCTAAACAAAATTTAGAATAACATACAAATAAAATTAAAAGTTATAGATATATGTGTGCACTTACAAAATTCGCAGTGCAGTCCATAGTAACCTTTTGAACATTGGCATTTATCCTTCTGTATGCATTTGCCACCATTCAAGCATTTTTCAGAGCAGATGCCTGAAAAATATTAATAATTTATTAAAAATAAATGCGGCTGAATTACATATTTTGATTAATATAAACTTAATAGGTAATAAGTATTTGATTGGTATAAAAAAATCTAGGTTGGTGCCACCTCCGTAAAATGAAAAAAAATTGTATATAATTAAACTCTAAATTCTTAATATGCACAATTTGAAGATTTTGGTAAATTTATTATTCCTGAACAGCTAGATAGTCGGGTCGATTTAACTGGAACAGATCCGGATTTATATATCGGGTAATTGCTAACTCAAAAAACTGATTTTCAAAACGTTTAAACGTAAAAATATTACAAAATTCGCTTATAGAAGTTTGAACTCCACTTTTATGTTGCTTTCACTTTACATAGTATCTTTTAGGCGCGTTATTAAAGCAGATAACGGTTTCATTTGTGACATTTCATAAATCAAAAAGATTTTATTATAATTTAAAATTTTTGAGTGGTATTTATTATTATTTTTTTTTGTTTTTCTTTCTTTTTCCCTTTCTCATTCACTCAGTATTCAAGCATGCTGCGCCTCTCGAACATATCAAACAACAGTTGGCGCCTCATACGGTGCCGACCGATACTGCAACAGTCTCAGCAAAATGTCGCAACTGAGCATGGAAGTAAAGAAAATCCAGAATCCACCACGACGCTACGTAAGCGGCCCACTAAATTGACAGATGAGATCATACGTGTTGATCATGCTGGTGAATTGGGTGCCGATCGTATTTATGCCGGTCAAATGGCGGTTTTAGGTAAAGGTCCGATGGGCAAGACTATTGCGCACATGTGGGAACAGGAGAAGGAGCATCGCAGAAAATTCGAAACACTCATACAAGAGCACAGAGTGCGACCCACCATTATGGTGCCGATTTGGAATGTAGCCGGCTTTATGTTGGGAGCGGGTAAGCGCTGCATAGAAATTAGCGAATTTGCTGCTATTTTTGATTACAAATCATTTTAAGAGTTTCATTGCCTTAGGCACTGCATTGCTGGGTGAAAAAGCTGCCATGGCTTGCACCGTTGCTGTGGAGACAGTTATCGTGGAGCATTACAATGAACAATTGCGACAAATTATGGAATCCCCCAAACCGGATAAGGTGATTGAACGCATTAAAACAAAAAAAAAAATTCATGTGTATGTATTCTATTTTCTTACGTTTACTATACTTTCAGGAACTCTTGGATACAATAACAAAGTTCCGTGATGAGGAACAAGAACATCATGATACGGGTATTAATTGTGGCGCTGAACAGGCACCCTTTTATAAAGCAATTACGGAAGTTATCAAAATCGGCTGTAAGACAGCTATTGCTATTTCGAAACGTATTTAAAAATGTAAAAAAAAATGTAGTATTTGTTCTTTACATATATGTATTTATGTATGTAAATATTTGTATTGTATAAAAGTTGTTTTTTAAATAAAATAATTATTATGCACAAATACACTGACTTACCTCCTTCGCAGTATGTACCCTGATAGCCGTCGGGACAGGTGCAGACCGATGGTGCTGTGCAATTACCGCCATTTAAACATTGTGTAAAACAAAAGGCCGTTTGACAATATTGACCCGTATAGCCTGCTTTGCATTGGCAAATTTTATTATGATTACAAAAACCATTATCACCACATTTCAAATTACACTCCGGGTCCGGACCTTAAAATTATTCAATTCAAACGTAAAAACACAAAATATCAATATAAACTACAACTTAAATGTACGTTTGTACTTATATATGTAAATGTAGGCTTACTAAAAGCATTGGCAAATAAGCAACAACAATAATATCGGATATATAAAAAATTGCATAAACAAAAGCAGTTTAGCGCCGCATTTAGACATCTCAGGCACTCTACAAATCTCGACAAGCAGTTCTTAATGTATATTTACATATATGTACATATGTTTATATGTATAGTATGTGTGATAGCTTTAGGCATTAGTTTATATGTATTTAGTAATTAATAAGCGTAGCGTTAAATAGTTGGGGTAATGCAATAAAAACGCCAGCCAATGATGTGTTTGTGTTTCAACCGCAGTGGGAATGTGAGTTACTACTTTTCGACATTTAGCAATATAATACAAAACAATATAGTTTGAGTGATTTACATTTTACTCGGCAGAATTCTGCCGCTACAACAACAACTCGTACCCGCGATGGTCGGGTCTACGTAACCGGAACGGGCCTGCATTTTTATACGGCCAAGGACTTTAAACTCGACAGAACTCTAACGCTAACACAACAACAACAACATAGATTTACATTTGTGCACATTTCTATTTATAAATTTTTACTCCCGGAACAGTTGATTAAATTTTTTGTTAACGTTTGTTTATAAATGTTTTAAACGGTGGGCGCTCTCTAATAGATGCAATGCACCTACCATACCAATACTATCTGACAGTAAAGGAAAAAGGAGGGGGAAATCGGGACAATTACTCTCGGGCTAGTAGTCCTCAGTGAACGGGGTTATGCAACAATTTTTTGCAGATCTGTCATCTGATCAAATTTGACTCGGACTGATCCACATCAACGGCGCGCGCAAACCGAATAGATAAACAAATTTTTCCTATATTGGTACAACATTTTTTCTTGTACGTGTAAAGTTTGCTCTCCATATATAATATCAATTATTGTGAGTCGAATGGAATCATAACTACGGAATCGTTGAAAATGTTGTAGAAGGGTTTTGGGGCATTTACTTTATAACAAACACAAATATTTGAGAGAGACAACTTTAAAATCTCTTATGGTTCGACTCAAGCTTTTTGGTTAATGTTTTGGGTATGAAGTGCGTCAATGCATGACTCGTACCAAGATACCAGAAGCTTTTACAGAAACGTAATGACCCGAAGCCTATACGGTAAACTTAAAATTACGTGGGAATATATATATTTTTTTGTCAGTGCGGGTCAAATTTGATCGGATGCAGCGGACAGCCTAATAATCTGAAGCGAATTCGGGAAACTTAAAATGAAATTACGAGAATGATTTATTTGAGCTATCTATAGATGCATAAATAAAAAAAGTTACAAAATGAGGCTCTTCGAGCATACAGTTGACATTACATAGTAAATATCGATGAGGTTATGTTTTGCAGACTTATCGATCTATTTTTGTCTTCTTAAATGCTTATGGTTCACACGAGTATTTAATGTTCGGAACCTTATGAACTAAGCTTTTCTCTAATTTCAATTTTTTGTTTCAAATAGCACGAGTTCATAGAATTGCCGTCAACCGTAGAGGTCCTATTGAAAATGGTGTAATCTTAATCATCAGGTATATTAAATTAAGCCAAAATGAAAAAAAAACTTGATTCGAAGTAAAAGTATAATCTAATAATTTCAACACTCCCACTGCGGTTATCGGGAAAATAAATTTCGAAAAAAGTATGTATATTAGAAGCCAATGTTTTTTTTTATAGTTTGTATGTATGTATTTTTGTAAAGGAAGCATTTCTTTTTATACACTACCTTGCGAAGATGTTAGTGTAGAGATGGAAGCGTTACCTCTGTGTGCGCATTCCTTTTTGAAATTCAAACGTATCGGCGTGCCAGGCAACAGCTTCTCTCGACGATTGTGTATGGACAAACCGATTGTGAACATAGCCGTCCCTGAATTATTGTGAACGCACGGCATGAAAATACTGAAATCTGTAAATAAAAAAAAAATATAGATTGATTGAAGGTGATGTGAAGTTTATTATGTAAAATATTCTTATTTACCACTACAACAGTGCATTTTCGAAAATACCTTGCTCCTAACTGTAAACGGTTTAATTTACTTTAAAATGGGCGAAACCATAAAGAAGACAGAAAAAGACAATGAATCGGTTACAATAGTGTCAACCTAGAGGTTGCAAGCATTGAAAAAAAAGCTGAGCTTTATACTCGTATATACCCACAGAACACCTTTTAAAGGCTTCTTTTAACATAATTTTTAAATAAAACCGGAATATTATGCTCAAAACCTCCAAGTTGTGAATGAAACACTAGAGAGACATTTTTCTATGGTATCGGAGCTACGCTAATCCTTAATTATATTATATTTCAGTTCCTTTTTGAATACGTTAAAATGGCAAAGTGCACCTTATATAAATTAATTCGTCAAGATTTTTGGTAAATTTTAAGGGTTTTATTCATTTGTAAATAAATAAAAAAAAAAAACGTTTTTGTGCTTATATATTGAATGTAGATATATTTGAGAATATTCTCCGAAATTTTTAAATTGTTCCAGCAAATAGTTTCGAAGATATAAGCTTATTTGTAAGGATTTTTTAACTAGTGTAATTAGCTTCTACAACTTTAAACGTGTTTTTCTCGAAACCTTGTTTTCAGAACCGGTGAGAAAAATTTTTCCAAAACGGCTAGACTGATTGATTTAAAACTTCCAGATTTACTCTTCTTCTAAGATATACTGGTCAGATAAAGATCGAAGGTATAAGATTTTTGATACTAATTTCGATTTTTTAAGCCGCTTTAAGGTTTAAGTTTTTCACAAAAACGACTTTTTGTCAAAAATCAATTTTTTCACTAGTTCTTCGATCATTAGCTGTATTCATCTAAAGTAATAATACATTTTTTGGTTTCTGGATTTAAGATAATTTTAGCAGAAACATCTTCGTCACCGCAAGACCACTTTTTTTTGGAGGTGCCTCTAGAGATCGGCTACAGGATCAAGGGAATCCAAAAATTTTCAAAATGAATCGCCCATTATTAAAGTACAATGCATTGAATATTGCAAATGTGCAATCTTTTTATTTATTTATTAAATAAAATCGCTTAAAAATATGTATGAAAAATTGAATTTTTTTGCTTTTGAGTGGATAACACCCTTTAAAGCATAATGATATTTGCTTAGTGATAGAGATAGTGATAGTAAAAGTAAGTGCCAATCTATATCTTTAAAAACTTTGGGTCACCTATCGGAAATTAAAGAGACAACTTTTTTTCCAACCGAGAACTAATATTCCAATTAATAAGGTCGGTCTTACCGACTGCGAAAATAGTAATTAACCCTTATTACGAACATTATGGGTTAAGAATAATTAAATTGATTTTATTTAATATTTGTACAATAACTGATTACCTTTTTCTTCAGCCGGTATGCGTCCTTTTTTCGCAATCGAAAGCTTGGGATCCTTCAAAACATTATGATCCAGGGAAATTAAACGATCGAAGTGATAAAAATATTTTCTGCTGCCCGATTTCCACGTGAAATTCACATAGTTCACTTCGGCGGGTATAATCAAGAATTTATAGATATTGATTTCAGGTAAATTAAACACGTGACCATTTTCAATGGCATAGATGCGACCATGCGAACCGAATCCTTGTGGAAAGAAAAGTGCTTTAATCTTGAAAATCAGATCGGTTTTTTTTTATGGAAACAAATACACTTTTGGAAGAGTCCCTGCCATACTACGATTGGTGAGCGTGGCGGAGATTCTCCCATAGCAATACATTACCACTTAGCATATTCAACTGCTGTTCATTGATCCACAATGACAGCTTATTGTCATGCTGACGATGCTTTTTGCGATGCCCCTGATGGTGTCCATTCCCCAGATTTCCGGCACCTCCACCACCGCCTTCATCTTCTAAACTCCTAAGCTCATGATCGGCATCGTTGGCGTGCGCTTGCTGCCTTTTGCATTCGATCAAACTGCTCCAGCAAAATAGCAGCATCAGCGATATTAGATAGAACCACTTGATTGCTGACATCTGTGTATGGTAAAACATTTTTCTCTGCAATGACATTAATACTATATATGATGAGTATGCAACTTTGGATCACATATACTCGACTAAGTATAAATACTTAACGTATATATGTATGTATGTATGTATTGTATGTAGGCAGAGTTACATTGTTGCTGTGAGCATTATGCATGCTGTGGCAATAGAAAAAACTATTTGCTATAAATGGCGAAACGACTGTTGCAGTCAATAACTGTTATTGTCAAGTGCTGTTATAAATATATGAAGTAGTTTTCTTGCGAAATACTACTTTATCTTGTGGCTGTAATGACTTTTTTAGAATCTTTTCGCGGAATAATTCGTTACTGGCAGCCCGGAATGCCTGCTATAAAATGCAGAAGGACAGTGGGATTAGAAGTTTGCGCCGTCCAAGCTGCTTAATGCGCGTTGTATGTTATGATAAGTACGTATGTGCTCTATAATATGATCACCTTTGCTCTATATGGTATTATGGAATTTTAATCTTCTAAGTTAATATAAGTCTATAATAAAAATATATTTAACAAACAAATATTTTTCTTAGAAATTCTATGTATAGTCTTCATAATTGAATTACGTCAACTAATATACGAGTATATACAAGTAATATAGACCTTTAACTCTGCGAAAGGTTGGCTGAGCTTCATCTCCCATTTGTTGTGTGCGCCTTGATGTTATCACACAAATATAGCAACATAAAAATTTTTACGCCTGCTCAGATTGTCATCTCTGTCGCATAACAAATATTCTTAAGTTAAAATACCCACTCTTTTGCCTTTTTATGTTTCCTTCTTATGTTATACCCTGAACAGAGTATATCAAGTTTGCCACGATATTTGTAAAACCCAGAAGGAATCGTCGGAGACCATATAAAGTTTTGTATATATAACATATTATATATAAAAATGAATAGCTTGACGAGCTGAGTCGATTAAGCCATGTCTGTCGCCTGTCTGTATATACGCGAACTAATAACTCAATTTTTGAGATTTCGATATGAAATTGTGCACACGTTTTTTTCTCCCCAAGGTGCTGCACTGATCCACCAAGATGTTTTCACGAAAATTAGCAAGGATTATTGTCCGAGACAAGTTCGAACATATCGGACCACTATAGCTGTCATCGAAACTGACCGATAAAAATTAAGTTCTTGTATGAAATATAATATTAATATTATGGTCCTAGGCAAAGCTACAATAACATATAGATGCCATTCAAACTAACCGATTAAAATAAAGATAAAATTATTCATAAAATATATTTTTATACCCTGAATATACCCTTTAAGTTTGCCACGAAGTGCCCTAGAAGGGGTCGTCGCAGACCCTATAAAATATATAGGTACATAAAAAATCAGCATGATGAGCTGAGTTGATTTAGTCATGTCCGTCTGTTTGTATATATACACACTAGTGACTCAGTTTTTAAGCTATCGATTTGAAATTTTGCACCTGTCCTTTTCTCATCAAGAAGTTGCACATATGTCGAAACGGCCGGTATCACATATACTAGAGTAGTCATATAACCAAAACAAAAGTTCAAAATCGATCTATTGGCAATGACTCCAAGATGTGTATAGATATTGCGGCAAGCGGAATGAGATGAAAATACTTCATCAACTCGTCAGTTTTCGTCCTTGTTTTAAGAGCTTTGAAGTACGCGAACAAAGATTTCTTTCAGTGACTGAAAAACTAGTCTGATTATTTTAAACTATCTCGCCCAGAAAGAAGTGAATATTAGAATAAATGTCATGGAAAATTGCAATATTATGAAAGTGAAAGCTAAATTAACGAATGAGAATTTATAAATACAAATACAGCAATAAGAAACCGAAAATCTAGACCAATTCATTCGAAAATCGGAGATAAGCCAAGCAAGTATGCAAAGAATAACAACAAAAATACCCCATTAATACTCAAGCAAGTTAAAAAGCAACAAGCATAACTGCTCGCAGCGATCTTCAAAGTGTAATAAAGAAGTCTACGCTGCTTAAGGCGATTGGTGCTCTCTTTGAATGAAAGAAACCAACAGAGACAAGTCTGGGAACGGCAAGCAATTAAAATTAATTATGCTTGTGTAGTGAAGTTGGGTTGGACGTGATTATTGTTTTGTAGACTTGTGAAGATCACAATGGTCATTGATGGGCATGGGTGTTGACAAGCGACTAATTTACTTTTTAATAGCCAAGTGTAATTAAGAAGTAATTAAACTGAAGTTATCGCCGGAAGTAAGTGCATACTTAATTTGTAAGTGTGCTACTCGTAGGATCTATGGAATTTGATATCACGAGAATGCCTATTAAAGCGTATATGAGTGTTGGATATTTTGAGACCACTTTTGATGAAGCGGTTTGATTTGCATAGCCGTTGGTTTTAGTGCAGGAAAAGGAATGCAATCTAAGCAAATTTGACCCACACCGGTCCATTTAAACTGGGCGCCCAAATCGAATTGATGAAATTATATTAGTATAAACTTTTTTATGTTCGTGTATTTGGCAGCAGTTTATTTACGACGCGAAAAGTTTATCTGACGATTTTTGCCATGGGCAAAAAATTGAACAACGAGTTTGCTTGAAATAGTGTGTTTACAATGAAATCACGGCTACGAAATCGTTGCAAATATTGCAAAGTGTTTTGTGGAGTCTACTTTATTAATAACTCAAGTATTTGGTTGATACAAGACATTAAGTGAAAGTCGCAAAATCATTGAAAACTTGCCACAGGCAAGTCGTACATCCATCTCTGTTAATGACAATAACATCGAAAAGTTAAAGAATCAGTGCTTGCAAATCGTCGTGTTGAAGAATCTCATTATCTCTTATGAATCAACTCAACTCAATGCTAGAATCGTACTAAATGATCTTTCGCAAAAACGACGTCGAGTAGAAAACGCAAAAGAGAAGCATCAAGCGTAAGCTGGGTAGTTTGAGATGCTTAGCTGAGGATTCTACATTGATCAAATGTATTACTACTAGTCACGCGACGTGGGTTTGTTAATATGACTTCAAAACTGTTCAACAATTTAGCGAATGACGCTCCAAAAAAAAAAACGAAACCAAAATAAAAAACAAAATTCGTTTAAGGCACCGAAGGCCATCCCAGCCGAGTCCTATAATGAGTTTATGGAAAATTGGATTAAGCTCTGTTAGCTCGTATTGGCGCAGGAATCTAGTTTAAAGATGATATTAAAGAGTTAAAGAGTTAATGCAATTCGACAAAAACGCGTCTAAAGTTTTAGGTGCTGAAGCTGATTGACAGGAATATTTCGACACTACAGGGAGTTGGACGGCGAAAACATTTGTTTCCGCTATTTTATTTAAAAATAAAAGTTTTTGAAAATCCTAGACATGCCTAAATAATAAATAAGGCTGAATTTTGACCTTTTAAACTGAGTTCGCTAATGTTGATGTACATAGGTATTCGCCAATCAGGTCATAACGGTTTTATCTATAACCATTTCGAATTTGTTTGAGATCGAATTCAATATTGGTCAATTCCTTGGGTATTTCCATTCCATTTGACAATGTAAATTTCAAGTTCTGCATTATGAGCATCATTCAATAAACAAATGAATACACTTTGAATTAAAGGATCCGTAAAACTTCCTCACAAAATATCAGTTTCAAGTTATTAAATTCGAAGTCCAATATTTAAAGTAACTTGTAACAGACATACGCGGCGATATTAGAAACCACTAATTTTGTATTCATTTATCAGAAATCAATAATATATGAGAACGGTATTTCTTTACTGCCTCGCAATTTGACTTCGTTAAGTGTCTTCTATCCAAACCCTCAAAAGCTTATATTCCACACTCGTTAGATTAAATTGAAAAAAAACACATATTTTTATTACACATGTAATCATAATGACCGGTAAGTAATCAGCTACCCGAACCAGCACATTCAATATTCCATTAATTATCACTTAACCACTCCGACATCAACACCTGTAGGCGGCACAAATGCAACCAGCGCTCACACCACAATATAACAGATGCACAATATCTGCTCAACGTAAACGGCAACGACACAATCATCGGACACTAACTTCCAGCAAACAATTTGTTAGCTCTTTACGATTATTGCCTTTCTCACACCTTATTACTAAGTGAGCCAGCTCACTGCTCCATTTGCCCGACGCTTGACTGCTGTGCAATGCGAATGCGGACAGACGATTGACGACGTTGAGAATACGACCAAGCCGTCGACGACAACAACGGCAACCAGTGGATCTGCACTTTTAACAATACAAGTGGCAAGAGAGCCAATGCAACAACAGCAAGTATAATCGAATAAAAGAAGAAAGAAAAAGTCAATGTTACAACAGCGGGACAGAAAATGGCAACAACGTCAACAAAAAGGCTCAACGAGCAAATTGAGGCAACGCTTAAATGGACAAACACCTCAATAAACACCAAGGCGTCGAACAGCGGGCAGTTCGAACCGAAACACCGACAACATATTGACGAACCAAAACAACAAAAAATGCAGCAAAAAAGTCTTTCATACGCATCTGGTATATACTCGTATGTGCGTATGTATGGTATGTGTAAGTGAGAAACTTATAACGTATGAAGCGGCGGATGAACGTCTGGGTAGCGCTGGACAACTGAAAGGGTCCAACATATTACATACATACATATGTGTGTGTGTGTGCTTATATTTAGCAAGGTTTAATGCAATGTTATGTAGGTATGTCTACATTTATGGGATCTACTAAGTAGCAGCAGAAAGGTTGTGCAACTGCGCTAATAATATCGGTCTCATGCAACATCAGCAACGAAAGTGACACGCTGTGTTGGAAAAGAAGATAATGTTTCAGGAGAAAAGATCGACGCAAGCTTTGTTAATTTCACTTAGGAGCAACTAATCAATATGTAGAGGTTCGGTTGATGAGCACAAGGTGTTCCAATGTAGAATTCGCTAAGGGGCGAGACTATACCACTGACTGGATTAGTATATACAGGTTTTTGTAAATTCCTAATGGAACAAGTATTTTCGAAATATAATTGATTAACTACTCTGCACTTTGGGACTGAGGATAATAGCACCGTAAAATTGATATTTGCGCAATATTTTTAAAGCGGTAAATTTGTTGCCAAGGTGCTTATACCAAAGTTTTTAACTCGAAATAAAAATACCCGACTTACTTTTTATGAGAAGTACAAGCTTTGGAAGAATGAATTTGAAAAAGTTATATAAAACGTTAAAAAAGTTTAATGTGGATAGTCCAGTTGGAAATCAAAAGGATTGTGGTGATCCAAGGAATCCCGAAAGTCTTGCTATAAGCGGAACCATGGTGGTGGCTCTCTACTGGTACAGGAAGCTTTTAGCTGTCTTGGATTTGCAAATGTATACCGATTTTCTTGCATAAATTTGCTTTCCATTTGCAGAAAAGTTTAATGGCGATATTTGTTTACAATGTCATTTCTGGAATCGACCTCCCCTTATTGGAGTCGCCAGCAATAAGTCCGAACTTGAATCTAATCGAGTATCTTTGGCGCATCTTATCGGCAAAAGTTTACGAAGGGAGTGTTATACAAAAATGAAGAGTTAGTTAGAAACACAACATGTCTTAAGTGAATTAAGCAGTTAGAAGTTTTGCCCATGGGGTTAACTGGATCTACTTTCAAACTAGGGTTAGTATATTTTAAGGATTTCTGGTATACTTTATATCGGGATTGTTGGGACCCAATTGATATTAAAGTAACACATTGAGTTAAAATATTAATTCTTCGATTCATATGGGGACCTATTCATTATCTTCGTTGCTAGCTTACGACAAGCTTCGTAAACCAGAATAACCTTCAGATATAAATCTCTCTTGTTGTCGGAAATCAATTTAAATTCTATCTTCACAATTCCCACCAAATAAAAAGGTTTTAAAAAAAAAATGTCTCGCAAAATAAAATGAAGCATCTACGTATATCTTCCTGCTGGAAAAAATCCCATCATGAGGATGATAAAATATGTATTAAATCTAAGCTAACCTGAAAACCGCTACAATGTAGTCAACCACTACTATCTCGTTTGCCATTGAGTAACAAAAAGAGTTAAACAGCAGAACTCTAAGTTATACAGAAATAAGTTCGCATACCTTATACCCATAATCAAATAAATGTATATGACTTGATAATGCTACAAAACCTAAAATTGGCATCCTTGTCTGACTTTAAATTCTTTCACCAAGCTGTTAGCCACTGTATTTGAACATCGGGGAGATATGATCGATATCGACACCTTAAAAACCATCACCCACTCCACAATCAATGTGCATTTGTTGCATGTGTTGTAATGGGTATAAATATATTGGTATATATGTGCATATATAGTTTATGAAATTGCATATGACAATCAAGCGATGGTAGCAAGAATTGTGCCGCATCGACTATCGATCTCATCAGGTGAACGAAGTGTTGAAGAAGAGGTAACACGATAAGTGCACGGTTTGACAAGCCATTAACAAAAACAAAAAATAACAAAAGAAATAATACTTGAAATCATCAGCAACAACGTAAACAGAGAGGACGGCATGAACATGATTTATAAGAACGTATCACCAACAACAGCAACAATCACTATTATTATTGCTACGAAGGCGCGAATGACGGCCACGACACAATAAGTGGAAACACCAAATGATACCGATCCACAGTGGACTGATGATCATAAATATCTATTTAAATATTTCAAATAATTTCAATTAACTATTTCGGCTGTATAAGTTGTCAACATCCTACATCGATATTAATATATTTTAAAAGTATCATATTTTATCTTAATTTTGGGAATTTCTGCATTTTCTCTACCCTCAACAATTCGTCGGCTGTTACCAAGGGGTCTATCACAATGGGTCTTTAAAGACCACAAAGTTCTGATAATACTTTAAGAGCTATAACCGATTAGACTCTGACGAATAATCTAAATGAAGCAAAGTTTATAAGATCTCGATAAAAACGAACTCCGCTTCAAGCAAGGAGTTCCTAGAGCGTTTGGTGCGCGAGCTTGTAACCCTATTTGGAGATTTCCACAGCGGAGAGAATAATAAATTATAGCAAAAACCAGTCCCTACTACGAAATTTTCACTATCAAGTTTTTATCAAGGCTGTTTTCATATCGAAAACCGAATAACTAACCGTAATGTTCATACAAGGGTAAAACATCGATACTACCTATCGGCTATAAGCGCAACCAAGTATAATTTTCGAGAGTTCGAAAGGGAAGCGAGTCGTCTTCATTGAAAGGGAAAGCGACTGAAGTACTGAAAAATATTTTGTAAGCAGACTGACAATATCATCCAAAACTAGGGACCTTGGATCTCAAGTGTGCGCTGCACAAACTTTGGATTCAGATTTTACATACAAGTATATCTTCTTCTTCTACTTTGCAACTACAACCGTTGGTCGGTGTGGGCTGAAAACAGACGGTATACTTTGCGGGGTCTCGCTAGTTGGACTCGGTCCTTCCATTGGATGCGTAGTCACCCTTGCTGCCATTGTTAACTCATTGGTCTCGAGTCGAAGAGCTTTTCGCTGGAGCAGCGTCTTCCATGCGCACGACAATGGCAAATCAGCGCATTCTTTGGATTTTTATGCACTCTTCTACGGCACACATCGGCCAAACGGACGACTCCGAAGAGCTTGCGGTGAAAAGTTCTTTTCAATGTTCCAAGTGCTTTCTCATCTCGGTTCGTCATCGCCCATGTTTCTGGGAGGAACAAACAGGTGAAACTTATCAATGTGGTTTTAGATTGAGGAATCAAATATGCTAAATAAATTTTTAACGCTTATGCTTCCAATTTTGAACACTGTAATTTGTGGCAAGAAACCGGCTAAAACTGCTTATCAAAACAGCGCAACAATATCAACATAAGAGGCCGGCAAAAAGAGCAATAAACAGCAACAACATCACTAACGCTCTTGCTGGTGCTACTACAAGGTATAAATATAACCGACATACATACATATGTACCTATGTGCATACAAACATATACACGTGGGTATGCATGTGAATGCAGAGTCAACATAACTCCTTAATTTAAACGTTGAAGAGTGTGGCGAGGTGAGCACGTATTTAACTACTTAAAAAATTAACGCGCCACTGACTTTTGCCGTCTTTGCTGTTCATTTGATTGTTTTTTATCTTGTTATTGCTTCTGCTTTTTATATACATATGTATATACATATATACCACTATATACATATGTATATCAACTCATATATTTTTTATGTTTTTCTACGTGTTTTAGTGGGTAGCTTCTGTAGATTGCTATCACCATATAGTAACTTCCTTCGAATTTCCGCACCAACCATGTCTGCACACCTGCAGCCGCTAAAAGTGGCCAACCGGTAACTTCCAGACGAGCAATGCTCATTCATTTACCCTGTAGTAAAAGAGATTGTCTCGGGAGTTAAGTGAACAAACATTTTGTATAATATTTAAACCACTAGTCCCATATTTTATTCAGAGAGTTAAGCATGTTGTAAGCATTCGCTAATGTGACGTCAGTAAACGGCTGGTACTGTCAAATTTAATGAGAAGCAGTTTAAGCAATTTATTAATAAATATGTAGATAAAAAAATATGCCTTAACAGAATTTCAGGTACTTTAATAAACGACTATTCATTTTGAAAAATTTTGAATTCTCTTGATCCCGTGACCGATCTCCTGATGGACCTACGAAAACAGATGTTTGTGGTGGGAATGATTTTTCTGCTTAAAATTATTTCAAATCCACAAACTAAAAGATTTAATTATTATTCTAGATGAATGCAGGTAATGATCGAAGAACTAGTCAAAATTTTGATTTTTGACAATCCGTCATTCCATTTGTGAAAAATTGTGTGAATTTCGGTGTGTGCCGTTTCTGGATCCTGAACACATAATTCAAGAAATTAACGACCGATAGCAATACATCAAAAAATTGAATGATTCTTAAAGGAATAGTTCTTATACATGACATCAATGTCAAATACCACATAATCGCTAACATTTACTGTTATGCTTTCACCCATTTTCCATCACTATACATACATAATAGGACTACTCTGCCTTTAGACATAACCAACAACTCCAATGTATGGCTTAAATATATCCATATGTATATGAAAGAAATGAGGCACAAATAAATTACGGAAAATGCGATCAGCGTCAAAAAGCCGGTTAACTGGAGGCAGTGAGACGCCCAACAAGCCGCAATGACCGTTGCCAACAGCTAACAGCCGCATGTCCACCCGGCACAGCTAGCCGAACAAGCGATAAGCGAAAGCCGTTTAGCTTAGCCAGTTAGTCTGTGAGATTTATAAGTGTGTTGCTTCTGTCTTTTCCTTATTATTTTTATAGTGTTTTGTTTTTGTTTTTTTTTTCTGGTTCTAAAGATATTACAGGTATTGTCGTTCAATGTCCAACTGTTTGTCGGTCGTCTCAACTGTTCATTTGCTTGACCATCTACGAACGTTTGTGTGTATGCTGTCTCAGTTTTTTCACTTTTTTCTTTGCTCCTGAAAGTGTTCACATGCTGCACCAAAAAACAACAACAGCAACATTATAAAACAAAAGAAAAACAAATCACACCCTTACTTACATGTATACATACAGGCGTACAGGCGCACAAGTACATCACCGCTGGAGAAGAAGGTGTCGACTGATGCTGTTGCTGATGTATACAAATGAGCAGAATGTGACAAAAGCATTTCAAGGGCCAAAGAATGAGTTAATAAAACATCTATTTGAGCGTGGGAATGGTCACTTCCTCTTCTTGTGTGTATGTGAATGTATATATGTATACTGCATGTGAGTATGTGTCTTAATTCTATGAGAATATTACATGGACATTATGATGAACACATCAATTCGTAGTATTAATTTTTTATTTGTTTATATAATGTAAATGTATAGATAAACCCAGAGAAGAGGAGGAGTTTGATAAACATGTCCGAAGATCAATCTAAATCTAGGCAGAAGATAAGCTAATCGTTTATAAGGATTAAGGCAGTCTTTGTATTTGCAAACTTAAGGTTTAACTGCTGAGCACCAGAAATTTGCTTTGTTTTGCTTTAAGAAATTTCTTAATCATATCGTTCCCTGATTTTACATTTTAAAACTTGGTTTCTACAAAACGCATTAATTTTCATATTTTTAATTCCTAAATACTTTAAAAACTTCCAGTATGAAGTGAAGCCGATATGTACCTACAAATAACTGATAAATTCCGAGCTTTGAAAAAGCTTTTTGAAAAATACTGTGTCTGTGTACCGTCCCAAATAATACTTCATCAAATTTTCCAAGTGGACAGCCGCAAAAGGTGTCTGGCGGTGGGAAAGATTTTGCCGCTTAAAATTAGCTTAAATCCAAAAACTAGAAAGATTATTATTACTAAAGATGAATATATTGTAGTTAATAATCGAAGGACTAGGAAAAATTTTGTATTTTGATAAATGGCAGCTTCCCAAAAAAAAGTCGTTTTTTGTGACAAACATCTGACACTTTAGTGTGGAATAAAAAATTAAAATTATTGTCAAAAATCTTATTGCTTCAATCAGCACCTGACAATTAAATCTATGAAGGTCGTGTGAAAATTTCATGTTGAACAGTCAAGCTGTTTTGGAGAAATTTTGCTTACCGGCATTTCGAAAAAAACGCATTTTCGCATATTCTTACAAATACGCTCTATCTCCAAAACTATTAGCCGGATCAACTTCAAAATTTTTTCGGATAAAATTCCCAAATATATATATATATTCGTTGTACATACATATATGCAAATAAAAAAATAGTTTTTTTTTTTTTAAATCTACAATTGGATATACCCCAAAGTCCATCTAGAGACAAATTGCACAAAGATCAAAGTTCCAACTATGAAGGCATTTAGCAGTGATTTTTTTTAATTGTACTGTTGAGTACCGAAAATTTACGTTGCAATGAATGAGTAATGTACATAATATCAATATTAATAATAGCTCCTTAGAAATAGGGTCTTTCGTAAAAGCTTAGAAAAAATTTTCATACGGAATTTATAAAAGAAAACAGTTGTTTTATGGAGTCGCAATTAGCCGTCGAGCAGCAGCTGTTTTTCATAAAATATTTTTATATTTCGCTGAATTTTTTAAAGGTGTTTGTTTGCTTGTTACAACAAATTGTTTTCTTCATCAAAAATATTTCGTTAGTATACTCTTTTTTGATGGAAGACTACACAATTGCGGGCACTCAATGAGTCGAAAATTCGAATACCTATTTCCCAAAATTGTATATATGTAAATACAAATAAATCAATGTATACGAGTATAAATTTCTTACAGCATGTAATTACGAAAAAACAAATTGAATTATGATGTCAGTCTCCTCGCTCGTCTGTTCTTCTAAAAATAGCCAAATTGTGTAATAACAACACCCATGTAACGAAATTGTGCCAAATGTCTAAAACTGAGATACCAAGAGCGAAAAATGTATAGATAAGTGCTGAGGTCTTTCATAACAAACCGTACAGAAATTGGAGTAAGCGTACTACCCACCCTAACTTGGGTGAATGCTGAATACACTTAAATTTAGTTTGGCACGTATTATCCTCAAGACGTGCTATTATTGCAGTTTGAAATTGGAACGGATCATGCTCAATTTCCATATTATGCTATCAACTTATTTGATTTTATGAAAAATATTACGTAAGCATCAATAGAGCTAGTGCAACTCTCGTCCATCTCGTCTCTTTCGAGTGTATAGCTCATAATGATTTCCATCCTTCCGTTTAATTTAGTCCCGTTAATATCTGCCAGTACATCAGATAGCTTAATAGATTTGCTGTGAAAAGCTTGCATTAAGAATAATGTCACACTAATTTCCATATCATGTTCTAGGCCTCATTCAACGACTTGTACATAGTTCTACTGCACAAATTTTTGTTTTAAGAAATTTTAAGTTAGCAATGGAAATTGCTTACTTCACAGCAGGGCTGCCAATTTATTAACTCAAAAATATTGCATTAAAAATGCAAAATAAAATCCCAAATTAATTTATTAATAAAATTTTTTTTGTTATGTTAATTATCCAGTATAGTTCTATTATGAAATGCAAATTTTCAGAAACTTATCTCATATTTCCAAATAATTTTTATTGTTTCGCGAATCTTTTACTCATATTTCCTGGAATTTATTTTGACTTTTAGGGTCATTTATGTATGTTTATTTGCAACAACTGATTGATTACGCCGTACAAATCTCGGTTTTTTCGAGAAATTGAGTTATTAGTAAGAACAATATTTATTTTAATTTTTCGAAATTAGCCCCCAAAAAGGAGGAACCGATCTTGACCCCTTATAGCATTTGTCAAATAAACTTGAAACGAAAAACGGTTTACACCATTAAAATAAAAGAAAATGTGGATGATGCCCATATTTTTACTTATTGCAGGTTAAATACTATGATTAATATAAGATTTGGATTTGGAAGCTAACTTCGTAAACGGCGAAATTTCTTTCTTATTTATTACTAAATCTTTCGAAAAAAAATTGGTTTGGTCCAATACCCAGAAAAAAGTCGATATGAAGTCATAAAAAAAAATCCAAGAAAAAAAGTTGACTTTGGCTACCCCGAGGCTATAATACCTTTTACATGTGCATTTTTAAAAGCATAAAAGCGTATAAGAAAATCTTTAACTTGATTTTGATTGGTGAGTTTGAATGGCAACTATATGCTATACTGGTCCGATCTGAATAATTTCTTCGGAGTTTATAGCGATGCTTTGTATAATGATCTGCGCCAATCGGTCTGTTTGTTAGACAGCTATATGCTATAATTATCTGATATCGACGGTTCTGACACTTGAGCAGCAGAAAAGGATATTTGATTTGAATTTCAGATCGACATCTCAAAAACTCACTGACTAGTTCGCGTATATACAGACAGACGAATACGGCAAAATCAGCTCATCTTGGTGATCATTTATATATACATAAATATATAATATATACGTATATATATATTTTATAGAGTCTCTGATGTTTCCTTCTGCGCGTCACGAAATTCGTGCCAAACTTTTTACACCTGTTCAGGGTATAATTACCATTTAAACTTGTCATAGGAACACGCACTTGATTGACCGGATGTGTATATAAATATGTGCATATGCGTGTATGTTTGTGTATTTTGAATGAACTATTAAACGTAGATATAGTCCAAATTCAAAATCAATATACATCGTTAATTGATAAACATACGCAAATATGTATGGGCCCAGACGCACGTTGCGACCTAACTTTTTATTGACTCAGATAACAGATGTGTACGTACATACATACATATTGTATGTTCATATGTATGTAAGCGGTATGCATGTGGCTCTTTTCAGCCGGTTTGTTGCCGCAAATTTTTACTGAATTTATAATTTTTTGCACATTTGTTTTTTATACAGTGATTGTCAACAACGTAGCAGCAAATTTTTACGAGTTTTTTATGACACTTAACCGTATGTTTGTATGTTTGCATGTACATACATACATATATAAATATCTACAGTAAAGGCATTTATGATGTTAGTGGTTTAGTAGTTACTAACTGCTGTGTTTCCTGTCAAAATATACAACAACAAAAAAATCGAGTTGGAATTCACAACTTCAGTATGCTGGATAAATAAATAGATATAATGACCCCTCATTTGCCACAAAGTTGTAAACATTGTCCATGCTTAGTCAAGTTAATTCATTATATTTGTTGCTGCTATTTGTTTTTTTATTTTAGCCAATAACATTTCAATTATTTTAGCAAATAAATATTTCAGCAAACACTGCGCACAGGTAAAGTCAACAATGTTTGCTCACACATCCACATATAAATGCATACATATACGCACATACGGGCATTTATGCATATAACAATACATACATATCTATATATATTGTATGTGCATATATTTTTAAGACCTTCTCAGATTGGCAAGTAAATTGCTAATAATGGCCAACACCATGGCAGCGAAGACACTTTACACACACTTCATACAACACAACAACAAAACAAATAAAGCGAAGAAAAAGAGTTATAAAGCCACATCAGGCCATCGGTCGACCCAGCAACGCACTCTACCACTTCTTGACACCGCCACACTCCTGCCACTCGTCGCAGCAGTGCGACACAACAATGCTACACCTTACTTGCTAATGATGCTCCTTAAGCAGAGCCTTTGGTTGTTGCCATTTGGCTTTCCAAGTAGAATTTCAACTAAACACCAAGTTCAATTTACCCGCTTCAAGTTTCGTATAGAAAATTTGTTTTGCTTTTCTTAGCCGCTTATCGGTCGATACGTCGATGCGATCAAGTCACGTTCACGTTCACACCGTATCGCATTCAAGTTAATACTGACTGTGTTGCGCGTGTACGAACTCGGCGACTGTCTGACTGGTGCTGTTGGTGGTTGTTCGTTGTGTCGTTGCGCCGTTGCTTGTTGCGCTGTTTCCTTTATCCAACTCGATTTGTTTGGAGGAAGTTTGCTTCGATGATCTCAGACGATCGATGATGTTCAAGCGGCAATATTGCGATGTAGGCTTTGTGTTGGTTTGAAGCGGTGGGAGCGAAAGTGGTAGATGTTGTTGTTGGTTCGAAGATGATACCACAATTGTTGTGGTTTCTATGTATACCCTCCAAGCCAAAAGTGTATATCTTTATGAATAACTGTTATTATCGAAAACATAAAGTTCATAACGTTCCATCTTGTGTATAAACTTCACATCAGGAGAATATGCCAATTGGTACGAGAGTTATAGAATGAGAGACGAAAAAATTGGTATTTAAAAAAAATGTTTAAAAAAAACTTCGTTTGACAAAGAAATACTATTTTGTGACTATAAAATGCTGCTTATACCAAAACATAAATGGAGGAGAATCTTCTTCGCTCCCATGAAGTAATACTTGGTCCAGTGGTTCCGTGGGAGAGATTTGGGTTGGGAGTAGGTTAGGTTTAGCGGATTAAAGTTCCGCACTTCGGCTTTTGATGCTTCCCCCTATTATAAAAATTTATTATAAAAAAAAAACTGGAGGAGTAATAATTATTCGAATGGCCAATTCACATACAGCTTTTGCTTCGCTTTGCGTCAGACATTTAATTTGACCGAAAAGTTAGCTTTTGTATCAGTACGTTCACATAAAAAGTTTTCAACGCGAAGCCAAGCAAATATTTGAGCAACTCTCATCTTTTTACGATTTGTCAAGCAACAGTCGCCAGTTTTATTAGAGATAAACACTGAAAGCAAAGCGTTCATATCGGTATACCCTTTGTTTTCTTCGCTTCATTGTTTTAGTATGAGCTGTTACGTAAAGCGAAGAAAGTTGTATGTGAATACGTCTTTAGAGCCAGCTTTAGTGAAATGAGCACCGAAGACGATGAACGCGGTGGACATTTAAAAGATGTTATCACTCACAAAAACATCAAAAAAACAAGTGATTTTGCTCAAGTCACACAATACTGCGGTTTTTTTTTCATTTCGTAAAGAAACTATATTTGTGACGTGAATCACAATTATGAATTATTAGACCAAATGTTCATTGAACTCGTAACTTTGTAGCAGTAACGGAGGGATTAAGATTACGAAAGAGTTATGAATGGGAATTCAGTGCTATGTTCTCGTTCAGCAGAAAGAATGTGCAACATTTAACTAGACTTAACTAGAAACCTGGCCCGGACTTATTTTCTGATCTATATAACGACTTAAACTCAGTTCAGTGAACTAAAATCAACGGTTATGCTCATTGGAATAGGTACTAGGGCGGTCCTTCAAGCTTAGAGAGGAAAAACGAATTTTTTTTAAAAATGGTTATTTATTTCTTCTTTTAGCTCGATTCACTTAACTCAACGATGTTCAAATCTCTTTAAATCGTCTAAAAAATACATGTCTTAAAGTGACTTTTTTAATACAATGTCTTAGCCGTCATGGGGCTATTTTTCCCACACTTCGACATCGAATACATCCAGCAATTCAGCATATTGGAGCAATGTGACCATTTTGTGCTCCCATAGGTAGATAACACCTCTTGAATAACAGAAAACGTTAGCCCATAAACTTTCCAGCCGGTAGGACCGACTTCTTCAAAGCAGAATCGTCGGGTGAAGGCCACTGTTTCGACAACTGAAGAGCCTTTAGATCGGTCTCATGGATGTGCTTGTTGTTCGAAATGGGCAAACTTGGTTTTCTTCTTTTGAGATATTTACTATGGCAGTTATCTCGAGCACCTTCAATCGGGGTCTGCAAATATGAGATTGTGGATCTTGACCATGGCTCATCCGAAACCGACGTGCAACCTCGTTGGTAATCGTTAAACCAATGTTTGACCTCGCTATTGAAGAAGAAGGGTCACCGTATACTGTATTCAAGCGATCTATGATTTTACTGCGCGATTTGCCTTCAATGTATGTATGAGAATCGAATTACTGATCGATAATGTTCTTTCATTAATCAAGCGTCATACATGGATGTTGAATTAGCAAGTAAGGTGAAACTTGCTGTGTTTATTCAAGAAATATAAAAAGCAAACAAAACAGTGAAGTAAAGCCTCGGAGGCTTTCCATAGATTGATCTTTTTTTTTACAAGGTAGAATTTGATTTCCACAATGGATTATCTGAAGACATATAAATAAGCCCTATAATGGTACTGTGCAAGTTACGGTGGCACAAGTTACTAAACCAATGTGGAAAAGAAAGATCACAATGTGACTTCTCTCAACTCCCATGTTTATCACAATTCGGAGTGAGACAACTTACAGCTTGAAAGACTTTTAACTTCCATCATACGGTCATTAGACTTCTCCGGTATATATACTCGAATCTCGACCAAAAAATCATAAAAAGAGAACGCTCTAAAATTTTGCACGCGTCCTTTTCTCCTAAAGAAGCTGCTCATTGGTCGATATCGGATATCGGACGGGACAATATTCAAATAAATTTTTAGATTGCATCTCTATATCATATAGCTGTCATCAGGGCCGCCGAAAGAAAAACCGGGCCCAAGGGTAAAAAGGAGAGGGCCTCCTTCTACAGGAATGCTTCTAATAATTTATATATTTTATTATCAATCTTCCCACTTACTACTTTAATGTTTTTGAAAAATAAGTCAAATACGACGTAGTGTTTTATGCTCTCATCAGATCTGTATTAAATTTACTTTGTTGTTAATTTTGGGTGAAACAAATTTGTTTTGTACGATTTTGAAAATCAATAATGTATAAATCCCTTCATTCATAGGCTTTCAGTCAAACATATTTTTTTAGATTATTCGGGAATACATGAATATAGGGATAGCAAGACTTGACAGTTAATAAGACAGAAACAGCTCACTCAAACATTCATTTAGTGATCTAATTAATGAAAAACAGTTATTTTGAAATCTCTTGACTATAATGATTAAGTTTTTTAAGTTTAAAATCCTCCAACATTCCACGAATAACGTAACCATGTTTCATTCGAAACTCTTAGGTTTTCCGACGGGGGACTCAATAAAGTAGTTAAACGAGTTTACATATACAAAAACATACAAATATGCATATTTTTAAAACAGCCAGACTGGTACACTTGAATACTTGTGACGAATCATTAGTATTTATAATAATCTAGTTTTTTATATTATTACAACACTATACAATATATACAAGCATAAACTTATAAAATAATGTAGAATAAGTTAAATTGTAATTTTAGAAATATAAAAAAGCAAGAACTACGTTAGAAATGTTCACATACCTACACGATTAGTAAAAAAAAAGGTTAATGGGTACTGAAATTATTTTGAATAATAAATTTAGTCCACAGCCATTGGTTCTTCGTTATTATCATTTGAACAATATTTGTTATATATAGCGACGAAATCCCTGGCTTCCTTGCCAAGAATCTGAAATTAAGCATAAAAAGGAGAAATATTTATTACAAATATCTCACACCAAAAGCTAATAAAACAATGTACCTCTGCAGTTTGTCTTAAAACTTCTTTCGGTGGAAATTCCATAGTAGCGCGATAACCCCACGAGAACAAATACCTAAAAATATTAAAAATTAATTATAATAATTAGGCATTTCAAAATTATGTATGTACATACCTTGTTTCCATGTCGGTTTCAGAATCGGACTTTTCTCGCTTCAAATATAATTGTTTTACAAATGTTTCACAAATAAGCTTTTTCAGATTTCCCTGAAAGTATGTATCCTCCTCGTCGATATCTATCCGTAGACCTTTAAGGAAATTAAACAATTGCTCTGTAAATAGGAAGCGTAATTTAATTTTATTTGGGAGATTGTATATATGTAAGTATAAACGAAATACCTTCATCCACGCGGCAATCTTTCATTAACAAATAAGACAGTATGATAAATAACAATGTTAAATTACGAATCTGTTCCAAATCATATTCTGCTGTGGAGGATGCACTTAACTCTGAATAGCAAATATATTTCCTAGTGTCAGGTACCCGCTGCAAAATTATTCCATAAACCTGCCAATTAAATATAAAAGCTTTACATTTAGAAATTTACAAAGTTAAAACATTTAATTACCTTTTTCAAAGTTTGAATTACACTAGGTAAACATCCCTTGAACAGTGCTTTATCTTTGTCAAGTATTTCCCGCATTTCTTCTTCCTTTATAGGTAATTTATTTTCTATATTATTGATTACAAATACCAAGATGGCATTTCGACATTGAGCAAGCTTCTCCTCGTCATCCATTTTTTAATAAGATTAATATTTGGAAGATTAAAAAGCGCCAATTGAATTTACTATTACAAATTCTTGCCGATGACACTTGTATGTGTATCGATATACAAATGTCTAAGAAGCACATAAAATTAATCGAATATACTACACACTGAAAGTTTATTGAAATAAACGAAAGTTACTTAAGTAATTTATTTTAAGCAATAAAGATATCCTTATAAATTAGCTTTGGAGAAACGAAATATCAAAATTTTAAGAAATTACGAATTGATAGTGAATATCATCATATGTCATTCACATCACTAACTTACCAATTAGAGAAATCCATACATTTTTAGTGGCTAACTCTATACTATATTATTATAATCAATGTTTTTTTATCTTAAAACTTATCTAATTCTTTACATTAAATCATGTAACTTGATTTTAAGTATTTTTCAGTTAGCTCACAAAGTGTGTATTTTATCAACCCACTATTTTGTTTACGAATTGTGTAAAGAAAAATGTCAGACAACACCGACGGACATCTAGTGGCGAAAATGTATAATCAAAAATGAAATATAAAGAGAGTAACCGGTGCTCTCACAACAGAAGGGAGCAAAAAATTCAACACACATACATTCGTTTTGTACCATTCATCCTCGCGTACATAGTAGCAGCGACAGCGACAGAAGCAGAAGTGTAGACAGCGCGAAGTATATGTCGTTCTGAAAAGTGCTCTAAAATGAAGAAATGCTAAAAAGTCAAATTGAATTTATAGTGAAAAAATACGCTTAAGTGAATTGGAAAAAATAAAATATAAGCATGTGCGAATCGAAATGTGCTCTTGATACAAAAAAGTGAAAAGTAATAGAAAATATGTAAATGCAATTTTATACATACATATGTACGATATATCAAAGTGAATATGTAAATTGTAATCAGAAGGAATTTAGTGATACAAAAACACGAGTAAAATAGCCCAGCAGGCGTGTAGCAGTTTCCGCAAAAGTCAGCAAAGCTCCTGCAGCAAAGTGGATTGGAAAGGAAAATGAACATGAATGCCCTGCAAAAAGTCGGTAAGTAAACCTACATTTCCATACGAGAAATATTTAGTGGCTGATTTTGAGTAAGGATTCGTGGAGAGCTGTACCGAACCATAGTTTGTTTAATCATGTGCTTGAATCCAAGAATTTTTGGAAAAGTGTCTGCTGCAGTGAAGTTCTAACTATCAAGACAATTGACAGTTGCTCATATACAAAATAATATTCGACATGCATCATGGCTATTACCAGCTTTTCCAAAAATGCGTGCCACAGTTATGGGCAACCACAAACCCGCTACTATAAAACAGCGCCCTACAGAGAGCATGAATCATCATAAAATATTTTAACTAGCATTACAAATGTGGCTAACATACCTTAAAAAATCTGTAGCATCGAAATCTGCACGTTTTACGCATATGGAATTTGTTCCCATTGGATCTCCTTTCTCGTATGTATTTTTATCAACAAGTTTATTTTTAACATTCGGGAGGTGTAAAATGATTGTGTGTATACACTCTAACGAAATGCTGTGATTGTTGCTCCATTCGCGTGCAGTACAAGTTAGCTGCAGACAGTATAGCATTTTGCTTCGAGCATCCGCCCGCATACGCAAAGAGAAGCACACATTATTTATTCATACATACAGGCATACACGTTCGTCTTGGCTGCAACTTTGTACGCCATCATCGGCAAACAGGCGCCTCACTCTACCCCAATTCCTCTGTGGTATTGCATTCCTTGTCAACAACAACACAATCTACATATTGTTGTATGTATTCATTTTGGTGTGCAAAGTTGTCTTAACGATGCCATTGCAGTTTTGTTTAACCATAGATCACGGAGTAAGTAAGCAGAGGAGTCAGTAGACGCTGTTGCAGCGCACTTCCTCTGAACGCATCGTTGCTCATGCCCCGTGTGACCGTTATGCAGTGTGCTGGAGCATAGCACTAAGTGGAAGTAAAAGTTGCAGTGCTCCGGTTTTACGACGAGCACAGTGTTTCATTTCCACATGTAATTGTCTGAAATAAAGTTTGCTCGTGGTTTTTCGCGCTCTGAATAGTTGGATTTGCTCTTAATAGGTTTTAGAATAACCAAACCGATTATTTGTTAGTAGGTACTTAGGCATCGATATAAGAGTTAAAATCCTTCAAAACACTGGCTTTATATGCTGTATACCATCATTTTGTAGATGTCTAGTTACTAATTTTTGGAATTCACTCACGTGTGTATTTCGCACATTATTAAATCTTCTTAAATTCGTAACATGTTTTGTAATATTAAGTGCCTTGTTTATATATAATTGAAGGACAATAGAGTGTACATAGCCAAAAAACGACGGACTGTCATCTTAATAGTATTCCCTACAAATAACAAAAAAAAAAACATTTTTGAAACAAGTTAAGGTTTTGATCATCAGCTCTATTAAGTGTTCATGGAAAACATTTTTATTTGACGACATATCGTTACAAAATTTGGCATAATTAGGATACAAGGCAGCGCTACAATCTCAAAATCAAGTCCTTGAATGGAAAAAATTTTATTTCACAAGATATCTTCACAAATAAACATCTTTTTGTACACTTTTATGTTATAAAAAGGATGTTGAAGCTTCGCAAGAATCAGAATCTCCACTAAAATCATTACTAACCTAAGAAAAAGATTTGAACTTCGTTTAGCAGGAAACAGAACAAGACAAACGCTCAAATAAATAATAATGTAATATGCAAAATTTTTTAGTATAAAATACAAATGATAGTAATTAATGTTAAGTAAACAGAGTAAAATATTGTAAGATCATTTAACAAAATAAAATATTCAAAACCGCTTGTAAACAATTATAAAGCATTTACCTGCCGGCTATGTTTACCTACAATGACGAAAATGAGAAACGTTATTGAATGAGTGAATGTGAGCGTTGTTTTGTGGCTCTCGGCTGTGATTTAATGGTTAAAAGCTCAAATTTTCATGTTTACGTTCGCGCTCACTCTCACCACATACATATACACATATGTACAGTGGTGTTCCAAACAGTAGCAGCGCTCTCTTGAAATTGGATAAACTTTAAATAACTCTAATAGTACTGCTCATACCTATACAAATGTGTATACTTTTTAATACAAATGTGATCAAATATAACCCGGACTAATCGCCTTCGAAATCGGCTCCTTTTTAGTCGATACAATCATGTCAACGCTTAATCCAAACTTTCATACATCTATTATAAGTTTCGGCGGGAACGGCCTTCAGTGAATGACTCCAACGGACTCTTGGTCCGTTCCCCGTAGCGGATATTTCAGTTTCGAAAACAGAAAAAACTCATAGGGAACCAAATCTGGCGAATACGGTAGCTGAGCGATGACTATCGTTTCGTGTCTGATCAAAAACCTCAGTCAGAATCATGGTAGAATTTGACGGCGCACTATCATGGGGAAAAATTCATGAATTCTGCTCACAAAACCGATAGTTTACAATAAATTGCGTAGATGTCTCAAACCGGCAAAGCATGTAGTATCCCTTATTGACCGTTTGACGCTGTAAAACGAATGCATAGTGAATCACACCACATTAATCAAAGAAAACGACGAGAATCACTTTGATTTTTGACTCAGCTACGTTGTCAAGCATCTCTTTTACGATCTCTACTCGACGTCTTTTTTGCATAAGATTCCGGTCTTTTGCTACTAGCATAGCATTAACATTATACATACCCAAACCATTAACGAAAATGTGTTGAGTCTAACCATAAGAGATGTTAAGATGCTCTGCTATCTCTTTGATGCAAACACGGCTATTTTCAAGCACTGTTTCTTTAACTTTTTGGATATAATAGTTATTAACAAAGGTGGATGGACGACACGACTGAGACAAATTTTTGATGACTTCACGACATTCACTGAATGCTTTGTGCCACTCAAACACATGAGCTCGTGATAAATTTGAGTTCAACAACATTTTCAACGATTCAGTAGCCGTGACTCCATTGAAAATTAAAACTTTCAAGCAAACTCGTTGTTCTATGGTCATAATCGTCAGACAAACCTTTCGTGTCATGAACAAACAACAACAAACACTCACAAATTGATATATGGAGATCAAACTCCACAACAAAATATAAAAACATATATTTTATCGATTGGGTTTGCATTCGCAGTTTAAATATACCAGTCCGAGTCAAATTTGATCAGCTGGTAGATAAAAACAAAAAAGATAGTCACATTCTTCACAAAAAAATATCGCATGTAAAAATTAATTAAAAACAGAACCTAAGTTAACATTTAAGTCGTTTATGTTATTATTCATTCAACTTACTTTCGACACCATTTAGGTACCACGTCAGATAATTCATTTCATTTATTGTCTTATTTTTAACTCCAATTTGTATAACTTTCACACTGCTATTTTTTTGAAAATCACTGTACATGCATTTACGTATGTGTGTGTGCTGCAGTATTATTCGTTCCTAGATTGAGGTTTGGGTGGGTGGTTTGGCGGGAATTCGGTAAAATACGCACATGACTCTCAAATAGCATGATTTTGTTGGCATAGATACAAACATATAAATGTTCTAATGTGACCAGTTGTAAGAATTCTAACAATATATATATTACATATATGTATTTATTAAATTTTTAATATTAATTATATAGTCGTTTAAATAAATAAAAAGTAGTTTTAATTACTTTAAATTCGATTTACAATTTCCAGTTCAGAATTGCCTATTTTTTGTGGCTTACGATCTTATTTTTCCTTCAAAGTTATTTTGAATTCTGTGTAAATATCAAACCCATTTTGAAGTAATAATATATCATAAAAATCTTAAAAAAATTTTATTTCCAATCTACCTTTGCCCTTCGACAATAGTAGATGCACAGATTTATGGGAGTCCTCTGAAAATAGTTCCGCTAAAATGGCTAAAAAGTCTCTTAATGTCATTTGGGATCGAAGACATGAAAGATAGTATTAAAAACAATATTTTTCAATCAATTTTCTTAATTTTCAATTAAAGTACATTAATGATTCAGCTTTGCTTACGCATAGAGCTCGCGAGCGAAACCTGTAACTACAGTCCATTAGAATATTTTTTAAAACACTGTCAGACCAATCTCCTATTTATTTTTTATTTGCTTGAGTTGGTTCTGAAAACCTCGAAAGTTTTAATATGAAAATTATTGAAAATTTTAGTTTGGTTGTTATTCGTAAACGTATTATGTATTTTTTTTTAATTATTAGAAGACCTCAACCTAATAAAAGTTGGATTACTTGCTTATAGTCTCTTAATAAATTTAGTTTATCTAGCCCTGTGCCAGAATTGTGATTTCCTTTCTCTAACTGAACCCTCGAACTTTAGCTTTAACAACTAGCTAAAGTGAACGTTTTCATTCATTTCCAGTTCCTTCTTTCTACTTGAGTATTAAGTTACTTAATACCATCTGTTTGTTGACAAGATATATCCAACATTTGCTATGGCCACCTTATATCTTTTTATTCAATTGACATTATCTCCGCACGCCTTTCAAAGTCGTCGACAGTGCTATAGTCAAGTCACTGCAACAAATACGCCTATTGTCTTCTGCCTTAGCTAACAAATGTACATTTGTACCACCCCACCCCAATGTGTGCGCCTGATCAATATACAAATACACATATACATATCACATGTGAATAAAACTTCTAACTATGTATGTGTGCATTTAAATTTATTATTTCGCATTTGATAAGACACGATTTGCTAGCTTTTAGCACGACCAACATTGGCGATAGCAAAAGCAAAGAGCATTTAGTAGTCGATTGTGTTGTGAGCAGCTAACTGACTCTAGTACGAGCACAAGTAACTAAAAACGCTGCGGGAAAAACTTATTGTACACATAACCGCAAAACGCGATCACTGAAAGATTTCCACGTAAAAAACAAAAAAAAAAAAAACGAAAAATTTTCAATAAATAATACAATAACAAAGAAAAGTGAAATAATAAAATACAAATCGAAAATAGATCGATGAAATTGAAATTGCGGTGAGACAATGCGTTGAACCGTGCGGAAAGAAATACACGCTAAGAAAATGTCTATATACAAAATGTGGTAGTTGAGGTGGTGGTGTTGAGCTCATGTGGTGCTGTGACTTACAGCGAAAATAGCTATAAAATTGCAAACTAAATATTGAAGTTATAGAAAAGCAACGAGTTCGCTATACTTTTCTATATATTACTTAGTATTTATGTATTTACAAGTATGTACATATATATATACACATAACAAGTATATACCTAGCATTTACATACAAGTACATACATACAAGCAAAAGCTTTTACATAGTCTCTGCCTGTGTAATAATATGCTTTTTTCGTAATAGCGCAATACTTGCCATAGACCAGTGACAGCAACAACAACAAAAGCAAGCGCAATAAGTTCAATAAATGCTAGTAGAAACTAATAGAAAAGCAAAACACTATTGAATATTTGTAAATGAACTCAAATCAGCAACACACAACTCGCCAAAGCCTCAATTCGACGCGCCACAACTCACTTTCTGTTCATTCGACCAACAAATTTAGTGTTTTTTCTTGAATTTTCGTTTTGTTGCGTTCGAATGTAGTTTTTTATTCAATGATATGAATGGACAAATGGTGAAGTAAATGACTGCCGAACTGAGTTGAACAATTAACAATAATATACACACGATATTTTACAATAAATTGTATATGTACATGCTTTCATCGAGCTCAGTTACTAAAGCCACAGCAGCAAAAACAAAATAGCAGCAGCAGCAGCATTAGTGGCAGCGGCAGTAGTGGCTGTAACAGCGACAGCGTTAGCGGCGATTGACTGCTGATGCCAATTGTTACAGCAGTTGGCATTCAACTTTAATAGCAACGGTTGCTGTGAGCACAACTACTGTCTGTCCGTCAGTGCTCACTGTCAGTTTCGGTATTTTTGGCATATGAACATTCCAATAGCGCTGTCGTCATTTACAAGCAACCAACCAACCAACCCTTCAGGCAGCTGCGCATCAGTTGCCGCTTGTGCCGACCAGCCTTAACCAGAACGTAATTAAGATTTGGTTGGTGGTGGTTCTAGTGTTGAAAGTGTAGTGTGCTGGCAGTGTAGGCCGATTTTATGTCTAAATTTGACTGCACTTTCATTTTTGTTGCAAGCTGCATGTTGACATGTGCAAGTTGAAAAATAAAAAAATAAATTTTAAGTGTGAAATAATTGAAATAGAAATTGTGTGAGTATTTTGAAAAGAAAATTAATTTAAATGTGCTGTGTATATAACCGAAAAATTCATTAAGTGCGCTAACAAAGCAAATGTAGCTATTCTCATTGTGAGCTCCATTTAATTGTTTAACGTTTGTGTGTGTGTGTGGGTGCAAGTTTTACATTATATTTACGCAGCGATGCGTATTTTAAGCACCGAGTTACGCTTACGCGTCAAAAATCGCAAACCGCGTCCATTTTCACGTGCCGCAAGTGCTGACGCCGCTGTCGGAGATAACCATTGCTGTGCAAATCCTGCCTTTGATGATACCGATGGCGCGGGTGTGTCGTACAATAGAGGTGCGTATATACTAGAATGTGTCATATCATAGTAACTTGTCTTTTCTGATACTAATTGAAAAGTAGTCCAGAATTGGTTCTTTGTTAGCTCTTTAGGAATTGCATCAAGTTTCTGCCGTATTAGAATTGTTTTGGCGTTGCATCTTTAGATCTCTAGTGGGCTCAGGAAGCGCTAGTCAACAATCAGAACTTGTGCGACTGCGAGATCCTTCTGGCCCAGAGTGGACCGTAAGAGCTCTTCCGAACTACTGGTACTTAGCAAAGTCAATATCGCCGTTATGGTGTGGGTTCTGACTGGACACTGCCCAATAGGTTCCCACTCGGTGTGGCAAAAAATTTTGTCGGACGCTTTTTGCCAAAGCTGTATTGAGAGTAACGAATGGAAATCATCTTGTCATATTCTCCTCTATTGCCCGGCTTTTGCAAGACTGAGATTGAAATGTCTTGGTAGACACGCCTTCGGCAAACCTAACGAAGTGGCTGGAAGTGATATTAATCGCTTTATCAAATTTGTGGTTAGCGTAAAACGCTTTGCCCTTCTATGAGGATCTGGTGACTTATTTTTAGGAGTTAATGGGTAACACAAAGCACCAACGTACGCAGCTGTCCAAGTGAGATACATCGCTTAGGATCAACCCTACGACCTAACCGCAACTGGGTTTACGCGCAAACATATATTTGTATATATAAAATATATATGAGAATATTTAAATTTATTTGGAGTATATTTGCTTTTGCTATCGTCATTGCTGATAAGCGGCAACTCGACAAACTTGATGTTGTAAAGATATCTGAAATGATCCAACTTGTTGAGCAGTGTTATTAATAAAACAATTCATTGCCGCTTATAAATACGAGTATAATGGAATAAAAATGTCATTCCATTTATCTCGAACTCATATGTTCTTCGGAACGTACACTCGAGCGGTCAAGTTTTCACCAACATTTGCTAATGCGCAATACCTTGCACACTCTTCAAAAAAAAAAATAAAAAAAGACGTACCCATAAATTGAAAGTCATTAAGATTAAGATGATTTTAAAACTGCCTCTAAAACCATCTCTTAGAAAATTACATCGCGCACGTATTTAGCTTTTATCTCAACCTACATATCAATCTACCTACCACAATTTCTCCATATTATCTCAGACCGAAATCGTTTCGATTTCTTCTCGAACTATCTCGAAAAAGTTTCCAGCTCCAAAAAACTTCCTACCATTCCGCTTTAGTAGTATCTAATCAAGAGCAAAGTTGTACTTCGCTCCTAGTTTAACTAAAATAAATTATCTTTTGAAATATATTTTCAAAAAACTTTACTTTTTATACAAACTGGTAGGCTTACACATTTTCCTATAAAATATTCGCATTACGATTAAAAACCTTTCGCAAATAGGGCCAGATTTTTGCGAAAATATAGAACACCTCATTTTTAAAGAATTGTGATGTTAGAAATAAGCACATTGGTTTTGATATAATTTTTAGGTTTCAAAGAAGACAAATTTTGAATCAGCGACCTACTCACTTTTCGCTTTAATGAGTCTATACTTACTCAAATTTAGTTTAGAGCATAAGTAAAAATATATATTGTACATATATAAGATCTGTATTTTCAACAAGTCTAGATATTCTTCAAATACTACCTATAATAATATATATAATTTACCTCGATAGATTTTGGAGAGTGGCGAGTCGATCAAACAACTCACATAACCAAATCAAATATAAAAGAAAGAGGTTATATCTTTTTAATGAAGTATTCATATATTTTCATGCCTAAAAATAACTTTACCAGACCTTTCACATGCAAATTTTTTGCCAAGAGATCAAAATTCAAAAACTATTAGTGAATAGAAAGATGCGAATCGAAGTCCAAAAAATTTGACCTATATATTTAATATTCCATTGTGGCATTTCAATAAAGTTTTATAACAGATTAAGAAAATTTATGTTAGTTTAAATTCCTAAAATTGTTGCACCTAAACAACAATATCGACCTTAATTGATCAGCTTCGACTCACTAACTGTGTACATTCTAATTCTCTTACAAAACAAAACAAACTCTGTGTCTGAGGCATCAATTGGCTCTTCTAATTAATACGTGAAAAGAAAAGGTGAATGGCTATTTATATTTGGCACAAAGAAAGTAAAAAAAAAAACAAGTAAGGAATGGCTAAGTTCGGATGTAACCTCATATCTTATACTCTCGCAATTTGTGAGGTTCAAACGCGGGTAAATACTTTCAGGTGTGAGCAAAACATTGTAGTAAGTTCAAAGGAAAGTCGAAAAACGCTGTATTTGAACCAGGCGCAGGTTTAGACCGATTGCAATTACTCTATATATTAATCTGAAATATGCTCGAGCACATTTTTCAACGCGACTTTATCAACATAAAGACGTAAAATTCACTAGAATAATGAAAGCCATTATATGTAGTGTGACCCGATTTAATGCATTCGCACATGGTCACAGTATTATCAGGAAAATATGCTCTCGGTATTTCATTAATATATCTGCCAGATTGACCGTATCCATATCATAATGAGAAAAGAATGCACTTTTAATTAAATAAGTAATCTTACAATCTGACTGATCTTTTCACTGTTAAGTCATCCATAGGCATTTGCACCCTCATATTTGGTGTCTAAGGTCATGAAATGTGCAATCCATTTTGTCAATTTTAGATGTTTTGTTTATTATGAGGTCAATAAAATTTAGTGGGGTATACAAGTCTCCCCGCGGTCAATGATCTTTCAAGCCTACCTCAGCTCATTGATCTGAAGCGATGTCTACAACCGTTCATGAGATCAATTACTCTTTTGTTTATTTTAAGCAAGGTCCACAACCCTTTCCCAGGTCAATGACTCCCTAGTTTAGATCCGTGATGAGGTCAATGACCTTTTAGTTTACCATTAGCGCAGTCCACAGCCTTTAGAAAGGTCAATCAAAATTAGTTTAAATTAAATTTTAAAAATCTCTATATTTTTAAACCACGGATGAAATCATCCTGATTATTTGGATATACATAACTATATCTATCTCGATTAATTTTAGGTGTTACAAGTAACCGTTAGGTGAACAAAACTATTTTACTCTATGCACCATGTTGTGAGAGTATAATGAATAATCATAATAATTTGAAACGATTCGAAAAGTAGCAAAACAAAAAGTGATCTTGCCTCCCATTTGCAAAACAAAGGATTCAACTAATGGCGAATATACCAAAACGAATACTTCTGTCATTAGTCATCAATGTTTCTAGGCATGTCTTAATGATTATAGGGATATATCTGTATGTACGTACGTGTATTTCTATGTAGTATATAAATAACTTTGCGGTTCTAAGTGCGCAAACTACAAAATGTTAATTTTAGCTCGTTATTCGTTTTCACAGCAACCAGTTCATACATTTCGTTTTATATGATAACTCGTTCGCATTGAAATGAAATTCACGTTTGTTCAAAAGGGATCCACCCAGTGAGAATACGTAGGAGAGAATTAAATCTGTATATAATTCAAATTCAAAGCTCACTGCATGTGTAACATAGCTTTAAAAAGCGAAATGAATCGGATTTTTTAACTCGTAAACACTAAATTTTTCTCTCGAGAATGATCATAACTAAGTTGACAGCTTTTCTTGCAGGGCTCGCATAGATTTGGCGTACTCGCGCGAACACAATTTAGCAGCGAACATAATCTTGATTACGCGGGCGCCACAAAAAATCATCTTACGAACACAAGATTGTCAAAATATTAATGAAAGTATTGTAAAGAAGTAACAGTAGTGTCAGTTGTGTATTCAACACATTCTGTTGTTCCTGTTGTCAACTTATTGCGAACATGTAGTCAGTTGAGCATGACATAATTAGGCTCATTGTTGAGAGATGTCGACGTTGTTATACATACAAATGGATATGACACTATTATGGTGATCCTAAATTAAGAATTTTAATATATACGAGTATTTAGGTGATGTTCGTATTTTTGTTTAGAAACTTTTATTTCTCCAGTTTAAAAATAAGATAATGACGGAAATTAATATGGCTTCCTCTGCATTTTCTAAGAATGAACTGTTGTGCCAATCCGGATTTTTTTTTAAATATAAAATTATCTCAGCTTTTTTAGTTATCATCTGATCAAATTTTACGCGGACTGAATAAAAAATAAATATATTTTACTCAACTATCTTTCTGATACCAACACGATTTT
The DNA here is from genome assembly GCF_042242935.1 of Bactrocera oleae. Classification (NCBI taxonomy): domain Eukaryota; kingdom Metazoa; phylum Arthropoda; class Insecta; order Diptera; family Tephritidae; genus Bactrocera; species Bactrocera oleae. The sequence goes on from NC_091539.1 coordinate 58,466,042, forward strand.
CAAGCACTGTTTCTTCTCTTTTTTCATGCCATCTAACTGTCATTAACACAGGTGAATGGACTACTTCTACTAGACTTTAAAACCTTTGTGTCACTCAAATACTTGTGTTCATGATAAAGTAGACTCCTCAACAACACTTTTGCAATATTTTCAACGATTCTGTAGCCGTAATTCCATTGGAAACACAAAATTTCAAACAAAAAGTTGTACCAATCTAGGAAAAGAAATTTATCGATGCGGTTTGCGCGCGCAGTGTATATGGAGCAGTCCGGGTCACTTTCAAAACCGATTGCAACGATGAAGAATTGTTTACTATTCTTTATTTTCGTCGTCGCAAGGATCACCTTAATGAATTCTACAAAAATTTATGGCAGTGTTTATTAGCACTTATAAATAAATGTCATGGAACGTGTGCGCAATTAATTTCGCTAAAAAAACTTGTCTAAAGCGCAGAAAAATGCAATGAAATAACTTGCGTGTACTCGAGATATTTTCGCGAGATCGAGAGAGAAGACAGACAGTGTATGCTATTTATGGGTGGCTGTGAGGGCAGATGCAGTGAGCACTTAACCTTTGGACCGCGACAATTTCCGTCGCTCGAATTTTTCGAATTCTTGCAATATTCAATTGGGAGCGTCTCTTCAAAGCTGTGAAATAATACTATAAAGTGATATACTATATTTACTTTAGATAGAACTCATTGTTTTTTACCCTAGAAATATAATTATAGCTTTTTTCCAAGTTCTAAGTTGATCAATTTATTTCCAACGAGCAATTGAGCGAGTCTGAGAACAAAACAATGTTTTTCGTGTCAGATTTAGAAAATATCTAAAAAGGAAATTATTCTTGAAATATAGTCGTAGTCCGCGATTTCATCCTTCAAAAGTATTAAAAGTTCTAGTTGATGTTTTCTTGCTTTTCAAAATAGTCTACGAAAATCGTTTTTTGCGCATTTTAAAATATAGTCACCGTTAATCTTTTTGCATAACTAACAATTAGACTCGGAAATATTAACGACGCATATTCTGTCAATTGTCACGTTGGTTTTTACGAAGTGTATTTACGAGCGAATCAGTCCAAATTTTGTTCAGCATAAGCAATTTGTTGATTACGAACAGTTTTATGGATCTATGTTTTGAAGGTTTGGAATTCCATCTAATGTCTTTTCATATAAATTTCAGCCTGTTTACTACTATACACTTAACTTAAGAGACAACATTTATTAGATATGAACCTACGCTCATAAATATTATTGAAGAATAAAATTACACTACGTTCAGCTCTGCTGATTAGCGAAAATAATGAAATATATGTATATATATCCGACCGCTCAGTTTGTTCTCTCTAAAATTATAGTTACGCTTTTTGGTTTTCGAGTTCTAAAGAACAAAGAGGGCGAAACTCGAAACTTCTTACTCTGTATTAATGTGAAATAAGTGACAATATGAAATTCTATTCCAATACATACATATATATATATGTATGTAAATATATTCTTACAAAGCTACCACCCAGCCCAACAGCCAACTACACATACTCTAATATGTATGTATACGATTACAAGCTTCACTGCCCACAACGTCAACAGCTATAAACATACTTTAAAGTTAACTCATTTTAAGCCGAGCTTAATGCTCAAAAATTAAAAAAAGAACTTCAGAACGTGTGCGAAACATACAGTCGTCATATCGTACCCAAGTGTGAATTTACATATAGACTTACATATAAACGTATGATTTATATGGACACGTACATACATACACACATGTGGTTGATGACGACGTTGTCGCTGGCGATTTTGACTTTTGTAGGCGTTTTATTTGGTATATGCTTACTTTTGTATTGTTCTGGCTTTTTTAATGCTTTTCACTTCAGTTTCACATCGGTCTTGACTTGCGACGCGTTGCAAGTGTCGAACCCACTCGTACCGCATTCAAAGTGCATATAAAGTGCCTAGAAAAATCGTATCATAAAGTAAACAATTATTGGAAATATCAGTGACACAGTGTTGTACCTGTCGGTGAATCCGCGCCAGTGATTTTGGCACCAAAAGTATGCATCTGTGAATTATGAATTACATTCATAGTACATCTATATTACGCAATTATTGATTGGTGTGAATGTCAGTGAAAAGCCAATTGCTGAAATTCAGTATATTCTAAGTAATTAGACAAATCATATGCTAATTTTTTGCCGAGAAATTACTAAATGATTCAGCAAGGAGTGTATTTGTGGTAAACGGAAAGAGAAGTGTAATTACTATGATTCATACTAAAATTATTCATAAGTGAATTTATCCGAAGATATATATTTATATACAAATCTGATTCTATATATAATTTCTGAAAGAATTTTATGTAATCTAGATCTATCGTGGTTTCAATTAGATTAAACAGTGAAAATATTTTTCGATTCCACACTTTTCACGGTTAAATTTTTATACCAAATCAATATCAAAAATAACAAAAAACGTTAACTTTGGTTGCACCGAATTTATAATACCCTACACAAATACAAAAGATTTTTTTTACAAGACTTTGATTCCGATCGTTCAGTTTGAATGGCAGCTATATGATATAGTGATCTGGTCTGAATAATTTTTTCGGAGCTTACATTGTGGCCTTAGAAAATAACTCGTGTCAAATTTCGTGAAGATATTTCGTCAAATGGAAAAGTTTTCCTTGTAAGCGCTCGATTCCGATCGTTCAGTTTGTATAGCAACTATATGCTATAGTAGTCCGATATCGGCGGCTACGACAAATGTGCAGCTTCTTGCAAAGAAAAGAACGTATGCAAAATTTCAGATCGATACTCGTATCTTAAAACGGGAGGATTAGTTCGCGTATACACCGACAGATGGACATGGCCAAATCGACTCAGCTTGCCACGCTGATCATTTAGATATATATTTTGTAGGGTCTCGGAAGTTATAAGGTTTAATAATGGTTACAGCAAAAAAGACCTAACTATAAATACTTGTATTTTTGTATTGTAAGTAAAAGTTGGTAAATCGAGCATAATTCAGATTTTTGTGCAATGATTCCATTTATATATTAATTTTCAACATATGCGGTATTAATTGAATCTCCGTGTTGAAAGCTTCAAAAATCTTTATATATAGTGCCGAGTTTAAAGTGAGACATAGAGTAGTGATTTTGGTTAAGGTGTTTTTGAAGATTCATAATGAATGACACTTATTAAAATTGACATGTGATCGCCAGGGCGATTTAAACAATAGTTAGTGTTATCGATTGTATCATCGAATCTCTTCAATGTTCCATATGAGCTGCGACATATTCAGCTTTCCAAGTAGACTGCAGTTCAGCTCTTCAAGTCTTTCAACTGTTTTCAGTGATGAGTAAAATCGCCATTCTGGTTTTGTTAAACTATCGATAGTGTTGCTAAATTAACGCAATTTTTTATATAGAAGAAAAAAGTTTTAATGCTTAATAAGAATGATGCCTAATAAACCTAATGATACATTACACATTTTTCGCATTATGTTCAAAAACCTTGTTGACTTTCGTATTCGTGTTATTGCTTATACAGAAAAATTATAGTGTAAAAGATTGTAATACTCTACGTACGTCATATACGAAGCGAACTGTCAATCTTCCAAGATAAGATTGTAAGATTGTAAACTTGTTTGGTAGCAAAAACACTCAAAAAAGTAATTGAACAAAACTGTCGTTTTCTTAATTTTCATCATTCTGGCTTGACAGCGAATTATGACAGCTGTCACAATACAACCTTGCACTTTTGAAACTACGAAATGCATGACTTTTATCGTACGTATTGTATTTGAAAGCTCATGTAGGTAGCAATTTGGAAATTCTTTAAAACTTATAACTTCGAAAGTCATTAGTGTATTCAATGCACTTTTATCGGCATTTTTTATAAAGAATGGGGTGAAAAACAATAATTGACTCATTTTGTTTATTTGTTTTAGGCTTGCTTATATCGCACATACATATGTATGTATATATAACATATATGAGTAAGCATGTCAAAGACCTTTCAATATTTTCTACAAAACAAAAATACTGGTAGTATCTAATTTACAATAAGTGTCGGTTTCAGTTCTTAAACAACAATATTTATTTATAATTTAAAAAACGACAGATAACAGAAAGGCCTCACCGTACAAACTTTTATTTATTATAAAATATCAATATAACTATAAAAAACAATAACAAAAGTATAAATGTTTTAACTAATAGCCGCGTCTGTTTAAACAAATATTTGCCAATTATCCAAGTAATCAGACATACATATGTCTATATGTATATACAAATATTATGATTACAGCCCAATTGAAACTGTAAAAAAGGTGATTAATTAAAAAGGTCGTTAACAAGTGTTTTGGATAATAACAGAGTGTAGTACTTATATATGTATAAGTAGTGAAATAAACAATAAACAACAAGTTTGTTTCTGTTTTGTTCTTGTTCTGGAAATGCAGTGCTCATCGCTAATAAATGGAAAATTATAGCGAATTTCCAACTAGCTGTGTTTGTAACATGCAGAAAGAGACTGATCACAGCATTTGCACCATATTTTCTAAAAATTTGTCGTAAATAAATATTTTGTGTTGCGAATTTTTTATACAAATATACATACATACATATGAGAGTTGCATGTTCGTTTGTCACCGGATTAAATCGAATGTTTTTCGAGACGAATATTTTTAGATTTTGGAACAGGAAAAAGCAGAAAGCCTAAATTGACGATAGTGATGGCTGATCGATGGTTTTGTTGGTGACTTTCTTAAAAACATCTCAATGAAAACTCAAGTAGTAACTCTATTAAAAACACAAAATTTTATTGTTGAGGGCGTATACTGTTATAGACGAATGCATTTAAGGTGTTCTTTCGGGCTGTATAATTAAAAAAAAAACCAAAAATATTATAAAGTTTTTAACAAGATAATAACATAATTTATCTAGATAAACGCAACTCTTGAATTAACTGAATTTTTTTTTTGCTAAATTTTTCTTTTCGAAAAAATAATATATTACTATTTTTTTGCATTTCTGTTTTAAAAATAGTAAACATTTTTGATTTTTCATAAATTACAGCTAGTTCGATGGATAGGTTTATTGAGAACACTTAAAATTAAATTCTCACTCAAAATTAAATTTGTTTAGCTATCAAAAAAAAAATTTTTAAAAGCAGTCTCGAGAAAAATGGGTTTAAAATCTCGGTTTCCGGCCCAGGCGGATTGTATCTTCGGAAATGACTAAAATTTTAACAAATTTCCCTTAAGGAAATATTCTAGAAAGGTTAGATAAGCTATAAAAATTTATAAAAAAATTGGCTCAGTCGGAAAGAATTTGAAGTGACTGCCATTAGAAAACTATTTTATGTATCTGTAATTACATACTTCGGAATTAGAAATCTTTACGAAAACCCCAAATACCCAAATGAGCTGAGTTGAAGTAGCCATCATGCAAACTAGTCACTCAGTTTTGAAGCTATCGATCTGAACATTTGCACCTGTCCTTCTCTCACTAAGAAGTCACCAGCATATATCTACCATACAAACTGAACAATCGGAATCAAGTACTTGTATGGGAAACTTTTTTATTTGACTTAATATCTTCACGAAATTAGACACGAGTTATTGTTTAAGGCAACAATGTATTCTCCGCAGAAATTGTTCAGATCTATATATAGTTGCCATAAAATTGAACGATCGGAATCAAGTTTTTTTCTTGTTTTTTTTTTTTTAACTCCCTTTTGATAACTCGAAATGTGAATTTGTATGTATTTAAAATTATAAAAAAAAAAAATCGATTTCCGTTAAATTAATTATTCCAAATAAAAAAGCACTCAGCAGCATAAATTCACTCTCGTTTATTGGAATTCCGTCTTTTCATATCATCAGCTACATTTGTCGTCACCATGCGGTTATCGTTTATGTTACTGCGTTTTTTTGTATTTTTTTTTGTTTTTTTGTAAGCAGCAACTGATTTCGCTTTCATTGAAGTAAGTAAGTAATTACTACATTTTGACGTTTCTAATTGCGGCAAATTATGTGATCCACGCTCTGTATATATGTACATGCATGTATGCACATACACGCAGACCTACATACATATATGCTTCATGGCTTACAGCTACCACTTGTAGTTTCGGTTGTATGTAATTATGATTTATGGACGCTAAAAGTGAGTTTAAAAGCAAAATTAACGCGTTTTCCAGCAATCAACCAAAAAGCGTCTGCGGTTTTGTAAACACTCAAGGCACATGTCTATGTCTATATGTCTGCTTATACGAGTCTACATACGAAGGTACACACATACGTATTACCATATCTAACATTTGAATTTGCTTAACGCTCCAAAAAAGGAGCGAAAATGGTGTCACTGTACAATAGTTGGTGCAAAAATGCGGCGCATTCCCCAATTTGGCATTGCTTATTTCATTGCGAGCAATAATTTGCATGCTTACATTGCATTTTATGGTTCGCCTTGTGTTTGCTGATTTGAAATTATTTGTATTTCTTAGTTAGTTCTTCTATTCCGCAACTCGATTTTAACTGAATTATAGCTTTCGGTTTTTTGCTGTTAAAGCTTTTATTTTGTGTTTCTTATTATTATGATTATTTCATTTTTTATTTTTTTGGCTTCACTCTATCATCATTTGTTGTATTGCAATATAATTATATGCATGCTCTAACTGTTTGTTATTGTTCTCGCTCATTGGCCTTGGACAGCTAATTAACATTAAAAAAAATGCACATACTCATATATTCTATACATATCTACACATTTGTGATTGTATAAAAATGTTTTGAGCGCACATAACAAAACCGCTGCAAATTTGTAGAGAAGTAATGAAAAATTATCACTTCATTCAAAAGTACTCACAATCTACGAATTGTTTACTAATTGGGTCTTAGGTTGGGTGGTTCGGAGGTACGGAGGTACGGAGTAGTTGGAGTGCACTATATACACATGTTTATGCAGTGGTATGTTATTATGTCATTAATGCAAAGTCGAAATGTAGTTGGAATTGCTTATGTACAATAGGATTGAAAATTTTAATTGAATTGAATGATCAAATATGACCCGGACTGACAAAAAATTTTATTTCCACGTATTTTAATAAAATTGTATTAAACTCTGAGAAACCAATTTTTTAAACAATCCGGGTCAATTTAATCAGATGCATTGAACAACCTTTTTGCCTTCCAAATAAGCTTCTTAGTCAATAAAAGCATGTCTACGCTTAACCTTCAGCGAATTTTGTTTTTTTTTGTTCCGCCTTCGCCTCCTAATAAAATTTTATTATAATACCGGAAAATTTAGTTTTTTTAGTCAATCCGGGTCAAATTTGATCAGATGCATTGCCCTCAAGATAAGCTCCATAGGCAATACAAGCATGTCTACGCTTAATGCAATTTTCCATGCACTTGTTATAAGCCTCGGCTAGGATGGCATTCAGTGCCTTAAACGAATTTTAGTTTGGACTTTTTCACGTCCACCTCTTGTCACCAGTAATGATGCATTTGAATGCGCCTTTCGCGCCGTAAACAAACAGTTGCCAAACTCACGCTAATTACCATATGGGGACCAAACTTTACACGAACATGATAAGAGTTGCACGAAAAAATGCAAAATGTTTTTATCGATCCAGTTTACATGAACTAGTCTATGTCAAATTTGATCAAATTGTAGGTTATGTTAAAAGTAGAATTCATATACATATTTTGTTCCCTTGAAATTTTATCAAATTAGGATTTTCCTATAATCATCAAAAAAAAAAATTATACATAAAAAATTGTTCCACCATTTTCGTGGGAGATAGGCATGGGGTGCGCTATTCTTTATGCTGATAAGTAAACATTGAATGACCTTAACTTTTACTAATCATTTGAGTTCGTTCGACAAGAATACTCACAATGAAATTGACGTGTGCGACGAAGCTGTAATTGAGGCATATTTTTTTTAAAGAAATCAATAAAGAGAATCAAACTACTCAGCATCTACAACAAACATTATCTCTAAGTTGGTTTTCATAAAGAGGTGTGGCCCACCCAGATTTCCTTATTTGACTTCTCCTTTGATTTTTTTTGTGGGGTGATTTGAAAAGTCAAGGCATTATTGCTATACCGCTCAAGATATCTAAATAAGTAATGAAGAGCGATGCAACAAGAGTTTATTTAAATTTAGTTAATAAAGGCGGCCACGTTATTGATGTTTTTTTTTTTCAAAATAGTAATTATAGTTTAAATAAATTTTATTAATTAAATTGAATAATATAAAGGCGGCTCACCCGTAATAGTGGTTATAAATATCTCAGCAATAAAAAACGTTGCCTACTTTTAGGCACATTGGCTGATTCTTGAATTCAAATAATAACTTCAACAATTTAAGAGGAACACCTAGTGTAAAAATTTTATAAAAATAATTTTTTTTTTGTGTCTTTGCATATTTATTTTTTTGTATTTGCATATTTTGATAAAAAAAAATACCATACTAAATTATTATTATTTTAAATATTTTTTTAGTTACATCCTTCTTCTCTAAGTGTAGCCGCTCAGTTCAATCAGCTCTATCAGTTTGTTTTCTCAAAGTTATATTTCTCAAATTGGCTGCAGTTGCAACTCTAAAAACATCTTTCTATTTTTTTTGCTAAAACACTCAATAGTGCATCCAAATATTCTAATAGTGCGATCGAATTTTTAATGTTTTGCTCAAATAATATTACCGTTGAATTGTGGCTCCAAAATCATATTAAAGACTTAATAGTAAGCAGAAAACTTTAATTTTTGGTCTAACGTTAAATCAGAAGATTATTCGTTCGTTTATATCCACCCATGCAAATATTTTTGAAGAGTTCTAGTTCTTCATAAATCCTCATCACCCTATCATTGGTGTAAAAAGCGATGTTTCTCATACATTTTTTTTGTAGCCAACCGGGCATGTGTGTATGTTATATAAAAATAACTATTACGCATAATGTAAATAATTTTTATTGCTCGTCTTTATTTACAACCGCATATTTGTCGTCGACCGGGCGGATATTTGGAAATTTTATTCGAAAGAGTTTGCTGGCACAAGCGCTGTCAGAAGTGACGCACATGCGATGAACAGAAGGCAAAGTTCCTTTAGCTAGCAACAACAAACACATGAGTTTCTGATATAAAATAAATAATTTTATCAGCGCAGAGCACACGAAGCGGCATATCGAGGGAAAAGCCCACTACGTACGCCAACATGTACCATATACATGTACATAAACATAAGTACATATATTTATATTTGTATTTATGTATGTATGTAAATGCCTGAGAACTTGGATGGCTGTTGAACAGTCATTGCGTCAATGGTAACAGCGCGTGCTGGCTGGCTGCCCAGCTATGAGGTATTGCAGTAATATAGTTGTTGTTGTTACTATTGCCTATCTGTTGCATTAGTATGCGTCAATATTACTGATTATAGCCAAATACAAATTTAGTTGACTTTATAAGGCAAGCGAAAAAGTTTTTAATTGCTACTTACACACTCACACTCACATAGAAGTAATAATAGTTTATGCATAACAGAAAAAGTATTGCATGCGCTTTGAAATGCATATATAGACACTATGCATATCCATAAAAATAAAAAGTGATAGCACTAAAAAATGTGCGTCCACGCGTGCGCGCAGTGCGATTATGTCAACAGTGTTGCAGCGCGACCGCTGGGGCGGATGAGTGCTCAGACGAATTAGTGACGTGGGCGATGCGCAAATGCATACATATGTATATATGTAAGTGCAAGTGAATATGTCAGCCTGCGCGTATTTGCAACACAACTTGCCATAGTTGTTCGCACTCTATTTATTGAACGCACTTTTTTTGGCGTCACTGAATCGTGTTGGATGCCTATATTTTTATACCCTGAAAATTATATATTAAGCTTGGCACAAAGTTTATAACATCCAAAAGGAAACGTTCTGGACTCTATAAAGTATATACATATATATGTATATATATAAATATGTATATATATAAATGATCAGCATGAGCAGCTGAGTCGAAGACTGTCTGTTCTTCTGTATAAAGGCGAACTAGTCCCTCAGTTTTTGAGATATTCGATTTGATTTTTTGTACACATATATTTCTCTTCAGAAAGCTACTCATATACCAGAACCGTCGATAACGTATAACCACCATATACAAGTACTTGTAGTACGAGTTTTTAGCTGCTATACAAACTGATCGATCAAAATCAAGTCTTTGTATTGACAAATTGTTTAAATTGGCAAGAAATCGACACGAAATTTGGCATAGTTTATTTTCTAAGACAACACTAAAATCTCGGAACATATTGTTTAGATCGGACTACTATAACATATAGCTGTCATATAAACTGACCGATCAAAATCAAGCTAAAGTTCTTTTTATACCATTTTATGTTATAAAATATGCACCTGTGCAGGGTATGATAGCTTCGGTGCAGCGGTATCTAACGTTTTTCACTGTTGTTATATTTATAATAATATCGAGATCTTTACTCATTTATTTTAATTTATTACCAGTAATTTATCAGCAGCGCTTTTGTGATTAGTCTGCTTCCTTTCTATTTCCGGTTTAGACCTTAAAATTGCGGTTATTTATATTCTAAGTTATTGGAAAAAATATTATGAATAATTAATATTAAAATACTAAAAAAATTTAGTTAGAAAAACGAAAAAAAAAAAATTAATATTACACACTTTAAAATAAAATCAATGACGACGTACGCTTGGAAAGTTCAATGAGCAATGTTAAATGAAAATAGAAATAGCCTGTGAAAGTGTGATGAGGTGTCACGGCTGGCGGCCTACGTAAATACGCCCATAATCATCACAAACATACTTACAAACATATACACTGCTTTGCGCTCCACACGCTTTTAGTTTGATTCTATTTCAATTGCTCGTAAATTGTATTCATTTTCAATAAGATACACATACTTTCAATTTATTTTAAAAGTAAAAATAAAACGAAGTTTTCACACTTTTTCTCCAAGCATCTGCAAGAGGCCCAAGCATAACAACCCACTGCTCACGTTAACGTGTAGTTATGTCATGCCTTGTTGAACAAATGTATGTGTATGTGTGTGTGATGGATGCAGATGCAAGTGGGCTGCTGGCTGCTTGTCTCTATATAAATTTGTAAAGTTCAATAGGTCTTCACCAATTATGCGTGCGATAAATTTAACTCGATTAAAAATATAGTTCACGCATAGCTGTCTGTATGTGTGTATGTGGGTATGTCCGTGCAGTTGCGTGGTGTAGCACCCGTTATGGTGTGCTATGTTATGCAACTGCTATGTACCGCAGTATACATTTTATATATTGACCTAAATAAAGTAGACTCTTTCAACACCAAATATATAATAAAATGTACTGAGGGGAACTTACACTGCTTAGGAGGAAAATACCTGAGCTTTTCTTTTTCATTTATAGCAAAACTATTTAAAGAAAAAAAGAGATATCTTGTATACATTTATTTTAAATATTCCGAGGCATAAGAACAAGCTTTCAACAAAAAAGATGTGACGGAAATTACGATATTCTTTATATGGAGAGAATCGTAAGTATACCGTTACATATTAACATTTAGTACTGATTTACACTTAGTCTAGTACGACCGTTTCATTATCTGAGAGTTGAGCGTTTTTACGAACCGATTTTTAACCATTTTTATCAGCAGCATAAACATTTCTGGAAGGTAGTTGTAGAAATGCCGAACATTTCATAGTCTTGCAACTTGTTGACCTGCTTTTACCCATTTTAGACATAAGTTCTAATTTGATTTCGACAAAGTTTGGACGTAAGATGAAATACCTTGCTGATAACTTTATCGATGTTTGATTTGTACACTGTAAATTTGTTGTATGGGAAGTAGGCGTGATTTTGATCTGGTTTCGCCCATTTTCACGGTGTCTAATAGTAATATTTGGGTAACCTCACCAACCTTGGGTTGAAATCGGCCAAGCAGTTCCTGAGATATAGGACCTAAAAATGGGCGGTGCCACGTCCATTGTCTAATTTTCACAATTGCCCCTATAAAGTCCTATCTTACAATCATGGCTGCGAAATTTAATGTTTGTGGCACTTTTAGTTAAACGGAGGGTGGGCGTGATCATCTGATTTTACCCATTTTCACATAGTTTCAAACGATGTTAAAATGACTTCTTCTCCGCAAGTTTGGTTGATATAGCTTTAGCGGTTTGAAAGATATGTACCGGTGTACGGGTATAAAAAAAAATATACCGTGCTAATAGAAATGTTCGTCTTTTGAAGCAATCGAATCAGACACCCAATTTTCGACTTCTGTGTAAAAATCGAAGTGCTGCTCAGCCAATACGTATCCCATCGATATCAAGATTAGTGAATACGACGGGTTGAGTAGCAGCTCCCAGCCTAGAACTTTGATTGTCACCTGTATCAATTTTGCTTTTGGAACTTTCTCATAGCTTTCAAACGATCTGAAATTGTTTGTTTGTGCTATTAATGGTTTCCGCAAATCATCACTTTCCGGTACAAAATTTGACATTTTCAACACAATGATAAGATATGATGGTGTTTGTTCAATGACTATAAGGTTATTGAATATGTTTAACAGATGTCATGCCAACCAAAAAAAAAAAAAAAATTAAAGCTCGTCCACAACAAATGTTCCCTACCAACACATTTGTATCTTAACGCTCACTTCATACCGGTAAACTATTTAGAAGGCGGGGCCATCCCCACTTTAAAAAATTTTTAGCCCACAGTTGTCCTTGGCTACAGCGATCTCCTGAACTAAATTACCGTTTTGTATCTTAATTTGGCGCTTAGCTATGGCACTTTATAGGTTAGGTGAACAAAACTATTTTAGTCTGTTTTATTGATTAAAATATCATGCTAAAATTCTAAATCGACATCTTGAATAGTTTTTGAGTTACAAGCTTCTTATCTTTCGACGCGTTTTTCTCAAAACTGCTTTTTTCAAATTGGCTGCAGTGATTACTCGGAGACAAATGACCAGAACAATATCAAATTTTTACTGCATGTTCTGTATATAGTTCTCCACATAACGACCAAAAATTTTTTGAACTGATCAAAAATCGAATTTTGGCAAAAAAACGATTACAAAAGTTTGAACGGCTACGAGTTTTTTTATACACTACTCCATATTTATTAAACGAAACTTAATTACAATTAAATAAAATCGGGCTCCTTCCCGATGACCTTCATTATTCGAAAAATATTACTAAATTTGTGCATAATTAACCAACAGCAAAACGGCTGTTGTATAGTCAGTTCCGGTTGTTCCAACCGCTCCATTGCAAAAACTTTCTAGGTCACCCTCGTAACTGGTATTTGGGTATCTTCTTATTTACGAAATAATGTTGTCATACCATTTGTTAAGCTTAATTTCTAAAGAAGGTGGCTTCCTGACTTTGAGTTATCTTATCTTAGAAGGGCTTAATTGTTTTGTTCACGATTTTTCTATAAAAAATTTAATAGACATTAGAATTATATAGAAATACTGAAGTGTTTGTGTACAGCATATGACTTGATTGTAAGTTACTTAAATACAAGAAATTTTATTATGCGTACATACATACTATATGTTATTATATTACAAGTTATTGTCGCTTGATATAGAATGATAGACAATCATAATCTACTTTGAAAGCTCTTAATAAGCTTTGATTGTTCTTTATTCAAATCGCCTGCTTGCCATTGTATTAATTCAGTGTTGGCGACTATTTACAATATCGGACGTCAAACGAATGCGTAAAATAGGAATACAAAAATATATATATAGGAATATAAAAATAGCAATAGCAAGCTCAAATAAAATAACAAATCGCACCCACGATGGAATTATTATTATCAGACATATTTTTATAGTTATATACATCTATATAAGATTTTTTTCTTTTATTTATTTATTTTTGTTGCTTCCCTTAATGTGATTTTACTCTTGTAGTGGACTACGCCGAATTCCGATGGTGTGCTGCTGTGCTGTTGCACCTACATACGCATATATGTACATATGTATGTATTTACTTATGTATATGACAATAGTTTGGTGCGTTTTATTATTTCATATGACTTTTTATTATTATTGTTTTTTTCTTAAGTTGATTGGACATGGCGCTGGCGCCGTGGCTACAAACTCTATATCATATATAGGTAATACCATTCATGCGTAATTCTACAATACCTATATACATTTCCATGTACATATGTACATATTCGCATGAGTGTATTCCATTCAGTGAGATTTGTGCTTTAGGATGGCTCATATGTGTTTTCCTGTTCTAGCGTTTTTTCAAAAAATACATTTTTTCTCCTTCACTTCGAATTGCCTTAACATGTTTTATAAAGAGGGGATTCCAAAATTCACTCTGGTATGGGATCTAAATTTTTTTTATTTTTATTTGAAATTTCGCTTTTAAATGTATATCAATGTAATTTTCAACACGACTTTACGCTTACTAAATAACTTTATTTAAAAGGACAATTCCCTTATAAATACAATAATCATCTTTTAGCTTATAGTTGGCTCTAAAATTAGACGGCCCAAAAGCTGTTAAAAGATCTGTTCCCCATACTCTCAAGGATTATTTTTCCAGCATGAGATGTTTATACCCTGAATACCCTGTTCTACCACCCAGTAAGAAATATCGGACGTACCTGCCCGTCTCATGCTTATTTTTCGGAGTCTTCAATATCGGACAACTATAAGATTTAGCTGCTAATCAAAATGAAGTTTTTGTCTTTTTTTATTTGACAAATTATTTTTACGAAGTCTCCAAATAAATTGTTCAGATTGAACCACCGTAGAATATAACTGTCATACATTATTACGACTTGATTATTTTTTATATCAAATAACGTGGCTAGGAAGAACTAGCAAAACGGTTAACGTTGGATGCAATCCGTTGACCGGTTACGTTATACGATTTTGGTCTACATATACAATAGTTGATATAAAAAATGCACATGTGAAGTGTATTAAAGGTTCGGTGCAGAAGAAGTTCTTTTTTTAATTCATTTACTGAAGAGCTTTTTTCACATATACTCTTGAGGTCTCTTAGTTTTAACTAACCAGCCACTCTGAATTCTAGCATAACAATCGAGCTATGTATCTATACAAGTATATTATTATAGCGAGTGTTCGTTTGGCGTCATTTATAAGAACATAGGTCTCTTACCTGAAGTACTTCACTTCGCGTCTAGTGGACGTTTGTGAGTCGCTTCAAAAGTTCTGTTGCTCAATTAAGCTAGAAATTAAAAAATTGGAAAAATTTTGTACCACCCTAATGCACATCAACACATACTTATTCTGCACATATTTAAATTTTTTATAATTTTTTGTGAATTTTACTGCGGGAATTTGAACTCGAGCGTTTTTATTATGAACACATGGTATCTACAAAACGATAGCGGAATTCGGCATGCCGTCAGCTAATGGACAGCGACAGCGCCTTTGTGGAAATGTTTGCAATAATATAATTACTTCAATTATGAATTATCTTCGTTTTTCAATTAAATGCATATTTTTTACGTTATCTTTTGATACACTGTCAACTTGATATGGTCTACCGACCGAACTAATTAAGTACCGCTATTGTTATTGTCTTCTTTTAAACACGTTCATAGTAAATTTAATGCCTGGCATTTCACCTTTTAGTCACTTACTGTGTCAGCTAGTTATCCATGCAAATTGCTGCATCCCACTGTACGAGTTATACCTTCTTATATGGAAGCACATAAATATTCAGCTTATCCACATATCCGCTATCGCCTTCTCCGTCGCCGAACTTTTTTTATGTTTATGTCATCAGTAGGCTTCTCATGTCCTATTCACCTTCTCTTTACGCTCATTCATATGAGGTTTCACGCTTTGTTTTTGGGTTACAAAAGCCCATTGCTCTTTGCTCCGTTCTCTAGGAATGACTGGCGTTTAGATATTTGGTCGATTGCTATCTGCTTGCTTCAGTTGTTATGTTTTAATGCAACGAGGTTGACATTCCGTCGTTCACGACGTCGCGCTTTTGTCCCATAAATTCCTAGCTGTAGTTTAGACATGACGTACGTAACTCTTTCTTGTCCGCACGCTGACATTTATATACCGTATCTACATATCTACATACATACATGTGTAGGTATGTCTAGTAGGTAGGTTTTCGGATTTCTTTTCGCGCTTTGTCGCTTCTTTGCTCTATTTTTGCGTATTGCAAAAATCACGTTTTCCTCATTTCAAGATTCAGCGTTGACGTACTATAGTTTGTACGTGTATGTATGTATATTTCAAGTGCATGCACAATTAGTATGTGCTGAAATGTGTCTCCTCAATAAGGTTGCTTTCGAATGTTCAAGTCTGTGGAGAAAGTTGAGGTTTCGAAATCAGTAGAGGAATGCTGATAAACCTAAAGGATTGTTCATGCATACAAGTACATTTAAGTGGGTGTCAGTAGAAGCGTTAGCCGATCTCAAATTCCTATAATACTAATGAACATCAACTAAACGTGCGGTATGGATAATTATAGCGATCTTTTAAGTGTTCCATATCATTTTTGTAGTACCATTTATCTTTTGCTTAAGAATAAACTTCACTGTCGGTTATTACATCTCCATTGCCGCAAAATTTTTGTCTTCGTCAGAAGCTGTTCTTTTGTACGATAACTGGGTTCAACGTCTTCGGTCCTCATATGGTCTTTACGCAATTTAGCAAACCACTTACGAATGACTGCTTCGCCTGCCACAGATATTTACTAATACTCATAATGGTACACAGCAGTAGTGATTGTATTGTTATCTATGACACCCCAGCATACATAATGGTCCGATCTCTACGACTAAAACATTTAGGGAGCGAATTTTTGGCATATCTGGAGACTTCTACACTCTCCGTTCCTTCGATCTCGATGTTCAATTCGACTCTCACGCCTTCAGTTGTTAGACAATATTATACCATTTGCTCTTCCGGTGCTCCTAAACGCCTTTAAGCCGTGGAGAGGCGGCCTAAGGCTTGTGTTTGGAGAACAAAACCATATTTCTTATTGGTTTTGTTTTATTTTGACTATATTAAATATACGTATGAACATATTACTTCCTGTTCAATAAAAATATAGGAAAATAGCTAAATTTCACCACAAACTCCAAAACAGCCTGAACACTAAAGCCTTTTAATTTCAAACTGTCAAACTAACGTCGAACCAAAATAAAATGCAACTCTTTTTATTTTGACAGCAAGTCATTGTCCTTCCTGTTTACCACAGTCAGCATTTGTTTTTGGCGCGATTACTCAAGCAGTCCACCATGGCGTGTTCCTCTGGCTTTGGTCAGTGCCTCTATGCGGAACATATATACATGTTGTTGTATTTGGTTATTTTCAAGTATTCCAACGAATTGCTAAAAAGTGAAATTCACTTTTTTCTTACACCTATGATAGACGCGTATGCCATTTGTTGCTCTTGCCCATTATTTTACCTATTTTCCTATTAAGATTTTATGTCCATTTCGTGGTTCGACAGCAGCACGTTTGTTGGTTTGCGTGCGTTTTTGTTATTCACAATTCTCGTTGTTCCTGTATTTTATATTGAAATTTCATTCAAGTTTTGTGTTTGCTGCCGCCGCTGCTTAGCTTCGCCGACTGCTACGCTCCGTTGAGCTAGAGTAAAGAGGAGGTGTACTCATTGTCTAGTTACGAATATTGTTAATCACATATTGATGTAATGGCAAGTGCCAGTCCACAGCTGTAGTGGCGATTCGTGCTCAATGATAGCTGCACGAAGCGTAATTTTTATACCCAACGCTATATGATGCTCAAGGGTTTGTATATAATCGTTTGCCAAAAGTTATGTGTGGCAGCCTTATTGAGCTGGAACGGAGGCACCTACTATTAGTAAGCTAAGCAGACAAAGTAGAACTGTAATAGTGGCAGAGGAGGTTGGTAAAGCAACTTACTGTGGCATCTAGCATCTGATCTCTGTTATAACAGTATTCCAAAGGCGAGGTTATATTCTCTTTCTACTACAAAATGCATTTCTTTACCTCATGTTTGGGCTGAAAACAATATCAAAACCGAAAAGTACGAAACAACTGACTGAAAGCAGAAATTTTATATATACCAAAAACACATATAAGAGGTTATGTTTACTTTTATCTTTTTTTCAAATTCGGAACAAAAATGCGAAAACGGAACCAGCCTACCTTTTCGCTTCCCCAAATCCTTAGAAATTTTCTATATGTAAACTTACAGTTAGACCCCACCGCTCATATCTCTCATTCGCATAAATAATCTCCCGAAATCGATCAAGCATCTTCCAAACTAAAGTACTGAGATTCGAACTACAAGTATGACTTTAGAGTAGAGAGGAAACAAACAAACGACTTAGTTCTTGTTTGATATTTTCGACGAATATCTACTTCAGTTTACCGGCTCAATCATTAGTAAAAGTTAAAAAACCATGTTAAATATACCGCTTATCTACCTCCAGAGATTACCTACCACCAACAAATTAACTTAACACCTGTATTATGTAAGGCAACTGGTGAATAATTGTCCATCTAATGCCCCGGCTAATATATCAGTCTTTTTTATTGCTTATAGACACTGAACTCAGTATGCTTAAAAACGCGCTAGTAGCCATACATAATACCATAAATGTGTAAAAGTCACTTTCTACTTGAGCAATTGATTTCTTCAATATGTCCAAATTTTGAGAGTGGGGAATCGAACAAACAACTAGCATACTTGAAATAGCGATATAATATATCATAAAAAAAAAAATAAATCATAACAATAAATCAGAGAAAGTAAAATAATCAATAAACACTATTGCTGATATCAAAGTTATTTTATGAACTTAAATTAAATATTATTGTATAATCTTATCTTTTAATATCTGACATGCAAGACTTTAGACTTCGGTTTCGCTTTAATTAAGTATTCCCTATATTTCGCTACTATTTGTGTTGTTATTTCTGTAGTTGATGCTATTTTATTTATGTTTTGTTTATATGGGCGCGCACAATACTTTTGTTGATATTTATTTCTATTCGGCATAGAGAGCTGCTGCGCCGCTCTTGTCGATGACCACTGGCTGCTGAGCAGAACCAGCAGAAAGCTAGCGCAGCTGTTGACAAAAGCAAAGTGGCGCACCAGCGCTGATTGACCGCCTGACTGCTCACGTAAGGCATGTTGGCTGCCTAGCAGGTTCACTGTTGACTGACTGCCGAGCTGTTGGCCTTTTGTTGGCTCTCGTGTGTTTGTTGTGTTTGGCTCTCGCCACGTTATTTGTAGTCAACATATAGTATTTGGCATATCCGTCTTCGTCTCTTGATTGTGGGATGGTTCACAGCCGCCAGCCGTGGTTTTCATAGCTCAGTGCGCTTCCTAACTTGAAGGTAACACACCGTCAAGCACGCGCAACGCGGCACCGCACTACAATATCAACTCACGGTACGGAACGTACGACGCCGACGAGTGCTCGTATTTATTTGCAAAGTTACACGTATGCATATATTTGCAGTATCTGATTGCCTTGTTATCTCATTGTCTCGTTGTCGCGCATTGTCTATTTGGTGTCGTGAACAAAAGCAGTGCATTGCAGCGCTTAAACAAAAGACCAACCAAAAATGGCAAGAACCTAAGTGAGCTGTGCGAAGTGTCTAGCAGAAAAATATTCTTGAAATATAATATAATATATGCAAAGACGAGTTGCAAAAGTTTTGTGATTTTTGTGAAGCTGTGCAAAGTGTTTGTCGTTCGAAAAAAGTGTGACCCCATATCAAAGCAGCGCCTAACTAAGCGCTAGTAAACGCATCAAAGCAACACAGTTGCTGTCTGCTCGCCTTAGCCTCAATGATAACGTGTAGCTAATTACCTCAAATCTCATCAGCAGCGAACCACGACAACGACAGCAGCAGCGGTGTTGAAACAAAAGCAACGCCAGCAGGCAAAAAAAAAAACCAAAGCCCAGCCAAGCCAAGTCAGTCAGTCAGCCAACAAGTCCGTCACCCATCCAGCTGGCAGCATCAACCAGCGAGCGTGTTAACTTAATTATTTAACATTAGCTCAAAGCAATTTAGCGCAGCATCAGCGTTGCAGTGTTGGCCGCGACTACAACAGCGACAGCAGTCAGCCAGTCACAGGCATTTCACATCACCGTCGTGCCAATGCAACTTAACCATTTTCACAAATGGGCTACTCAACCTAAATTTTAACCAGACTTTCTTTACATACATACGCACATACTTACACACATACATACATACATACGTGTACATATCGCCTAATAAGTTTTGGGTTGTATTTGGTGCTGCTGGTACGACTTTGCCTAAGGCCTTCCAAAATTTTCGGTGCTTGTCAGCTTCCTGATATTTGTTATTTGTGTTTGTGCTTATAAACATATTTCATACACACACACACACATATCTAAACAAGCACTAATTACATCTTAGTGGCGGTAATCATTTATGGTTTATTACATCGTTGCTGCCGCCAACTATTTGTTATGCAATGCCGCACTTCGATGAGTCGTTCGTCAGCGATTGTTCATATGCCGAGAGCCAACATGTTATCTCATACTCATTGGATCGTGGCATGAAACTATACCAGCGGCGCAAATTGAAATCGCCGAAATTTTTTTATCCAAATATCCAAATATTCTAATAGTGCGATCGAATTTTTAATGTTTTGCTCAAATAATATTACCGTTGAATTGTGGCTCCAAAATCATATTAAAGACTTAATAGTAAGCAGAAAACTTTAATTTTTGGTCTAACGTTAAATCAGAAGATTATTCGTTCGTTTATATCCACCCATGCAAATATTTTTGAAGAGTTCTAGTTCTTCATAAATCCTCATCACCCTATCATTGGTGTAAAAAGCGATGTTTCTCATACATTTTTTTTGTAGCCAACCGGGCATGTGTGTATGTTATATAAAAATAACTATTACGCATAATGTAAATAATTTTTATTGCTCGTCTTTATTTACAACCGCATATTTGTCGTCGACCGGGCGGATATTTGGAAATTTTATTCGAAAGAGTTTGCTGGCACAAGCGCTGTCAGAAGTGACGCACATGCGATGAACAGAAGGCAAAGTTCCTTTAGCTAGCAACAACAAACACATGAGTTTCTGATATAAAATAAATAATTTTATCAGCGCAGAGCACACGAAGCGGCATATCGAGGGAAAAGCCCACTACGTACGCCAACATGTACCATATACATGTACATAAACATAAGTACATATATTTATATTTGTATTTATGTATGTATGTAAATGCCTGAGAACTTGGATGGCTGTTGAACAGTCATTGCGTCAATGGTAACAGCGCGTGCTGGCTGGCTGCCCAGCTATGAGGTATTGCAGTAATATAGTTGTTGTTGTTACTATTGCCTATCTGTTGCATTAGTATGCGTCAATATTACTGATTATAGCCAAATACAAATTTAGTTGACTTTATAAGGCAAGCGAAAAAGTTTTTAATTGCTACTTACACACTCACACTCACATAGAAGTAATAATAGTTTATGCATAACAGAAAAAGTATTGCATGCGCTTTGAAATGCATATATAGACACTATGCATATCCATAAAAATAAAAAGTGATAGCACTAAAAAATGTGCGTCCACGCGTGCGCGCAGTGCGATTATGTCAACAGTGTTGCAGCGCGACCGCTGGGGCGGATGAGTGCTCAGACGAATTAGTGACGTGGGCGATGCGCAAATGCATACATATGTATATATGTAAGTGCAAGTGAATATGTCAGCCTGCGCGTATTTGCAACACAACTTGCCATAGTTGTTCGCACTCTATTTATTGAACGCACTTTTTTTGGCGTCACTGAATCGTGTTGGATGCCTATATTTTTATACCCTGAAAATTATATATTAAGCTTGGCACAAAGTTTATAACATCCAAAAGGAAACGTTCTGGACTCTATAAAGTATATACATATATATGTATATATATAAATATGTATATATATAAATGATCAGCATGAGCAGCTGAGTCGAAGACTGTCTGTTCTTCTGTATAAAGGCGAACTAGTCCCTCAGTTTTTGAGATATTCGATTTGATTTTTTGTACACATATATTTCTCTTCAGAAAGCTACTCATATACCAGAACCGTCGATAACGTATAACCACCATATACAAGTACTTGTAGTACGAGTTTTTAGCTGCTATACAAACTGATCGATCAAAATCAAGTCTTTGTATTGACAAATTGTTTAAATTGGCAAGAAATCGACACGAAATTTGGCATAGTTTATTTTCTAAGACAACACTAAAATCTCGGAACATATTGTTTAGATCGGACTACTATAACATATAGCTGTCATATAAACTGACCGATCAAAATCAAGCTAAAGTTCTTTTTATACCATTTTATGTTATAAAATATGCACCTGTGCAGGGTATGATAGCTTCGGTGCAGCGGTATCTAACGTTTTTCACTGTTGTTATATTTATAATAATATCGAGATCTTTACTCATTTATTTTAATTTATTACCAGTAATTTATCAGCAGCGCTTTTGTGATTAGTCTGCTTCCTTTCTATTTCCGGTTTAGACCTTAAAATTGCGGTTATTTATATTCTAAGTTATTGGAAAAAATATTATGAATAATTAATATTAAAATACTAAAAAAATTTAGTTAGAAAAACGAAAAAAAAAAAATTAATATTACACACTTTAAAATAAAATCAATGACGACGTACGCTTGGAAAGTTCAATGAGCAATGTTAAATGAAAATAGAAATAGCCTGTGAAAGTGTGATGAGGTGTCACGGCTGGCGGCCTACGTAAATACGCCCATAATCATCACAAACATACTTACAAACATATACACTGCTTTGCGCTCCACACGCTTTTAGTTTGATTCTATTTCAATTGCTCGTAAATTGTATTCATTTTCAATAAGATACACATACTTTCAATTTATTTTAAAAGTAAAAATAAAACGAAGTTTTCACACTTTTTCTCCAAGCATCTGCAAGAGGCCCAAGCATAACAACCCACTGCTCACGTTAACGTGTAGTTATGTCATGCCTTGTTGAACAAATGTATGTGTATGTGTGTGTGATGGATGCAGATGCAAGTGGGCTGCTGGCTGCTTGTCTCTATATAAATTTGTAAAGTTCAATAGGTCTTCACCAATTATGCGTGCGATAAATTTAACTCGATTAAAAATATAGTTCACGCATAGCTGTCTGTATGTGTGTATGTGGGTATGTCCGTGCAGTTGCGTGGTGTAGCACCCGTTATGGTGTGCTATGTTATGCAACTGCTATGTACCGCAGTATACATTTTATATATTGACCTAAATAAAGTAGACTCTTTCAACACCAAATATATAATAAAATGTACTGAGGGGAACTTACACTGCTTAGGAGGAAAATACCTGAGCTTTTCTTTTTCATTTATAGCAAAACTATTTAAAGAAAAAAAGAGATATCTTGTATACATTTATTTTAAATATTCCGAGGCATAAGAACAAGCTTTCAACAAAAAAGATGTGACGGAAATTACGATATTCTTTATATGGAGAGAATCGTAAGTATACCGTTACATATTAACATTTAGTACTGATTTACACTTAGTCTAGTACGACCGTTTCATTATCTGAGAGTTGAGCGTTTTTACGAACCGATTTTTAACCATTTTTATCAGCAGCATAAACATTTCTGGAAGGTAGTTGTAGAAATGCCGAACATTTCATAGTCTTGCAACTTGTTGACCTGCTTTTACCCATTTTAGACATAAGTTCTAATTTGATTTCGACAAAGTTTGGACGTAAGATGAAATACCTTGCTGATAACTTTATCGATGTTTGATTTGTACACTGTAAATTTGTTGTATGGGAAGTAGGCGTGATTTTGATCTGGTTTCGCCCATTTTCACGGTGTCTAATAGTAATATTTGGGTAACCTCACCAACCTTGGGTTGAAATCGGCCAAGCAGTTCCTGAGATATAGGACCTAAAAATGGGCGGTGCCACGTCCATTGTCTAATTTTCACAATTGCCCCTATAAAGTCCTATCTTACAATCATGGCTGCGAAATTTAATGTTTGTGGCACTTTTAGTTAAACGGAGGGTGGGCGTGATCATCTGATTTTACCCATTTTCACATAGTTTCAAACGATGTTAAAATGACTTCTTCTCCGCAAGTTTGGTTGATATAGCTTTAGCGGTTTGAAAGATATGTACCGGTGTACGGGTATAAAAAAAAATATACCGTGCTAATAGAAATGTTCGTCTTTTGAAGCAATCGAATCAGACACCCAATTTTCGACTTCTGTGTAAAAATCGAAGTGCTGCTCAGCCAATACGTATCCCATCGATATCAAGATTAGTGAATACGACGGGTTGAGTAGCAGCTCCCAGCCTAGAACTTTGATTGTCACCTGTATCAATTTTGCTTTTGGAACTTTCTCATAGCTTTCAAACGATCTGAAATTGTTTGTTTGTGCTATTAATGGTTTCCGCAAATCATCACTTTCCGGTACAAAATTTGACATTTTCAACACAATGATAAGATATGATGGTGTTTGTTCAATGACTATAAGGTTATTGAATATGTTTAACAGATGTCATGCCAACCAAAAAAAAAAAAAAAATTAAAGCTCGTCCACAACAAATGTTCCCTACCAACACATTTGTATCTTAACGCTCACTTCATACCGGTAAACTATTTAGAAGGCGGGGCCATCCCCACTTTAAAAAATTTTTAGCCCACAGTTGTCCTTGGCTACAGCGATCTCCTGAACTAAATTACCGTTTTGTATCTTAATTTGGCGCTTAGCTATGGCACTTTATAGGTTAGGTGAACAAAACTATTTTAGTCTGTTTTATTGATTAAAATATCATGCTAAAATTCTAAATCGACATCTTGAATAGTTTTTGAGTTACAAGCTTCTTATCTTTCGACGCGTTTTTCTCAAAACTGCTTTTTTCAAATTGGCTGCAGTGATTACTCGGAGACAAATGACCAGAACAATATCAAATTTTTACTGCATGTTCTGTATATAGTTCTCCACATAACGACCAAAAATTTTTTGAACTGATCAAAAATCGAATTTTGGCAAAAAAACGATTACAAAAGTTTGAACGGCTACGAGTTTTTTTATACACTACTCCATATTTATTAAACGAAACTTAATTACAATTAAATAAAATCGGGCTCCTTCCCGATGACCTTCATTATTCGAAAAATATTACTAAATTTGTGCATAATTAACCAACAGCAAAACGGCTGTTGTATAGTCAGTTCCGGTTGTTCCAACCGCTCCATTGCAAAAACTTTCTAGGTCACCCTCGTAACTGGTATTTGGGTATCTTCTTATTTACGAAATAATGTTGTCATACCATTTGTTAAGCTTAATTTCTAAAGAAGGTGGCTTCCTGACTTTGAGTTATCTTATCTTAGAAGGGCTTAATTGTTTTGTTCACGATTTTTCTATAAAAAATTTAATAGACATTAGAATTATATAGAAATACTGAAGTGTTTGTGTACAGCATATGACTTGATTGTAAGTTACTTAAATACAAGAAATTTTATTATGCGTACATACATACTATATGTTATTATATTACAAGTTATTGTCGCTTGATATAGAATGATAGACAATCATAATCTACTTTGAAAGCTCTTAATAAGCTTTGATTGTTCTTTATTCAAATCGCCTGCTTGCCATTGTATTAATTCAGTGTTGGCGACTATTTACAATATCGGACGTCAAACGAATGCGTAAAATAGGAATACAAAAATATATATATAGGAATATAAAAATAGCAATAGCAAGCTCAAATAAAATAACAAATCGCACCCACGATGGAATTATTATTATCAGACATATTTTTATAGTTATATACATCTATATAAGATTTTTTTCTTTTATTTATTTATTTTTGTTGCTTCCCTTAATGTGATTTTACTCTTGTAGTGGACTACGCCGAATTCCGATGGTGTGCTGCTGTGCTGTTGCACCTACATACGCATATATGTACATATGTATGTATTTACTTATGTATATGACAATAGTTTGGTGCGTTTTATTATTTCATATGACTTTTTATTATTATTGTTTTTTTCTTAAGTTGATTGGACATGGCGCTGGCGCCGTGGCTACAAACTCTATATCATATATAGGTAATACCATTCATGCGTAATTCTACAATACCTATATACATTTCCATGTACATATGTACATATTCGCATGAGTGTATTCCATTCAGTGAGATTTGTGCTTTAGGATGGCTCATATGTGTTTTCCTGTTCTAGCGTTTTTTCAAAAAATACATTTTTTCTCCTTCACTTCGAATTGCCTTAACATGTTTTATAAAGAGGGGATTCCAAAATTCACTCTGGTATGGGATCTAAATTTTTTTTATTTTTATTTGAAATTTCGCTTTTAAATGTATATCAATGTAATTTTCAACACGACTTTACGCTTACTAAATAACTTTATTTAAAAGGACAATTCCCTTATAAATACAATAATCATCTTTTAGCTTATAGTTGGCTCTAAAATTAGACGGCCCAAAAGCTGTTAAAAGATCTGTTCCCCATACTCTCAAGGATTATTTTTCCAGCATGAGATGTTTATACCCTGAATACCCTGTTCTACCACCCAGTAAGAAATATCGGACGTACCTGCCCGTCTCATGCTTATTTTTCGGAGTCTTCAATATCGGACAACTATAAGATTTAGCTGCTAATCAAAATGAAGTTTTTGTCTTTTTTTATTTGACAAATTATTTTTACGAAGTCTCCAAATAAATTGTTCAGATTGAACCACCGTAGAATATAACTGTCATACATTATTACGACTTGATTATTTTTTATATCAAATAACGTGGCTAGGAAGAACTAGCAAAACGGTTAACGTTGGATGCAATCCGTTGACCGGTTACGTTATACGATTTTGGTCTACATATACAATAGTTGATATAAAAAATGCACATGTGAAGTGTATTAAAGGTTCGGTGCAGAAGAAGTTCTTTTTTTAATTCATTTACTGAAGAGCTTTTTTCACATATACTCTTGAGGTCTCTTAGTTTTAACTAACCAGCCACTCTGAATTCTAGCATAACAATCGAGCTATGTATCTATACAAGTATATTATTATAGCGAGTGTTCGTTTGGCGTCATTTATAAGAACATAGGTCTCTTACCTGAAGTACTTCACTTCGCGTCTAGTGGACGTTTGTGAGTCGCTTCAAAAGTTCTGTTGCTCAATTAAGCTAGAAATTAAAAAATTGGAAAAATTTTGTACCACCCTAATGCACATCAACACATACTTATTCTGCACATATTTAAATTTTTTATAATTTTTTGTGAATTTTACTGCGGGAATTTGAACTCGAGCGTTTTTATTATGAACACATGGTATCTACAAAACGATAGCGGAATTCGGCATGCCGTCAGCTAATGGACAGCGACAGCGCCTTTGTGGAAATGTTTGCAATAATATAATTACTTCAATTATGAATTATCTTCGTTTTTCAATTAAATGCATATTTTTTACGTTATCTTTTGATACACTGTCAACTTGATATGGTCTACCGACCGAACTAATTAAGTACCGCTATTGTTATTGTCTTCTTTTAAACACGTTCATAGTAAATTTAATGCCTGGCATTTCACCTTTTAGTCACTTACTGTGTCAGCTAGTTATCCATGCAAATTGCTGCATCCCACTGTACGAGTTATACCTTCTTATATGGAAGCACATAAATATTCAGCTTATCCACATATCCGCTATCGCCTTCTCCGTCGCCGAACTTTTTTTATGTTTATGTCATCAGTAGGCTTCTCATGTCCTATTCACCTTCTCTTTACGCTCATTCATATGAGGTTTCACGCTTTGTTTTTGGGTTACAAAAGCCCATTGCTCTTTGCTCCGTTCTCTAGGAATGACTGGCGTTTAGATATTTGGTCGATTGCTATCTGCTTGCTTCAGTTGTTATGTTTTAATGCAACGAGGTTGACATTCCGTCGTTCACGACGTCGCGCTTTTGTCCCATAAATTCCTAGCTGTAGTTTAGACATGACGTACGTAACTCTTTCTTGTCCGCACGCTGACATTTATATACCGTATCTACATATCTACATACATACATGTGTAGGTATGTCTAGTAGGTAGGTTTTCGGATTTCTTTTCGCGCTTTGTCGCTTCTTTGCTCTATTTTTGCGTATTGCAAAAATCACGTTTTCCTCATTTCAAGATTCAGCGTTGACGTACTATAGTTTGTACGTGTATGTATGTATATTTCAAGTGCATGCACAATTAGTATGTGCTGAAATGTGTCTCCTCAATAAGGTTGCTTTCGAATGTTCAAGTCTGTGGAGAAAGTTGAGGTTTCGAAATCAGTAGAGGAATGCTGATAAACCTAAAGGATTGTTCATGCATACAAGTACATTTAAGTGGGTGTCAGTAGAAGCGTTAGCCGATCTCAAATTCCTATAATACTAATGAACATCAACTAAACGTGCGGTATGGATAATTATAGCGATCTTTTAAGTGTTCCATATCATTTTTGTAGTACCATTTATCTTTTGCTTAAGAATAAACTTCACTGTCGGTTATTACATCTCCATTGCCGCAAAATTTTTGTCTTCGTCAGAAGCTGTTCTTTTGTACGATAACTGGGTTCAACGTCTTCGGTCCTCATATGGTCTTTACGCAATTTAGCAAACCACTTACGAATGACTGCTTCGCCTGCCACAGATATTTACTAATACTCATAATGGTACACAGCAGTAGTGATTGTATTGTTATCTATGACACCCCAGCATACATAATGGTCCGATCTCTACGACTAAAACATTTAGGGAGCGAATTTTTGGCATATCTGGAGACTTCTACACTCTCCGTTCCTTCGATCTCGATGTTCAATTCGACTCTCACGCCTTCAGTTGTTAGACAATATTATACCATTTGCTCTTCCGGTGCTCCTAAACGCCTTTAAGCCGTGGAGAGGCGGCCTAAGGCTTGTGTTTGGAGAACAAAACCATATTTCTTATTGGTTTTGTTTTATTTTGACTATATTAAATATACGTATGAACATATTACTTCCTGTTCAATAAAAATATAGGAAAATAGCTAAATTTCACCACAAACTCCAAAACAGCCTGAACACTAAAGCCTTTTAATTTCAAACTGTCAAACTAACGTCGAACCAAAATAAAATGCAACTCTTTTTATTTTGACAGCAAGTCATTGTCCTTCCTGTTTACCACAGTCAGCATTTGTTTTTGGCGCGATTACTCAAGCAGTCCACCATGGCGTGTTCCTCTGGCTTTGGTCAGTGCCTCTATGCGGAACATATATACATGTTGTTGTATTTGGTTATTTTCAAGTATTCCAACGAATTGCTAAAAAGTGAAATTCACTTTTTTCTTACACCTATGATAGACGCGTATGCCATTTGTTGCTCTTGCCCATTATTTTACCTATTTTCCTATTAAGATTTTATGTCCATTTCGTGGTTCGACAGCAGCACGTTTGTTGGTTTGCGTGCGTTTTTGTTATTCACAATTCTCGTTGTTCCTGTATTTTATATTGAAATTTCATTCAAGTTTTGTGTTTGCTGCCGCCGCTGCTTAGCTTCGCCGACTGCTACGCTCCGTTGAGCTAGAGTAAAGAGGAGGTGTACTCATTGTCTAGTTACGAATATTGTTAATCACATATTGATGTAATGGCAAGTGCCAGTCCACAGCTGTAGTGGCGATTCGTGCTCAATGATAGCTGCACGAAGCGTAATTTTTATACCCAACGCTATATGATGCTCAAGGGTTTGTATATAATCGTTTGCCAAAAGTTATGTGTGGCAGCCTTATTGAGCTGGAACGGAGGCACCTACTATTAGTAAGCTAAGCAGACAAAGTAGAACTGTAATAGTGGCAGAGGAGGTTGGTAAAGCAACTTACTGTGGCATCTAGCATCTGATCTCTGTTATAACAGTATTCCAAAGGCGAGGTTATATTCTCTTTCTACTACAAAATGCATTTCTTTACCTCATGTTTGGGCTGAAAACAATATCAAAACCGAAAAGTACGAAACAACTGACTGAAAGCAGAAATTTTATATATACCAAAAACACATATAAGAGGTTATGTTTACTTTTATCTTTTTTTCAAATTCGGAACAAAAATGCGAAAACGGAACCAGCCTACCTTTTCGCTTCCCCAAATCCTTAGAAATTTTCTATATGTAAACTTACAGTTAGACCCCACCGCTCATATCTCTCATTCGCATAAATAATCTCCCGAAATCGATCAAGCATCTTCCAAACTAAAGTACTGAGATTCGAACTACAAGTATGACTTTAGAGTAGAGAGGAAACAAACAAACGACTTAGTTCTTGTTTGATATTTTCGACGAATATCTACTTCAGTTTACCGGCTCAATCATTAGTAAAAGTTAAAAAACCATGTTAAATATACCGCTTATCTACCTCCAGAGATTACCTACCACCAACAAATTAACTTAACACCTGTATTATGTAAGGCAACTGGTGAATAATTGTCCATCTAATGCCCCGGCTAATATATCAGTCTTTTTTATTGCTTATAGACACTGAACTCAGTATGCTTAAAAACGCGCTAGTAGCCATACATAATACCATAAATGTGTAAAAGTCACTTTCTACTTGAGCAATTGATTTCTTCAATATGTCCAAATTTTGAGAGTGGGGAATCGAACAAACAACTAGCATACTTGAAATAGCGATATAATATATCATAAAAAAAAAATAAATCATAACAATAAATCAGAGAAAGTAAAATAATCAATAAACACTATTGCTGATATCAAAGTTATTTTATGAACTTAAATTAAATATTATTGTATAATCTTATCTTTTAATATCTGACATGCAAGACTTTAGACTTCGGTTTCGCTTTAATTAAGTATTCCCTATATTTCGCTACTATTTGTGTTGTTATTTCTGTAGTTGATGCTATTTTATTTATGTTTTGTTTATATGGGCGCGCACAATACTTTTGTTGATATTTATTTCTATTCGGCATAGAGAGCTGCTGCGCCGCTCTTGTCGATGACCACTGGCTGCTGAGCAGAACCAGCAGAAAGCTAGCGCAGCTGTTGACAAAAGCAAAGTGGCGCACCAGCGCTGATTGACCGCCTGACTGCTCACGTAAGGCATGTTGGCTGCCTAGCAGGTTCACTGTTGACTGACTGCCGAGCTGTTGGCCTTTTGTTGGCTCTCGTGTGTTTGTTGTGTTTGGCTCTCGCCACGTTATTTGTAGTCAACATATAGTATTTGGCATATCCGTCTTCGTCTCTTGATTGTGGGATGGTTCACAGCCGCCAGCCGTGGTTTTCATAGCTCAGTGCGCTTCCTAACTTGAAGGTAACACACCGTCAAGCACGCGCAACGCGGCACCGCACTACAATATCAACTCACGGTACGGAACGTACGACGCCGACGAGTGCTCGTATTTATTTGCAAAGTTACACGTATGCATATATTTGCAGTATCTGATTGCCTTGTTATCTCATTGTCTCGTTGTCGCGCATTGTCTATTTGGTGTCGTGAACAAAAGCAGTGCATTGCAGCGCTTAAACAAAAGACCAACCAAAAATGGCAAGAACCTAAGTGAGCTGTGCGAAGTGTCTAGCAGAAAAATATTCTTGAAATATAATATAATATATGCAAAGACGAGTTGCAAAAGTTTTGTGATTTTTGTGAAGCTGTGCAAAGTGTTTGTCGTTCGAAAAAAGTGTGACCCCATATCAAAGCAGCGCCTAACTAAGCGCTAGTAAACGCATCAAAGCAACACAGTTGCTGTCTGCTCGCCTTAGCCTCAATGATAACGTGTAGCTAATTACCTCAAATCTCATCAGCAGCGAACCACGACAACGACAGCAGCAGCGGTGTTGAAACAAAAGCAACGCCAGCAGGCAAAAAAAAAAACCAAAGCCCAGCCAAGCCAAGTCAGTCAGTCAGCCAACAAGTCCGTCACCCATCCAGCTGGCAGCATCAACCAGCGAGCGTGTTAACTTAATTATTTAACATTAGCTCAAAGCAATTTAGCGCAGCATCAGCGTTGCAGTGTTGGCCGCGACTACAACAGCGACAGCAGTCAGCCAGTCACAGGCATTTCACATCACCGTCGTGCCAATGCAACTTAACCATTTTCACAAATGGGCTACTCAACCTAAATTTTAACCAGACTTTCTTTACATACATACGCACATACTTACACACATACATACATACATACGTGTACATATCGCCTAATAAGTTTTGGGTTGTATTTGGTGCTGCTGGTACGACTTTGCCTAAGGCCTTCCAAAATTTTCGGTGCTTGTCAGCTTCCTGATATTTGTTATTTGTGTTTGTGCTTATAAACATATTTCATACACACACACACACATATCTAAACAAGCACTAATTACATCTTAGTGGCGGTAATCATTTATGGTTTATTACATCGTTGCTGCCGCCAACTATTTGTTATGCAATGCCGCACTTCGATGAGTCGTTCGTCAGCGATTGTTCATATGCCGAGAGCCAACATGTTATCTCATACTCATTGGATCGTGGCATGAAACTATACCAGCGGCGCAAATTGAAATCGCCGAAATTTTTTTATACACCCTATCGACCGCGTGTGGTCGTGAAAAATGTCATTCAATGTAAGTTCATGTGGAAGTGTTAACGATTCTCATTATGATTTGCTGCTCTTAACTAATGTCAATGCGTTTTAAATTGCAAAAAAGTGTATTAGAATGTATCAAGTATTTATTTTGACTTTTCGGGTATACTTAAGTAGAAGTAGTTGTGCTTGTTTAGCCGGTTTCACTTTTAAATTTGATGTCCAGAGACTTTTTTAAGTTTCACGACGAAGTGTATTTTTTGAAGATATAGATACATTGCACAGAGTACATATGTATATTAAGTTTGGCACGAAGTAAAGGAAACGTCGGTTACCCTATAAATGACCTGCGTGACATGCTGAGTCGATTTATCCATGTCCATCTGTCTGCCTGTATATACGCGAATTAGTCGTCAGTTTTTGAGATATAGAACTGAAATTTTGCACACGTCCGTTTTTTCTCCCCAAAAAAATTGCTGATTTGTCGAAACCGCTGATATCGGACTACTATTGGATTTAGCTGTCATACAAACTGATGGATCAAAATCAAGTCCATGTATGAAAAGCTCTTTTCTTTGACAGTATAGGAAATTTGGCATGGATTATTGTCTAAAGCAACGCTACAATTAAAACTGACTGATAAAAACCAAGATGAAGATCTTTTTATATCCTTTTATGCTATAAAAAATGCACCTGTTAAGGGTATTATAGCTAGTTTTTTCAATTATTAAAAAAACAAAAAAATTCACAGAGTTTAACACACTCAAATTATTCCTTAAACAACTTTTTCCCACAATGAGCGCGAGTCTCTAAAACTAAGGCTTTTAAGCTTTAATAACCTTGTCAAGCAATAAATACCATAATGTGGACACCTTATACCCTTTTATGAGACTTATTATAACTTATGAACTTTCATTATTTACACTACATAAGAGGGACTTTTAAAAATATTGGAATCGAAGACAAAAACTTGCTCTTTCAGCGGGTATCGTGAATTACCATATGTACAAGTTCTCTGAATCTATAACAACACACAGCGACATATCTAACTCACGCCACTGTTTTACTAATGTTTTTCGGTCTGAGATAAAGTTAGGTTAAGTGAACTTGTCAAATAAGACTGCAGGTAGTACATAAATGTATCCTTTATTTCCTATATGTTTACTAATAGAAGATTCTACGTTTTAAACGATTTCGAAGATTTTTTTCGTTTAATGAAGATTTTTTAGTCTAGTCTCTGAGTCTTTGTTGTTGCAGCCGCATAAAGCATGTTCCAAATAGTTTTGAGGAATGTTTCTGCAGTGACAGTTCTTGATTCGTTATTATTTAAATCTATTATTTTGGGTTACCTTCGCCACTTGGCTTACAAATCTTCTAATAAATATAATCCCCTCATTCGTTAATTCTCTATATAACTAAACTTTATCTTTATAATTTTCTCTTTATAGATAGTGCCATCAGTTCTCCATCCACACCCAACTCCTCGCTTTCCTCACAATCGAATCTTGTTTGTGCAGGTGGTGGTACGCCATCGCCGAACACACCATCCCCCGCCACACCAACTTCACAACAATCCGCCAACACACCGCTGAGCGGCAACAGTGCGATATATCAAGCCCCAGGCGCCGGTTACGGTATCTCAACATCCGGTCATAAGAACAGTCTAAAGGGTACGAAATTGGCGCGTAGAGCGCGCTCTTTCAAGGACGATCTAATAGAGAAAATCTCCATGATTCGCACACCAAACAATACGCTGGGAAGGTAAGTGTTACTGACACTCCGTTTTATATGAGTACCGTTAGCATTTGTATTTTTTATCTCACAGATCGCATTCCCCGCACAGTCCACGTAGTAAGTCCATGAAACCGCCAACGACCGCCGAAGAGTTAGCCGCGGCTGAGAGTCCACTGCAGACGCATGTCAAGGATATTTCGAATGCGCTAAAATATTTTCGCGATGTGATATTCCGTTCGAAGCTAGAAGTTCTGCCGGGCAATGCTACTGTTATACTCGAGACAATCGCCAACATGTACACCGTTATACAGTCATATGCGTTGGATAAGCACAGCAATGTGCTTTTGTCGGCGACACAACAAGTATATCAGTCGCTGGGTAAATTAGTGAAGCTTTGCGACGAGGTAATGCTTATCTATGCAGCGCGCCGGATCGACGACGAAGGTGTCGAAGATAATCTGCAAGACGAGCATCAGCAATTGAAAGCGCTGCTCAGCGAAGATAATGTAAAGGAGATTGTTGATTTACTTGCTGATGCGGTGCGGGTAAGTGTGCCTTAAGAACCTGCTATTAATTTGCATATACATTTGAGTATTTGTGTGTGGGCATGTGCAAAAGCTTGATCATCTCACTCAGCTGTGCGGTGCGCAAAAATGTCGTTGCAAACTAAAGAAAGCAAAAAAAAAAGAAAAAACAACAATATAAAGAATATAAACTCGTAATGAATCAGCGCCCTGTGGCTGACAATACTTTTCTGCCACCGACTGCAGTTTCTTACGCTGCTGTCTGATTCAGCGTTAAAAATAGCGCGCAAGAGAGCGAATTAGCGTGAAAGCAAGCAAGGCGTGATGTATTTAAAAAGTACAAACTTAAGAAAAAAATATATTATTTATAAAAATATTAATGTAAAGGTTCAGGGTCATAAAGAGATGAGTTCAAGTTAGCGTGTGAATGTGTTCGTTGCTTATCTGTTTAGCTCAATTGGCACTAATTAATTTGTAAAGTCGTTGTGTTTATACATTTTACATCATACGCTTTTTCCTTCCACTTGTTCTACAGAATTTGGCGACGCTTGCACATCAGAAACTGAAGGAACGCGAGGAGAATGCTTTGAAGTATGCACCAGACAATGCCGTCGCAACTACGTTGGCTAATAATGGCGCAACCGTATCGCACAATCATCTAATGCATCTGCCGGATGTTGCTGGCCAACGTACGTCGCTGCCGGACATAACGTTAACACCGAAGTAGGTCTAACAAATGTTTACCGCTTTTGTATAACCCATATTTATATTGTTTACCTTACTTACTGCCTTTTTAATGATTTGGTCTGCTTTTGGCGCTTAAGCTTGCGAGTTAAGAATTGTTGGTACATTCTAATGCGGAATTTGTAAAGCTGAATTTAGTGTTATTATAAAATGCTTATTATTTTTCGTTTATTTTCAAAGCACATCAAACCGACTTATATATTTTAAAATTTGAATGCAATAAACTTAAAATGGTGTAATATAAGTTTTGAAATTTTGAACACAATTAATGTTGCGTTAAAAATGTCTCCGAAGTTCTTTTTATATACTAAACTGGGAATATGAAGTACGCCACACAGTTGTAAACACAAAAGGAAATATCAGAGACCCTAAAAGTATACATATATATTATATCAATGATCAACGTGACGAGCTGAGTCAACTTAGCCATGTCCGGTATTTACGGGAACTAGTCCCTCAGTTTTCGCACTGAAAATTTCTACAGGCTGATTTCTCCCCAAGAAGTTGCTCATTGCCGGGAGCATAGAGTTGTCATACTAACTGACCGATCAAAATCAAGATAAATAATCTTTTTAGGCAAGGACTCAGTGACATTCTTGAGATTGACAAGGACATGATACTTTTATCAGCTGGAATAAGCTGGAATATCATACAATTTTCACTGAACTGTAGTGATAGATTATAGCAGATATAGGCTTTTTCGTTCCAATTACAATCGGATTTAAATCCGGCCAAGAACTGAACTCAAAATTGTTTGTATACATAGATAGCTAAACACTATTCATATATACTATTCAACCCTAACTTTTCACCTTTCCTTACACCTCAGTTCCCCTCTCTTTTATATATCATTGTATACAATTCAGCTTCTCAAAATCAATTATTAAAAAAACTTAAAATTACAGGGAACGTGATATTTTAGAGAAAACCAACTCGAATCCCATACGCGCCTCACACAGTACGGAGAGCATTTTGCGCGACACCAGTCCCCCACCTAAACCACCGCTACCGAACAGGTGAGAACATAAACCTAAAACATTCTTAAATGACTAAATTTTAAATAATTGTCATTTCCATACATTTCACTAGACCACCACCGCTGCCACCGAAACGCCGCAATCAACAGCAACAACAGAGTTTAAACAATAAGAGCATTAACTCGGATTTCGACTGGAGTTCGGACATTTCACTGGGCAACTACGGCGCTGATTAGTAAGTTGGCATTTTTTGTAAAAACCACTAAGAGCAGCTCGTTAATTATGCGATTTCCAAATTTCTCTTAAGTATCAGCAATCTTTCGGTGCACTCACACTCGCCGGATGAAAATTCTAGTCAATGTTCACTCGATTCAGAGCTGAATCATTCACGCGAGGAGGAGGAACTAAAGTCACTGGGTTTGGGTAATCGCTACAATGACAGCCTGCTCGATAATGATGTTGATAAATTAAATAGTAGTAAGTTTAATCAATATGTAGTTTTTGTGCAAAATACGAAACAAAAACAAAACAAAAAACCAATTACTAACCAAATAATTAAAATTAATTTAAAACCATAAATATATAAACGAAACACAAATCTTATATACAGAACCACTTGTAAGCGGTGGCAAGCGTGTTACGTTGAACAATACAGTGGCATGCAACAAAGCAATTGGCAGCGGTAATGAATCCACCAACACTGCCGTTGTCGCACAAATACAAAACGTGGCGGCGGAGAATACCAAACGGCGTGCTATTGTCACTAGTTCAGTGGCTAGCGATGGCGTGGATGAGTGTGATTTTATTTTGCAAAGTGGCAACGGTAATAATGGCGCTGGTGGCAGCGCTTTGGAGAAACTGGAAATGCGCAAAAATACTAACAATCGTCATTCCAATGAATCGGGTACTTAAAGAATATCAATTATAGATATGTATGCATTCATTGCATAACAGCGTATCATTCTAATAATTTGCGACTTTTTCTGTTGTCACTAAATTTGCGACGTTGTTTTGTTTTTCTAATGTACACACATATTCGTAAACAGCATGCCTTGTAACATTGAAACTCGTTTTGTGTTTGTTATTGTATTTTTTGTTGTTATAGTTCAAATTTGTTTTTGTTTTTTATTTTTTTAAATAATTTTAAGTATTACATTTTATAGTTTTTCATGATCATGTATATTTTATTTGTTATTTCAAATTAGTATTCTAACTATTTGTATGAATATTATATATGGTAAACACCACAAAAATTAAACAATATATAATATACAAGCTCTAACCCATCAATTAATTCTTTCGCTGCATTTTTCGACCTTGCAGGCTTCGTTTCTATGACATCAGTGCGCACTTCGGCACAAAGTGTATCGAAACGTTCATCCGATTGTGGTTTTCAATCGTCCACCAAGTCCAGCTCGAACTCAGAAATTGCATTCGATGCCATTGAATCGTCGAGTAGTGGTGAATTCCATACACAAGCGCAAGAGTTTCACCAGCACACAACAAATTCGACAATGACGAGCACAATGTCATCGACAATGATGGCCACATCGACTAGCATACTAAACAATATGTCTATATTGTCGCATGAGGCACGCTCGATTAGCAATAACAGCAGCATCAGTCCTGATCATTATGAGAGTAGCGGTCTCTTGACCGAACGCTCAATGCATACAAGCAGCACTAGTCACGTCACACAATCGTCATTTTCATCGCTAGTAAAGGCTAGTAGTCTGGATACAGCTTCATCATCGGATGGTGGCATGGGTTCCCACAATGATTTAGTGCCACCAGCATTGCCGCCAAAAACTAGTCGAAACAAAGATGCGCGTATATTTTCGCAATATGATAATTTCGATGAAATCGACGATCATAATGGGTGAGTGGGGTGTATGCAATGTAGAAAGTGAAATTTATGGTTAGGCACATAAAAATAATAGAAATTGAGTTTAAGACAATTTCGTCCTGTTACCTTACTGGAGTGCATTTGACAGAAAAATGCCACAGTTCGTGACGTCATAAACGAAATGAGGCCAAACTTTGCATGTCAAGCTGAGTAGATTTTGCCATATCCGTCTGTATCTACTCAAACTAGTTTTCAGATTTTGAGTTATTGATATGAAAATTTGCTCATGTTTTCTCCACAAGAAGCTGCTCATCGGAAGATATCTTTACGAAATTCCGCATTGCAACAGAATTTAACATTTTTCTTATTATATTTACTTCTTGATTGCGACATATTTTTCAATATTTTTGTGTATTTAAATTTTCCAAACATATTTATTTTAGCGAAATTCCTGAACTCCGCCCTCATCATCACACCCACTACAGCAGTTACAGCCAACATAATCACCAATTCCATCATAATCACTATCAGCATCACGTGTCGCCATGGCAGCAAACGAAACATCAAAGTCTACTCGACTCAAGGCATTTGGTTAGCGGCTTTGTAAGCAGTTGCACGAGTATTGGCGATCCGGAGCAACCGCCACCGCTACCGGTCAAGAAAAAGCACAGTAAGTTCAATCACACGGCACACACAGTTAATTTATATTTTCGTATTTTTTCTCTTCTGTTTTCTGTTTTCTTTTTTCTATTTTTTCACTGATTTATATTTACGTCACATATTGCGTTCGGTCTTACATACATACATATATATGTATTTATTATTGTTTTTGTGTAATTTGTTTGTGTATTATTTGTAAACAACACCCATACGCACCTATAAAATCGCAAACATTCTTACATTACACATATATGCATTTATTTATATACATACATATATGTTTATAATTATATTTTCTGCGTACGCCCACACACGCCAACAAAACCACACAAACCACATTGTTTGTTGTCATGTTAATCACCGTTTTCCTGGTTCCATTTGACGGCGGTGGTCCATTCACTTTCACCTTCGCACAATATGCATACATGCATACATACCTACATACATGCACCGTTAATTTTTGTTTCTATCACATTAAAAAAAAAACACATTTAATTGCGTTAAAAATACTTTAATTAAATTTATTTGATAAAATTTTTATTTTTTAAATTAAAATTTTCATTTCAATAAAACGTTTCTAAAATAGTATTTATCATAAGTCGTTTGCATTCAAAATCAGACGCCACAAACACCAAACAACAACAACTCAAGCGACAACTTGTACAAACCAAAATAGTACAACACTTACAGTATCAACAAAACCGCCAACTATTTCCGCATTTTCCACTACACTTCCGTTACATAGTAGTAGTAGCAATTCTCAAACACAAATGTGTCACAATAACAATAACTGTACTCCCATACACAGTAGTAATCCAAATGACTTGCTTGGTAGAAGCAAACAAATACATGCACAAACGAATACCGAAGCCGACCAAACAGTAACTGAAACAGAAAAGGCAACAGCTACAGCTACAGCAACAACACCAACAACAGTTACCAATAAACATTATTATGAGCATAATAATTATAATGTTAATAATAAATGTAATATTGTCTTGCGAAAAACACTAACCCAAATGAATTGTTCTAACGATTTAGTGTTTCAAAGTGTGGCCTTCTCGGGTAAGTTGGACTGCCTGCCTGCCTGCCTGTGTTCTTCTCCACTCCACTTTTATATAAGCGAACAATTTGTTGTTTTGCCTTTAGTGCAATTGGCAATTTATTTACATTGTATTTGATTGCAAAATTGACTTTTTATTGTTATTGCTTTATATGTTACATACATACATACATACATATGTGCATAATGTACATATGTACTTGCATATATGTTTTAAATGAATGTTGAAGAGTTGCAATTTCAAGCCAAAGCTATTTATTTGATTGAATATATATTCTCTCGTTGTTCATTCATTGATTGATTTCTACTATAGAACAGTTATGGTTTTTATGCGCTTTTGATTTGCTTCTCACACTTCATCTCTGCTTTACAACAAAAAATAAGCGCAAAAAGCTGGGTGTTTTATTAGGAGATATAGCACTATTTACAATCTATTTCATTTTAATATTCCAAATTTCAATATAAAATATTCTCTAAAATGTAAAATTCAATTTTTTAAATAAAATTTATCGTTTCACTTTCGCAAAGTGTTCTAAAGTATTTTTAGGTATATGTTTCTATTTATATAACCTTTTGAGCAAATTAATTGAATTTTTGAAGTTTTGATTTTGTTAATAATACTAATAAAACTATTTAGAAGACTGCTATAAGGGACTATATCCATTTGTCAGACAAAACATCGTTTTTTGTAATTTTTTTTTTGAAGAGGTACTTTATTTATTAAATAAATAAAAGTTGATTAACTCAAATCTCAAAATCAATAAAATTTGTTATAACTATAGACGAATACAGGTATTGATCATAGGATTACTTAGTCAAAATTTTGATTTTTGAGAAAATGGAGGCTCAAACATGTCGTTTTGACTTTCGAGTGGCTTAAAAATCGAAATTAATAATAAAAATCTTATTCGTTCAAACATTACCAATATATCTAAGAAGGTCGTTTCAGAGAATTTTCTCCACCGACTCTGAAAACAGCGTTTCACTAAGTTAAAAAGTTCTTACAAATACGCTGATATCTCCGAAACTTTTTGCCGTATCAACTCAAAAGCAAAACACAAAATCGATTTTTGAAATTCACAAGTGGATATAACACCTTAAATAAGACATATTACAATCTTAAACTGCGATTAGGAAAGCCTTTTAAAAAAATCAAACAAAAAACAGTCTTTGAGTTTCTTCAGAAACCTGGGGTCCTACTGCCTTTATCTATCTATCAGTCTATGCAGAGTTTCTTGTTTTTTTTTTTTTAATTCTAACGGTGGATTTTTATATATTTAATAGAATTACATAGAACTACAATAATTTTTATTAATATTGTAAAATATTGTAAAGTTATAACTTAAAACAAAAATTTCAGGTTAAGAAATCCAAAACATAAGATTTTTAAAGTTATTTTACTTAGTTCATTATTTCTAAAATATATATATTATATTATTGACCTAGCGACATATCAAGATAGGCTTCTGACTGTTTATTTCAAAATACTTCGCGGTTTTAAAAATATTGTAGGAAAATAATGCATAAGAAATAAAAATTAAGACCGAGTAATTATTTATTTATTATCTGCTTCCATATTATTGTATGTTAGATCTAATTTTGCGTAACACTTTTTGCAAAAAAAAAAACTTAAAAATATAAATTTTTCAAAATTTAAATTTTTGAATACATTTTGTTTTCGAAAATTTGCTGATCGTTGCTACCGGGTTCACAAAATTTGACGTTTTTTTAATTGACTAGCAGATACTCACCTCAGTCAAAACAATAATTATTATAAATCTTAAAAATTAAAATAAATAATTAAATTTAAAATTTTATTTCTTCAGCTACTTTTGAATACTTTTATAGGTTAAGCTTTTTTTTTATAAAATTGGGACGTTAACCTACAAAAAAAATACTAGAAAAATAATTTGATTCAATTACAAAAATAAATGTGCTTTTCATTCTCCTCACCTTATTTGCAAATAATGCGGTTTTACGTTTATATCCTCAAACTAGTTCCAACTTAAAAATGCCTTTTTTGAAATAAGATATTGTTACTTCACAGTTAGGTTGTTTGTTACATTGCGCGAAGTGCTTCTAATAAACATATGTATGCCGTTGACATGCAATTGAGTTTTTGCACAATTGTTAAATTTTTATTTGAAATCTACAGTAGTCAGCGCTGATGGCTTAGCGAAGCGTATTTTCTACTCATATGTAAGCTTTGAAGTTAATTTTATTCTATTCTTTTATATTGTCACGCCTTAAAGCTCATTTGTGGCTATGAAAATCATTTTGCCTTCTTCATTTGTAGCTGTGTACCATCTGCAAAATATATCCATAAAATTCATTTGTTACAAACAAAGCTTGAATTCTACAAAATGTGTTTACTGTTTAACTGCCATTCACTGCTTCCGATTCCTTATAAATTATTTACCTTTTTATATAAATTAGTTGCTAAAGTTACTCCATATTTAATTTTCCACAGTTTTCGCATATATGGAGCTGTGTCAGGGCCCCCATCGACCCTTCGATCGTCATACGATGCACGGGCAGAATTTAACGGGGAACATTACGCACAGCCAAACAATGAAGTAAGTACAACCAATACACATTTTCAATAATTTTTTGCATAAATAAAAAAAAATTGTATTTTTTGCAGCATTGTGCCACTA
The DNA here is from genome assembly GCF_042242935.1 of Bactrocera oleae. Taxonomy (NCBI): domain Eukaryota; kingdom Metazoa; phylum Arthropoda; class Insecta; order Diptera; family Tephritidae; genus Bactrocera; species Bactrocera oleae. Next base: position 58,508,873 of record NC_091539.1, read on the forward strand.
CCAAAGGACTTATCGCCACCGTCGGAGCAAGAAACGCCACCAGCACTCCCACCAAAGAACTACAAACAGCAGCGCAAGTCCAGCGCAACACCACCCACCATAATTACAACGCCACCACCTAGTCCAAAGCCTACACATTTAAGTGCTAGTAGCGATGCGGAGAATGTGCGTCCAGCGCGCGTTTTATCCGCCACACAGGGCAGTGAAATGATGTCCACCGTATGTGAGGAGCTCGGCGATCTGACAGAAGAAGAACAAGCGTCGCTTCGTCACTCTCACCAGCTGCCCAATGAGAATTGTCACGACAATCATGTGACAAGTCGTCATTCACCACTGCGTCGCGCCGACACACATGAGGGCACGACCAGCAGCAGATCTGATAGCGCTGGTGAAGATCAATTATTGCAGAACAATAGCTTTAGTGATGATAAGGTAGGCCAGATTTGTACTCAAAGAAAAATAAAAATAAATATATATATATAATTATTGTATATCTATTGTATAGTGTGGTGAGTTGCAGACGGTGCCACAAGATGAATTGCCAAAAATGCTGGAAGAAATTGATGTCACCAAATATTTGGTGCTCAAGCGAAAGGATGAAGACGGACCGGACGTGAAGGGCGGCTACGTTGATGCATTAATCGTGCATGCGAGCCGCGTGCAGAATGATAATGGTGAGTTAGTGTCAAAAATTGACAAGTGGTGTCTAGTGGGTTTACAATTCAGTGGAACACTACAAGTTGCCATAAAAACAGTGTGTAAAATGCTGGAAAATTGATGCACTTGTTTCAAAGTCAAGAAAAAGCATGCTTACATGCATATTTTACACATTTTAATTGATGTTTACATAATCGAACCATTTTTTATATTTTCAGCATTCATTGATGCCTTCATCACGACGTTTCGCACCTTTATACAGCCGATCGATGTGATTGAAAAACTAACACATCGCTATACAATATTTTTCTGTTGCCAAAATGATCAAAAGCAACGTGTTGCACGTGAGACATTCTCACTACTAATGCGAGTAGTGGATGGCTTAACGTAAGTAAATTTATATATATTAAAAAAAAAAAAAACTATTTTTACTACTTCACATTCGCATTTTAGGTCAATGGACCTGACAGATCAGTTATTAGCGCTCCTAGTCGAATTTAATTATCAGCTGGTATGTGCCGGCCAATTGTATTTAGCGAAAACATTGCGCAGCATATTTGTAGAGAAGGTAAAATCAACTCACATCACAAATCATATATTGTACATTGATAATTCACTTAATTTGTAGGTGACGTTATACCGGGAACAACGTTTGCCACCACCCAAAGCCGATATGCATATCACCGTCACCAATCAGCCCAGCCTGCTCGATCTCAAATCGGTGGAAATTGCCGAACAAATGACACTACTCGATGCCGATCTATTTCAGAAGATCGAAATACCCGAAGTATTGCTCTTTGCCAAAGAACAGAGTGAAGAGCGTTCGCCCAATTTGAATAAGTTTACCGAACACTTTAATAATATGTCATTTTGGGCACGTTCAAAAATTCTCACTTTAGGCGATGCCAAAGAACGTGAAAAACATGTTATTAAATTCATAAAAATTATGAAATATTTGAGAAAAATGAATAACTACAATTCATATTTGGCTTTATTATCAGCGCTCGACTCGGCGCCCATTCGGCGGTGAGTTATCGTTACTAGCTGCTTAATTACTATTAAATTTTCGTCTATTTTAATCGCTGTTTCTTTTTCTTGTTATTTAGACTGGAGTGGCCCAAGACTATAACGCAAGACATCAAGGAATATTGCCTGTTAATTGACTCTAGCTCTAGTTTTCGTGCATATCGCACTACTTTGGCTGCTACAAGTCCACCTTGTATTCCGTATATGTAAGTATTAACTCAGTGATGTTGATATAAGCACTTTTTGCGACAAAGAAAAAAAATTATATGCAAAATGCACTGGCAAGTCAATAGTAGTGGTATAGAAAATACTGGTATAAAAGTTTTTAATAGAAGCAGGGTTGCAAATAAGGTATTAAATAAATAATTGAATAAACAGTTGAATACAATTTTTTTTTTTTGTAATTCCGAAAATCTTAATTAAAAATAGTTCTTAATCCTAAATACGAACTCGAAAAATAAAAACAATTTAATCCCAAATAACGGAATGAAAAAGTCTTTTTTTAATCTCAAAAATATAATTAAAAATTTGTATTTAATTGTTAATGCCAAACACCATATAAAAAAAAAAAAAAATTATAAACCCAAGCTTATAATTAAAAATTAACAAATGAAATTGTTTTAAAATTTTTATTTTTCCGCGTTTGTGTATTTCGTGTTTTACAATTTAAGTTTTCTTTTGAAAAGCAAAACTTATTAATAAAGTATCAACATAGTTTAGCTCAATTTTTTTTTTATATATCATTGTTTTTAATTATAATGTTTTATATAGGTATACGTAAATATTTCGTTTTTTATTCCATTCATTTGAAGAAAAATTTTTTTTGTTACACCAATTTTTAAATTAAAACATATTTTTGTTATTAACTTGAAAACAAAAAAAAAATTTTTGGAAAATTTAATTTTTGATCCTAAAATTGGAAAATTGAAGTCAAAAAATTAAAATCTAATTTTTAATCACAAAATCGGAATTAAAAGTTTAAAATATAAATTTTAATCCAAACATTTTAAATTCATATATAAATAAACCGGGATAGTAGTTTTAATATAATAATTTTTTTTTGTTTTTTGAACGAAAATTTTATGTAACTTTTTAATTTTACTAAACAGTGGTCTAGTCCTGCAAGACTTAACATTCGTACATGTTGGCAATCCAGATTATTTGAAGGAAGGCGTGGTCAACTTCTCCAAACGTTGGCAGCAATATCACCTAATAGAGAATATGAAGCGCTTCAAAAAATGGTTTGTGCACTTAACAGACTTTAATAGCTTAAACTTTCTATAATTTTATTTCTCATTAACACAGTGATTACAACTTCCGTCGCAATGAGCGCATTATACGTTTCTTCGATAACTTTGAGTATGAACTGGGCGAGGAAGAAATGTGGCAAATATCGGAGAGTATAAAACCGCGAGGCCGACGACCTGTACAAGCATAAAATGTTTGCGCAGCGAAAACCATACATTCACATATCCTGAAGGAATACTCAATTATCAGCAAAGAAATAAAATAACAAAAATGAAATGTGCACGCAATATAATAGAATTACTTATATGCAAACTACATTATTCAGTGCTGGCAGAGGGATAGCATTTAATGAGAGTAACAGCAGTCGAGCAGAAAAATAAACACAAAACACAGCTATTAAATAGTAATAAAAAAATATATATACCAATGCACAGTTATATAGGATGCACACTTGCTATCATCATATATATATATAAACGCATAGTGATAATCACCGCAACATGCACTCATTGAAAGCACATCTTATTTCGACATAAGCAAAAATTATAATAATATGCCAACCAAATAAAAAATTGCACATAAGTACGATTTGAAAAGTAGTAAATTGCTTTAAATTAACAAAAGCTTATGAAAAATGTAGAACAAAGAAAAAACAAATCAGCTCAAATGATGGTGAGCAACCAAATACCAAACCAAACTCAACTTGCACCGACACAAACACAACGAAATTATATTATTATATATTATATTGTATGTATTGCATGTTTTTGTACACCTTATCAGTTTTCATATATGAAAGAATTTAACTGTCTCTTTAACAGTAATGAGCAGTCGATAAGAACGCCGTGTTTCATATAACAAGCAATCAAGTAATTTGTTTTTATATTCATGTAAAGTAACAATAAATCAACGATAAATTCATAAACCGTCAATATGTATGTGAAAAGATGTCGAAACGAGCGCTTAGCGTAACAAAAACGAATGAACTTTAAAAGTAAACAAAAAGTGTTTTTAATTTTTATGCAACTTGTATTTCTTGAAAAAATAGTTTTTACCGTTAGACTGCAGTGTTAGTATGCTAGCGATGTCTTAGTTGCTGGCAGCCTGTTTTCACTCTATTCTGTCAAAAAAATGGTTTTGCTTATGCCCCTAAATGCTATTATGCTAAGTTGTTTACATTTCTAAAAAATGAAGAGAAAAAAAATGTGCAGAAATTGTGGTGAATTTGTTTTGAGAAAAATATAATGTGAAAGCAGTGTATTGCAAAGGCCATTAAAATTTTTATAAAAAATATTATCTATAAAAAAAAATTATAAATTTCATTAAAATGTCTTAAAAATTATTATTAATACAAAAAATTTATAAATGCCTTAAAGTATCTTTAAAAGTTATTATATAACAAATAAAAAGCTCATTTTACTGCTTGCTATTTTTTTTTTAATGATTTGTTATATAAAACTTTCAAAATTGTAATTTTCCACAATATTTAAAAATGTGCCACCAACCATTTTATGCACTGAATGTATGGAAAAATAATTTTTTGATTTTATTATAAACAAGATTTGGATACTTTATAAATAATGACCTAAATTGCATATATAATTTATGCATACTAGCATTATGTATTAATAAGATTGAGTTAGTGCAGGCAGTGTTGTTAATATAGATTGTTACTACTTTCTTGAACTACAGAATTGACAAATATATGCAAGTTTAAACATATTTCAATTCTTATTTAGAATTTTTGGCGCATGAACATACACACATTTATTTTTATAACCTAAAAGTTAAAAGCGAATATACTCCAAATAACTGTTAGACCTCAAATATACTATACTACATATGCATTTTTTAAATGACAGTATTTTGTATAATTCAGATTTTTTTTTCTGTTTTTAATTCAAAATTTTATATCACAAAACACTAATATAAAGTTTTACGATGTTTGCGCGCTAACAAATTTAAAATAGTCCAAAAATTATCTTCAGAAGCACTGCTAAATTTATACCACACACTAAACTAAATGAATATAAAGAAGACTGTCTTAGGATATAAATTAAATAATTGCACTGCATCGTACTGGCGAGGATCTGGATCCGTTATGCTTTGCTGTGGTCAAAAGGAAATATGATGCAGCAAATGATGTAATCACTGCTAGCAATACAATAATTACAAGGATGGTATTGGTAATCTACACTTGTTTATGAAATGAGTAGTAGAAAATGTGAATATGTGAGTTTGCTTTTCATATAAAGCAAAAAGTACATTTATGTACAAAACAACAAAAATGTATTCAAAAACATTGATAAAATGCATTTGTATAATTTTTAGGTTATATCTATACGATACAATAGAAGTGCTGCTATCGTTTGTAAAAATACAACATTTTAAATTATGTAAAATTGTAACAAAATTTAGTTGCATGATATATTTTGTATAATATTTTCACACAAAACTATATATAAATAAGGTATATCTAAATAAGGCTAAACATCTACTCTATAAATATGGGTATGAATGTATGTAACAAATGAATAATATGGTACTGCAAATCAGAACTGTTTCGTTTCAAACATGCTATGGTAGCCAAAATCCTTATCTATGCATTTATTTCTTTCTTCATTTTCATATAATTTTTTTTTATACTATCTATCTGAACTAATTCTTGTAAAATTGCTTATGTGCCTAATATAGTATATAAAAATCTTAAATATGTACTTTTAATTCTACACAACTAATTATAAATGTAGTGGATTAACTAAATTTTTCTTCTTTACTTTTATTGTTAATTTAAAACAAAAATAACTATTTACTTTGTATTTTCTATTTTATCTATATTTTCAAATCAGCTTATAAGTAAAGATATTGTGAAATATCTCTTTCATTCGGTATAATTAATTGTAGTGGAATTTCTTATAACATTTAAGCTAAAAAATCATATAATAAAATGTATATGTATATGTAAATGTCAAAGAATAGCATACATATGTATTAGCAACTACTTATGAAACATGCAAATAATGTATCATGTATAACATTGCAGTGATCCACATTAATGTTTATAAATATACATTAAGTATGAATTAATTTTATCTTAATAATATTAAAAAAAAAGTAAAACTGAAAATAACTATAAAAAACTATTTATGAAATTACTTTACAAAATAAATGTATGTACACATATTTTCCTTCGAAAGCGTTGTTTTTTCTACACTTTTTCTTACAAAAGAAAACAAAATGTTAACTTCGGCTGCATCGAAACTATAATACCATTTGCAGGAGCATTTATTATAGCATTAAAGGTTATAAAAAGTCTTTATCTGGATATTGATCGATCACTTTGTATAGCAGCTATGTGCGGTAGTGGTCCGATCTGAATATGTTTGGAAATTGTAGCGTTGCTTTGGACAATAATCCATGTTAAATTTTGTGAACATACCTCGGCAAGTAAAAAAGTTTTCCATACAAGGGCTTCATTTTGATCGTACAGTTTGTATGACAGCTATATGTAATAGTATTCCGATATCGGCGACAAATGAACAGCTACTTGGGGAGGAAAGAACGTATGCAAAATTTCAGATCGATATTTCAAAAATTGAAGGACTTGTTAGCGTATTAACGGACGAACGGACCTATGAATATGGCTAAATCGATTACGTTGGTCATTTATACACTACATACAAATATAGTTTAAAGGGTATTCGACGTTTCCTTCTGGGTATTACGTTTTTGTAGGCAAACTTTATATACCCTCAGGGTATAAAAATAGTATTTTCAAAACTTACGACTCGATTTAATACATATAGTTAAATACATACATTCACATTATTAATAAATTTATATTATTTGTTCTCTGCGGTAAATACATTTACAGTAGTTTCCACCGTATTTTTAAATGTTTAATTCTATGGTGCTATTTTACCACTTGTTTTTTATTTTTCACCATTGATCTGCCTTTTTCAACACTATTTTTATGCAACTCTGTTACTGGACGACAGCACTAAATATTTTTCTTACTATTCAATAATTTTATTTCAGCATATTATGGAATAACTTATGTTCTCAATAAAATCTTTTATAAAATTGAACGAGAGCCAGAAATTATTTAGAAATTTAAGAAAAACAAAGATGTACCCCTTTGCCATTTTTTGATTTATTGCAAACGATTTATTACGATACGACAACTCTACTCTTATTTCACGAAAAGTGCTTGAGCGAAAACGAAATCGACGAAACTGCTGAGAAACGATTCGATTAGTCGCTCGAAGAAAGTCGGAAGAAGAAAAAGTGTTTTTAAATAAAGCTGTAGTAAAATTTAAAAATTTTTAGGTGCATTTCCTCTCAGATTGCACTACTTCAATCGACCTAAACAAAGGATTTGCCGCAGAAACGCAAGCAGGCAAAAAAACGCTGAAAATATTTCAAGTGCATCGCGATAAGTGACGGTAATTTTCTTTGGAAATAATAGCCCATATACATATTACTTACCGGCGAAGTGAGTGTGTGCTGAATATTTGAAAAAGGAAAAAAATCTGTAGAGTGAATGAAAATATTATTTCCGACATTCCAGTCTGAATTTACGAAAGTCGAAAAACAATTGCATTAAAGTGTTTTTATTGTGTGCAACAGAGGCAAAAATATATATATATATATTAAACAATAATAAGCTGGAAGTGGAAGAAGTGAAGAACAAAAGCGGTGAATATCCTTAAAAATTTCTTTGTGTAGTAAGTGTATTTGTTTTTGTATGTAGTTAGGTAGGATATATACCTATTTATTTAAGAAATTAGATTATGGGCGGCAGCTTCCTCGCAGAATTTTATGCCGCCTAATACCGGCTTTGGATTTAGCGTTGCTTTGTTTGCGTCTGCACAGAAAAGGGTGTGTGCTCTTACCAATGGAAAGTTTGGCGAAGGCGACGTCAGCGGCAGTTATATATATGGTTATATTGACAAGAACTAAAGCAGACGACGTTTGCGCGAACTCCAAATCAGCAACAACAAAGGTTTATTTCGTTTGCGAAAAGCCAGAAAAAACATAAGAGCCAGAAGAGAGCATAAAATTATCGAAGTTGATCGGGTTACTGAGAGCATAATACTCTTGGTGCATTGCAGATTCGATTACTCCCCATAATTTGTTTTGCTGATTATTATGATTTTTAAATATAAATTATTGCAGATTGAATATCAAAATATTAAAAAAATAAATTAAATGCAACAAAAGCGGCCTCATAATGCCATATTTAACTTTTAGCATTCAATTGCGATAAGCGAGGAATGTTTATTTGTCACGTCGCCGCCGCAAAGTTGTAACAACAACAATACGCGGTATTCAATGTTTTTAAATGACGCTTTTGTGGGTGGTGTTGCTGGGGTGGTAGAGTGCAACTATTGGGAACATGAATAGCATATTAATTAAATGTTCTCCATATTTTTATTCCGGTATATCACATAAGACAAATTTCAACCTTTTCTATATCGTAAATATATTTAAAACCCCTTGTTTGTACGATTTACGACAACACTCAAAAAGCGCGTCTATTAGTCATTGTTGTGAATCATCAGCTGTGTTAGTTTTCAATAATTACTTGATAACATAATTATCGCTTTATTGTAGTGAAAATATCAGCAAACTAATATGCAAACACTGCAGGATTAAATATGATGAAAAAGATGATAAAATAATGTATGCACCTAAATATATAGTGTTGGGTTTGCATTTATTGCTACTAGTCAACCATTATTAAATTTAAATTTTGCAGTCCATGTAAGGCACATTCACTTAGATGAACAATAAAACTATACATATTCTCGGTTCGTACTCTTGGTATTATTTATTTATTTATTTCGCCTACTTTACTGGTATAGTGTAGTCGAGACATTCGATTGATTGACCAAGCTTATCCATTTGCCCTTGGGTAGCAGCTTTTTTCAGCGATGAGCCCATTCAACGTTCAATCAACCCTCTGTCAGTATATAGGCAGATATCTACAATGGTAAGCTTAATGACGTTGTTCCCTAGCTATTGCCATTCCTTTCGTCCAACAGAAAAAATTAAATAAAAAATCAAAGAAACACGGTCTAGGTCGGAATTACGACTCTGCCTTTTACTATATATGTTTGCAGTTCGCAACGTTGCCAGCTGCATACACTGCAGCGACTCATAGTTTTCTTTGCCGGACACAATGTCGAGCACTTTCTATTGTTACGAATTCGTATGCGTCTTTATCGTTAACACAGTGTCAACTGAAAGAAAACGCATATAAAATTCCAAACAAAAAAGTCTCAAAACCTTTAAATTAAAACTAAAATGAAACATAATATAATGGTTAAATGGGTATGTGTACATATGTACGTATGTATATGAGGATGTAATCAGTGGAAAAAAATGTATATAGATGTTATTGACAATTTAAACACTTTTCAAACATTCATACAAAAACATGCAGTACATGTGTGTATGTAAATATTTCTATATTCAACGTTAATGATTAGCGATATATGAACAGCTCAGCGTGTTGCGACAAGTGTGGAGGTGTATATCTGCGCTTTAGTCAACTGGTTGCTAGAAATCAAATGACCTCATTTATACATGGGATCTCCATCAGTCACGCACGCTTGCCCACTTTCCATTTTGCTAAATGAGAATAGGTTTTTATCTAGCTTTTTATGTTTTTATTTGCAGAAATTTATTTAATTTTGCTTTAGGGCTTGGTATTGAGCAAAAAGCGCAGATAGGGGGAGTATACAAAATCCAATTTTTACTCAATAAAATACCACTTCGTTATACAATTTTTTTTCTGTATGCAAGAACTAAATTTATTAACTGCGACCAGGGTTGCGATTTTTTTATTAAACGTTTTTATAGTCAAAATTAAATTTGTAATTCCGGTTTTCGGGATTCTGATTTTGGGAATATTGATTTAAAAATTGAAGATTTAATTTTTTAATTTAATAATAACTGACTTGAAAATTGAAACTCTTGGGTTAAAAATTTGAAAATATTTTTTTATTTGAAAATTTGAGTAATAAATATTATTTTTCATGTTAAAAGCAAATAAAAATAGTTTTCAATTAAACAATTGATGTAAAAAATAAAAAAAATATTTTTCAAGAAATTAAATGCTAAATATTATTTTTCATGTTAAAAGCAAATAAAAATAGTTTTCAATTAAACAATTGATGTAAAAAATAAAAAAAATATTTTTCAAAAAATTAAAGCTTAAAAGAGGAAAGATTTACATATTTATAACTGAAACATTATTATATTAAATTATAAGCGATTAATCATAAATAAAACAAAAAGAGCAATACTGTGTTGATATTTTCTTAAAAATAAGCTTTCTTTTTAAAAGCAGAATACGAAGTACGCAAATGCAAAAAAATGTAAATTCTATATCAATTTCTTTCTTCAATTTTTAATTATGAACTTGTAATTAAATTTATTTCTTTCCGGTGTTTGGGCAAAAAAGTTAAAAATATTGATTTTAACACGGTTATTTGGGAAAACATTTTTTTTTGTTTATTTTTCAATGCTATGTTGAAGTTTAATTTTTTTTATATTCTTCAATCCGGCATTTGGGATTAAAAATTTAAAAATTATTTTTAATTCAGATTTTCGGTAAAAATTTCGATACAAATGTCAATTAAATTATTTTTTAATGCATTACTTGCAACCCTAAATGCGGTAAACAAAATGAAATACTTTAAAATTAAAATACAATTTGAAATCAGAATTTAGCTATAATGCAGATAATGAAAAATTTGTGATTCGAATAATTTTTCTAGCGCCAACGAAAGTGTTGTAACAATTTTAATAATTTATTTTAGTTTTTCTCAAACCCTTCGCTGTATTTTTAACAAAACATAGCGCTTGCCATACAACAAATAGAAGTGTGTGAATAGAAAATGAGAAGTGCACTTATAACGCACAAGTGCACGTTGTCGAAATTAAATAGTCTATTTTGTGAAAATTAGAAAAATATTCCACATAGTTTACAAGTAGCATTTAAAATGGGGGAATAGAATATGGGCTGTCATTGCCCATTTCGCCGTTACACAGGTGCCAAACACAGGTGCTGTGCAAGTGAATGACATATCAATCGCTTTGTAGGAAATCATATACTTGTTGGTGAAAAAACAGCGCTCAAACTAAATGGAATATGCACACACACACACACACACACACAAACATACATGCAACCTGAGCATTAATCTGCAATCAGTGTCCTACTGTTTTCATTAGAACTCAAAGTGGGAGTATTGTATTGCCTGCAGCTTTCTTCCATACCAAGCATATGTCTCATGAAAATATCCGTTTATATTGCGCCTCTTTCTGCATGAATTCGTAACTTATTTTATTTTTATTTCAGCTTTTCCTCCGCTAAATTGTGTAAATTGTGTTCGTCGTGTTGGAAAAGGCCTGAATGCCTCATGTAGGTTGGCTGTTTGACTGGACCGTATGGTGGTACTGGTTGGTTTTTCTGTTTTCTGTTCAGCACAAGTGCGACATGAATAGCGAAATCAAGTCAGCCGACACAAGCGAGGCATCCAACAACTTGGACAGGAAAACGAACAAACACTACTTCAAGCCGCCAAGCAACTTTTATCTGTTTCCTTTTTACTGATTTTATTGTTATTACCGTACACTTGTCTGATATGTGTGCTTTGAGCGTATTGTTGTTGTTCCCTGTTGTGGTATGCATTATGGCCGATTGTGGTATTTGCTCGATTGTTTAGCGGTGCTCCAGGCTGTTTGGTTATCTTCAAGCAGGCTTATTTGCCTTGTTTTTGTTGCCTTGTGGCCTGCAGCGGCAAACAACACGACGATGACGACGACGACAACGACAACTTGTCCAGACTATACTGGTGTCTCCAGTGTCATTGCAGCATGAATGCCAAATACCATGCAACGGCCTTAATAGTGTAATCGCCAAGGAAATACTTGCAACGGGGCAAACCGTTTGCCTTACAACAACAACATATATGTATATAAATGAACCTGGCAAAATTTAGCTTACGTACTATGGCTCAAATTAGACATTTTTTTGACCAAAAAATTTAGCGCAACTTGTACTTGGTATTTTTTTTTCAACAAAAATTATCAGCTTTTTGTGCAAATGAACTGTGAAATTTTTCTCTCATAGTCTTCTACTTTCCTGTTATTATTGTTGTTGTAGCGTATACTTAGACCCCGTGGCGGGGAAACAGGAAACCCCACCATATCAATTTCGATTTTTCTGCTTATACAGATCGGACTTATATAGTATATCTAACCAATTACTGTCACTATTTAGAAAATGTTTTATGCAGATACAAAAACAAATACATGTTAACTTTTGACAGCGTAAACATCGCGAGCAGAAAAGTGGCGAATCGAAGTGGTCTATTGTAAAGCAGACCTGACATCAAGAAAGTCTCTTTTTTGGAAGATAGAAAAACTATTTTTTTTGTTTGAATATATATTTTATTTAATAAACAAATAAAAATACTGTACATTTACAGATTTTAAAGTACTTTTATAAACGGTGATACGTTTTGTAACTTTTTCGGTTGCCTTTATCCCGTAACCGATCTCCGGCAGGACTTCCAAAAAAAGGTTTCTGATTCGGTGAGGTAGATTTTTCTGCTTAAAAATATTTTTTTATCTATAGACCAAAAAAATATATACATATATATCATTACAACAGATTAATACAGGTAATAACCGAGAGACTGGTCAACAATTTTTTGACCTTGGCGGGTTTCCGAAAAAACCGTTTATCTTAATCTTTCGCTCCCAAACTGACAAATACATATATTAAATATAAGAAGGTCGTGTGAAAATTTCTAGTCATTCGATGCAGCCGTTTCGAAGAAATTTTCTTCACCGACTTTCAAAACGGCGTTTAAAGTTTTGGGGGCCGATTACATTCATGTTAAAATTTTCTTAAAAATACGCTCTTTATCTCCGAAACTATTTGCTGAATCCTTCACCTTTAAACAATATTTCTTGTAGTGGCGTTATATTCAAACTACGACCTTTTAATTCAATTTAATAACTTTTATACTGATTAAGTTAATGATTTTTACTTATTTTACAAATACATACACACACTTCTATATTCTGAATACTAGCGTAACACTTTGTTTAAAAGTGTTGCTCGTACTACCAGTATGAACTCTGCTTGCTGGCCTGACGGCTGCATAAATGTCATCAATGGAGCAGAAGACAGTTGACAAGTTTTTCTCAATATTTTTGTTTTTGTTTTGCTGTTGCTTTTCTGTTGATTGCATTGCTGCCATTGCCGCTGTTGCAGATGTCTTTATCCATATATACATGTAGGAAAGATTGCCTTTTTTATACATACATACATACATATATTTCGGTCTCTGTTAAATGTTTTTTCGCTCTTTTATTTTACATACATACAACGTATGTACTGACGTTTTTATGTATTTTCTTCATTTTTTAACTTCCGCTGCAGTATGCAGCAAAGCGTAACCGATATTGCACCGAACTTGCTAGCCTACAGTCAACAGTAGCCGCAAAACCAAAAAAAAAAAACAAAAAAAAATGTGCATATAGGGACCCCCTGGATTTTGACATTTTGTAGTTGATTGCCAGCCGTTGCGCTTGTGTGGTGAAATATTTTTATATGCATATATTTTATAAAAAATGATGTGACACATTCGTTCAAGTAAACCGCAGAGGGTACCGACAAAGCCCATCATCAATAAGTACACCGAAATAATTGGTGAGCAGTGATTTCTTAGAGTTAGTTGGACTCAGACGGGTAAAAGAAACTTGTGTACTGTGCGAAAATCACGTAATTACGGTACTGTGTTCGACTCCGATGTGTCGTGGGACTAGTTGTATATCCTTTGCAGTTTAACAATATAAAGCTTCATTGCTTTGAGTTAAAAAAGGAATTAAAATTCAATATCCTCAAAACTAATTTTTTTTTGTCATAAACCTGAAAGCAAACATAGTTGACCAAACACCGTCAGTTTCCACGACTCTGTCGACTAAACAACATTCCTGAAAACTATTTGAGCCGGAGCGAACCCGAAATTTTTCTCGGGGAGTGTTTTTTGCCTATATTATAACAACAACCAAACACTACTGGTATGGTACTAGAGTATAGACCATAAGTTTTCTCGTATGTTTTAGACCTCCAAACTCGTTTAGGCTTCACACAACCAGTCAGCGATTCTTGTACCGAATAAAAAGTTGTAAGAATAGAGAAAAATCCTAAATAATAAATGCAGCTTTAGTCGTGATGGTGGTAACTTGGGTGCTCGCCAATTTTACCAGCTATACGACATAAGTTTTGGCTATTTAATTGGTGGTGGCAGCAAAGAGTTTCTGATCGCTTTTTGTTGCAACACAGCAGCTCAACAAATATCTACTTTGTGTATCTAATTTTATCAGCAACTCCGCATTTGCTACTTGGCTCGCTTGGGCGGAAACGTGGTGTTTTCAACAGCTTCTGTTGTTGATCGTGGTGGTGGTGGTGGTGGTGGTAGTCCGTCCACATAGTGCTGATAGTGTATTGGGGTTCACAATGTCGACTCTCCTCATTTGTATTGCTCAGCGTTAGCGGTGGTGGCATAATTCACACTTGTCCGCCACTTACCAACAAATACCAAAATAAATGAGAAAGGCAGAGCAAGTTGCTAGCAACCCTCTGCTGAAACCGGTGGGCTCTAGTGGTGGCATTGTATCCATATTTGGTTATTACAACTACCATATACAGCTGTATACGTCGAAGCGTTTTGCCCTGCATTGCTGTTTGGCCGTGTTTATTTGTTTTTGTGTGTCTTCTTTTGCTTTCTCATTTTCTTTACACCGGCTACTAGAGCTGCTGCATTTGCTTTGCCTTTAGAAGAGAGCGCCGGCAAGTAAAAGAAAAATACGCTCAATATTTGTTGCAAGTGTCGTGCACTCGTGCTGCGTGTGGCGCCTTACTTCCACCTACACAGTAAGCGAAATTTTTATTTTAGTTTCAGTAGCTCGGCTCAGTTGACTTTTTATTCCACTTGCTGGCGACATTAATTGAGTTTTAACGCATACATTATTTTTATAATTTAATACATTGCGTTTGTTGTTGTTTGGCGAGTGCAATGCATTTTGGTGTGAGGAATGTGCGTTAGTTGACTTGAACTATGCGAGTAGCGTTAATATTTTAATTGGTAAATTATTTTAGTTGTGTCATCTAAGTGCTTGCTATGTCTTGTGGAATTGATCAAAAACATCAAAAACATGTGCATAATTAAAATGGCAGAGAAAGAAGTGCCAACTTGAACTTGCCGGTTTGCGTCCAACACATGTTATTTTTGTGAAAATTTTCGTACATGGATGTTAATATGCAAAAAAACAGATGACAAATCTGGAATAAATTTTTTTAACACAACGACAATGAAAACTAATTTCTAATATTTGATTCATATTTTTTTTATAAAAACCTCTATATTCTTACAATTCACAGTTATAATACAATCAAGTCGCCAAAGTCATTTATTGACTGTTTAAGCTACCATCAAGATGGCGTGGCGCTTTAAAGCATCAAAATACAAGAATGCCGCACCGATCGTTCCCAAGCCGGAGGCCTGCATACGTGACATCTGTGTCGGATCGTATCAGACCTTCGGCAATAATATAGCAGCTTCAGCCGCTTTTATGGCCTTCAATTGGGAACACACGGGTTCGAGCGTTGCTGTCTTACCGTTAGACGATTGTGGGCGCAAAAGTAAAACAATGCCATTGTTACATGGTCATACAGATACTGTGACTGATTTGGAATTCTCACCCTTTCACGATGGACTTTTGGCAACGGCCTCACAAGATTGTCTCGTTAAAATCTGGCATATACCAGAAAAGGGCTTGGAAGCATCACTTTCTGATCCGGAATGTGTGTTTTCACACAAGCAACGTCGTGTTGAGACTGTTGGTTTTCATCCGACTGCTGATGGTTTGCTACACTCCACCGCTGTCGGTTGTGTGACACTCTTCGATATAACAACACAAAAGGAACTTTTCTGTAAGTGTTGAATGCCGCAGTTATTTTTGTGTTTAGTATTTTATTTATATCTTTTTGTATTTTTTTTTTTTGTAGCTAATAATGAACATCCCGAGGTCATACAGTCGGTAAGCTGGAAACAGGATGGCACAACACTTGCTACTAGCTGCAAGGATAAGAATGTGCGCATATTGGATCCACGCATCGCTGACGCGCCCATACAAATGGTCGCAGAGTCGCATCAGAGTATTAAGGATTCACGTGTCGTTTGGTTGGGCAACCAGACACGTATATTGACCACCGGTTTTGATTCGGCACGTCTGCGTCAGGTTATCATACGAGATTTGCGTAACTTTTCAGTGCCAGAGAAGACATTGGAGCTCGATTGTTCCACCGGTATACTTATGCCACTGTTCGATGCCGATACAAATATGTTATTCCTTGCTGGAAAGGGTGACACAACTATTAATTATTTGGAAGTTAGCGACAAAGATCCCTACCTGACAGAAGGTCTACGTCACACCGGCGAACAGACTAAAGGTGCTTGTTTGGTGCCAAAGCGCGCGCTTAAAGTAATGGAGGGCGAAGTGAATCGTGTGCTGCAGTTAACTTCCAACATGGTTATACCGATTATGTACCAGGTGCCACGCAAGGTAGCTTTTATGCTTAGCATGCCGTAAAGTGTTAAACATTTCTTAATAAATGTTTCTTATATCGCCGCAGACTTATCGCGATTTCCACAGCGATCTCTACCCGGAAACCACGGGCTATAAGACAGAACTTATGGCCAGCGAATGGTTCGGTGGCGCCAATATGCCTGTGCCAAAGATGAGTTTGGATCCCGCAAAGCGTGAATTGGGCGACTTACCAATAATTGTAAGTAAATATAGTGCTCTAACGGTTATATATGTAATTTTACAACAATTACATACATACACAATTCGATTTTCCACTATGCATTTAACTCTTCTCTGTGTCCACCATTCGTACTCATTTTTTATGTCTTGTTTCCAATCTCTATTTCTATCTACAAACATTTAAATTAATTGAATATAATCAAACGCCATATCGGACACTACCTCTACCATTAGGTACATCGTGGTAATTTGAGTGATTTAATTAAAAATATAGAAAATAAAAAAGTATGCAACAAAACACCAACCCTAAAATCGCCTAACAATGCGATGGTCTCAAGTAATGTGTTGCAACAACAACGCAACGGTAATGGCAACAAACATTTCACAATGAAAACAAGCATAGAAAATGAAAAGGATGACAGCGAAAAAGCGCGTTTGCACGACAACAATGCCAGCGAAACGGAATTAGCCGAGGAGCAAGTTGGTACCGTCGGATTTACTAAATCCGAATTGTTACGTAAATTCGATAACAAATATAAAACTGATTCAGAGAAGGATGGCAAAGACATGGAATTGATGCGGCGCTTTAGTCGCGAATCACCCGCTGATGAGTCAACAGGCAGCAGTGAGGATGCCTCAATTGCAAATGCGCCAGACTTGTCATCGCCACAGCAGCAACAGCGTGAACGCGAGGGCAGTAGCGGCAGCGTTGGTAGCGGTGTAACTTCTCCACCCCGTCCGATGCCGCGTACTTCGCGTAATAATTCTCTAGGCGATGCAGCCACAACTGCTGCACTCGCAAGTGGTGGTAGTGGTGATGAGGTTATGCCACGACCACGTCCACGCACCACGGCTGCAGCCGCTTACAAGGTGTGCAGGTTTTTTTTTTTGCTGTAAAGAATATAACTGATAATTTATTATCACACGGATCAGACCGAAGTGCAGAGTGGTAATAAGAGAGAAAGCAAGAGCGAAAGAAATTTTGCGGAGAGAAAGAGAGAAAATGCAAGTGAGGTAGGGAGCATAAAAGACGGGGAAAAGTAAGGTTAAATACAAATAAAAATTGTTAGTTTTTGTTGTAGCAGCACTAAATTCCCAAAACCTGTGAGGGTTACAAATACCTATATGTGTTGTGTTTAAATTTTGTAAGAAAAGTTAATCTTTATAAGACTGTGAGAGTAAAGTAAGACTTGCAGTGAGTCTAAAAGTGTTTGTTTCATAAAAATAGAAATACAAGAGGCACGAGCAGTTTTTTGTGTTGTTAACTTGATTAAATTATAATTGCTTGTTGTTGGCGTCCACGACTCTCAATCCGTCTCGAAATTTGTATGTGTTATATTTCAACTATTTAATTTTTCATGTTATGTATATGACTTTGTAGAATGTTTTCAGCTCAACAACAAAAAATACTACCAAATAGTTTTTAGAGACTAGTCAATTGTCGAATGTAAACTTAGATCGTACCGGCTACATATAGTGGCTCACTTGACTCTCTACTCTATTGTAACTGCACTTCCGTCTGAAGAAGTTTGTAGTCTTGAACCTGATTATTGCTATAATTTCTATTATTTTGACATGTTCAGTTCTGCAATTACGTTTTGTGTCGCTGTTGCACATTTTTTTTTATGATTTTGTTGTTGTTATATTCGCACATGCACCAGTACCAGTGTTTCCACTTGTTGTTTGATTATCCACTCATTTGTTGTTGTTTCTTTTTCAATATATGGTGGTCTTTTTGTTTGCTGTGAATTTTCATCTGTCCTAATTTCCACGTTCGTTTCTTCTTTACTTTTTGTTTCTTTCATTTTTTCATTGTCACCTTTGTCACGTTTTTTTTTTTTTTGTTTTTGATTCCAACAAAACTTGCCACAACCACTGGGAAGCAATATTAAATTATACATAAATTTCATATAATTTTTGTTATGTTTTCGTTCACCCAGCCACGCCTTGGACCCAAGCCATTTTCCAGTAATTCCGGCGATGTTTCGTTCGATAAAGTCTTCGCTGTGCCAGTCGCACCTGGCTCTCAGGAAAATATACATCATGCTTCTACAGTCGGTTCGGCTGATAATGGTGGCGATAGCTTTGTTGCGCCAGCACCAGCTGCCCCAGTAGTAGCGGCCACAACACAAAACAAGCCCGATCTGATTGTGGAGATCGAAATTAAAAGTGAGTGGAAGAATTTTTATTTCCTATTTTTTACTAATTTTTTTTATTATTATTTTTCAACAGAACCCAATGCTGATAACGCCGGCGACAGCAGCGTGCAGAAATCTCTGTCGACCTCCGAGCGTCGCAAGGTATGCCAAAAGTTATTAAAGTCTAATAAAATTATTGCAAAATCCTCAATTTATTGCTTACGACTTATTAACCAAATTGAAATTAATGTATAAACTTTAAAAACTAACTCTGTACTAACTAATTTTAAATGCGCTAACCTAATTAATTCTTTCCTTCAATTGCTAACCATATTTCGGCAACAAACATATACACACACTCACTCACTACAACACAGTCCTCGGCTGATGCTGATGAATCGCCCGATAAGGTTACTGCTTTTTACCTATCTTTGTCGATTTGATTTATTTTTTTATATAGAAAGGAAACTAAATTTTAACCGTTTTTTATTTAGATTTTCGAGCAAACACATTCGGAGTCTTCGGAGAACTCTACGGAAGGTGATGATAAACCTGATGCGGAATTGCGTCGTTTCTCGGCTGCACGCAACAGTATTGCCGAAAGGCGGCGCTTGTATGAGAGCCGTTCGAAGAGCACGGTCGAGGAGAAATCGCAATCGCCAGTGCCATTGTAAGTACGAGTTCAACACGAAGAATTTAATTGGATAGATGACCTTAGATTTGTCATAACAATAAATTCGCTAATTTCTATTGATTTTTAAACCCTGAAAAAGGTATATTAAGTTTTGGAGACCTTTTAATTTAATTTTGCGCATGTCCTTTTCTCCCCAATAAGTTGCTCATTTGTAGGGGCCGCCGATATCAGACCACTATAGCATATAGCTGCCATACAAACTGATCGACCAAAGACAAGTTCTTTACTTTTTTATTTGTGAATAGTATTTTACCTTCAGTGCAACCGAAGTTAACGTTCTTTATTGGTTTTTTATACTCTCGCAACCTGTTGCTACAGAGTATAATAGTTTTGTTCACCTAACGGTTGTTTGTATCACCTAAAACTAATCGAGTTAGATATATGGTTATGTATATATAAATGATCAGGATGAAGAGACGAGTTGAAATCCGGGTGACTGTCTGTCCGTCCGTCCGTCCGTGCAAGCTCTAACTTGAGTAAAAATTGAGATATCTTTATGAAACTTGGTAGACATGTTTCTTGGTACCGTGAGACGGTTGGTATTGCAGATGGGCGTAATCGGACCACTGCCACGCCCACAAAACGCCATTAATCAAAAACAAATAACTTGCCATAACTAAGCTCCGCAATAAGATACAAGACTGTTATTTGGTACACAAGATCACATTAGGGAGGGGCATCTGCAGTTAAATTTTTTTTTTAAAAAGTGGGCGTGGTCCCGCCTCTAATAGGTTTAATGTGCATATCTCCTAAACCGCTAATGCTATAATAACAAAATTCACTGGAAGCAAATGTTTCTAGCACTTCTATTGACGGTATGAAAATAGTTGAAATCGGGTGGCAACTCCGCCCACTCCCCATATAACGGTACTGTTAAAAACTACTAAAAGCGCGATAAATCAAGCACTAAACACGCCAGAGACATTAAATTTTATCTCTGGGATGGTATGAGATGACTCTATAGGAACCGCGTTCAAAATTAGACATTGGGCGTGGCACAGCCCACTTTTAGGTGAAAACCCATATTTTGGGATCTGCTTAACCGATTTCAACCAAATTCGGTGCATAATGTTCTTTTCATGTTTCTATGTCATAGTGCGAAAATGGGCGAAATCGGACTACAACCACGCCTACTTCCCATGTAACACCATTTTCAATTCCATCTGATTCTTTCACTTTCCACTATGCAAATCAGGTAACAATGATTATATCGGGGTAAAACTTTGCGTGAATAATGCAATTAAAGTATGCCACCTTGCGCCCAAAAATTGTCTAAATCGAACCAAAACTGTTCAAACCCCTAAGTACTAAATATGTGGACCCCAGTGCCTATAGTTGACCTTCTACCGAAAATATCAGTCAATCCACAAAGAAATCTCAAACGAGTATACCATTTGACTTTGCGAGAGTATAAAATGTTCGGTTACATCCGAACTTAGCCCTTCCTTACTTGTTATTTATTTATTTTTTCAACAAACGGGTTTTTTGACTCGGTTTTTAGGCGTCGTGAACTCTCCAAGGGCGAACCGTTTAAACCACAACAACAGGCCAATTTGGTCACACCAACAGCCGATGTAAAACGTATTTCTGCACCGGAGGGTAAGCACTTAGAAGAGCGTCGTCGCAATGTCACAACCAGTGTGGATGGTGGTGCTGCCATTAAGAAGTCAGCAACTGAAGCGGCAATAACCACCACACACAAACGCACCTCGACTGTTTTCGGCAAAGTTTCGAAATTCCGTCATCTAAAAGGTACGACCGGTCACAAATCCACACACATTGAGAATCTGCGCAATCTTAGTCGTCAGATACCGGGTGAATGTAACGGCTTTCATGCTAATCACGAACGTGTCGCTGTACCCTTATCGGGTCCTGGCGGTAAAATAGCCATATTCGAGTTAAGTCGTCCGGGTCGTCTACCCGACGGTGTTATACCATCATTGGTTAATGGTAGCAACATAATGGATTTCCAATGGGATCCTTTCGATTCGTCACGTTTGGCTGTGGCCTGCGATGACGGCATTGTTAAATTGTGGCGCATACCAGAAGGTGGACTCAATGAGCCAACAAACACGCCGGAACGTGAACTTATTGCACATTTGGATAAGATTTACTTTATACGCTTTCATCCGTTAGCTGAAGATGTGCTCTTAACAGCCAGTTATGATATGACAATTAAATTATGGGATTTACGTACTTTGGAAGAGAAAATACAATTAACTGGTCACACCGATCAAATATTCGATTTGGCCTGGAGCCCTTGCGGTAAAATGGCCGCCACCGTGTGCAAAGATGGCAAATTGCGTGTCTACAATCCACGCAAGTCGGAGACACCCATACGCGAAGGCAACGGTCCGGTGGGAACGCGTGGAGCGCGTATCACTTGGGCGCTGGAGGGTCAATATATCGTCTGCACTGGCTTTGATAAGTGAGTAAAAGCATTTATAAGTGCATGCATTCATTTACATACATATATTGTATTTTTATAAACTATAATCTCTAATATATTATTTTGCTTTTATTTGTAGAGTTTCTGAGCGCCAGATAAGCGTTTACAATGCACAAAAGCTGAATGCACCACTGAATATGGCCAGTCTGGATGTCTCACCATCCATACTGATACCTTACTATGATGAGGACAGTTCGACATTGTTTGTGACGGGCAAAGGTGACTCGACCATTTACTGCTATGAGATTACGGATGAGGAGCCATACATTTGTCCTCTATCGCATCATCGTTGCACATCACTGCATCAAGGTTTGAGTTTTCTCACCAAAAATCATTGTGACGTCGCGAGTGTGGAATTTTCGAAAGCGTACAGACTAACTAACACGACTATTGAACCGCTGAGTTTCACTGTGCCACGCATTAAGGTATGTGTTAAAGACCTTGCTTAGCAGCACACTAGTAGTATGTGTACTTACACGCCTCTTTCTTTTAGAGCGAACTATTTCAAGACGATCTCTTTCCGCCAACACGCGTCACATGGAAGCCCACAATGTCTGCGGATGAATGGTTTGCATGCAACGATAGGAAAGCGACTAAGTTGAGTTTGCAGCCTGAAGGCATGGAAGCTTGTAAGTGTTCTTCGAAATTATATAATATTTACTTAGAGAGTTCACTCATTCACTTATTGATTCTTTCTTTCAAGTATCATCCATTCAGCAAGTCGCCCCCGCTAAGAAGATAGAGCATGCGGGCAATGGCAGTAGTGGCGGCGCAATGACTCGAGCGGAATTCGAAAAGAATAAACAACAAGAGGTAATTGCTATATAAACTACTTTAACAACAATATTGACATTTCTCTCTCTCTCTCTCTTCCAGATTCAAAAGTCAGTGAGCGCCCGCTTGGAGTACAACACCAAACTGGAGCAGGACGACATGGAAGGTGTGGATGAAAATGAGTGGCAAGAGGATTAAACGATTTTGTCACAAGTAAAATAAGCAAAAGCAGCCAGTGTGTAACTAAGCGCTGGCATTTAGCAGTATATTATATTAAGTTAATGTTTATGAGCGTAAATGAGTATGAAGCGGGCATACCATTAGATAACTTTTATATGTATGCAAAGCCATACAGACAAAAATATATATTTTTTAAATATATTTAGAAACTATATTCGTTTTCACAGTAGATTCTCATTCAGTACATTCGAAGCATTTATAATTACAAGCAATAGTATAACAGTTATATAATTATGCTGAGAAAAAATTTTATAATATCACTTCCAATAGGAATTGCTAACATATTCGAAAAAGTCAATCAGTAAATATTTGAGATATTTGATAATTAAAAACTAAACACTTCCAGGGACCAAATTTACATTACAATACAAAAAGAACAAAGGTATATAACGCAAAAGACTGCATATAAACGTATTTTAGTTAGTTGGAAAATATTTATGTGTACCGTAAACTTCCTTTTTTATTATAAACTAAATTTATAATTAAAGAAATTTATACATATTTTAATTAATACTCAAGATTTGCCAAAAAGAAATATGAACATGAACTCGATATTAGCATACCACAAGAAAAATTAACTATTAAATATTTTTTTTAATGATATATAAAGCGTTGTTTACTAAAAAAAAAAGCGTAATATGTTAAGCTGAAATTTGAGGTTATAAATGTGAATTTTTTTTTATTTACGACTTAACGCAAAATTGTATAAGACATTCGCCAAACGCATTTAGTTTTATTTGAAGGAAAGTGTCTAATTAAAATTGTTGCCATATGACATGCAAATTCCTCTTGATTATTTGCAAATATTTAATGACCTTATAATTAAATTGATATTTATATACATGTATGTGTAGTTGATATACTGTGAAATATGCATACGTACATACCGTAATTAAGGCATACAAATTTATGTAATCTATTTTATAACTGATAACTAATGGATAAACTAATGAAATCATTATTATTATGATGATGATGATTATTATTATAATGACAAAGCTGATGTGACAACTTTTTTCTCTTTAACATACACATATGTATTTATGTTTATTATCTTTTATAATTAACTGTAAATTAATAATTTATAATAACATAAACTACAAAAACATAACAACTTATGTTACAAAGAAAACTTTTGCTCTCTAGTCTTCGGGTAAAGAATACATATATACATATATTTTTGTTTTGTTTTTGGAAATTTAAAAACTTTCTGCTGCACTACTCGTAAATACTACCTTCAAACAATCAAGCGATAAATGAACCGTTCAATATGCAACTTTCAGCTGCAACATTACTTGTTTGCAATATTATAAGGGCATTGCACTACATAAAGGAAGGGGAGAGAAAATAGACATATAATAGTTGAAATACAGAGTACTTTTTAATTATTATTATTTTTTTTAATTTTTTTAAATTTTTTTCTTAATTATTATTATTATATTAATATATTTATATTTATTTTTTTTAAATTTATTTTTTATTTATTATTTTTATTTATTTTTTATTTATTATTTTTGTTTTATTTATGATTTTTTTTTATTTATTTATTATTTTTATGTTTTTTTAATTTTTTTTTTATTTATTTATTATTTTTATGTTTTTTTAATTTTTTTTTTATTTTTTTAAATTTTTTTTTTATTTTTTTTAATTTATTTTTTTTTAATTTTATTTTATTTTATTTTATTTTTTTTTTTACGGGATATTTGCAAAGATAAACTATTACCAATAACAGTATATCCACATATTCATACAACAGAAAATTCTTCCTGCTCAACATAATCTCTAAATGTACTGCGCAATGCCCTATACAATATTGCTCAATATAATAAGTTAATGTTGTCGCTGTGAAAGCAATACTAAAATACATATTAAAAAAAAAAACCAATCGCTGCATAACGAAAAGACTTCAATAAAATATTGCCATAATGTTTACATAAATTTTTATACCAGAAAAAATATTACAAATTAAAAAGTATTTTGAAAATCTAAGAAGTATTTACACTTATTGAGAATTCAGAAAATAACGTTTACCGTAACAAGTGAATAATAATATTACAATAAAAGTGTCACACATATAGATACATATTAAAGCAACAACTCAGGCCCACAATATTGGTGCTGGTCGTCGTTCTTACGCAACTTATCGAATAAATAAGTAAAATAAATACGTTTACTAAACTTTTAACGACAACAACCGCATACATGCACATTTATAAACAAGCAATGTTCGATATCAGCTACAATTTAAGACACACAACCCTACATACATACACCAGTAATGATATATTGATCGCCCATAAGCTAACGACAATTAAAAAAAAACAACACCAGTAGTTTTAGTATAACAACAATAAATACACAATATTTACAACCGCGCCCCCTCCGCCCCGATCGACTCAATAATACTAATACTAATAAATAGTAATCGTAAAATTAAGTAAACAAAACCTAAATTTGACATTTGCAGTCGTTGCAGACGATTAATTTTGCTCACACAATGTTTTGCAATTATTTTTGATATTATGTAAAAAAATGTAGGATAATAATTTTAATATTCATATTCTAATATAATGGGTATTTAAATATTTTTTTTAGTATTTTTTTTTTAAATATTATTTTTGTATATTTGATTTTTTTTATAGTTAAAAAAATTTTTTTTTAAATTATTTTTTTTAAATATTTTTATTTTTTTTTTAAATTTTTTAAATATTTTTATTTTTAATTTTTTTTTTAAATATTTTTATTTTTAATTTTTTTTTAAATATATTTTTTTTAATATTCGTCTTTTCGTTACAATTACATATTAAATAAACGAGATTTAAAAAAACTGCAATAAATTCATTTCAAAAAATTCGTTTTGAAACAAAAGAGCAGATTCATCACATAAAAGATAAAAAGTAAACACAATATTTACTAAGCATATTAATAATAATATTTTATAATATCAATATTAATTTTTGAGTATTAAGTAATAATAAAATAAATATATTTATATATCCAAAAGCAAACATGTTTTAATTGCGAAAACCAATAATTAATAATGAATAATTTGGTTGAGATGAAAATAAAAATAGAACAAAAAAGCAGAGAGTTTGAGACTATGTGGACCTCATTAATGTTTTGGTTGCGAGAAATAAATAAATAAGCCAATAATTTGCGACTGAGTGCGCCGAATCCTTCGTGCAATGTCTGCAGGGTATTATGGATACACAACTGATTATAGAAAATCTGGCATGCTGGTCACCCTGTATATTCTTATGTTCTCCAAGTAACGGTTGGTGCAAAAATTGGCTAATGTTTATTTTTTTTTTTGAAAAGTCGTATAGGAAAAGTTTTATTTGGATTATTTAATCAATTTAAAACAATGGTGCACATGCGAAATATATTCCGCGCCTGCTAATATGCAGACAAGCTGCTACATGCTAAACAACCGTAGAGGAAGCTGGCCAGCCGTACTATACCAAGACGCTCAAGTAAACTACATATTTAAAATTACTACATTATATATATATTTGTATTAAACTTTTGCACATTTACATACATCATTAACATCTAAATGATTTATTTTTTGTGCTCGTCCATTTCAAACACATTTCCAATAATATATATTCTAAAAAAGATTCATTTTATATAATTTTATAACTCTTACTTTAATGCTAAAATAGATTTCGTTTGCACAAATATGCGGCGTAATAAGTTTCAAGCATAAACTGCGGTTATTAATCACAGACTCGAATGCATTTCTTTTAAACCTGTATTACTGCCGTTCATATTCCCTTTGTTGACTTTATAAACTTAGCACTAAAATCTATTTGGCCTTTTTTTATAATCACTATTTACACTTACATAATCTAAATTATTAATCAATTAATATATAATAAATGTATACATATTTATACTATATATGCATAACTATAATTTATGATGAATTTTATACATTATGATTGTATAATTACTAAAATTATTAAAGACTAACGTAAATTAAAAGACTGATGTGCAAGTCTCAAATGTGATCTCTACCATTGTATTGTGCCGCTATGTGTGCTTTCGTGGCGAAAGAAATGTTAAAAGTGGGTGCTGCTTGTGGATGGTAGATTAGCTCCGGTGGCTAGCAATTCGGACGATAGTTGCCGCCTAAAGTACGATCTGTAGCGACAATTGTGGCGCCGGCAACATTAACTTGCTGTTGTTGTTGTTGCTGCTGCTGCTGCTGTTGTTGTTGAGCCGCAGCGATATGCGGTGTGGCGTTTATAAATATATTTGCAGCACCAGCATTTGCATTATGAAGTTGTTGTTGCTGCTGCTGCTGTTGAACGTGATGCTGTTGAGCTTGCACTTGGGCCGCGGTTACATTGTGAGAGGTAGTGACTGGGGAATTGGTGGCGGTGTTTAGCTGCAGTAGCTGCTGTGTTGCGGGTTGTTGCATTTGTAAACGCAATAAATTCAATTGATTAGCGTTGATAGCGATCTAAGAATAAACAGAAATAGTTATGGTGCTGAAATGAAATATGCGATATGCATTCAACTTACGGGCACGTTGGTCAATTCGCCTGTTGGTGTTACCACCTGCTGCAGCAGTTGTATTTGTGGTTGTTGTTGGTGCTGTTGATGTTGCGCCAAATTTTGTAAAATTGTCGCTTGCTGGTGCTGCGCAGGATTGGCTGGCGCCGGTGTGGCAGTGAATTGTCCATTCGGTCCTGCTGTCAATATAAGCTGTTGTGGTTGCTAATGATCGAAAGACATATTTATAAGTGAAATTTGCTATTATCTTTACTTGAAACTAAATGTATTCACTTACATGAGTTGTTATAAAATACTGCGGTTGCGCCGGCTGCTGTATGATTTGCAGTTGTTGCTGCGGCGCCGCATTTTGTCCATGTGCTGCATTTAAAGCCTCCGGCGTGGCAATAAAGTACTGCATTTGCTGTGGTTGTGTCGCGGATGGTTGCTGTATTATTTGTAATTGTTGTGGTGCATGCATAGTGGTATGCGCTTGCTGTGTCTGTTGTGGTTGGGCAGTCGCTGCGGCCAATGTATCGGCATTAAGCGCGCCAAAAGTCAACACTTCACCTTCCGCTGTTTCCATCTTAACGGGCAAAGTTACGGTGCCTGCAGTCATGACAGCATTTGCTCCAGCTGTAGTTGATGAATTATTTACCGTGTTCACATTAGTACTCTGTTGCTGCGTGTCCTTTTTCTGGCCACTACTCGTGCTGGGTTTTATATCTTCTCGCGGCACAATATCAATCAGAAAATCAAATTGATCATAATTAGCTATGGCTTGTGCAATATCTGACCGTTGCAGTGTGCGTCGTTTGCTTTCTTCAGTATGTATCCAGGCACGCATTGTAAGCTCTTGTATGAAATACTCACATGCTTTGGCAAAGAGGAGTGGCGCTTCGGCCGCTATCATCTTTGCATTTTCATCTAATTTCATAATTTTTTTAATCCGTGCTAGCGGTAGTGCTTGATGTTTGGCATCTACTTGATTTATCGCTCGCACATCCGCCATAATGTTCTGCCAGAAGTTGTCAATGGTGGGTGGGGGTTTGCGTACAGCAGCCGTGCGCTGTGTTTTCGGTGATTGCTTTTCTTTGGGATTATTGGCGACACTACTGCTTGATACTACCACATCACCCGATATGCTATATGTTGCAGATGATATGATATGGGTGGTATTTATTTGATTATTGCTACTACCATGCCGACCACCACTGGTAGTGGCAGCTACGGACACAGAGCCGCCACTACTACTCGGCGTGTTGGAGTAGGAGTGCGACATTATTTTAACTGATATTTATACACTGCACTGTGTTTAATGTAATGGTGTAATATTTTA
Source organism: Bactrocera oleae (assembly GCF_042242935.1). NCBI lineage: Eukaryota > Metazoa > Arthropoda > Insecta > Diptera > Tephritidae > Bactrocera > Bactrocera oleae. The sequence goes on from NC_091539.1 coordinate 58,537,795, forward strand.
CACGTTCTTAATGACAAATGTGCAAAAAAATGTGAATAAAATAATTTTTGGCGTCAAACTTGTCACTGTTGTGTTCCACTTTTTTATTGGTTTCACTATGCTTCCTCTTCCTAATTTAGTCAATCACATCTAAATCTTCACCGTGACCAGCGTAATCGATAAACAGAAATCGATAAACTTAAAAATTAAAATTTTGGAAGTATACTTTTTTTTGTTGTAACATCGAAAAGCAAATATTTAAGCAGAATTAATGTACTGTTTGCACAATATTGATTCAAAAAAGAAGCGTAACATACTCTGAAAAGCCGAAATTGCTTTTTATATTCTACAAGACATTTACATGTATTTGTTTCAATTTGCATCATTGTGAATACTTCATATCTGTTATCAATGGAAATGACAACTCGCCAACAGCCGGCTTTATTTTCTTGTTTGTTGGCAAAGTAGAAACAAACCGCCTGAATTTTGTGTTATTAGCAGCTGCAAGGATGGAGGTACATTTTTGGAAGATTTTCGCTCTATCCAGCGCAGTTAAAATATTGCTAATTCCTTCACCGTAAGTCAAATTCAAAGGGCAACCAATATAAAACATCAATGTACTATAACAACAACTCGATCTTAGTCACTCCACAGATTTCGAAGTGCACCGCAATTGGTTGGCCATAACGCATTCATTACCCATTAGTAAATGGTATTATGAAAATACTAGCAATTGGACACTAGACTATCCACCATTTTTTGCATATTTTGAATGGCTGCTAGCTTATCCCGCGTCCGTTGTGGATACGCAAATGGTAGTTCTAACAAACCTCAACTATGCTTCTACGGCTGCAATTTACTTTCAACGTTGCTCTGTGATTGTAATGGATCTATTGTTCGCTGTTGGAGTACGACGATGTCTATGGGCGTTAAAAATATCGCAATCATCGCAACAATCCTTTGCAGCGAAGATCTTACTTTTGTTTAATGTAGGATTGTTGTTTGTGGATCATATGCATTTCCAGTATAATGGTTTCTTATTTGGTATACTATTGCTGAGTATAAGTTTGCTGCTAGAGGAACGATATCTGCTATCAGCATTCACATTTGCCGCATTGCTGATGTTTAAGCATATATTTCTTTATATGGCGCCAGCTTTTGCAGTTTATCTGCTCAAGTTTTATTGCCTGGATTCAAAGTGTGCTAGGAATGCAGTAATTTGTATTATTAAATTGGCAGTTGTCGGCTTAACACCTATTGTAGCGGCTTTCGGACCATTCTATAATCAGTTGGATCAGGTGCGAATTTATATCTTTCAAAAAGTACAACAAAATTATAGTCATGCACTTTTCAGGTATTTAGTCGCCTATTTCCCTTTAAACGTGGCTTGACACATGCTTATTGGGCGCCAAATTTCTGGGCGCTCTATAATACTGCCGACAAAGTTGCTGCCAAATTGCTACGCATTCCAAATTCAACTGGGCCTTCAACCACTTCTGGTCTTGTGCAAGAGTTTGAACCACAGTTCTTGCCTAGCATAACGCCGCGCACCACATTTGTGCTGACGTTGCTCTTTATGTTGCCAATATTGATAAAACTCTTTTTCTACACGTCAAAAAGGTAGTGCACTCTTTGCTTGTTTAATTGCCCTTGTAATATGCCGCCTCAACATAATCCAATTCTTTTAATAGTGAATCAAAAGCTACATTTTTACGTGCCGTTGTTATCTGCTCTTGTTCTTCCTTCATGTTCGGCTGGCACGTCCATGAGAAGGCTATATTAATGTGCCTTATTCCACTGTGGTAAGCAGCTTTTTTGCATTTACATTGTTATTTCTACAGTTTTTCAACTTTTCAGCTTGCTTTTCGTACTCCACTCAACGGATGCCAAACACGCATACTGGTTAAGCATTTTTGGTTATTTCTCGCTATTTCCATTACTTCACCAATCGTGCGTGTTGCTGCTGCGTTATGCTCTCTATCTGGCCTATGTGGCTTTCATGTACGGACAATTGGCCAAACTGTATCCAAACGAGCGCCAAATCAAAATGCATATGCTAGAATATCTTTACATACTTGGTTGTGTATTGCTTCCCATATATGAACACAACATAAGTTCATTTTTACGTTTAGATAAAACACTGCCATTTTTACCGCTACTACTGACATCTCTTTACTGTGGTTTAGCTGTTACATACTTTTTCATTCGTTATTATTTACATGCACTCACTATAAGTGCCTCTGCATCTTTTACATTTACAAATAATTTTAAGCCCAATACAAAAAGTACAAAAACCGTTAAAGCTAAGAATAAGCCAAAATCAAAGTTGTTCAAGTCAAAGTTGAAGCCGCAATAAAAGTAACTGTTGTATTGTAATTGCGTAGTGGCTTCCTTGTTGTTGTAACACAATGCAACCAAGCGCTTGAGGCGCGTCTGGGATAACCACGCATCGGTCGAATGTTGGCATTGTCGTAAAGCCAATAAAGATTATTTTTGAAGAAGTAAGTTTTGCCATTGTTTAATGTCGCTGCTGCATCAATGTGGCTTGGAATGCCGGGCCAACGGCACATAGGCTTCGGGTAGCCAATATCTAGCATTTTCAAGCGATCATTATAACGCCAAAATCTTTCGCCAGCAAAAATATACGTTCGATTATTTTTTGCTGCAAAAAACAGGAAATATGCATTAATTTCGCTCGTAACAGTGCCGTTAAATAAACACAGAAACTTACGCCACAACATAACGGCGTCGATTTTTGGCATATAATCTATCAAATTTTCTATCGGAAGCGGGCTATTTTCGATGAGCGTTGGAAGCTTACCCTGTGCGTAGCTGAATACCCAATATTTGTCGCCTGGTACAGAGAAGGTAATATGCATTAATTACGCGGTAAATAACAATAAAGTACAGTTATAAATAAATAATTAATAAATACCTGTAAAAAACACGCCGGCGCCATCGTAGCGCTCATAAGCAGCATCGATACGTTTGACATCAGCCGGTAGAAATGGAAACGTTTCGTAAATGCTCAGCGGATAGCTACGGAAAGAAAACGTTTAAAAGTATATTTTTAAATGTTTCATTTTCATTGCTTGAAATACCCGTTCATAACGGTATAACGTGGCGTTAACTTGTAGACATATTCATTCTTGAAAACGTGTACCGTTCCATTTAGCACGCTCAAGGCATCGAAATGGCCGAGACAAATATTTGGTATCTTTGAAAGTTCGGGTTTTGGCCATAAAGTGGGTAGCGTTGGAATAGGGTGTGGTATATCTGTATTGCTTGTTGAAAGTTCTGTTAGTTTTGTGGTACTCGAAGCGAAGCGGCTCTGTAAAAAACAAAAAATACAAAAACTTAGTTTATTATTTACTGCATTAATTGCTATGGTTTCATAGCCGAATCGGTTGAGCATTAACACTTGTAGCGCAAAATTCCGAATAAAATAAAATGTCAGATTCAACTTCAGCAGTATAAATCTGAAATCAAGAATTTGAACATTGCAACTGTTTTAATTTTAAGAACCACAGCGTAAAGGGGCTGCTACTTGATTAGTCGTAAAATTACGACTAATTTTGTCGACGACGTAAAATAATACACCGAATAGACTACGAACGCAACTAATTTCAGATACGCACTGAACGCCATTCACACAGCAGTCAATAACAACCTCCCCGACTCCGTTACAGTGAATGTTGTATCTGGAGTCAATCCATCGCCCATTACCTACCAAAAGTTCGAGTTGTCTCCCGACTTTGAAGTGATCCTTGCGCAACTTCGTTCTGGTAATTGTAACAGGTTAAACTCCTACCTATCCAGTATCGACCTCAACATAAAATATGTACCAAATATCAGTCCCCACGTGATTTTAACCACCCTAACCACCTTTTTGCATGCCCAATGAATCCCACTCATCTAACATCCCACTCTCTACGGTCCGATCTCGTCGAAACAGCACTTTTTGTTTAGGGCTCCTTAGTTGAACCCTAATTTGGGTTTAGATACCCGCTACAATAACAACGGAGGTCTGCGAGTCCGTACATATTGCAGTTGGCACTTCCTATAACTAGTTAATGTATCTGTTCACGCTCTTTACTAGTTTTGAACTAAGCTTATGATTTACCTTCCCTAAATCGTTTAACTCCTACTTATCTCAGCTTCACAATATCTCCAACAGAAAATAACATTTTTTTCGCCAGAGTTTATCGCTCGGCTTCGACCTCCACAAAATTTTGATTTAGAATATACTTAAATTGATTGTATCATGATAATTATTGAGACAATTTTTCAGCTAAACCAGTTTGCCTGCCACTTACGTACTTTATGTTGTTTTACGGTCTCGTAATCGTCATGAAAAGACGGCAATGTGATCTTAGTTGTCTGCTTGGACCGCTCTTCTTTCTTCACATGGAAAGTGGCAGCGGTTACCGCTAACTGCGGTTCTTCCGATGTATTTACAATATTCTCATCATCTTCCAAAACTTTAGTCACTGCAATGTCAAGCTCATTGAAAAATACTACTCAATACTAAAAACAAATCTTACGGTATATGGTATACATAGCTAATGTGTCATCATAATCTAGTGTTGTACCCGCTCCAGGACCTTTATAGTATGGAAACATAATTGAATTGTAATGTGGCGAATGAGCCAAACCCAAACTGTGACCGATTTCGTGTGCTGCAACTGCGTAAAAGTCCACACCCGTCGCTAGAGTAGTGGAGTTCTCCTGCCAATTTTCGTCCTCATCAAAGTGTACATCACCGCCCCAAGAACCCATTTCATAGGGGTAGAAAGCATGTGCCAATATATTGCCAGGTCCATCGAAAGCAAAACTATACAAAAAGTAGAACAAGCATTAAATTTTATTAACTGAAACTTAGATATTATAGAATATTCTCTATAGCACTTGTCTCCGTGATATCGTGTGCCAAAGTATATTATTATATCGGCATCGGTGTCATTAACGCGCTCGAAACGAAGACCACTATACCGTGCCCATAGCTCAAGAGCCCGTGCGATGTCACGCTCCACTTGAGGTTTTGGAATTTTGCGGGACCAATTGCTGATGCTATGAATGATATTGAAAATTTAGAATTTAAAATAACATAGCTGTGCGTTGTAATGGTATTTGGTATTGTGTAGCAAAAACAGACATACTTGGTATCTAATTAGACTTCGAAGTTATTCTGTCTGCTCAGAAAGATCTGTGAGTTCTTGGTAATTGATCGACACGAAGTAACATATCAAGTTTAGTATACCGTCCCCAAAATTATTTGTAGATGGCTCTAAACCGTTTTATACTCCTATGTATGTACTTTCCATGGATATGTGGGGGCAGCTTTCTAGACACGAGCTCAGTTAAAATGAAGAAAGACTGTAAGTTTTTGGGTTATACAAGGTGGGTGATAAAATTTGTTCAAACATTCAGTTTATTTTGTTTTATTTTGGGGAATGTAGTACTAACTGAACTGAGTTGTCAACGTGTGCGACTCTAAAAAGGAGCCATACCATAAAGGGGCGTGTTTATCGTCCGAAAAAAAAAACAGACCGAAATGAACGGCGACGGTAAGTAGTGAACGTAAAGAACTTGAGGCATTCTCAGACAGGTAGAGCATCAGATAATTGTATCAGAATGTACGGCGAAGTATCAACATTAGATTGAGATTGAGATAATATTAGTGGATTATATAGAAAATACGAAGAACACAATCTCAAATAATAAAACTGACAAAAAACAGCAGACCTGTTTTTTCGAATTTGAAGCGGTTTCTGAGAGATGAAAAATTGTTATACCTAAACAGGGTATATTAAGTTTGGTACGAAGTTTGTAACAGCCAGTAGGAAACCCTAATAAATAATATATTTATATAAATAATCAGCTTGACGAGCTGAGTACATTTAACCATGTCTGTCTGTCTCTCCGTCCGTCTGTAAATATGCGAATTAGTACCTCAGTTTTCGAGATAATGATCTGAAAATTTTCCTTTCCTTCTCAAGAATGCTTCCTCATTTGTAGAAACCTCGGACCACCATAAAGCTGCAAAACAAACTGACCGATCAAAAACAAGTTCTTGTATGGACTCTTTTGTATTTGTGAAGGGTATTATAGCTGCGCTGCAACCGAAGTTAATGTTTTTCTTGAGTTTATTTATTCGAGTCAACCATCTGATGATAGAAGCGAAAAATGGAAACAGTCTCTGCGATGTAACGACCAAATGGAGTAAAGTATTTGTGGTTTTATATTGTCTGTCGAGTGGCGACCTAGCCGATAAGCCATTTCTTGAAGCATTAGATTTGGCCTTAGCAGTGGTTTTAATGCATCGAAGTTTAGTCACTCGCACTTTTAAACTTTGTACTTTCAGTCTTGACTTTGCTTTGCTTTTTACGGTTACACAAACACCACTACCACAGTTATTAGACATACTACTTACAGGTAACGTATACGCCGTTTCTTCCAGGTAGGCGCACCGACCACAAAACGTTTGCGGCGTACTCTAAAATCGCTTCCGGCTCGTGACTCACTCCTTCTGTCTCTGATGCTTTGCTCGTAAGCGCGCTGTGTGCTGCTTGTGAGATAATAGGGAGTGCCTTCAATGTCAGGGACGCCGCAGCGTGGTTTACTGAAGAGCTTAAAAGTGAATAAAAACTAAAATTAACACATTGCTGATGCGGGCGCAAGAGTTTTAAGTGCCGTTAAGTTCAACACACGCTTATCATTATCAGCACTAATTGCATGTTTTATGTTTATGTAAATGATTCTTAGTCTTTTGTTTAGACTCCAACCTCCAACGTTTGATTGTCCAGCTCGCCCGTCTGATTGAGCGCTCCATATTTTTGTACATTCTTTATCGCTTCGATAATCGCCGACTCATGATAAAGTGATTCCGAATCGCTTGGATTGGTCTCCAAGTAGCCAAAGCGACGCATAAAACGCAACTAAAATTAGAATAACAATAGTTGACAATACAATTTGTTTTGGTTTTTTTTTTATTGTTCTTATTCTTGTTTCGCATACAATTTCCGGTGGCGGCACTTCAATGTTCCGTTTTTCGCGCGCATCCGTTTTTTGCACAATTTCTTCAATCTTTGCTGTTGTTGCACTTATTGAATCTTGTATATTTGTATTTGCTGGTGCTTGCCGCGTCTCCGACGTTAGCGCCAAGCAAATAATCAGACAAAGCCAAAGTGACGTCATAATTTCGAAAATTATTAACACATTTCCTTTTACCGCTGCACGCACGCACAGTTCCGCTCGGGGAGAGCAGATTTTCGCAACTGATTTAAGAGTGCGTCCACGCAGTCGGTCGGAGGGGCTATGCATTCACTTAGCGCTGTGCGCTTATCACCAAAGCGTGCGTAAAATATACATAAATATATGTTTTTTTATTGTTTATAAATGTGATGGCGTTGAACCAAGCTTGATATATGAGGCGTGACTTAACGGCGCAAGATAAGTGCTAGTGATGAGCGCTGTGTATTTGTTTTTAATCGTTATACAAGTAAATCGGGTGTTGCTAATCGAAGCTTATAGAGTATCCAGTTCATAATATGGTGTACTATACATTTGATTTTCTCTGTCGTCAATTATTTTTTTAATGCGACCTTTTTTTTTTAAATAAGCGAATTTTTCTGTAACTAGCAGTGCATTCTTGCATTCCTTAAGTGCTGTTCGTATCATTTTAAAGAATTTTAAAGAACAACTCCTTCCAAAAACTGATTTTTATTATTCATAATAGTAGCTATCGAAGGTGATAAATCGATTTTGTGATGTTCCAACTATTCGTTACCATGTTTCTGGTACCAATCTTCGACTGTTTTAATACTGTATAAGGTCGGTCATTAACACTTTACTGCCTATAAATTTCATTCCAACTTTTCCATCTTTCCAAATTTTTTTTCTTTCCAACTTTCCTGAGAATTGGGAAAGTTTTCTCTGGCCCAGTTCCAGAGAATACGGTAAAATATCGCCATCTTCCATCCTTAATTTTTCATCATTTTGAAGACAATTCACAATAAAAGACTTCGTCGCTGTATGCAAAAAACTGGAATAGACGATTTTCACAAGCTTCTTTTGAGGCAAAATTCCACAAAAAAAATTGCATTCGTAATACACAGGAACAAGTAGAAACCATAAATGTAGCGAGTAGCTATGGATATAAATATTATATTTGGCCTGGCGTTGTCCGGATGAAACATAATCTCTCTTCTATTGACCTAAGCTAGCCACATTTGGGCTATTGCTTCCTTCAGATGGTCCAATTGTTGACAGTACGGGTCTGAATTAAGCTTTTGGTCGTAAAGTAGATGATTTCTTGCCAAACCCACCAAATACATAGTAAAATCTACCTAAACATCAATGCTGGCTTGGTTATCGTTTGCGATGGCTCATCACAATTCGACAATGATAGATACCGCATGAAGTTGTTGTGAATGATTCACGATTAATCACTAGTAACCATCCATTTCAGAAATGGATCGATTTCGTTGCGATTCAGCAGCGATTCGAGTATGGGAATTTAGTCTATGAGTTTTTTTTGCGTAAAACGAAATCCAAATTGCGCGTGATTGTCTGAAACATAAAGAAAAAACTGTAAAATATAGCTCTTTGCTGGTGTCCACCTTTGACGTCTTCTAAAACAATACTGTGTCAAAAAACCTCAAAACTGTCTGAGAAGTTTTTTTAGTACGAATCTTATCCTGTCTAACGATATACGACGTGAGATATAGATTACTAAAGCGATCTATTAGAAAAATAATGAATCTCTTTTTACTAGACCTATAATATATATTAAGTATATCGCTAATCAGTGACCGAGAAAGAGAGGGGATCAGAGATCGGGGACAATTCGTTCCAGTCCCTGAGCTCTCAGAGCGACCCTGTGTTCTACAAAATTTTTTTGCGTATATTTTCTCTCCAATAATTGATGGATTAGGTAGCCCGCATTCTTTATCCTCCCAGAGTACCGGTTTTCTCTCTACGTCCCTGCCTTTAATACACTATGACAAATAAGAATGTACATGGTTGTTTGTGCGTGCTTCGGGTCATCTCCGAAATCGCAAATTTATTTTGAAAAGTTTCCGTCTTTTCTGCTTCTCCACCCATACCCTCCTTTTTACCACCACATTTCTTCGCCATTGGGTAGAAAACAAAATATATATACTTTTTATTTGATGCAAACACAACAATTCATTATACATACATACATTTATACAATGCGTTTGTGTACATACATACATGTAACTATGATTATTTAGCTATAATATTTTACAAGCATTTCGTTAATTTTTTATTTTATTTTAACATTACATTTTTTTTTCAACTTAATCGCTCATAAAATTTTTTACATATACATATCTTATATAACAGCTGCTGTTTATTTGTAAATAACATGTGTTTAACAAATATTTGCTCATTTTCATTACTCGGCTCGAACATTTTTTTCCTGATGTTGCATACCTTTACTCCCATTATTCTTTATCCATTAACCCACTTTTCCAACCGCTTTGGTTTCCTCCTCATCTCAGTAATGATTGCGACGTTTGTTCGAGGGGCAATACTCGGCGTACTCCTCCCAAGTACAGCCAACCTTAGTGCAACACTCATTCGTAATCGAGGGCGCATCGGCGCGTCGTGTACGCAACAGCGTGTTGACATAATTCAATTTAAGCCAGGTGCGTGCGATGGCTAGAAAGACTTACAGTGTTAAAATTACAGTGACTTACAGTTTTATACTACATAATAATATATTATATATAATAAGACAAAAAAATTGGACTCGTCACTCACGTTTGCTTCTTTTTTGCATTGCTTCATCGTCCATACGTTTGCGATTGCGTCGTGTTAGACGATAAATATCCTTCTCACAAGCCCAGAACAGTTGACGTATCAATTTGTCGCGACAGCGCGAGTGCGTCTCTTGATGCCAGACATTTTCCCAATCCGATTGTGATCTATAATAGTTCGAAAAAAAATTAATTTGTGTAATTAGCTATTTTTGCGACGAATTTTTAAATCGTCAACGAACGGCCGATGGATTTTATAAGTATTTTTTTCAGAGACTTATACAAAAGCTTGACGAAGGTATTTAACAAGAGCCTTTCTTTGCCAGAAATTTTGATCAAATCGAGCAAAATTAAATTATTTTTATACACTCTAGATCAAACTTGACTCGGACGGGTCCATTTAAGCTGAGCGCGCAAACCGAATGGATAAAGATTTAATTTTTTCCCTAAATTGGTACAATCTTTTTTTATTTTCATGTGAAATTTGATTTTCATATATCAATTACTGTACATATGTTTGGCAGCTTTTTATTTACCACGCAAACCGTTTGTCTGACCATTTTTACCATGGAAAACAAGTTAATAACGCGTTCGCTTGAAATTTTGAGTTTCCAATGAAATCACCGCTACGGAATCGTTAAAAATGTTACAGAATTGTTTTTGGTAAGTCTACTTTATCGCGAACACAAGTATTTGAGTGGCACAAATCATTCAGTGAAGGTCGTTAAGTCATCGAAAACTTGCCTCATGAGTGGCATCCATTCGCTTCTATTAATGATGATACCATCGAAAAAGTTAAAGAAACAGTGCTTGACAATCATTGTGTTGGCATCAGAGAGATGTCTTAAGAATTCAACATCTTTTATCGATCGACTCGACACATTTTGGCTAATTTTTTGGGTATGAGGCGTGTTAATGCTAGACTCGTACCAAAAGATATGTATCTTTTGCAAAAACGAATGTTGAGTAGAGGTCGCAAAAGAGATGCTTGACAAGGTAGAGTGATGCATTACTGGTGACGAGACGTGGGTTTACGAAGATTATGTCGAAGTTATTGAATAATCTAGCCAATGGCGAACTAAATATGCGCCGAAGCCGAAAAAAACCACGACAGAGTCTGTCAAAAATCAAGGTGATGTTAATTTTTTTTTATTAACGTAGCGTGGTTCACCATCAATTCGTTCTACAGGGTCAAACAGTCAATAGGAAATACTACTTGGCCGTTTTAAGGTGCAAACCTAGCGCGTAATTTTAAAAAATTAATTTTTAAAAAATTTAAATTTAAAGATATTTACAGTCATTTAAAGGGTAGCCGCAAAGTTCAATCAGCTCCATCAGTTTAGCTTTAAATTCGTTTTTCTCGAAACAGCATTTCTCTAATTTGCTGAAGTGTTAACTCGAAGACAAATGATCCGATCCTCATGGCATTTTTTATTGCTATTCTGTATATAAACCTACATACAGTGACCTATCAGTTTTTTGCTCTGAACCAAACTTCTCTAGTTTAACCAACATTTTTTATTATTAGTTTTCATCCATGAAAAAGTCTGGAATCACTGAAGCAGTGGAGGAACTTTTTTTTAGCGCCGTCGAAGATTTCGTATAACTCAAAAACTAATTATACAAAAATTTCTCTGTGAATTCTTGAAGTATGTATAATTATACCCTGAAATTTTCAAACCAATCGATACAGTAGTTTTTTTCCAAATTCCCAAAAAACAATCAACGCTTTTTTCGGCTATCACACTAGTTATGTCCCTTAAGGCACTACGAGAAGCAATTCGTTTTTAACGCTCGCATTTATGGGAAAATGACTCAACTTTTGAAAAAACACAAAACGAAAGTCAACGCTCAGCCACCGTATTCACCAGTTTGGCTCCCTGTAACTTTTTTCTGTTTTCGAAACTGACACAACCGGTTTGGAAATCGTATCATGTGTCCATTAAAGCCTTTAAAAGTCATACGCTGAAGGGCTTGAAGACCAGCCCAGCCGAAGCTTAAAACGAAAGTATTTAAAATTAGATTAATCGTCGGCATGCTTGTATTGACTCTAAACGTGCCTATTTTGCAGGTGATCATAAATATTTGTATTAAAATTCGCGAAAATGTTTTTATTTTGTCAATGCGGATCAAGCGTTTGATTAGATGGTAATATAATGATTTTCTCAAAAATCTTACCTTTCTCGAAATAAGAGCTCCAAACCCTCTTCGGTGTGTATGGAGTCCACTTGTAAGAAATACAGTAACAAAAAGCATAGAAACAAACTGCTATTCAAAATACTGGGTGTTGGATTCATTGTTAAGCTACAACCGTGCGTTTGCCTGATTTAAATTAAACTACAATTTTAACGGGAAATCCAAAGTTCACAGATCAAGAAGCACAGTTGAGCACAATACAATTCACTACGCGGACACAAGCTAGTCCAAATGAAGTGGAACTGCACAACTGGACGAGTCGACGGCAAGGCGTAAACTGATTTCCTAACAGGCAGTGCGACAGCGTTTTCAATTCTAACTCGCAACCCATAATCCGAGCGGTTAAGCCAAATGCGCAGGTTGTCTGAGATTTAAAACACCTGCAATTCGGTGCACGGGAGTTGCGGTGTGTGGGTGGCGGCGTTTCTATGCTGCGTGGACCATATGATATTTGAAATTACGACTTCAGAAGACACCTAGTTATCATAGTTGTTGTTGTTGTTGTTGCTGTTGTTAATGTTGTTGTTGAGTGCATGTTAATTTTGGCTTCGTTTATTTAATTTTATAGCTCTTTGTATTTCATTATACTTATGCGCAACCCAACCCTCACAAACACATGCACACACATACATATACATCGATACATGTGTATGTATGTACTTATAAACATATGGCTTTTTGGCTTTCCACCGATCTAATGAAGACATATCTAACGCTGACACATGTACAATCCGGTGTATCTCTTTAATTCACTTGTTCTTGTTGCTGTTGTTGTAGTGCGGTGTAAATTAGGCACTGATAGGGTTGTGTTCGGATGCTGACACTATTACATGTTCATATCCACCTATGTATGTATGTATGTGTGGGTGTGCACACCGTCGTCCATATGGCAAAGTGCAAGTAATGAATTCATTTCTTTTCCTCACGCGCAAATATATGCGAACGCGTACAAATATGCTCATACACCTACACACACACACACATCTAAATATACTCAACTCATTTGTGGACCAACCTGTTGCGTATATTTGCGCCGTTTCATTGTTTTCTAATAAACACCGTAAAAATCTGACAGCACGAGCGTGTAAGCGTTGTTCATTAACTCCAAGCGTCGGCGGTGTAAATTATTGTAACGCAACCCTACAGGGATATTTTGCGATTGGGCAGCAAAAACTATGAAGTTCTCGACCGCAGATATTACCAACAAATCTCGAACGGAATACAACCATTTTTGAAAGTAATGGTGGTTTGTTTCGCCAATACCGTTATCTATCGCTTCTTCATGCCTTAATGATTACTTTATTGTTTGAGTTATCTTCGATAAATCCTTGGGAATCCTTGAAAATGATCAGGAATCCGATTATCTCCGCAGGAGTGTACCAATCTGATGCTGAACTAGTTGCTGATTCTAGAAAATCTCTTCGGGTTTCAGTCTGGTGGTTTGTTATTCAGTTTTTGTGGATGCTGAACAATTTGAAGCTCTGAAATTGTTGCTGTTTGAGTTGAAGTGTAAGAGTTTGCATTGTCGTGGTTTTCCTTTAGTATTCCGATTTCTTCTCTTCTGTGCCAATGCTGGTGTACTGTTTAAAATTGGCTGAAATTTGCACGAATTTGCCTTGCCTTAAAATCAATACAATAGATTTTTGTTCACTTTTGGTTTTATATGCAAATATCTGTGATCTATCGCCTGTGACGAAGTGCGACACATATGACTTCGGCAAACCGCAGGAACGAATTAATCGGCAGAACTATCGAAAATCATCACACGAAAGCACTCACGACTTAATTCTATTTTTTCTATCAAGGTGAGTACTTCAAGCAGTTCTGAATCTAATAACACTTGACTTAACTTGATTTGTATCAGAGATTTAGTGGTACTCCTCTTAAGGCGCCACTCAAAGCTGATTTTCGATTATTTTATAGTTTTCTTCGATAAAGGCCTGATACTGTAACAGTTAATCACGCACAATTTTGATTTTTTTTGGATTTCGTTTCGGTATTTTGATGTCAAACATGCACTACGCTCTGGAAGTCCAATTGTCGAAAAAGTCGATAAATAAATGGAAATCGTCGAGTCCAATCAATATCTAAACACTGTTTTGTAATCCAGGAGATACACATTGCACAAAAATCCGTTTGGAACCATTTTAAAAAAACTGGGTATAAAAAAACCTCGACGTATGGGTCCCACACGAGTTAATAGAAAAAAATCGAATGGATCAAGTTCCGATCTGCTGCTGTATCGCAAAAAAATCGACTAATTTCTGAAGCCGATGAAAATGACAAGCGAAAACGGCTAAGACCGGATTGACTGTGAGAAAGGGTTTGCTATGTGTTTGGTGAGATTGGCAGGGAATTACCCATAAGACGCTCATCTACTACGGAAACCAGTCTCAATTTGGACCTGTACTGTTAATAATTGGGCCGCCTGAAGTAAGCAATCGCCCAGAAGTCGATAGCTTTGGCCATAAGGAGAGAAATTATTTTCCATCAGGGCAACGCTAGTTCGCTCATCCACAGTGACAGAGTAGTCAGAAGCTTCGGTTGGGAGGTTCTAACGTATATACCTTATAGTCTGGTCCTGGCACCAATTGATTAGTACCTGCTCTTGTCTATGGCAAAACTAGATTTTTTTGACTACACCTTATATACTTTTCTAGCAATATAATAAAATCGTGTGCTTCGAAACACAAGATTTTCCTGGTTATATTACAAATTTATGTAAAAAATTGTTAAATTCCGGATGCGTTCTGGTTAGTTAGAACGCTATGTTTTATAAGCGTGTTTTAGGCAAGGACTTTGTAAAACATATTCACGTTTCATAATTGAAGTATTGACTACAAGGAATCTACAGTCACTAACACACACTCAAATTATGTGGACTATCCGCTCACAACGACGTCAGCAACAAGCTGCAAGCTTATTAGCCAGCCAGCTTATATCCACGTACTCGTACATACTTGCTGTGGAATCTCTGTTTGCTTTTGAATTAACCTGTTTATAAATTCGCATAAATTGTACAATATTTGCACAGTTTCATTGTATTCTTTACGCACTCCCACACCTACAGCGCAGCTTGTTTATTATTTAGTTTAACAAAATGTATAGGAAATGCTAAAAAAAAAAATCCAGAAAATAAAATATGAAACAACATTCATACTCATGCGCTTGCACTCGAAACACTCTAACGCGACCTGAAATGTACACACACACACACACACACGCACGGGTTCAATTGGCCAATTTGTGCCACACAATGACGCACTTGATACTCCGGCCGTTTATTCGCTCCAGCACCTGCGCATCGGCGGCAGCCTCACAGCAGCTGAGCGCCATTTCAACTGCACAGCAAAAGCACTTTAGTGAGGTTATGTTTTCGTTTTTGCTGTTTACGCTTTTTTCAAATGTTTGTCTATGCCGTTAAATGTCAAACTTGTTGAACGTGACACCCTCGTGCAAATTGTTGCTCAAGCCGCTGGAGCACCTAAAGTGCCTTTTGTAACTCATATTGACATTTAACCTATTTGCATTTTGAATGATGGCTTTTGGAAATGCTTGTAAAAAATTTAAAATGCACTTCAGACTAATTGAAGAGTTATTGCAAATTTAAAATACTGTGAAAACAAAACTTTCACATTTTGGTGAAAATTTATTAACTATTCAAAAATTTAGTGAATATTTTTGTAAAGAATTTTCAGCAATTTTGAAAAGCGTGCATCAATGCTTTTGTATATGGTATACATAAATATGTACAGGTTGGTTGAAAAGTTGATTGGTCTTACTAAGAAATAACACTAGTAGCTCCACATTTTTTTTTTCTCAAGTTGGTACATCTGTCGTGAGAACACATGCAAAGTTACAAGTAATTCTGTTAATTAATTCTTTGTTTCCAAGCCATTTAAAGTTGACGCGTCAGAGTATTTTTTTAATTTAAACGTGGTCGTACTAGGCTTGAAGACGATACATGTGAAGAACGACCAAAAACCGCAACCACACCAGAAATCATTGAGCACGTTCATAATATTGTTTGTGAAGAACCAAGTTTGACAAAGCGTGAAATTGCTAATGCCATAGGCATCTTAGACGAACGAGTACTTTATATTTTACATGGAGTATTACATACATATGAAAAAGCTGTTTGGAAAGTTAGTGCCGCACATATTAACAATTCAACAAAAACTGGATCGAAAACAAATTTCGCAGCATAATTTGGAACATTTTTAGCAGAATGCAACCGATTTCTTGCGTCGTTTTATAACTATGGACGAGACTTGGATCGAACAATGTATGATCCTTAATTAAAACAAGAACGTTTACAGTGGATTGAAGCTGGTTGTTCAGCTCCAAAGCAGCTGAAGCCATAACGACCAGCAAAGAGGGTTATGACATCAGTTTTTTGGGATGGAAAAGGAATTTTGTTGATTGATTATTTGATTTAAAGGTAAAACAATCAACTCTGAATATTATTGCAGCCTTTTGGATCAGCTGGAAAAAAAAATTCGTTAGAAAAAAACTGGTTTCCAGCACAAAAAAAAAACATTTTTCATCAACATAATAAACTTGCTCACAATGGAGTTTTAATAATGACAAAATTCAACGACTTAAAGTACGAATCGCTTGAGCATCCACCGTATTCAACAGATTTGGCTTCCAGTGACTACTACCTTTTCAGAAACCTGAAACAATTCCTACGTGTAAAGCGTTTTTCGTCGAATGAGAAGCTATTACAGAGGTAGACGGGTATTTTAAGCCAGAGCTACCAGAAAGTTATTATAGGGATGGCATAAAATTATTGGAGGATCATTGGAATAAGTGTATTGAAGTTAAGGGAGATTATATTGAATAAAAAAAAAAATTTCGTAACAATAACAGTATTTTTTCATTTCGAGCGCAAACATTTTTTAACCAACCTGTATATATGTATAAGTATGAATGTAGTTGAATATGAGTATGTGAAAATGTGCAAATAAAAACGTGTTGCACCAGTTGTAAAAAAAGTTCACGAATTTCGCGTGAAATAGTTATCAGTAAAAACGTTTTTCCGTCATGTTATTAACCGTAATTTTCGCAACTGTTAAACATTTTGTATCAAACCAGTGCAAAAGCTGTTTGTGGAAATCTATTAGAAACGATCAAGCTATGTTTGAAAAGATAAATAATATGTTGCTAGGAAATGTCAAGTCAAAATTTGAAAACTTTTTCCGGAAAAATGGAACTTAACATCTTTTTTTTTTGTAAATTGATCAGTGTGTTACGTAAGGTTTTCTTCTACGTTTTCAAGAGCAAAGTGTTGGAAAAGCTGCGTATTTGTTAAGGGCCACACCTAGTGCTTAGTTTCCGCTAGGTGTTTTTTTTTTGCATATTTCGATAGTCTGTATAAATATAACACATTAAAATTTTTATTGAATATTAAAAATATATTTTGAGCTGCAGCTTTCTAAAATGTGTAAAGTCAGTGTAGGCAATCAGCTTATCTTTAAAGTTGTAAAACGAAAACAAATCATTCGATCACTTTAATTTTTGCTGCTTATTTTGTATACCAATGCTGCTCTGTACTCTGACGGCGCCCAAAAATCTTCTAATTTTTGAAAAAATTTCGATATTTTTTTTGTAATTAGAAATTTTGTTAATTCAATTTACTTTAACAATTGTGGGTCTTATATAGGCAATGCCTTATATATAATATTAATACTCACTTTAATTTTTATTGTTTTGAGCTATGCTGCAGTAGCTTAAGACTTTTTGTTAGCCTGGAAAAAAGCGAGTACAATTCTTTTTTTGAAATTTTTTTCGTGTACAAGCATTAGTTATGTATAAATACGCGGTAAGTTCAAAAATTAACGGGAATTTCGAAATTAAAATTTTGCGTGTTTGGAGAGCATAATTGTCAATTTTTTCTTATTAAGTTGAGATACAACTGTGCTTGAAATAATAGCAGTGGTATAACCAGGAAATCAATCAATATTTGATTTTTATTTAAGCTCATTATTCATTTATTTAACTTGAAATAACATGAAGTGCTTTTTTAAAAAAATAAAAAAAAATTGTGTAAACAAATATTTCAGCTGTGTTTAATAATAGTGGTATTGAGTATTTTACATCACAAACGAATTAACTAAATATGTCAATATAAAATAAAGCTTGAAGAATTAGTACCTCGTCGAATGACCGTAGTTGGATAATAAAGCGACGCATCGGTTAGGCATGGAGTCCACTAAACGCCTATATTTGTCGAAAGGAATGGCCTTCCACGCCTCGTTTGACATTAATTAAAATTTTCGCATTTTAGTCAAAGTCTTTTAAATAATGTAACTATTTCCTTTGCACTGCTATTTTAAACCACATCAAAAAACAGTAAGGTAGCACAAAGAATAACGGGACTCCATGAATCTGATAACTATTACAAAAATCAATTTAAACACAGAGTGCCCATATTTGGGTCCTTGTTCTGGCATAGAAATAATTAAATGACAAGAATCAAGTAGTAAAAATAACATTATTTTGATTTCCAAAAGTCACTGCTATTATTTCGAACACAGTTGTACATGCCCATGAAGTACGTTGGTGTATTCATTGCTTACTTTGTCTGTAGCAGCGACTGAGGTTAGATATGTTGTTATGAGCTGGCGATTTTCGGTTGTTAAAAGCTTTTGCACTTTTTGCTTGTTCGTGAATTCTTGGCCAAAGCAATACTATAACGATGAGCCAGTTATAGACATGGCGCCGTTTGATTTTTTATTAAATATTTCTAAAAATAAATAGAACCTTAAAAGAGCCGCTGTTTTACAAGCATAGATGACTTTAAAAGCACATCGCTGAAAGCGCTAAAGGCTATCACAAAAATCGAGTTTGAGAAGTGTTTCGACGATTGTGAAAGCGCTGACATAAGTGCGTAATATTAAATAGAATAGAATTTTCAAAACGACAACTTTTTTTTTTCAAAGAACATAGCATCCCGTTATTTTTTGAACACAGATCTCATGCATTTTCCTTTAAAAAATTCCTAAAAATCACATTTTTTTGGCGGTCTCACTAAGTCTGCTTTTTTATGCTATTCAGCAGATGGAAGACGTTATGAGGTATAATCCGTATTTACTTAGGAAAACATTTTCTTTAATTTTTATTTTGCCATTTGGATTTCAAATCACTCACATGGTCTCGGTGATGGGTCATGACGGGTTAGCCCTCGATATTGGAGTTTCAACGTGTACTCGTATGATTTATACATTTAGATTAAGACGTTATTATATTTGTCTATACTAAGAACTTTGCTTATGATACTAAACAATTACTGTTTTTCATGCCATTTTGTCACTTATATCCCTATAGAATGACAGTACAAAACTTTTCAAAAAACTCTTGGCCTTACTTCATTCACAGAATGTATGACAATTTGTCTATTATTAACTCCCTTAAAGGGGTATTCTAATCTAGAGGCGCGAATTCAACGAATATAACGTTTATTATTAGTTATTTATTAATATTATAAGAATACACGAAAAAATAAAAAAGTTTAACATTTCAAAAACTAGAAGCTGATGAAATGGGGGTCTCAAAAAATTGGCACTTGACCATACCCACGATTTTAACCCTCCTAGAAATCTAAAAAAAAATTTTTAATCTAGAATTAGGTGACCATATTTATCCCGGCAAAATACGGGAGGTTTTTTTTAGTTATCGTTTTTTTCCATATTTTAATTCATTGAAAATCGCGACATATAATAGGTGAGAGAGCAGCACAATTTTATTCAATTCATTCTTTTTTTTTAATTTCTAAGCCCGGGACGGGCAGGAAGCTTAACTCGGAATCCGGACGAATGGTCACCTAAACCTACAGTTTTGACAAAAACGCGCTTAAAGTTTTACGTTAAAACTAAACCGGCCAAGTCACTAAAACGGCTATAACTATAAAAATAATTTGAATTTCGAAAAGTCCTTTTATTTAGATATTTTTGAATATCTAAATTGTCAAAATATGTATGAAAAAAGGCTAGATATTTTGAAATTTCTAGACCAGAATACCCTCTTAATACAGTAAGGGAAACACTATCCATGTATGCTAAGCAAAACAGGCAATGGTCACGACAAAGGTTATTTCTTTTAGTAAAGAGCTTAAAGCTAAAAAGAGACTTCTTCTTTTATCTAATACCGAATTCGTATTTTACCGACGTTTGTTTACATTTTAGGAAGGTGCCCAGCTCTGTCTGACCGAATGCTTCGGTAGTTTAAGTTGCTGCATTCGATTTCTTAACTACTTGAAAATCTGTTTTATTTGAAAACTATGTAGATTGCGCATTTGGCCCTCATAACTGGAATAAAAGCTAGAGGGCCAATAGTTGAAATAATGCTATGTTTAATAAACTTTCTGCCATATTATAAAAAATATTAGAAAAACTTTCCAGCTTTAAAAGTTATCAACAATCGTAAGGTATTAACGATGATAACTATAAAATTTACATTTTGACGCACCTCATTGTTTTATTGTATATACAAATATTAACATTACAAAAGTTATAGGAATAGCTTACCTGGTCTTTAAAGCTGCTCCGGCTTTAGAGCTTTTTTTCCATGATTTCTAAGATAATTTGGGTATATCTATAAGTGTTTATCTGAAGAGATGTCAGACAATTACTTTGATTTAGCAAATGTAAGTGCGAAGAACTCATGTAACGATGATTAAAAGCTTAATAGCTGGATATAATATAAGCTTTCTTTTAATTATCCATTTAGGTTTCCTAATCAACAAATTCCTTAATCAAATTTTATCATAGTGTTCTTAATACTGTTTTTAGTTTATATCTCATCATGGCTTATAGCACTGGTCTGACTGGTATAGTTAAGAATCTTAAAATTTTACTTTTTATCGAGTCGGAAATTCGATTTCAAAGAGTAACAAACGTTACTTTTTAAGAATTGTGATATATGTTATGCAACGAAAAAATTAACGCCTAAAGGTATGCTTCTGAGAAGCGCATACATTTAAGTACAACAGCAAGGTAGCATTAAAAATTAAAAACCCCTTTAAATAAATAAAACAATTATTTTTCTTTGTTTTGCAAAATATTTTTATTAATTAATTATTTTGAAAGAAAATTTCAACATTTTTAATATATATTTAATAATACCATTGCAACCTAAGCTTAAGTAACTTGATTCTGTTTACATTTCACACGTCTTCTACACAAATACACATATATGTACATATGTATATATATCTATATATGTAAATACACTTGTGTATGTATGTAAAATTTAAAAGTGATTGAAATTATTTTTATAACAATTGCAACACTATTATTTTAAATATACATTACTCAATTTCGTCTGTTTACAAAATACTTAAACTACAGAATAATTAACTTCACATATGTGTGCGTGTATATATGCATGTATGTATATGTGAAAGAAAAATAATACAAATTTGTAAAATGTCTTAATACTGCTAAATAGTTGCAAACTTTTATTTGAGAGAAATTTTTAATAAACAGTTTTAAATAGAAATATGTACATTTTATATACTGAGTATATAGCTTTTTATATATACATACAATTTTTAGTATTTGTTTCTAAACAGTATTGTGCTTATTATTTATATATATATATATATTTTTTTTTTTTTATTTATTGAAAATAAAACTTAATTGTCTTTGTATTTTTTGTTTATATTGTAGTTGTATATATTTATATAACATGTATAAAATATATATACATGTGGTATATACATAGTATATTCTTAAAAATAATTTTAAAAATATATTTTCCGATTTTCTTTTATTTAAATTTTCACTTTTTCCAAAATTTTTTAAATTTTTTAACGCGTCTTTACACTCGTTGCTATTTCGAAAAATTCCAATTCTATGTTTTCTTAAAAATAAATTTTTTTATTTTTACCGAAATTTTTTACAATTTTGTTTTCTAAAATTTTATATATAGCTTTATATACGCGTATCTGTTTTAAAAAATTCCAATTATATATGGTATATTCTTAAAAAATATACAAATTCATGCAAACAACTCGGTTTGAAACATACATATGTATGTCAATAATTATATATATTTTATATTATAATTCGCTTTGGTTTTATTTTAATTTTTTTCAATCTTAAAATCAATCTACAACTACCTACATACTATTTTAAAAGCTAAAATTTCATACTTTCACAAATGAATAATTTTGTAATGGAATATACAGGTTTTTAACTAAATTTATTTCTAGCTTCGTCGAAGTACATATATTCTTCTTATTTGTGAGAATATATTATTTTCATTTAATTACATATTTGTTTTTGTTTTTGTTTGCAACTACTCAAAATACTCTCTAACGCTTTTGCATTCATAACAATTCACTTGCTTTCTAATATTTCAAATTGTGTTCGTACGTACTGTAGCTTACAAAAATACAAAACATATTACTATCAACTTACTTCCCTAACGTAACAAAATGCAATATGAAATCTTGTCGCCTAGGAGACTTTTATGCTATGTACCTCTCTACACCACTATAAACGCAATAGTATTTACTCGCATTTAATATGCAATATATTTCTTTCTTTTGTACTTACGCAAATATGCTTACATAGATATTTTAAATATATGCTTTATACAGTACATTTAAATATTACAGTTATTATATGAATTTTAGGTTATGTCGTATTTTTCTACCAGTTAGTAGTAGACGTAGTAACTATCAACAACTAGGAGACTTTGGCTTTATATTTTGTACACTATTTTTCTTTTATTTATTTCGTTGAGCAAATTGTCGATTGATTAAACATTTTATAGCTCGAACGAATTAGTAGAAGTAGATATTCGAGCTACACAATAATTGGGGCTTACTCAAAGAGCTTACTCAAACCGGGCTTGGGCTCATTAGTCCGGCTTGTTCAGGCAGTCTGAGCACACTTTTGAATATTGTGAATCTTTTAGACAATAAAAAAAATATTTCGATTCAACAAAAAATGTTTTAAAAGCAAATGATAAAAAATTAGCAAATCTGAAACTAATAAATTTAAGTTAATAATAAAATTTGAAATAAAAGTCTCGCAGTCTTATTCTGTTTTAAATTGTAGTATTCTATTTTCTGCACTTATTTATATGGCTTGCCTTAAAAACACTGTCTTCATATTGTAACGATGTCCAACCAGCTTTATTTTAAAATCTGGAGGGCTCTTGATCGTCGGGTAAATTACTGAGACCGGCAGTATTCCCATATTTGCTTTCGAGTAAAATGTCTTCAAGTACGATATGCCTTTGCCACCAGTTTGTTTGAGCTCTAGCAATTTATTTTTTCTGTGTAAGGGTTTGAACTAAAATTTTATCAAAATCGAATAACCAAAGCTTATCTTAAAATAATTTTTTCAAAGCATGATAAGCCTTTGTTGTCGTCAAATCTCTATTTGTCTTGTAACGCCTGGATTTATTCGTAAGATAAAGAGGTCAGCGAACTTTAAATTGTTTTTGCTTGATAATAGGGAATAGCTTTATAAGCTTACAGTAGGTAAGGCCCGACTTTTTAATTTTAGAAAAAATCACGGTTGACTCTTGAACCCATGGATCATAAAGTGTTAGTAACGTAGTGGATTTTTTTAGCCTTCAGTTTGCCGCGAAGTTTGTTATACCACGACGAAAACATCGGAGGCCCTTTAAAATATATGTTGGTATATAAATGATCAGCAGCATAAGCAGAGTCGTTTTAGTCATGTCCGTCTGCCTGTCCGCCTGCCTGCCCGTTTGTCTGTATATACGCGAACTAGTCTCTCTTTAATATAATTTTGCGTACGTCCTTTACAAAAAGCTACTCAATTGTCGGAACTGCCGATATCGGACCATTATATTGGTATATATGTAGTTGCCTTACAAACTGAACGCTCAAATACATTCGTTTTTAAATTTGGCGAGATATTTTCAACTCAATTTGGTATTGAGTTTTGTCAAAAAAAAAAGGTTTAATATCCGAAGAAATTGTTCAGATCGAACCACTATAGACGCCAAATGCCATACGAGCTGACCGGTTAAAATCAAGTTCTTGTATGAATTCTTTGGTATTTGTGACAGGTATTATAGCTTCGGTGCTATTTTGACTCAAGTCTGATACACTTTTGAGCGCTCACGCCAAACCTACATATGACTTTTACCAGTCTATATTACATCTTATTTGATAAAATAATGTTTTCTTAGAAGTGATTCAAAAGCATTTGGCTAACATTTTTAAAATTATGCCAGATTAATAGAATTGACTGCAGGCTTAAGCCAATCTATTCGCCATTATTTGGCGATTGTGAATCAAACTCACAACTGATATAAAGGAAATAAGTTGACTGGTATAAACAAGTGGAGATACTATAGAAAAACGTTATACTTCTTGCTGAGCTATTTTAATGAGTTTCACAGGATAACCATATTGCTCCTTTCACATGTAAACTTTTCACAAGCAAGAATATCTAAAACAAATGTGGCGAATCGAAGATGATTTTTGTAACATATAGCCAAATGTGAAATAATTTTAGTATTTATACAACATGTATTTATAACGCAATTATAAAATTTTAATTGAATCTTCATTAAATCTATAATTATTTCTTAAACATTTTTTAGTTTGTTTATCAATCGAGAATTTTGCTCTCAAATTGGAATTTCTGTTTTAATTTTTTTTCGTTTTTGCTACAAAGCATACATTTTATCACTACACTTGTTCTTCAGCTAAGCTGTTAGCACAAGTAATTTAAGCATTATGTATTTTTATTAATTTTTTTTTTTTTAAATATATGAATAAAATGTTTAAGAAACCGATAATTGGAGCATGCATTCGTTGGTTGCTCGTTGGGGGACGTTGGGAGGGCCTTGCCGCTGTTGTACACACTTATAGCGCTTATATATACTAAGTAATTAAATCTGTAGCTTATGCTATGTACAAGCACAAATAATTATATAACTATACATATATTTGTATTGTATATATCTGCAATAGTTTTTTAGTTGCTCCTTATTCAAATAAAAACGTCTGCCTGCCTACAGACGCAGACGCAGACGCAGACTCTCACATGCAAATGTAATAAATAAATCAGTTCCGCTTGGCTGCTTTGCAGCGCATATGACACATACTCAATCGCATAAACATATACATACATACAAGTCCATACATATAAGGAGATGTGTGCGTGCAAGTAAATTTCTCGGCATATGCCAGCCCCAATCCACCTGTACATTACTAAGCCTGACATCAAAAGCATTTCAAGCGCACACACATGTCTGCATACGTGTATACCAAAATTATATATATATATATATATATGTATGCGTATGTATGTGTGCAGATTCCTTCAATCAATTTGTTGCGATAATAACGACCTCGGGTTTATTGCAGCTGCAGCAGTAGCTCAAGACCATCACCCGCAACATTACCAACAACATCGCCACCACCACTTGTGGCATGCCACAGCCATAAATGTGCCTGCATGCTGTTGCAGCTGCACGTTTTTCGGTTTGCCTTCATTTGCCTGCTGCCGTGTGCCATTTCTTCATTGCTGGCTTATAACATTTCCACATTGGAAGTACCGTTGCAGTTGGTTGTGCGCGTCGTCTTGGTGATCTGCTGGTTGTTGATTATCGGCGGCGGAGTGCCACACCAAACCACCTGTGCATGCAAATTCGTTAGTTGTGGGTAGAAAGCAAGGCATGAAAGAGAGGGAAGAGAGAGAGAGAGAGAGTAAAAAAAGCCGTTATATTAGATGTGAAATTTGCATCAAATTGCATTTCCCTGTACGTAATTTTTTTATATTTTTTATATTTTTTTTCTCGTTTTTTATGTTTTTGTTTTTCTTTCCTCGTTACTGGCACTCACTCACCTTCCGGAATGCTTTGCGAAAATTGTCCGACAGGAAAGCATATAGTATTGGATTAATGCAGGAGTTCGTGTATGCCAGTACGTGTGAGATGATTTGAATAATAACCGTTAGATGCGTGGATGCATACATATCCAATGCCTTCAGAACGAGTATAACCTGTAAATGAAGGAATATAGAAAGATATACTATCAGTATCATATGTATGAATGGGTGTGCGTGTAGTTGGTGGAGAGGATCTACTGAAAATGTGATATACATAAAACGGAAATATGAGGCCACATGTCAGTTGTGTCGGTTTCAGTGTGACATACAGATTCGATTAGCTTTTGAGCAGGTAATTCATATGTCCCACAAGAGCTACTTTTGCATATCAAGTCAAGATAATCGAGAAAGTGCTTCTAGAACAATCACAGATGGCGTGAGAAGAACATGAAAATGGAAATATCATAAATTAGCTGGCTGAAAAAATCGTTTTCTAGAGGTCAGCAAAGTAGGCCTCCTTGTGTCGAAAACAACTCACTTTGACTAAAATTTATACTTGAGAATTAAGAAATCGCAACCATCGTTAGCTTCCTCATGCCCAATATTTCTTTGAGGACATTTTTGACTGTCATCCTAGAAGGAGAAAAGTTACCGTATACATATCTCAGCGCTCTTTGATTATGCTGCGGGATTTTTTTTAGTTCAAAAAACAGTTATCGAATCACCTACGGAAATAGTTGTTTTACCGACACGCCCGCTTCCACACAATGTTAAAACAAAACTGAAACTTTGATACTAGCTGCTTACAATAAAACATTTTTCTTACGATAGTGGCGCCGTCGGGCGGTCAGACTAAATCCTTATTGGACTCCCCTCGTAGCATAACGGGGGGTGATTTAAGAGAATGAAGTTTGTCTAATATTTTTCTAGCTCCTATATATTCAGTATAAAATTTCCTATAAATACACAGTTCGCCTAAAAATGAGCCATGAGTTATGTGAGTCCATCTTTGGACATTCCATCAAGCGCCCTTCTTGTATACCACTATCATATATTCATATTGCCATTCAAAATATTTATTAAACTCATATACATTTTTTTAAGTCGATTAGCCAAGAACATCCAAAAACTTTTCCAATTTAAAAGCTTATTCAGCTTACAAGACGAGCGCTCGAGCGTTAAGGCAGCTGTCTGCTGTCAGTAGCCGACAACAATCTGTAAACTGAGCTGTGGCTGTTGACAGGCTGCTTTGCATTGCCTTCATCTGAGCGCTTGCCAGAAGAGTCACTGAGGCGTTGAGTTCATTTTACTTGCGGCGTGCGCTTCGAATGCAAGCAGCTGAAGCTCGTCAGCTCATTTTCTCACTTGCACTTTCACAGTTCTGATTTTGCCGACGCCATTTGCTGTGAAATTTTGTTCAACGCCTTAGGTTATGCAAAAGTTTTTTTGAAAAACTTCTGCTTTTTCGCTATATCCTTTTTTTATGTCCTTCCATACGAACGGCACATGCATGATGCTTTGAGTGACAATTAAAGTATTTTATTATATATTTTGAGATTTTCAACTATGTTGTCGGTATAAAGTAGTAGAAAATAGTTATTAGAACCACATAACATGCATCTGCTCGGCTTTTTAGCAAAATGGTTATGAATTTAAAATTTTGATTTCAATTTAAAAGCTTTTACTTGCTATTAAAAGTGAAACTCATGTCCATTTACGTGCATATGATATTAAAGTATATATGCGTATAAGTGTTCATTTAAGTGGCTAGGCATTGAAAATTGCAACAACAAGTGGCAGCTCAACGAATTTCATTGTATTCCTGTACACTATATACTTCTATTGAAATCTGCGTTAAGTGCTTTTTATTCTGTGAATGCAATACAATTTTTTCTTATTTGGAGAAAAAATTGTTAGCACTTTCTATAACACTGAATTATTGAAGGCCTCCAATATATATCATATATAAATTTGTTTCCGTAAAACCCAGTTTATGCGAGTCATTAAAGAACAGAGCGGAAAATGCTTCCTTGCTAGCCGCTAATGCAGTGTATGTACATAGGGATGGTCTTATTCTAAACCCATGCATTACTTGTTTGTAACTTTGCTCCATATATACCTTAAATATTACCAATTATTTTAATAAATTAAGAACCCTACGTCAGCAATATCGAAAAAACGATTCACATTTTCTTTTAAGAATATGTTTGAGTGGTACAAAGCATTCAGTGAAGGTCTTGAAGTAATCGAATACTTGCCTCGCACGTGTCGTTGTTCGTCGCGTTAGAGTGACAGCAAAGGATCTTAACATATCTTATGAATCGACTCAACATATTTTGGTTAATGTTTTGGGTATGTATCATGTCAAGCTTAGACTCGTATCAAAAGACCTGACTCTTTTGCAAAAACGACGTCTGTAAGTGGTAGCAAAAGAGCTGATTGCCAAGGTAGCTGTGGAGCCTACATTCGTATATAAATAACGTTTTACAGTATTTTTAAGTATTAGAGCGGTTCAAATTCTTCGTTACATTCGTGGAACCCACTTTTACGATACAATTTCTTTAACTAATTCTCCATATAACAAGTATTTCCGTTGTGTGGAAAGCCAAATGCACACCCGCCCGACTGATAGTCTTCGCACCACTAATGTCAATAGTAGCAAATTGCAAATGAAATTACACAGAATTAAAGTACAAATTCGATGCCATTTATTATGCATTGCCTTGCTGCCTACACAATTACCGTGACCACCTACCGCGCCCATGCCCGCACAACAGCAACACTTGCATTTGCATGGACATACCAAGAGTAGGTGTTCATTTATTGAACTCACCTACACAAGTGCGAACAGAGATGCTAATGGATAGGTACTTATGCTACATATAGTACTTGGTTCAACATCGGGCACGCTTGCACTTGCATAGATAGCTCCCATTTGTTGTGCCATGGCATACAACACATCTGTTTGCTAAGCTCACTTGTCGAACATATGGGTGTCCATTAAAACAAATTAGTGAATGCGACTGAAGGAATGCATCGTTCTGTATACACCTACTTTTTAAATACCATACTATTTTCAGCAAATTAATTGCTTAGTGCAAAGTGACTACGTGACAAAATGCGTTGAAAGACTTTGTGCTTTTTTTGGGTGTATGTACATTAGGGTGGTCCTAACAAAATTCTAAATGGAAGAGTTTTTGTGATATACTCAAAACTGTTGTCCCTAAGACTGAGGGACTAGCTTGCGATTAGAAGGACATGGCTAAATCTATTCAACTTTTCACGCTGTTCATTTATATATAAACTTTATAGGGTCTCCGACGTTTTAGGGCCTAAAAAAGTTTTTTGGAGTTCCCTTAGGTGAAGGAATGTTGTGATAAGTTTTCACCTACCTTTAAGTACCACCTTAATATCTCATACATTTACATACTTGTATGTATGGGCGAAATGCAATCAATATGCCATCATGTG
Source organism: Bactrocera oleae (assembly GCF_042242935.1). Classification (NCBI taxonomy): domain Eukaryota; kingdom Metazoa; phylum Arthropoda; class Insecta; order Diptera; family Tephritidae; genus Bactrocera; species Bactrocera oleae. The sequence goes on from NC_091539.1 coordinate 58,567,052, forward strand.
CATGAAGAATCAGGCAAATTGCAAAAACATTGCAGGCAAATTGCAACAGCTGACAGTGGTCACGACTTGCTAAATGCAAAGAAAAGCTGAGAAAAGAAAAGTGAAGTAAGGCAATATCAAAAAAAAAAATGGTTGTAGTGGCAAATGGAGCATACTGGAGTATTGCACTTGGCAAATCAATCTAATTGAAGGTGAAATTGCCATTTTTGTACGCACGAATGTTCTATGTCACTGCGCAGTTATGCACGCGAATAAGCATATTCGCCGGCTGATGAGTCAGCGCACAGTCTGAATGCAATTCTGAACCTTCCATTTCTCACGTACTCACCAATAGAATGAAAGAGCATGAATGCTGCGTCTTGTGCTGTCGACCTTTTTTCGAATTTGTAACCATGGTATGCGCTCAATTTTCTTCCATCCTCTGCTTTTACTTTACTACGTCTATTTTTGATCGGCTACTAATGATTCAGTGTTGCGCGTTTCTTTTGATGGATTCGCATTAAATCGAAATAATCATTCAAAGCTGACCGTCGCATTTTTTCATTTTCTCTCTACTTCTTCCTACCAAAGCATTTTTGGTTATCAAAAGCGACTTCTGTTTGAAACGTTTGACTGAATTCGACCGGCTTGATCCACAAAATATAACTGTTAAATATTTTTTTTTTCTGAGCCATTAAGTCCAGTCCAGAAAGTTTCCGGAAATTGTCATTTAAACTGTTCGCGGTAAATATTTTTCAGCATTTTTTTTATTAAATTGATAGCACTGTCTTAATTACAATGCCAAAAATGAGCGTGAGCTGTCAACCAGTCTGCTTGCAACAGCTATTGAAATCAGTCGACCTGAGTAGTGTTTTGCGATTTTTAAAATGGAAAATAATATTGAACAAAGAATTTTCATCAAATTTTGTCTTTCGAATAAAATTTTTTGTGCGAAATCGTTGTGAATGTTAGAAAAGGCTTTTGGTGAATCAATTCTATCGAAAACCCAAGTTTCCGACTGGTACAAAGCCTTTAAGGATGGTCGAGAAACCGTCGAAGACATGCCTCGTTCCGGTCGTCCTTCGACGTCTACCACTGACGAAAAAAGTGAAGGAAATCGTGCCCGTAAATCGTGATGCGAGTGTTAGAGAGATAGCACTTAAGCTAAACATCGGGCGTGCAGCAGCTCGTTTGATTTTGACCGATAATTTGGGCATGAGATGCGGCTTGTTTCAAAAGAGCTGAATTTTTTGCAAAAAGAAATGATTTTCCCCTATCTTTATAAAAATCTTTATTATCGCTTTTAAAATTGGCCCCGAGACAAGCATGCTAATGTTTAATCCATTTTTCCATACATTTTCCCGAAGCGGATTTTTAAGTTTTAAAAACTGAAAAAGTCACAGGTAGCCAAATATGGCGAATGCGGTGGCTGAGCGAAGACTCTCGTTTCGTGATTGCCCAAAAAGTCAGTCATAATCATGCAAGAATATGACGGCGCATTATCGTGGTGAAAACTCCATTAACTTCCTGTCCATAAATCCGGTGATTCAACAATGTATTCTCCAAAGAAATTGTTGAGATCAGATCACTATATCATAAAGCTGCCGTACAAATTGAACGATCGGAATAAAGTTCTTGTAAGGCACCTTTGTATTTGTGAAGCATAATATAGCTTCGGTGCAACCGAAGCAACCGTTTTTTCTTGTTTATCTTGCCGATTGTTAATGAAAGCTGAAGTGTCAGTGAAGTACTAAAGACATTGTCATATAATTTCTGGCAGAAATAATCAACGAATACAATTTAACTATTAAGAGCAGAGAAGTGGTGAGCCTTATGAAAGTAGTTGGATAAGCAAATGAATGCTGTATGAGATTACTTTGATAACAATTTAGGTAATCGGAAAGTCATCTGCATTTCTGAATATATGTACATATATAAAAGGTTTATGCGACATAAATATTCAATTTCTAACCAGTGAATATTCATATTTATTTCCTACGCGATTCAACAGAACCAATTAAATTTACATTTGTGGCTGTATGAACATTTCAAAGTCCGTTTTATCAACAACCGCTATTCGCCGAATGGTAAATACCATAATATTTTCATTGAACTTCTCATGGCCAATTTACGCCAAAATGTATTAATTGAAATATGTGTACATACATATATGTATTTGAATGAGCTCGTAGAACAATTGCGCACTTATTTGCAACTTTTTAAATGGTGGTTATGATGTTCCATAGGCAGAATGAAAAACTTACATATAAAAGAATAAATTCCAATATACATATGTAGAATATATTTATTCAAATGCTTTATTAGTTGCTGATATGAGCAAAATCCGCATAAACGGTTTAAGGCTCTAAATAAATTAATTCAACAAAATAAATTGATTGCAAATGAACACACAAAAAAGAATAAAAGATATATAGAATACATACATATTCTTTACAAATACAAGTACTAGCTTCATGGCAACGAAATCAGTTTGCATAACCAAAACTAAATAAATCCAAATAAATATTGCTACGTAATTGACCAGAAATATTTATTTTGACTTTGACCCAATTACACAGTTTGCTATGAAAGCATTTAATTTGATATTTTCAAGAAAATTAAACTTAAATTCTGGCTTTGGGAATAAAATGGAAATTAAAAAGAATTTTGGAATTTTGAGATCAGATGGGTTTCTTGAGCTTTGTTAAGGCTAAAGAACGAAGTATCGGGGCAAACGCATATTTTTCTTCTAAATAGAGAATTAATATTATACTGATATCGGGGATGTTCAATTTAAGATGATTGTTTCTGATAACGATCATTCAGAAACAAATAGCCCCAAACTTGGAAGAAAAACACCTATTTCTATTTTAAATTTATGTTATTGGTCTATTCTCAATTTTTTCTAAACAATTGCGATTTCTGATGGAGTCAAGACAGATCATCATTAAATTTAAATACCTATGAAATGCAAACGATTTTCAGGTATTGAGAGATGAACGTTCTTCCAAAATACTTTCCTAAGAGAGACTCTTTTTTGCTCACGAAGGGAAATATAGTCCATATTCTAAAATTTAATAAATTACTATAAAACTATTAAAAAAATATGCCAATAAAGTGATTAGGTCCTTCCAGTGCCAAACGAGAGATTTTTTTAAACTTTTTTGACGTACGCGTTGGTTTGAAATATTTTTAAATCAAGCATTTTAAAAATTTACACTTAATTGCCTCTAGTATTGCGCTCTATATGAACTAAAAGGTGCAATATTATCATTACTTTTTATAATAAGATTGTTTTGTTTTTATTCTTTTTAAATTTTTTATTTTTATACCCTAAACAGGTATGTATATTAAGTTTGTCGCGAAGTTTGTAACACCCAGTAGGAAGCGTCGGAGAACATACAAAATATACATATAAATGATAAGCATGATGAGCTGAGTCGATTTAGCCATGTCCGTCTGTCTGTATATATGTGAACAAGCCAATGAGTTTTTAAGATATCGATCTGAAATTGCATACGTCAAGAAACTACTCGTTTGTCGGAAACGCCAATATAGGATCACTATAGGATGTTGCTACCATACGAACTGAATGATCAAAATCAAGTTCTTGTATTAAAACATTTTTTATTTAAAGAGATATGTTCACAAAACTTGGCACGAATTATTATCCAAAGCAATGATATAACCTTCGAAGTAAGTTTTTAGATCGTGCCACTATGGCATATAGCTGCCATACGAACTGATCGATCAAAATCCAATCCTTGTATAGAAGAATTTTTATTTGATGAGATATGTTCACGTAATTTGTCACGGATTATTGTCCAAGGCTTGGCAGTCTATAGAAGAGAGTTCTAATTTTGTTATAAAACCGGAACTTTTAACTGCGGGTGATATTATGGAAGACACGCCTTAGTGGCGCTATTGTTAAAGAGTTTTGCGCTGGCGGAGTTCTGAGGATTCGCTATATTCCTTTAAGTATCAAGGTTCAGAAACCTTTTTAATATTTTAAAAAACTGAGACAGTTGAAGTTGAGCTGTTAGTGTATTTGACGTATATATTTTTTATTAATAGTTTCTCCAAATTAGCTCTTTAGAACTTTTTGAAGTCGAGTGGAGTTGTTAATATTCGTCCGCATGACAATTTGAAATTGAATCACTCGAATTGAATTGAAAGTTATTAGTTTCATTATTTTAGCCTTATATTCCATACGTAACTACCGTACTAGTACAGTGTCTTTTCTCAATTTCGTTGCAGTTTTTGTTTAAGCTTCACATTTTTGTGTGCGGCAAAACTTTTTTTTTTCTATTTTATGAAAATTTGTATGTCAGAGGCAATATTTTGTATTTACTACTTCTACAAAAATTTTCTTAAAATCCTTTCAACCAAGGTCTTATAAACTCAAACTAAAGACATTTTTTCCAGTTATTTAGTAAAATTTGAATTTCAGAAATTTTTTTACAATATTTGTATGAAACAAAAGTAAACTAAATACTTTAGTACTACTAACATATAGGTATAAGTTTATTTCTATTTGTAGAGAGACATATACAAGCAATATATATATAAAAATCCATCTTCACATACATACATACATTTAAATTTAATATTTGCTTGAAATCAACCTTGTTGAGTTTTTGGACTGCATACATATGTATATGTTTATAAATACATATGTATTTACTTAGGGACGGTATTGATGTTTTTCCAGTAGCATGACCGGACGCACTGTGAAACATATAAATGCAATATATGCACCTACATTAAACATCTGGTTTGTTTACAAAATATGTTTTCACTGTACTCGTATTATATGCATAAATATTTGCAAACATACCATTGGTATATGGGCGACCTTTTTACTATGCAAATAAATGTGCCCTGTAGGAAATACGTTATATAACTTTGAAAGACAATTTATCAAAAAAAAAATTTTTTTTTGCCTCTACTCTATAATCAAGAATTTATAGCTTTTTGCAAACATTTTCATAAAAGTCTATGAAAAGCTTCCATAATAATATTGTACAACATGTCATTAGGACGAGTTGCATTAAGAACGAAACTGCCGCTGAATTTTTTGCAACACTATCTCTCTTTTAGCTACTATATCTTTACCATAGTTAATTGGGATTAAACGGGTTCGAATGTTCCTTAGTGCTACGTCTAAAAAGTTCTCAATGGTTAGCGATTTGGTTAGATAGAAACATCGTGGTTGCTTAACAAAGCGAAACTGTGTTAAGCAACAAAATATCAGTCGATACAAGTATATTGATGGTTCCCCCTTCAGCTGGAGCAGTTTTGAGGATTAGATGACAAAGCTTCATAGATCAAGCAACTCAATAATTTCAACAATATTTTATTTCTTGCTGCCAAGCCCTAGCGTTCTCAGCAAAAATTTCATCCAGCATTATGAACAAAATGAAATCCATTTTGTGTAGCAGAGACCCTTTGTTTCTCAAGTGTGCTCGATTTCCTCCCTTTGTCTCTTTCAGACAACTTTTTCGAGATTTTTAACTGTTTTAATTAAAGAAAAATTTAATATAAGGTCGACTTTGAGTCCAGGCAAATGCAGAATTTATATATGTATATAAATGTGTATACAAATAGACCAGCTTGACGGCAAAAATGTGAAAGCTTTACAAAATACACATTCCACCCGTAAAAAGTTTTCGTATTGTTATGTTGATATTAATATCACTCATACGCCATGTCGAACAGCTAGCCACATGCGCTACGCATGTGATTTATTGAGTGATTTCATTCAATTTCATACTTTATAGCCTTTTCTTAAGTGAAACGTTAGCTGCGAGTAATATTACGCTTGTGAAGAGGACAAGTCAAACGAAACTTCGGAAAATATTCATATTTATTATGAACAGTTGTTAAGAGTTCTGTGGTATGTATTTACATAAAAGGTTCAAGTAGATGTACATATTTGTGTGTTATTGAAAGTCATCTCATTTATATGCGTATAAAAATAGCATATGTGTTATAGTTGAGAAGTGCGTATGAATGTAAGTGTATAAGTTGAGTGTTCGAATATCGTTACATACGCGTTTAAATTAGTTATTGTAAGTGCTTTAATGGGAGATATTAACCAACATTCTGTACAGAATTTTCAATCATAGATATCATCAAAAAGAAGTCAGTAAGGATATCAGTGCAAGAAGATAACTCTGAACTAGATCAAGTGTAGAATGCTTACCCTATTTAAAAATGCGCTAGACTCAATGGAAAAGAATAAAGTATCGATAACTGATAGGATATCTGATACTTGGTGTATTGATTCTAGCAGAATGTACTTAGAACGGTGCATTGCCAGGATTGAAAGTTCTAGGGGAGGATGATATAATTATGCTACAGATTCTTCGTTATCACAAGTTTTTTATGTGGTGGGTCCCAAGCCCCAGCGGAGTTCGCCTTCTCACTTTAGCCTGTCTCCAAATGAATGTCTATGGGCTGTCTTCAGTCGTGAGCTGAACTTTCCTCACTACGCTAAAATAGTATGTGATTTCTTAGTGAGTAGGGAGCAAGTATAATCATCAACCGAGCTTAGTTACTGTCCTCGGAGTTTTTAAAAAATATTCATATTTAAGCTAATGTACTCTTTAAAGGAGGAAGCAGAGAACGTGAGGGTGTTCCAGTAAGCGTTCCTCTCTCAAAGATATTTTACATATAATTTAGCCCAATGCACTTATTCACTTTACTTCAATATCTTTCAGTGCCGCTTAGTGTAAATTTAAGTTCTCACTAAAATATTTGAAATATAGTTTCCTAACTGTGATCAAGTGCTCACAAGTCGGCTGCCCTTTTGCCAGTAATTTGTTTTTTAGCTCTCGGTAAATCAAATTATGAAGCCAGTAATTAATTTATAGGCAGAGATATACTATTTACAAGCTATTGCAAACTGATCACGTAATTGCAGTTGATACTTTATATGTTAAGTATAGTAGATAGTGAGTGAATAGGGCAAGATTAATTGGACTAATTTGCCTTATTTTCCGTCTTAGTTTGAGAACAAAAATATTTCAACGTCAACTTTCTAGCGAAAACTCTGGAGTCGAGGAACAAGTGTACAGCTGTTTCCATCGAGCCTTTCTCCAAACAACTTCAACGATTGACGTATACTGGTAAAAATTTGCATCTCTATCGATAGTGTTTTTAAGAATCTTTTCCACAAGGTGTTCGGTATAAAAATATCTGTGCTAAGAATTGATTTGGAACTTACATGTATTGGTAGCCAACATATGGCAAACGCACACACAACCACAACAACCATACGAGTTACACGCCGTTTGCCCTTCCTGTAAAAGAAATAAAGAAGAAAATATTTAAATAAAGGAATAGGAAAAGAAGTTTTCGAAACTACAAAACTTTGAGTTCCGTTATTAAATGCTGATACGGAGACCATAAAGTCTTCTAGAGACTACTACTTTAATTCAAGATAAATGCGCATGTTATATGCTTGTTTTGTTTGCGTTGTTTCTTTGTGTCTCCCCAGAAAATTGCAGACATTTTTTCCCTAGAGGCTTATGATGCCAGTGAAAGTTATTATTGTTGGGTATGAGATGTTTTCAAGCTTCTCTTAAATAGCAATAACTTAAATGAGGCGCCGAAATACATTTAACATCAAAATTGAGGGGCTAACAACACTTCTTATGTTCGTGTGATGATCTCCATATGTCAATTGGCGTGTGTTTCACAGCTGTTTATTTACGTCACAAAAAGTGTATCTGGCGATTTTTACGATAATTTTGTGTTTTCTATGGAATTACGTCTACGGAGTCGTTGAAAATGTTGCAGAAGTGTCTTGTGCAATCTGCTTTATCACAAACATGTAAGTACTTGAGTGGCACAAAGCATTTAGTGAATGTCGAGAGGACATCAACAATTTGTCTCAAATCTGTTATTAATGATAACATTGAAAAAGTTTAAGAATCAGTGCTTAAAAATCAGTGCAATCTCAACATCTCTTATGGATCGCCTCAAACCAAAGCACCTGAATGCGCAATTTAAATGAACTAGTCCGAGTCAAATTTGATCTTGAGTCGACATAGCTAAAAACATCCTTTAAGCATTCAACATTTTATTTTTCTTCTTTGTGTTTCTCGTTTTTTTTTGTAGCTTTGCTTTGGTTGGCTTTGCCTGCAATAATTTACCTTTGATTTTTTTTTTTTAATTTTATCATTCCGTTAACTATTATTTTTCCAACATTTTTTTTCCAATTTCTTGTTCAGTAACCTTTTGTGTCGTTTTATCGCCTCTTTCTTTTTATTTTTTCACTGACTATGCCTTTGTTTCTTCAATTTTTTTGTTTTAATTTGCTTATTTTTTCGCTTCGTCTCTTTATTCACTTTATTTGTTTTCTTTTCATCCACTCTGATTTACTTTGCAATCCTTTTTGCCTCGCTTACTTTGTGAGTAACAATTTCAGCTTTTTCTGTTGAAAGCTGATCTGTACTATAATATTTATTTCAATCTGCTTACTTAAATTTGTCCCAAGAAGTTATTGTTGAATTAATTGCAATAGTGCTTCAGTTCGTAAATGAATCTCCACTGGTAACACTTTTTCGAAAGTTACCTTCTGCACTTAAGTAACTATTAGTGTATATAATTAAATTGTAAACAGAACGATTTGAACAATTCTGTAATTAAATTTTTCGTTTCAAGCATGAGCACGCAACGTTTTCGCGGATTTTTTATGATGCCAAATATCGTAGGATTAACAGAATTTAACGGAAGCGGAGAAATTGAATGAGAGAAGAATCTTCTTGCGTTACTTTTTTTCAAAGCTTTTCTTTTCGCAATCCGAATTATGTTTGTGTGTGTTCGAATGTGTATGTGTAATTAAAGCTTGCTACTCACAAGCTTAGCTGTCAATGAATCACTTTCTTTGGCTTAATACTCTTTTTCTTACCTTGATTCTGCCGATGGTTTACAGCCGGGCGCGCTCTTCCATAGGCGTGCCAGCATGCACATATACAAGAAGAAGATCAACGTTAGCGGTGTAACGTATGATGAAGCGGCAAAAGAGACCTGCAACAGTAGAGTGAATGTATTTTAGTGGAAGAAGATTTCATAGTAACAAATAAAAATTTTATATCTGGAAATTAGATAAAATTTAAGAAACTTCGTTTAATTTGCGAATTTATATATGAAATATGAGAAAAGTGCTTTTTTACACGTTTTAAATTATCAATAAATTCACAAGTTTATGAATTTGCATACGCAAATGTCTTTTCTAACTGAAAGATTTATTTCATTTTAGATATGATCATAGAGATAAGGGTAAAAACTGCATTTATACAAGTATATGCATTTTCGAGTTGTATTGAAGCCACTCTTTGACTTGAGAATCCAGTAGGTTTTACACATGGCTAACGATAGATGGATTCTGATCTCGACTAACCTAAAATCTAAAATTATAGATTAAATTGCCAACAAGATCCTTCTAAGAACAATATTGACTGAAAAAGATAGCAGTAAATTGTTTATAAATAAGTAATAACAAAATTATGGTACATGTTTTTCAAGATTAGGTTGCTGGGATGCTACAATAAAACTTTTAAATGCGATACGTACGATAACCTGCAAATACCATAGTCGCACGATTTGATAAATGCAGTTTCGAGCAAAAAAAAAAAAATTCTAAAAAATAATTTCTTATGTTAGTAAAAGTCAATTATTTTAATTAAATTATTTTTTTTTTAACCAAGAAACATTTATTAAAAGTGTTAATAAAATTATTTTGTAAGAATGAAACATAAGCATAAAACACTGTACAGCTTATGCCTGTATTATGGTAAATATAATTGCCTAAAACCGTCACATAATTATTTCTTATACACATTGTACTTAAATGTTCGTTATAAATACCCGGAAGCTTTTGCTCATCACTTTATGTGTTTGTATTGTAAACTGATGGCCAGACATTTTATCGCTTGAAGGCTTGGATGCAGATTACGTATACACAGACATGCATATAGATCACGGTTGTTGTTCTAGTTAATCGCTTGCCACTTTAATTGGCAGTCATTTACACGCTCATTCATTAGTTAACATCTAAATAGTATTGTGTAATTAACGCATAATTCAAACAATCTGATAAATCTGACGTAATCCACTTTAATTCAGTTAAGGGACATATAATTTGAACAGTGTTATTTTAAGCTGCCATGGTTTATAGATCAAAGTTCTTCGATGCGATTGGCTCTGGTTTTTATTGTATAGATATGTATATATATTTGTAATTCGAGTAAATTAATTTCTATTATCATTACAATGATTATAAAAGCATTTGGTCATGGACGAATGATTTTAGGAGCAAATTATCTGAAAAATAGCAGCTCTTTTGTTCAGAAGAACTAACGGGCTTTGAACAAATGCCATATAAAACTACCATAGCCAAGTTACCTCCTATTCGAGCATGATTCAATGATCTATAATCCATTAATATATATAATATATACATTTGCACCTACAGATGTCCAGTCCTTTAAAACGCTCGCATTATCAAATATGGAAGATAGAGCTTAAGTAAGTAGAGTGGAAACGAAAAACAATCTATATAAATCCTGCAAGATAAAGTTTTCCACTTTGTAGAATGCATACTAGGTCGAGTCGGGTTTCTTACCCAACTTTAAAATTGTTGTTATGTAAACAAGTTCTGGCTTCACATATCGAACATTCTCCATATTCTGGAGTTTATAACCGTTATTCCTTCCAGTGATTCATTACCTCAACGCTTATATTTAAACTTAGTTATGGAGTTCTTCATTGCTGAATCACATTCAAAAGCTTATTACTCATAAAGCCCAACTTAGATGTAGTGGCTCCAGTTAGGTTTTAAATTCATTTGTTTATGGTTCAACTGCAGTATAAAACTTACTTTTTTGTGATAGCTCAGTGCAACATACCTTACATCGTTTTTACTTGTATTTTGGTTACAGTTATTTTCAATATTACACTGGGATATGAATATTTTTTTCCATTTCGCGAAATGAAAGCAACCAGTCGTACGATCGCTGACAACTATTTTTATATTACTGTCCATCGAAAAATTCTCACCGAAAAAAGTCATACCTGTTTGATGGATATTTCAAAACGAGGTGTCTTCAGAAAATAACGCCAGTTTGAAAATTTTTTTTTATTATGCTGATTACATGACCCGAAAAACACCAATATCATAAAAACACGTCAAATATTAGCGGCTCCCACATACAAAATAAGCAATGAATGCAGCTAAAAATTATATCGTACTTCAAAGGCTGTGTATCAACATAATAATAAGAAATTGGACTCTCCAAACCCGCAGAATTTTAAAATTCCCATTATATTTTTAACACACCTTGTATATCAATTTATCTGAATTTTTTAAAAGTATTCTTCAGAACATTTTTAACCTCAATATATTTACAGTTCTCATGACAGTCAACCGTACTATTCGCTTGTTATTTTTTACTGCAAAATTTATTGTTTCACAATGCCTTTGCAATTCGCCAATAATAGCATGGAAAAGTACAGGTGTGTTTACAGGCTCCCTCCTCTTATTCCTCTGCGTTCAACTCGTCGCCAATATGGATGCAAGGCCGCTACATTTGCATTTCTACTTTGCTCGTCTGGTGTTGTAAACGTCAATTCGCTTGCTCGTTCGCACTCTATGTACGCTTTTATAGCTTTCGTGGCGTTTTGTTTTCCAATTCATTGAATTTGATATTGTCATGGTGTTTTCGAATCCGAAATGCTGACGCTTGTCCTTATTTTTAACTATATGACTGCATTTATTTGTTTGTTCTTAAAAGCCAGCCAACTTTAATATTCAGACTTTTACTCCAATATTTTTGCATTCAGAAAAAGTTTATAAGGGGATCCATAAATATTTTGCAGTTATTTGGAATTAATGTATGCTATTGTCGCCTAAGCGGAAATTTGGTTTATAATATTACCTATGTATTCTATCTCTGATGAAAAAAAAAGACATATATATTTTTTATGATTTTATTTCTATTTTGATTTCCAACCCTCGTTTCGTTGCGATTTGAAGTACAATACATATTTGCGGAATATGTTCAATTAATCTTTAAAGTTGTTTTCTGGAACATCTAGAGCCTTAAACCATTCCGAGAAAATTCGAAAAACATAATGCTTAATGCTGGTATGCTTTAAATACTTAGCAGTTTCTCAAAAAAACAAAAGTTTTTAATATCTAAAAAAATCCAACAGTAAATGAAGCATTTCTGAACGCTTTGATTACAGTTCCATCTATAATTATTAACTTCAAAAGATATTATTTTACTTAGCGGATTAATTATAGCACTATGTTTTTCTCAATTCCATGCCAATGATTGTATATTCTTCTATTCATTTATGGTTCTCTCTCAGAGTTATCTCTTCAATTGCATTAATCATTTCAGCGTTCGATTTGTCTTTTGTGTGTACTGCATTGTGTCCGGTATTTAATTCACCTTATTTTTTCTAGAATGTTTACAATCAGTGAACCCGATTGCTTGTTAAATTCGACAAATAAAACCAAACATAAAACAAATTAATACCATTTCTGAAGCACTATACTCGACCAATGGAGTTATACATAGGTGGTACGGTAAACCTGTAAAAAGGTGGGCGGCTGAGTGCATATAACGGTAATTGCGAAGCGTTGTGTGGTTTTTCAAACAAAAGACAATTTACAGACAACAATATTGAAAATTGTCGAGCGTAAATGTGTAACAGTTATTTGCTGTGCACTTGAAGAGCGCAAGTCAACAATTTCTGCCATGTAATTACAAGTTGGGTGCGGTTAAATAAAATAAATAGTAAATAAAATTTTTTTTTACTAGTTTTACTTGAAACTTAGGGGTAAGGAAAGAGGTCCTATTTACGGGTTTAATTCTGCGGTGAACAATTAGTGACTAAAAATAGGAGTTAAAATTTTTTAGCCTTATAATACCTATTATATAATAAGTGAACTCTGTTATGACTTCCTGTCTAAGAAATTATATTAATTTTCTGGATATCTTCTATTTTCGGTAACTCTAACTGATGGTATGGACGCCCCCATAAGGTTTTTACAACTATTTTCCCTAATTTTCCGGTAAATTTTCTTAGTTCGGGAATAAGGGCGGTATTGCGTATCTCACTCTTTTAAAGTTTAAAATTTTTTGTTGCCATATTCCTTTCCAGCATGCTATTTTATTTTTAATAAAACCACCTCATTATGTAGTAGTTTTGAGCTTCAGAAACTTTTTACAGCTTTTTAAATGATTGACGGCTCAATGAGTTAATTGGAAGGAAAATATCATAAGTTTGCGTATATATAAAATTACAAATAAGTATACAAACTTGTAAATGAGTATATGGATTATTGAAAGTTATATGCGAATGTCAGTAAATAATAAGCAAATTGTGCCAACTTATTTCCCTTGTCAACACTTGCTAATAACTTTCAGAGTTCGTCGCATTTGACTGTCGTTTGTATATTCAAATATACAGATATTTGAAAATATATGGAGTGAAAAAAATGACAACTGGTGCTGCTCGACAATGACATTTAAATAATTATTTTTATTGAGAAAAGTTTGAGAACAAACTTTTTGAAATCGCAAAGGTTTAGCGAAAAGTTCTCAAACTGTATGGGGTTTTATACAATTAAGTGCAAAAAAGAAAAAAAAAAACAGCAATAATAAATACAGTTGCAGACGACGGCAAATTATAAACATAACCATATAATTTTTTCTGGTGTTATGAGTTTTTTTATTAATTATTATTAGTTTCTTAAGTCACAAATTTCGAAATTTGGTATATCGGCAGCTAATGTTATTATCATTACGGCGAGGGCACACGACTGTGATTTACTGTCACAATTTCTTGACTTTTTTTTTTATTAAATAAAATTTTAGAAAAAAATTAATTTTTATCATTCAATAATTTTTGGGATTTTATTTATAATTCTTTTTTTCAAATTTGATTCGGGTACTTAAATATACTCTTTTCTTAAAAACTGTCAAATTCGTGGCATTTTATTTTGACATATTACTAATTGTAAGCTTGGGCCTTTTTATATTGCTTTCGGTCTTTGTTTTCTATTAATCGGAGCTAAAAGTGTGGTTTCATGTTTAAATATCAGTTAAGTTTGAACTTTGCTATATTTTAAATTCAGTTCCTTGCCATTTGTGCTAAGTGGATACCATACTTTAACATATAGTTTTAATTTAGAAACCATCAGTGATACTCCCACCTCGGATCATTTGTTAGCTTTCTCGTGCTAATTTACATTTTTCATGTGCTCACGAACACTGATGAGAGAGATATTGCAATTGGATATCACGTAAACTCTTTACATTTATGGCACTCCACACTGAAATATGTGTAGTTTTATAGAATTAGGGTCTAATAAGCTCGTTGTAAAAAATTAGTTCACCGTCAGTATATACTTGGTTAGTTTCGTTCATAGAAACGAATAAAGTTTGGTGGCAAACAATTTTTCTTCACAAGCAATCTAATTAGCTTAATTATATCAACATAAAATTGTTTGAATAGTCGCATATCATTAGAGAATCTTTTGCTTGTATGTACTTGGCGAAAATTTTTCCCGCTCCTCATGTTAACTTGTTATACTAAAAACTTTCCTTCCTTACCAACTCCCTAAGCAAATAAATAACATAAATTTGGCAACAATAAACAACGAAAACAGAATGCAAGTTCAAGGTCATCATAATAAAACAAAAAAAAAGCAAAAAGTAAAATGTTTTTATTACATAAATAAATCGAAAGTGCTTTGTGTACAGTATAAGCCATGCAAGAAAAAATATCAAACCTTTTCGACGGGTTCGCTTTTGACAACGTAAGTTGTGTCCAATGTTTTCAATAGTGTTTAAAATGTCAGAAATATTAGTATCACATGCCCCAAGTTACTAACCAACAAGGTATATTTTATAGCCAGTTGAGTGGACGATTACGCTACAGAGTTATACGAAACGGATTATCAGTACTAGTTTGATAGCGACAGAGACGTAGATAGTATCAAAAATGGTGTTATTGCAGAGGTTTATAGCTTATTAAGTTTAAAAGGGTGACACTTTTAAAAGCGAGCGATTGCTGGGCGAACGATGCGATGCTTCGATGAGTTCTCAATCGTGGAGAAAAGCAAATATTCGCAGTAGTAATGTATGTATTGTAATATGTGTGTATTTAGGAGAGTGTAAGGACAGCACAGCGCCATGTTGCGGTAAGGCGATTAGGATTACGGAGATGTGATGATACATACATATGTACATACTCACACACGGAGCTGTGTTGAGAATAGAAATGTCGACATTTTTACTGGTTTGACGGTTGTGTCAACAGGATATTCGATTCGCTTGAATGACGATTGTTGAACTGTCTTTCAAGCGTTTGCGCCTGTACTTATAGGTTTGTATTTGTATGTGTTGCGATGATGCAATGAAGTTCCACGTAGGAAATATCAAACTAGGCGGTGAAAAAATTTAAGTTTAGTACTAGAATCTCCTGACTATAATCGAAGTTTACCGAATATAATTAAGTTTTATAAAGTTGGTACAGAAAATACTCGGATACTTGATGGTTCTTGACTTCTTTGAACTTGTTTCGATAGAAATTGAACAAAACAATTATGTATCTGTTTTAAACTAGTAGGCAAGTAGTGTATTTCTAACAAAAATCGACACGTAGGTTATTAATATGTAAAAGCAGCAGTTGCTTGTGTGAAGAGAATACTGTCTGGACTTGTAATATATTGATTTCGTTTAGGTGTAATAACCACCTACATGTTCCGGTACGTCAGGAACTTTGCCATTTCTATTATTGATACTCCTCAAAGCCTCGTAATGCTGCAATGCTTATAATGTCTGCTTATTACCCTCGCTGCACTTTATTTCCTTGCACCGGATGCTTGTTTGGCCCGCGAACATGAAAGCGATTCTGCAAGTATACTTCCGGCGGTTTCGCCAATAAATTGCCAAAGAAAAACATGAACAATTGACAAGTAGAACAATTGCATTTGCACCCATGTTTGTTGATAATCCTGTAGGTGTATGCTTAAGTACATACAAGTATGTATGAACATATACATATATACTAACAAAAAATGACGTGGGTTTTTAAAGAATGGAAGTGTGCTCACATATCGGAATAGTGACTTTCACTGAAATCTATACCATAATTTTTTCTACATTTCGTCGTCGCTTTGGCGGAGGACTTATCGCGTTCATGGGAATTTGAGGATTTGTTGTATTCCTTTGGCTAAAAGACTTTGGTACAAGTCTCGGTAGGGATATCATCTATAAAATTGAAGAAATAAACATTGATATACGAAAGGAATACTCATTAAATCTTATAACGATATTGTAAAATAATCGACGAAATTTAATTCTAGAAACATTAACCTTTTCGGCAAGAAAAGTACGTAGGCTCCAAAAGTTTATTATAACTATTGCAGAACCCTAGCCATCAGTTTTGTTATGTAGCGAAAATGTTCCTAAGTGTTCTCTTAAATGTGGTGACGACTCATTCACTGTACTGTGCTTACACAATTTCGGCTATTGACCTCAAACATCCTGGTAGCTCGATATAAAAAATCCGCAAATATTGCTAAAGTATTTGCACACTTACAGCTGAATGTTGTTGTGCCTTCGAGCAGAAATACCATAATTGCTGTGTTAAGAGTTGTAAGCGTGTAAGTATATATAACCTAGGTTATTTACTGATCTTCTGTGAAGAGCGAAATCAGCACGACAATTGTGCGAATAATGCGACGATGCTGATAATAAGCTCAATTGACACAAGCCCCTATATGTATATTAGGGTGTCCTTGATATACCAAAAAAAATTTTTTTTGTTCATAAAAGCATTCCTTTAAAGTTATAAGCAGCTAAAGTTAAACTTTTTTGCAGAGTAGAAAAAGTATTATAACATTTTTTTTCAAAGTTGTAAAATTTTCTGTCTTAATTAAAAATATCAAAAAATGTTACATAAATAAGAAAAGAAATATGATTTAGGCACGAATAAAATGAAAAATAAAGAGTTACGTTAGAAGCTTGTTTTAGGGCAAAACTGAAACTGCAGGGAACGTTTGTAAAAAAAAAGTCAACTTGGGAAATAACGGACACTCTAATATAGAATATTTTTATTATATATACGAGTGCCATTAGCAGCTGTGCAAATGTCCTTAAGTAAGTAGCAAGTACACTTAGCAATTGAGTAAATACATACACTTATTTGCAATACTTTGATTTATACAAGGAAATATAAATTTTTTAATTTTTTGGTTTTCTTAGTCAGAGTGTAAAGATATTTTAAAGATTTTATTAAACTCTTAAGCACTGGCTGTTAGTTACAATTTCGTCGGAGCTAGGTTAGATTCTGCTTCTTCCCAGTATTCAACATATTTTTCTTATACCGGTCGCTCCTAACCTCGCGTGTTTATGCCATCAAGAGTTCAGAGTGATCTTGTTTTAGTATTTCTATCGACTTTATGTACTTAGGGTATTACTTTTTCTTCAAAACGGGTTTTCAAAATCATTCGACTTATTTTATCATCATCAGCAATTAGATTTTGTAATCCCGAATTATTTTTGCAATGTTTCGGTCACACAAGATCTGCTCCCACTTAATATCTTATTTAATATGCAAGTGAAAGCTAGTTAACTCCCTATTAGCTTTAAGCCCGCGGTGGTGTTGTTAAAACATTTCAATATATGATCCTAGAAAATTTATCACAAATTCTCAATGCTCTTCATATCCTATAAATGATGATCATGAAGCAACATTTTGAACTAGAATATGAAATTAATATCTCGCTGAATATATGTGTCTTATATGTGATGGCTAACTTTTCCATAAAAATGTCACTCTTATATTAAAGTTAGAACTTTATGATTGTGATTAGTTTTCCTTTTGTCCAATTTGACTACTGAAATATTGCATAAAAGCCGGCAAAATGGTGAGGATTCACTTTTGTGCTCGGTGTAGAGGAGCTTATTATGAAAAAAATGTGTCACTCACCTGAAAAGCAACTAGATTCCAGATTCCCTCATGCGATGAAAAGACACACGCTGTGTAATTGCGTCCTTTGAAATAGTACAGTTGAACAGAATGTGACAACGCCACGGGTATGGCTGATGTCACAATGGCCACCCAAGCACAAATGATGGCGCTGCAAAAAGAAATTATATATGATTGAAATTTTTTTTATCTCCTTACACCAAATTCTATGAGCGATATGTAGGTTGTTTGAAGTACTATTGTACTCACAGCATCGCATTGCGTTCGGTGCGCAAAGACATACTCGTGACCGGATGTACGACAGCCAAAAAACGATCAAGAGACATCAGCACCAGCGTGTAGACACTGCCATGACAGGTGACCACAATCATGTATTGCACAAATTTGCACCACAAGTTGCCGAATGGCCACTCGGGTAACACGTAATCAGTTGCCGTGAAGGGCACACAAAAGATGACGAAGAGTATATCCGAAATCGCTAGATTGATGATAAGCAGGTTGGTGGTAGAGCGCATCTGCTGGTTAGCGACGACAACTGAAATTAAAATGAGATGAATATTATTATTATTAGTATAACAAAAATAATCGAATTATTATTCTGTCTTATGACTGTTTGGATTTGAAATTCATTCCTTTCATTCACTATACTGATATACTAGCAGATCACTCCATTTGCCATCCTACTTGGGGGCCGAGGACTTCATATATTATAGATGATGATATATGAACATCGAACTTTTAATATTATTTATGTTCAATTCCGCACACGACCGCTTTGTAGAGAGTCAACTGGGCGAGGGTGCCGCGCTGCATTTAATTGCATGACATTGACTAACCTCCCGTGGCCCAATGACGCGTATATCGCATATTATGTTGCAGCCTAGACAAGCGGGTCGCCGCTCTCTTTATTTACTTTATTACAAAGTACGGCTTCGCTCTATGGGTTTTCAAGCCAAATTTTGTTCAGCGATGGGGCCCATTTCTAGCTCAATGGGTATGTAAACAAGCAAAATTGCCGCATTTGGGACCAAGAGCAACCTGAAGATATCCAAGAGCTGCCATTTCATCAAATTCGGTAATTTTTATACAATATAAATGTGAAAAGTTTGATCCAAAAAAAAATTTATTTGAAATTTATTTTAAAAGTGAGTGGGGCCTCTAGATGTTCAAAAAAAAGTATTTTTTTCCAAAAATTTTCTTTTATTATAATCTGCAAGTTTGACTCTCAGGCTAAGCAAAACAATTTTTTTTTCGCTCCACCCTAATGTAAAGTCTAAAGCCTATGCGGACAATTCCGCTTCGATTCAGTTGTCATGATTTACAAATCAATAGTCATGAGGCACTTATTGAGAACGGTTGTTATTCGTAGAAAAGCTTCCGTCTTCATTTCTTAATTACCTATCTATTCTTCCTAAAATTGAACTTGTAGTTAAGACTAGGCGTTTACTAAATCTACTTGACTACAGCGGAAGTAGATAGATATTGCTTCCAAGCTAATGTGGTTTACTGGTATTTGCTCTATTATGTGTACAAATATCACTAAGAGCTTATATGAAGAGACTATCATTAATATTACTAATTATTTGAGGAATTGGAGCTCAATTTTGTGTTTGGTGTACTTTTTTGGTTTACGATTTTACACAGGCTGGAAAGGGATGCGTCATTTACAATACAAAGATAAGGCGTTTAAAAAATGGCACAACAATGGTATGTGAATAATGCTACGCTCTTAGACACTTTTATAATTGGAGAAAATGACAAAGCTAAGAACTGTTTCGTTGTTGAATTGAATGCTCAAAAGACTACACGAGTACGTTAAGTACAGAACTGTTGTTTGTCCATATTCGTCTATTTGAATGTAGATTTGTATGTTTGCGATACTAAGGAAACAATGTAGAGCTCATACGGAAGTCTATTACACTATTTTATGCTAGTGTATGCCATTGCAATTATTTTCTACTTGCTTTTTAAGCCATTTCTCTTCCCATTTCAACCAACCAACTAATAAATTGGAATTTAATCCAATATTATCTGATTTAAATACTTAAAAAATTATTTATATGATTTGCGTTTGAAAACTTCGTGCTTTTAAGAAACATTGGATGGTTGACGAATTGTTAAAATTTAGTACAAATACTCTATATATACATATATACACACCCAACTTTCCTTCACCATTATAGAGCGTATGTGTATGTCGCAAGCTTGACGTATACTAATAGGTATTTATACATTTTTAACATCAAGTGTCATCTATCATATCATCTTTTTATTGCTCAAATTAAACCATTTTGCTCTTACAAATATATATTTTTTCTACGAAGCTCATGATAAATGATATACGCTGAGCGACAAATCGTCAACGCCTTTATGCACAAATTCAAAAAAGTTAGAAAAATATGTAGCTGTTTTCACAAGTACTCAGGGAAAATAAATGCTTACCTTACAGCTTCTTTTATTGTTGATGGTTTATGTTTGGGCTTATTTGTGTCCTCGAACACATTCCCACCAACAAATTTGTTTCAATCAAGTTTTGAGACGAATTTATAATTTTTACTTTGTTATAAGCCGTTATGTAAATATCGTACGGTAAAATTATACAACGGTACATATGTGCATGTGAATGATATAAAAAGGGACATTAGTGCAAAACAAGCTAAACCATGTCACATTTGTGGCTAACGAATCCCAAATATCTTCCGTAGCATGTGAACAAATTATTCTATGTGTATATGGTATACTGCATGCATATATACTTTATATATTGTACCTATATAGGTATATGATAAAATTTAAATAATGTAAGTAACCTCTTACAACTCTTCGGTTTACTTAATATTCAAAACTCAATTTTCATTGAACTTTTTTCCTGAAACTTAGTTGAATAGAATGAAAACAAATTTGTAAGTCATTTAAGTTAAAGTAAGTACTTGTATACGTTTAAACCCTTCACCATTTATACCAAACCACTGCAGCAGCAAGTGTTATACGAAGTGTATGTATCAGCAATCGTTTCAAGTTGATTCTCTTGTTATAATTGTAAAATGAGGAGAACTGGCAACGAACATAAGAGGACAATTGTAAGTGTGAAAGCAAGTGCCGCACCACAAAAATTTGGTGTATCATGTTAACAATATAATATGGGTATGAGTAGGTGTACGCCGGATAAGAACATATGTGTACAGTCTGTGCAATAAAAATGAATTGGATAGGGTTTAATATGTGCTCAAATAGCCTATTGGATCCCTGAGCTCACTTGCTTTCCCCCGGTTTTACTTCACGGCTTTTCCGTCGTTGACATTCTGTAAATATACCTCCTATACTGCTTTCATTTATTGGCTCTTACCGATCCGACTGTCACTGGGCTATATCCTAAGTTCTCATTATTCATCTCCAATTTTCATTGGCCCTTCTCTTTTCTAAGCGGCTTTCCTCGGGTCTATATAGTTCTCGCGAGGTTTCCGGTTATCTATACTTAAAAAATTTGTATAAAATACTCTTCGTTAAAATATTTCTATTCTAGCACAGAATTCGCCTTGGAAATTGAAAATTCAAGCACTAGCAAACATTCGATGGCCGTTATACACGTCACACTGAAAACCCATGCATTGGTTAGAAGTAAGAATATGTGTATTCGTAAATCGCGAAGTTCACATCTCTCGGCAGACACACCCATCCGCCTTGGGTTTTTGGCCAGAAATCAATCTTTGGCCCATTCTTACAAATACCATGTCTTTTTGAAGAGATTTTCAAAGAGATGCGTACTTAAAAGGTATGAAAATCTATTATCTTTAAAACAGAAATATATAATTCTGTTAAGTTCTAAATTGTAGAAGACGGCAGCATAGAATCAAGTGGATTGAATGAAGAGTTCGTTTTTAACGCTAACCTCAAACCTGATTACCCTCCAAATCATCAGCTTGAGAAAAATTTTACAAAATTTTCTGACAAATCAAGCAGCAAGTAGCACATATTTTCAGACTTGTGTGAGAGGTTGGCTATTATTATAACAAAGGAGCCCCTGAGTGAAAGAAAAAATCTATGATAAGTACCAGGCTAGTCGATGTACCATGTTATACTGCATGCAATTGCAAGACACAATGGCCACCGGGGAATGAAGTGGTTTGCAAAAGAAAGGAAATTGCAAAAAGAAAAAAAAAAACTAAATGACCTTGACTTCCCACTTGCCATCAAAATAACATAGGTGCTCAACAAAGCTCTTTTGGTCCGCAGCAAAGCTTACTAGCCCGATCACGTATCCAATCATATACATACACATGCCTCACATGCTGATAGTCTCATACAGGCCAAAGTATACATTCTCGTTTACCTGAGTACTTGTAGGTCCTACATTTGAAGAGCACTCAACGTCCGCACGCTTGCACACGCCTCAACACTTTTGCTACATTTTTGTACCTGCGCTTTACATAAGCACTTTTTATTACACATACAAGTATTTTACTGCAAGACTCATTATACGAGTACATACATATACGCTTTTATTGCTGCCTGATACTGATTGTAAACGGAAGAAATTAAACGTAGTCGAGGTGGAATCGGTTAATGGGCGTGGCACCGACCACTTTTAGGTGAAGTCCTACATTTCAGGAACTACTGGACCAATTTCAATCAAACTTGGCGTGTGAGATTACCCAAATATTTATATTGTACTTTGTGAAAATGAGCAAACACGCCTACTACTCATATAATATAAGAAACTTTTAAATTCCATCTTATTCTTTCACTTTAAAGTACACAAATCAAACACACACGTTGTTATCAGAATAAACTTTTCCCAAAAAAAGGTTCCCCTAGGTATTTTATCTTGGGCCCAAAAATTATCAAAATTGTACTATAACTTTTAAAGGACGCATACACCCAAAATTGAGGTCTAGTATTGAAATTATTCTAGAATATTTTTGTAATGACAGCATTCATTGTGTCTAAAATGAATGAAATCAGGGCAACACTTCTGCAAATCCCCATATTTCTAATATTCGGATTTTCATATATCCGCTTAACATTATACCTTATATATTGTACAATTTATGAGGTTTCTTAATGAAATTCAGAGCTCTTCTATTTCTGGTAATGATATGTTGTAATACCAAAACTGGTTAAAATCGGATTAAAACTTACCTTATACAAGAAATTGATAAAATTATAAAATAATTTCAAACTTCTGGTTGGCTTTATACCGTATTTATTGGTCAATAGGTGAGATATCTTAGCAAAATGAAGTAAAATGTTGGATAAACCGAAAATATATGAAATTGTTCTACGAGTTACCACAACTCTTATATACTACAAATAATGATTTTCATTGGCCAAGAGTGAAATGGCGATTTTCCAACCTTTAGTTGATGTTTTTCTTATATACCCTATAAATTTAATTTAGCCTTAATTAGGCATATCTCACTTGAGATAATTATTTTGATCTTGAGTGTACGACTTATAATATAGATAAGATAAAAACATTTGATAGTAATTTATTCGATTTCTTCCCCGCCTTTGATTTTTTCAAATTGCAAGAGTATTAAATGCTTGGTTACACTAGATTTTAGCTCTCTCTTAAATAATTATAAATCCTTCACATTCATGGGAAATATTGGTTTGTAGGCACTTACATATGAATTAAACATAATTAATGAGGTCCTGAAAATATTATCCCTGAAATGGAAACTTATGTAAATGTTTATTTGCACTCAAAGAGTGATTATTATTGCTTTTATTGTTTATTTGACCGGAGTAAAGTATATTCCCAAAAATTATATTTAAGGCAACACATAAATATTATAAAGTATTCATTTTACATTGACAAAAAATCGTTGAGTACTTAATTGCTGTCGAAAAGGTGTGCGTCTTTGATAGCATACAATATATTAGAAAGCGCCTAATTGTAGGCATCTAAGTGAACATTGCCATTTCGACTTATTTCCCAAAAAGTTTTGAACATATTAACAATTTAAGCATGATTTGCATTTTATTAAGTGAATTTGTTTAGTTGAGTTATAAAGAATACATAGCATACAAAGTAATGTTGTATGATCATTTTAAAATCCTACAAAAAACCAAATTCAAAGGCCTTAAATGGTTCAAATATAAAAGCGACTCTTAGCGCCTCTGATTAATGGCACATTTTGTAGAATTATGATGAATAATTAACCTTTTCGAAACATCACAAGTTTTACACCGCTGGCTCTAAAATTATGTGCTTGCAACCGCAGACCAATTAAACTGTTATCGTACACACCCACTGTTTGCACTCATTGGTTAAATATACAAACATACATGTACATAAATATAAGTGTTTGCGAAGTCAGTTATCCAAATGAGCACAAACAAATATATTCAGTCAACACACACATTCGCAAAAATTGTTTGCGGCACACATTCGAGATTCGATTTTCAGTATAAAACTCACCCAAAATGACAAGCGCATTTCCCAGCAGGCCTGCGAGTCCGATGATGCCGAAAAATACGGGCACAATGGTTGACACAACGCGCTCCAATGGGTCCATTTCGAAATCAAATAGGCCATCCCGTGGCAAAGAGTAATTCACATCATAACCCACCGCTGCGCCATCTTGTTCCGGGAATCCGGTGAAGCTTGCGCTTGTGCCACCAATGCCCACGCCATTGTCCATGGTTGCGTTAATGCAGTCGAAGGTGTTGTTGTTGGTCCAATTGGGTGGGCAAACTCCCGACAACACCGCCATTGTCGGGCGTACAACGAACGATGTTGTCAGCGCGACCATAACGGGCGCCGTCGGACCTAGTGTGGGCGCGACGCTCTGATTGTGCAGCATATTTCAGTTACTCTTGTATTCCTCGTATTTGATGATGCTTTGTTTGCATTTGGCTACAAAGTAATGCGCAAATCTGCCTACGGGTATTTAGTGGGAGTGCGTTGGACCGCTGGAACTCAATGTTTAGTTGATTGTGTGTTTCTCGTCGGATTTGCGTTGTGACCAGAATTAATAATTGCGACAAATTGCGGGATTATGTGAGAAGAGTAGATTTTCCTTTGGTTCCTATTATCCAATTTTATTTTCCTGTAAAGAAAAGGCGTAGAAGAAAACAGTAAATACAATTAAGCTTCTGTTAAGTGGCATAAAATCTTGGAATTATTTAATTATTCTCTTTACAAAAATTTACTAAAAACATATTTTGATTTTCATTGCCACGTTAATCATTCAAACAAGCGATAAAAATGAATTTAGAAGGAGATTAATGAAACACGTTTGGTTAGAATCAGTTTTGTAAAATATAAGGAGGCGGTGGTGATTAAAAATTAATCCCTCCATTTATTCTTAATTAAACTAAAAAAAATTTTAATTGCTGCTGATAGAACTTGGGGCTGACAACCAGACAGCATCATGGTCAGACCAATGATCACTTATGGGACGGCATCTTGGGTATCAAGGGTCTTACTAGCAACTGTTGAGGAACATCTGACGAATGTGCAGAGGCTGGCATGTGTATACAACTAAAGGTGATTCTGGACCTCAGCTCGCTCCATATTGCTGTGAAAATGGCAAAAAGATGTCTATCTTAGCCCTCATGTCATCAGTACTTGGATAGAATAGTGTAATTGACGCTAAAAACAGAGTGACATTGGGGAGAATCCACCTACGGCATTTCTTTCTAGATACGACATTACAAAGATAATATATTTTGAAAAAAAGGTTCAAAATTTTACTGGATACCAGAAGCGAATCTGAGGACTCCATTCTCGTGGAGTATGCCAATTAGGGCTGGGCTAGTGGGTCTACGTACGAAGCTGTCAATGTCCATGGACAGGTTTTCAAGCATTTTTAAAGCTTACAAATTAAAAAAAACTAAATAGCTGGTGAGATTTTAGGTCATTGGAGGCTAAGTCGTCTGCATATATTAGGTTACTGTACCACAGGTCTGTGTAATTTTTGCGATTAAGGCGCAGACACACAACAGCACAAATAAGAGAGTGAGAGAACACATCACAGCCATTAACCCATGAGCTTTACTAAACCTTTTTATTTAATTGGGTTTAATGAATTATTGTGATAACATACAATACGCCACAGGTCGCAGTTTATTCCTTAACAATCAATCTATCTGTCTAAGGACGCTACTTCTTTGCTAAAAAAAGCTGTTGAAAAAGGTTTTCACATTATTAATATTTTGTAAGTAACTGCTTCTGTATACTGGCAACCAAATTACTATGAATGCGTATGGCATTATAGTCACCCAATTTTTGGTGCCTGGGTAGCAGTAAAGAGAGAGTAGAGAAAGGAGAGGGAGTGAGAATCAGGGATGGTATTTGATAATTTTTAATTACGCCGTGCAGAAAATGTGCGAAAATGTAGCGGAGAGTGTCGAAATTAATAAAGTAGTCATTTGTGCGTAAATTGCCGACTAGAGTTGAAAGTGCGGAAAAATGCACAATTGTGCGTACTTTTCCATCACTAGTGAGAATGCGTCACTTGAAATAATTAAATTGTTGATTGGGCTTATGTCTTTTGGTGGAAAATTTCTCACCAAGTTGAACAAGCTGCGGATTTAATTGTGATTTTTAGTGGCTCTTATTGTTATTGACGTACATTTAAGCGAAATGATTGACATTTTACGAGGTTTTCTCATAAACGGTTGTTAATTTAATTGTTTGCTGCCTCATTGTCTCCATCAGTTTAGCTCAGCTGTCATTTCGATGTAATAATTCCAACAATTCCAATTAGTCAGCTTCCTTTCATTGTTCGCGTTTGTTCTGATGACTGTTGAGCTTTTTGCTTTCTCTTTTGTTTGTGGCTCTCCTACAACTTAACACGCATGTAACATATACTTGTGGTCTCATTGTAAGTGGTGGTGTATAGGGTACGAGTATTAGCATGTAGGTGAATTTGTTGTTTGAATATCTACATATACTGCACAGGAAATAGCTTTGAAATTACTTTAAGAAAATTTCTGATTTTTAATTGAATTTTGAACCGTGAGATTTTGTTTGTTTTAGTACTTCTGTTGGTTGATCTAGATCAGTATATTGGAATTTAATAATTTTACTCTATTATTTGTCTATTAAAATAAATGTGCTATGTTAATTTTTTTTATCATTTTAGAGTTATTTTATACCATGTGTCCTTTCTAAAAATAAACTTTTTGAGATTAGGAAGCTAAGAATGTAGTCTTATATGAGGCTAGAATCGAAGAAAATCAAGGGCATTTAGTATTGAGATTAGTTGATAACTAGGAGTCTGTTGGCTAGCGTACGCATTAGGTCTATAGTTCAATCAAACTGTACCAAAAAATGCACTTCGCTAGTTTAAGAAAATCGAAACATTATA
The DNA here is from genome assembly GCF_042242935.1 of Bactrocera oleae. Taxonomy (NCBI): domain Eukaryota; kingdom Metazoa; phylum Arthropoda; class Insecta; order Diptera; family Tephritidae; genus Bactrocera; species Bactrocera oleae. The sequence continues at coordinate 58,594,369 of NC_091539.1, forward strand.
ACAAAAAAAAAAGTTAAAATCAGCATTCAGCAAAATTATGAAACGTTTCTTCCGACTGCTTTAAATACGTCACATTAATATAAGTATACTTGAATAAATTAAAAAATGTGGTAAAGTAAATAATATTGTACTTTCGGCATTTCTTCATAAATTTTTTTAAGTTATTTGTTGCTATTGTTGTTTAGATAAATATAGGTAGACGAGAATCGCTCCAAAGCGATGTTATGCAAAAAATTCGAAAGAATTTTCAGTGAAGTCTTGCATGTGATATATTTTTTATTTACACATTAGGGTGGAGCGAAAATTTTTTTTTTTTTTTGCTTAGCCTGTGGGTAAAATTTGTAGATTTTAATAAAAGAAAATTTTTGGGAAACAAATTTTTTTTAAACATCTTTTAAAGTAAATTTCGAGTTAAAATTTTTTTTGGACAAAAAAAAAAACAAAAAAAAATTTATTTGGTTTAATCTCTTCGCATTTATACCGAATTTGGAGGTTTTTGACTCAAAATTTATTTTAACGCTTAGGCAAAGCATGTTGTCGTTTAAGATTTTTTTTTAAAACTCCAAAAATGACCACAAATTTTTTTTTTAAGTTGATAACTTTTAATTGGCCAGAAAGAAGACTCTCCACAGCTTCTAGAACACGTATCCAAAAATTTTTTACGAAATAAAAATTTTAACTTGAAATTTACTTTAAAAGTGCCTCTAGATGTTAAAAAAAAATTTTTTTTTTACAAAAATTTTCTTTTTTTATAATCTACAAATTTTACCTTCAGGCTAAGCAAAAAAAAAAATTTTTTCGCTCCACCCTATTACACGTTTGTAACTACATATTTGCTTTTTTGTGTGTTTTATCCTCCAAGAAATTTCTCCTTCAATGATTAAGTACTAATATTTGAGAATACGGGCCCTCTACCTGTAAAATTATTATTATTATGCATCTAATTAGGTTCACTTGAAATTTAATAAAGCCATTTTGTTGTTCATCACAGTGACCAGTTGCATCTATGAATAAATTGGTTACACTCGGTGATATCCAGTTTCACATATGTAGCCTATATCTACACTGATATACTATACTAAAACATAAATAAACATGTACAAAGCTTTTCACATACATACTAATTAACATAACAGTGGCAAACAAATTGTGTGCCGAGCACCAACAACTCTTAATTATTGCAATTGGTAGGTGCAAAATGAGTAGGAAACATAATGAAGTGTCTTTTACATAGTGCTGCTAAAAGTATTATTTTAGTTTGAAATATGGAAATTTTAGTCAGGGAGCAAAATTTGCAACTAACTCATTTGACAATTTTGTTAATTGCAATGCCAATTATAAGCACACCATAAATTAGTCAGCGGTTACATCAGAGTAAATATCACATTCTGTATTACGAATTGTAAAAATTATGAGAAATGAAAAAAAGTTTAGTTTGAAGAATAACTCTTTCAATAATTTTGACGCGGAGAATCAGACGCAAGAATAATCTGTCAAACTCTTAAGCTGTGTTTGCATTCCATATCTTTAATAGCGCGGGTATAGTTTCCGCTCGACAATAGTATACCAAACTTTAAGTTATGATTGGATTACGACTACCATAAGCAACTTAGTGGGTAGTCAGCATTTTCTGTATATTGATATATATTAATTATCAATCATTACCAAAATGTCAAAATCAGAAATCTAATCGTGAAAAGTTTCCTCCAAATCCGAATTTTGGAGTATGATTGCATTGATTATATTTAACGAAAATATTATTTTTAACTAAATAATTTACTAAGAATAATCTTAAAAAAAGTGTTGATTTTTAAACATAATGAATTTTTCAAAAAATACTTATTTTCAATATTTTTTGTTAAGATATATTTTTCAAAAATGCATTAGGTGATAATATCCACTTGCAAGTCAGAAATATCGGTTTTGCTTTTGTATGTTTTTTAAAGCGGCATTTTTTTAAAATAAATATGAAAAAATTGAAAAGCTTTAAAAATCGGTGTTTAATTTTGAAAAATTTTGAATTCCCTTGATCCCGTGTCGATCTCCATGAGGACGATTTTCTGCGTAAAACTAGCGCAAAGCTTAAAACAAAAAAAAATACTTATAATTAGTAGAAAGACTAATCAAGTCTTTAATATTTGACAAAATGGTGACTTCCTTTAAAAAACTCGATTTATGTGAAAAAAATTTACATTGCACAATGGCTTAAAAAATCGGTCTGTATTACTTCAATCATTACTTGATAACTATATTTAATAAGGCAATGTAAAAATTTCTAATTGAGGTGTTTCGGAGAAATTTTTCTAAACATTTTTGAAAACAGCATTTCGAAGAAAACAAAAAGTTTCTTACAAATACGCTCATATCTCCGAAAATATTTGCTGAAGCAACTTAAAATTTTTCACAAATTTGAACACAATGGTCAAATACTTTACACACTGTTTCCCAAATATGTAAACGCAGGGTTGTTATCTGCGTTTTCAAATATACTGGTTTTAAGTGTCTATTGCAAAGTAAAATCCAGTTAGACCATATATCCAACGCAAGTATATAGGCAACTATAAACCAGTGTCCTTCTGCAAGATAGTTTATTATGCTAAACATCCGAACTTGGCAAAAGCAAAGTATAGTCCATCATTTGCGATTTAAGAAATCGGTGTAAAAAAGCTACACTCCTACAGCTTCTTTTAAGGTACTCGTATACATATGGTCTGGTATGTTTCATAAAAATTTGGTTCGACGTATTGTTCTAAAGAAGAAAACGTGATATTTTGTTCTTCAGTTATTAAGTAAAATAGAAGCTGAGAACACAGAACAAGTCATAAGCCAGAATAATTTACGTATTTTTGGTTTGGATTGGTTGTGTGTAACATTTAATTCTGTGCTTTCGAGTGCTAATGATTTTGTCGCGAATTCTGTTGCAGCTGAAGCACCAATTAGTGGTCAGTCAAGTGTTCATAACACATAGATAAAGTAGTGAAATATTCACTTGCATAGTGGCGAAGTTGCCACAGATTGTTGCCACCAGAATACTCTGGTTAAAACATGCGGTTGCTCATTGAAGGTGATCATGCGTACAAAAGTCAACACGAATACCTAGTATATAGTACATACACACATTCATACATTAAATAGTTGAAAACAGATAACTGTGCTATATATATATATGTATTTGTGCCTTAACGCTTTCGCATAAAGACGCATCTGCTTGGACTACATAGTTGCGTGCAAACATGTATGTATATGTGTGTGCAGTTTGCACTCATGCCTCTTGACTGCTTCACTGGTTCTGTTAAAATTTGTGTGCGAACTTCTGTGAATTCACTCCGGAAATTGCTTTTCTTATGCAAGTTTATCTCAAGCAAAGTTTGATAGTATCTTTAATTGCCACAATTGGTGGAGAATATTTTAATATTCCAATACGGTATGTAAACTTCAGTAAATATGTTTGAATATTTTTTTAATTGTAGAAAATTACGTGGTCATGAGTAATAAGTTTCTATACTTTAGAGGAGGTAGGGATACAGCTACAGCTTACACAGAAACCACGAACTGCAGGTGGGAACAGAAGAAAGTGTAGAAAAAAGTGAATGAAGAGGCACAACAGCCGCACTTTTTGAATATATGTAATGATGCGAACATTCCATTTCATCAAGCTTTTCGATACGAACAATAGAATGCAGCTTTGCTGAGTCGAAGCGCAGTAGTACAATCTTTTGAGGCTGTTGAGAGCTGTGTCAGCAGCACCAGTGCGTATACTCAACTATAGAATATAGAAGGGAAAAAAAACTTTTATCACACCGGTATGATAGCCTGTAAATGATGGACGGACATATGTGGCAACGACTCACGGCACGAAATAAGTGACATAAGAGGGATAATAAAAAAAAAAAAAATAACATTGAATTTCTACCACAGTCCTTTGGAGAATGTGCACACATATCTCTTGATTGATCGGTATGTGGCTACTCTCAATCAGATTGAATTACTTCGATAAATTAACCGCTAAATCGACGTCTTGGAGTGGATAGCACAAATATTATGACTTGAGTGTAGGTAGATATCCAGTGAGTCAAACTGATATACATACACGTGCGTTTATAAAAATATATGCAAAGAAATATATATGGTTGTGCGCTTGAATGAACGTAAATGTCAAATAATGCAGCAAGTCATCTATATATATTGCATTTGTATGTAATACGTATATGTATGTATGCTGACAATATTGCTTTGTTTTCTGCAGAACTCTAGATTTTCTCTAAATTTTTTGGCCATTTCTCTTAAAGCACCAGAGTGACAGAAAAATTAAAACAGAAGAAAAAAGTTTTATTACACAGTGGGCAGTGCACCATTGGAATGGTGTGCACATAACTGCCAAGTTACTTGCTGAAATATGACTTTGAAAGTTTAAAAAGTTTGTTGAAAATGTTCGCGTGAAGTAAGAATTAATGAGTGAACTGGGAAATAGTGTGAAAAGCGAGGAAAATATGGAAATATTACTTATAGATAAAACAGCAAGGATAAAATTTTATTGTAAGGTTTTGTATTGTATGTATAGGTTGGTTGAAAAGTTTCTACACTCGAACTGAAAAATTACTGTTTTTGGTACAAAATATATATTTTTATACAATATAATCTTCCTTAACTTCAATACACTTATTCCAATGATCCTCCAATAATTTTATGCCATCCCTATAATGATTTTCCGGTAGCTCTGCTAAATAACCGTCTATGGCTGTAATAATTTCTCATTCGACTAAAGACACTTCTAACTTAAGAATTGTTCCAGGTTTCTAAAGAGATAATAGGCACTAGGAGCCAAATCTGGTGAACATGGTGGATGCTCAAGTAATTCGTGCTTTCTTTAGTTGAATTTTGTCATTGTTAAAACACCTTTGTTAACAGATGCATTGTCTTTATGAAAAATGATTTTTTTGCGCTGCAAACCAGGTCTTTTTTCACGAATTTTTTCATTCAATTGATCCAAAAGGCTGCAATATATATACAGAGTTGATTGTTTTACCTTTCTACAGATAACCAATCACCAAAATTCCTTTTGCATCCCAAAAAATTGATGCCATAATCTTCTTTGCTGATCATTGTGATTTCACCTACTTTGGATCTGAAGAACCAGTTGCAGTCCACTGTAAACGTTATTATTTCAAGTTAGGATCATGGTGGTGGATCAGGAAAAAAAAATTGGAGCTAGTGGTGGTATTTTTTGGTGAGAGCCAGCAACTTTTCAACCAACCTGTATATTATGAAATTCCTATTTGCATAATCAATGAATTGATGTGACGTTTAAATATCAGCTCAGTATGAAATGGCGCGAAAAAATATGAAAAAGTTCTAAAATATATGGCCAACGTGTTTGCAGCAGTTACACGAGCTTGCAATCACTATTATAAATGTACCGTTACACATGTGTTCGTAAAGTAATATATATGCATACATATCTACTAAAGGAAAAGCAATTCCAGTGAGTATAATTGACAAGTAAATGAAGTGTTGCAGATGTGCTAATACTAATAGATGTGTGTATATGCACAGGGACTTTTAGTCTTACATGAATATTGGTTTGATTGAAAATGTTATTGACTGTGATTTTGATAAGGCTCGATACACTGTGGCGCAGTGTTATTGTCTAATAAAAAAAACATAGGGTTTAAACTGTTCTGCACCGATCCAAAAGCTGAAAATTTAATTTTGTTTTTTGGGTTTAGTTCAATACAAACTAAATGTTCACAGAAAAGTACAAAGCGTTTGGTTACCATCCGCATAAAATAAGTTCAACTCATTACTCTCTTAAATTTATCTATTAATTAGTTTTTCCGACATAATTTTATAAATAGCTGGCAAACTTTTCTTTTATGGCACTGCGTTGCTGTCAATAAAAAATTATATGTTTATATTAAATAAAAAAATAAATAAATCATTATCGCTTGAATATTTTATTAAAAAAATCTTTACATTAAATTGCTCATGCAACCAGCTGGAAATGACACAATTCATATCTCCCGCTATTTGAGCAGTAATTGTATTAAGTAATTAATCAGTTATTTAATTATGAAAGCAAATTGAACTCCTTCTCACATATGCCAGTAGTCTTTGTTTATATTTTAAATGGATACAAATTTACCAAATAATTATTAAATTAAAAGTCAGAGCAATATTTTATCTACGTTCCATTAATTAATATTTTTTCGACATATTCATATTGTATAGTAGATTTCAGATTAATCATTAGCTTGGTTATATCGTGCAAAGGAAGTTACGTATACGCACTGTACATATTGTGTTTGGTATTCGCATTTATATAATATATACACATGCATATGCTAATTGTTTATTAAAAGGTTAAAAGTACCTGTGTTTTATTTTATTAACTATTCTTTTCAAATATGTATCCAAATAATAATTTGAATACAGTCACCAGTTGTCGCTTTCTAATTTAATGACACCTACGACTGAATAAAGCTTTACATAAACACAAATTTTGTCGCTAAAAAAATCATCTCCTAAAAATATAACTTTGTGCAACTGTAAACAAGTGGATAGCAGAATGTACATTAAAAAAAAACTTATAAAGATATCTTATGATTCGTTAACTGCTCATGTACACTCAGCTCGGTTAGTTGTCAAGGTTACGTATACGCCATAAGTAACCAATAATAAGAAGAAGAAATTCTTGCTTATTTATAATATTATTATTATTAATAGACTTCGTTTCCTTTCGCAAGTAAAGTGATCTTTTTTTGTATGTATGTATGTCTATGAAAATTATGTTGAAGAGTATTATATTATCTAAATACGCTCCATAAGTTCAAATGAGAGCAAAAGGCCGACATAGAAATTATTGGAAATCATTCAAGCTAAACGCGGTTCGCAAGAATCATTTATGAGCTTTAATTCAATGAAAAAATGCAGCGCCGTGCATAATGGTTTGTCGCTGGAGAAAATATGTTATTTTTCTTCACGTTGGAAACCTCCTCTCGTTATGAGTAAGAAATTTAGTTTCGTTTTTCAAACGCTGAATGAAATTTTTACTATTAAATTTTGCTTTATAAGTCATTGTTGCAGGCTATTAAAGTATCGTGTTGCCGAAAGTACAAGTAATAATTTAAAATATACAATTTGATGATGCATAAAAGGTACTGTGGATACTTGATATTGAAAAAAGGAAACAAGAAAGTAATTTTAAGTGAATTAAAAATTAATATATGAGTTTATAACTATGTGAATAAGTATTGAAAATACACAGTATCTCTATAAACCTGAACCCATCTACAAAAGTAAAAAAGAAACTAGTTTGTAAAAAATTTAATTAATTAAATTTCAAAAATAATTACAGCAAGTTAAAATTAAATAAATATTTATATTCATATTGTTTGAAGCATTTCAAAAATATCTTGAGATAATGGCATTAGTTATATTTTGTTTGTTCGATTCATGATTTCTGTGCACTAGATTATAATTCTTGTTATTTTCCGTTTTTGAATTTATTTTTCGATTCCCTGCTCCATACCAACGTGCCCCACTGTACATGTGTAGAGAAAGACCTTGTGTGACGTGGATGCAATTAAAATCATTAGAACCAATTTGCATGTACTCACTGGTCAGCTGGCTTCTATTAGCATTTGCATATTCATATATAATAAACACTGAAATATCAAGTTATTCTGGTTGTTAAAATACTGTTATTTAAAACAAAAAGCTTTCAAAAAAATTATTTTAAATGCAGTTTTTACTCACACTATTAAAAGTCGCTTGTTAGCTTGTATGAACTGCTATATTTATATAATAGCTTGCATACGGTTAGATCTAAGAAATGAGCATACTGTACATTAAAAATTAAGAAATACTGAACATAAAAATATTTGTTAATAAAAATGCACTTTTTGTTTATAAAAAACAAGTCGAATAATTTCAACGTATTTCACATTGCAAAGCTGAAAAAAAACTTTTTTTATTTTTGCGATCGTACAAATTTTGAAAATTCATAACTTCAAACATTTTTTATATTGTATGAAAATAAAAATTTTCGTGTTCAATATTTTGTTCCAAAGAACACAAAAAAAAAAAATTTCACAAAAAAAATATTTGAATGTAAATTTAAATGGAATAACCCATAAATATCACTTTATAATAGCAAATATCACAAGTAAAGAAGGTCAAAGTTCGGGTATTAGAAGTATTGCATCTATTATTTACAATCACAGACAAAAAGGTACACTATTATTAGGAAGAGATTTTTTCGACCGATAAATGCGGTATAAAGTCAACCGGAAGTTCAAAAATATTTATATTAGGTATAGGAGGGAGAAGAGAAGTATAGATACGATTTTAGCTGCTCATAGTATGATTTCGATATTTTTTGGGCTTAGAATAAAATGGCTAAAATAGTGCCCTCAATTTGTGCATAGTTTCATTTAGATACTTTTGTTAAAAGTGAAAGAATCAGATGGTAGAGATTTAAAGTTTATTTTATGGAAAGAAGTCGTGATTGTTAACCGATTTCGCCCTTTCATAGTGTACAATAGTACTAATTGGATAACCGCACACACCAAATTTAGTTGAATTCGGTTAAGTAGTTCCTGAGATAGAGTATTTCACCGAAAAGTGGGGGTCGTCAAGTCCATAGTCCAGTTTTTACACCGTCTCCCCCAAAAGCGCTTTCCTGGTTATGGTTTTTTTACTCCGTGATTTATCGCACTTTTAGTATTTTTCAATATAACCGTTATATGGGCGTGTTTACTATCTAATTTAACCCATTTATACAGTGTACAATGAAATGCTGAAAATACTTCCTCTGAGCAAGTTTGGTTGAGTTAATTTCAGCGGTTTGGAAAATATGTGCATTTACTAATTTGGAGGGCGGGGCGACGCCCACGTGTAGCATAAAATTCATTTGGTTTGAATATTTTTAAAAGAAATAAGAAGCTTATGTCAATGAATTATAAAGTATATAATGTATTAAATTTTGAAATTTCGAATTTTTTTACTATTTTGTAAACTAACACATACAAAAGTTACCATCGCCTGCAAAGAATGCCAACTTCACTCAAACAACAATTTGTCGACATTTCCTGCTGCTATAAAAACGCTAGTCTCGTCAGCTGGACTGAATGCTGTGTTTCTTAAATTTACTTTTAATATTCCGTTAGTTTTTTAAACTGTTTCCTTATTTTTACGATCATCTTCATCACAGCAGCTTCTTCACTCACCAAATCACTTCATTTTAGTATAACTATAACTAGTGCAACGATTTAAGCAATTTATAAGTAGTTGCAAAGTGTTTTAAGTGCCATTGTGGCACGTCATTTTATTTAATATGTTGGTTCATCAGAATTGCTTAAAAATAATTTAAATTTACGTTAAGACTTCTGGGCGCTATGGCTTGCATAAGTAATGTGAAGACACACTTTTGTGGGCGAAAATATTTAAATGATGATAAAAGTTTATATTTATATAAAGATATAAGTTATGTGTAAAGAACGTTTCTATAAAACCTGAAGCGTGAAAGGAGCTGAGCATATGTATATATATTTAAATTTACGTGTGGCAGACTAAATCTAATTTGATGACAACATAATGTTTAATATGAATTTTTTTTTTTTTTTTTGTATTTTATTATAAGACAATGTGTTTGTCTATACAGCAGAGCGGCAATAAAATATTTTGTGTTATAAAAAAAACCGTTTGAGAACACAAATATCTTTATTTCAACTACTACTCATCTTAGCATCATTTTTTCTTAATACCATTGCTAACGATGAGTTTTTCAAGGTTGCTACGAATACACACTTGTACATTTATGCACATCACAGTTGGCATGTTGTAGAAAGTTTGTGCTTATCTCTAAACAAAAATTGTTGCATCTGCCTCGCATTTCGGTTAGTACTGATTACACAAGAAAACCAACTGCCAACGGGAAAGAAGCCAAACGCGCCAATATAAATAAAGAGCGACAGCGAAAAAGTTTGTGTAATCTAAGGGAAATGTAAACACATAAATGATAAGAAATAAGAAATGTTTAAGAAATATTCCTTTTTGCAAAAATGTTTATATTTTCAAGAAAAAATATTATGATTTGACAATATAAGTCTTTTAAAAACTCTGGTGAGTAATAAAAGTTTCATTAGTTTTTTTTCACTGAGTCAACCAATTTTGCCAAAATAGGTAAAAACTTTTAAGAAATATTTTATATAATTTTAATGTATTTTCAACAAAGAAAATATTTTTGTATTATTTTCAACGAAGAAAATATTTTTTAAGTATTTTTATCCACATATTATTATTAGAAAATAAAAGTTTTTAAAAACTTCCGTTGAGTAATAAACAATTCATTGAAAGTGTAACCCTAGTATTTTTTTTTAATTTTGGATTTATTTTTCTTAGGTTTTTTTTTTTTTTAATCAAAAATCGCTATTACCTAAAAACTGCATTCAATGCTGCAGAACTTTTAATTCAGTTTTCAGGTGCACACACTTTTTATAAAATGAATTTAATTTTTATACATTTTAAGCATTTAATTTTTTTCGCTTAATTCACAGTATTAATTTTAAAATTCACTAAATTTAGTAATTTTAAATATAACATTTATTCACATAAACACATCTATTTCAACAATTTTTTATTTAAATTTATTTTTTCACAATTCAGTATATTATTTTAACTTAGATTCAAATTTTCAGCATTTCTGTAACAGAACTTTTAGGATATTCACTTTTACATTGTCATGTCAACACGCGCGCCATAAAGTGTCGAATATGCGCAATTTGTTTTTTTTTCTGTGAATAGCCACTTCAGCGAGTTTTTAATTTATGTGATTTTAATTTTACCGTTGACTAGTCCTTGCACATCCGCTTAGTGAGACAAACGAAAAGAAACTAAATAATGCAATGGAAAAACAGTTAAGCTAACGACTACGATTGCTAAAGAGTCTTTTTGGGACGCGCATGATTCCCACACATCCTTTGGGACAGAGAGCGCTTGAGTGCCAACTACGAAGACCACGTTTACACATCTTACTGATTCGAACCGTGTCAAAGAGAGCATACTGTACATTGGTTGTGTAAAGTGAGCGGTGGGTCACTTTTATTTATTCCTAATTTGAGTTTTTTTCTTATAAAATATCTCACTCGGATAACTAAGTCGCTAAAAACTACAAACCGCTTTGAGTGTGAATACAAAGGTAGAGTAGACGTGCCACCTTCAACCGTTTTGCCTATCAGCAAATGGGAGGTTAATTGAAATATTTTCATATTTTTGCTCACTATCGGCATCGTAACTCGTTAGTTTACTATAGACAAAACTCACAACACTTCTTAACACCCTGCATATTTTAATGAAATACTTTTGCCACATTGAAAACTATTCGAATGTTTTCTAAAATTTATTTAAATAATTGATGTCTTTGAATTAATTTATTCTCAAAATTTCGTAATTAATAATTTTATTGTTTTTGAAAACTGTTTTCAAAAGCAATATTGTTTTCAGATAACATTTAATTAATGATATATTCTCATCAAAATGAAAACTATGGACAGTGATATGCTTTTTATCGTATGCTATAGAGCTGTTCAGAATTGATGAAAATCTTTAAAAATCTGTTGTTTCATACAAATTTGCTATCACAACATGCAGCAGAGGTACATATTTATTTAGGTTTTGCTTAGCCACTTACTTGAAGTACATTTTAAACATGTATTCTCAAAAAGAAATTTTAATTGTTTTATATGGTAGAAGTTTTTCTAAAAAAGTAGCTAAATGTTAGTTCTAGTTTATGTAGTATTTAAACGTGTATACATTGTTTATAAACATGTTACTGGCAACATTGAACTGCGTCTAAAATCCTAATTGTACAACAACTAACCAACCAACAGTTGCATGATGTTTTTTGCTTTTATTGGATGCGTGTGGGTTAGATTCCTATTTATACTACTATTATGCTTATGCACCTGAGTCTTTTTGCTGAAGAGCGCATGCGCATTTTCCAACACCTCCTTAATTTTTATGAATGAAATAAGCGGTGTGTATTTGTCGAAAAGTTTTTTTATTTCTATACCAATAGAAGCTGGCTTCAATCAGCTGATAGTCAACTAGGATATGCTACAGGGTGCTTACATATAATAGTTAGAAATTTATTTGCGTTTAGTCTTTTCTTTAAAATTATGAAAAGTATGCATATACATTGCTCAAAATCTTTTCCTTCATACGTGGAGTGAGAACGTAGCTATATAGTATTCTATCTAAAGCCGCAATTATCATTTTTAACATTTTTTTTTGTTTAATTGAGATAGATATTGCAATATTGTATATATGTATATAAAATATTTTGCTCATGTCATATATGAAGTTATTTTTGGCATAATTTTAAATTTTTTACATAAAATTAAAAAAAAAAATAATTGGAATAATTATTGAAAATTATTTCAGGCTTTTAGTTTTTAGGTAATTTCAGTTATTTCATTTTATTAACAAGAAGTAAAATGAATTTCATCACGTTCGTGATAATGCAGACGATACGAATCGACTTTTTTATACCAACTTAATGCCATAATCCTAAATAAACGTGACCTTTCCATGCTTATAGAATAAAAAATAAAACTTTAGTAGCTTCAAGTGTGTTTGTTCTACTGAAATGTAAGTTTGCTTAAATTGTCATTAAGAGTTGCAAACTAAGTTATTTCTATTATCCCACTTTATATTGAAAATAAATATTTGTTAAACATGTTGTCTCTATAGAAAGCACTCTAATGCAATGTTTACTTTCTACGATTATGGAATATTAAATTCATATATTCTATAATATATACCTAACAAAGTTTTCCATTAAGTTTGAACCTAATGGATTACTTAAACATTAAATATTAATTAAAAATCTATTATTAATTTTCCTTCGAATTTGGCAAACGTTTTCATTTAATGTTTGTTTGTTTAGGATTAGGATTTATTTATAATCACTTGCGCGCTAAAGAATTAGCAGGTCGAGCTTGGTGCAAGGGCCAATAAGCGAGTGAAAATGTTCTTTGTTTATTTTAAGCAGAATTGTTTTTGTAGAAAACGTGCAGCTTTGATCATTAATTTTAAGGATACTTTTTTTTATCTGGGACAGCATTTGATTTGAAGGTTTAGTATTTGAAAACCATCAGTTGATCGTCTTACTAAACTAATTTTTGGGGCAGCTGCATGCCAAATTATTTTAATCTTATTATGCGCCAGCAACACTAATAGATTTAGTTTATATGGTAAATTACAAGAAATTTGAAATACAAAGCTAGATATTTTAAATGACATAAAACAATAAGCTTTATATGGTATAGCTTATACAATGCGACACTGCGTATACGTAACTAACATATAATCGGTATATAAAAGCAGATTAGTGATATTTATGAGTTAAACTCTTATATTAAACAAGAACAGAGAAAAAATTTAGTACTGAAACAGTAGTTAGTTTACTGCCTACATTCTTACGCGCATATATACATTTCATCTTCACTGCATTCTAAGTCAATTTCCTTGTAAGTGCTTGCTTGTAAAACTTTTCTCTGTTATGAAATTAGTTAGACTATTTGCCGAGAAAGTGAAACTAATTTATCGCATTGTATAAAAGCTAACAGTAACTTGATGTAGCACTTTAACAATGACCTTGCAACATAGTTCACATTTTGTCCTTTTTATACTCTCGCAACCTGTTGCTACAGAGTATAATAGTTTTGTTCACCTAACGGTTGTTTGTATCACCTAAAACTAATCGAGTTAGATATAGGGTTATATATATATAAATGATCAGGATGAAGAGACGAGTTGAAATCCGGGTGACTGTCTGTCCGTCCGTCCGTGCAAGCTCTAACTTGAGTAAAAATTGAGATATCTTTATGAAACTTGGTAGACATGTTTCTTGCTACCGTGAGACAGTTGGTATTGCAGATGGGCGTAATCGGGCCGCTGCCACGCCCACAAATCGCCATTAATCAAAAACAAATAAATTGGTATAACTAAGCTCCCCAATAAGATACAATACTGTTATTTGGTACACAGGATCACATTAGGTGGGGGCATCTGCAGTTAAAATTTTTTTTTTAAAGTGGGCGTGGTCCCGCCTTTAATAGGTTTAATGTGCATATCTCCTAAACCGCTAATGCTATAATAACAAAATTCACTAGAAGCAAATTTTTTTAGCACTTCTATTGACGGTGTGAAAATAGTTGAAATCGGGTGGCAACTCCGCCCACTCCCCATATAACGGTATTGTTAAAAACTACTAAAAGCGCGATAAATCAAGCACTAAACACGCCAGAGACATTAAATTTTATCTCTGAGATGGTATGAGTTGGCTTTATAGGAACCGCGTTCAAAATTAGTCAGTGGGCGTGGCACAGCACACTTTTAGGTGAAACCCCATATCTTGAGATCTGCTCAACCGATTTCAACCAAATTCGGTGCATAACGTTCTTTTTATGTTTCTATGTCATAGTGCGAAAATGGGCGAAATCAGACTACAACCACGCCTACTTCCCATGAAACACCATTTTCAATTCCATCTGATTCTTTCACTTTCCACTATGCATATCAAGCAACAATGATTATATCGGGGTAAAACTTTGCGTGAATTATAAGTTTAAAGTATGCCACCTTGTGACCAAAAATTGTCTAAATCGAACCAAAACTGTTCAAGCCCCTAAGTACTAAATATGTGGACCCCAGTGCCTATAGTTGACCTTCTACCGAAAATATCAGTCAATCCACAAAGAAATCTCAAACGAGTATACCATTTGACTTTGCGAGAGTATAAAATGTTCGGTTACATCCGAACTTAGCCCTTCCTTACTTGTTTTATTTAATTTAGTTGTCTGTTTACTTCCGTGGCATTGCAAAGCTAACAGTCTACAGTGGCGGAATTGTATAAATAAAGATAGCCTAAGAGAATGTGTAGTAAAGAAGAATGATGAAAATTGCTTCCCATATATATAATTTTATTGCACAATCTGCACAACTAATTGCGGGACCGATGAAGAGCCAGTATCCAGCCAGTCTTCCACGCGATATTTTTGTATAAAGTAATTTGGTTTGGCTTTAGAATTTCAAAGTTATTGCTTGATTGCTAGAAATATAAAAAAAATATTTTATTGGAAAATTATGCGCAATAATTATAAGAAAATTATAAGAAAGACTGCAGAGAAGTTAAGTACTGTTAACCAATATATCGCTAAAAGCTTGAGATACATACAAAGCAAGCTATTAACTGATCTATAACTGAAATATATCTCTATTTGTAGAAACGTAACTGTTTGTTTGACTTTGAAATATAGTGCACGCAATTTTTTTGTATACCTTCTGCTATTGTAATGTTATTATATTTGATACGAGTATATGATAGTACCAAAAGATATATACATACATGCATTGAATATATGGAGGCCATGGCCACATTGACCGTCATTTAAGTACATGTTGCATTCATCTATGCGTGTTCATTTACCCAGTTGAATAATGTGTCCGACATAAATGACTCTGTACACAAAATTCCTGCGTAACTTTTCATGTCAAATTTAACTCTTCACTACTTACCATTGCATGTGGCAAATAAAGCTGAATATTTTCCACACTTTTCAGCTTGAACAGAAAATCCACAGAGACATTATAAAAAAATATTGTAATAGTATAAAAAACTGTTAAGAAAATGGTTAACATTATCTGACGTTAACTCTGATACCCATGGGAGACTTGTGTGCAAATTACGTTAATGGTGGGAAAGGATAACTGCAAAAAAAACGTATTTAAAATAATATGATAATATAAGCAAAACGTAAGAAAACTCAATTGAATGTGTGCAAGAAATGTGCATGGCAAAATGAAAGTTAATAAAATAACAAGCGCAGAGGGCCTTAGCCATTGTCTTGTCGTACTCGTTATTGGTTTGTGCCTCTGATAATTTTAATACAAGTTTTTGTATAAAAAACGTATAAAAAGCTAAAAGTAAAAAATAAAATAAAATCTTTGCTTTATTTGTTCATGTAGAGATCATATATTCAACATCACTGCCGAATTTTTTGACAAAAATTACATTTTTTATTTATTACATTTCCAGACCATCATGTTTTTCTGTGTTTTCTTTCTTAATTAATTGCATTGCAACTGTTCCAGATTAATTACTGTTGACTGCCCTTTTGCCCTTTCGCAGATTAACACCATTTTTTGTGTTTTTTACTCTACTGTTGTCTACTACATTTTATTTGCCTTCCTTGCTTATATTATTATTTTTCCTTGCCTGTGGGTGGGTAATTAACCATAATTAGTTACAAGGCCATAGTAAATGCAAGGTTACATGCAAGCAAAAGTGAAAACATTTTTTAATTATACTATTAAAGGCAAAAAAGCGGAACCTCACATTTAAACTTGCAGAATAGCTTATGTTCTAATAATTGTGTGGGGATCTTTCCAAGCAATTCTTGCTTAAAAAAAAATTATTCCGTTTTTAATTTGGCATTATAAAACATATTGTACCCGTTTTTCATTCAAATCTGATCAAAATTTTCTATAATTTACTTATACATTTTTTGTACACCTCCTTTTATTTGGTTCTTTGTTTTTTCTCAACTAACACATTACTAAGCCTATATTTGATGAAGCTCTTTTATATTTTGTATCATGTTGGTGATCATTTACTCCATTATAATCCTTCGAAATAAATTTGCTTCAGATAAGATCAGATAAGCTTCCTTTTTAAATCTGCTAGTACCTTAGTTTGCTCAAAAATGGTTCTTTCATAGACAATATGTTTCTTCTTGATTTGATCATTTTTTTTACATCAAACAACATCGTCTGTTCTTGTTCTAGAAAATTATATTATTCTGTGAAGTTGATAGTTCACCAAGTTGGATCCTGACTTAGAATTTAGTAATAATTGCAACCTTCTCAGGATTGCTTATAGTTTATTATTATATGTACCAACTCGTAGTAAGCTAAGGGAGTTAAGCCTTTCTAGCCATACATATTCCATGTAAATACTTAAATGCAAATTAAGGCGCGTACGTAGATTGCCTTTTATGTTTGTGGATTTTGTTACAATCTGGTAACTCACAATTTTATCGTAAAAGTTAATATTTTTGATGTTATACTTACTCAGAACGTTTTGACATACGAGTGCTATTAGTGTTGTTTACAGTAACTTAAAATATACATCTCGACTTAAATTCTTCTTTATGGACCAGTGTTTATGGATGGTGTGGTGCTTCGAATCGAGATCCAAGACGAATTTTGTGAAGGTCGCCCAAAATAAGTTGTTGTTCCGGAATTTATTGATGCTGTGCGCAAATTGATATTGCAAAATCGTCATAAGACCTACTGTAAGATATAGCCAACTATAGGCATTAGTGGGACCAGCATATATATAATATATCTTGTATATTAACATTTGATTGTAAAAACAAAATTTTCACGTAGGATTTCACACAGTTCGTGTCGATTGGTCGAGAGAAATTTAAAAAACTACAATAACGAAGCACACGTCTATAACATTGTGACAGGTGAAGAATCGTGGACTTACGCGTATGAGTCCGAAAGTATACAGAAGTCGACTATATGGGTGTTACCAGATGAGCCGAATGCAAAAATAGTTAATGCACGAAGCACTGCCAAGGAAATGGTTGCCTGTTTTTTTTTGTTTTTTTTGAAAAAACTGGACATATCGCAACCATACCACTAAAAAAACGCAGAAGAGTAAATTCTGCATGGTACATAACGATTTGTTTGCCAGTTGTCTTTCAAAAAATCAGAAAACCAACCGCGGAAGACAGACAGACTCTTCACCACGACAATACAAGCCCTCACACATCGACTGAAACAGCTGCATTATTGAGCACTCGAAATATCGATTGGATAAGCCAGCCACCTATTTGTCTACTATTGACTTGGCTCCTAATGACTTCCTTTTATTCCCGTGCATAAAAAAAAAACAAAGATGTCAACGTTTTTCGATACCTGAAAAAGTGATTGATGCGTTCTCAGAACGTATGTATGTTTTGGAGAATCTTCAATCACAGTGGCAAAAGTTGACAATTAGTGCAAATGCATGCAAAACTGTAAAGATCTTAATGGCAAATATTTTGAAATACAATAAAGCGATTTTCGATGATTAATACTTTTTTTGTTCTCTAATCTCGAAATATACAAAGCTTAGAGGTAAGCTATGCATCTACCTAACTCAAAAATATGAAAGAGTCCACAGTACAATAAAAGTTCATAAACGTTATGTTTGTGTTTTACAAATTTTTTAGATTCAATTCATATCGAATTAGATTAGCAAGTGGGACGAAATAATAAATTATCCATCAAAATAATAAATCAGATTGTTAACTTAAGCCTCTTACCGTGAAAACGATAAATCTCTTGAGTAAAAGCTGAATTAATAAGAATTTGGTTGGCTAGACAAACTCCTTGATTATTTTTGCATATTGATTGACTTCTGTTACCTTCATTTTGTATCCAACTGAATTTTCCAATAAAAAATAAGCGCATATAATTTATTTGTTGTATAATTTTGTGAAACGTGTGTCGGTAGAAGCTATTTATTATGCACTAAAATTTTTTGTTATCGAAATTAAGTTTCATTTTTTAAGCTTTATTTCAGTCGACTATATCAGACTAAATGACAAGAGCGTTTATAATTTCGTTGTCGTTATAGGTAGTCATTGGGTAAAAGATTGATTCGAAAGAGGGTTGTTCGTAATTTTGTATTTCTTACCTCTTTCATCTGCGCCAGCTGCCGAATTGGTTTTGTTTTTCGGATCTGGGTAATTATGTAGTGATTGAGTATATTATGAATAGTGTATATTAAGTTTTCCACGATGTTTGTAACACTCAGAAGGAAACGTTGGAGGCCTTATAAAATATATATCTAAATGATCAGCTAATTTGAGTTCAGTCGATTCTGCCCGTCTGTCTGTCTGTTTATACGCGAACTAGTCGCGAAGTTTTTGCGATATCGATCTGAAATTTTGCACACTTTTTTTGCTCTACAAAAAACTGCTCATTTGTCGGAATCGCCGATATCGAACCACAATAACACATAGCTGCCATACAAACTAAACAATCGGAATCAAGTACTTGTATGGGAAACTTTTTTATTTGACGTAATATTTTCACGAAATTTGACATAAGTTATTTTTTAGTGCAACAATATTATCTCCGAAGAAATTGTTTAGATCGGATGTCTATAGCATATAGCTGCCATATTAACTGAATGATCGGGAACAAATGCTTGCATGAAAAACTTTTGTATTTGACGAGATATCTTTACGGAATTTGGTATATATTATTTTCTAAGTTAACGCTACAATATTTGAAATTTATAGATCGGACTACTATATTATATAACTGTCCTACAAACTGAACAATTAAAATTAAGTTATTATGTGGAAACATCGTTATTTGTGAAGGGTATTCCGACTTCGGTGCAACCGAAGTTAATGTTTTTTGTTTTTTTTTTTTGGTAAACCGTTGTGAGCTTTTAGCAGATAATTTATTATTGTATTTTATTTGCCTAATTTTGGTGTATTCTGATTGATAGTGTTGTTATTGTTCGCTGTGATTAGAAATGTTCGCAAACTTTGCGATTAAAGCAGTCAAAATGACACAAGTTGAACACTACCATGCAAAGGAAAATTAACAACAGATTGGTTTGCTTTAATTTGGTTCGAATAGAGATTTACTTCAAGTAAAAAATAATAATAAATAGAAAAGTCGAACTATGGTTTTGAAGAGATCCTCTGTCTCTCGTTAATAGCTCCTTAATTCTGCTGATATATGTGCATTCTTATGGAAAATTATAAATATCATTACAACTTGGACTAACCCGACTACTTATTAGGTGCGCAATTAAGTTCTCGCTGTTTGTCAATAGATGGCTCCAGCAGTTAGTGATGGCCGATTTTGATAAATCCAAAACGTGAAAAACTTAACCTAGACATTTGAAAAAAAAACTGCGTTTCCACATTGGTGACTTTGTTTATGTGTCATATAGTTTTGGCTGTGCGAATATGTCCGATTTTTTGCTGAATAATCGTCATTTGCGGAAAGTGTTGCCAAAAGCGATCAAGCGCAAGAAGAGCCTGCTTCCGCATTGAGAGTCACCCGCCAAGCCATTTCAGAGCGAGTACATGTGATGGGGGGAAAATTGGGTTTTGGTACATAACAACGCTTGGTGTCACGCTGCCAAACCCGTTAAAACCTACCTTTAAATGCTTAAATGTGAAGTCCTATCTCACCCGCCATATTCCCCAGGTATTGCACCGTCCAATTATTATTTGTTCTGTTCGATGCCCCAAAGTCTGGTTCAGAAGCAGTTCCACTTATAAGACGACATCGCAACTGGCTTAATTTTTGTATAGCATCTGAAGATAAACAGTTTTACCGTCATGACATTTGAGACTTGCCAGAAAGATAGGAAAAAGTTGTGACTAAGGATGAGCAATACTTCGAATAATTCATTTGAAACCATTTCCTTACAATTATAATGCATTTTCATTAAAAAAGCAGCGAGTACTTAGTTGCGCACCTAATATGTATCCGATTTACAATGTTTGTTGGTTTACCTTAATTTTAAATACCATATATTTTTCAAAACTCACTTAGCAAATTTTTTTTATAAAGTTTTCTCTGATATATTTAATAAAATCCGTTTAACATCTACCTTTAAGAGCCATGATGCCACCACACCTTATTGTAAGAAGTTTAAAGCTTGTTTAGTGTCTCTTACACTGCGCTGAGCTACATACTTTATTGGCCTCAAGTGCCCATTAATACTACTTTGCTTGTCCGCTTGCATCGTGCATTCTTTCAGTTAGAGATATTCAGTAATTTTTCTATTTAATATGCGTATCAAGTCAGCTGAATGTTTCTACGTGTAAGAAATACAAGAGAATGTTGCCGGCTTATAAATTGAATTTAATATGTTGTACATATATATACACATGGACATGTATACATGAAGGAGTGGTCAACAATGTTCAAACACGTTAAACGGTGCGTAATATGTGCATATGTTACATGTGACGTAAATAGTACAATTGACCTTCTCACACAGAAGTCATTTGATAGTTTCTCGAGTAGCTTCCATTTAGTAACTTTTTGAAGCTATATTTTTCGCTGATTGGGTGAAAAAAGCGATGAAATGTTTTTTTATTTATATATTTTATTTTAACTAGCCAAAAATGAAAAAAAAATTAATTTTTCGAGTATTTGGGTGGCATAGGGGATATAGTTTCAAAAGATAGGTTGAGTTCTTTTGGAATTGTACTAGTTTGAATTTATCTTATTAAAAGCTACCTACTCGTATTTTCATTTCCGTATTCGCTATTTTCAGACTCCTCCACCACCAGTCTTTTTCACTCTCTGAGCATTCAATATCACGTTACCATTTTATTGTAATGTTTATTTATAAAGAATTTTTCCTCCACTACTAAACCATTCATTTGTTTGTCTCGTATGTATGTACATATAATCGTCAGACAAAGTTCTTCCTTTTGGACCACATTTTAAAGCTGTGCTTTGTTAATGGCACCCAATTAAAATGGCAAGAATCTACGAGAATACAATGGCATGCTAGGAAGTAGTATTGGCACAGACAGCAAATAGTGAGCTCATTTTCTCAACATTTGGCTTTCTGGCAATGTCACAGCTGCTCCTTTTCGCACGTTTTACAATTTAAGTGCCTCACAGAACTTTAACTGCCGTTAACTGTGTGATTCAGATTACACTTTAAATCTCTTTTTCCCAAACTAATTACGAGGTGATGATAATTGAATCTGCGTGATATTGCACATTTGCAGAGGAAACTTAAATAGTTTAGAACTCCTTTGAGGAATGTGTAAAGTGAGAAAGAAAGCAAATTGAATTTCTTTCTATTTGCATTTAATGTCTTTCTCATAGAATAAGTAGAATATATAGCTATTTATATACTGAGCAAAGTATACTAAGTTTGACACGAAATTTACAACACCCAGAAGAAAACGTCGGAGACTTTATCAAATATACAAGTATATGTAAATGATCACCATGTTGAACAGATTCGATTCAGCCTGCTTGTCTGTCTGTTTATACCCGAACTAGTCCCGCAGTTTTTGAGATATCGATCTGAAATTTTGCATACATTGTTATCTCTACAAGAAACTGCTCATTTGTCAGAATCGCCGATATCGGACGACTATAGCATAAGGCTGCCATACAAACTAAACGATCGGAATCAAGTGGTTGTATGGAAAACTTTTTCACTTGACAAGATATCTTCAAGAAATTTTCCACATCTGAGGAAATTCAGATCGGATCACTATAGCATATAGCGGTCATACAAACTAACCGGTTAAAATCAATTATTTTTAAGGCATTTTTTGTATTTGTGAAGGGTATTAAAGCTTCGGTACAACCGAAGTTAACGCTTTTTCTTAATATATACTCGCAACATGTTGCTACAGAGTATAATATTTTTGTTCACCTAACTATTGTTTGTATCACCTAAAACGAATCGAGATAGATATGGAGTTATATAATTATAAATGATCAGGATGAAAAAGAAGAATTAAAATCCGTCTGTCCGTCTACCTGTGCAAGTTGTAACTTGAGCTAAAATTTTGAAAAAGTGGGTACAACAACTAAACTCGCTCAAGCCAAATCCCTTAAGCACCCCTACCAACACTGTTAAACCGCCCACATTTCGATGGAAACCCATATCTCAAGACCTATTGGACCGATATCGATCAAATTTGGTGTGTAATTTTGATATTCCTATGATTCAGTACGAAAATGGGTGAAATCGTACTACAACCCCGCCTATTTATCATGTAACACATTTTTAAATTC
Source organism: Bactrocera oleae (assembly GCF_042242935.1). Classification (NCBI taxonomy): domain Eukaryota; kingdom Metazoa; phylum Arthropoda; class Insecta; order Diptera; family Tephritidae; genus Bactrocera; species Bactrocera oleae. The sequence continues at coordinate 58,617,235 of NC_091539.1, forward strand.
CTTCTTATTCTTGCATATTCTAGATGCGCCACCTTATTACTAAAAATTGTCTAAATCGGACTAAACCTATTCAAGCCACCAGATACCGAATGCGTGTACCCCGTTCCTACAGCGAACATTTTATCCAAAATATCGATCAATCTGTGAGGTATATTACAGAAATTCCAGATAATTATTTTCTGATAGTAATATGTCTGTATGTCAAAAATGGGTTTTAGCGGGTCAATAATTCCTTTATCCCTCATATACCTAATATAAAGATTTTTAAACTACCGGCTGACTTTACATCGCTTATATCGGCAAATAAGAAAGATACCTTGGCAAAATTTACTGCACGTATAATATATGATATACTGTAGTTTAGTGCCCATAATATGTGAAATTGGTCCACAAATTACCCAAACTACTATAAACTACATATTGTATATTAATTTTCGTTGTTCTAACAAACCTTTTTTGCCTGAAGGTATTTCCTTGGCTTTGATTCTGGCAAATTGCAAGCGAATGAAATGTTCGGTTACACCAGAACTAAGCTCTTCCTTATAAATATATTTGATTTGAATTAAACATTTGAATTCAAGTACTAAGCATCGTTAACGAAACATTTGTTCTTTTAGAGTATTTGGTTCGCAGAAAGTTAAAAAAAAGTAATTAAAGCTCTTTTTACAAATATTTTTTTTTATTTCGATATTTGCTTCGTTATCGATACTATGAGACTCTTTGAGCATAACTCCCCATTCACACTCAGAACAACTGTGAATAATTTTTGTTATGTAAACTTTATAGTTTCTTCCATTACTAAATAATATATTTATCACTTTAGATTGGCAAGTATTATATTTACGATAAAGCATATATACCAGCATTGATGATAGTATTGTGCCCAATTTTCCAACATTCGACTTTGTTACATTGTGAAAGTTGCTCTTTTTCGCACGTTTTTCCTATTTAATCCTCCACACAATGTTAGATCTGTTTTGTTCAAACTAATTACGAGCTAAGGTAATAATAATTGAAACTGCGTGATATTACACGTTTGCCAGAAAAAACTAAAATAGTTAACAATCGCTTTGGGAAATGTGTAAAGTGAGAAAGAAAGTAAATTGGATTTCATTATGTGTATAATGTACGAGTATGCATGCCATTATCATTCGTAGGTTTACTGCTCATAGAATAGGTAGAATATATACTTTATTTTAACATTTTATACTTTCGTTTTTTCATCTTCTTCCATGATTCATTTTTCTAATTTGGTTTGAAGTATTTTTTAGTTTTCCAAACAAGAAGGTTTAAATTAATAATATAATATAATATGTAATATATAATATTGAAGTATTCGTTGGATGTCTTAGTCCAAGTCGAATCGGTAAGTAAATTGCCTAAAATATATCAACTAAAATTAGTTAATTAATGATTGGCCCAAAGTACGTTTGTAATAAAATAAAAAATATGAAGCTTTTATCTCGATCTAACCAATCCAGAAAAATTGTCAAAGTTCTTTACGTAAGAAGCGCAAAAAATTTCTAAAAACGCTGTTATTAAAGGGTCATTGACACTGTAATACGAGTTAAAGCAGCTGAGTTAAAAACAAATTATTTTATTAAACTTTAGTATGAATAAAAATAAAATATAAGCACATAACAGAAAAAGAAGTAAATTTTCGTGGCCTGTATATTGCTATATAAAATAAAAAAAATTTGTAATACTTCATTCACTGATTATATATACAGGTTGGTTGTAAAGTTTCTATGCTCGAAATGAAAAAATACAATTTTTAGTACAAAATATATTTTTTTATTCAATATAACTAAATCTGGTGAATACAATGGATGCTCAAGCAATTCGTACTTGACTTCGTTGAAGTTTGCCATTGCTAAAACACCTTTGTGAGCAGATGCATTGTCTTGATGAAATAAAAATTTAAATTTCCTTTGCTTTTAAACCTTTCAAACAACGAATCTAATCACTGCGCGATATTAAATTTTTTCAATATTAAAAAAATACTCTGACACGTCAACTTCAAAATTCTTGTAAATAAAGAATTAATTGACATTTGACATGAATGACGTGAATTTTGCGTGGGTTTGGAGCTAGTAGTGATATTTCTTGGTGAGAGCAGAAACTTTATAACCAACCTGTAGTTTATAAGAAAAGTGTACTTTGTGAGTAATTAATTGTGACCTTTTACTCTTTCTCCTATCCATTCTCTAACCATTAAATGACATCAATTTGACTTTAAAGTTTAGACATTTTTTCATGCAACCATAAATCACTCATTCAGTTTTGTGTTCTAAAAATCTAATGCCTTAAAATATATTATATATAAGCCCTGAGATAATGAGAGTACTTTATTCGCCAAAGAGGCATACAGAAACACTTTCGCTGATGTCGATTTATACTTTCCTGCGAGTTTATTTGCTTTTACTGCACGTAAATTGCAGCTAATTATTTTTGGAAAACGAGTTACTCCATTAATTTGTTTGAGTGTTTGTAAGTGTATGCTACTTACATACATAAGTCGTTAGACGCTTGCGCTTGCAATTTATATGTATGTATGAGAATATATGCACTTAACTCAAAATCTAATTAACATAATTTTGTACTATATTGGGAGGATTTATTATATATGGTATGTATCTTTTAAATCATTAAACACATAAAATATGCTGAGTTTGTCAAAAGAATTCGAAGAGAGTAATAATAAATTGTTGCTTTGAGTACTTGCCTTGCTTCAAAAATTTTAACATATGCTACTAAGCACTTATATCTTGCTCCTGCTTTTTGCTAAAATAAATAAATATTATCTATATGTGGATTAATCATGTCTACACACATTTCTAAAACACACATTTGCGCCACAAAAAATGTGTGCATTAATATGTTTGTGTCATGCAACCACAGTCAATTTGCATAATTGAAAAATTCGCCACATTATTTTCCCGTTTATTAATTCACAGCATCGGCTTTCAGTGACATATTCCGCTTCGGCGAATTAAATCGAAATTATTTACATTTTTGCGGTTCGACGTTTAAGTCGCTTTGTTATCGCATTTCCCTTAGCATTTGTGGGTGTGTGATAAAAAATATAAACTGCTTTTTATGTTTTATATGGTTTATAATTGTGTTGAGTTAACATGGTAGTATATTTGTTTGCATATCAAATTTTTTCACGGTTAAAATTTAATTTATTTTTTACCAACGGAGCTTACCTTTGTTTATGTTTTAATTAACTGATTAAATTAGGTAATAGAAAATATATGACAGTAAAATCAATTCCAATTACGTTGGCGACAAAAATTTTTTTTTTTGTTAAATTATGGTATATTTAATACTATCCTTTGTTTGTTTATCTAATTATATCAAATAACACGTGTATGACTTGCTAATCTTCATGGTAATTTGTGTTTAAAGTATTTCAAAATAAGTCTGCTTTTGCAAACAAGCTTTTCACCTTAATTTGTAATTGTAAAGTTTTTTTCAGTGTAATTATTAGAATTTTGTATTATTTTAAAGATATTTTTTGAGGTTAGAGCCATTTTGTGTATTATATTAGCTAATCCTTTAATATAGAGCCTCACTGCCTTTATTAGTAAATTGATATCATATTATTTTGCAAACAACGCAAATGGGTTTTATCAAAATACTTTATCAAAAAAAAAAAAAGAATATCAAAGAAAAATTAAAAACTTTGGTATATTTATCCAACATAATAGCATGTCACATGTCGTTGTAAAATAATTGAGTATGACATACTGTTTTCCGCGAAATATGAAAAACACTCGACAGCAAATTAATTGAAACATAATTCGGTCACAGGATATTTTCGTCAAGAATGCATCTATCTTGGGAATGGCATATGCTGCACTGGACACACTTATAATGAGTTTTGAATGTGGCTTTTAACGGTTCATTCGCTTTATCGGCAGTTACCAATAAGTAGATTTGATGTACAGGATAAAAGGAAATATGAAAGTTAAATTGGGCACCATCGATCAAGTTGTAACAAATAGCAAAAATGAAAGATAATAACTTGCGGACAACAAAAATTAACTGAAGGTCTTATGGAAAAAGTTAAAAAAAAATATTTTAGTTGGGCAGCAGTTTCTTTCGGTTATTGCAACTAGCGATGTTCAAAAATAATTAAAATAAAAGTAAAATAATTTTGTTTACTATTTGTATGACTGATGGCGTGCAATGCAAGTAGCGCATTATATTGTAGTTGTGGTAATGGCTAAGGGACTGTGACGGGATTCATAGATTATATAGTACACTTGTGAAACTTAAACTGTAATTGAAGCAAATAACCTAAAAAAAGGTAGAGATGCTTTCAAAAAATCACTAATACGCCAGGGTGTCAACAAGAAAAATAAAAACATACCTCATTTTTTAAGTATTAAAAAATAAAAATAAAATATTATTAACAAATAAAAATACTAGTTGTTTAATTGCAGAAAGTAGGCACACATTTATTTATAAGCAAGTATCTATACACCTACATACACCTATTGTTGCTGCGAATGAAAATATTTCAACACAAAAAAAAAACTAAGTTAAGTGCCACAACGTCACATGGCTTCTCACTTGTTGCTTTTTGCAGTTCAGCATGGCGTTAGTTATATGAGATATTAATAAATTGTTAGGCCATTTAATTGATTATGGTAGCTGCTCCAAAATGTTCGTGGTACTGTCATACGAAAACATTTTAATTGTGAAGAATTGTTAGGTAAAATAAAGAAAATATATTAGTTCTACATTTTGTTGGTACGGTTTCGTAACTTTCCATATTTTAAACTTTATATTCCGACGCAAATATCGATGGTCACACTTTTTTATCACAATATGAATTGTTAAAATTGTAAAGCATTATTAGTATATACATACAGTATGTACATACTCGTATTTCTTCATTGGAAATGACTATCAACAGGTTCAACATTATATTAAAATAGTTTAAATTTAAATTTACACATAATTAAGACAAGGCATTTTATCGGATTGGTTGATATAAAATAGATTGTTATTAAGTTGAATGTTTTAAATTAAAACATGTTTTAACGCTTGCATTAAATCAGATCTATTTTCTAACTTCCAAACCATGTTTAAAAAAATATATAATGTAGTTGTAAACAACATTTTGTAGAAATTGGCAGTCGCAGAAAGAACATAGATATTCAAGATTTTATTTTCGAAGTATGCCGTTTACAAATAATTATTTTATCGTACATCCTCATAAAAATCAAAAGGAGAAAAATTCTTGTATGTAAACTTGTTGCAATATTACTCAATCCAGTTTAGTTTTCCTTACGGCGTCTAATCTAATCTAATGTAAGTTTCTTTCGTTCTTCTTCAAACAAACAAATCTGCAAGACATATTGGTCAGTATATTTATCTTGTGCAATATAAAAAATATTGAGCTAAACAATTTATATGCCATAAACAGGGTATATTAAGTTTGCCATGTAGTTTCTAACAACCAGAAGGAAACCTCGAAGACCCTAAAAAATATTTACATACATAAATGATCAGCGTGACAACCTGAGTTTATTTAGCAATTTCGGTCAGTACGTCCGTCTGTCGGTCTATGTACTTGTATATGCTAACTAGTGTTCAGTTTTTGAGAAATACTAACTTTTGACTAAGAAGCAGCTTCATTTGTCGGCACCGCCGATATCGGACCACCATAGCATATAGCTGCTATACAAACTAAACCATCGGAATCTAGTATTTGTATGGAAAACTTTTTCATGTGACAAGATATTTTCACAAAATTTTACATGGATATTACCTAAAGCATTAATACAATATTTTTTGTTTAGATCCGACCACAAAAGTATATAGTTGCCATCAGGGTTGCAAATTTTTTAATTAAAAAATTTGGGATTAAAAATTTAATTTTCAGTTTTTAATCCAAGATATTTGGGATTAAAAATATTACTTGAATATTGATTTGAACTCGAAAAAATGTGAATTCTAAAGCCAGTTATTTTTTTTTATTCTTAATTATATGCTTCAGATTGAAATTTTTCTTTTAAGAATACATTTTTTATGCGGTTTTTGGGATTAAACATTTTTTTTAATCCGGTATGTGGGATTAAATTTTTTTTTTAATTGTTTAATCCTGTATTTGGAATTAAAGAAAAAAAAAATTTAATTCAAATGTTAATTCAATTATTTTTTAATGCATTATTTACAACCCTGGTTGCCATACAAACCGACAGATCAAAATCAAGTTCTTGTATGGAAATTCTTTTATTTAGAATACCCTTCCTAGCCTCGGTTCAACCGTAGTTAACATTTTTTCTTGTTTTAGTTTTGTTATTACTACAGCTAATTTGGAAATGTAGGTATGCGTACATACATATCAGATATTCACGCATTTTTGCGCTTTTGCCTTTTGTTTTGTATTTATCTTCCACACTCAACCCCTTTGCCTTTTCTTGGAAGCAGGGTGACCTTGGTAGAAATAAATGCAACAAAATTAATTAAAATTTTACGTAAGCTTCAAGCTGCGAAAGTAATTTTCATATTTTTCACTCTAACACTAATACTATGCGTGCATAGAATACGTTGAGTCAACGAGACCTTCAACTGACATTTACACATGTCTAGGCGTGTTAGTAAGTCATCAAATTAAAAAATTTTGGATGGTCGCTAAATGCATCGCAGATGTAAAAAGGTACAGATGTGCTAATGTATATGTACAAATGCGCATAAAACCATATATCATAAACCATACCTCCTCGTCTTTATACACCTTTCCTAATATAAATTTAAACAGCGGTGAGTATAGAAAAAAGTTGACTTGTCTCAAACAAACTTTTAGAACACCTGCGAACTAATATACAATACATGTCCGGAGCTAGTTTGAGTTAGCCATGAAATTACTTTTTAATGTAACAGCGCACTCTTTACTTCGCTGGCGCACCTTTTTGGTATTAAACCATAAACCCAAGTTTATAATTTAATGACACTGCCATTGATGATTGATTATTAACAGTAATGCAAAATAAATTTGTAATGCCATATTTTTTATTTATAATAAAATAGTTTTTACAAGAAATAAAGTTATGTATTAATTATAAAAAATTTTGAAATCTAAAAAGGGCTAATTCGTAAATGTTAAGAAGGTTTCAAATTTTTTTACTATTGTATGGTATTTTAATCATTAGGATTAGTAAAAGGTACCTTCTTTAAGGCCTTTCAACTTTCCTCTCATTTCTTTACTGTAACGATTGGGCGCATATACAATAAGTAAAGATCTTTTATAGGCAGATATGTATGTATCATATAAAATAGAACAGAAAATGAAACCAGTAACTAAACAATGTAAGAGTTTTTCGCACCGTCTTCGATGTTGGATTGGAGTCCTTCATTTGCAGATGGAAACTCAAACGCAAATTAGCAGGCATCCTTACCCAAATGAGTGAAAATTGTAAATGATTCACCGACTCTTTGTATTTGAGTTAGGTGTGTCAGACGACAGACCTTTAACTAGACATTTTCGTAAATTAGTCTTAGATTCATATATAGCTCATAAATACTTTCTCAGCTTTTAAAAGAGCAATCAACGTTAATATATATCTCTGTTCATTCATACAAGTAGGTAAGCAATATCATATCTCGTTAATAAATTTCAAATCGTTAAATATTTGTTCTAATCATCAACACAAGAAACATACTCAATAATTCGATATTTCCCCGGTCGCAAACATTTAGAATTTTATTTTAACCTTTTATCTATTTACCTAAATATTTCAACCCATTTTATATTCGTCACAAAAATTCTTATATTTCTTTTTATTTCAAAAGCCTCCAACTCTAAGCTCTAATTAGTTTTAACTATTGTCAACAGCAGTCATAAGTTATTATTTAATTGATAGCTTTGATTTACAAATTCGTTGCCGGGAAATTTTAAACTTTCGTACTTACATAATTACATAAAAGATTCACGAATTCACTAATAGCAATTTATTTGTAGCTTATTTAACTAATTGCTTGGAATGTTAGTAATTAAATATGTATATTATAGCCGTAAGTGCTTTCGAAAAGTTTTGTTATACGAATTAAAAAACTTATTTTATGGTTGGAATATCGTTTACTCTTACCAACCGTTATTTTGTCTGTGGTCGTGTCTATGTGATATACTTGTGTTCATATATTGTAAATTAATCAAAAATTTGCTCTAGGATTGAGGGATCTGTATATTATATAATTCAAATAAACAAAAAAAAAAGAAAAGGTTTTGCAAATTTTTGTATGCCGATTTTGTCCCCTGCAATTTTAAAAATTTCCTAACACGCATTTTTTATAAATTACTACAGCAAAATAGTTGAAATTTAATTTAAGTACTTCTATGAAATTTTAGATCTACAAGTATATACCATATGTAATACGTATATGTTTTATATACTATTTGTATTGCGTTGTATCTCACATGTATTATGCAATTATTTTTATAACCTGAATAGGGTATATTAAGTTTGCTAAGAAGTATGTAACACACAGAAGTAAACATCGGAGACTCTATAAACTATATACACAAATGATCAGCATAATGAGCTGAGTCGATTTAGCTATCTCCGTCTTTCTGTCCGTCTGTCTGTATATAATTTAACTTAATTTTAGAGTTAGCGATCTGAAATTTTACACGTGGCCTGTTTACCCAAAGAAGCTGCTCATTTGTCAGAATCGCCGATATCGGACTACTAAAGCACATAGCTGTCATACAAACTGAACAATTGGAGTTAAGCGCTTCTATGAAAAACTTTTTCATTTGACAAGATATACTCACGAAATTTGACATGGGTTATTGCCTAAGGCAGTTATACAATTTTCGAAGAAATTATTTAGATCCGATCACTCTATTATATAGTTGTCATACAAACTGAACCATCGGTATAAAGTTGTTGTAAAAAACCATTTGCATTTGTGAAGGGTATTATAGTTTCGGTGCAATTGAAGTTAAGCTTTTGCTTGCTCTATTCATTGTTGATTCTAGTTCCATTTAGTTTATTCTCGTTAGCGGTGTTTTATAGTCAATAGAAAGTTTGGTAGTTAAATGTTTAAACGTTGCTTGGTTAGTTAAAGTTTGAGTGCATAAAACATAAAAATGCCCCGGGTCCCGGTTCATAGATTTTTACGTTACACCGACTTAACTAGCATGCGTATGTGTACATATATTCAAAATGTGCTTATTCAAATTTCAAATGAAATGCTAAAAATTTGTTTTCAAAGCTTTGCTTGCGAGAAATCGCTTATTGTGCGTGCAAAAGCAATGTAATGTAATTTCATTTTGAATTTGGTTCGGTTTCCCAGTAGAACGTATGGTGTGTCTCAATAAATTGTTTTCCTCGTATAGTTGTTATGTTGTACTTTATTTTGGAACTTTATATAATAACTAAACTTGTGAATATATAACTAACGAAAGTAAAATTTTCTATTATTGTAATTTTTTCTTGAGTAATTATAAAAATTATTAGAATATGAAAATATATGTTTACTAAATAATCTATGGTTACTACTAATTTATGAAACTGTATATCAATATAGTTATGCATCACAAATATCGGTTAGTATAATTTATAATTTGAGAAGCTGCTAAGATATATTATGACAGAATCACACTATTTCTGCATGACTTTGCTCCGTTGCGCTGTTTTCTCAACCGAAAGCTGTATCTCTCTTAGACTTAGTATCCGTTTCGGGGCCAATCGGCAGTTCAAATATATTGCTGATTACATATTTAGATAGTTTTTATTTTGCTTAAATAGAGAAACACACACGAGCAAAAATAAAAAGTTAGTTTTAGTGACAGAATTTCATATTCTGTTTGCAATTTTATTAGTTCATTTTGGACTCATGTTTACTCAAGCCTTATCATATGCTTCACCTGCACACATAATTTTTAATAATTCGTTGGCTTAAATAATGGTTCAAACTTTATAGCATTGTTTATATAAGCACTCGCGGCACTTTATTCACTACTTTTCCCCACTCATGCTTATTGCTGAACTTTCAGCTACACTATTACTCCACCACAAAACTGCAACTATATGCTAACTAACAAAGTATACGGACATTTCAGGGCGAATGGGGGACTGGAAAGCGCTTTGGTAATGTTTTCACTACTCACAATGTTCTTATCGTGCCCTCGCTGCCGAAATAAGTACACATTTAAATACTCGTTTGTTGTGGCAAACTACATAAAAGTTTTCCCCAACCATCATCATACATATGTGTGTGTGTATGTAAGGCTTATTTACGCACTATGTAGAGTGCAGTTCCGTTTAGAGCTTACTTGGCAAAAAAATAATTGGCCTCAGCATGATGTACAAGTACTGCACTTATCTAAACACATTAGTGCATATAGTACTTGCATATAAGTTTGTACTTGTATGTGGCTCCGTATTAGAACAATTGTATACAAATGTTTAACCATAATCATATTGTGACCTCAATGCTTAGTTAGTTCACTTTCCAAGTATGCTGTATCAACTTCGAATAAACACAGTTTGCTTACTTACTTGGTATCACTGTTTTTCCTTACTTTGTTTGTTACAAGTGGTGTGCTGTACCACTGTAAGTTCGGAGAATTCTAGAGTAAGTCGGCAGTTATTGTAGAAATATTTTGCTTATCGTTAAAATAAAAATAAGAAATCGTAGAAAAAACTTAATATGACACACATTTATATATTCTAAAAGACATTTATTTTTGAACAGATAGGTTTAAGCCAATTTTCTTAATATCTGCTCAAAAAATTATTTATCTCTAATGTTTCTTGTTAGGTGGACTGCTTCCTTTTTCAGTTCTGGAAGACAGTAATATAATGTACGAGGGCTGGACATTTTTTAGCATAACATCACTCAAAACGTTTTGTCATTTAATCGTGAAGTGTTTTATTTACATTGAATTAAAAAATTCATCTCGGCCAAAAAATGGAATTAACTCGTGAACATTTTCGTGCGATCATTTTTGACAACTTTCGACGTGGATTATCACGACAAGAGTGCATCGATGAACTAAAATCTTTGTATGGCTATGAAGCACCATCCTATAACACTGTGAAAAACTGGTACAACGAATTCAATCGTGACCGACGCTCGCTCAAAGACGAATTTCGTGAAGGTCGTCCAAAAACAGCCGTTGTGCCAGAAAACATCGATGCCGTACGTGGACTGATAATGCAAGACCGTCATATAACATACCTTCAGATAGAGGCATGCCTATGCATTTCTCCCACCAGCATACATTCGATATTGCATGAACACCTGGCCGTAAAAAAGGTTTGTTCTTGTTGGATCCCGATCGCTCAAAAAAAGGCTCGTGTGGATTGGTGTAAAGAAATGCTGAAAAAATACGATCGCGGTGCTTCAAAAGACGTTTATAAGATCGTCACATGGATCTATGCGTATGAGCCCGAAACAAAACAGCAATCGACCGAAATAAAAAAAACATTTTCGTTGATAAATATTCGTATTTTCATTATTAGGCCAGAAATATATATAGCAGCCCTCGTATTACTGACTGCCTTGAACAGTTTCTGAGTGTGAGTCCTTGTATGTACAAACTTGTATGAATGAACCGTCTATAGGACGGTATTGTAGATCTTTTTATTCTTCATTAATTACTTAGAGTGGTAATGTGCCAATGAGGATCATATAAATCGTTGGAACATACTTCACTTTTGAATTCTCAATTTTACCATATGATTCCTTTCAATATTTTCATAAATATTATTTTTTTGAATCTTTTGACTATATATTTTCCTAAATCATCCTTTTGCTATCTTTGAAATTATATATTTTCTTACCACAGCTTCTTTTGCATGGTCCAACGCATTTTCAATGTGCTGCCTGTTTTGAATGTTTCTGTACCCCGCTGAGCCACGCAATTTAAATAAATAAATTTAATTTTAGACACATCTACATTCATATTGTGGTTTGTTCAAAGCATATTAGCGCCGATTTTAATGGTGTCAGCTACATGATGTATTGCAATTTAATTAAACCCAACAGCATTTTTAAGTCAAACTAGACCGGATTTGGAAGCTCTGAATATTACTATATAATTATTTAATTTTTTTAATGTCAAATTTATATATTACTAGGTCATAGTATACACTAGGAAATATTGTGTAATTAATAGTAAATTAGTTCATTCATATATCGTTTTCTGTTCTGAGTTGACAATCTTCATAATACATATATCATTGGATTGTGATGTAAATGATTCTTGAATATAATAAATATAAAGCAACTATACATTAACGAAAATCTCTATTAAATAATTGAGGTTTATGACAGTTGATATGTTGGTTGTTTTCATAATAATATAATTTTTACATTACAATTTTATATAATTTGACACTCGTTTTTTAATTGATTTTAAGAGTGGTCTAAAATACATTTTTATTTGCTAAATATGTATTTAATTCTAGTAATACGTCGATTTCCTAAGTAAGCTGCATAATATTTTGCCATAAATATTTGCTTTATACAGCTTTGAAAAGGAGACAAATTTACTTTTATGGACTTTGAAATACACCCACCTCAAAAGACTTACCTTACCAGCCTATAAGATAAGAATTTTTAATTGGTTGTGTTGTGTTCTAAACAATATTTTGTATTCGTTCTTAACTTTCTTAAATAAGCATTAATGGATAATATCTCTTAAAGCCCTTTTACTTGGATTTTCCACTCTCCATCGTTATTGGCACAATAAATGTTAATAAAACTTTTGCAAAAGTTTCTCACATTACATTGTCTGTCTTACATTACTTTCTTTACACTTTTGCCTGCCACATGTGGTAGTCTTTGCTTGCGGCTAGTCAACACCACATCGAGAAGCCTAAACAAGGAAACAATTTTAACAAATTTTTCGTGCAAAAAAAAAAAATCAAAATCTTTTTAGCTTCCTACTTGTTTTGCAACTTTCTTAATACAAAGCATTGTAGAATTCCGAGTACACTCTTTAAATGCCAAGTTTCGAAAAGTAACTGTATCTATTTGTGTGTCCACATGACATGTACATTGAAATACTTCAAAGTATGCATTTATAAGTGGTTGTGTGTTTATAAAAGTTTATGTGGTGAACAAGTGACTACATTGCTTGACCTTCCCACATTTTCTGCAGTGCTGAATTACAGAGACTGCAGACATATCAACCAAAGTATTTGAGTGTATGCGTTCTTTCTTATCAATCTAATCACAATTATTAGCGCCAAAACGCTAGACGGTCAAGTGCCGGTAAATTTTTCCAAGTAATTTAATCTGATTGAATCTTGTGGTAGACCATGACCACAAGAAATGCAATCGTTGTTTGCACTGTTATGTCGACTTACAAAACTGGTGAGTATAAGTGGTTGTCAGTATTCTTCACACTCTTGAATTTCCTTTCAACTCTACTCTAAAATAATTTCTGTAATTTTGCCAAGCTTGAGTGGCATGTCCGTCACTTGCAAGCAATGATTTCATTTTCACGCACAAGGCGTTGGTCGCAGTGCAAACTCTTAACACAAGGCTGCTTACACATTATGTAATCAAAAAGCGTCAACCTGGCTTAAATTCTGCAAAAGCTGTAAGGTAACATGTTAAGTGTTCTCATAGATCTTGAAGTAGGGCGGTTGCAAACATAAGTAAAAAATGGTTAGTTGACATTTTGATTTCCTTGAGAGATTTCAAAGACAATATAAAATATTAAATTGAGATAAGGCCATTTTTCGTCAGTTTTTGTTTGAGTTGTTCTTTCTCTAAAGCGAGTGTTTAAAGGCGACTGCGAACAATTATCCGCAATATGCTAGAATACTTGATGGATATTACAAACTGTTGGACTTTTTCTTATTTCATGCAAGGAGACCTAACCAGATTTAATTAACAGTATAAGTGTTAAAGCTAAACATTGTTCTCATGCGTGTTTGCTTTTTAAATTGTAACACTTCTTTGCTAACCACATACACACGTTCTACAAGATACAATTTGAGCTTTCTTTTTAATTGGTACCTGCTACTATATTTTGTTCTATTACTTTTCACACCCACATAAAGTGGTTTGTAAATATTTTGAAACTGCGTAATATCAGCAATACCGTCCAGCAATTTGCAACATTCATCAATTCATCATTCCTCGCCCACGTCACTCACACCGTGTAAGTGGTGTTCAAATTCAACTAATAACTTCCAGTCTGCGCTGGCCTTTACAGAATATTTTTTTGCAGCGGTATTGAAGTTATATGTTAGTCTATCAAAGCTTCCTCATACCCATGTAAAGTAGAAAATATTTGAAAAATCTGGCAGCATCAACGCGGTTTGCTAACAAGTTAGATAGCAAGACAATTTTAAAGTCGCTTAACATAATACTTGTGATGTTTTCAAAATTTGATGAGTCAAAAATTTTTCCATAGAGTTACAATTTATACTTTGGGTTATGTTAGCACGACCGCACCTGCCAACCTTCAACGTACACACATTTAATTTTAAAAAGTGGGTAGCCACGATGCTCCGCTGTGCCCTTGTCATTTTAATGATGGGAATTCACAATTATACATATTCTTATGCTGAGAAAGTTTGTGTACTTAGGTTGTCATTATTGACGGCTAAAAATCCCACGAGATGGACACATATAAATCTTTTTTTAACCTACTTCTGACATTTGTAAGTGCTATACTTATGTATGTATATGTCCTTTTGTTCTTCTCTTACGGGTTGGTTTTCAATACATTGAACTCCTTTCGGATATCATCTTATGTGTTAGACTTACTTATAAACCAAATTCCGAAAAAGTGTTTACTCTCAATATATTATGTATTTATTCTACAACACACGTTTAAGTTACTTATATAATATGCAAATTGTTTCATACGTTGACTAAAAACCGAAAGCATTTCTCTGTATACTCCACATCTCTGTTTTTATGTCTGAAATTGGCTTTTAACGGAATTTTAGTTTTCATGACAACCATTGGTTGCTATTGTTAACGGAGACAGCGGAACAAAAGACCCTAAGTGAATTTTGCCTATTTTTCACATTTTTACACTGAGAAGCGAACAAAAGCTAATTTTCAAATTGGTCTACATGGTTGTGCAGATATTTATTTATAAACGGTGTTCCATTTCGAGGTTTCTCACTTTTTTAAAGAAAAAGCACAGAAAATTCAAATTTAATGGAAATGTTTATAAGCATTCGAAAAAAATGTTTATAAGAATTTCAACATTGCATTTATTTTTTTTAAGATTATCTTTTTCAAATGTTGGCCGTCCATCCGTTTAGTAAAATGTTCGATGACTCCTTCGAGCATTTTGAATGGTAACTCTAAGGCCCGAATCGAAGCGAAGGTTGTCGGCATAGACTTTAGACTTTGGCCCACTGCGTGCTGAATGTGATGTATTCGGTCGAATATTATTATATAATGATTGCTGGGTCTCAAGATGGGTGACAGTGTTGCGAATAGTATGCTTAGTAGGTCCATTATGTTGACCGAATTGTGTTAAGCGAAGTGCGCGAAACACATTCTTTACAGAACGTGAATTTTCGTCATTAAGTTGAACAATTTTTAAACGTTATTCCGTCGCAAGTCTTTCCATGTTGAAATGCCAAACAATACTGAACAAAAGTAACATGACAGCTTGAAACAACTCACGCGTGATCTGTCAAAAATGGCTATTACAAAAAGTAGCTTTACTTGGATCACGAATACGAAATAATACGAAAGAAATTTTTCTATATTGCTAGACCCATATTTGAAGTATTTAATTGGTAAACTGAACGAGCTCTAAGAAGTTATATTTTTTTATCTCTAGTGTTTCAAATTACTGTTTTTATCCTTTACAGATTGAATGCTTTTAAACTTCTCTTTGTTAAGTCCTTTTTTTGAAAACATATTTAATATATGAGGAGTGTCTTATCGAAGGAGGATATTTACATTTTCAGTTTTTGTTAGCCAAGTATACAATCTTGTTCTCAGTGCTAATATATACAATTTCCTCATTTAGATAATTATGTGAATAGGATAATTTTCAAGTAAAAAAGATTTAAGTGCTGGTTTCAAAGCGGGATATTTTTACATTTAAAAATATAGCTTTGATCATTTTATAACATAACGTTTTCTCATTTTGTAAAAAATAAGTTAAGTTGTAGATATCTTCTTTTGAAAAGACAATTCTCATATATAAATATGTATACATTATCAAAACAGATATATGCTTATATTAATGTAAGGTAAAACTAAATTTATAATATTATATTACCGCTTGTATATTGGTCGTCATTAGATCCTCTGCGCCACTAATAGACAACGTAATTAATAAGTAAGTAAACTTAATTGGCCGTTAAATTACAAACTCTGCGTAGCAACAAAACAGTGACTGAAAAAACGAAATATTATTATTTCTCTTCAGCTCTCTGGTATGTGCCATTCTTAAGCGGATGTTGACTTTTTAATCTCGTAAATAATCCAGGATAAGTCTTGTAAATGAGGGAGTATACCAGACAAAGCAAAAGCGAAACAGCTGTGTTAGGTAAGAGGTAATTAAAACAGAAACTGAAAATTAATAAACATTGTAATGTATTAGAGAAAATAAGGTAAACAAATGTATGCTTTTATGAAAATTATCGTACATAATTTTAAAAGATTAATACTTATATACTAAGTACAATTACATTAAATATGAATATAACTCAAAATATATTTTAGACAATAATCCATTCCAAAGTTTGCGAAAATGTAAAATAAAAAACTTTCCATATAAGAACCTGATTTTGATCGTTCAGTTTGTATGGTAGCTGAAGGCTAAAATCGTCCATTATCGGCGGTTCCGTTAGCTTCTTGAAGATTTCAGAATGATATCTCAAAAACTGAGATATTAGTTCGCGTATATATACTGACGTGACTTAATCGACTCAGCTCGTCATGCTGATCATTTATACCATATCTGCATTTTATACGATTTCTGATGTTTCCTTCTGAGTAGTATAAACTTCATGGCAAATTTAATATTATCTATTCAGGCTATAATCAAGTTGTCTCTAAAGATAAACTAAATATTGTGAAAGAAGTGATGCGGTGTATGAAATGTTAATTTCTATAAAAATAGTTAATTTTACATAGAGTTGAAGCTCGAATCGAAAAGTACGATTTATTAAGGCTAAAATTTTTCAGCATAAATAACTCTTAGACTCTTAGATTATTAATACAATAAATACAAACAAATATATATTCTATGAATAATGTTTCTTATATAAATAAAAGATAACCATTTTATAATGAAGTTATTTTTATTGTATGATCGCGTGATTTTAAGTTGTTGCGAATTAATTTTTGTTTTCAAAGTTGAAGTTATATGCAAATTAAATTCGGCGCCATTCAACCTATTAAACTTGTGTGTATGTGTTTACATAAACACCCTGGCAAGCAATAAACGCCCATTAGTTGGCATTGTTATTGTAAAACACACACACAACTACCACTTTTATAGGAATTTATTTATTTCTCAATTTGCGTTGATTCCACAGTAAGTGCCGTCATCTGGCTTAATTCTTTTCTAAGTAAATAAAATGCAAATCAAATGAAGTCATTTGCCGTAATTTGTCTATGCGTGTGGCGTCTGTGTATGTATGTGCGCACACACAAATATACTGAATATAAATACATTTTCCGCTTATCATCTTCCTCTTTTAGTTATCAGGAGATTTATTTACACTTTCTTCGTAATGCTTTTGCACATTTCTTAGTTGTTTACATTTCAACGGTGTCTGGTGCCCACTGCGTATACGCAACATTCGTAATCGGATTGTCTTTTGGCGGCAGCAAATGTTGTTCTTTGTATTTTGGTTGGCGTCTTTTAAGTACATACTTGTCCACATTTCACACGCTTCATTATTTTTGGTTTGGTATTGTGTTGAAGTTTTATTTTTCGAAGTTGTAAATTTTGTGGAGACTTGTGTGGTGTTTGGAAATTTGAAAGAAAGAGGAATACGAGTAGTTATTTGATATTTGCCTGTAATTTTACTCTGAATTTGAAATAAAATTTAAAATAAAAATTTTGTAGCGCAAAAATTATTAACAAATAATCAATTACTAAATGGCTTTGGAACAGTGGTAAACAATATTTCAAAATATAAAATTACATTAGCAAAATTTTTAAATTTATGACTTCATAAACTTAAAATATATTATATTATATTATATTCTCCCTTCAAGTACCAACTCTACAAGTTATGGTTAAGAGTTTAAAGCTTTGCTGGACCAAACTATTCTACAAAGATTTATAATTATGTTTTAAAATACAATGATTCAGTCAAACTTACTAAACTGTTGGATTATTGGTTATATCGTAAGTCGCCAACGTCCTGCATGTTCACTCTTCATTTATAAAAAATGACTTATGTTAAAATCAATGAAAAAACATGATGTTCACCAACTACCTTCCTAGACCGATAAGCAAAAACTCACCTGCATTCATGTTAAATAGTACCTTTTATATTTAAACGATATCATAACAAAGTAAACGAACTTATTTGCACTTATTGCATATACATAGATTATGCTTTATTTGGCGCTCAGTTGCGCTTGATCTTTTATTTTTTCGTGTTTCATATCATTTTGTCTAGCCAGCTTATAAAGTTCATTGCCAGTTTATTGGCAGGTCAAATCATATTATTACTTGATGATTGGATCAGTAAATATTATTATCATAAACTTAATGCACCTTGTATGTGCAAAGATAAGTTTAAGTGCGATGCTTATATAGTTACTGGGCAACAGTCAATATTTTGCTAAAAAACTAAGATGATTGTTATCATTTGTAATTTGATTTTTACAAACCCTTACAAAAAAATCCAAACTGTTGTAATAAATGCCCTTTCCAGAATATACTCCGATATTTTTATTTATTAATCTGTGGAATGCTAACTTTGATATTAATTTTTATGGCAAGACTTATTAATTTAACTTATGGAAAATTTTTTAAATGAACAGTATAATAATTATCCAAAAAAAAATAAAAAAATTATAACGAGCCATTAAAGATGTATACCATTAAATGCCTGCAACTGTTTAAGCACTGAGAAGAAACTAATAAACAGACCATTTGTTGGCATTGTTGCTGTAAAAAATACTATTTATTTACGTTTGCCTTTTACTACTAATTAACAATACTTCTGCAGTATTTCCACGGTTTTATCTAGCTTAATGATTTTTCGAGACTATTTGAAATACAGTTTCGAGTCTATACTAATTAAATAAAATCATTTGCCAATCTATAAGTCATGTGGTAGTAAGTATGTAGATATGTATATGCACAGACGAAAATATTCTGAATATGAACAATTTTTCCACTTCTCGTGCTTTTTCTTTAAATTAATATGCTAATTCACATGTTAAGCTTTAGCACTTTTTTAAGTTTGTTGCATTCCAATGGTGTCTGGTGCCCACTGCGTATACGTAATACTCCTAATTGAATTGTTTTATGGTGGCAGGCAAATGTTGCTCTTTGTATTTTGTCAGGTGTTGCTTCAGTACTTACCTACTCCTACTTTATCCTCATTGGGGGTTTTTTTGTGGCTTTTTGAAGTTGGTTTGGTACTAAAGTTATTTTTTTACAAATGGTAAATTTTGTGCAAAACTGTGTGCTGTGTGGAAGTTTGGCAGAAAGAAGTATATTGTAGATGTTTTATCGTTGCTGGCTAATTGATTATAAACATATATTTAATTTTAAATAGGCATTATAGCATCGGTAAATAATATTTTAAAATATAAAGTATTATTAGGGGCAATATTTTTTAGTTTATGGCTTCGTAAATATTAAAATAGATAAATAATTTACTTCTTTATAAGGAGATCGACAAAATATGCTAAGTTAATTATTATTCCTACCTACAAGTATTAACTTTATATGCTAAATAAAATTTCGATAGTGTAGCTTATTTCACATTTGTTGATAAATTGTAAAAATAAATGCAAAAGTTAGTACAATATTTGTGTATTTTTGAACAAAAATTATACTCGTATATCTTAGTCACATTTTCATGGTATTTATATTCACTAATATCAACTAAATTTTGCGCCACTGTTAATAACCACGATCTTATTGTATTATTCATAACTCTAGTTGATGGTAGTCTAATAAAATTACTTATAATTTTGAAAATTTCTCGGCCTCCGAAGAGCGTTTTTCTGAGTATATAGGTTGCAGTTTTTATTTGACATGTTCTCGCATAGTAATTATGTTTACATAATCGAATACTTATTATATTATATAGAAATTAATAAATGTTACCTCAAAGCTTGAATTTTCGTTCTGGATGTGCGTGGCATCTATATAATTGTGCCAATATAAGCAAAGTCTTATTTAATCGCAGTTTGATCATAATTTTTTTTTATTGGATGTTCCCATAAAATTTTATATACGAATCTCATTGCAGTTATGAGCTTTTTACTGTTTGACTGATTTCAAGTAATATCAACTTATAGAAAACGTTATATGCTTATTTTTTTTTTTTGAACCGCCATATGCGCGTTACAGCAAGTGATGCCAGTGATTTCTTTAAAGTGAACATGCGACTCCTTATTATGCTTTCACGTTGGTTTTTTGCCGTAGAAGTTGCTTAATATACATATATACACACACATTAATATTTACAACTTATATAAGAAATATGAGTGTTCGCAACATTTTTGTGAATGTAAAAATCTAGCGACACACATAGACACATATGCTTCGTCATTTGTCTACGTGTTTTTGTGGCATTCGCAATTTGGTTAATGTTGTTTTGCGCAATGTTGCATAAAATGAGTTGTGTTCCTGTTCAGAAGCTTGTTATTGTCGTTTTCATATTTTTTTTTTGTACACATTACTATATTTGTTTTTTAGGTAGTCACATACCGTTAAAATAAATATATTAACAAATCTGTAAAGTCAATAAGTATTCGAAAAATATTTCTCCAACATTTTATTATCGCCTAGAAAATTATAAGTCCATACCAAAGGTGCAAATTTTTTTTATTTTTATTTCATATATTTTCGTACTATTCTTTATAATAATTTTCTTGATATATCTACCTTACTTTTTCCTACAAGCCACTGATCACATACTCGCATAACATTTATATGAGCTCCTCAAATACCTATGGTAAGTGACAGAAATGTGATGTGACATGAAATTTTCTGCTTTTTACACCAAATCTTTGATTGATGGTTTGAAAAAAGTCTGACAGCTCAAGAAAAAGTGCAAAAGTGCCAGCACTACGTAACCAAAATTGTGCAATTGGTGTTACATGCGTTAAAGCTAAAAGTGTCAGCACTTTTGTTATTGTCGGTTTTTTTGCTCGTTCTTCTTTCATACTTAATGTGTTGATGGAATATTTGAGGTGCAACTGTGTCATGTGCTCAAATGGAAAATCGGTTTTTTTCAACAGGTCAATATTGTTGGGTTTTTCTGTTCCAGTGACTTGGTTTTGAGTTATACGTGCAAGCGTTATACGCTGTACATTGTTGGACTATAGAAAGGCTTAATAAACAGACCGATCCTAAAAATCCTGCATGAAACTGTTTTTATATTAATCAACGAACAGGATGCATATTTGGTATTACATAAATTATTGTCATTAATCTTCTGCTTGAGCTTTATTAAATAATTCTAGATAAAAGGAAAGTTATAATCACGGTTTTTATGAAATGATTAATAAGAGTTTAAACACAAATATTGAAATGATGCTTGTTGTGACCATACAGAAATTGTTATCTAAACTGCTTTACCACCTATTCCTAAATATTAATATATTTTCGTAAACATTTTACATTTCTCTAATATTGCACTTCACTCACTCGTACATGAAATTACATGTTTCTTCAGCCTTGCGGAACCAAATGCCTTTCTAGCGCATTAAAAAATTTACACGAATGTAAAACTGTTATACTCAATTAACTCTTTATATTTTTTGATTTGTAAGACTACCCGTGCTGAAAACAGGCAACAACCTTTGTTATTTTATTTTGTTGGAAGAACCTCAGAACTTCCACTGAAAAAATGCAACCTTCACGTTATCGTATTGCTGTGCAGATGAACAAACTTCCCCATTGAAGACATAAGAAAGATTGTATGTATGTACTTGTGTGATAGATGTGAAAAAAGTCTGTGTCGGGCGTATGAGTAACTTTTTAATGTAAATGCAAGGCATAATAATATAAATATTTTATATTTTCATACTCCAAGATTTGTCAATAATTTGCATTGCCTTTTTCTTGTAAAATTTTCATATTAAGCTTATTAATGCAGTAAAGCTAATTACTATTCTACTAGCATTGACAAATGCTTTACGACGGCTAATTATAGCTACATATACCTGCATCCTTTGTAGTTACCTTCATGATTGATTAGAAACCACTATCTAATATGAGTGCGTAATTTATTATACCTAATTTGCATATTCGTTAACTTGGCTTTATAATAAATTTAAGAGTTAATAAACGAACACAGTTCTGTGATCACTTATTTTTCTCCATATTTTAATCAAATATTAATTTGGTTCTCATTCCTTTACCAAATCCGCCTTCTGTTACGCATGCTTGGCAAAAATGTTCTTGCGTGGAAACACGTATTTTATTAAAACTGTTGTACTTAAAATCGTGGCGGAATTTTCCGTTTACTCTTAGCCTCAACATTTGTATTTAAGTTTTGCAGGCTTTGACTTGTCTCAATTGTATGGCAATATATATTTAAATTTTCAATTTGGTTAATTAAAGCTGTATAATATATCGAGCACATACAACTTTTTAAAATTTAAATCTTTAAAATTCCAAACCAAATTGTATTTGCATACTTTCTTTTCTAACGATCTATGCAAAAGTTACAAATAGTAAAACTTTAATGAAAACAACCACTTAAATAAATTAGTTCGAAGCAATAAAATGTTGCTTCTGGTTTTCATATATATAGATATTCCTCCAACAAACAAATATGTATGTTTGTACACACTCATACTGCAGACTTGCCATAATAAATTGTTGACATATTGACAAAATGACGAGTGAGTAGAGAGAAACGACTTTGGTAAACCACAAACACTCTGTCAGCACTTTCCATTTAATTGTCAGCGCTGAAAGTAACAAAAACAAAGTGAGAAGGAAGAAATGCAACCAAACTATGGAAAAGCTAATATGTAAAAACCAATTAGCGAGCTTCCACTAACATCGCACTACACATACATTTATAGTGTTGGCATGCCACAAACAATTACGTGGGTTACAGTAGTTGTATATATATTATATTTTCTTGCATATAGTATTTAACTTTGCGGTAACATTAATTTTCCTGCTTTGGGGATAGCAAAATGTTAAAGTCGCTTCATGGGGTTAGGCCAAAGTACATATGTATATATTTGTACTACCAGCACACAATGAATATTGATTTTATGACAAAATGTTTCTACACAGAAATGAAAAATAAAATATGTAGTGTCTCAAAAACATTTTTTTAGTTGTTGTACAGTTTCATACGTTTTTTTTCTAAGTTTTATGCCAGGAAGTTTGCAAAAAATAATGTTAAAAGCGCTTAACGTATACTTTGTCAACGAAAACTACTTGCTTTGGTGTGAACCTGACTTTCAAGGCATCGGCGCTAATGAGCTGCTTCCACAGCTTATGCAATTTGTGTTTCGCTATGCTCATTTTTATCTAAAAACGTATGCATACACATGCTGTCACGTCCGCTTTACCTAAGCAAAAGCTTGACGTATGAGGCGTGAAGTAGTATTATATTTATATATATATTAGGGTGGAGTGAAAACAATTTTTTGTTTGCTTAACTTGAGGGTAAAATTTGTAGATTAGAAAAAAAGAAAATTATTGCAAAAAATATTTATTAAAAATATATAGGCTCACTTTTAAAGTAAAGTTCGAAAGTTTTTTTTGGACAAAAAAATATTTTTTGGCTTAAACTTTTCACATTTATATAAAAATTACCGAATTTCACAGTTTTTGACTCAAAATTTATTTTAACGCTCAAGGAAAGCATGTTGTCGTTAAATACTTTTTTTTTTAATTCAAATAGTGATCACAAAAATTTTTTTTAAGTTGATAATTTTTACCTGTCTAGAAAGAGGACTCTCCACAGCTTCTAGAACACTTACCAAACATTTTTTACAAAATATAAATTTTAACTCGAAACTTTTTTATTTCGCTCCACCCTAATGTATACATACATACATACTAAATTTTATGAATTTATTGAAAGAAAATGCAATCGACTTATTTAATGAACGTCAGCGCAGTAAAAGTTTATAATAATTTATTTGCAAAAGCACACAGGTGTTTTTATTTTTATGCGTGGATACTCACAGCCGAGTTTGCCTTTAGTATTGCTTGCTCAAATAAGTAAAAAATATTCATGTGGGTTGATATAAGATTATATGATGACAGTTTTGACGTTAATGTGCTAACACAGTCACAATATGGCAGAAGCTTGTGCAAACACCACTTAAATATTATATCAAGGAAAATATTCACGCTTTAAGTTTGTGTGTATGCCTAATACCTAGTAAAGAAAATACGTACTATCTAAAGTTAAGTGAGTTGCACTATTTCAGTTTTACACAAAAACAATATTTTGTTGTTACATTATATGTACAGTTTTTGTAATTTTGCCAATATACGAGTATCACTTTCTATGTAAAGATGCATACTGCACATGCGCCTACTGAATAAGCAACAAATTGCAATTATCAGAGTTGCCCTATAAAAATCCCAATGATAAAATTTCATATGAATTACAAATTCTTCTATTGTACATCAGTTGCTTATTATTTTCATTTCTGCCTTTGATGCGTTGCAGTTTTCTCCAGTGAAAAGTTATTAAAACGCAGTTTCCTTTATCAATATGATGCATATAATATGCTGATTTCATATATGTTTTCAACCCTTATGTTAGTAACCAACTTTATCGACGTCTTTTAGCAACGATCTGAGTATTATTATTATTTTGTTTATTTTATTAAAAAATTTTCTAAAAAATGTTTCTAAAAAATTTTTTTCTTAAAATATTAATAGTCAGTGACAATTTAAAGAAAAGAAAAATAACAACGTAGAATAAAAAAAAATTAACTCACAAATAGCTTTCTTTTAAATAAAAAAACGACGATTTGAGAGCTTAAAATTAAATATTGAATTTTTTTTAAGCTATTCACACAAATACACCGCGGTGGGTACCCGGGTACCCGGTTACTAACATAAGGGAAATCTTTTACAAAGAATTAAAAACTAATTTATTTGTTAAAACTTTAGTAATATAGTTCAACTGACCACTCAAACATTCACATTGACCGCAGAAAAAGCAAAGTTGCTTCATTGCGTTTGAACAGTTTGCAAACTCCATACAAAGCGCTAGAGCAAATGGCAGCCAACTTCTCACTATTTGTTTGTCACAGTATCGTTCATCAATTTATCACAGTTAATTAGATAGAAAAGTTAATGAAATTAGATTATATATTGATTATTATGGTGATGTAATGAAATAAAAAAAAAACATTTTGTTGACTATAGCTTTATTCCGATATCTATTTTCGTGTGTACATTTTGCTAAAATGTTTCCAATAGTATTGACTTTTTGTTTGATTATTATGTAAGCGCTCATAATCCAAATGCCTTCACATGAAGTAATGGTTTCACAAAGTTTTTAGTAGTTCGTAAACATTCACTTTTTTAATTTCCAGCTATGACGTGTAAAGTGTCTTCAATTTGTTTCAAAACTGCTCTCATTTTACCAGAGATCCTTGATGATCAAGACTATATTTCATAAAACCATTATTTTCTTTCCGCCTTTCCATTTAAATCTGCTCGAATTCTTTTTTTTCTCTTTGCTTAATCTGCGTTTAAACTTTTTCTCTGTCAAAGTTTCAAAACTAACGCCATACATACTTTATCATATCTCCTTTTTAGAGAAATCCCAAAGATAATATTTTTACTATAGTAACGTTTGGTAATAGCTAAAGTTCGCAACAATTTTATATTCTACAATGGCTTTATATTTTACCGTTACATACCAGTTAAACGCATAATTGCAGATAATTATAATCCTAGCATCAAGTGATGTACGTAATTAAATATTAAAATAAATTATTTTTGTCTTATGCCTTCGAACAGCTAAAAAAATATTTAAATTTATAAACGACTAGGTTAGTTCGATTCTAACAGGGATCTTACGTGGACAGCTTAGATCGCCGGCGCGTTGTTGTACCCAAAACTCATATATAATATATAAGATTATAAGACTCTTACAAATGTTTAAAAGTAAGTGCTTTTGCTTCTCATTTATAACTTATCTCCCAGGGAAACGAATGAAATCTATACTTAGTGCCAAGTTGCTTATCGTTTTTTCTGATTTGTAGCTCAAATTTAATAATTTCTCAAATACAACAGATCAGCTCTAAAATATTACTTTTCGCATGTGTATATCTATTTATATTTTATATACGAGTATATATTTCTACATATTTGTACAAATACAGTAACTATCGATTACCTAGTTACGTATACGCCGTGAATTTCGAAATATTTCTCAAAAATATGCAAATATTAAAGACTTGCAGCCATCTACTTTCCGCAAAACACAAAGAAACACATCAAATGCGCAAGAAAATAATGAATACTCTACTTCTTATATCAAAAATAGAGAAAGTTTGAATTCGGTGGTTATCCACGCTTTATACAAATTGTTGAGCCATTGCTGTTATTCGAGCATGCAAATGTTAATAGTGAATTTGAGAAACTGGTATTTGAACCAGCGAATAAGTATTTCATATGAGTGCTGATAAGCGTCGAGTATTATTGGAAGGAATAAAAAATCTTTATTTGTCGGAGTTGGTTTAGAAGTGCTTGGCGTTTATACTATTGCTGTTAAGCGAAAAAGCTTAGGTAATCGCTTAGAAATATTTATTGCTTATTCTATAAGTGGTTGGAATCACCTAATTTACTGCAACTTTAGTTTGATCGTGCTGCGTTTAATACTATATAAATAAATATTATTATTTTTTTTGTAGTTGACAAATAATTTTTTTTCAATAAAAATAAAAGTTTGTTATTATAGTCGTGCCCAAAAGTAGTGAAAATAGCAAATAATTTTATTTTCCTTCGAAACTATTCGAGGTGTATTTGAAAAAGCGTTTAAATTTTCAAAAATTTAAATAAAGAATTGTGGGGAATTAAGGCAGTTATATAATGCGTTTGTTTGTAGGCGCAGAGTGAAAAAATGTATATATCTAGTATACATATTTCAAAGTGTGCGCGTGTGTATTTATATATGAACCCACTTAGCTACTTTACGGGGAAATGCGCAGATCCCAAAACTGTTTCTCCTATTTATCTCCTTTTCTCTCAATGATTTTTTGCCAATGTGATTGATGGCGGTGGGAAATTTTGACAGCGCAACGAAAATCATTTTTTCAAACCGCTGCAGATGAAACCTTGGTGAAGCAGATAACAGTATTATTGGCGGCATGTAAATTTTTTCCGGTTTTTGCTGTTGGTTTTTTGGCTTTTACTATGGCCAAGGCAATAAAATATTTTATGATTTAACCAAGTCATGTGAATAAAAAAGAAATTGACATTTTTGTGTCATATCGTGAATGAATTATCGGCTCGCCAGTATGCATTGAATTTATGATGCTAAGCATTAACATTTTTCGTATCATCTGGATGCTGCATTGCTCTCTTTTTTAGTAATTGATATACATGTTCGAAATAATCAAATAAATGTGCTGAATGCAAAATATATTTATCGAAGCGTGTCATATTTTTTACTGCAATAAGTGCACGGCGACATGTTTGTGGAAAACATTTTCTATGCATTTTTTTTAATTATTCCCTCAGAATAGAAAAATAGTTGTTTTCATTCATATATTTAGTTTTTAAAGCTTTTAAAAGTGTGGCGTAGGTACTAGAAACATGATTGAGTAGTGACGAACTAATTACTAATGTATTTTTCATTTTATTTTAGCTCTATATATAGGCTTTATGTGAGGATTGCCAAACTTTACAGGCATTTTCTCATTATGGAAATAAAAATTTGTACATTTGCATGAAACATCCAATATATGCGGATTATATCTGAGGTTAAAATAAATGTATTGTGCGTGGTAGAATGTACAGTGTGTAATTTTTTAGAAAACTTTTTTTTAACTAAAACGGATGGGTAAAATTTAGACGTTTATAAAAAAAGAAACCTCTTGGAGCTTAGCAACATAACTAATTTAAATGCACTTTCGCAAAAAAAAAAAATTTATATAAAATCTTTAATTTTATTTGTATAGAGCCTAGTCAGTAAAGAAAATATTGTTTGAAATCATATACTGCCCAAATTAATTGTATAACATAAGTTTTTATGAATTTGTTGAAATTTTTAGTATTCATACAATCCACTTTAGTTATAAAAAGTTTCGTACACAGTTTAAAGAAACTTCTAAACATTAGATAAGTCGACATGTCACAAAGTAAAAATCAGCAAATGGTTAAGATGCCAGTGGTACATAAGTATGCAAATATAAAGATTCTTCTATATGTCTGTTTATAAGAAACCACCAACAAGAATATTTCCTCGAAAATGCAACTTGCACTTTTGTGTTGCACGGCACAAGAATTCTTGCTCACTTAGCTATGCCAAATAGCTGCTTTGAGTAAAGTAATTCAGCTTTACGTATGTCTAATTTGAAATTTACCTTAGGGATGCGGGTAGTTCCACGCAAATATATATGTGAGTACCATATATGCACTTCATGCTTAAAGCTTTTAAAAATATGCTAATTTTGACTGAAGATAAAATTAATCCAGAGTTCTCATAAATCACTAAATATTGTCTGCAATGACAATGAAAAATTTTGCTTTGTTGTGGACAATTTAATTACTTATGAAAATGTTTTTTGTGAAGTTTCTTCTCTCACCAAGATATAGCACTACTAGCTCCAAATTTTTTTCTTAAGTTGGTATATCCGTCATGAGAATACATGCAAAGTTACTCGTCATTCTGTCAATTATTTTTTTGTTTACAAGCCATTTGAAGTTGACGTGTCAGGGAATTTTTTTAATATGAAAAAATTGACTATCGTGCAGTGATTAGAGTCTTTTTTGTGAAGGTCCAATTTTGACTAAGCGTGAAATTGCTAATGTCATAGGCATTTAAGACAAACGAGTACTTCATATTTTACATGAGAATCACATATGAAAAAGCAGTTTGGAAAGTTAGGGTCGCACACGTTAAGAATTCAACAAAAACTGAATTTGAAAACAAATTTCTTAACAAAATTTAGAGCATTTTATGCAGAATAAAACAGATTTTTGGCGTCGTTTTATAACTATGGATGAGACTTGGATCTACCACCATGATCCTAAATTGAAACAAGAGCGCTTACAGTGGACTGAAGCTGGTTGTTCAGCACCTTCAGCATCAGAAGATTATGGCGTCAATTGTTTTTTGAGATGCAAAAGTAATTTTGTTATTTTATTATCTGCAGAAAGCTAAAACATCAACTCTGAATATCAGCTTTTAGATCAGCTGGATGAAAATATTCCTGAGAAAAGATCTAGTTTGCAGCACAAAAATATCATTTTTAATCAAGCAATTCATCTGCTCTCAAAGGTGTTTTAGAAATGACAAACTTTAATAAATTAAAGTACTAATCGCTTGAGCATCCACCGTATTCACCAGCGGCTATTGCAGCAATTATTAACTCTTTCGAAACTTGAAAAAATTCTTTCGTGTTAATTGTTAATTGTATTGAAGGTGTGTTGCACATAAACATCTTGTATTTTATGGAAATTTTTGTATAGCGGAATTTTAATATCTTCGTTTCTACTATTGAATATGGTATTAATAAAAGTTTAATATACTTTTTCCGGCAAATTATTTTCCAACCAGTGTTGGCTCATTATATCAAAAAATGGAAAAGAAACTACAAATAATTAAACCGAACTAAAATCATTCTGGAATAGTATGCCTGCAGCAAACAAAATGCAAACTTTGTCAGAACCTTTAATGTAGTATTCACCAAATATTTCAGATGCATTGCCGAACAGGTATTTAATACAAATGTGCTGACGCATTGGCAGATATAACACACTCGAGTTTTCAAAACTCGAAATCCAGCAGATTGGTGGCCGGAAATATGAAATTCTCATTTGCCGCAGTATGAGATTAGGCAAGCAAACTCATCTCATACATGTTGACCAAGCTGCTGCAATCAAAACCACTTTCGTTAAAGCCATTCGGGTGAACAAAAAGGTGGCAATATGATGGCATTTAGTCATGCCGTTGGTAGTCCTTTAATAGGGATGAGACATTCTGCCTGTATTTTGCTCTTTGTACGTAAATATTACTTCGTTACGTATGTACTCATATGCATATATGTATAAGTATTGCATGAGTTGCACATTATTTCCTGAAGCCACGTGTTGTCACTTTGATTGCTAAATCTTTGGTGGCGGATTATGCCAGGAAGCATTTCATTTGATTATTTGATGTTCTGTTTGCTTTGCGGTTGGTTATTTTATGCACATAAATTTTGGTTTTTGTTAAGTTAATAGATATATTTATATTATATATAATCAGTTTATTTTCTATTTGGTATTTTTTATGGCAGATGAGATATGAGAAGGATAAATTGAGGGAAGTCATTTCTTTTTTAATAGCATCGCTGAAATGCGCTTTATGCCATTGGCTTTAATCAATGCTGGTAAGTAGGTAGTTATAGAGAGTAAGCTATATCGATGATTGACTAAACAATTTTTTTCGATTTCACTTAAACTTATTATCAAATAGCAATTATTTTTAAGTACTTTACCTCCAAAATGCATAGACTACAAGCATATATTTACTATAGGAGTTGAAACAAGGTAAGTTAAAAGTCGTACTACACCTTTTCTTTAGGGTTACATGGGTTTCGCCGAGCATAAATCGTCCTATTTTCATGATTTTTTTTGTGTTTAAAAAAATAAATGTTTTATTAAAACTTTTTATTATTTCGAAAATACATATTTGATAAATATTTGGTGAAATTTTCAAAGCAAAATATTCAAAACTCGATAATTTCGACGACATTTTCAAAAGTCCCTCGGAAAATAGCTTCCGCGTTGGCAGCAGAATTTCTGACAGGATCATTAAAAGTGAAGTAAGACCATTAACTAGGTATTGGGATGAGAAGAAACAAATTAAGTGAAAATTGTATTCTTGGCAGACTTTTTTTCAAAAACATGCAAATTTTGGTGAACATTTTTCGACGTTTTTTGTTTTTTAAATAGTTGTTATTGAACAAAAAAAATTATCCTCTGGCAAGACCTTGTAAATTATATCTCAAAGCTATGAGCAAAATGTCATTCAGATCGGTTGAGCAGTTCGTGAGAAATCTTGACAACCGATTTTGAAAACACAGTTTCGAAAAAAACGCGTTTAAAGTTTTAAGTGGTTATATAGCTGACCTCAAGCGCACAACTTTTGAAAGCTGTATCTGTTCATCTGTATCATTTATTACTGATATCAACTTACGAATTTAGGACAATATTTTAGAGACGTTAGAAAATTACATAAGACAATAAAAATTTTTTTTTTTTGAAACTGCGAAACCCATGTTACCCCGTAACAAAATTGGATTCGATCTACATTTACTAATTTTGCGCTCATTTTTTCAACCTGTGTTTCATTTTACGCCATTGTGAAGTATTCCCAATGACTTTTAGTAGTCTTATCATACACACCAGCTGCCGAAATATTGGAAATTTTAACTTAACACATTCACAAAAGTTATTAAGAAGTCACAAATTATATTATTAAGTAAGATCCTTAAATTTAAACCCTAACAACAATAAACACAACCAAAATATTTAATTCCATTATGCATGGTGGTTTCTTCATATAAATTTGAATTAAAAATTTACATTTAAATTAAATGAATTTGTTTTCTAGAGTTTCATAGGAATAATTTAGTGCTTACAAGGACGTAAGAGATTTCACCTGTCATCCATTATTTCTTCTTTAAACTTTGGTATTGCGTGAGTTGTGAATAAAGTAGATTTGTTATTTGTTTCTGTTTTTGTACTTACTGTAAGACACACATATTGCATAAACTGGTGGTTAACGCATTCGCAATATAAATATTTAAAGTGAATAAAGGCCTTAATATATAAGAGTATCTAAGATTTCGCACAAAGCACCAAAAAAATGTATTGGAAAATATCTCTAAAAACCAAAAATATAGAATAATCATTCTGCAATGACGAGCAAGTTGGTTGAAAAAATTCCCGCAGTAACCTACAAGATATATACAATATATTATTGTTGAGAAAAATTTATACTGATTTAAAGTAAAATTCAAAATTTTGAAATCAAAGGGAAGTTACTTACGTATTTTGGATAAACCTCACAATAATAATTTATCAACACACACCGTTGAGTTTCTCAATTTTATTTTATCATCAAGATTATCATTAAGATTAATACTCGAATGTATGCGATATGATGCAATACGTTTTGTTAGCCAAGCGTTTATGCCTGCAAGTGCTTTCTGTGAATAATACAAAAAAGTAAATGCTTAGTTAGAAAAATTAAAAAATATTTCCTTATACAATAATTTTCCTTATACTAACAATATATTTATTAGTTAACTGGTGTATTTATTTCAATCTGAACCAACAAAAAAAAAAAAGTTTAATTCATGATTAGTCAAAATTTTGAAAATATTGTTAAAATGGCTATTAAGAAAATGGAATCCAAGTATTGTCTGTCTTTGTCGACTGTGTAGACTTTTATGAATTTTTTTTTACTCTGTGTCAGTTGTGAATAATGAGATGACTTAATCTGCTATACTGATTTCTCGAAGGCCATTGGTACTATTTGGTTAGATAATGGTTATGTAGCCACTCTACTTGTTTATCAATGGATTGTAGTAGAACGTTGTTTTTAGATATTGAAAATACCAAGTATATATTTTTGGTCACTTTGCAACTACCTTTATTATAAATATAAGATAATTTAAAATATGTTTTTAGTTTCCTAGTTAAAGTTCTAATTTGCGAAATATCCAGAATTTGTTACTCTCTAACCGAATAAGAAAAATTTAATTCCTTTTCAATTTCGATATTCCGGTGTGCAATTCAATACTTTTATAAATACATTTGTAGACATATTGATTGCATCAATGACCAACACCTTTGCACGTGGATAAATACTATGTGTCTTCGGGCGATTGTTCGAGGTTGTTCAAATATTGATTTGCTTTATTGTTCAATTGCTATCTGTACGGAATTGTCCAAATTAAATTTACCTGCGAAACATAGCACAAATTTCAAATATTTATTTAGAAGCACAATTCGTTCACCAAAATTGTGCAATATCGAATTTAATTTAATGCATTAGGGTGTACAATTGAATTGTTTTAAAATAAACGCTTGTTTAATTAGCAAATGACACTATCTTTTCTTATATAATATATGCGTATCTTCTAATAAGAGTATTATTAATGGCGTGATAGCATATGTAGCGAAATAAGTCTGAAATAATTATTCACTTCAGCTACTTAAGTGTGTTTTAAGCCTACGGAGTATGCGTCTTACTATTAATATTTTTTTAATTTGAACATCCTTGTGCATATTCGCGGGTGCAGCTTTGTTTGTCCGCGGTGTTAATTAATTTACTTTAATGAACTAATTTTTGCTTGGTACTGGTTCTGTATTTTCCACCATTTGAACGCTTATATTTATTATTTAAATTTCTAAGTTATTTTGTTATATTATCAAAAGTCAATTTAGGCACTTATTGATGAAGTAAATAATTGAAAAGAATTGTGTAATTATTTTAATGAAAACTCATACTAGTGGACCACATTACTTTAAGTGGTTTATAGTTGACATATCTAGTTGACAACAATACATTTTAATTTTTTTTTTTATTATTGTATCTTCATTTCTTCAATAAATGCCTTTTTCAACTGTCTGTAATTCATAACCGTCTGCAAAATTGTTCAGAATATTTCAAATGAAAACTTGAAGAAATTGTGATGAAGGTTCGTCTTAAGGGAATTGCAATATTCAAAAATGCCGCATGATTATTGCTCACTCTGGCGTATGAGCAACTTTTTGCGCTCAGTATTCGTTGCTCATTCGTGCATAATTTAAATCTTAGTGTGTGTTAGACTAAGTGATGGTGGTGACATACAGTTTAAGAAAAAAGTTTTGGAAATCACGATGAATAGAAATACTGGTTACCCATACTTTGAAATGTAAAATGTATATATGTATTATAAAAAATAAATTTTATTGGCTGTAACTTCTAGAGTTAATTGATTAGTCAACTGGCATACATGATACATATGCAACTTAACCTTTATTAACATCACGTTCAACCCTTCGCTAACATTTGCACCCTTTGTTTAAACATAAACTTTGCAATTACCTCTGCAGAAAAGCCATTCTACATTCATATTGGTTTTTTGCGTTCACAAAAAGGAAACTGAAAGTTACAAAAACGTATTTGCAACATAATTACCTACTCAAGCTAACTACAGCGACGTTGTTGTTAACTTTAAATTGCGCGCCTACTAATAATCATAATCCAGCTACGAAAAAGTCATTTCAAACTGAAGCGCAGTCATCATAATAACTAACCAGACCAAAGCGATGATTCTAAAATTGTATTGAAAATGCAATTTCATTAACAAGCACATCACAAGCCTGACAAATGTCCTCAATAAATCAAAACAATTAATGCTGAGTCTGCCAGTGCGCTTTTGACGATATATGTAGGTTAAAAATATGTTTAAGTCCAACAGGGCGAGTGAAAACTTTGGGTTACCTAACGCAGTGCTTTACAGTCGGTGTGCAATTTCACACTTATCAGATTTACAGCGGTCAAATAGTTATCAAAGGGCGCTCAATGAGAGGAGAGATGAAAGCTAACGCAGTCTCCTACTTCAGAAGAGATGTGTGTTACCTCGCAAAGAATGAAGTTAGTTTGAAAATCAGGTTGAATATTGATTTTTGTGGTTTTGTGTTGAAATTGTGTTTTGTGGAGATGGACCATCGATATGAAAATCTCATTGTCATTATTGGTGACGTTATTGTTTTATTATGACAACTGAAA
This sequence comes from Bactrocera oleae, assembly GCF_042242935.1. Lineage (NCBI taxonomy): Eukaryota > Metazoa > Arthropoda > Insecta > Diptera > Tephritidae > Bactrocera > Bactrocera oleae. The sequence goes on from NC_091539.1 coordinate 58,652,340, forward strand.
GTTTTGAATATATTTATTTATGGAAAAGAAAATATTTAATTGCTTTTTCTTACATACATGCCAGGTTGATTCACGTGACAAGAGCTATACCTAAAATTAATAACGCTAACATGCAAAATTATAAAAATTCGCATTTTAAAGTTTTCTGGAAAGAAACTATGCCTAATGAGTTAACTGAAGTTTTTCCCTCAACAACGAATTAAATCTAATAACCTTTTTGAATATATTTTCGCCCAATTTACAATAAATTATATGAGCTTACACTTTATATTATACTTGTATAATGCTCATATCATTTGTTTTTTGATTTAGTTCTTATGTTGCTCATAACTCATAACGTATGCTTTTTTTTATTGTCATAACTACAATAGTAACTAAAAAGGCTGTAAACAATTTTAAAATTGAATAAGTTCTTGACAAGAAAAAAATAATATGGTTTAGTGAAAATGATTTTCTTTGATCATAAATGGAAACGTTATTATACAATGTTGACACTAACCAATAAATTGGTTATCATTGTTCACGGAAAATGTAAACGATACTGCTTTATTGTAAACAGCGATGTAACATAGCTGCGGTTGTTTCCATTTACGTCTTGTGGTATTTACCATACATATGTATGCTTGGGTGTTACATATTATATTTATGTAGCTGTATGAGTATGAATACGAATTTTTTGCTCACTGCCTTTTCGCGTCTAAAATCAATAATTGATACTTATTAAAAATGTGTGCCGAGATTTTTTCCTTTTGGAGTTTACTCTGTACTTTATTTCGTCGTTCTCATTTCCAATTTTTCCTCATTTTTATTACTATTTTCGTATGAATTCATTTTAGGTCACTTGACCTTTTGGGTGTTCTTTTAACTTTGCCGGCGTGTTACATCGTCTAAGTAACTTGTCATATGTTAAATGGATAAAATTCGAAAATTGATTTAATTTGCAATTTAATAAGAAGGTTGTCAGAAAATATTTGCAGGAGTGAAATTTAATATTTCTTAATAAATTTTTTTCCGCTTTGGAAATTAAAATTACAAAAGTTTATTTTAGAAATGCAGCTTTGTAACTAGAAAATCAACATCAGATGCTAATAATATTTTCAGAGAGATTACAATCGAAAATTTATATATTTTATATAGTGGCACACTATAAATATGTGTATGTATTGTTTCTAGCAGTTCTCACAATTTTTCAGAACACATGTTATTCATATACCATGGCAACGCAGAACGCATGCAAAGTGCTCTCAATATTCGTTTGTATATGTATGTTAGTGTCAGTAGAAATGCCAAATGAGAACTTACATGCGTCCACTATGCTACTTAATTAAAGCGCAGTTGTGAGTAGCTAAGCATGCGTTAATGAAATTACGTGCAAATGTAGAGCTACATTATATTTGTTTCTGAAGCGTGGCGCGAACTCGATACACGAATTCGAAACGAAACCTAGTTATTTGGGTTTTTATGCGCTTGTAATATGTTATTTGTAGTTAAATGTACTATGCATCATTACAGTATATATTTATACATTCGTCAATGAATAAAATATCACTTCTTATACATCAGCTCGTAGTGGAATAAAATTCTGCAAGCATTAAAATAATTAATTCATCAAGTTAATTGAGCATTCCGCTCAGCCTTAGGCTTGCTCTCATGTATACAATGAATTATCAAGTTAGATGTTTGGATTTAGAAAATAAGTGGTCATCTTAATGTTCACGCATTCACTTAATTGACTAGTCCAAATCGCAAATTTCTAAACGAGTGCTTTTAGTCCAACTTATATGAACCAAGTGCCTTCACACAGTCAGTGGTCACGTAATGGCTAAGAAGTTAAGACAAATAATTAGTTAAGAGAAATCCATAGAACCATTCATTAAACCATTGAAGTTAAGTGGCACTTGATGGCAAGAAGTTAATCACACTACGCTAAGAGAATTTAAATACAAAGAGAGAGCAAATATTTTGGAACGAAACATTTTTGAAGAGAAATGTCCAAAATGCACAAATAATAAATCTGAAGTGAAGGAAAGCTCTAACCTTTGCAGATAATAATCTTAAGTGGAAAATAAAGTTCTACTTTTAATTAATTGTATTGAAACTACTGCGATAGTTTAATAAACTTATCAGGGCACTTTCGGCTAAATTTATTTTCAAACTAAGGTTATCTGAACAATATCATATATATTTCATATTTTCAAAACGTTGTTAAAAAGGGGTCTGGCTGCAAAATAAAATATAAGTCGTCTGAGATGCTCTAGCTAAGTTTGCTCACTGTAAAGGTCGCTATCTTGTTCCAGGAAAAAAATTTTAGCAAGACTTCTGTTCCATTATTTGAGTAAAGCGGAGGAGTTTAAACTCGAGTTTAAAAATTCTAAATGTGCTAGGACACCTGATTACATTTAATCTCAGATATAAAGAAATATTTACATATATTGTACATACAAGTACTCGTATATAACATACTACCATAAGTTTGAGTTGGCAAATCAATACACGGAATAAATAACCAGACTTTTATCACCAGATGTAACTGGACTCCGATAATGTGATATAAATATTTTTACACAAATAACTACTACGATGCGTACTTTTATAGATAGACTATAAACCCTCCCGTATATATTAATTTATGCTGATATAAAAATGTAAGCATATGTGGGTATAGGTTAGCGCTTGTATTTTCGCTTAGTTTTTCTTGAATCGGAGAACACGTACGTAAACAAAATAATGCAGCAGATTCGTGACCCCATTGTTGGCAAATAATAACAAAGATGAGCAGCATTCAAACGCTACGAGTACCGGTAGTTACAGTGGCACCATAAAAATTGTTATAACTACAAAGTTGAAGTCGGCAAGAAGGGTTTCAACTTTACCAGTTGTCGTTTAGTGACCGTTTGACACATGATAATGACCAATAAAAATATGAATGTGATGAAAATCAATAAAGTTGCCATTAAAAAATAAATTCTAAACACCTTATGACTTATTAACCACACCAATATTTAACGAATATGCAAATGGAATTCTGGGGTTGAGCGAAGTTTAAAAGACGCACGTCAATTTTTACATTGCAAATGTAAGGAGAAAGCCAGAAGAAATATTTACAACGTTACAAACGATAAAATATATATTTGTTTGCACTAATTACGACGTTGTGTTGCTACCAATTAAACCTAAGTATACCTCTTCCTTTACTGCTTTTAAAATTACAAGCTAGTAATTTTTTCTTTTTTCATTTCAGATATTTCTTTGCATAGGCACGAAATTATAAAATGAAATTTAATCCTAATTTCAGGTGAAAGTAAATATGTAAACCAATTTCTGGGTGTCACACAACTTGCCTTCTTCGAAATATTCTGAACCTGAAGGATTCTGTCCATGTGTTTGCCTTAAACTCTGTGACAGTTATAAACACTCCAATGTAGAGCATATAAGCTTCTGACACTTTTCCAATATGGATTAAGTGCTCTTGGCACGTAAAAGAGTTTATGACTCTAATATTTATATTGCTTGAAATATCGTATGCAAAACTTGTGTTTGAGTAGATGCTCTAAATTCGCTTTTCATTCAGTTGTTTATTTGGTTCAATACTTTAAAAAAGCACTTTTTTGTTGAACAGCCATATCATCTATACTAACCTATGTTTTTTTTTTGGTTGTTTTAAGGTAAGTAGGCTTCTTATTAAGTAAGGTAGTTTACAGTTTATTAAAAGTTTTAGGGCAACCAAAGCGTTAAGCTCAATTGTTAATATTTTATATTATAGAGTTTTCAAGTGCTCCTGAAAATGAGATCAAATGTCAACACACTGCTTCCAGTAGCAGCAGCTGCTCAGTTTTAATTTTGTACCATGTTTAACAATCCTGTTGCCTTTCACTTAGCTGATGTTGTCATTTTGGCGGATGCTCATAATTTCGCTCTTTCTGCTTGAGTTACGCATTAAAGTAGTTGCATGCATGATTAACTAGAGTGGTGGCATTAATTGAAAGTCGTCAAAAGCATGATCTGCAACAACATTTTTACATATACATATGTTTATGTATATAAGGGTGGGTAAAAAAAAGCCAATGACTCTAAGAAAGGTTGTCCCAGTAAGTGTCTTACTTGCAACGAGAAAGACCTCCGCGTTACGTTTTTCTATTTGTTTCTTATTATCAGATTTGGAATTTAATTATTTATAATACAGAAGAGATTGCATAATAAAATATGTGCACTAAAATATTGGTTAACACATTAAATTAAGAAAAATATGTGTTGCTAATTGAAAATATGTAATATTTATCCATGATTGAAATCATTTCAAAACACTTTTTTTTTATTCGTTTTATAAACTGTATTAAAATAGCTGGAAACTTAGGAATTGTTCTATCATCTTAGTACATATCAAAGATAAACTAATGAATTTGATGTCTATAGAACCTTATATTAAACTCCTAATATCCTACCCACTATTTCCATCTGTACATTACTTCAAACTCTGCTTGTTTATTGTTGCGTAATGTCCTTTATAATTAACGGCACTTTATATTTTATAGTGTCCTTAGGCTTACCTAATAATTAAAGGCTGCGTGGAAGGATTCAGTTAAACTTTATACACGGTGTTCATGTAAGTTTACCGTTACATAATAAAGTTTGTAATGTAAAAATTGACAACATTCAACAATTCGCAAGAGCAACGCAAAGCGTACGATTGGATGTAAGTTGTACTGAGCCTGAAGCAACCAGCGAAGTAAATGCAAGTTGTAAGCCTTCCACTACCGCGAAGCCCATCAAATCAGTTTTATGGCCCATCTTTGTTGCTTTGACGACCAAAGTTAGAAAACGGCACTGCTACACACCGTTTGCTGGTCTCACATAAACTTTAATAAGTGCGCATTGCACTTATTCTTCATTGTTGGCATTTTGTCAGAGAACCTTTTAAATTTTTTGGTGCTTACAATTTTTGTGACCCGTATCTTTAACCTTTCAATCTGTCATGTTACCGGCAATTCTTGGTTTGATATGGATGTCTTTGTTGGCATTTTATTTAATTTTGTTGCTTTCTCTTACCGTTGGAAATATTACCAGTTGTTGCAAGTGGTGATTTTATATTTAATTTTACGCTGCTTTTGCAGTGAGTTTTTGTGTAATAGATGGGCAACAAATTGTGACATTTTTGCATTTTTGACTTAAAAAAAAAAATATATATATTTATATTGTGTAATATCCTTAACAAGATTTTGCAAAATAATCTGAGCGTAAACGAAATGAGGAAGCTTTCTACATATGTACAGTTATATCCGCGGTGTACCTCATTAATTTGTATATTTGTAGTTTTTTGGTGTAAATTACATTAATAATAATGTACATTTTCTTCTTCATGAGTGCAACGGAGCAACAGGAAAAAGTACAAACAAGGAATTGTTTTTGACCGATCATTTTATATGGCAGCTATATCTTATAGGGGTCCGATAACGACGATTCCAAGTAATGAGCAGTTTCTTGGAAAAAAAGAAGAAAGCAATTTGTTTATATCAATGACTCCTTTGTTTACATTTTATGAGGTCAATGACCTTTTGTTTATATTTAGTCAAGTCCACAACCTTTCTTTACATATAGCCAAGTCAACAACCTTTGTTTACATTTTATGAGGTCAATGACCCTTTTGCAGGGTGCACATTTAGCTATGTAAAAAACCTTCGTTTTCATTTGAATGATCCTTTTGTAGAAAGAAAAAGTAGTAAACATTTTAGTGGAATAAATATTTTTCTAATTTTTTAAGTTGCACAATAATCTCCTCGTGACTTTAAGCTAAGCACAGCTAGAAGTGACGAAATTTTCCACTTACACATATAAGCTGTAGATCACAGGTTTTCTATCTTCACTTATTCTATTAAAAAGTAGCATAGAATATACATTTAGTTTTGAAAAAAATGCAAGCAACTAGTTTGTACTTTTAACCGTTGCTTAGTTTTCTTAAACTCGAAGACACTACTGTATCCAAACTTATCACAGAAAACAGGCCACGCCTCAGATGTTTCAAACATTACAACATGGTTGCTCTAAAATTGCTTACAACATAAACTTGCTCTAAAAATCATGACGCACAAGGTTTCTTTTAGAAAGAAAACGCAACGTTATTAACACTGTTAAAGCCTAAATGCACAAGCAAATTATTACCATTTTCACAAAAGTGCAAGCACAGCCACATAATTTAAACGAGATTCATGTTGTCGGCACAGTAAGAAAAACTCACCAAAGGATTGTTCTTTAGGACATCAAAGCATCTGGTTCTTCTATATTTGGATACTTTGTTGTACAGCGACTTAACAACTTTTGGGTCACATGAAAGGTTACACGTATTTAATCCCAAAACACAATTTGTACCAGACTCTAAATGAATCATTATTACTCATTTCCTGTCGCCTCAAGATTCCTTTTGATAAGCTTCTGCAAAAATCATTAAATCTTCAGTTGTGGCCTGCTTACTTTATTAACTTTGTTTGCTAGTTCATTTTATCGAAGCTTAATTTTTAATATCGTCGCCTTTGGCTGGCCAACTTTTGGTTCTCACTTCTTTACTTTTTTTTATTCTTTTGCTATTCACGACCGCAAAGTAAATGAATTGGAATAAGTAGTCGATGGAAAAAATTGTTGGAAATATAAGGATAGAAGCAGCACTAGTTGATAAAAAGCGTTCACGCATAAAAAAGTAGATTGAATGGCATGAGTAGGGACTACTTACCATACCTTGCCTTACTATTATAAAGCGTGCGTTTGTATTTATTCAAATTAAAGTCGGCATATTTTCATATTCTTAAAAACCATAAAAAAATATTCTAGCCCTTTTTAATACTTTAAAGCTTTTAGAACTTAACTTTGAACTTGTATTTTATTCAAAACGCTCTCTTTGGCTTATTGTGTTAAGAACCACCGTTCCCATTACATCGCCTGTTTGTAGTTTAATTGTCACCTTATTTATTATTATCTCTCACGCTTGTTTTATGGCAGTGCGTATATTAAACGCTTAGTTTTTGTTTACCTTCCATTCACGTTTTGTTCATTATGCGACCATTTTATTATACTTATCTGTTGTTCTTATATTTTATGCTTCGTTTTAATGTTGCGTATATGTCTAGTGGCCACCCCTCGTTAATGTCTTGCAGCTGAACTTATCTAAATAGTAATAGCAACGAGAACGAGGGGAGATTAGCAAGACAAATGCGCAAGTATTAAGGTTACTCAAGGAAAATTTACAAACCGTTAGCATATCGGAAGAACATTAGAGGAAATCAGTATGGCCTTCTAATTAATCAAACCAACTATTGCTTTAACTGACGCGATATTTACTGAGTCCCTCCTTTCATCGCGGTTAAAAATGAATGGAAAAAGTGCAACGTGAAATTTGAACTTATCAGATTGGATTTAACGGCTAGACATACACAAACAAGAACACACATGAAAACATATATTTTATCTTTGTAACTTAAAGTATATGTCTGTACTAAATATTTGTATGTATGTCTCAAGTACGTACAGCTCAACACTCAAATTGCTTTGAGCGACAAGACAACCACTGCCTATGAACAACACACACCATTAACTCTCTTTTATAGAAAAGATAAGTGCATACGTTTATTAGTTGTCGTCAGTACGAAGAACTCATCTGTAAACCCCCTTTTTCCTTATTTTAATATTGTTGTTTAATAATTCTTTTGTTTTATGTTTATGCTGTTTTCATCTTCTGATTTTCGCTATATTGTTTTATTATTGTTATTGTACTTCAAAGATGCTTTTCTGAGCGGCAAAGCAACATTTTTCATCCCACATATTTAAAAATTTAATTTTGGCGATTATTTACAAGTAAAATAGGGTTTTTGTTTTTTATTCTTTATTAACACCGTTTGATTTTAATTTCGTATCTGTAATGCTATGATAGCTGGCAGTGCTATTGTTTTTTCTACTTTTTCTGCTATGATTGCTGTTGTTGTTGTCACGCGACCAGCTGCACTGTTTGCCGTTTGAGTATTGGCTGTATGATGAATGATGCGGTAAATTTGCTCCCAGCTGTAAACAAAACAACAATAAAGGTAGTTCGAAAGTCGGTAAATATTCTATAGAGTATATATATATGTAAACACATTTTCAGACATACGCTTTTATGTAGTTATGTATGTGAGTAGTATTCACAAGTATAAACGTTAGATAACCCTCTAAAGTATTTATCTAATATAATATTTATTAAATATTTGCTCAATAATATTTTTTTTTTTTAATTTGGAGACGAATTAAATTAATTGCGGACGTTTTGTAGACCCAAAAATTTATAGACATATTGAAGAAAAGAAACTAAATATAAGACTTTAAAATGTTTTCAAAAGTTGATCTTTGTTCGAACAATTTTCCAGGCAGGCACAAAATCTTGTAGCCTTTCTAGTAAAAACTATAAAGAATATTAATTAGCAGCCATGACTGACATGAAGTTAAATGGGTGTCGTCGAACAATAAACGCCCTATTTTCAATAATTTTTTTTTCGTATAAAAAATGAAATATTTTATTCAAACTTTTTATTTTACATTCAAAACTCGGTCATTACGACGTCATTGCCGACAGTCCCTCGAGAAAAGGTTGATTCCATGTTGACAACAGAATCATCAAAAGTAAAAAGAAAAAAATACATTTTTAGAATTAAGACCATTAACTAGGTTTTGGAATGGGAAAAACCAAATAAAGTGAAAATTGTATTTTTTGCAGAAACTTACAAATTTTGGTGAAAATTTCTTGACTTTTTTTGTTTTTTAAATAGTTATAATTGAACAAAAAAAAGGAAATTCTCCGGTAAGACCTTGTAAATTATATCTCAAAAACCCGTGTAAAAATTCATTAAGATCTGTTGAGTAGTTCGAGAGAAATCTTGACAACAGAAAACGCTTTTAAAGTTTTAATTGAATATATAGCTGATATCGAGGCGCAGCATTTCAAAGCTGTATCTCCAAAACTATTACCGGTACCAACTTGAATTTAGGTCACAATTCTAGAGATGTTATAGAATAAAATATGACATAGAATTTTTTTTTGAAGTCGTGAAACCTATTAGGGGTTACCTTAGGAAATATAAAAAACTTTCTACCCCACCTCTTAATGTTTCATGAAATTCCAACAATTTTCCGTGTATTGAATTGAATGAAATTTTCTTCCTACATTTTAAGCAATAATATTTTCATTATGTTAATAAAATTTGAGTAATTACTAGGCTGATTCAAAAAAAAAAATTTAATTTTTTTTCGAAATCCTCACGTAAAAATTTTTGTGGAGATGTAAAAAGACGCCTGTGAAAATCAGAGAACTTAATATTAATATTAAGAGGTCGCGCAGCGCAGATTTCTATTTTCCATTTAAATAACACGGAAAACATTTTTCTTTAATTTTGAAATTTTGCAACTCTGAACCGGTTTAATGGATTGTTAAACCAAATTATATTCTTATAGGAAATTTGACGGTGTACAGAAAAGTCTTTAGATAAATTATTATTTTTATTAAATTATATTTTTTTTATTTCCCATTAAAAAAAATTGTATCGTAAATCAATTGCGATAGCAACTATGCAATAGCTTCAAAATTATTTTCACCCATTATATGGGTGTTGTATAATCACACCAAGCCTTTACCTACAATTTATTGTTTGATTTCCATTATACATGCACATTGGAGGCGGCCTTTACCTACTTACCTGCCTCTCTGACTGCTTGTAACAGTAAACACTGTACCACCAACAACAATGTTTTACACGCAGTAGGTACAGACAATGTCCGGTGAACAGAAATAATTTGGAGCTTTTCCGGGAATTGTGTTGGAATTTCAGTAATGGGAGTGTTAAGGACGCGTTTGATAAAAATGTATTATACACAAATTAGTGTGTGTGTGTTGTCTATTAACTGAGAGCTTCTGTTGGCTTTAATATTCGTGTCAGCAGCAGTTGTCAAATTAGTAGTCCTACAAGCTTTACTACAATGTTAGATACATTATAAATAATTTTCAATTAATTGCTCTAAAATATTCTAAAGAATTCTGCTTAACATTTATTGTGCATACTTGTTAGTATTGCAATACAATACAATACAAAAACTATTTATGTGACTCAACGGTATACTTTTCCGGCATTTGATATGACCATAAGTCCACGGATCTTACGAATTGTTAGCAATTTATCATTTCTATTTAAAGTTTTATTTTCTCATTCTCTAATTATTTTTAGCATTTTAATTTCAGGTTTTGTTTCTTGAACCGTTCATGAGCGGATGGTTATGTCAATTGCCTTCGACAATTTTGATTTCGGATACATATATGCATACACGTACTCTACTTTCCTTTTTAAAATATTTTGAGCTCAAAATTAGTAACTTTATTTTCATTCAGGTAATTGCTGTAATACAATATTTTTAGTGAGTTTCAGACCTTTTTATAACCTTAATTAAAATATACATAAATAGCTGAAAAAGGGAAAGTACACAATCGATTTTTCTTCGCTAGATTTAAGCAGGACAGGAAAGTACAACGCAAGCTGAACGATTCTAAGAATTCTAAATATAAATTTTCTAGAGCAGTCATGAAGGCACAGTACATATTTTTGCGGTTTCCTTATAATAATCATGGGTACAAAACTAAACACGTCCTTGCACAACTTATTGTAATGCATTGACATGTTTTAGCAAGAAGCCAGTCTATCGCTGACATTCCGAGGCAAGTAAATTAATGAAGAAAAAATGGAATGGTTGATTGAGTTAAGAATCTTCTTGAGTAATTTTAGCTTATGTGCGTATAAAATAGTGTATAAACTCATTGCATTTTTGCTTACTTTGATTCTGTCGATGCTTGGAACCGGAACACTCTTCTATAGTGGAAGGTTCAAGTTCTTATGAAGATAAGACCAAATTTAGAAGTGAAACGAGGCATATATAATATCGTATGTTAACTATAGTAAGTTCCAGGAATTTATCGGCTTGAACATTGTGAAGTTTACGAACATATATGCATTTATATATATGCATAAATAATACCACATATTTCCATGAAGAACTCTGATCACTCACAGCTTAACGATTGGGTGCAGTGGAGCTCAAATAATTTACTTTATTAAGTGTTGCAATCGTTTTCGACAAAAACTAACTGCAATGAGAACGTTTATACTTTTACTTGCCTCACTGCTGGCAGATAAGCTATAGATAAATTTTCTGTGAATTGCGCCATCAGCACAAAATTTTGCGAATAATGTGTGAATAATAAAACGATGTTATCAGTAAGCTCAATTCACAAAAGTAAATATACGTACATATGTAGCTAAATACTTATATGCTGTGCTTTCAAATGGTATTTGTCCAAATGTTCTTGAATAAGTTGAGAGTGCTCATAAAATGTTTTTGCCAGAGAACATCCAATGCTCGAAGTAGCCAATTGAGCAAATATACTTATTTCCAATGAAGAATTTAGTAAAAAGAAGAATATTTATTTTCGTATTTTTTGGTGCTGTCAGTTAAAGTGTGTAAGAATTAATAAAGCATTTCTTCCTTCTTCCTTTTTTACAAAAATCTCTTTAAGTATTTATCAATACGTTCGACTTAAGAGCACCGAGAAGTAGTATAAGCGAAGCGGGGAGTCTGTGCTCGATCATGGTTCTGCGCAACAGCAACATGTGGTTTTATATCGGTTGTCATTAGTCGGTAACTATTCTACTATAAAATATAAATTGAAAATAAAACGTTCGATATTTCTTTAGGTGAGAGTAAAATAAATGATATAGAATATACTAAATATATATATAATATAGTATTCTTATTTAATTATTAAGCTGTACCTAAAGGAAAAATGCGGAGAAACGCAATAGAAATTTAACAGCCATAACACTGATGAGGCTTAATATTTAAAATGCATAATAACGATCGTGTGGCATCCGAAACTCCTTAACCCAAAAACCTTCATATTTTATGTTCAATTATAAGAAAATAAATAAATACCTATATAATATTTCCAAAAAAAAAAAGAAAAAATAAAACAACTTAATATGGAACATACATATATATATAAGTAAAATAGCCGTAATAAATATAAAATTGAAATAAATATGCAGTACTAAATAAGAAAATTGGGTAAAAGGAGAGTATTGTTAACAACGGAGAAATGTGGAAATAAAAATCACAAACACCAAAAATTGTTTCGATTAAAATCGATTATGTTTATATTACTGGTAGGGTTTTTCATTTATAAGTATATACAATACTTGTATTAATATTAATTTTATTATAAATATTAAACTTTAAATTCTGGCCTTACAAACAATATCTCTAGAAGTTTTAAATAAAAAGAAAAGCTCAACAGCATTTTGCGAAAGTTAAGTAAAAATTTAATCTGGTCACCCCAGACGCAGTGAGGCGCTCTTTCGCTGTAGTAAAAATGAACTATTCCTACTAAGCGCAAAAAGCTGGCCACCGCGAAAAAATTAATTTTTCTGTTGGCTATCCCAAAGGCGCAAATTAAATGAAAACTGTTTTATCGACCGGCGCAGGATAACCGGAAGTATATGCAACTAACACGTTTACAGGTATTACTTTGTTAAAATATAACCGATTTCAATGTGTCAATGTCAATTACAACTGTTGATTCCCGGGCGCAAATTTTAAGGAGACCATTAGCCACGTAGTTTAGTTATATATTATCATAAGTGTAATAAAAATGCAACTTAAATATAAATTCTTTAAGCCCTCAGAATATCGTGCGCTGAGCAAAAAAATCCTGTAGGTATAAGATTATACTAATATAAATCTTGGAAGCTCTTCGTACTGTATATAACACCTACATAATCAGTTTGAAAACTAGCAAGTGTATTTGACAGGAATATTCAATGAAATATTTTCCCACCACTTTAAAGTTCACTAAATAGTCGAATATTATTTATTTTTACGCACTTCGACAACCAAATTGCATTTACACGCGTGGTATTTTATCAACGACCTTTATCCGCTGTATGATAAATATATTTTCCATTGAACTTTTTATAGCCAATTTACGTCAAAATTTATTAATTGAGATATGTACATTAACCAGAACTCCAGAACAGGAGACAATCCTATATAACGAGATAAAATGTAAAATAAATAAAATAAATTTTAATAATATATACATATGTAGATACGAGATACAAGAATAATATAAAGCATTTGATTATTAGTTACTGATATGAGCAATATCAACATAAACTGAGGCTGTAAATAAATTAAATCAACAAAATGAATAAAGTAAATTGTTTGCAAATGAACACACAAAATTTAATAAGTAATATTCGCCAATACTAAATTTATGAGAACGGGTTTGCTGGTGTTTTTTTGAATTACCTGAAATCGAGTGTCGCTCGATGGCAATATGAAATTGAACCATTCGAATTGAGGGTTAATTTTTGCTATATTCTACTACCATGTTTCTTGCCCTACTATGTGTTAACCTTGTACGAGTATTTTAATTGTCCAAATACCATCACCGTGTGGTTGCACAATTTCTGTGTATTTTTGCTTAAGCTTCTCAGTTTTGTAAGCAGTAAAACTTTATTTTTCAATTTTATGATATTAATTATGAAAGAAGAAACTTTAATTACATTTCCTTGTTTTGGAGAAATTCCAAAATGTTAAAAAAAAAAATGTTTTTACTTATGAAGTTGAAATTGAGTTTTATTGAGAAAATATTTATTTATATGAACTAAACATTTTTATACAAAAGTAAACTAAAAACTTCAAACTTAGTAAATCTCATAAGTTTATTTGAGCTTGTGGAGAAAAATACAAGCAGTATACATGTACAAAAATTCCATCTTCATATACACACACATCTAAATTTTAGAACTGCTAGAAATCAAACTAGTTAAGTTTTTTCCTTACATATACTTGTACATGTATTTACTTAGAAACAGTATTGACTTTTTTCGGAAGCATCAAAACTGCATAAAAATACGGAAAACATATAAATATATACCGACTATGCATACATACCAAACATCTTGTTTGTGAACAAAATATTCATGTTTTCGTTGCATAGTATAAATATTTGCAAGCATACATCTGTACTGACACGATATTTTTAATATGCAACCTCATAAATGAACCCTGTGCAAAAATACAGTATATATGCTAGAATAAGATTGTCTATCTAAACTTTTTTTTTAGTTTTTAAAATCATGGTATCATGTTTTGCTAATGTGTCACTTTCGTCAAGAATTTTTAGAATTTTTGAGAACAATTTCATAAAGTTAGCTAAAGTTTAACCTATTGGATCAGTATAGATTGGATTTCGTAATATTCCAATGAACGTCTTACTTTAAAAATGGTTAAATGAAACAAAAAACAAGAAAAACTGTTAACTTTGGTTGCATCAAAGCTATAATAACCTTCATAAATACAAAGGCTGCTTACAAGAACTTGATTCCGATCGTTCAATTTGTATGGCTGCTATATGCTATAGTGGTCCGATATCAGCCGTTCCGACAAATGAGCAGACTGTTAGTGAGAAAAAGACAGTTGCAAAATTTCAGATCGCTTGCTGAAAAACTGAGGGACTAGTTTGTATATATACAGACAGACGGACATGGCTAAATCAACTCAGCTCATCATGCTGATCATTTATGTATATATTTTATAGGGTATTCGAAGTTTCCTTATGTGTGTTACAAACTTCATTGCAAACTTAATATATCCTGTTTAGGGTATAATAAATCTGTAACCAAAACCTCTCTTAAATATTGGAGCACGACTTCCAATTAAATGCAGGTTTTGTTGCTTAGCTGTTCAATACAACGGGTTTTGTAGCCTATATGGCGGGTTGTGTGCTCATCGATGACATATGTCTAATAAAAATGTTTTATTGAAGCCAGGAAGCATATGCGAAGTTTCGAAAATAGTATTTTACGACATTTCCTTAACACGTACTGCCTTGAAATTCTCGGTAAAAAGATATATTATGGTATTAATATAGAATATAATATAGAACATCGACTTATATTAGAAGAACACAAATGTATCTACAGCGTTATGTAATAATATACCTGTGGTTATTGGATCTATTGATAGTTTTTGTTCAGTTCGAGCAGTTTTGGGTAGCAGATGTCAGATGGTTCGTTGATTAGGCAACACAAATATTTCAACCGTACGTATATTTATTCCTTTGTGGTCTAGATTAAGTTTTCGCAGCAGAACTTTCATTGACGACTGTGAATCAAATAAAGAATTTTTCTGTGGCAGAGAGACTTGGGCCTTCAATTTTGTTCACCTCACTTCCTTTGTCAACTTCCGGTAACATTTTGGTGACTTTCAATTGTTTTAATTAAAGAAAAATGTAATATATGGTCTCTTTTGAACCTTGAGTTTAGTAAGAAGCAGAGTTTTAGAAAATTCCCCCACACACGCAAACACCCGTACAAGGTTTTCGTACTGTTATGTTGGCATTAATATCACTCATACGCCATGTCGAGCTGCTAGCCACATGCGCTACATATGTGATTTTATTCAATTTCATTGTATGTTCCTTCTCCTGAGTTAAATCTAAGCTCGAAGTAATATTGCGTTTGAAACGAGGACAAGTCAAACGAAACTTCGGAAAATTTTCATATTTATTATGAGCACTTTTTGAGGGTTTTGCACTATGTATTTACATAAGGGCCCAAGTAGTTATACATCTTTTTGTGTCCTTGAAAGTCTTTTGCTACAACTAGCCATTGTTGAATTGTACCATATACATGTATATATGTATTCGTGCACATGGCTTTTTCTCTTTCTGTAAGTCAATATCTCGTTCCAGTTCTTTGTTGTGTTCTACACGTTTTTTAGTTAGAGTCATATTTCAATTGTATCATCATCTGGTTTATTTGATCTTATTATTAAAATTGATACAAATGTTTTATAAAAATAGCTTATGTCTATAGCAAAGATGTGCGTATTAATATAAATTGAGTATTCTAATATCCTAACATAGGTTAGTTATCGTATATACTTGTATACTGCTATACTAAATATTAAGGTGCAACTAGTACAAAATTGTATGCAAATGTAAGTAAAAATTAAATGCAAGATGATAGCTTTTATTATGATTAGGTTAACAACCCTGGCCATATTTAAAAGTACACTAGACACGATAAAAATAGTGAGGTCATGGTAGGTGAATTTACTCTGAACATTGTCTTGTAAGTATATTTTATTCTAGGGAAAAAATTTTTATCTTCCTACACCGACTCATACCATGCATGTGAACTCCTATTGGCCAAAGTTTCAGTTACTATCTAATTGTAAACTGTTTGGCAAAAAATTTTCCTCAAGGTGTTCTGTAAAAATATATTTGTGTTTTGAACTTATACGGATCTAAGATATATTGGTAGCTAACATATGTCAAACGCTAACATAACCATTCGTATCACACTCCTTCTTTAAAAGATAGAGAGAAAATAATATTTACTTAATAGGAATAGCTGAACAAGTTTTGAGATCTAGAAGACTTAGAGAAAATAAAAGGACACTAAGTAGATTTATTGTGCTGGGCTCAAGCCAATTATTGGTGTAGTCGGAAGTCATTAAAAGCTGGTCTGGAGACCGTAAAGCATTTATTAGGGGACTACTTCAAATTAAGATAAATATGGACTGGAGTTATTGTAGTTGGTTATGAGATATATTCAAGTCCTTCCAAAGTGGCGTTAACTAAAGTGAGTCAGCTAAATGCAAAATTGTAAATGGCCACGTGTTCAACAACAACTTGTTCAAGATTTAAGTACATTGCAGTCCTGCGCATAATTAGCACGGACACAAAGCATTACCAGTCCGCTGATTGCTGAATGCTGAATGATCAGCATAATTGTGTCCTCCTTTTAGCATTGCTTGCATTCCACGCTAGCGTAGGGAATGTAAATGTAAAATTGAAACATCCAAATTATCCATATATGTATGTATATATGTATCATATGGCGTAATGCTAAATGCCGTTGACCAATTCAATAAAGAAGCGACCTATTCCGTGACAGACTGGTGTAAGATCAAGATGACCCCTGTTATTTGGTGGAAATTAACACAACTTTTATACAATATTAAAAACGTTTTTTATACACATTTTAATTGTCTAAGCATTAAGTATTTATTTTGTTTTTTCCAACCCTTTTGTCGTTATTCTCATTATTTCACATTTAATATTTTTTCTACAATACTTTTTTCATTCCGTTAACTATTGTTTTTTTATCACTGCTTTCCACATTCCTTTACTGTAATCCTTTGTGTTTTATATTGCTACTTTTATTTCTTTTTACTAGATATGTCTTTGTTTCTTCATTGTTTTCATTGCAATTCTGTTATTTTTTCGTTGCTTTTTTTTTCTTCAGTTCGTTTGTGTTTTTCTTTTCGTTCAATCTGATTTCCCTTTGTATACCTTTTAAGTTTACGAACTTTGGCAATAACTTTAATGTGGACACTCAAAAATATATAAGTTTGAATACTTCTAGAAGCTTTCAGCATTTACTGTTCTATACTATTTCTGCTTTTTAATCAGCGTACTTGAGTAATAAAAACTTACCTTAAATTTATTGTAATACTTTTTCAGTTTGTAAAATAATCTCTACTGACACCGTTGTTTCGAAAGTAACCATTCGCACTTAAACTACGAATATATACAATAAATATTAAGAGCTGTGCAAATGGAAGATTGACCACACATTTTTCGTTCAGTTCAAACAGAGCAGATAAACTCAACACGAAAGGCGAATGATTCCAACAATTCTATAATTAAATTTTTCGTTGTATACATGATATCGTTGGAATGACAGAATTGAATGGAAACGTGTAATAATGAGTTTACGCACGTTTCACCTCAACGTCAGCTTATCGCTGAAATTTCGACGCAAGCAAGTAAATGAATGAAAAGCGAAACGAATGATTGAACGAGTTAAGAATCTTCTTTTGTAACTTTTGCGTCTTGTTCTCTTACTCGGCAATCCGAATTATGATTTCATAGTATCAAATAAAACTTTTATATTTTGAACTCAGAAATAAATTTAAATAACCTAGTAAATAAAAATACTAATTTGTTAAAAAAGTATGTAAAAAGCGAAACTATGCGAAATAGTCTTGACTATAAATATAGCCTTAAGTGTATAAATCTGGATACCGCAGCAAATATCTTTTCCATCTGAACGACTTATTTCATTAAAGATATGATCAAGAAGATAAGGCTAAAATCTAGCATGCATACGCGTTTTCGAGATGGTAATGTAGCCGCTCCATGTTTTAAGAATATGCCGAATGTAGGTGCACATCAATAATGATTAATGGGCTCTGAGCTCGACTAACGTAAATTCTATGTGTGAGAATGAGCAAAGCTCAACAAAGAACTGTAAGTAAATGTGATATCGAATTACAGAAGCAAAAAAATTTGTGTGTTATTCACATATCAAAGATATACATTTCTTTAATAACTGGGTGTAGCTAGTGACTTTCAAGAACACACAAACACATCTACATTTCAACCACTGCTTATAATAAATATGAATATTTTCCGAAGTTTCGTTTGTCTTTCCTCTTTGCAAGTGTAATATTACTCCGAACTAACTTTTACTTAGGAAATGAACATAAAGTACAATACGAAATCGAAATCACCCTACAAAACACCATGTGGCTAGCTTTGGTTCGTCATGGCGTATGAGTGATATTATTGTCAACATAAAAACTCGAAAGGTTTTATGGGAGGAAAGTGTGTGTCGGAGATTTTGTTAAAGCTCTGTTTTCCATTTCCTGTTACATTTGTATGTTTATGCATTGCACATTTGCATTAGCTCAAAGGAGACCATATATAAATTTTCTGTTTTTTAATTAAAACAGTTAAAAATCACCAAAAATTTACCTGAAGGAGATAAAGGAACGATGTTCAGTAAAACTGCTGGAAATAGTTTGTTATTTGATTCACATTTGCCAATGAAATTTCTGGTGGGAACGCTAAAGCATGGCAGCAAAGGAAATAAAATATAGTTGAAATATTTGAGTTGCTTTATCCACAACGCTTTTGTCATCTGCCCCTCCGAACTCTTCCCTCTGAACAGGAGCCATACATGAAAAATAGCTTCTGCTATATTGTTGCATAGCTCAGTAGATACACACATGCTTTTTTTATATAAGTCGACGTTTTATTTACTAATTAATTTCTACTAACTATTTAGACGTAAAGTTCTACAGCTTACTAAAAGCTTTTCTCTAGTGGTAAAGAATATCATTGATTTATGTATATGTTATAGTTAAGCGACAATCGGTACCGTTTATGTCAAAGCTTACTCCTTTCCTGTGAACCCCAACTTGGATGTAGGGCTCCAGTCAACTCTTAAATTCATCTGATTGTAAATCTGGTACAGCATAAACCTCAGTCTCTGTTATTTTGCCCAATTCGGAGCACTGGTGCTGTAAGCGCCAATTCGCCTGCTCGTTCGCACTTTATGAACGCTTTTATGGCTTTCGTTGACTTTCGTTTTCCAATTCATTGAATTTGATATTGTCATGGTGTTTTCGAATCCGAAATGCTGACGATTGCTGACCTTATTCAACTTATTTTTGACTTTATTCAGAATTTTATGTGTGAGTTTATTTTTTGGTTCTTAAAAGTCAGCAAAATTTAATAGTCCGACTTTTACTCCTATATTTTATATTTTATTCCTTATTTGTGCGTTCGGAGAAAGTTTACGAGGAGAGCTATAAATATTTTACAGTTATTTAGAATTAATGTTTGCTATTGTCGACTAGGCGGTAGAAAAAATCGTGAATTTGCGGTCAAATTTGATACCATGATATTTGCTTTGAAAGAAATTTGATATTTTGAGCATCTATATATATAATATATTATAAGTTAAACTAATTTTTGAACATCTAGAGCCTCCTAAATGCTTATGCTTAATGCAGGTGTGTAATTCATACTTCTTACTTTCTTGCATGAAATTGATTTCAATGCATTAAGTTAAAATATTTTGTTTCGAAATCCAATGAAATAAGACGGTAAATGAGACATTTAGAGACGCTTTGATTATAGCTCCATCTGGATATTTATTTTATGCCGCCTAATCATCTTTTGATATTTTATCTACTTCAAGAGTTGGCATATTTTAAGTGAATTAATTACCACGTTGAGTTTTTCTTAATTCTCTGACAATGTAACCCAGTTTTTTCTAAGTATGCCTCTTAAATTGTTTTTTTTCGTGTCTGGTTTTTAGTTCACCTTATATCTTCTTGAACGCTTACAACATGCGAACCCGATTGTTTGTTAAATTGGATTAAATATGGAATAAAATACAACTAAAAATAAAACAAATTAATATATATTTCACTAGATATCACATGCTCTCCGCCGCTTTACACTCGGCCAATAAAGGCATGAGTCTACCGTACCGGAATAAAGGTGATCGGTTGAGTGGATATAACGGTAATTGCGTAGCGTTATGTTAGCACTGATGAATGGTTATTCAAATAAGTGATGACAACGAAAATAGTTGCGCGTAAATCTATTACAGTTATTTGCTGTGCACTTGAAAAGTGCGTGCGAGGCAGCAATTAACACAACACTTAAAATAGGTAAAAGGTAGAAATGGAATTTTATTACTATATTTTACATGATCTCTGGAGATTAAAAATATGTGCCTTAAGTGATAAATCAGATAAGAAATTAAGTTTCATTTTAGGCTCAAAAAATAGTGATTAAATCGAAAATGGGATTTAGAATTTTTTAGCTCGGTAATATCTCAACATTAATCCCAGCTTATTTTAAAGTTATTATGTTCTTCATTTTACTGTGTTCTCAATCTACGAAGTCGTAATAATTTTTGTGTAACATATTCTGTTTGCGGTATACCTAATGCCCGCTAACTGCTAACCCCATAAAGGGTTTGTATCACTTTTTTCCTCATTCTGTAACTTCCATGATGTTTTAATAATGTACTGATATTTTTGTAGAAAGCGCGAACTACCACAACTTATTACTTTTATTTTAGTTAATATTCCGATTAATAGAATGTTGATATCCCCTTGGTCTTTCGGTAGATAACAGGACATCTCCAAGCGTACTTCTACTATCGAAAAGTTTCCTAAGGCCTTCAAAAGCTGGTTTAATATATTTTCCTTATTTATATATATATATATATATATATATTACAAGGCTATATATATATATATATATTATAAGGTATAAGGCTCATTCTTTTATCATTTTAAAATTCTTCTTACCATATTCCTTTCTAACATGCTCTCTGATTTACATTAACATCGCGTGCACTCACCTCTCTAACCAAATAATCGCGCAATAATTTTGATTTCCAAAAATTTTTAAAAGCTTTTAAATGCTTGCGGCTTCTGGGGTTAATTGAAATGGAAAGCTCATAAGTACATTCGCGAATAAATACAAATACAAATGGATTATTGAAAGTTATATGCGAATGTCAGTAAATAATAAGCAAATTGTGCCAACTTATTTCCTTTGTCAACACTTGCTAATAGCTTTCAGAGTTCACATATTGCTGCCGTTTGTATATTCAAATATATAGTTATTAAAAAGTATCTGTACTGGTGCTGTTAATATGACAACTGGTGCTGCTCCACAGTGACATTCAAATAATTATTTTTATTAGAGAAAAGTTTGAGGATAAATTTTTTGTAATCGCGAAGGCACAGCGAAAAGTTCTATAATTGAATTATGCCCGAAGTGCCTTAGAATTAAGTGATAAAAACAAAAATTAATAATAAAAAGTACACACATTTATTTTTCTTACGGTTAAACTTTTTAAGTAAATTATTTAGTTTTGTAAATCACGAAACGTTAGACCAGATACTGTTATTAGCATTAAGACAAAATCGCACGCATCAAGTAAGGTGCATGTAGAGGAGATTTGATCTCCTCATCTATGAAACATCTGACAGTTGACATTTTGTAGGTCATTAATATGTAAAAACATCAGTTGCTTCTGTGAAGACAATACTGTCTAGGCTTGCCGTACATAAATGTTGCAATTTATTGATTTCGCCTGGCGGTTATTACATCTACGTGCTCCGGTTCGTGAGGTACTCCTGTATGTTTGTATGTTTCTAACTTTTTACTGCGCAAGCGATAATTTGAGTATAAATTGAGATATCTATGAAACTTGCTATATATGCTCCTTGGCACCCAAGATATGGCGGTATTGCAGATGGGCGTAATTGGACCACTGTCGCGCCAACAAAACGCCATTAAAAGAAAACCTTTAAAGTGCCGTAACTAAGCACTAAATTAAGATACCGGGATGGTTTGTGCCATATTTTTCGATTTTTCGAATATCGAGCATAGCACACTTTTCAAACAATTTTACAAGTATTTTTCAGTCACCTTTATTGTCAGTTATATTAAGATTAATTTTTTACTTTTTATTTTGAAGTGCTTTAAAAGCACGTTTTTTAAAGTTTTTTTTTTTAAACTATATTTATTGTTATTGATACTCATCAAAGGCTCGTAATGCTGCAATGGTTGTAATGTGTGCTTTATTACCCTTGCTGTGTTTCATTTCCTAGCACCGGATGTGTGTTTGGCACGCGAACATGAAATCGATTCGGCAAGTATTGTTCCGGTGGAGTTACAAATAAATTACCAAAGAAAAACATGATCAATTGACAAGCATTGCAATTGTATTTGAACTCGTATTTTTTGATATAACTGTAGGTGCGTGCATATGTACATCTGTAACCATATGTATGAATAATATTATATAATATACAATATATACAATTACAAATTTGATTTGGGTTTTTCAGGGAATGAAATTGGGTTCGCATGTCGCAAAAGTGAGGTATTTTTGGTCTGTGTGTTTTCTTTTAAATTAAATTAACACTAGAAATTTTCTAAATTTTCAAAATCGATGAGGATACTATCTGTAAAGTTGGACAAATTAACATTGATATATAAAAACAATACTTAATAAATCTTGTTTATATGCTGTAAAAAAGTTAGACTCTTCCGCAAAAAAGAGTACATAAGTTCATTTAGTTTATTATACCTACTTACACAGGGCCACTTTATCGCCATCTTGTTTATATATGAGAATGATAGCTTCGTTCTCTAGTGAATATGTTTCTAAGTGTTCTCTCAAGCGCCTTAAATACTCTTTATGTTAATTTCATTTACTTCAAAATAATCTCCTAATGACATCCTTTAACACCTTTGTAGTTAGATAAAAAAAAATAATTAACCATACCTTCGAAAATATTCTTAAAGTGTTTTGATCACTTACAGCCGAACACTTGGGTGTTCTCAAGCGCTAATAATTGTTGCGTTTAGAGTTGTAAACGCTTTTGGTAAACACCACAAGTCAACGTGGAGCTAACACTTTTTATACTCTCGCAACCTGTTGCTACAGAGTATAATAGTTTTGTTCACCTAACGGTTGTTTGTATCACCTAAAATTAATCGAGTTAGATATAGGGTTATATATATATAAATGATCAGGATGAAGAGACGAGTTGAAATCCGGGTGACTGTCTGTCCGTCCGTCCGTCTGTCCGTCCGTCCGTGCAAGCTCTAACTTGAGTAAAAATTGAGATATCTTTATGAAACTTGGTAGGCATGTTTCATGGTACCGTGAGACGGTTGGTATTGCAGATGGGCGTAATCGGACCACTGCCACGCCCACAAAACGCCATTAATCAAAAACAAATAACTTGCCATAACTAAGCTCAGCAATAAGATACAAGACTGTTATTTGGTACACAGGATCACATTAGGGAGGGGCATCTGCAGTTAAAATTTTTTTTTAAAAAGTGGGCGTGGTCCCGCCTCTAATAGGTTTAATGTGCATATCTCCTAAACCGCTAATGCTATAATAACAAAATTCACTGGAAGCAAATGTTTTTAGCACTTCTATTGACGGTGTGAAAATAGTTGAAATCGGGTGGCAACTCCGCCCACTCCCCATATAACGGTACTGTTAAAAACTACTAAAAGCGCGATAAATCAAGCACTAAACACGCCAGAGACATTAAATTTTATCTCTGAGATGGTATAAGATGAATTTATAGGAACCGCGTTCAAAATTAGACAGTGGGCGTGGCACAGCCCACTTTTAGGTGAAAACCCATATCTTGAGATCTGCTTAACCGATTTCAACCAAATTCGGTGCATAACGGTCTTTTCATGTTTCTATGTCATAGTGCGAAAATGGGTGACATCGGATTACAACCACGCCTATTTTCCATATGACACCATTTTAAATACCACTTGATACCATTTGACTTTGCGAGAGTATAAAATGTTCGGTTACATCCGAACTTAGCCCTTCCTTACTTGTTATATATATCGACGTTCAATTATTTACTGATCTGCTGTGAAGAGCGAAATCAGCACGACAATTGTGCAAATAACGCTTTCCATAAGCTCCATTGACACAAATCCATATAAGTATATACAAGTGGCATCAGCAGCTGTGCAAATGTCCTTAAGTAAGTAGCAAGTATTCTTAGCAGTTGAGTAAATATACTTAGATGCAATACTTTGATTTGTTTAAGCAAATAATATTCTTACTTGCGCTATGCTAGATAGAATGTGTGGTAATGTATACATTGTTGATTTCCTCTTTACTCCTTATAATAATATTTTAAAATATTTAGTTATCCTTAAAGTATTGTGTGATTAGTAATGCGTGGGACCTGGCGTTGTGCTTAGTAATAGGTTGGAGTGATCCTGTTATTTGTTCTATGTTGCTTGATATCTTCGGAATGTCATTTGCTTCATCAAAATATCTTTTTAAAGTTCTTCGCCATTTGACAAGACACTGTCTTCTTTTTTCATCATCAGCAAAATTGTATTATAAACCAAAAAAAATTTAAGTTGGTTATAACTCCCTTTGACTCTTACTTCAATCTTATTGTAGGATTGCTCTCGTTATTTTTTCCCCATCAACTCTGCTTGGCCCGGAATAATATTATTCAATCTTAGAAGACTTACAGCTCTGAACGCTCATTATTATATTGTAATAAGGAATTTGATAAGTCAAAAAGGCAGGTCGCAAGAGCACCTATCCGCAACCGCTATCGATCCGAAAGCGCTCATTAGGGCCATTGCACTGCAAGAATTATAAACAAAATGAATTGGACATCCATTTTGAGGCTAACAGGAGGTAATCCCGGTAATTTGTAATTTTGGATACAGAAAAATTAAAAAAAAAAACAGCTTATTAGAATTTTTTCCTTTCGCTGCTCACCAATAAAATAAAGAATCGTAACCATGGACACTTCAAACATTCACCCTCATTATTGAATGATGGCTTGATGAATGATGATTTGAAGCTTTTATGATGTTAATAGCCCCTCTTTTCAAACTCGACTAGTCAAACTCTACTAAAACGCCTTCTTTTTAAGTAAAAACGAGCTTATTATAGAAAATGTGTAACTTACCTGAAAAGCAACGTGATTCCAGATTCCCTCATGCGATGAAAAGCCACATGCTGTGTAATTGCGTCCTTTGAAATAGTACAGTTGAACGGAGTGCGATAACGCCACGGCTATGGCTGATATCACAATGGTCACAAGCACAAATGATGAGGCTGCAAAAAAAAAATATATATATTAATGAAATTTTCTGTCTCCTAACATCAAGTGCAATGAGCAACATTTATGTTAATTTAAATATTATACTCACAGAAATTTTAATCTAAATATATTAGAGTTGGTTAGAATAATCTAAACTTTAGTGATGCATATGCCACGTCTTAGCTGTCTCTAACTTATGCCTATTGTTCTCCCAACACTCCCGACCTTTCACTCATCAGCACAAATTACTCGTAGGTCATTCTCAGCACTTTTCTCCCAAACTCTCCATTCTTAACTTCTTTGGAAATTGTTAAGGCACTCATTGAGAGCTATTGTAATTCGTAGAAAATCTACTCTTTTCCGTTCTTAATATATATTGTAGTTAAAAGATACCATAATATGTGTATGAATTTTTGGATCAATAAATTTAAAAGTTTTTTCAGAAAAACTTCTGGAAAATTCACTTTTATCCGGCCTTCTAGCTGTATATAACCCCTTAACTAACTAATTAACACTCTATTCTTCCCAGAGCTGAATATGTAGTTAAGACTAGACGTTTACTAAGCCAACTTCACTACAGCGGTAGGTTTTGTAAGTCGCCAGTTTCTGCTTGATTTCGTAAATAAATTTCACTTTCAAGCTAATGTGATTTCCTGGCACAACAATGGCATGTTAGCAATGCTACGCTTTCAGACACTTACTTAATTGGAGGAAATGACAGCACCACGAACTACTTCAATATTGCATTCAGGGGATAACAAAATTGTATACCACTGATAATTGTCTATTTTCGTCTAGTCGTACGTAGGTTTCTATATTTGCGATAATAAGGGAACATTATAAAGCTTTGTCGGGTGACTATTCTTTAATGTTAATATAGTGAATTCTATTGTGCTTATCTACATATTTAATCGTGATTGACAGAAAATATACTTGCATTTTAAGCCATCGCTACTCCCTTTGCAACCAACCAACCTACTCACCAACTAAACCATTCATTATTTTGATAGTTTTAGACATTTTGTGATAAGAAAAGAACTACATACTATTATTTCAGCAAAAATGTACATATATATAAAGTATACGGTCTAGTCAAAAGAAATCCATTATTTGTCGTATGGATAGATAGCTTAAGTAATCTATCTCGCCTTGTAGAAGTGCGTTAGGGTTATGCTGTACGGCGTTAGAAAGATGAGATGTGTTTCCCTTGGAGAGTTATTTTATTGCTGGACTCAGTATCGTTTGAGCACTGGTCAGAGACGCACACCAGCAAAAAGATAATACGCCATATGTCATAGTTTTTCTTCGCTAATGTTTGTGTTCGCATCGCAACGAGAGAGTGGTTTTAGTAGGATTGGCTTCGAATCATCTCTCTACGTCAAACTCTGCGAAATGCGAACCAGTAATGCCACCAATGAAAGGTTGAATGATTCAGCTGGTAAAACCGACTGTCCCAAATTTTTGCCAATAGAGACGAGGAAATTGTCCTCAAAATGGCCGCAAGTTATCGTACAAAGTGGATCATTCTAACTATACCATACAAAATACTCAATTTAATGTAAAAGTAATGGACTTATTTTTACCACATCTTATATTAAAAATTAGGAATTAAAAGATGTAAATATCTCTCTCCGTCGACAACTTCGAAGTATTAAATAGCTGACCGTTACATGGGAAATAGATAACAAGTGAAACTTTAAATGGAAGCTAAAACAAAAGATGCAAACTTCTATCTCAAAACAGTGATCTTCAATAATTTTTCTCAGCATCTGGTGATTAAGCTCGCGGAGAGTTTTTGAGACAAGTTTGGTATAGGATTTATCAATTTTCATAGAAAAGAGACGAATTTGTTATTAAATAAAAAGGTAAATACTAAAAATCTGCTGGTAAATTTTATATAAGTAACAGCTATGGAAACGACTTGTTTCCGAAATTGTATCTGCTGCTTGCTGTCAGCTCGTTTTTTATGGTGAATTCGATTTTCCTAGCGAACCCACAAAAAGTGACATGCCATATGCTATCTGAGTGACAAATCATCAGCACCATTGCAAACAAATTCAGCAGAGTTTGAACAATACGTAGCCTTTTTCGAGAGTGCTTAGAGAGAATAAAACGCTTACTTTAAAGCTTACTTTTCCGTTGACGGTTTGTGCTTGTGCTTATTTGTGTTCTTGAATACATACACACAAACCGACTTGTTTCAATAAAGTTTTGACATGCGTTCGAACTTTTTGCTTTGATATAAGCTGTTACACAGCTATCGCATGACACAAAAAAATATATATCGCTATATGTTTGTAAATATACAAGTATATCGCATACAAATTACAAGAGTGCAAAACAAGCTAAGCCATGTCAGAGTTGTGGCTTACAAATCCCACAGATCATCCGTTGCATGTAAACAAATTAATCCATGTCTATATACTGTATTCATATATACTTCATGTATGTAGTAGCTATATAAATATATTGATACAATTTAAATAAATTAAGGCATTCACTCACAACTCTTCGGTTTCCCTTTGTAAAAAACTCAATTTACTTAGAACCCTTTTGCAAATTTAGTTAAATACAATGAAAACAAACTTGTGAAACATTTAAGTTAAAGCAACCCCTTCAACATTCATACCAACCGACTACAGGCGCAAGTATTATATATTATATGTACGACATGTGTGTATTACTAAGCATTTCTAGGTGATTCTCTCGGCGTAATTGTCACATCAACAGAAATCGCACGAACACAAATGGACGGTTGTAAGTGTGAAAGCAAACTGAAAGGAAGTGGCGCACCAAAATGCTGTATAATTTTAACAATACAAAATACATATGAGTAGGTGAGAGCCGAATAGAAATGTGGGTGCCTACAGTCTCTGTAATATAAATGAAACGTATACGGTTCCAAACATATGCTCAAATATATTATTGGATTCTTCTCAACGAAGTATTCTGGGATTTTACTTTGCTAGAGTGTGATTCCTACAATAAAAGTTCGATTTGTGGCTTTCATCGGACTTCATTAGATCTCCAACTGACTCTATGTCGCTTTAACCGGTATTTAATGATACTGCATTCATTGTGCACCTCAGCCGTTATCACCGCTTATACAGACTAGCACCTTTTATGGTGGATAAATTCCTACTTCCTATTCCTGCATGTATTCTTTATAGCAACGAGATTAGATGTTCTGAATTTTAGAAAAACGGTGGTATAGAGCCTAGCTAAGCTTACACTCAATTACCTTCGAAATCAGCTGAGCCAAATAATTGATTTAAAAAAGTGACATGTGAAAAATTAAATAAAATTTCCCGATTTATGAAGCTGCAACTGTACAAATGTGAGAGCAAGTCTGTATTAAGTACCAGGCTAGTCGACATTTCATGGAGTACAAGCAATTGCAAGACAAAATAAATATAATAAGAAAGGATATTGCAAAGAGAAAAAAATATTACCGAATAACCTTGACTTCTCACGTGCTACCAAACTAGCGTGAGTGCTCGAAAAAACCCTGTAAGTCGGTTGCTGTATCATCCTATTTACCTACCCAATCACATATGGTACATATAGGCTCCTAAGTATGCCTCACTTGCTGATAGTCATACAGGCCGTAGTATACGTGCTCGTTTCCTTGACTACTTGTAGTGGCTACATTTCAAGAGCATTCAATGTCGGCACGCTAGCACATGCCTTAGCACTTTTGCTTTATTTTCATACCTGCGTTTTACGTAAGCGTAAGCAATTTTATTTCACATATTATACTGCAACATTCGTTTTCATTGCCGACCAACACTGATTGAGAACGAAAGAAATTTAATGTGTGGGGCAAAGGCTGATAATTCTGTTGCACTCTATGACATTTTTCCAAGTTGTTTCTTAAAAATAACCAACGGCGTTATGTTGGAGGAAAACGTTCAAAGTGAAAACCTTTGATTAAGGCTGAGACATGCTACTGCTTGAAAAGTGGCGCTAAAAACTGATTTTAAAACAATTGTCAATTGAAAGCGCGATACCGCTATTTATAAATGAATAAACGTCAATTGCCATTGAGGGTGATTTCCCGACATTAGCGGAGACCTTGCATTTTTTCGATGTAATTTTTGTAGTTCATCATCGTAATTTTTGTAGCTCATCGGTGAATTTATTTTAGCGAACATTAACATGAGTTTCGAAAACAGGAAAAGTCTCTGTGAGGCGGATAATACCAGGTATGTGGAAGTCGTTCGAAGCTTATCTAATTTTTCCATCGATTTTATTCGTCGTTGGTTACTTTCATGCTTTCGCATCCAAATATTTATGAACTATATCTTCAAATATTCCTGTGACATCTTTATACTGTCAGCCCCCCCCAAACAGTTTTAATTTATGGTAACTTCAAATGATTTTGTAGATTTTTTTGACATTTCTGACCATAACCGCCGTTTGATATTACTAGATTCATGGTCTAAAAAGTAACTTAACAAAACTGGAAAATATTACGAATTTGAAAAAAACACTTGAACATTTGGTTATACGAAATAGGTGTGCGACTTTGATAACATATATAAGAAAGCGCCTAATTATAGGCAATCTAAGTAAATATTGTCATAATGACAATTAAATAATAAAATTTATTTATTTAGTGGTTTTAAAAATTTTTTTTTTCCAATTAAATAATATGTTCTGTGTAGTATATAAATTAATGTTGTATTGACATCGGATAATTCTACAAATACAGTAGAAAAAACGCAAGGTATTTTTTGGTTTAAATATAAAAGTGACTCTCAGCGCTTCTGATAATGAAATATACGATTTTTAAACCGTCGGAGCGTGGCAACATATTTCACTGATTTTGTCATAAATGCTGGCTCTCAAATTATGTGTATGCAACCGCAAACCCATTAAGCAGTTATCTCACACACCCACTGTTTACACTCATTTGTTAAATATACAAACATACGTGTACATAAATATAAGTGTTTGCGAAGTCAGTTATCCAAATGAGCACAAACAAATATATTCAGCGCACACACACATCCGCAAATACAAAATGTGGCACATATTCGATTTTCATTATTTAACTCACCCTAAATGACGTGCGCATTCTCCAACAAACCCGCCAGTCCAATGATGCCGAAAAATAAGTTCCCAATGTTTGAGACAACGCGCTTCAATGGATCCATTTCGAAATCAAATACACCATCTCGTTGCAAATAGTAATTTCCATCATAACCCACCGCTGCGCCATCTTGTCCAGGGAATCCGGTGAAGCTTGCCCCAATGTCCACGCCATTGTCCATGGTCGCATTAAAGTAATGCATTGGAATGTGTAGTTGTTGGTTTAACTGGGCGGGAAAAGTCCCGGCAACAACGCCATTGTCGAGCGTGCACCGAACGATGCCATCAGCCCGACCATAACGGACGTCGTCTGACTTAGTGTCGCGCCCACGCTCTGATTGTGCAGCATATTTTGGTTACTCTTGTATTCCTCGTATTATTATCAAGCTTTGTTTGTTTTGTTCTAAAAAGTAATGCCAAAATCTGCCTAGGGGTATTTAGTGGGGGTGCGTTGGATCGCTGGAACTCAATGTTTAGTTTGTTGTGTGTTTCCTATCGTGCCAGCGTTATGACTAGAGCTGATAATGAGGACAAATTGCGAGAGTATCTGTGATATGTAAATTTTCTTCGGCTTTTGTTATCCAATCTTACTTTCTATGAAGAAAAGAAGTGGGAGAAAACATTAAATAAAATTAATCTTCTGTTAAGAGGCATAAAATCGTGCAATGAATAAAATATAATTTTTTTTAAACATAAATTTCTAATAAATACAATTGACTTTCGCTGTTCCGTTAAAGGTTGATTTAAGCGATAACAATAAATTTCGCTGGAGATTAACGGAACACGTTCATTTATAATTAGTTATATGAAATATAGGGAATAGGGAAATATGTCAAGGAAAAATAATAATTTTGGGCTAATACTCAGCGGGGATGAAGAAAATAATATATTGCATCTCAGTTTATTGTTTAATATTTATGTCTGTAAGAGATGAAAAATGAATCAATACAAGTGACGAGTTATTGTAATTTACATACTCATAAGCTGAAAAGTTTTGGAATCACGTTTTTCTGAATGTAAATATAGCTTTATTCTCTAATATAAGCTTCCTCTCTATCCCTCAAAATAGGTGCTTTTTTCAACTTCAGCTTTCCATTTGAGTTGAATATTTTTATAGCGAGGCACTTTTTAAGTTTAAGATAGAGGAAATAGGCGCCGGGGTCAAATCTGTCTAATGAGGTGGTAGGAGGCCAGTTAGTAGCGTGATACCAACCATAAATTCAACGGTCGCTTACAAAGCTCAGTGATCCCATTTATTAAACCAATACTTGGGTGTTGAATATATTACGCAATCTTTTCGTAACACTCAAGCCATTGCTTTGTTACAATTTTGTTTTAAATTTTATCAAAACCCAAAAAGAACAAAACTATACACTCTGTAGCAACATGTTGCGTTAATATTTTATAAATAACTGCCTTAATATACTGGGCTTCATATTAATACGAATCGTTATGTTATTACGGTTTCACAGCAAAAAGAGAGTGGGAATATGTCATTTGAAATAATTAAATTGTAAAATGAACAAGCTGCGGATTTAATTGTGATTTTGAGTGGCTCTTATTGACATACATTTCTGTGAAATGATTGACATTTTACGAGTTTTTCACATAAGCGGGTGTTAATTTAATTGCTTGCTGCCTCATTGTCTGCAACAGTTTAGCTCAGCTGTCATTCCGATGTAATAATTTCAGCGATTCCAATTAGTTAGCTTCCTTTCATTGTGCGCGTTTGCTCCGATGACAGCTGAGCTTATTGCTTTCACATTTTTTTGTGGCTCTCTTACTATATAACACAATACGTAGCATGTAACATGTACTTGTAATATCATTGTAAATGTATGGGGGTATATGCATATTACCATTAATTATTATTATTATATACATATACATTATTAAGGCGCATTTGTTGTTTGAATATCCACATTTGTGTTAGTACCGCACTGGAAATTGCTGTAGAATTACTTTTTACAGAAAATGTTTAATTCGTAATTATACAAGTATTTTGAACTGCGAGATTTAGCATTAACTTTCTGTGGTTGATCTTTATCAATATATCTTGTTTAAAATGAATATTATAGAAGCTAAGTAAAGGCATTGAATATTGCGTTAAATTCATAGCTAGGAGTCTGTTGTCTAGCATAGGTTTCAGTTTAATCAAACAGGCAGTAAAAGATGCACTTCTCTAATTTAAGCAAATCAAAATATTATAATAAAGAAAAGTTAATATCAACATTCAGCAAATTAATAAAACATTTCATCCGACTGCTTGGAATCCTTCAAATAAAGATTCACTCGAATAAATTAAAAATTCGCACAACGTAAATTATGTTGTACCCTTAGTATTTTTGCATACATTTCTTATGCTCTTTGTTGTTGTTTAAATAAATAAAGGTACACGGAAATCGCCCCAAAGCGATGTGCGGCAAACATTTAAAAATAATATCTTGTAAAATATTGCATGTGATATACTTTTTAGTTACACATCTTTGAGTTTGGCTGCTTTCCCCCTTTCGTGCTTTTTGCCTAAATTCCGCCAACAAATATTTGCACAACCGTATTACTAAAAAAATCTAGGTTCAGTGTAGATATTTTTGTAGATTTATTTTCTTTTATATGTTTGCAACTGTTTGCTGTTAGGCTGTTTTGTGTTTTTATAGAAATAATACGAAGTGTTCAAAGGAAATGCCTCACTATTTGTGGCCTTTCCCAAGTCTTTATATCTATATACAAACTTCCTCGCTTTTGTCGCACTTGTATGAAAATACACCAAATGGTTTTGGATGACCGTTAAAAGAAAATGGTCGAGGTATCTGTCACTCTAACAGTATGTAAGTAGTGGGTTAGATTAATATTGAGGGATATTGATTATACTGCGACCTGTGTTCGATTGGGCCCTAAAAAATTTGGAAAAAATATAATTTAAGAATATAGGAGTTAACTATTGCTCAGTGCCAAATGAACTTTTTAAATGACTAATTCATCATAGTTCAAATCAAGGAAATTATAGAAAAAATGCAAAAATTATGCTTCGAACGCATTCTTCAGGATCTGGTCTTTCGCGATTTTTTCGTGTTCTTAGACAACATAAGAAAACGTACAACGAAATGATATAAAAAAGCTGGAATTTCGGTAAAGTATTTATATAATTTCGATATAATATATATATATATATATATATAATATGTAGGTGCTACGTCATTCATGGCAACTATGTTGAATACATCGATAGAATTTTATTAAACTAATATGTTTCTATTTTTAGTTAGGTTTTATTATTATTAACTTTTTGTTCCGCCAATATTGTGGAAAACTGGTATCTACCTGAAAAATTATTCCACATTAATTTAATGAGGCTTTCTTGCTTATCACAGTGGCCAGTTGCATTTACTATATGACTAAATTAGCTACACTCATTGATATACGGTTCCACACTGATATACTGTGCTGAAACATAAATTAACGTGTACACGACTGCCCACATTCACTCTCATTAACATAATAGTGGCAAGCATATTGTGTGCCGAGCACTAACTTAATTATTGCAGCTAGGTGCAATATGAGTGGGAAGCATAATGAAGTATTGTAGCTGGAAATATGGAAATTTTAGTCTGAGCGTAAAATTTTCAGCTAACTCATTTAACAATTCTGTTAATTGCAATGCTAATTATAAGCGCACAATAAATTAGGCAACAGTGGTGTGTAGGAAATATTATTTTTTTTTTTATTATTTATAATAAAAGAACAGCAAATAACATTTTGATTGATATTGATGTGGAGAATTATGATCAGAGTCGAAAATTAATTAAAAATATCTTAACCCAGATTCGGATTCCATCTACATACTTTTCAAAACGTATCTATATTAGCTCGAGTATAGTCTTCCTACAACAATAGTATACCAAAATTTACATTAAGAGTGGATATCAACTATCCGCAGACAGCTGAGTTGACATTCAGCTTTTTATGTAAGAGTATATTAAACATTATCATCAACAATTTCCAAAATGTCTAAATCAGAAATCTAATCTTGAGCAGTTGCCTACAATATTTTGCGAATCTTGGTGTATGATTAAATTGAATATATTTAAGTAAAATTTGATATTTTGTTATAATCTTGTTACAAAATTAATCGAGTTAAATATAGGGTTATATACATATATATAAATATGTCAGGATGAAGAGACGAGTTGAAACACGGGTGACTGCCTATCCGTCCGGTCGTCCATCTTTGTAAGCTGCAAGCACTCTCATTAACATAATAGTGGCAAGCAAATTGTGTGCCGAGCACTAACTTAATTATTGCAGCTACGTACAAAATGAGTAGGAAGCATAATGAAGTGACCTTTGGTGCTGCTGAAATATTATTGTAGTTGGAAATATGGAAATTTGAGTCAAAGTGCATAATTTTCAACTAACTCATGTCATAATTGTAGGAACTGTAATTCAAAGTATGTGCACACCTTAAATTAAACAGCGGTTGCATATTTACACATATCATACAAGTATTCGTTATTACAAATTCTGAAAATATCAAAAAGGGTTTGGTGAATAACACTAACAATGATATTGATGTGGAAAAATAAAAATGTTTGGAAGGTAGCATGGAGAGTCATTTAACCGTTTTTCGCCTCTACGACTGCTTATACATGTTGTGCGTAAGTTGAAAATGTGCCTCATATGATCCAATATTTTCTTACTTCGATAGGTAGTTTGACAACTATCCCTATAGGACATTAGATCCTTGCAAGAAAGTTTGGTTATTATAGTCATTATATAAACGATCCGCATGACGAGCTATGTCGATTTAGCCATGTCCGTCTGTCTGCCCGCCTATTCATCAATTTTTGAGACAACGATCTGAAATTTTGCACACGTTATTTTCTGTCGAGTTGTCGTTATCGAACAACTATAGCATATAGCTGCATACAAACTGACCGAGCCAACTCAAGTCCTTGTATGGAAAACTTTTTTATTTAACAAGCTATCTTCATGCAATTTGGCACATGTTATAATCTCAGGCATCTTTATAATTTCCGAATATATTTTTCAGATCGGACCACCATAGCATATTAGCTGTCAACCAACCGATCAAAATCAAGAAAGATATATTGTTAAACCCTTTTATGCTATAAAAAAATTGTAGCTTCGGTGCAGCCGAAGTTGACGTTTTTTCTTGTTTTATTTTATAAATATATTTTAAAGTAATGTTTGATTATGCTAGATATCTGGTAATCCAAAAGCATAATCTCTCATCTCGGGTTTGAAAAAATTAGTTTAAAAAGGCTAAAAACTCTTCTAAGATACTCAAAAATCAACATCTCTGCTATGTTACATATTGATGTATTGGTCTCAACGATTTCTTTTAAAGAACTTGTAGCATGGTCTTGGTTTCAAAAAAACTTTTTTCTAAATAATTCGAATTGTCAGTGCCAACTTTGCATATAAATGCATACATACAAATGTATGTGTTCAAAAATGTGTTTGTGTGATAAATCTAATAATTCGCATGCGTGCCTGTGTCTTCAAGTGCTTCTGCTTTGTTGCGAATTCAGTTGCAACTGAAATAACAATTAATGGTAAACCAAGCTATCATAACACGCTGATAAAGTGGTGAAATACTCGGCTAGCTAGTGGCAATACTGCAACAGATGCCCGTATACTCTGGTTCAGACATGCGGTTGCTCATTGAAGGTGATAGTGTGAGAATGTTAATACAAGTATCCTGCAGTCATGCAGCTATATATAGTTGCATCTTAATGCCACAACGGCTTCACATAAAGGCGCATCTTCTTGGTGTATACCATATACATAGTTTAGTGCAAACATACATCTGTGTGTGCAGCCTGCACTCATATCTCTTAACTGATTCTGTGAAAATTTGTTTGTGGATTTTTGCGAATTAACTCCGGAAATTGCTTCTCTTATGTAAGTTTATCTCAAGCAATGTTTGAGATAAACTTTTAAATGTCACAATTGGTGGGGAGTATTTTGAAAAGTGGTATGTACATATATATTCATTATGTCGACTTCAGTAAAAATGTGTGAAATTTAAATTTATTTTCGGAAATTGGACACACAATAGTTTCTCCATTTTCTGGTCAAACTGCCACTTAAACACCTGATTGGTAACGACTTCTACTTACGACGCACCTAACAAACCAAAATCAATTCTATCGGCGAACAACATGGGACCCATATACATAAAAATATAGCTCGACAAAATTTCACGCAGAAACCATGACCTGCGGAGAGAACGGAATGAAAAGTGTTGGAAAAAGAAAATGATGAAAACAGACAACAACAGCCACAGTCTTTGAAAATTATATCTCTAGTGATTATAATATTCCATTTTATCAAGCGTTTCTATTCGGATAATAGAATTCAGCTTTGCTGAGTCGAAGTGCAATAGCACAACCCTGCTATCACTCTTTGCCAACATCACCAGTACGTAGGTATACGCAACTACAGTAAATGGAAGAGTGCCATCTCTTTTATCGCACCGATATGATAACCTGAAAATGATGGACGGAAATATCCGACAAGGACTCACATCACGAAAAGACTGACATGAGAAGTGTAATAGAAAATATGAAAAAGTCTTTGCATTTCTAAGACGGGCATTCCAGAATGTAGCCGCTTGTCTCTTTATTGGTTGGTTTGTGGCTACTCACAATCAGATTGTTGATATGATTTGAGTGTAGATAGATGTCTTAAGAGGAAATCTGATCTGCATATGTGTCAATAGAAATACAGTGAAATTTCTCAATATAGACAGCCCTTACATCCGGACATCTCCCTTAACCGGACAAATCCTTAGCACAACGTTTTCATTAATATTTTCATACAAAACCAATCCTATAAGCGGACAGCAGCACGTTCGAAGAGACAATTTTTTCATACAAATCTAAAAGCTTTCCGATTTTTAATGATTTTTTTTATTGAGGTATAAAACAAGAATAAAATGTGTCTTAAAATAATCAAATTTCAATCGCTTATATCTTTGGAATGGTTAGAGTTACAAAAAAAGCTTTTTGAACATTTTTTGAAAAGCATTCAATTTTCTACAAAACATACACAATTTTTGGATTTTTTCATTAAAAAATATTTAAACTCAAAGTGCGTTAAAAGTCCTTAAATTTTAATTTATAGTGTTTTGCTTTGTGAATATTTCTTTGGAAATAAAACTACACATGAAATATTTTATTTCATTAAAATTTCCTCCACCTCTCTATTAAATGCATAGAAAAGTTTTACAATATCGTAAAAATATTTCAACTAAATTTTTAACAACACACATACCTCTACCACAAGCCATCATTCTTTTATGTATACATATGTACAAATATATATATAATATATATATATATGTATTATAAAATTCCTATTTGAATAGTCAATGCGTTGATGTCACGTTTCGATGAGAGTTCAGCAGGAAATGGCGCGAAAAATATGTTCAAAAGTTCTAAAAAATATAGCCAACGTGTTTTTAATAGTTACTTGCGCTTGCAGTCACTATTATAAGTGTACTGTTGCTCGTGTGTTCGTAAAGTTGTGTATATGCATACATATCTATTCAAGTTAAAGCAATTCCCTTTAAGTTGATGAACTATTGAAAATGTGTACATAAAGATGATATGTTTTATTGTGCTGCTGCTGGGAGCTATTAATCTTACATAAACTTTACTTAGATTATAAAATATAAATTACTATAATTCTGATGATTTGGATACACTTTGGCTCACCGCTATTAGCAAATCGTAGTTTGTAAACTTTTACAAGCTGATCGAACAACCGAAAGCCTTATTAACTTAAAAATCAATCTAGTTTTTGAGGTTTAGGCCAGTAATAACTAAATGTTTATAGAAAAGTTCAAAGCGTTTGGTTCATGAACCTTCACAACTTTCTTAAATTTATCCACATTTTGAGCTTTTGCTTCGTAAATTTTTCTCACATAAATTTATAAATAAATGACTAATTTTAAAGACTATTATGGTACTCTGTTTTTGCCGATCACACAATTTCATGGTTGTACTCAAAAGGTAAATAAATAATTATCGCTTGAAAAGTTTATTTAAAAAATTATAACGCTAAATTGCTCATGCAACCAACTGGAAATGACAAAATTCATATATCCCGTTGCTTGCTCAGTAATTATATTATGTAATTAATCAGTTATTTAATTATTAAAGCAAATTGAACTCTTTCTCTCATATGCCAGCAGTCTTTGTTTATA
This sequence comes from Bactrocera oleae, assembly GCF_042242935.1. Lineage (NCBI taxonomy): Eukaryota > Metazoa > Arthropoda > Insecta > Diptera > Tephritidae > Bactrocera > Bactrocera oleae. The sequence continues at coordinate 58,691,233 of NC_091539.1, forward strand.
TTTTAAATGGATATTAATTTATGGATTAAATATATAATTAAAAAGCAGTGTACTACTTTATTCACGTTCCATTAATTAATATTTTTCAAAATATTTATACTTTATAGTAGATTTCAAAATGCTCCTCTTAATCATCAGCTTTGTTATATCGCACAAAGGAAGTTACGTATACGCACTGTACATGTTGTGTTTGGTATTTGCATATATAGTATGTATGTATACATGGGTGTGATATAAGTTCATTAAAAGCTTAAAAGTACGTGTGTTTTCTTTCATTAGTTTTTTCTTCAAATATGTATCCAAAAAGTAATCTAAGTATATTCAACAATTGTCGCTTTGAAATTTGATGGCACCTGAGGTTGAAACCACAAATTTTGTCGCTAAAAAATTCATACCCTAACAATATAACTTTGTGAGTACCAGTGGATAGGTAAATGTATATAAAAAGAAAATTTCCCGTGCAAATTTATAACTTCGCAAACTACTAACGTTCCATCTACATTCATATCAGCTGTTTACCAGTATTGAATGAACACCTAGCTTGATTAGTTGTCAAGATTACATATACGACATGCCTTATCAATATGATTATCATTATATAGGTATGCTTGCATATTTCTTATATTATTAATATATCAATATTGTTTTTCCTTTTGCAAGTAAAGTGATAGTTTTTAAAAGAAATTTTTTTGTGAAATTATATTTTGTATATATGCTCCACCATCTTAAGTGAGCGCTAAAGGCCGGCTAAAGATAGAAAATTGCAAGGCCACATACAATGTCTTTTGCAGGACAAAAGTTTTTATTTTTCTTCAAGTGAAAGACCTGCTATATAATTTGTGAGTAAGAAATGTAGTGTCGGTTTTCGGAAGCTTAAAGAAATTTTTATCTTCCAATTATTTTGTATAAATAATTTTTGCCGACAATTTAAGCATCGTGTGATTTATTAGAGAAAATGCGAAGAAGAATACAAACTAAACAAATTGAAGTTTCTTAAAAATACGGTGGTTGCTTGATATTGGAAAAAGGAAACAAGAAAATAATTTTCAGAGAATTACGAATTAATTTAAAAAAATATGTGTAAATAAATAAATTGGTTAAAGTATATCAAAAATATCTTTCAATAATAATTAGTATATTCCATTTAATTGTTTTTGCCATTTAATTATAATTATTTTTATTTTGCGTTGCTCAATTTATTTGTAATTTTCCTCCTCGTCCCACTGTACAAGCTCATGTATTGCGTAGAAGCAATTAAATTCATTAGAACTAATTTGCATGTGCTCACTGGACAGCTGATGGCCTCAATTAGCGCATTGATATTCATACAAAATACACACTGTAGTACTCGGTATGTTAATGTGTTTGTTAAGGTACTGTTATTTAAAAATAAAAACTTTCTAGAAAATTAATTTAAATACAGTTTTTATTCACACTATAATAAAACGCTCTTAAACGCAAGTTAAATGCAAACAATTAACATAAAATACGTTTTAAAACGAAAGACCAAAAATAAAGAATGTATGGAATGGCCCATATACTTTATATATTATGTGCCCGCAGTGCAATTTTGGAATGCAAAACAATTATCTAAATGGTGTATAAAAAGCTTTCAAGCTTTAAACAAATTTTTATAAAATTGCAAATGGCTTAATTCTTTTAATGAAACTGAAACTCTGGAGAAAAAGTATACATACATAGGTTTCCTGACTGTAAAAAAAAAAAAATTTGAACAAAATAATAAGTAGATTTATTGTAGTGGGTACAAGTCCTTAATAGGTGTTTCGGTTTAACTTTTAATATATTTCTGATGGCGCCGCCACCCATAATACGTTTATTATTTATAAATGTTTTTTGAATTTCCTTATTTTTACGAACTTCTTTTTGTAGCTACTTCACACTAAATCAGTTCACTTTATCCTAACGACATAAACAATTCTTAAGTAGTTGCGAAGTGTCTTAAGAGTCATTGAGCCAAGTTATTTAATTTAATGTGCTTTTTTATCAGCGTTTTTATTTAAATTTAGGCTTAGATTTATGAGTGGTATGAAAAGAAAATTTTGCATTCGTAATGAGAAGACATACTTTCGTGGGGAACAATATTTAAATGGCGACAAAAGTTTATATGTGTTTTAAAATTAATAGTTATGTTTGCAAATAGTTTCCATATAAATTGCAATATGAGATTATATAGCGGTATGTTTGCATTTGAGCGTGTATATAACAAATAAAATGTCGAATTTGGTGATAATATTTCATATGAAAACTGTATGTTATGTATGTATATAGATTTTAGTCGATCTGATAACATAAAATTATATGTGAACTAAATGGTATGTGACTAAAATTTTGATATATTTTCTTATATGACCATGTCGTTAATATGGCTAAACGACAACAAAAAATTTTGGATTTAAAAATCCGTTTCTACAATTTTTTGATTTCAATTACGACTCATCTTAGCAAACTTTTTTCTTAATACCATTGGTAATAAGTTTTCAAAGATTTTATTATCTACATAGATGTACATTCATGCACACCACATTTTACATATTGTAAAAAGTTTGGAAAATCTCTAAGTAAAAAGTTTTTCATCATCGCCACATTCCGAGTGGTATTGATTACAAAAAAAAAAAAAAAAAAATCTACTGCCAGTGGGAAGGAAGCCAAGCGGGTCAATATAAATAAAGAACAACAATGAAGCAGTTTGTTTAGTCAAAGGGCAACACCCACAAATATTAAAGAAATATTTATTATTTTCAAAAATTTCGATATTTTCATCAAAGAAAATATTTTGTAAATAAATTTTGCTCTAAAAAATGCATCTAAGAAAAGAGCACAAATTTCATTATTTGCTTTTAAGCTGAGTTTCTCAAATTAGTCACAATTTATTATTACTCTGCTTTGAAAGATCAAATCAAATATATTAATTTGGTAGTGAATTTATTTGTGGTAACTATAATTTTATTTTATAAAGAAAAAAAAACTGGTACGCACTTTAACATTTCTGTTAAATTTAATTTTATTTTTAAACTTTTTGACCGATTTGCTTTTTTTTCTTGATCCGCAGTATTATTTTAACCTGCACTAAATAAATTAAATTCAAATATAACATTTATTCACATATACACATCCAATCCAATAATTCTAAAATCCAATAATTCTAAAATTTTCATTATGTTTTTCACTATTCTGTAAAATAAAAAAAAATTTAATAAAAGTTTTCTTCATTTCATCTACAGAATTTTGAGAATCATCGCTATCATATTGTCAAGTCAACACGTGCGCCGTAAAGTGTCGTATGGCTGTATGTTTTTTTTTTTTTGCTGTGAAGTGTAGTCAAGTGAGCGAGTTTTTAATTTATAAGATATAAATTTTACCGTTAACTAGACCTTGTACATCCGCTTAGTGAGACAAACGAAAAGAAACTAAATAATGCAATGGAAAAACAGTTAAGCTAACGACTACGATTGAGTGGCAACGGCGAAGAGAAAGATTACACTTACGAGTTTGAAACGAGTCAAAGAGAATATACGGAATTTTGATTATATAAAGAGATTGGTGAGTGCATTTTGTTTTCCATATTTCTGATTTGATTTTTTTTTTAAATAAAATTTCTCACTAAGATAACTCAATCTCAAAAAATTAAAAGTGGTTCAGTTTGAGTGTGTGTTGATACTAGGGGTTCTTAGATTTATAGAGTACACTTATCATACTTATACGTTTAAGGCATTAGTTAGAATTTCTGCATATATCTTGTTAAATATAAACAAATTTCTTACTATAGGCAAAATTTTCTAGTCCCTTGTAAATATTCTTCTTACATCAATTGAATACTTTTGAAATATTGAAAACTAGTACAATATTTTCTAGAATTCATTTCATAAGCTGACATCTTTGTGAATTGGTTATTTATTTATTACTATACACTCTTTTTAAAAAGCAATATAGATTGGGGATAATGTCTAATTTTTCAAATATTAGCAATCACTACGATGACAATAAAATCTATATACACAATAAAATGACACAATAACGATAAAAATAATTTTTTTATTGCTGTAATGCTGCTCAGAAATAATTAAAAATCTCTAAAATTTCTGCTGCTTGGTACGAATTTGTTACACTGAACAGGGTATATTAAGTTTGCTACGAAGTTTATAGAAGTGGAAGATCCTGCAAAATATATAGTATATATAATTAATCAGTGTGACGAACTGAGTTGACTTAGCCATGTTTGTCTGTTCGTTTTGGTTTTTCTAGTTTATGTAGTATATAAACGTGTAAACATTATTTATAAATATTACTCACTTCTAAAGTAAATTTCTAGTTAAAATTTTTTTGTGGAGAAAAAATTTATTTTAACACTTAAGCCAAGCGTGTTGTTATTTAGGGCTTTTTTTTAAACTCCAATAATGACCACAAAAAATTTATTTAAGTTGATAACTTTTAATTAACCAGGGCCGCCTCTAGATGTTAACAAAAATTTTTTTTTTCCAAAAATTTTCTTTTTGATAATCTACCAATTTTACCCTCAGGCTAAGCAAAAAAAAAAATTTTTTTCGCTCCACCCTAATAAACATATTGCTGACCATTCCTCATGGTGTAATAACCACCGGTTGCTTGACGATTTTCGCTTGTATTTATTGTGGGTTAGGTTTGTATGTATAATATAATTCTTATGCATGTACTAGTAATACTTGTGTCCTTTTGCTGCACATGCGCATTTCCCCATCCAATATACTTTCAAAATTTTCATGAATGAAATAACAAGTGCGTATCTGTACAGAAGTTTTTTTTCTCACCCAGCACAAGCTGACTGGAGTCAGCTGATAGTCAACTTTTGCTGATTGCTGATTTTTATGTGTGCATATACTACAGGGTGCTAATATAGAATAGTTAGAAATTTCATTAAAAAATATATATTTGCTTTGCTTGAAATATATTCCATTATACATAGATTGAATAGCTTGTTATCTAGAGAATTTTAAGTATAACTTTTAATTTATTTTATAATATTATTTATTTATTTTAAAGTTAACTTTTTCAGAAATTCAAGTTATTTCCTAGTTTTGACATGAAGATACAAGAAAAAACCTAACAAATACAAAAAATTCGCATACAAAAATTTGATTTTGATCATTTAGTTTGTATGTCAGCTATATGTATATAAAAATTTGTCCGAGGATTGTGCCATTGGCTTGAGCGATAATCCAATCCAAATTTCGTGAAGTTATCTTGTCAGATAAAAAAATTTTCGACTTTGATCGCTCAGTTTGTATGGCATCTATATGTTATAGTGGCTCGATAGCAACGCTTACGTTAAAGTAGCAGCTTCTCCTCAAGAAGAGGAGAAAAGGTCAGGTGCTAAGTTTCAGATCGATATCTCGAAAACTGTGGGACTAATTCGCGTATATACAGACATATGAACTGACGGACGTTTGAATATTGCTAAATTTACTTAGCTCGCCATACTGATCATTTATAAATATATTGTATTGAGTGTTACAAACTTAATGACAAACTTAATATACCCTGGTCATTTGTACAGAAATTACTTTATTATATTAGTACACAATATGAAACAATTTATTTAAAATGAAATTTTGCAATCCAAGGTAAATGAAATCTTTCGATGCTTGCTTTTTACTATAGTAAAATGCATGGTTAAAGCTGCAAACTAAGTTATTTTTATTATACCACTTAATATTTCATAGCGATTATGGGAGAATCAATTTAGATATTAATTTTAAACCTAAGCAAAATGTTCATAAAACTTGAACACGTTGGCGCTCGTGCCTTAGCGTGGTTACGTAGGTATTAAATATTCATTAAAAACCCATTTCTCTCGAATTTGCCAAACAGCCATCTAAGTATCGTTTGCTTAAGACTTATTTTTGATCACTTGCGCACAAAACTTTTAACAGATAAAGCTTAAGCTTAGTTGTTAAGCGAAAGTTGTTGTTGTTTTTTGAGAAATTGTGTAACAATGTGGTCCATTGATCATTAATCATAACAAATATTTCTTTATCTGCGACAGAGTTGGTTTTGAAGCTCGTAGCCAAGATTACGGTAGTAAGAATCTCAGTACTAACATATAATTATAGGTACTTCGTGGTTTAGTAGTTTCAAATTACTAGTTGGTCGCCTTATTAAGCTAAATTTTGTGACAGCTGTATGCCTAATTATTGAAAACTAATTAGTCTCTAATAAGACTTAATTATATGTACTATTTATAAATTATACGTTTTATATATCTCATGCACTACAACATGGCGTATACGCAACGAGGGTATAGTCGGTATATAAAAGTATATTAGGTGATGCTTATTCATTAAAGTCGTTTATCTAACGAGAGCAATAAAAAAAATTAAGCCTTCGGACATACTTCTATGTTCTACTGCCATAAATATTCATGCACTCTTTTACGAATAACTAGGCAAGGATTTGCTTGTCATAATTTTTCGGTTATCAAATTACTAAGTTAAACTATCCATTTGCCAAGAAATGAGAAAAGCTAACAGAAACTTGGAGTAGCAGTAAAATAATGAACTTGCACAATAGTTCTCCTTTGTATTAAATTTAGTTGTGTGCTGGTGCGGTTGGAAAGCTAACAGCTAACTTGATAGCTGATTTATATAAATACAGATGGCCTAAGTGAATGTGATATAAATAATAATGATGATAATTTGTGTGAACTGTAATTTTATTGCACAATTTGCATTTCTTATAACATCACCCATGAAGCCATCTTACTGATTACAAACATTCCACACTTTACTAAAGTGAATTGGTATGACATTGTAGTTTTGAAGATTAATCTTGATTTCTGGAACTTATAACAATTACTAAACATTATGCAAAATAAAATTCATAAACATTTCACCGGACTGAATAAGAATTTAAGTACTGTTAAACAATGTACCGTTGAAAGCTTGAGAGACATACAAAGCAGTATAATAACTGTACTATATTACCATTTGTAGAAACATAAATGTGACAGTTAGCACAACTGGCGGCCAAGTTGACCGTAGTTGTTGACTGTTTGTTTGACTTTGAAATATAGTGAACGCAAGTTTACTCTACCGTCTGCTGTTGCAATGTTATTTTATATATTTAAGTACATATGTATATATATATATATACGTACCTTGAATATAAAAACATACGGATATATACAAGCCATGTCCACTTTGGACGTCACTCAACTATATGTTGCTTCATTTATGCGAGTTCATTTCCCCAGTTGAATAATGTGATGGACATAAATGCCTTTTTTCAAAGCTCCTGAGCAGCTTTTCATGTCAAATTAAACTCTTCACTACCTACCATTGCACAAGGCAAATACTTTTATAGCTGGATATTTCTCGCACTTTTAAGCTTAAACAAAATACCTACAGACATTTTAAAAAATGGTGGCATAAAAAAAAATAAGTTAAAAGGAAATTATTTGCATTTCATGACATTAACTGGTATATGCATGGGAGACTAGTGTGTGAATTATGTTAATGGTGGGCAAAAAATTACTTCCAAAAAAACCGATTCAAAGTACTATGAAAATATAAGTAAAATATAAAAGTACAAAACACAATTAAATATCTGCAAAGTATGTGCCTGCTCGAATAGAAATATAAAAAAAAGATATTTTTAGCTGAGTTTTGAATTCAACTTTTTTCATGGCTTTGCATCTCTACAAAATACTAAGTATGGTTAAATTCGTATATAATACACGATTTTGTGCTTTTAAAATTTAACAAATTCTTTATTTACATAAAATTAATGCTTTATTTGCCTACGTTAAGGTCATCTATTCAACACGACTGATGAATTTTAGTATAAAAATTAAATTTTTTATTAAATAAATTTCCAGACTGCCATATTTTCTTAACTAATTGCCTTGCAACTATTCCAGATTTATTGCTGTTGACTGCCTTTTTGCCTTTTCGCAGATTAACATTCATTCTTTGAGTTTTTGGTAATTATTTTCTGCGTTACTTTTTTTTTATCTTCCTTCCTTTTATTAATTTTCCTTGCATGTGGGTTGCTAATTAACCATAATTAGTAACAAGGCTTTAGTAAAAGCAGGGTCCCAGAAAGCAAAGTGGAAAGCATTTTGTTAATTACTTACAATTAAAAGCACAAAGTCAGAACCGTGCTTTTAAACTTGTATAGTAGCATATATATATTCTAATATTGGTGTGCAGATCTCTCCACGCGTCTATTCTTTTAAAAAATTTATTATAATTTTGCGTTTTATTTTAAGATTATAATATTTTTTTTTTAAATATACTTCTTTTATTATCACAAGTGCATTTGGCTAGTCAAACGTAATGATTATTTTTGAATATTTATTGATGTAATATGCTCTCGCAATAGGTTTTACCTTCATTTTACTTCCAGTAAAGTTTTTTGTCAGAAAATATGCAAATAATAATAAGTTGTTCTTTTATTTGCTTAAGCATGAGCTCCAACTTTTTTGAAAGATGATCCTTACTCTTTATGATCATTTATGCAGAATGGAGCTTAGCGCCAGTTGCCTAGCTTGCTTATTTTTCAGTTATATAGTAGGTATTTGAGTGATTGAGTTAACTTCTTTTTATTATTAATATAATCCAGTCAGCAATATGTATAAGTTATTATTTGCACAATTATTGTGTGTTACGATTGATTGGTTTATTGATTGATTGATTTCAGGCATCAAATAGTCGGTTATCATGGCGCGATAACGGTCGCCATTGACGCTCACGTTCTCACCACATCATTTTTGAAGAAATATGAACCGATAATTCCACCGGCTCACAATGCACACCAAACCGTTTTTTTACTCTCAAAACTTCATGTTATTAAATATTGGGTTGGCAACAAAGTAATTGACTCTAGTGCACTCATAGATGGCTTCAGTTGAATTTTTAGGTTTGCTGGCGTAGTCCAAATGTAAAACACATTTTGTTATTTGATAGTTGGCAATTCAGCTGCCAATCAGTAAAAAAAAGTTTTTTGATCGGTTGCGTAGTTTTCGTTTGGCGTTTGTTGAAAAATGGAAGATCAAAAAGAACATTTTCGCCATATTTTGCTTTTTATTTTCGCAAAGGGAAAAACGCATCGCAAGCTCACAAAAAGTTATGTGCTGTTTATGGCGACGAAGCCATAAAAGAACGGCAGTGTCAAAATTGGTTTGCCAAATTTCGTTCTGGTGATTTTGCACTCAAAGATGAAAACGCTCTGGTCATCCAGTTGAAGTTGATGACGACCTAATCAAAGCAAAAATCGATTCGGATCGTCACAGTACAACACGTGAGATTGCAGAGAAGCTTCAGGTATCAGATACATGCATTGAAAATCACCTAAAACAACTTGGCTATGTTCATAAACTCGATACATGGGTTCCTTACGAACTGAAAGAAACGCATTTAAAGCAACGCGTTAACAGCCGCAATTTGCTAAAGAAACGTAATGAAAATTATTCATTTTTAGAACGAAATTAACTGGCGATGAAAAATGGGTGGTTTACAAAAATAGCGAAAAAGATCGTGGAGCAGGCCAGGTGAACCAGCTCAAACAACATCAAAAGCTGGTATTCATCAAAAGAAGGGTTTTGTTATCAGTTTTGGAGCAGGCCAGGAGAACCAGCAATACATTAAAGAATAAAATTATTTTGTTCCATGAAAAAATTACTTAGTTGCCAACCCAATATACATATAGACGTTTGGCGCCAGCTGAAAAAATGGAAACCAACTTTTCACTTACAGACATTCTATGGTACAAAATTCAAGGTACCAGGTACTTGAGGAAAATTGACTAAATTAAAAATATTTCATAAAAAATTTTGGTTTACATTGTACTGACTTTTAGAAGCGTTGATCTTTTCTTATTAGCAGGGTTTTTTTCAGTCAAATTGTCTCCAATAATTTGTCTTAAGTTTGTGCAATTTATCTTCCGTTATTCGCAATTTCGATTGTCAGATTTGTTTATACATATTTACTAAAGCAATGTAACTCTGAGGTCGAAAGAATGAAAATTACATAAATTAAGAACTCTTGGATAAATTAATAGTAATTGAAAGGGAAAACACTTCAAAACACTGCAAACTTCTGCGTTGAGAGAGCAATGAATATATATATGAAATAATATTATAACAAAAAAAGTTAGGGTAATTGTTAGTTTCGGCATTCAGATTGGTCTAATATGACTTCTGAGAAAACTTCTATCCACAAAACTTAAGTATATATTTTCCAAAAGTTACTTAGATTATTATTATATTAGATATTATTATTTATTCATTTATTTTATGCAAAGCTGTTATTACCGCAACTTTTCATTGCCATAACTAGTCTTTCCCTTGTACGTAGAGTACGCTTTTATTGGAATTATTATAAAATTAAGATTCTTTTATCGAGGCCTGTAATTTTATGTCCTGAGTTTTCAATAACATTGTTAATTTGGTATACATTTGGCATGGATTTCAAGTATCAAACTTGTTTTAATTTATGGTTTCAACAAGCCTTTCTTTAATTAATTTTAAAGGTTTATTTCGGCTTTAAATGTATAAAAACTAGATCGGCCGCTTCTCCGCATTTTGATGAAAATTTTTTATTTTATTGTATACAAAAACGTTCCACATATATGTAGAAAATTTGCTGGTAATCCTAGTTATCATGCATGTGTGTATGCTTTTACCAGCTATGCAAAGCATAAAAAGCGTTCCTCTTTGCATCGCATTTCAAACCTCTGTGTCTTTAACGTTTATAGTATTATAATTTCACTTTACATTGTCAAGTAACGCATGACTGTGACATGTGGATGCACGATTTCAGACTTGCAGCTTCTACAGCTTTTCTCCATTTTATCCTCTTATGCGAGTACAACCTGAATTGACGCAAGCCTTTGTCAAGTCTATTTCCTTAGACTCATTATGAAGTGAGCGTGATATTGCACATTTTCCGAAGAAATTTAAATAGTTAAGAACACTTTAGGAAATGTGCGAAATGAGAAGAGATGTATATTACATTGTTTCTTATTTTATTTTAATCATTCTTACAAGTGTTTTATTCATAAGTAGTTTATTGATAAATTCATAGCTTATATAATTTATGAATAAAAAACTTTGGGACACCATTAACGACAATTAAAATCCCAAAAATTTTTTTTTTTAAAAGATACGTGAAATAAATGAGGGGATTAATAAAATTATAAAATTTTGTTGTTCCGAAACAAACCATTAACTTGGCAAGTTATCGACGTAACTAATTAAAAATCGTTACAATATTAAATGACCACTAACAGAAGCTAAATTCGAAAGTAATAAATTTTCAAGTATTACTAAGCATTAAAAAAATAGATTTATTAAAAAAGATTTTTAGTGTGCAACTCCTTTCTAAAACAAAAACTGTAAGCAACATCACTTCCTTTAGAGACTATGAAGTACTATGAAGGCTATCTCAACCCGTCATCTACTCGAATAATTAAATTTCAACGATGTTGCCTAATTAGTAACAGGCAAGCTTAATTAATTTTTACCGCGAGGCATCAAAAATATCAAACTCAACTAAACAAAATGAAAAAATTACGGCTCCATGACTGTAGCGTGCACAAGCGATACTAACTCAAAGGCATTATATGCTTACATCTAACAGCAACAAGAATAGGTTGAAAAATATGTTTGGCTTAATAAACTACATAAATGTACGAGCTCGTATATTTAACTGAAAAATTATCATGAGAAACCACACCAACACTTTAATTAATAACTAAGCTTTATTAATGTTACGTTAAAATTACAAACAAAGCTCATTCAATATTTCATCAATTGTTCTTGTCACTTTCAATTTTCTGCCTTTAAGTATACATTTGAATAAATTTCATTGCTATAACTAAAAAGTAGAAGCCATGTAAAAGATAAACAATAGGCATACCTTCACTGATGTTGTTTAAGGTTACCTGACTGCACATAATTTATATCCATTTATTTTCGCAAATAGAATTAAGTGGTACTTTAACTTGAGATTTCTTAAAACAGGCTGCTTACATAAGCCTTTGGATGCACGTGCATGAAATTCTTTACACTTTCTTTACACAAAATTTGATTAGCATTATTTTGTACTCAAGTCGCTTGTTTACAATATTAAATTTTGAATTATTTATTATTGCCCCCAAATCTTTAAATATAATTTGTTTCGCTGATTTTATTAAAAGAAGTGCAATGGAAATATATTAGCAATATTTTTTCAACTTAATATTATTTAGATAATATATTGGATATAGATATCGAATTTTTAGAATTTCGGCAATTTTTGGAGTTTAAAATTTTGTAATTAAAATATGTTATTGTTAGGTACAATGTTAAATACATTTTTTTTCCCAGATAATATTTTAACACTTTCATTTTCATTAACTTCACTCTTCATTTTTAAATACATATAACAGTTCAGCAACAGTTTTTCTTTTCGGAGGTATAATTGCTTTTTCTTCGCCGAAAACTCATTTCCTGTGCTTGGCATATATTTTCGCTTTAACACATATTTCTTATTTTCCCTAAAAAGTGCTTCTTGTTCTGCAACCCTCACAAGGAAGTTGTATTTTCGTTGACGATATTATATGTGAATTTTAATTAAAACACAATGACTTTTCCCTTAACCACTTCTTGAATCAAGTATGTAATAAAATTTGGCACAAGCGAACGATGATATTCACATTATGTATGAATTTAAGTAGAAGTTATAGTAAGTTTAATTTTTTTCGCAATCTTGCAAAATATATGTATATTAACTTAAGTATATTATTGAAGTACACATAAAAGTAACAAATTTAAATACATAGCTTGACAAGTCGGAACTTTATAAAGGAAGTCGAAAAGACTTACGTCCGGGCTGCGCAGCACGAAATTCCATTTTTGCTTGCATTTTTCTGTCACATTCTCAAAAGCTTTAGCTGTTTTCTGGCGAAAATTTTTCTTAAATCCTCAATACTTAAATATACATATATCCTTTCTACCCTCTTTCCCTCACACGCATAATCTATAGATTATATGATGTGAAGAATTTCAGCTATCTGATATAACAAAAAAAAAGGGTTTTCCCGCACATAAAACTAACATACATGCGTGAAGAAAAGATATGTGTGTTAAAATACTTGTGGCATGCAACCGCAGTCAATTTGCATAACTGTAACATTCGCCACATTATTTTCACCTTTATCTATTTCACAGCTGTGGCGTTTAGCGAAACATTCTGCGCTGGTGAAATACCGTAAATTAGAAATTATTAACATAACATATTTGAGGTTAGAATTTGAAAAATTTGCCCTTATTGGGGGTATAATTCTAAAAAAGTGAGTTAAGCTATGCCATAGCTTCTATCGCGTGCATTGAGCCTGGGGATTGAGTCAGGAAATTCCGTAACGGAAATACACCTTACACGATCACAAAGTATGCGCAAAATGTGTGCATACCTTTAGACGTAATTTTATTCTTTGCATATTCTCAAGCGGAACAAATCAGTTGAAGTGACAGCAGGGTGATTCAAAAATAATAATATTTAAGATACAATTTTATTAATGGCAAATAGAAATATATAATTTAATAAAAATTTAATTAAAAATAAATAAATTATTTAATATTCGGAGTCATAATATTAGTAAAATTATTATTATATTGGTAAATAGCTACCAACCTTTTTGGAACAGTATATCGTTCTAATTGAACAATACAATTGAAATTAGGTATTGCAATCGAATTATAAATGGTAATAAATTTCCACTTATCTTGGCTGGCGATTTCAACATCAACCTAGCTGATAAAATCCGAGCGATTGACAACTTTTCTTTCGGAAAAAGTGAATTTGAAAGTGAATAATGATCCACAAGAATCCACAACAAAATATGGGACCACCATTGTCGCGGTATTTACCAGATATTTAGAGAATATCAAGTCTCAAACTTATGTTTCTTATTTCAGTTACCATAAGCCTATAGTTTCAGTGATAAAAGTTCCTGAATAACCTATATGTATTGTAAGATAATACAAATATTTTAAACAAAACAAAAACTCTCAAAAAGTGTAACTTGAATTAATATCAAAGAAAAAAATACTGCATAAAAAATAAATAAATAATTATAATTGCATAAACTGATAAAAACTGCTATGCAATAGCTTTACCGCGGCAGTCTCCGAGTGCCACACGTACTTTTTTTTATATGTTTTATGCTCTTTGTGAGTTAGCAGTGTATTTCTTTGCCAATTATTATTTTTTGGTTTGTGTATCAAAGTACCTTATTTATATTTCATTTGAACATAATTAAGCTTAATTAAAGTCTCCATTTAATAAAAAACTAACACACAGCTAATTTCTTTTACCTTGTTTGCTTATTTATTTGGTTTGTTTTGTTTTTTAATAACTGAATGTAATAATTTTCTGACTTCTAAAGCATAATTGCAGTTTCTGGTTGTAGTAATTTTACTGTGTTGGTTTAATAATTGAATAATTTGTATATCAAAAGGAATAATATATTGTAGAGTAGAGCATTTTAATTGCATTTTCACTTTGTTTTAACATTAAAATGTGGTGAAATTATAATAACGGGATTACATAAGTTGTTTAAATATGTTGTTAGATTAATTAGTTTTCGTTATAATAACATATATTTATTTATTAAAAAATTTTACCATTGCAGTAAATATATATAAATTTTATTTCACCGCTTATTTTAAAACTTTTAAGTGTTTAGTAGTAATTATGCATCGAAATTGTTTGAAAATGTGCAAGCAAAGTTCTAAGATGCAGAAATTATGATTATTCTTAAGTGATAAGAATCTTGTCAGGGAATCAAATAGGTTTCTTCCGCTTCTAAATAATTCCTATACCAGGGTAAAAAATATTATACAACCAGTGTGTTCCAAGTGTGCCCAACTGTAATTAAAAGGAGAAAAGTAAGTAGAATATATTATTATTGCGGTTATAAACATTTTTACTGCCAATTTTCACATTTCGGCTGCTCAAGAAACGTAAGTTGCGTGCACTTTTAGTTATAGGTTTCTATATTTTTAAAGGCAAGTTGTGTTATAAATTATATAAAGCTTTGAGTTATTCTTTATGAATTAAAACTCTAAAAATAATTGAATCCATCCAATTTCGTTATTACATTTCGCATATTTCGTCGAAGAGTCTAAATTTGCTCAAAATGGGGCCAAGTATGGCGCTTACTTTGTATAACCGCTCATCAAAATTGGTAAAACCGTTTTTTTTTGTCGTCACAAAAGTTTAAATTAATATTAAATATAAATATATAAAAAATTATATTAACAATAAACTTCCTTCATTTTGGAAAATCTCTTTTGATCTTCAATGGTATTTCCAATATTATTTCCGAGGCATTTCATATTTTCATATTAGATCAAGGGACTCTCGAAGTCATTAGAAAGCAATATGTTTGGCTGGTATTTAGCTAATTGCTTGGAATCTTAGATATGTAAATTATATCACTAAGTGCTTTGCAAAGTTTTGATGAAACAATTTCAAGTATGTCTATTAATAATCTTTTTGAAATTACTATTATGTAATGACAGTTTAATTATTAATGCATTTATTAATTTCAACATAGAACGCCTGTGTGTATGTCGGCGAGTGGGTTTGATACATATATTATATCCATTTCTATTTGTAACTTGTGTGGGAAACTCAAATTTCACTTATATTTGGTTACGTATACGCAGTGGGGGTGGTCATAACTGTTATTAATGGATTTTTGGAAGTAGATTTTTTCTTAATCGCTTTCAGTTTCAGCGTATGTTTTGAAACCTGCACTTACACCAGAATAGATTGTTATAAAATATTTAGATAATTTTAATTTTTCCAAAAGTTATCACTTAATAATTTTAAATGAAAGTTTTAGAGCCACAAATTAGTCTTATTTTGCCATTTATTTTGTTAAGCCACTTAAGTGCACATACATATCTTTACATATGCACACCAGCACGCAAAATTTGTGATAATACTTTGGCTTAAATAAAAGCCCTCGCTCTACTTTGCGTACTACTTATTTACACTCTTGCTTTTTGCTAAACTGTCATCTGCACTCTTACTAGATACTAAGAGGTCACGGTAAATGGTAAAACGGAAACCGCTTTTGTATAGTTGTAGCTTCTCACTTTGTCCTCATTTTGCTTTCGCTGTCGAAGCAAGTACGCATCTAAGTACTCGTAGCAGAAAAGTTTTCAACAACTCACACTTACGAGTATATACATGGTACATGTGGGCTTATCTCACACTTCGTAGTTCCGCTAAGAAATTAGTTAGCTGAAAAATAATTGGCCTGCATTTGTTGTAGAGCTACGTACCCACTGAAAATACATGTAAATACCCGTGTATACCATATACGTCATTTTGGATGTGGTTTTGCAAAAGAACATTTTCATACAAAATTGTACTCATAATCATATTATTGTGGTCTTTCATGCTTAGTTGTTACACTTGCAAAGTTTGCTCTATACCATGCGACTAAACATAAATAGCTTATTTACTTGGCATAATTATTGTGTTTTACTTTGCGTGTTTCAATTAGCTATATAAGCAAACAACAAGCTAAACAAACGATTTATTTTCAAATATTCGTACTTTTTATTTTGGCATATTGGCCTTTTATACTTGGCAACTAAGTAATTGTGGACATTCTCATAGATGGCTTAAGTTGAATTTTTAGGTTTGCTGGCGTAGTCCAAATGTAAAACACATTTTGTTATTTGATAGTTGGCAATTCAGCTGTCAATCAGTAAAAAAAAGTTTTTTGATCGGTTGCGTAGTTTTCGTTTGGCGTTCGTTGAAAAATGGAAGATCAAAAAGAACATTTTCGCCATATTTTGCTTTTTATTTTCGCAAAAGGAAAAACGCATCGCAAGCTCACAAAAAGTTATGTGCTGCTTATGGCGACGAAGTCATAAAAGAACGGCAGTGTCAAAATTGGTTTGCCAAATTTCGTTCTGGTGATTTTTCACTCAAAGATGAAAAACGCTCTGGACGTCCAGTTAAAGTTGATGACGACCTAATCAAAGCAATAATCGATTCGGATCGTCACAGTACAACACGTGAGATTGCAGAGAAGCTTCAGGTATCAGATACATGCATTGAAAATCACTTAAAACAATTTGGCAATGTTCAAACACTCGATACATGGGTTCCTTACGAACTGAAAGAAACGCATTTAAAGCAACGCGTTAACAGCTGCGATTTGCTAAAGAAACGTAATGAAAATTATCCATTTTTAAAGCGAAATTAACTGGCGATGAAAAATGGGTTGTTTACAAAAATATCGAGCGGAAAAGATCGTGGAGCAGGCCAGGTGAACCAGCTCAAACAACATCAAAAGCTGGTATTCATCAAAAGAAGGGTTTTCTTATCAGTTTGGTGGGATTATAAAGGAATTGTCTACTTTGAACTCTTACCACCCAACCGAACGATCAATTCTGTTGTCTACATTGAACAACTAAGGAAATTAAATAATGCAGTTAAAGAAAAGCGGCCCGAATTGATAAATCGAAAAGATGTTGTATTCCATCATGACAATGCAAGACCACACACATCTTTGGTCACTTGGAAAAAATTATTGGAGCTTGGTTGGGATGTTTTGCCACATCCACCAAATAGTCCTGACCTTGCACCATCGGATTACTTTTTGTTTCGATCTTTACAAAACTCCTTGAATGGTAAAAATTTTAATAATGATGATGATGTAAAATCGTACCTGATTCAGTTTTATGCTAATAAAAACCAAAAGTTTTATGAACGTGGGATTATGATGCTGTCTGAAAGATAGCAAAAGGTCATTGATAAAAATGGGCAATACGTTACAGAATAAAGTTATTTAGTATGATGAAAAAATTTCTTTTGATTTTAAAAAAAAAATTTTTTTTTCTGAAAAACACATTTTTTTATTTGCTGAAATACATACACAGAAAATCGTGTGCACAGAAAATTCTCAAAATTCCAGGTCTATCTTTGTAAAAGTGGCAACCGAATTACAAGATTTCTTAATCTTTGTTTTCTTATTATAATAACACACTTTAATGTTGTGACATGCTCTGATTTTGATTTCTCAATTTTATTAGTTGTTCATTTTCATACGTTTCGTAAATATATTCTTTTTTTTAATTCCAGTTTTAAGTTGCTGATTTTGATTTATGGCTGAAAACATTTAGGGAAAAATTAAAGTAGCCTATGCTCACAACAATTTGTAGTGTCGTACTTGTTTTCAATATTTCGATGCCTTGCTGTGATTTCATTTTGTGTGCATAAAAATCCGTGTTGTTGTGACGAATAGCAAATTAAGGCTCATTTTATAGACATGAGTTTTGTGCTATATTAAAATTCACTTAAATTTATGCTGTGCCTGTATGTTAATGGCACAGCATTTTCAATTTCCTGCACATTGATGAGATTCGGGAAAAATACCAAGTTAATAGAATATAAGCCACATGTATGCTCTTTTATATCCTATTATAACTTATAACTATGGGTTTAGGTGTTATAAACGTACTTTGGTAGTCTAAAATGTCAAAATTTCTATAACTATGCACAACAACATCTAACTTTTTAGCTTCCTTTCGATTAACACACAACACTTCGGAACAAAAACTGTTAAAATATAAATTCTGCAAAATGTATTTTTTTAAATATTTTAAATTATAAACTCAAACAAAGAAATATATTCCAACAGTTCTTACAGATTTACGACCGCACTGTACATACACCATTTGATTATCACTTCTACGTCATTTAGAATGAGAACTTTTGCTTCTTAACAGGATGTGCTTATAGCTCGTAAGCTTATGAATAATCAATATATATTTATATACTTGTGTTGAGCACTTATTGCCTTTATTATTGCATGCAAATTTTTTTTTGAATACATTACTAACTGATGAATATTCAATGACACATAATGTATTTTCGTTGATCATGAAGACATGAATATTTTCGTTGGTTTAACTTCTATTATCTTTAATAGCTGCTACAAATACTTTTTACATCATAGGACACTCATTCGCATTAAAATTGTAAAACTGTTTGTTAATTAACTCATTACATTACTGAATAACTCATATCCATTTGCTACGCAGCGATCAAACATGGTCTCTTGCAAATTCTCTCACAGAATAACTTCAATCAGCGTTAACCGATTTTATGTTCATATATGAACTACTACTACTATAGAGTAGCTACATATTTAATACTACCTTCCCACTTGTGCTGTATCACTTATAATAACAAGCGCTGTAAACCTTTATTATAAACTCCTTCAATGCCAAGTCTATGAAAGTAACGGTACTATTGTGTGCACATGTTATATATTATATAAAACATAAATATAAGTACATATGAGTACTAGTTTTGAACTGAGTCGGACAAGTGACCACGTTGTATGCCTTTAGTGCAGAAGTTTGGAAATATCAGGCTTTCCGAAGGGAAGAAGCGTATGAGTGTGTATTTTATGTGCTTGTGTGAGTTAATGGCTCGTACATTATGATATCGATTTGTTAAACTTGCTAAACACTCAAAACCCTGTTTATTTCACGAAGTAATTTAATATGTTTAAAAATGCTGGTAGACCACACAATCGGCCAGAGGAACTGTAATCTGTGTGTTCACTTTTATAGTGACTCACCAAACTGATAGGTGTAAGTGGCTTTCAGCATTCTTAATACCATTGAATTTTTGCTTTTTCCCTCAATTGTATATTAAAATCGTTTCTGCAATTTGATTTAGCTTAAGTGGCATATCCATTACTTGCAACCAATAATTTTGCTTGCACGAACAAGACATTCACCGCAGTGCGAACTGTTATTGAAGGATTTCACCGTACGTAGTAGAAGATTGTCTGATTTAAATTTTGCAAAAGCTGAATGACTACCTTATGATTCAATGTTGATGTAGTATACTATAGCGTATACTAAAATACATATTTTTTATTAGCCTGGAGTAGTATGTTAAGTAAATTTATAAAGTCTAAAATATGTGTAAGAATTGACAGATAGTCTTTGCCATGATCTCTTAAATCTTATAAACGTAGGTTGAAGTACAAACAGAGAAAAACCAAGATAGCTGGTGTTATGTTTTGCTCAAGATTTTTTCTCAACATAGAAGATGTGAACGAACGATTTATGGAACTTTATGTGAAACCTTTGATCTAGTCCATAATATACGAGATTATATTTATACTCTCGCAACCTGTTGCTACAGCGTATAATAGTTTTGTTCACCTAACGGTTGTTTGTATCTCCTAAACCTAATCGAGTTAGATATAGGGTTATGTATATATAAATGATCGGGATGAAGAGATGAGTTGAAATCCGGGTGACTATTTGTCCGTCCATCCGTCTGTCCGTCCGTCCGTGCAAGCTCTAACTTGAATAGAAATTGAGATACCACTCCCACAAAACGCCATTATTCAAAAACAAATAAATTTAGGTGAAAACCCATATCTTGAGATCTGCTTAACCGATTTCATCCAAATTCGGTGCATAACGTACTTTTCATATTTCTATGTCAGTGCGAAAATGGGCGAAATCGGACTACAACCACGCCTACTTCCCATATAACACCATTTTAAATTCCATCTGATTCTTTCACCTTGTGGCCAAAAATTGTCTAAATCGAACCAAAACTGTTAAAGCCCCTAATTACTAAATATGTGGACCCCAGTGCCTATAGTTGACCGTCTACCGAAAATATCAGTCAATCCACAAAGAAATCTCAAACGAGTATACTATTTGACTTTGCGAGAGTATAAAATGTTCGGTTATATCCGAACTTAGCCCTTCCTTACTTGTTTATTTTATTTTTCCTGTAGTGATATGTAAAGTCTAAGGTCTATGCGGATAATCCCGGTTCCATTCAGGCCTTGGAGCAAAACATCACTCATGTCATTCGCCAGTTACCAGTCTATGTTTTTTTCTTTACAAAAGTAGTGAGTGTCAAATTTTGATGAATTTTCGTACTTTCTGAAAATTTTCAAAACATCAATATAGATTTTTTATTTAAAACTTAGTCATTTTTAGCCAGCACAAGTATATGAAATGGCAGTTAAAAATATTCGAATCAAATAATTGTACTTGTATATTATATAATAAAATATTTTTCACAATGCTTCACTAACCAAATATGCATATTTTTTAACATAATACGGTTCTTGTTTCTATAACGTATTTGAATGTATTATCCAAACTCTCACCTGACAATGCAATTTTGTTTTTAGTCTTTATTTAATATTTCTTTGTTTCTACACCTATGTACATGGTAGTACATGTTCACAATCCTTAAGTATAAGAAATCCATGTGCTCATGTGAAATCCTAAGGGGCTGCTTAATAAGTGTATGTATATGGTGTTATATGTATTATATATGTAATATTTGCCTTCTGCAAAGAAATATTGGACAGCTATAGCTTCGACTTTTGCCATTTTGTGATGACATAAGTTGACTAGAGGAAGAAGTTTCCATACGAGATACTCATATAAATGTCGTTGAGATAAATTAGGTAAATATCAGTCTAAATGAAAATTCTCTAACACATGTTTCTGGTAATTTAATATACGATTTAAAATCTTTATCTAATGTTGGCGCACAAAGTATCTATTACTGGAGTGTCTATTATTGTGTGTGTGAAACTAGCATTTAACAGGCTTTTAGTTCTCATGCCAACTATTGAATCCTATTGTTAACCAAGCCATGAGACCTGAGAGATATAAGTGTATATTACTATTATTTTTCATATTTTTATACTGACAGGCGAACAAAAGCGGGTTCTCAAATTGTTCTACATCATTGTTTACATACGATGGTAATAGCATGGACAATATTACCAGAAAGATTATAGTGCCTTGAAAGTTTTCGTGTGGACAGTGTAGTCCACTAAAGAAATCCGTAAAATAGTTTGTTTTTTAATATTCCGATGTATTATCTAAGTTGTGTACATTGCGTAAAATCTCAAATTTACCTAATATATGAAAATAATTAATCGAATAACCACAAAAGCATACATCTATCCATATACTTTCAATTAACCTCTCCTTTAATAATTTAATAGTAATTCGACATAGTACCCTTTTATTATTTTTTTTTTGCTCTGACTTATTTTGAATCTATATGTGTATTTAGTAACTACTTGTATATTAAAATCTTGCTAATATTTGTACCATTGTCTTTTCTCAAATCTACATTGTAGTCACGACTGTGTCCCATTATTATTCGCCGCCCTTTACACTTCAATTACCTACAGTGGAATTACAAAGATTTGGGTTTTATTATTATTTGCAAAATTCCAATTTGCGGACCGCCTACTGTTTAAAAACAAAAGAATTTGCTATGTGATCTGCACATACTTTGCTGTACCATAAGTACTCATACGCCTTCATGATTTCGATTGCTACAGAGTGACATTCTTTTCTTTGCTTTGTTGTATCCATAGTAAAAATACTTAATGCTCGAACTAGGCATGGATTTGTGTTCAATATGTAAGCAGTGTTAGTAACGGATCTGGCTTTATTAGTTACTGTATGGTACGAGTATCACTGTAACGAAAAATTGATAGAAAATATAAATGTGAGATTCCTGTAACTGGAAAGTGGAAAGTGGTCACAAGTAGAACGATAATTGTCTTTAAGCCTGTCATATACAAAAACTGATGGTGAGTAGATTTAAAAGCTTTGGCTGATATTTGTATGGTCACATCGCTTCAAGTATCTACATATGTGCATTATATCCAATTTATAATCTTACAGCAACAAATAGAAAAAGGATGAAATTGTTTGTACAAATGAGAGATTTTAATAAAAATATTTTCTAACGGATTTACTGTGAAGAGTCACAACTAGCCTCAAATATATAGTTAGAAAATAAATAAACTCATTTGTCGATTTTCTCTGATTGGAAAAAGGTACAAAGCTATTTTTATTTGATAAGCTTTAATATATACACTTTCTCAACATTATATCATAAGTTGATATTAAAGTTAATTTTTCTTATCTCGAACGTTAAACCTTACATATACATACCTATCATAAATGTTTGGTTTGTCAAAAATATGAAGAGCAGCTGCTTTGCTACAGCACACCTAACAGCAACCATCGGCTATTGTGTCTAAGTAGTTAAGCCGTTGCTCAGTTTAGTGCCCATAAGTTTGGACCAAACTCTATCACTTTATTGATACGCTGTTCTCCTTTAAGTAAACAAATGCTGAGAACCTCATAATTTTATGTGTGTTTGTACTAAATTCAATTGTACATAAATAAACATCCGCCAACAAGATTACTTACACCCTGTAAATTTGCTAAAGCGTGCAAAATATTATATTCTGCTTACTGTATTTTTATTGTAGTAATGTGGCAACATAACAGCTGTCGAAAATTTGTGGTAAATTCCATTATAAATCGTTTTAATACTTTTCATGTTCACACTAAACAGACAGCTTGAAGGAAAAACTTACTTGTGTAAACATTAACCCCTCTGTTTTATATTCCTACATATACTCCTACATATGTATTTTTTATTCAATATCTTGTCGAGTTTATAGCCTCCACCCATTCATTTAAATCAATTTAAAAACCATCTGTCACTTAACTTAAAAATGCAATAAATTGTCTGCTTAACAGGGGTCGCTCGAAACACATATATATATACACACATACAGCTTAAACAATGTATTGTTATATTCATTAACAATAGGTAATTGCAATATTTATATATTTATTTAAAGAATTTTTCTTTCTTCAGTTTTAACGAATAAAATCAGTTAAATTTTGATTATATAAGGAAAATGTCTATTAGAAAATAATTAAGCGTGATTAAAACTTGATGCAAAAAATTTTATTTTTAATAAATTTTTTTAACTAAAATTGTAGTTATTTGACAACAGAAAAAAAATAAAAAGGATGTTTGTTCCTCATGTAGTGTGTGTGTTAAAAATGTTTTCCCTAATGCCGAGTATAATAATTTTCTTTGAATGTCTTAAAGATTTTCTCTTACGAAGCTGTTATGGCAATTAGGCTATGCACGAATTATATTTAAATATAATTTTTGGTAAAAATATTAAAATTTTTAGTTTTATTTTCACCTAAATAAATTCAAAACTTTAATATATTCTTTTTTGCCAGATCCTCGGTTCCCTTCCCACATATTTTCATTATGGTTGTAACATAAAAATGTCTGAACTTAAAAATACAAGTAGTTTTCAAACACAATTACGTATAAGAAAGAAACTAACGAAAAGAAAAAAGCTTATATTGACCCGCAATAATCAATGATTCAAGAGGAACTCTAAAATAACAAAAGCTTTGAATTGGAAATGGAAACAAAAGATGGGCATAAATCAAACAAACGTGTCAAAGGCTAAAAGTATGCAATTAGTGAAATAAAAAGACAGAGACTACAATTATGAATGGCGGTTGCAAATGAATGTGAAACAACCGACGAAAGAATGAAAGTTAAATGACAATAAATAAGTTAAAAGGGAAGCAGAATCTTGTTTTTGCTTTTGTGCTCTTAATCTTCAACCATCGTTCTTCAACCGAAATTAAAATGGTTTGATTGTTTACGGTAGCTTACAACATACCATTTCGTTATCCATTTTTAGCGATTTCACTAAGCGATTAAAGTTCGTTTTTAAGCCATATGGAATGTTGCACAAAATGAAGAAAAGTTTAATATAATTTGAAATGGTCTTAAGTAATGGTATTTGGTTTAAAATCTCTTTAAGTTGATCAAAAAATTCTCAATTGCATCTTAAGTTTAGCTGATATACTTGTAGTTTAAAAAATAAAATTTTCCTTCCATAGAAAACATATTTTTGCTTCAAAATACGAAGACTACAGCAAATGATCTATCTTTGTAATTTAATCTAACTTATTAAGGTCATTGTTTCTATTGCGGCTAATTTGCTCTAGTGTTTTACTTTATTTTTGCTTTTGTTTTGCTTGCGGACACCCACACAATCTTCGCCCGCCAATTGCTTAATTACATTTCCTGTTTTGCTTTTATTTCGAAAACATTTTATGCAAGTAGTATCACGAACATTTTAAGAGCACATCTCGCTTTTGCTTTTATATATGCAACTATGTATATATATATATATATATTCCTGTGTATAATTATTTCTTCGCATTTATCTTGGCCTTGAAATGCTGTATATCTTTGCCAGCTCCTTCACTACTGTGTATGAAATCGTGTTACGTATACGCCCAGTGTCCACGGCGTTTGTTTTTTGTTGTTAGTTATTGTACGAGGCGAAAGGTAGACAGCAGGATATTGTCAACGAATGAGAATGAAAACAAAAGTCAATGAAATTGTACATAAACTAAGAAGGGATGTGAAACGTAAACAGAACACCAGGTGGTGAAACCAAATAAGACCCATAAAATATGTTCGCGAAGTACTGAAGAGTTTGGAAATAAGTCATAACTTTAATTTTGCTGATAACAAGTGCTACAAAAAAGTTCTACAATTTCTTCATATAGTAGTTGTTTTAAAGTTGCACTATAAAATGTGATTTTTTTCATCAATAAAACAAAATCATGTTGGAATTAGCACCAGCTAATTTAAATTGTTTTAAAACAACGTGTGAGATAGTCGGAGGTCTCTAATCAGACCATGATCCACTATGTGGCCTGCCAGAGCAATATTTTAGGCTCTCGTCATTAGGCTAGTCCTCATTAGGTAACATAAAAGGGAAATATTAAATTTTATTGTAAACTTTGGTAGCAATAAAAAAAACGTTTTCTGCTAAAATTTTATTTGAAATTATTTACTCATTATTTACCCATTTTACTCATACGCCTTGGCTCAGTTAATAGAAATTACTTGCAAAAAAATTTTAGCTGAGTCAAACAGTATGAAAACCGATTCATATAGAATTAAGTAATATCCTATGAATACATATCCGCTATATAATTTTGAATCGAGTTTATATAAGTTAAAATTAAAATCCATTGGGGACTTGGCTTTGTATTATTCACACCCATTTTTTCTTTAAGCATATGATGTTTCGGAACATGATATGCAAATATGTGATATAATATAAACCGGTAGTTTAGCATCGCTCTCGTGTTAAGTAACTCTTTAAGGAATCTATTATGGAATTAATCGTTGATTGGCTTTTATATTTATTTTATTTTAGCTAGACACCTTACTGAGGTATTATAAGTTATGGAAGAAACATTATTTTTTCGAACATTCGGCTTGCATAAAGTTTCGAAAAATATGTTCAGTTATTTGAAAACTAAACACTGGTTTAATCTCATCTTATTGAAAGCTTTCTATTTTTCTTTTCATATTCGCTCCGATAACAAAACCCGAGATGCTTCCAGCATAAACCTTCATTCACACTTAGAAGTTACAATATCACTTTCAACGCTTTTCACTCTTCCATTTTACAGAATTTATAAGCATTTAATCGTTTTCTAAATTTGTTAGACGTACATATTATACATATGTACGCTTATTCGTCAATGACGCTACAAGCATTAAGTTTTCTTCATTGCATTACATTTCAAACCTCGGTTTCGTTAATGTTTTCCAATTAAAATGGTATTAAAATTTATTTTAGACAGGCAAGTAGCTACGAGCATGCATATGTATGTAGTGTGCCCACTTTATCAACATTTGGCTTTCTTACATGGGCACAGCTGCTCCTTTTCGCACGTTTTTCCATTTAATCCCCTCACACAATCTCAACTGACGTTTACCAGATTACTCTTTAAATTTTACTTTACTAGACTAATTACCAGGTTGTAATAATTTCAGCTACGTGATATTGCACATTTGCAGCAAAAAACTAAAATAGTTTAGAATTCCTTTGCGGAATATGAAAATTGTGAAAGGAAGTAAATTGAATTTGGGTGCTTTTGCATGTTATTATCTTTGGTGGAATTTTTCCTCATAGAATGAATCTTTGATACATTTTAAATTTTCTTAATATATTTCAATTTGCGAATTTGGTTTGCGGTATTTGCCAACTTCCCAGCTTAGAAAATTTGACTTTATAGAATAATAACATAGGTTTAGTTTATTTTTTTTTGCTGCTAGTCGAATCGCTAAGTCAACGAGTGGTTCGAAGCACACATGTAAGAAAACAGAAAGTAAGAAGTTAACGTTCTAACCAAAATATCAAATATACGAGCTGTAGCGTTTACATGGGTTTCCTCAAGCGAAAAACGGCCCATTTCCAACGAAGAAGAACTAAGAGTTGACAATAAGCACTAGATATAAAATTTAATGATCAGTAATGCTGCAATAACTGGTTACATAAATTTTATAAGAAACGTGTATTTTATTAGTAATTAATTATGATTTTGCACACTTTCTCCCATACATTCTCTAACCACTAAATAACATCAATTTGATTTTAGGTTAAGAATTTTTATACTCAACTATTAATCACTCATTCAGTTTTGTGCTAAATCAATTTTCTGCCTTCACATATATATAAGCCTTAAGTAGAACTGAATGCCTCACATACCTATAATCAGAGTACTTTATTCGTTGAAGAATAATAAAAAAATCTTTCGTTGAAGTCGCTTGGTAAGTTAATTAACCTAACTACTCCAGTGTGCTGGTTTAACTTCTGTTATCTTCTTCAGCTCATTATTTGCTACCCCAAAAAGCTCTGAAACACACATATTTTTCAAATTTTCTTAAAATGATAGCGAAGAAAATAATAAAAAATAATGGTGCTTTGAGTACTTGCCTTGCTTTAAAGTATTAACATATCCTACTGAGTATTTATATCTTGCGTTTGCTATTTGCTTTACTAAATAAATGGTATCTACTATAAATGTGGACAAATCTCGTCTACACAAATATCTAAAACACACATGTGTGCAACAAAAAATGTGTGCGGCATGTAACCAAAGTCAATTTGCATAATTGCTGAATTTGCCACTTTGTTTTCTTTTTTTATAAAGTTCACAGCTTCGCCTTTCAGTGGCACATTCCGCTTCGGCGAACTTAATGGAAATTATTTACATACTTGTGGTTCGACATGGAAGTTATTTGCTAAGCGCATTCCCTTTATCATTTGTGGGTGTGTGATATAAAATATGAACTGCTTTTTTATGCTTCATATAGCTTATAATTGTGTTGAGTTAACATGGTAGTACCTATATTTGTTTGCATATCAAACTTTTTTATGGTTTAATTTAATTTATTTTTTATAAAAGTAACTTTCCTTTGTTTATATTTTAATTAACTATATATTAATACATGGCAGTACAATTAATTCCAATTACATTGGCCACAAAAAAAAAAATTGTTAGGTTGTGGTATTTTTATTAAATTCTTTTTTCGTTCATACAATTATTTCAAATGAAACGTGTAGCTTTATGACTTGGAAATTCTCATGGTAGTTTTTTTTTTATAATGTATTAAAATGTTTATTTCAAAATACCATAACTCTGCTTATTTAATCAAGCCGAATACAAACGCGAGTTTACTTACAGCTTAAAAATGTTAAATTAATTATACAAATCCGTTTTTTTAATATTCATGCGTTAAATAATCTAGGTTATACTATTTCAAACTTGAATTCTGACTGGTTGGTTGCAATATACGGATATAATTTTGGTATTGTGCATAATTTTACTCTCAATTTGTGAATATGTAATCCTAAAGTTTTGTTCAGTACATTTATTAGAACTCTCTTTTCACTTTTGAAGTCAAATTCTTCTTGCAAATTTTCTGAGCAATTCCTTAAATATAGAACATATTTGTTTTATTAGTAAATTGATATCATTATACCCTGAACAGGATAAATTCAGTTTTGTCACGATGTTTGTAACACCCAAAAGGAAACATCAGACACCCTATAAATAATATAAATAAATGATCAGCATGACGCGCAAAGTCGATTTAGCCATATCCTTCTGTCTTTCCATCTGTTCTTCCGTCTGTGCATACGAAATAGTCACTCACATTTTGAGATATCGATCTAAATTTTGCACCCGCCCTCTTCTCACCAAGAAGCTGCTCATTTATCCGAACGGCAGATATCGGACTACCATAACATATAACTGTCTTAAAAACTGAACGATCGGAAACAAGTGCTTGTATAAAAATTGTTTTTAGTTGAAAAGATATTTTCATCACATTTGGTATGGGTGATTGTCCGAAGCAACGATGAAATCTTCGAAGAAATTGTTCAGATCGAGTCACTATAGTATATAGCTGCCATACAAACTGACCGATCGGAGACAACTCTTGTAAGGAATAGTTTGTATTTGTGTAGGGTATTAAAGCTTTCAATGCAACCGAAGTTAACATTTTTTCTTGTTTTATTTTTCAATTAACGGAACTGGTTTTTACCAAGACGTTTCTTTAAAAATTAATATATACATACTTGTATGCTGTCCATCGATCATATGGCAGTAAATAGTCAAAGCGAAAAAAAGCAACTTGTGAACAAAAAAATATTAAAAAGCACAGTTTTGCAATAAAAGGTTCTTGTTTGGCGATATGGTCGCCGCTTTCGGTCGTTGATACAAGCAGAAAATGCATTATATTGTCAGTAAATAGATTTTTTTTTCGACTTTTTTATGGAAGATGCAGCGTAGTGCAAGTGGTGCATTACAATACTGTTAATAGCCATAACCTCTTAGTGGTGAGATTCTTCAATCGTATTGTAAATTTGAATGAACTTGAATTGAAGAAAAGAGATACAAAAATTGAATATGCTTTCTTTGCGTACGCTATCAAATGTTACTTATACGCTAAGGAGTGGACAAGATTGTTAAAATATATATCTATTTGTTTAAAAATTCGAAAATGTATTAAACAATTGGAAAAAGTATTATTAACAATTAAAAATGCTAATTTTAATGCACAATGTATGCATACATATATTTAAAAACAAGTATCTATATACTACCTGAAATATTTTACATTAAAATACAAAATATTTTAGATATGTCCAGGACTTATTGTTTCTAATTTATTGAATAAAGTCTACGTTGCAGTTATGCAAGTGAATAACTGTTGTCGGCACTTGGCTAAGTGCAATTCTGCAAATATATGGTACATATATTTGTTGGCAACTGTCATCCTGTCACACTTGTTAGCGCAATAAAGTTGTGTGACGTTGTTAGCAAAGAATAATATAAAAGCTGAAAAATGCTCTCTTGCTGCGGCGAATGAAAATGTTTAACTGAGTATGTATATAGATATGTCAAGTTATATGTAACATTGTCACATGTTGCCACGTTCAGCATGTCGTTAGTTAAGGGGGTAGTTTTAAATGTTTCATACATTTAAATTTTAATGGCAACTCCTCTAAATTGTTGTAATATTGCCATTTTTTTAGAAGAATTGTGTTACGAATAACTTTAGCGGTATGTGAAGAAAAGTAAAGTCAAAATATTAGTGTTAGATTATATAGGTAAGGTGTGACAGCTTTTTTAGTTAATTTTGTATTCCGTGGATAATATTCAAGGTCAAAGTAGTTTATCGCAATATGAATCATTAGTTAGAATGTAAACGTGCAAACAATAAATAAAGATGATAGCATAATTTCTTCAGCACAACAACGGAAACTTTAGGGGGCAAAAAACAGTAAACTTGGGTAACAGCGGACAGCCTAATAAATGTACGTGTGTATAATACATATTATAGTAAATAACTGGTTATATAAACAATAAGTATACAAAAAACAAATTGGCATTTGTTCAGCACAATATAAAACAAATGTTGTGTTGTGCCATTTTGTTTAGTTTGGTATTGTTATGTACGAGGTGTGCTCAGCGGAAAAGTTGTATTTTGAATTTTTTTTTTAATACTATTTATTCATCAATATCTATTTTGTCCCCTCAAAGTAGTCCCCCTCGGATATAAGACACTTGTGCCAACGCCTTTTCCAATCCTCGAACCACTTTCAAAATGCCTTTTTCGGTATGTTCATCAGTCCTTTCTGTGGCAAATCGCTTTCCTTTCATTGACTTCTTCAGTTTCGGGAATAGGAAAATGTCACAGGGAGCCAAATCTGGTGAATACTGTGGTAGAAGAATGATCACGAATAAGCATTGATGTGTGAGCTGGTGCATTAGGAATTTTGGAACAAACTCCGCTGTTTCATGTCCAAAAAATTCGATAAAATTGAGTGGCAGGAGCCGATTGATATGCCAACATCCTTAGCAACTTCCTTAATAGTGATTTGATGATTTGCAAGCTTCTTCGCTTGTTGACGTGATCGCACTTCAAAGATGCTCAGTGTCATCAACATCTTCTCGGTAAAGCGCTTGTACCACTTATAAATACTTTTTTTTCAAGGGCCTTGGTGCACTTTATTAAATTTTTTAACGCAATATTTAATACATATTCCTTGATCCATTTCTTTCAAATGTCAAAAATCGAAGGGCACACAAAAACGGACTAACCTTTTCTGTTGACAAAAAACTACTAATCGAAATTTGCTCCTAATGCAAGCACATGATAAGTATATGTGTCCGATTAAAAAAAAAAAAAACTATCGTTAATCGAATGTACACAGCCAGCGAAAAGTCAAAATTCACCTTTTCCTTTGAACACACCTCGTATATAATGTAACGCGTATTCTACAACTACTTTGGAAATATAAATATGTACACATATTCTAGGCATTCTTATATTTTTGTTCTTTTTCTTTTTGTTTTGTCTTTTTCTGGCACTCTTACCAACAAAATATGCTTTAATTTTAGCACTTTATATTACTTCTTCTTCGTGGTAGCGGGGTGACCTCGGTTAAAGGAAATGTGACAAAATTAATTAAAATTTCAACCCGCGCACATTATACTTATAATATACATACTTATCTAGAAACATGTTAAGCTAACGAGACCTTCAACTGTCGTTCACATATGTCTACGCGTGTTGGAAATTCATCAAATTAAAACAGTTTGGGTGGTCGTCAAATGCGTCGTTGCTAGCAAATTAATGGCGAAGCCCTTAAAATGTGTGCTGTACTTATATTATATACATATGTTTAAGTACATATGTATGTGCATAAAACCATTTGAATATTCAATGCGCTCGCCTTTGTACACCTTTCCTATTAAAAATATCAAAAAAAGTTGGCCGGCTTTAACTAGCTTTACCTGCGAAGTAAAATTATAAAAGTATATACTATATGCGTACACAATACCATATATGGAACTATTGTGGGACAGTCATGGAATTACTTTTTAGTCTAACAACAGACACTAATCTTCGCTGCCGCAGCTTTTTGGCATAAAACTGTAAACTCAACCTGATAATCTTATGATAATGATGTTGATTATACTTTGTTTGTGCTTACTGGTTATGCAGAATAAATTGTTGTTGTTGCCTTTTTCCAACAAAAATCCTCAATCAAAAAAAAATTTAGTTAAAAAAAATTTGTGTCGCTTAATTTTTTTTAAATCATTAAAATTTACACATTAAAATTTGTAAAAGGTATATTCCTGAAAACCTTTAAACTCATATTTAGTTGCACTAAAGCACGCTAATGCATTTAGTTTATGAGTATTTTCGCCAACGGCGTTTCCTAGTCTGTAAAAAGTTTGGTAGTTAAATATTCAAACGTTGGTTGATTAGTTAAAGTTTGAGTGCTAAAAACACAAAAATGCCCCGGGTCTCGGCTTATAGATTTTTTCGTTACACTTTTATAGCCAGCATGCGTATAGGTATGTGTGTACATACCGTTGAAAATCAAAATATGCTTTTTCAAGTTTCTAATGAAACGCTTTGATTGCGGGAAATTGCTGATTGTGTGCGCTAAAGCAATGTTATGCAATTTGGTTTTGGATTTGGTTTCTGAGTAAAACGTATGCTGTATCTCAATAAATTCTTTTCCTGGTATAGATGTTATGTTATACTTTTTTAGTGATTTATATATAATAACTAAACGTATAAATATAAGTACAGTTAACATAAGTAAAATTTCGTGGAATTTCCTCTTTAGTAAATATAAAAATTATTGGAATATGTATATACAGGGTTTTCCAATAAGAGTGATATGATTTAAAAAAAAAAAGTAACACACCAATTGTTAAGGAAATTCAAATGCTTTTTATTTAATGTAAAGTACAATCAATACAATAACATTATGAATTTAACATCATTCAAGTGAACTCCACGACTTCTTTTGCAGGAACGAATTCGATGAACCCAATTTTCGAGTACTTTTTCCACAAAATCAAGTCGAGAACGTTCAATATTGACTTCTAAAGTTCCACGAGAGACTGGTATATTGCTTAAGACCAATGACTTCAAATATCCCTACAAGAAGTAGTCTAATGGTGTTAAATCACAACTTCTTGCAGGCCATTTCTGTCACAATTTCTTCAAATTATCAAATCGCCAAACTTTTTTCGCAATAATTCGGTATTTTCACATGCTGTGTGGCACGTAGCTCCGTCTTGTTAGAATCAGATGCTGTCAAGATCAACTTCTTTCAATTTCGGCCATAAAAAGTTGGTTATCATCGATCTATACTGCGCTCCATTGATAGTAACGGTGTCACCCGTTTCATTTCGAAAGAAGTACGGACCGATGATTCCACCAGACCAAACACCGTACAAAACTGTCAATTAAGGTGAATGTAATGGTTGTGCATAAATAATTTGTGGATCTTCTTTGCACCAGAATCGACAGTTTTGTTCATTGGATAAGATAATTTTATTTAAAAAATTGCAATTGGCGAACGATTATTTTGATAATAAAATTAAATAATATGTAAACGTTGTTTGTGCGTATATCTTTCCATGATAAAATTGTAAACATTACTGAATTACAATGAAGAAAAATTACATATCATGACATATTAATAATGACAAAATTTTTTTTAGAGGCGCCCACACAGTTTTAAAGTAAATTTTCGAGTTAAAATTTTTATTTCCTAAACAATTTTTGATAAGTGTTCTAGAAACTGTGGAAAGTCCTCTTTATAGCCAATTAAAAGTTATCAACTTAAAAGAAATTTTTGTGGTCATTATTGGAGTTTTAAAAAAAAGTCTTAAACGACAACATGTCCTTAATCGTTAAAATAAATTTTGAGTCGAAAACCGTCATATTCGGTAATTTTTATATAAATGTAAGGAGTTTAAACAAAAATTATTTTTTCTTGTCCAAAAAAAAAATTTTAATTCGAAATTTGCTTTTGAACTGAGTGGGCCTCTAGATGTTAAAAAAATGTTTTTTCGCTCCACCCTAATGTAGATTAATATAGATATGCATTACAAATATGTGTAAGTATCACCAAGTAATCATCCTATAGCGGCAAGGTTGTCCTCAGTTCCGGTGTTTTCCGGTGACCGAAATCTCTCTTATTTCCCTTAGACTCACTATCAGTAAACATTTAGATAGTTTTTATTTTGCTCAAAGGGAAAAACACACACCGTATACATAAAAAGTGGGTTTTGGTTACAGAATTTCATATTCTGTTTGCAATTTTATTAGTCCATTTTGGACTTATGTTTACTTAAGCCTTATACCTAAGTGCATTTACATATGTTCACTTTAACGCACCTGCGCGCATAATTTGTGATAATCCA
Organism: Bactrocera oleae; assembly: GCF_042242935.1. Classification (NCBI taxonomy): domain Eukaryota; kingdom Metazoa; phylum Arthropoda; class Insecta; order Diptera; family Tephritidae; genus Bactrocera; species Bactrocera oleae. The sequence goes on from NC_091539.1 coordinate 58,725,764, forward strand.
TTGGCTTAAATAGTTGCTAGAATTTCATAGCATTGTTGGTATAAGCTCTCGCGGCACTTTATGCACTGCTTATTCACACTCATGTTTATTGCTGAACTTTCAGCTACACTATTACTACACCACAAAACTGCAACTATATGCTAACTAGCAAAGTATACGGTCATGTCAGGCCAAATGGAGGACTGGAAAGCGCTTTGGTAATGTTTTTACTACTCACATGGTCCTCATTGGACCCTCGCTGCCGGAATATGTCCGCATCTACTACCGGATCTACTCGTGTTTTATGGCAAACCATTGAAAAGTTTTCAACATCATACATATGTGTGTGTTTGAGCGTGTGTATGTGAGGCTTATCTACGCACTTTGTAGAGTGCAGTTCCGTTTAGAGCTTGCTTGGCAAAAAAGTAATTGGCCGCAACATGATGCACTTACCTAAGTACATGAGTATATAGGTATATGTGTTATATGCATACGAGGTACTGCTACATTTGTATAGAAATGTTTAACCATAATCATGTTGTGACCTCAATGCTTAGTTAGTTCACTTTTCAAGTATGCTGTATCAACTTCGAATAAACGCAGTTTGCTTACTAAATTGGAATCACTGTTGTTCGTTACTTTTTCTGTTACTACTGCCTATATAAGTTTAGAAAATTCTAGTGTAATGCGGCCGAGATTTTGGAAAGATATATTACTTATCGTTACAATAAATTTGAGAAGACGAAGAAGACGCCATTTTAATAAACATTTATATTTAAACATTTAACTTTCAGCCGGTCTTCTTATTATCATTTAACGAGCTCGTCATCTGGAGAACTAAATTTAAATAAATGCTCGTATATATCCGGCATTTGCATTGTTATTTGTTCAAAGCAAATTAGCGCCAATTTTATTGGCGTGAGCTGCATGCTATGTTGCAATTCAATAAAACTCAAGCTGTGCAATTATTTTAATTTAACAGCGCGTTATTAGTGGAAAACTTTTGAAAAATCTAATAGCTGTTACAAATATATTGAATATACACAAATTATAGCAGATTTGGGAACTCATGATAATATTATTTAGTAATATTTTTTAATCTATTTTTAATACCAAAATAATATGTTTATTACTAGGGCAGTACACACTAGCTACACACATGAATTTACTAACAATTACATTCATTCAAATATCATTTTCTGTTCTGAGTTGACAATCTTCATAAATTTTCATTGGACTGTGTAGTAAATGATTCTTGAATATATTATATATAAAGACTCAATATTAACCACAATGTATATTAAATACTTCAACTTTATGATAAATGGTGGTTCTAATGCGTTGATAATAATGTAAGTTTTACAAAAATCCGCAGTTTAATACAAAATTTTAGTTGTTTTTTTTTAATTGCAACAAAACTAATTTTGATTTACTACATATTTCATATCTTATAAATATGACAAACAGTTGCAATATTTTGCCTTTAATAGGTTTTTAAACTTTTTTCTCGAATATTTCAATATTTGATTTATATAGCTTTAAAGAGGAGACAACTCTCCTCTTATAAACTTTGAAATACACCCAACTCCAAAGACTCACCTTACCAGCCTATAAGATAATAATTTTTGATAGGTTGTGTTGAGTTTTAAACAATATTTTGTATTCGTTCTTAACTTTGTTAAAGAAGTACTAAAGGATAATATCTTTTAAAGCACTTTCACTTGTATTTTCCACTCTCCATCGTTACTTGCAAAATAAATGTTTATAAAACTTTTACAAAAGTTTCTCACATTAAATTATCTGTCTTGCATTACTTTCTTTACACTTTCGCCCACCACATGTGGCGGTCCAGTTAAAAGCCTGAACAAAGAAATAATTTTAACAAATTTTAGAGCAAAAAAAATTTGAGACTTTTCTGTGATCTCTACTTGTCCTGTATTTTTCTTAATACAAAGCGGTGTAAAATTTCCAGTGAACTCTTTTAATGTCAAGTTTCGAGAAGTAACTGCACATGACATGTACATTGAAATACTTCAAAGTATGCATTTATAAGTGGTTGTGTGTTTATAAAAGTTGATGTGTTGAACAAGTGACCACATTGTTTGACCTTTCCACATTTTGTGCAGTGCTGAATTACAAAGACTGCAGACATATAAACCAAAGTATTTGAGTGTATGTGTTTTTTCTTATCAATCTAATCACAATTATTAGCGCCAAAACGCTAGACGGTCAAGTGCCGGTAAATTTTTCCAAGTAATTTAATCTGATTGAATCTTGTGGTAGACCATGACCACAAGAAATGCAATCGTTGTTTGCACTGTTATGTCGACTTACAAAACTGCTGAGTATAAGTGGTTGTCAGTATTCTTCACACTCTTGAATTTACACTCAACTCAACTCTAAAATAATTTCTGTAATTTTGCCAAGCTTGAGTGGCATGTCCGTCACTTGCAAGCAGTGATTTCATTTTCACGCACAAAGGCTTGGCTGCAGAGAAAACTCTTATAACAATTCTATTTACACACTATGTAATCGCAGTTGGTCGCAGTACAAATTTTTATTACAAGGTTATTAACGCTCTATGTAGTCGAAAGGCGTCAGTCTGGCTTAAGCTCTACAAAAGCTGAAATGTAGCATGTTAATTTTAAGGTATTATAGTATGATATTAAAATTTTCACTGTCAAATACACAATTATGTACTCAAGTACAATTCTACAAAACACAATTAAGAAATGGTACGTGGACTTTCTGTAAGAGATTGAATTGATTTAAGCCCAGCGATAATTTTTTTTGGTGCTCGGTTGAGTTTTGTCTCGCCGAATGCAGGATTTTAAGACGATACTGAACGATGAAAGGATTGTTAGGAGAAAACTTTCATACTATTTGTAATATGCTAGTAGACTTGAAACATGCATGTATATTACAACGTATGACCTTTTTTTTACTTCATGCAAGTACAAGTATTAAGGCCTAATCCGATTTAATAAACTGGATTGGTTATGAAGCCAAACATTGTTCTCATGCATGATTGCTTTTTCAATATTTTTAAACATCTCTTCGCTAACCACATAGACATGTTCTACAACATGCTGCTGTTGTTGTTTTTGAAATTTAATTTAAATTATTATTTAAATTGTCACCTGTCACAAATTTTTGCTCTATTACTTTTTACACGTACATAAATTGGTCTGTAAATATTTTTACAATGTGTAATATCAGTTTCTTCTAAAACAATTTACAAGATTTAACAGTTAATCATTCCTCACCCCGTCACTAACGTTCACACAGTTTTCAAATTCAACCAATAAATTCCAGTCTATGCTGGACTTAACAGATTAGCAGTCTCTAACTTATGGTATATGCAAGTCGATCAAAGTGCTGGAGTTTATACATGCCTATGTAAAGCGGAAAATATTCAAAATCGACAGCATCAACGCGATTTGTTTATGAACTTAAGTTAAAGACACCATTAAGGTGGACATATGTATACATTTTAACCTGCTTCCGACATATGTAAGTACTATATATTTATATTAACGTCCTCACCATACGTGGGACGCTGTTTTTTTTTTTTTTTGTTTGCTGCGAAAATATTAATATATTGAAAAAGGACACTTCGCTTCGTATATTCTTGTCTAATGCGTTTTGTCTTGAATGCATTGAGCTGTCTTTGGATATCGTTGTATATGTTACATAAGACATATTACACATACACAAAAGTAGACAAGGGTTAGTATTATTTGGGATTATATTACCATATCATATTCGAATCGAATCATTTATAAAATATTTACTTGTATAAGCCGAGTTATGTTCCGAAAAATTTGTTATTCTCAATATATTATATATTACATCTATCTACAACACACGTTTTAAGTTATGTATTGTAATATTCAATTTCTTGCTAATGTTGACCAAAAAAGGATCAAAAGCATTTTGCTGTATTCCTCAATTATCGATTACTTTGTATGAAATTGGCTTTCAACAGGCTTTTAGTTTACATGTCAACGGTTGAATGCTTTTGTTTACTGAGTCAACGAAACAAAAAAACCTTTATTAATATATTTGCTTTTATTGTTTTATATTGTGAAGCGTATAAAGCCAAAATTTCAAATTGTTCTACATATCTGCGTACATATGTATGTACCCGATATAAAGGTAATAAATACGGGAAATAATTTCTAGATGTTTTCTTGAACGAAACTAAAATGAATCTCAGCGCTTGGGTAGCTATTAATAAAGTTTTTTTTTTATATTTTCACAAAATGTTCAGCAGAGAGTTTATTATTGTAGTTTTTTCTTATAATAATTGTTGACAATAATTTGTTTTCCGTACTCTTTTCCAATGTTAAAATTTTCGAAGCAACTACTGCCGAGTAGCCGAGAACACAGAAGAATATGTGATTGGACACATATGCGCTCGAGTGTACATGTACTTGTAAGAGGGATAGAAGAGTGACAGTCCTTTTATTTGTTCTGCTACCTACTAATCTCTAGCCATAGACGATGAAGGTATTTTTGTACTGAATCCAGTTGTACTAAAACTGCATCAGCAATATTGCTTACTCATACTCTGTAAATTCGTCTAAGCGTATAGGTTTTTATGTTCAATTTACACCTTTCCTCTGTCTTTACATTGTTGTTCTGCGGTGGCACCCGAACGGCCATCGAATGGGTGTAGCTGAGTTCACAATGCAATTCGTGTGGAAGGAAAGGAAATTTTTTTTTTTTATAGGAACTTCTTCTCGAGTTTGTGGCACCCTTTCAAGCAATAAAAGTAATTTCGCAGCAATTTCTCACAGCATAAATTGTGCATACCTACATAAATCGCCAGCTTAAAACGGTTCCCGTTTCCGGTTCTTAGATATTATTTGGTAATTGAAAAAATAAAATTTAATTTCTTCTACTGAAGAATAACTAACGGAAGAATATTATGCATCTTATTTATCAAACAGAAGGATGGAGTAGACAATGTAATTCAAATGGAAAAAGTTGAAAATTTCTTTGTTTTTGCAAGAAAACAGCTGTAATAGCTTGCTATTAAAATATGAAAAACTAAACATTACAGCAAAGGGGTTTTAAGTGAATTCAGAAATTGGATTATTACCAAATTTGCTGAATATGAATATAAGAGTAATTTGCAATCATTCCAAGAATACTAAAAATTCAGAAAGACTAGAAATATTGTGAAAAATATAATATAAACTTTTTGATTTTATTTATTTTCGATGGAAAATTCATAATATATTTCACGTCTTTTTCATATATAATTTCTTCAGAACTTCTCTAGGTAGTTAGTAAAATATTTCTTTAAAAATAAATGCAATCATATGCGAATATTTTCTGTTTATGATATTTTATATTCGGATATTGGAATTTACTTTCTTAGTCTTTTCGGCGGAAAGCCTTAGCAAAGAACATTTTCATTTCACTTGAATTTTTAGTTTGGAAAGATTATCTTTATTTTACATGCATTGCAAATCTTGAATTGCCATCGAAAAATTCAGTGATAATAACACTTGGGTCAAATAGTAAATATTTTTACTTTGAATAGTAAATATTTTTATATTGAAAAAATTTTAACAACTATTATATATAAATTTATAATTCAACAGCTTTAGAGTACGTATAAAATAAATTTTTTTCAAAAAAACTATGCATGCCTAAGTTATTAAATTTTCTAGTTGAAGTCTAATTGAATTGAGATTGTATGCAATTTTTTCGAGCAATATGTATCAACAACGCTAAATGAAAACGCATTATAGAGGAATACTTTGTTTTAGTGAAAACAACTTTGGTTCGTATGATTCGAGTTTACTCACACTTACCATAAAAATCCACATTTGGCATAGAAGTCAGATTGGACAGTCTTTCTATGAGAATAAGTTTTTTTTACGAACCATACGTTCAAGTGCTATAGACCTGAGTATCGTTAGATGGGCTTGTGTTTCTGTCTATTTTCATAGTTATAGACTTTTTATATTATTTAGTTATTTTTGTTTTCCTTTTTCTTAATCTTTGGCCATCTAAAAACCTTTTTTATTTACATGCAGAGTTGTTTTCCTTTTATAGACCAATCAGCAGCAATTTCTATTGCATAAATTTCAAAACGATGTATTAACCAGTTGTTTTATTCTTTTCGCCAGGTGTGAAGCTAGTACTAAATATAACTTCTTAATTAATATTAAAAGCATGAAATAAATTAATCAACTGTCTGACATGATAATTTTAGAACACAAATAGCATGCCGTAGACTACTTCAATTACATTTTCAGCAAAATTTATATTAATTTAGCACATTAATTGTTTCTATTGCTCTAATTAATTATTTTTTTTATTTAGGGCTTACTCCCATACGCCCACACGTTTTTCGCTCAGAAATTGCTTAATTATATTCTTTTTTGTCTTATTTACACGTGTTTCATGGACCGCTTATAATGTGGGTCAAGTATTGTTGACTTTTCTCGTCCGGTTAATGAATTTATATTGCGTATACGCCTAGTGACCCCGGCGATGACAGTACACGCTTGTAGTTGTCGTTCACTGTTAGGTGTTTCACGTAACGCATTTTAGATGAAAGGGAGCCGTAAACAGATAATAACAAACAATAAACTTGCAGAAATCACATATACTTGTAAATAAAGAATCAGTTGAAATAAGAGGGAAAATTAAAATACGAAACCACAAGAACGAATCTAAAACAAGCATCGCTGCCAACAATTTCGAAAGAGAAAGGCTAAAATAAACTTTTTTAAGACTTTTAGCTAGATGCCTTAGGATGGGCATGTTCACATGAACTTTTCTGCTGTAAAATAATTTTCAGGAGCAACATGGAAAAGTTATAATGGCATAGCATGGCAAGAAACTCGCAAAAACTTCTTAAGGCAATTGTTATAACTGCACACATACAAGGATTTGCTTATCCACTTACTATTGGTATATATAATATATTGGTATAACGATGAGGCGTATTGCAAAATTTAATTGAATTTTGAGAATTTTTTCAATAAACGATTTTCCCCTTAAATAACAAAAAACTTAAATGCTGGAAGGCATACTTACCATATATAAACATGCATGCCTACTTTCCTTAAGACTTGTGTTTTTTTAAAAACAAATATTATATTTAGGGAACTCTACAAACATAAAATCTTTACAAATTTAAAGAAACAATTTAGCTTTTCATATACAAAAACTTAATGTTTTCGGCAAATTCAATCCATGTTACAATGCTGACATAAAATAATTTCGACTCAACTGATGCTGATGTTCATTCTGCAAATGCGTGTTTTTCAATTTTAAAGAAACAATACCAATAACTAGCATAAATTCGATATTATTAATATAGGATTCAACGAGCGTAAGTTCTAGTTTTAGAGTGAATTTTTGTAGAAAGGATTCGATCGGAATATTCCTTACTTTTATCAAGTAACTTAAGATGGGTATCCCATTAAATAATATCAAGCAAATAAAAAAATGTATCTTACTTGAATTATTACAATGCCGAAACTGCATTTTATTAAAACTAAAGCTTATTATTTGGCACCCCGTGTCCTCATATTTATTTCTAATTTTCTACGGCAAGTGCATAATAATTAGAAGCATTTCGAACTCCAAGTGAAATTATTTCACGATGGCCTTCGGATCAACAGCGGCGATCGAAAATACAAAGCAATAAAGCGAATAATCATAATAGTGAAGACAAAGCCGCTCAATACTTGTATTCAAAGTACTAATGAAAAGTCTAGGCAACATCTGGTAAGTAATAATCAGCCGACAGTTCTCGACTTTCATATAATACAGTTTGCTGGTGTTAAATTAACTTTGAGAATATTCGTTAATTCAGTCAGGCATTTCGAAATCAAATCAGCGGCTGTAGCTCTTTTTGTATTACAAATATTCAAAGAATATATTTAATTTTTCTGCATTTGTTGGGTTATAGGGACAAATATCGAAATTATATATTTACGTTTCATTAAATGCTACTGAATCGTTACTTATGACTGAATTCTGTAAGCTGCACACTGCATATTAATTGGATTAAATGAGAATGAAAAAAGTATGAGTAACAGCTCACGCGAAAGGAAAACCGAAACAAATTTAAATTCACAATTGAGTTAATTTGATTACTTTCATTCAAAAATTAGAAACATATTCTATATTCACTGTAAATATAAACAGCTTATAGGTCTTAGCTATAGAAAACATTAAAATGCTTAGATGTGCATCCATATTAATACACTATTATATTTGTAAGTTGCCGCTTAGATACTGGATATATTCTTTGTAAAGTAATGGCAAAAATATTTGATTCCTCTAAGTAATAATTTCAAGGTTCTAATTAAGGTAGTGCCCCTGCAGTAAATTTGTATGCGTGACATGTGGGCACTTATTGGTTGTCCGATACATTTGCTTGTGGTTTGATTAGTTGTGGTCACTAAAATGTGGTTATTATATCGCTACAAATAATTTGGCTCACTTATAAGCGCATGCTACTTCTGACAATGCGGTTAGAACGCTTTAATTACTTATCTTGTTACTTAATATTGTGCTCAATTACCAAAGGTTTACAAATTAAATGAATCAATTAATGTAGACAAATGTCCATGCAATGTTTCAACTGACATTCTCTTATGTACTCATGTAAATGTTCGTTTGAGTTCGTATGAACATCGATTAACAGCTGTCAAGTTGAGTCTAGGGGCGTTAGAGTAATAAATCAATTCGCGTCAGTACTTGAAATGTAAATACAAATTTCAATTATTGAATATATTAATATTTGAGCGAGAAAGAAGTTTAAAAATTGGTAACTTTTAAAAATTTCAGAAAACTTTATTATATTGCTATGGTTTAGGTTTTAATAACAAGCTTGAGTTGTGTAAGAAGTGTATCTCTGATCTATTTCATAAAATTATATTTTTTCGAACAAGAAACGCTTACATATTTAAACGATATAAACAGTCTTGTTTTTAAGCTTAAAAAAGCTAGAATAGTTCCAGTATTACATTTATTACATGCGTATTATATTCTTTAAAAAGAAGGTTTTACTTTATTTATTTGTATTGAATATCCTAGAAAAAATATGTATTTCATTTTGTTATCAATATATATAGGTATATATAAATAAATAGGAAGTGTGTAATACATGATCAAAGCAGTATTTGCATAGTCCACACAAATATTTCCCAAACGCATAAATCAACAACAACTGAAATAGTAATTAGTGCAAATATTATTCAAGGCACACGGTAAACATCAACATTTAGGGCATTAGGTTGAACTTGTGGCACACATATGTACGTATTGTACATTAATATATACATACATACATGCATTCATACAATCTTATTTAGGTTATATTTGTTTCTTTGTCCATATTCTGAGCGCAGGCAATATACTGGTCTTTCTTTACCTCGTATGTTACATCTAAACAATTGATTGCAGTTTGCTCAAATAAACTTAATTCGGGTCGGTGTTGTTAATATTTTGTCCGCTGTTTCGGCTTGTGTGTAATAAATAAACACAGTGCAATAAATATTATTACATTAAGTACAGTAAAACTCTTTTATTGTTTTTGTGTCGAAAAAACTCTAAACTCTGTATAAAAATAACTGATTTTATAAAATAACCAAAATAAAATCCAAAAATATGCTTTGTATTTCATAAGCTATTTGGCAAAATAAGCAAATCGAGATTCGATATTTTTTCGATTTGATTGCCATAGTTAGCGACAGCTGAACTATCTTGAACGTTAAATAATTTAGGTATATACTTTTAATATTATTTTCCTTTTTTCTTCCTTTTATTTTGTAAAACCACACACTTTACGTGGAATCACGAGTCTTACAGATTGATTGCCAATTAAGCTGTTAATATATGCAATAGGGTGTCCGTTATTTCCTAAATTGATCTCTGTAGCGCCTCTACAATTTTTAGTAAATGTCTTAAAAAAAATTATGAAACCCACTTGAGCTCTAAATATTTAAATAACATAGGATTTTCGTACTTTCTGCAATTAAGTCTTTCTTTGCGAAGTAAGTTATTGCATTGCTCGGCATCGAATTATTTTTATAGGAAATTGAATACTCTACAAAAACTTTCTGTGACATATCCAAGATCAAAGTCGAACTACTATTTGCATCAAGTGTACTATATTCATATAGTACACCATGTCGTATGAGTAACATAGAATTTAAAAGGCACTTGCATGAATGCTCAAGTCATTTGATGTATAACTTTAACTGAGTATAACTTTTAAACGAAAGATTTAATGAAAAAAGTTATTAGGGCCTTTTTTATAGAGTACTAAATTTAATAGCAGAATATTACTTTTTTAAAGCTGTAAATTTAATTTTTTAATGTAAAATATCAAGAAATCGCATGTTATATGCATGTTAAAAGAAAATTAATTTAGGCACCGTCTAAACTAAATATTAAGACCTTGTTCACCTTGCACCCTTATTTTTATTGCTAAAACTTCAACTTCAGGGGACGTTTGCAAAACAACAATCAACTTGGAAAATAACGGACAACCTAATATACAAGCAAATATTTTCTCGGTAGCCCATTAAAAGTTCTAAACGTAGGTGGACCTCAATAATGTAAAGAGAATTATAATTATGCTTTAAACCGCATACTTTTTTGAAGTATATAAAAAATTAAATATATTTTATATATATAATTACATGTTTCGTTATAAGAATAATTGTGTACAATAATCGAGTCGGATTGTTGGATTGTTATAACAAAATATTTATGTTAATAAAATCAATGGGGAAGAAACAGTATAAAAGTATTAGCATTAGTGTTATTTACATTATTTTCATAATTTATGATTACTTTCGATATTTCTCTGCTCTGTCTATAAAAAATCGTATGTTCCTCAACTACTTACTTAGAACGATAAGCAAAAACTCACTTACATTCATATTTAACATTACATTTTATACAAATGAAAGCATAACAGTGTGAACTTGTGAACTTGTGTGTACTTATTGCTTATATATTATGATATATTTATGGCGCAATTCTGCTTAACACTTTATTTTTCGTTCTTCATAGCATTTCGTCTAGCCAGCATATAAAGTTCATTGCCAGTTTATTGGCAGCTTAAATCATATTTATTACTAGATGATTGGATTACTAAATATTAGTACCACAAGTTAAATGCACGTGTGAAATAGAAAAGATAAGTTTGAGTGAGATTCTCATAAAGTTACTGGGCAACATTCAATCTACTGCTACAAAGCTCAGATGAATATTGTAATTTGATTTTTACAAAATTTTTCAAATAGAATCCTAACAATATTATAAACCACCACTTATGCCCTCGGTGGTATATGTTTTAATGAAATTAAACTCTTAATAATATAATACATATATCATAATATTTTCATTCTATAATTTTTTGGATGCTAATTTTAGGAGTTATCCCAAAATTTAACGGATATTTCCGAATGAATTGTATTAATATCTACGAATGCTCCGTAGCGAGTATGTTTAGTTACAAAATGAAAGAGCTTTTGCATATTTTCAATGTCATTGGATGACAGATAAATCTACCACATTTCTTAGAAATAATTAAAAAAATGTGCTTATAAAAAGGTAATTGTTGTGTTGAGTTTTTCTTAAAAAATAAAAATACATTGTTTCATTAATAATATTTGTTTCCTTATCCACACATTTAAAGATTCTGATAAAATTAATTAAAAATTCATGTTCTATTGTAATTATCCTGAAATTATTTTGAAGCATCTTACTTACGCTGGACTGTAGCCATAGTGTATAGTTATAGGTAAATCAGTTCTGTACATTTTTTTCTAATTAAATTATATAGTACGTTGCTTAGAGCTGCCTTCCTTCTCGCTACATTATGTTGTCATCCATTTTGCTTTTTATTTACGCCCACCAATTATTATAGATTTCTGCAAATGATTAGATTATTGAGTAGGCAGTCAAACGCTCTTTATGTGAATACATTTCCTGCTTTGATTGCTTAACGGAAACTATATACACCATAGTATAGCAATATAGTATAGAAGTTCATATTAAAGTAAAATAATGAGGGTTAGATTCGTGGCTTCCACCGAATTAGTATTGCACAACTAATCAATTTACCATTGGCTTGATTATGATAGATGAGTCTTCGCAATAGGGTGGGACGCAATTGCTTGAAAAGAAACTCAAAATAGCAGACACAGCTAATTTACAAATTGGAATAGGTGGAAGCTATAAATGTAAATATCGGGTTTTACAATAGGGGTGATATCATCATGGGGTGATATATAAAGTGTCGTTTCGGTCATTTTTAATATGTCATAATCTGTCATTTTTTTTCATTGTATTCAGTAATGTTTATAATTTTATCATGTAAGGATATACGCAAGAACAACGTTTACAAATGATTCAATTTTATTATCAAATTCCAATTGCATTTTTTTAATAAAATCATCTTCTCAAATGAACAAAACTGTCGATTCTGGTGCGAAGAAAATTCACAAGTTATTTATGAACAACCATTACATTCACCTTAATTGACAATTATGTACGGTGTTTGGTGTAATCATAGGTCCGTACTTCTTTCGAAATGAAATGAAGCTGGTGACACCATTACTGTCAATGGAGCGCAGTATAGATCGATGATAACCAAGTTTTTATATTGGAAATTGAAAGAAGTTGATCTTGGCAACATCTGATTCTTAGAAGACGGAGCTACGTGCCACATAGCATGTGAAATGCCGAATTATTGCGAGAAAAGTTGGGCGATTTGAAAATTTGAAGAAATTGTGGCATTAAATGGCCTTCAAGAAGTTGTTATTAACACCATTAGACTACTTCTGATGGGGTAATTTGAAGTCATTGATCTTAAGCAATATACCAGACTCTCTTGAAACTTAAGAAGTCAATATTGAACGTTCACGACTTGATTTAGTGAAAAAATTACTCGAAAATGGGTTCATCGAATTCGTTCCTGAAGAAGTCGTGGAGACCATTTGAATAATGTTATATTTAGAAGTTAATTGTATCGTTTGTACTTCATATTAAATAAAATACATTTATATTTTCTTACAAATTTGTGTGTTTAAAAAAAAAAGAAAAAAATACTCATATCACTTCTATTGGAAAGCCCTGTACTACATGTATATATACATATATGTAGATGCATATTTATAATCTGATACTTTTACTCAGTCTATTAATGTAAGTGAATCGTAAAGTAATTATTTATTGTTTAATTTACTTTGGGCAAGAGCTTTATCAATCGTTATGGCAAGACTTATCTCTATCTAGAGAAACCAAGTAACAGTTTTCGATTAATATTTTCAATTAACTAACAATACTGTACAGAATTTATTGAGGTATTATACCTGTAACATACTTACCCTACGGCAATTTATTGCAAAAAACATTTCACACTTCTTTATTAGAGTTACGAGAGAAATAACGTGAATTTTTTTTTATTACAAAAACAAGCTCTTATAAGTACTGGCAGCGAACCTCGTTAAACTGTTGGTTTATCTATCTCAGTAAGTCGTATATATTATTCTCGAATAATTTCTATTGCTTTTTTCACTGAAAGACCCATTCCCTAGCCTGTATATTGACTGCGTGAAGTGGGGGATAAGAGTTTGATCTTTAAGAAAGAAACGATAAAAAACAAAACCAAATGAAAATGTACAACGAAAGTGCATGCAGTAAAAAATCACATATTATGTAATAAGTAGCGTAAATACATATGTATTACCATATTTGATTACACGTGCTAAACTTCATTTCCTCTTTTAAAACCAAAACCGTATCTTATGTGCATCGATAAACTTGCTGCCGCTTCTCACTTTTACATCATTTCTTGTTGTTATTTCTACATCATTTTATATAAAATATATACATATATAAGGGTATATTTATTATATCTGTATATTGTTATACTATGTTATATATTTCCACATATATCATAGAACTTTTAGACAGCAAGTAAATAGTGACAACATCAGCAAGGGACCAATAAAAGTATACTATTTGTATAAACTGAAATATGTGCTTTTATACATATACTTTATAATGTGCGTGTGCTATCCAAATAGCGCTAAACGAAATAAGTATAATGTTAATATGATCATTAATTTATAAAAGCTCAAAAGATATTTGCATCTATGATTTCTGACTTATACTGTGTCCACATGGTCAACTCGGAGGTTTTATTTCAACTTTTCAGTAGAACTGTATTTTCTAGTTGTATTAAAGAAATCTTTTCATAATTGCCGAAAAAATATGATAACAAAATTTTGAACCGAATCAGCGATTTTATATACCACTATTGTATGTTAATTAGGTGAATGCAGTAGAAGTCATTACCATTATTGAGCATACCTAAGACACACCCCGGTGAAAAATTTCTCACAAAATTTCTCAAAAATTATATGCATAATTTTGTTGGTAAATATTTGTATAAAATTCTGTTCTTTTTCACTTACAGTGTCCTCTGATATAATATTGTATTGTGGTGTAACTACACTGGAGCTTACCATTTCGTAAAAGCTGTGGAAAAAATTTCATGTAAGTTAAAATTTCAATTTTCTTTTCGTTATTATAATTCTAACTTATCTATTGGTATATCACTATTTAGACATAAATATAAGAAATATACAAATATTCAATATTAGTAAACTGACGTGGATAGTAATAGCTAGAATTTGACGAAATATTTGACAATCACTATAGTTAGAACTAATTGGGTGGCAAATTAAAAACTGTGATTAGCAAAAAAACAGAGAATAGAAATGGAATTCAAAATATTTTTTGTCTCTCTTTAGCAGTTAGGTTCGGAAACTTAGGCATGCGCCATCATATAATGACTGTTAAAAATTAATTGGCACAAATAATTCACGATAATTTTTATTAAGTAAGGAAAAGTGTTATTCAAAAGCAAAAGTGTAATACAAATATAAAGTATCTAATACTGTGTAAGCCCTGCTTGTTAGTATTATTATGATTCATTTTATATACACAATACTAAATATTTTATTTAAAGATTCCACTCCTTAAAATCATATTTTATATATATATGGTGCATTTAAATAGTATCGAGGATGAAGAGGGTATTTAAAATATGTTAATAAAACAATTAGGTAATGGCTAAAAGAATTCTACAAGATGTTTCTATGAACATAATAAGAAATATACCAAACTGTTCCAAGGGAGCTTATTTTTATTATATAAGGTATACAAAAGCTTAGACAGAAGATTAGAAAACTTTTTTTTAAAAACTTCCTATGTTTTCAAAGTCCAAGATTTAAGCTGGTTCAATTCACCAATATTCGACATTTTAAATTTGTGTAGTAGCACTTGCTTGTTTTGTGTAAATACTACCTGGGAAGTAATAAGCAGGCCAACACACCGCACAAAATCCTTCCTTTTGTATAAATCTCTTTTTCTTCTCAATTTTCGTGCATTCCACGGTATGTCTTCAGTCTTAACTCTCTTCAGAGTCTAAAATCAAATGAAATCATTGGCCACAATTCATCTGTCGTGTGGCAAAAATTTGTGTATGTAAGTACACGCACAAAGATGTGCTAAATGTAAAAAAAAAAATGTTTACACTGCTTTGTTCATCTTCAAATTATTATATGGAAAATTCAAACTTTATAAGATTTCTGCACATTTTTAAGATAGAGGCATTTCAATGGTGTCTGGCACCCACCGCGTATATGCAACATTCCTAATCGGATTATATTTTGGTGGCAGCAAATGTTGTTCTTTGTATTTTTCCAGGTGTCTTTTAAATACATATATATGTACATACACACCTTTTATCAATTTGTCGTTTTATGGCTTCTAATTTTTAGAAATTTTGTAGAAACAAGAACTGTTGGCAGCTGTTATGATCATTTTCTGTTCTTAATCTATCTTAAAAAGAAATTAAGTACAAAATCTTTTTATACTTTTTTAAATACTGATTAGAAAGGTTTATTAGCTTATATTAATATTCTTAATTCCAATTCAAAGCTTACAAATATATTTAATAATATTCTGAGACATCTATTAACATAATTTGAAAACGCTGCAGGGGCCTTAATTTCATGAAACTATTGCGTGGATCATTGGCATAGATATTCTGAAAATATAATATACACAACATATAATATATAAATTCCTTATGCAAATTTAGTCTTAAACAGAGCTTTGAAACTTAATGCAAAGCACATCGAATTATATATGCTTTGCAAAAACGGGGATAACGCACGAAAATCTTTAAGAAACGTAGAAATATCTAAAGAATAAAAATACAAACATTTGTAAAGTAAATATTTTCGAGAAAGGATCTGTGACGAACCAAAAACCAGAACAAAGAAACTTTTATAGTCAGCCATAGTTTAAGCCAAATCTTATTTTATAGAACGGTACTCAAATTATTAATATTAATTTATATATAATTTCAACAGTAGCTTAATGTCTAGCAGGTGTTTAGATAAATAGCCATTTATTTAAAATATTGCCGACCTTGTTTGCGATGGTAAAACTTTATAGCTTTATTTAGTTTCCCTCCTTTCAAGAACTTACTTTGACTAGCTAAAGTTCTCTTCTACTTGTTAAAATAAATTGAAAGTAAAAAGTACAATCTTAACTGTAGATCGCAAACAATATTATACAAATACAAGAAAATAGTTTAAAACCGTAATTTGGAATACATTTTTTTTAGTATTTCAGTTAAAAACCTTTTCTCTCTTTAAATTGATGAATCATATATATTGTCCTTAAACCGCAACCAGCAAAAAATCATGTATTTATTGAAAATTAAATCTGTTTTTAATTTATGAGCCACCCATACATACTAGCCATGTCAGTGATTCCTGAAAAGTGAATATGTTAGTCAAATTCTCCGTATCCTTTCCACACATTGGTTTTTAAGTACGTATATATGAAATATATACACACTTCTTTGTTTGTAACGTAGATAGGAGGCATGAGTAAAAACACATGTTGTTTTGTTCGCACATGTTTTACGGTTTTCTCAATTTATTTAATGTTATTTCACGCAAAGAGGCATAAAATGAGCTGTGTTATGCTCAACTACTTGTTGCTGGATTTTTCATATATTTTTGCGGACACATATGGTAAATATATTTTTATAGCGAGTCACCAACCGTTAATGAAATGAATATATTAAGAATTCTGTTAAAGTCAAAGAAGTTTTTTTTTTTTAACACGCTTATATTAGCTTGGGTTGTATGTATGCATGTGATGGAATCCTAGAGCTCCATTTTCACTGGTTTCCAGAAGTTATTTTAAATATTTTAAAGGTAATGATTTAATGTTTATATCTTTCAAATCACTACGAGCTGTCAAAATCACGTCATCCCTATTGGTAAACGCTGTGTATAGAGATTATTACATGGCCGCAGAATAATTTTGAAGTGAAACTTCTTTGCGCTGGTTGGGCTGTAATCCCAGTATCGAATAAAACGAAAAAGCTGTCGAAAAGGGGTGGATGGCGCGCGTGGTGGGGCAGTCGGATGGAAGGAGACATGGGAGAGGAACGAAAACGCGACAGATTCGGAGTAATGTTGATGTTAATGTTAATGTTAATGTTAATGTTAATGTTAATGTTAATGTTAATGTTAATGTTAATGTTAATGTTAATGTTAATGTTAATGTTAATGTTAATGTTAATGTTAATGTTAATGTTAATGTTAATGTTAAGTTAATGTTAATGTTAATGTTAATGTTAATGTTAATATTAATGTTAATGTTAATGTTAATATTAATGTTAATGTTAATGTTAATGTTAATGTTAATGTTAATGTTAATGTTAATGTTAATGTTAATGTTAATGTTAATGTTAATGTTAATGTTAATGTTAATGTTAATGTTAATGTTAATGTTAATGTTAATGTTAATGTTAATATTAATGTTAATGTTACGGTGCATTGCTAGTCCATAGCCTGGCTAAGTTAACATAGCTCTCATAAATAATCCTGCATATATATGTGTATTTCTTAATCAAAGTATATATTTTATATTTGGTATTAAAACTTTGCCATACATTTTCTGCTTATGCTCCATTAAAGTTTTCGTAAACATTTTACTCGCCTTTAATGTTGCTCTGAACTCACTCGTACACGAAATTACAATTTTTTTCGGGCCAAATGCCTTCGTAGCGCTTTAAAAAACTTACAAAAATGTAAAAACGTTATGCAGCATCAACTCTTCATATATTTTTATTTGCTTGGCTAGCCATGCTGAAAACAGGCAACAATCTTTGTCAGTTTACTTTGCCAGAAGAACGGAACATTTTTACTTTCCGTTAAAATGTTGCAAAATTTGTAGAGGAATTTGCAAGTGAACAAACTTCACCCACTGAAAAGATGTGAAATATGTACAAGTACAAGTATATACATGCATTTGTGTGAGAGGTGTGAGAAAAATTTTTGCTGGATCATTATTATAAAAATCGTATATTTTCATACTTCAAAATATGTCAATAATTTGCATTGCCTTTAGGTTACATATACAATATTACAGACGAATTTCCATATTCAACTTTCTAAAGTAATAAAGGTAATTAATTTTCGACTGGCATTGACGAATGAGTTTTGGAGGCTAATTACGTATGAGTTTCCTTTCCATCTGCCGCCATAATTGATTAGACACCACTATCTAATATGTGTGCGTAATTTATTATACCTAAATTGTATTTTCGTTAACATGGCTTTATAATAAAGTTAAGAGTTAATAAACGAACACAGTTTTGTGCTCACTTACTTTCTTCTATTTCTAGTTAAATATTAATGTGGTTCTTATTCTTTTATCAAATCCACCTGTTACACATTGTTGACAATTAATGATCTTACTTGAAATAATAATAAAAATGTTGCTTTTAATACCGTGTTGAACTTTTCCTTTTAGTTTAAACGCAACATTTGTATTTTAGTTTTATTTTGCTTTGACTTATCGAAATTGTATGCCAATAAATAAAATAAAAATTTTCCTTTGGTTAGTGGAAATTCAGTAATACATCGAGCAAATACGCATACAACTACAAGTACTACTGTTCTCTATTTTCCAACTTCCAAAACCAAATTGTATTTGCATATTTCGAAGAGAAATCTAACGCTATAAGAGAAACCTTCAAATAATAAAACTGCAGCTTAAATAAATTAGTTTGAAGCAATATTCCGGTATTCATACACACATATATTTCTCGAACAAACACATATACATATGCGTCATATACTTGTACAACATGCAGACGTGCAATGATAAATGGTTGACATATTGCAAAGTACAAGAAGCGAAAAGAGACTTTGGTCAACCGCAAACACTCTGTTAGCAATTTGCCTTTAATTGTTAGCGTTGAGAAAGTAAAAAAGAGGAAATGCCACAAAACTGTGAAAACTATTAAAATGTAAAAAAATTCAGCAAATTTCCGAACTATGCAAATAACACGCGGTTACTTGCAACTAATACGGTATTGCACATATACACTTTCATCTTTCATGGCACGCCACAAGCTATGATCCATTTCAAGGTTCCTTACTTTTGTAAAGAAAAAATGACAAAGAAATTAATTTAAATGGGGAATGTTTATTATCAGTTAAAAGAGCATTATTTGGTATTTATTTTTTGAAGATTAACTCTTTCAAATGTTAACATAATTTTTAAAGAAATATGGACCGATTGTTGCACCGGCCCACAAACCACATCAAACCGTTGTTTTTTCTGGATGAAATGGCAGCTCTTAATGTCTGCAGATTGATCTTCGTACCAAATACAGAAATTTCGCTTGTTTATCATTTTATTACATAGCAATTGAGCCAGAAATGGTCCTAATCGCTGAACAAAGTTTGGCTCGTAAACGTCGGATCTTCTTGGAACTTTTCAAAAGCCCATAGAGCGAAGCGCTGTTACTTGGGGCGGTCGAGCGGCTTCAGTTTGTGCACAAGCTGTATTTTCTACGCTTTTTATTTAAGATTTCGGCATAAAATGCCCCAAGTCGTTCCATATGTCAGTCCGAGTTGCTGCGAACGGCGCAAAATTGACTCTCCATGGTCTTCGTGTACACTCTCAGCTGCGGCCGCTATATTTACATCAAGTTGAGCAAAACATATTCTTAACAGAACTTGAATTTTCGTAATAATGTGGAACAATTTGTAAACGTTGTTCAGGCGTAGATCTTTCCACGATGAAATGCCAAACAATACTGAACAAAAATAACATGACAACTTGACTCGATTCATGCGTGATCTGTCCAAAAGAGGCTATTAAAAAAATTACCTCTACTTGGATCATCCGTTTGTACGTTTGTTACAGACGTCGTCTTGCATTTAGTGTTGAATCTTTCGATAAAATTAATGTTAATATCAATTAATTACTATAGGAAGTTAAATTTGAGAGTTACTGCTAACATACAATTAATAATGATAATGTGACAAAATAACTCTACCTAGAAAAAAAAAAAAAAATTTAGTTGCTCAACAAATAAAAGCACTCAGGTAGAAGCCATCCCAAATATGCAGCAGCTAACGTAGTGTGAAATTAAAAATCATGCAAACCAGGATGTTCAGATCATTAAGCATACACCTTGTCACCGAAATCTGCTTCCGCTTATGTGAATTTGATTTTACTAGCATTCAAAGAATAAATTAAAATCTTTCGTCTTGTGTGACAAAGAGAAAAATAGATAGCTGACCTACAGCCTCTGGAATATTATTTCTTATCTAAAAACGCACAAGCACCAGACGCCTTCGCTTTCTATATGCAAAAACTTGAGTTATGAGGTGCAAAGTAGTATTTCGTGTATGACTTTATGGATTTATTACATAAAATGCAAATAAGTTTATATGAATATATATGCAAAAGCAGGCACGTGTTACAATTTATTTTTAATCACTGGTGGTGCTTGATCATATATTGTAAGCAAAAAAATACGCATGTAGGTGTTGACGTTTATGTGATAGCACAGAAACACTGAGAATATTGTGCAAATATCACTTTAATAAATCTAGCCATCTATTTATGCTTTAAGTTTATTTATGTCATATACCTTTCCGCATATAAATATGCACTCACTTTGTTTCGATTTTTTGTATTGCTGTATATATATATTGTGAGCAGAAAATTTCCGAAAATTGTAAATAAAACGAAAAATTTTGAACCTTCAGTTCCCTCTGCGAGTTTTCTTTTGCGGTCTCAATCGAGTGGAAACGGCTTCAGCGGAGTGGTAACATGAGTTTTGGAAACAAAAAAAGTCACATTAGGCCAAATCCGGTAATTACGGTGGTTGATCGATGGTATTGAACAATATTATTTATTATATATTATATATTTTTGGTCTTAAAATCGTTGCAAAATTCAGCTCTTTTGGCGCGTCTCATGCCCAAATTATCGGTTCAAATCAAACGAGCTGCTTCACTGCCGATATTTAGCTGACTTGCTATCTCTCTAATACTCTTATAGTAGATAATATTATATAATAGACAGTGCTACCAACTTAACACAAAAATTTATTGAAAAATATTCCGTGCGGCAGTTTAATTGACAATTTCCGGAAACTTTCTGGTCCCAGTGTACATATACTTAATATTGACGACAATCGAGTGAATGAGCAGTTTGCAAACTTCTCACAAATGGCGGTAAACTTTTCTCTATTTCTTTGCCACAGTTGCGTTAATCAATATACCACTATTAGTTAGCGAATATTAAATGTATGTTGGATGTTGAATATTCCAACATAATATATAGAATATAATATAGCGAAGCAATAGCGAATGTTTGCGGTTATTCTGATAGTTATTACCATAGACTTGTGCTGACCAAGGAAATGTCTTATAAAGCTAATCCATCAGTTCCCGTAAAAACTGTCCTACTTCTTTATCTCTCTATTAATTTGGATTAAAAATTTTCTGAAACCATTTTTGAAGCTTCGTTAAAATTACCAAGAAAATCTTAGTGAACAATTCTCTTTATTTGCATTTGCGCCTTGTTTGCCTGACAGAAATCATTAATATGTCTCTAAAGTGATAGAAATATTGTATTTAAATTTAAATTAATTTACTGGTTGGGTAGCTCCTCTGGAGTGTTCATATGTTTTTTATGTTCTAAGCTTTTAGAAAAATTCTGCTTTATTGTATGCTTACCACTATTTTATACATAATTTCTAACAGTTGAGGCTGAGAAACCTCAATCAGGGTTTTTTAGAAATATTATATTAATTTTATTTCTTATGTTTTGTTGTAAAAATTTGATTAGTATTTTTGACGTTAATTGCAAATGTTAATTGCAAATGTTATTAGTTCATTGGACTCCTAAATGGGTAAATCACAAGCCAAAAATATCTAATTCGTAAAGTATCCCTACGGAAAACTAAATGTAAACTCCTTAGTCAAAACTTTTCATTTAGCATACACTTAATAGACACTACCAAGTAGGCTTGTGATTCAAAAATACTGGTTCATTGTCGAATAAAATAAGCTTGAGTGGATCACATTCAAATTTGACGTACTTTACAACGAAAGTGTGAAATTCATACGGGTAGTATTAGACATTGCAATCAAACTTATCTCTGGTGTTTACACAGCTGCTGCAATAAAAGCATTGCCCTTGCTACCGTTGCTGGCACAACTCGGGTAAGCACCACTCTAATATGCACTGTCTCTGGGCTGTTTAGTATTGTTTCGGTTATCATTGGGATTTAGCACCAAGATTCGTATCAGATTGAGACTGTTCACTTATATGTGGTGGGGTTACTTATTCAATACACAGTTTTGGGCCTTAAGACTTTTATTTTAAATCCTTTCAAAATTTTTTAATTTCGCTCTCCTACTTATCATAAATTAAGTGATTTAATTTCTGTAATGTGTATTACATTTTACACTCTTTTTCTTACTTAAAACGATGACAAGAACTTGCCACGCATACCTTTTTTCTTGGTAATTTTTTACACAGTCGGGTATCTACACAAATATTTGCAAGTATGTGTTAAAAAGCAGTAACACTTTATTACATAATAAGCACCAAAATCCTTTAGACATAATATATGTATATTCAGTTAGAAAAATAAATGTGAAAAGAAATGTGCAGAAATTGTGGTCTCTTCCAGATTAGTCACAGCTGGTATAAACGAAAAACCTTTTAACCGAGAACATTAAATTAGTTTTAACAATAAATGCGTACACAATGGGCACTTAGTTGTCAGCAAAAAATTCGCCTTTTCTTACTTAATTTTAAAGTGTTTGAATATGAATTTGTGTTATGTTTACAAGTATTACAAATTTCTCCACTCACAGTATTTGAAAGCTCAAGGTACAATGTAAAACTTATGCATTATTCTTGTTATTTAATTATTCCAGACTATTATTTGTTCGATAGCCAATATATAAGAGTAAAATAAAATTAAAAAAACTAAAACCAAATAGGATTTTAGAACTACTTAAGTCTAAACTTAATCAGACTATACGACTGCAAAGAAAACCAAACAATACAGTTATATTACGCTTTGTGGTGTGTGTTTGTACGGATTTGAGCTATAAATTTACATTTAAATTAAGTGGAATTTGCACTTTGTCTAGCATTCTGTGGAATTTATTCAATGTTTACAAATACACAGCAGATTTCACCTGTAGTCCCCAATTCTTTCGCAGATTTCAAGAATTAGAGTAAATAAAAATGTGTGATATTAGGCTGGGTTATGTGTAAACGTGGTTTTGTTATCAGTTTCAGTTATATTATTTAAGATTAAATACCCAGACTTGATATGTCAGTTGTTGACGTATTCACAGTACGACTTTAAGATTTAGGAACATTTGTGTTATATGCACATAAATAAAATCTGACCATATTATTATATTAAGCCCATATTAGTTTTTCGTTAACATTTTGCAGTCAGGTTTTATGCGCATGCTTTAATATTTGGATTAAAAAAGTTATTTTTCAAACTATTTAAATATTTTTTTGTTAAAAATAGTGGGTTGTAGTAGATGAGATCGACATTTATTCATGTGTAAATTAGTAATTTTTTGGTGGTGCAACTAACTCAGAATATTAAAAAATGTATTTACCAGTCTATGGTTTTGCACGTGTGTTGTTAGGTTTTTGCTTATATGTTTCCATAGTCAATTTAAAAATACATAAATATCCATTACCATAGAGCTTTTGCAGAGATGCGATATGCTCACATCATCAGTCTTCAAATTGTATGTGTATGTTATGAAAGCTTAATACTGCTCTACAACATTTTTAGAAAATTTTTGACTTGAACCTTATAGTTAACTAGTTAAAGTATTTATTTTTATATAAAAAATATTGCTTTTATGTGACTATCCATGCAGTCACGGATAACATTATTTGTTTAGGGCTCTGTCGCCATGAAAGTTTAAAAATTTGGCAAAGCAGTCTATCAAAAAACTATTCATCATATTTATGGGAAACTTAGTGAGAAAATTAGCTAAATGACTTTATAATATATTATATGTAAACCGTCATTATTGTAAGAATATATATTTTAGAAAACAGTTTGTACATACTTTACTGAAAATCGTAAACTCCGCTCAATATCGAACTTGTGTCAATTTATAAAGTCTACTTTGTTTATAAATAATATTTGAGTAAAATTTGTATTTACTTGGACGGTAATTCCAGATTTCTTAAATTATATTGAAGTTACTTATCCTCTTTGCGTAACCTGTTGACCCAACAGTAAATTTTTTTAAATACACAAAGTCGAGTTTTTTAATTTTATTTTATTAAGATGTCAAACCATCTCAAATACCATATTACTAATTTCAATTAATATTTACAATACATATACAAGTATACTACCACATTCAATTTCACTCAAACTTGGTCTAAAATGTCTAATAGTCATTTACTTATGTGATATATATATATATAATATATATATTATACATAGTATATTTGTATTGCATCAAATGCTTCCACGAAATTTATGTGATAAATTCTATAAACTCATGCGTCTAATTTGTTGTCCAATTTCTTGCAACTCACGCCTTAATAGCCATGTAAACATTACTTGGATTCTGCCCAGGTAAAAATTTAGTTAAGCACATCCTTAAGATTCTGCATTCTGCAAAACAAAACAAGAACAAAAAAAGATTACCCATTAAAAGTTATATTATTATATCTAGGTATACCTATATTCAATCTTTCTGAATCATTCTAAATTTCTTAAGTTTATTAAATTAAAAACTAGTATTTTTAGATATTTTTGAACATCTCCGCAGTTCTTTATCTCTTAATTTCCTTTGTATCTATGTCATCAAAATTTGTATACTTATTTTTACGAATATAAAATAATAGCCAACTTATTTTGAATTTGGCAATTTTAATGATCATTTGGAAATTTCCAAAATTTGACGCGCTCTAAGTAAATAAGACAAGTTCGTTAAACACTTGTGTTTATAAAGGGGTCTTCAACAAAAATATGGTTACCTTCATTGATGCACCTCAGAAATAATCACATATGCAGGTGTTCATTTAACAACAATGTCTAATTCCATTTCGAATAGATTTTCCTGCAGGAAATTCCACGATTTGTAAGATTTGTAAACATATTTGTGAATATATTGATAACAACACAAAGCAGTATAGATTTGTTCTTATGCTCTTACACGATTATCAATAAATAGCGCAATAGCGCCTATAGCGAAGGAAGTACAGTTAATAAATACATATGCTAATTCTCAACAACTATTTGAGTGTACAAGTATTTGTGTATTTTAAGCCACCAGAGTATGCTTCTTCTTATACTTTTTTTCTTAATTGAATACGCTTGTGTATATCCGGGAGTACAGCTTTATTTGCCCACCGTATTAATTTGTGGGCTCAAATTTGGATTACTGAAATTTTTGTTTTCTACTTGCATTTTTCATGCTTGTGCCTTTTCCCCCTCTTGAACGAACCGAATTTAATTATTAAGTTGCTAAGTGATTTTGGTATTTTTAAAAGTGAATTCAGGCACTTATTAGAGCAGTAATTAAGTGAATAGAACTGGATGTAATTTGTTTAATGAGAACCAGTACTTATGGTATATTTCACTTCAAAGGTATTTTGGGTTGATAAATTTCATCTCTGATTGGTATACAAAAAAAAAGTTTTGACGTTAACATTAACCCCTCCCATAGTTTTGTATTTTCTTCATTTCCTCACTAAACTTCTTTTCTAACTGTCTGTAATGCAAAACCGTCTGCAAAATTATTCATTCGTATTTCAAGTGAAAACTTGAAGCAATTGTGATGAAGATGCGTCTTAAGGGAATTGCAATATTCAGAATTGCCGCATGATTGTTGCTCACTCTGACGTATGAGCAACATCTTGTGCTCTGCTTTCAGTAATCATTTGTGCATAATTTATGTCTAAATTTGTGTGCTTGACTAAGCGATGGTGATGACTTAGACGTTAAGAAAAAAGTTTTGGAAATCACGACAATTTGAAAATACATGATATATATATATGTGATTCAATCGTTACAAGAATCGCTTTCACCACTTCACTAAAATTGGCACTAATTTCATTGTAGTGTATGTGATTTCAATTATTTCAGCTGTTAAACTAATTATTCACATTCATATTTTATTTAAAATTTCACATAAAGCAAACTAAAAACCACAAAAACCTATTTGCAACATAATTAGCCACTGAAACTAACTACACATCTCTTGTTATTATTTCACCACCTACGCACCTACTTTTAATAATAATCCAGCAACGAAATACTAACCAGACTACAGTGATGTGTCTAAAATTGGATTGAAAATGCAATTTCAGTTACAATCACATCTTTCTGTGCCAAACATCCTCAATAAATCACTCATATTCGCATTTACAGCGGTCGAACAACCTTCAAAGAGCACTACAATGGCAGGAAATTGTAAATCTGACAAAGTCAACGCCTACGAAAGGCATGTGTGTTACCTCACAATCACTAGGGTGAAGTTAGTTTAAACCTCAGGTAGTTATATTGCAAATTTATTTTTGTGGTTTTGTTTTCATATTGCATTTTGCGCCTGTGAACTTTTAATGTCATGTGGGAGTGATAAAGTCCTCATCGCTTAGGTTATTGTAAGAGTTGATATATGGATTTGACTGATATAAGTTGCACTTAACATCAATTTGTTATTACAATTATAATTGTGCAACTATCTAAATTATGTCAACTGTATTTTTTTAAACATTTACATAAGCAAAATAATTTAGTATTGATGTAGTGACAAGTGTGCTATCTGAAATCACTAGATCAAACAAGTATTTTGCCTGTAGAAGTGTAAGTGATTGCATAAAAATAATTATTACAGTAATAAAAAGTTTGTACTTGGAACAGCTTTAAAAGCCTGTGCGAACAGGACGTACCTTAGAATTTACTTTTCTTTTTTCTTACACACTCTATTGTAACAATTCATATTTCGCAAGAATAAATGACACATAATATAATAATAATAATTTTATGAAGGTAAGCCTTTTTCCTATTTAGTCTTTGTGCTCTTCATAACTTATAAAAAGCACATAAATTTACCTACATGTATCGTAAAATTTGAAGCTCTATTATATAGGGATTTTGAAAGTGTAAATATAAAAGTTTAGTGCTGAAATTTATGACACCAATGATCGGTTTTAAAAATGTGTATGTTGTGAATAAGATAAAGGACATAAAAATAAATCTGCAAGTTAAATTTTTTTTAGAGAGTTCATAGTATATGTTGATTATTGCATAGTATATGCTTTTCTATGGTAAACAAGCAAAAAAAGTATCGCTTATTAGCAAAAATTTTTATTTTTATTACGCGCGTTCTTCATTTATCCACACTGTATCAACAAAATCCATGTGTAGTCGTGTAGTGTGGGAAATTGTTGCTTTTGTATCGTAAACCCGCAATTGCCACAAACCATAAAATTTGTTAGCATCGTTCGCTGAGTGTGTTTGTTAAGCAATCCGCTATTGTGCAAACAAGAGTGGTGCGGTACTTTTACACGTTTTATTGGCTTTTCTTAAAATTTTGCTTATATGTGCTTTATCTATGCGCATGCGATTCTTCTGCACGCTACCTTTTTGTTTCTATGGTCGATAATTTATGCTAATTTTAAAATGTACTCAGCTGGAGCTTACTTTGTCTTGCAGCTTTCTTCATTTTTTCCAACTTTTCGCCAGTTTTATCGCCATGTGCACTTAGTTTAGGTTACTTGACCTTTTCGGTGTTCATCTAACTTTGACCGCTTTGAAAAGTTTCGCATCTCCAAATAATAAAAATAATGTTCCATTAGTAAAAAATGAATATTAAGAATTTTTTTTCATTTTCAATTTCAAAAGCCTGATGCAGGAAAAATTTGAAAATTAACATTTTGTAATAAATGTTTTTTTTTTGGTAGCGGTACAGTATGGGGAGCTAAAATTACATATGTATGTACGAGTATGTAGGCTAGTTTAAGAAATACATTTATCTATCTATAAAATCAGCTTTCTACAACCAACCCCTTCTGTGAGATAATAATTCGAACGCCAAAATTACTATACTTCATATGTAAGTTAATTTTTTCTTCGCGAAGAAGTTCAAAAAAAAAAAATAAATAAACACCAAATGGTTTTAGGTTTTTATCACCTTTTTTTATTTATTCCAAATAGCAACTGAACAACTTATTCTTACAACTACCCTATATAGCTGTGTAGTTTAGCAAACAAATTGGTGCATCCGAAGTTGGCAATTCGGCGCGTGCAGGAAATTGTGTAATCGCATCGTATTTACATTTTGTATATTTGCATTTTTCAAGAATTTGGCAAGAACAACAAATTTATCAATATAATTGCTGTTAACTTGTATATACATACATATGTATGTGGAGGTATGTGCAGCAATCGGCTGTTATTAGTCATCCATTCTATTAAAACATTCTATGGATGGTTGATGGCGAATGCAAAGTGCTCTCATATACGTTTATATTTGTATTTGCATATATATGTAAGTATATCAATACAATTGCCTAACTAGAACTAAGAATCTTCGTTATGTTTAATTAAAACAACCTTCGCATTGCACATTACGCATTTGTGAGCTCCGTTATAGTATGATAAATTAAAATTTTGGAATTGTAATTTTGCTAAGAATGCATATTTGAAATAACGTGCAAACGTAAAACCCCAGTATGTTTAATTCTGAAGCTTAGCACGAACTAATTGTGAAATTATTCCATTTGCCTAGTATTTTAGTGCAATTATTATAATTAAACGTAGTAGGCCTCTGAAGAGATGGTATTTGTAGTACAGCACACTTCTCTCTTCTTCTCTTATTTGCGTTAATAACAATTATATATTCGTATGTAAATCAACTACCACTTTCTAAATGTATATCCTCCTTAAAAAAATTCAAATTCTGTAGACTTGTGAAATGTCTTAAATTCAACTAGTTCGAGTGAGAAAAACAAATGACCTTTTGTAATCGGTTATTTGCCTTTTTAAGCACATCATTATTAGTATAACTTATTTAAACAAATCCAATACCCTGTTAATTTCTTAGAACAAGTTAATTAACAGCTTATCTGATTTATAAGTATTAAGTGAGAAGATATATGCATACAATTGATTTAGGGGAACTATAATAATAGCAAGAACTTTCTAAAGTCGAAATAAAAGAAAAGCTCGTATGGATTTGTGCCAAGAGAAATTAAAGAGAAAGCAATAGCAATAAATTTTGAATACAAAAGCTTTTGGTGATAATCCTTAAAAGATAATACATATACAAGTATATACATACATGTATATAATATAAGAAAGCATCTGACTGTTAGGAATTTATAAGTAATATGTAGTATAAATCTACAATGAAAGAAAAGCTAAAACATTACAGATGGTAATCTTAAGTGTAAAATAAATTTCGACTTTCATTCGTTTTGTGCTGGTGTTAAATTGTTTCACTATTTGAAAAGGATACACATCAATATTAGTAATCTTTTTAATATCTATTTCTAAAAATTAGTAGTTTATTATGTTTATATTTGATTATTTTGAAACTTCAAGCTTAATAGATCTACACTGAAAGCAGTAAGTCTAAAATTCTATATTGTTTGGTATTTCATTATCAATAAAAAAATAGCCATTCAATTGCAGTCCACCTATTGTGGAAAATATAAATTTCGTCTGCGCGTTATAATGCTTTTATACATTTATATTTGTATAGGAAGTAGGTTAATTTTCTACGCAAAGAGCGATCAACCTTCCTTTGATATATTTTATTGCATAGGCACGAAAGAGTAAATTGAAATTTAATTTTAATTTCAGGTGGAAGCAAATGTGGTTCACGCAACTAACCTAAGTCTCAATAAATAAAAAGAACATTAAAGAGAAGAGCATTTATGCTTTTGACGCTTTTCCAATTTGTATTAAGTCGTTTATTTTTTGACGGAGCCGTATGCATTTTCATACTCTCGCAATATGTTGCTACAGAGAGTATAATAGTTTTGTTCGCCTAACGATTGTTTGTATCACCTAAAACTAATCGAATTAGATATAGGGTTATATACATATATATAAGTGATCAGGATGAAGAGACGACTTGAAATCCGGGTAACTGTCTGTCCGTCCGTCCGTCCGCCAAGCTGTAACTTGAGTAAAAATTGAAATATCTTTATGAAGCTTGGTACACATGTTTCTTGGTACCGCAAGACGGTTGGTATTGCAGATGGGCGTAATCGGACCACCGCCACGCCCACAAAATGCCATTAATCAAAAACAAATAAATTATAACCATAACTAAGCTCCACAATAAGATATAAGACTGTTATTTGATATACAGGATTACATTAGGGAGGGGCATTTGCAGTTAGAAAATTTTTCAAAAAGTGGGCGTGGTCCTGCACTTTTTTTTTGTTTGCTTGACTTTGATTACAATTTTAGTTTGCGGTTTATTATGTCAAATACTGCTTTCTACTTCCAAACTCTACTTCATTTAACTGCCTTTTATAAGGTAACTGATAGTTTCTCTCTTCCTTTTTGCGTTACTCATTAATAGTTGTGTATATGTAGAATGTGGTTGCGGTATAATTAAAAAACTGCAACAGTGTAAGGTATGCTAGCACATACTATACACATGTAGTATGTTCCACTGGCTGAACTCTAAAATTTTTGTATGTATATAATTAGAGGGACATGATATTGACATTTTCGTAATGCGCTTAGCGGGAATTTTAATGCAATTAAAAGATGTCAAAAGATTACATCAGTTCATGGAAATTATAATATGTAACCTCGTGTGAGTGCAAACATGCATTATGGTTTGACTATATGAGAAGAAATTTTTTAGTTTATAAATATATTTTTTTCTGACAATCTTTTTTAAAGCAAATTTACTTCTAAGTATAGTGGCGCATGCACAGACTGAATGAACCTTTGGATGTAGCAAACACTTGATTGTTATTCAGTGGTTAATATAATTATTTGTTCCTATTCAAACCCAACAATAATTAAACACAAAATATTTTAAGGACTAGTTTGACCCTAAAGATCATAAATGTACTATTTCTAAAAGGCTTTAGGCACTTATGTTACGCTTTCATAAATATTTAAATAACTTTCATAGTTATTCATAGTAATATTTCCTGACAGTAGTTTAATCACCCTGACAGTGATGCCAAGGCCAAGAAAAGTTGGCTTTGCTCAGCTCTGCTCTTTGAATCTCTCGTTTTACATTTTTCACACTTTAAACACATTCACATTTTGTTCAAAAGAGTTTCATCTGCAGTTAAATAAAACATTGAGCGTAAAACACTTTTGATCTTTTAGCTACTTTATGCCTCTGCAAAAGACCCCAAAACTTATAGAAATTTATGTAATGGTGACGAATCTGACACTTTTTATAAGTTACTGCTCTTCGCATGAACTTGCATTTCTTCTTCATATACCTATGATGGCATACACACATATTATGACATGACTCTGGAAGATAATCAAAGATTTTTTCAAAATATTAGGAAAACGTTATAAACATAAACTATGTGTTGGCTGCTTTGAGGGGTTATATACAGTTAGAAGGGCGAAAGTGAATTTTCCAGAAGTTTTTCTGAGAAAACTTTTAAATTTTCCATGATCCAAAAATTTATACACATATTAATTATGGTATGTTTTAGGACTAAGTACTAGTAAAAATACTTATTTGGACAACAGCTACAACTGATCTACGGGAGCTTTTCTCAAAAAAGACGTTTTGCGGCGACCACTATATCACTGAAATGGATCATCTGAAATTCAAAAACCAAACAGAATTCGTTAAAGAAATGCTTAATTTAGTAATTTTTCTAAGATATAAGTAAATAAAATTTTTTGAAAAAAGGGCGGTTTCTAAAAAACAAAAATATTTATCGAAAAATCTTCGATTAATTACTAAAAAATATATTTAAGAAGCTCGTGTTAAAATTTGAGACTAATCCGTTTAGCTGTTTTCGAATAATGTTGGTCACCGACTTTGAAAGCACCATTCTGAGAAAAACGCGTTTAAATTTTGGAAGGCCCTTTACACTTTACTCCGGCCTTGTACTTACAAGCACTCTGAAACGCCTTTTCAAATTTTCGTGTAACTTCGAAAACATTCACCGAAACGATATAAAATTTTAAAATTTTTTTACATTAAGAAAAAATTAAAAAAAATAAATCGATTTTTTGAAAATTCTAACAGTATGTAACCCCTTGATTTTAGTAAGTTAACTTTGACCTTCAAG
This sequence comes from Bactrocera oleae, assembly GCF_042242935.1. Taxonomy (NCBI): domain Eukaryota; kingdom Metazoa; phylum Arthropoda; class Insecta; order Diptera; family Tephritidae; genus Bactrocera; species Bactrocera oleae. Next base: position 58,758,455 of record NC_091539.1, read on the forward strand.
CTTTATATGTTTGTATGTCAAGAAATATTACGACTATACAATATATACTTGTACATATGTTATATCTATTTGAGTGAACATTTGCTATTATAGCTCTAGTTTTAGGTGAAATTTTACAATCCTTAAGATATTTATGAAGCAAAGTAATCCTTGAAAAACGGGCCGGATTTTTCATTAGTATGAATTTTATAATTCTTGCGTAAACTGAAATCTAAAGTTAACATTTTTCTTTTTGTTTTAGATCCGTCTAGGAGTAATGAAAAAATTGGCATTGATATTCCTCTAGGTTTAAAAGTAAAGTAAAAATAGTTTGTCTATCTAATGTGTCTGTATAGAAGAGTGTAAACTATATCAAATAAAACAAAAGTTTCTAATAGTTTTAGGGAACTCCAAAAGTATAGACACTTATACAGATGTACACACATACATATGCCAATAAATATTACAATACTCATACCTCTTACAATTGAACAAGAAAACTCACACACATCCAAAAATGGTATTTCCAACAACTTATGAACACATATAGCTTCTATAGATATCTGCAAGTCGCATAAATTCACTTCTATTTTACGACATACGTACACATTAACCGTTTACATTTATTCACCCAATATGATGGCTTTTGTATTGATTTCCATAATTTATTGAATCAGTTTTAGATTTCAACTGTGATTATCTGTATTGCAAAAGAGCTAAGAAATATTCTTGATTGATATATGTATGTAAATAAATTGTCATGTTTATTTACAATGTGAGCATATGATGCTGAATATGATAGTTAAATGCCACTTTAGAAGAAATATATCTTGACTTAGGCGGAAAATTCAGGTTTATGGTTATTGATCTTACGCACTCTTCTGACAACTGAGAAATGAAATATTATTGTCAGTGTGTAATATTTTATGTGCTTTTGCTCTTTCAATCACGCTCTTGACTAAGCTCGCATTTTTGCTTTAAATTACTTTTGTCAGGTCATGCATACTTATATATCTCAGCCAGGCATCAATTGACATCCATATAATGGTACGCAATCAATCTTAGTCAAATTGTGATCGTTTTTATTTTTAAAATGTGAATTAAAGTAAAGAAAAAGTTAATTAATCCAATGTTTTTTAATCTTGGCTGGCTATAAGACCATACTGTTATGGCCACAAAACCAAATTAAAAGTGAACTTTATTTTAAAAAGTTGCAAAGTATTTGTAATAAAGTGAAAAAGTCTACGAATTAAAAAAAAAACCAACGTGGCATTAAAATCGAATCAACTGGCTAGCAGTTGAACGAGAGAAACTCGCTAATACATGTGGGTGTTTGTGTCATTAAACTAGGAACAGCGCTAAGAAGAAACAGGCAATGATCCGCATTATATAAACGCACAGTATGTCATAGCAGATTGATTTCTAGACTTGGTATTCCGGCGTTTATATTTTTTAATTTCCAATAATTGTGATATTTTTGTGCTGAAACAGGGCAGCACGATTTAAAAATGCTCGCTGAATTTTTTAACAGTGATGTGAAGACGTAATGTAGTTGTATCAATTTATAACTTTTTAGAGCAGAACACAGTTTGAAATAAAAAAATGGGTGGGCTAATAGCTTGCATTCCATATGTGTATCACTCATATTATTTACAATACCATTGCGCTCATAAAACAAAATGGACTAAATTTCGGTCTTTAAGTCAACACGTGAACCTGCACATACGAATTAGCGTGTTCGTTGGCAGTATATCACTTGCAAAAGTAAAAAGAGAGAAGTTGTATTAATAAACATGATAAGCTCCACAATGCATTCGCTCGTTTGACATGTCGTATACGTAACCTTGTATTTTGCGCATGTTAGTCATGCATGATGATTAAATAATCTGATGTACTTTCATTTATACGTTTAGGCTGCTAAGCGAATGCACGCAAATATGAAATTTTATTAGTTCACAGCCCAATATATATTACATAATTATACATATGCACGAAATTATTAGCTAACATATTAAATTGTGCTTATTGTGATTTTCTTTTTTGTAAAAATAATAAATGTTTAGTTTTGAAAAAAAAATATCTCATTAATTAAGGATGCATAACCTTTATTAAAATCAATTGATTTATATATATATTATTAATTTCTTGTGTGTAATAACTAGAAAGCTTATATCTATGGAAATAGCTGCAACAATGCCAAAAATCATAATTTTTCTCATCATCTAAGACCATCTCAACTAGTCCAAAAATCCTGCCCAATTCTTACATCACTCAACCACTTCAAAAGCTACTAATTATTATTACTATTAAATAATTTTTTCTTCATTTTTCTTTTAATATTTGAAATATATCTTTACTTATATAACAATCAAAAGTATCAGTCGAATGAGGTTGATAAACTTTATACACGATTGCCAATAAAGTATACCGTTCCATAATTAAATTTGTAATCTAATAGTTTACGCAAATTGCCAAGCGATAAGAACAACACGTGTAGTACAATTTGGTGTAAGTTAAATTAAATCTGAGACAATAAATTAGGAAATTGCAAATTATACAACACCGCAAGAGCGCATCGCATTGTCACTAAGGCAATCACACCAATTTTATAGCCCAGCTTAGATGCTATAATGCACGAAAGCAAGAAACTATTCGCCACTGCACGTAGAGGCTATATTAAACATACAGCTTCCACTTTGACGATGTTATTTTTGCTCATATTAGGTTGGCATACCCTCTGCTCGCAGCACATAAACTTTTATCATTTGCTACGGTTGTATACGTATACTTGATTGGCATTTCGTCAGTGAGCTTTGGTAACTTTCCACCGCCTACAACTTTTGCATACCTTTGCCTTTTAATTATCTATAGACTAAGAAAGAATATGAGCCAAAAATAAATGAGGAAGCATTGTTCATGTGTACATATATGCTCAAAGGGCACCTTAGTAATTTGCGTTTTTCTTTTACTAAAGCTGCTTTATTAGTGTCAGTTTCACCTCATACTTTTAGCGGAAAATTCTATTCATTAAGAAGAATACTGATTCCTCGTTAATTAATTTTCGTTTGCTTTATAATAGGGAAGTGTCATTTGATAGCTTTTTTTGTGTTAATAACGTTTGCTCTCTTTGCCCTTACATAAGTGCCGAAGCACTTCGTTCAGATGCTGATTCCAAACTGTTTTGCAGGGTAAGAAAGAAGAAAGTTAGCTTTATATTTGTACCAATTCCTAACCGCAAGTACTAATTAAAATAATATAGCCCTCTGATTTAGAATCCCATTACATATTTGACAAATTGGTAAATAATGTAAGTGATTCTCATACAACACACAGTATATACAATAAACACATAAACACTCGTCAGAGCTTATTTTGAAAGTAATATTTTCATTACTTTCATACAACGCTTCCATTTACGGTGGCTTCTGTTTGAATAGACTTTTTGTTTGTAGTACCTTGTTGTTTGAAAATATTTCAATAATATTGACGTTTAGATATTTAGATTTAAATTATACAGGTTTATTGAAAAGTTTTTGCGCTCGAAATGAAAAAACACTGTTTTAGATACGAAATTTATTTTTTATTCAATATAATCTCCCTTAACTTCAATACACTTATTCCAATGATCCTCCAATAATTTTATGCCATCCCTATAACGACTTTCCGGAAGCTCTGCAAAATACCCGTCTACCGCTGTAATAGCTTCTCCATTCGACGAAAAACGCTTTCCACGAAGGAACCGTTTCAGGTTTCTGAAGAGGTAGTAGTCGCTGGGAGCCAAATCTGGTTAATACGTTGGATGCTCAAGCAATTCATACTTTAATTCGATATATTTTGTCATAGTTAAAACACCATTGTGGGCAGGTGCATTGTTTTGATGAAAAATTATGTTTTTGTGCAGCAAACCAGGTCTTTGTCGAGAATTTTTTCATCCAGCTGTTTCAAAAGGCTGCAATAATATTCAGAGCGAATTGTTTTTTCTTTCTGCAGATAATCAATCAATAAAATTACATTTGCATCCCAAAAAACTGATGCCACAACCTTCTTTGCTGATCGTTGTGAGTTCATTTGCTTTGGAGCTGAACAACCAACTTCAATCCCCTGTAAACGTCCTTGTTTCAATTAAGGATCATCCATAGTTCGATCCAAGTCTCATCCATAGTTATAAAACGACGCAAAAAATCGGTTGCATTCTGCTAAAAATGTTCCAAATTATGCTGAGGAATTTGATTTCGATTCAGTTTTTGTTGAATTGTTAATATGTGCGACACTAACTTTCCAAACAGCTGTTTCTTATATAATACTCCATGTAATATAGAAAGTAATCGTTCGTCTGAGATGCTTATAACATTAGCAATTTCACGCTTAGTCAAACTTGGTTCTTCACTAACAATATTATGAACTTGCTCAATGATTTCTGGTGTGGTTGCGGTTTTTGGTGGTTCTTCCTGTGGATCGCCTTCAAGTCTAGTACGACCACCTTTAAATTCACCAGCCTAAAATTCAACGTAATGTTTTGAAGGTGAGGACTCCTTATACACTTCTTACAATTGTTCATCAATTTCCTTTCCTTTAAACCTTTCAAAACAAAGAATCTAATTCAATAATGTGCGATATTAAATACTCTGACACGTAAATTTTAAATAACTTTTAAACTAAGAATTAATTGACAGAATGACTCGTAACTTTGTATGTGTTCTCACAACGGATGTACCAACTTGAGAAAATAGTGCTATTTATTCATTCGAACTCATCATCTGACTTTTGCATTTCTTTTCATACGCCTCTACTATGCTTCTAAGGCCACTTTATGCTTCCTTATTTGTGCTGTTTGCAAGTGACCGCAAGCCTGCTTCATTCATAAACTTGATTTTACTCCATTATTTTTTTGGAGGGCTTAATTTTTTCTTTTGTCACTTTTGGCTGGCCAATTTTTTGCGATAAGCGTCAGACCTTTTTTTTTTACTATTTTTTGCAATACCATAAAGTAAAAGAGTCGGAAGCGAAAAAAATATTTTTATATACATAAAAGATGAGAATGACGTATCAAGTTAATAGAAACAAAAGCTATTCACCTAGGAGAAAACTGAATTTTATATAAATTGTAAAAAAAAAACAAGTATTCGCTTATTTAATGATGTTATGGCCAGAAGATTTTTTATTTATCTAGCTTATATGTTTTTATATTTTTAATAGCTTTAAATATACTCTAAGCATTTTGCATGCTTTTAAGACTGCTTAGCCAAATACATATTTTGTATTTCACACGTTTGTAGTTTTCATATTAACATCGCGGTGGCGCACACCTTTCCTGCAATTTCGCTTGTAAGTAGCCTAATTGTCTTTCTTATTTATCAATATACCTCACGCTTCTTCTATGACACTTAGTTTATTAAATTCTTAAATTTTATATCTAATAACACTCATGTTATCTGTTATGGGAGCATGCTGGTTTAATAATGCTTTGTGTTTATATTTTATAATTTGCACACTCATTTATGCTATACGCCTTAATGTACCGTAAATGCCTAGTGACCAACCGCCACAAATGATTTGCAGCAACGCATGTATAGTCAAAACTATCAGGTGAAGAGGCAAGTACACAGCGTGTGTAAACTAAAGGAGCGAGCTGAAAACCAATTCAGATGAAAACAAATAACCATAATTGCTGGTAGCGGCAATAGCGGAATGCCTGGAGAAAACGTTTAACGAAAGCAAATTGTCTAGCTAGAGCGCACAATATGCTGTAATGTGGGTCACTGTTACGACCACTTAGCAAAATGAGAAAAGTAGCAGATGGGGTATATTTTTATTTTTGCGTTAAAGTGAAAAAAATTTTCAGCGCTAAGCTATTTTCGAACGTATGTAAATTTAAAATTGAGCCAGTAACTCTTAAAGGTGTTATGAATGCATCTACAGATTACCATTTTATTGCAGCAAATAGCAGTCTAAGAAAACTTTTTACAATATTTCTGATTATTTTCAAAATGTATTGTTTAAGTTAGGTAAGCCTCCCCCTTACATACCATACACACCACTCTACTTTCGAAAAAACTAGCGCCCTTTAATACAAAACACCACACTTAAGCACGCCACTATAACACCTCACCGGATATCACCACTTTCAACAAAACTTCACCATAGAAGGCAGCACCACACACGATGGCACCCCACACTCCCAACTAACAAAATTTTAATGGATCATCTTCCTTGACCACATTCGATACGAAAGCGGTTCAGCGCGCTACCTTCATTCGATGCGATTCTACATGCAGTCGAGAAGAATTCAATGGGGCACCGATACCTTGCGCTTCTGACTCGTTCGCCAGCAGTTTCTCGCCGCCCCGCACGCCCGTCATTCCTTTATTAATTTACATAAACTTTATTATTATTATTTTACATAAATTTGTCTTAAAATTTTTATTTATACATTATTCTAAACGGATACTTTTTTATTCAAGTTTAAATAATATAATAACCCAATAAATTAGGTACCAAAATAAGTATGCATAATCAAAATTTGAGTTGTTTCGTCTAGAATTCAAAACAAGCAATGTTATGCTTTTTCAATATCAAATGCCCTACTTTTAGTAGTCATGTGCTTTTCTTATTCCAAAAAATTTTATGAGTTAGCAATCTGTAATACCACATCATTCCAACATCTCGCCTATTTGGCGGAATTTTGAGGTTCAAATTACTAAACGAGCTCTTACACTGCCAAAATTGAGTAAGAAAATTATGAATTTTTAAATTTTGTCGTTGATTTGTGAACCTAATACTCAGCGAGTAGTAGTAAAGTTGAGTATAGTGAAAATATAAAGTGTAAACAGCTAAAACAGCTTGATTAAACATGCGCCTCCTTGCACCACTTATAATAATATCCTATATTGATCTTAACCACCACTCTGTGGTATGAAACTGTCACTACTGGCAATAAAAATCGTATTAAATACCTTTCACATTCACTTAAGAATTTTTGCAAATATTTGTATGTGTGTGTGTGCCAGTGCGGGGAAAAATGCTATGCGAAAAATGTTTAGCGCATGCCAGATTTCTATGCACACACGTACAATACTCGAACAAGTGTACTACACTACATAAACATTTCGTACATATGTGCGTTTTTTAAACTATTAATAAAAGTCGATATTGTGGGGTAAACTGTCATACCCGTGCAACTTTGCTGTCTGTGTGCAACCCACAGTATTAACTATCTTGTATATAAAACATAAATACGTCTTTGTGTGAGTGAGCATTTTATTAGCTTCTTTTAACTGCGTGCGCATTTGTTGTTTATCAACTATTGCCAGTGGGCAGAACTCTTCCGTGTTCTCCCTATTCTAAAACTTTTAATTTTATGCTATTGATATATGTTTGGAAAGACATATAAAATGTACATATGTACAAGTATTCCAAATATTTTGGTATTTTAACAAAAGAGCATATATCAAGGTATTTATTATTAGCTTGAATTTTCTTTCTATATCTCCGAAAAGGAAGTAGTCTTCTTTTGCCACTTTTTTTGCTTTTCTACAAAACATCATAAATTCATGTGCTGTACGCAGTATACAAAGAAACCGTGTTAAGTAGGGGTGAACCGTGTTAATCAATCACTTATTTTAACTAAATTTGCATATGAAGATATAATTAATTCTGAAATATTTTTGAATGGGTATGACTCAAAGAATTTAAGTTCTGAAAGTCTGTTAAGTAAAAATGAACGGAAAGTGGTAGTAAACAATTGAGTTTGTGCTACAAGGCAAGCATAAACTCCAAATTTTACAATACTTAAATGAATACTAAAATTTATAATCTTTTAGGATTTCCCACAACTTAAAGTAAATATACAAAACACAAAATCAAATTTAAAATAATTATATTGTAACTACTTCAGAATAATTGTGCCTAAAAGCACTATATTACTCGCTAAATAAATTTAATATTAATGTGTATATATTTTTTCATGAACTAATATGTTATAAAAAGCCTGCATTATTTTGGTCTTTTCATACTAAAAATCCTTCGCAAACAATTTATTTTCTTGTTTGCTCTTCATTACCTATGCGTAATTGGCGCGGTCCTTTACCAACTGACCAGCCTCTCTGCCAGTTTGTGTCTGCAGTCATAACAACAACATAACGCACACACAATGTCCGTTGAACACAAACAGTTTAGAGCTTTTCCAGGAGTTGTGTTGGAATTTTGGGTTTTCGCCTTGGGCAAATAAAGCAATTTTCGTTTAAACACACTAGAATGTGTTGTGGGTGTGTGTGTTTTCTCTATGAACTGTGTGTACTTTTAAACACGTCTCAGCACGGGTGTCAATTCAATAATTTTTTTTTTTTTTGTTTTTTTGGAATTTTTAGGGCTTTACATTAAAAAGTTTAATTTTATTGCTTTAAAGCATTTTCAAGTATTCACTTAATTGTATTTACTTAGTTTACTATTTTGACTTTAATGAGTCCCAAAGGTGTCATTTGATGTAAAATTTAATGACCCGTTTGATTTGTATAGCTCTATTTACCACGCATCTAAACTTTAATTTATAAAACAAACAACGAATAAAAGCTTTGGATTTCGCATAGTATTCAGTGAAGGTACCGTGTTTGCTCACTAACCAAAATATATCAACGAGTGTTTTTCGTGTATCTGTAGGCGCTTAGCAATATGTGTCTGCACTGTATTAAATAATGCAGAATATAAATTATGAATGAAAAATGTAAGAGTTCTTTAGCTTACAGAAAATTATATATTGACAATCTATAATATATAATCTATGCGATAATTTATTCACTTGTATTCTATTTGTTTCTTTTAGGTGGAGAGCCACTTACCGATTTTGAACTAGTAATATTACAAAAAATAGTTTTGGCAATACCTGTGGAAAACAACCGCAGTAGCGTAAGGTGCAATCAATTAAAATAGCAGACATTTGACAGATGCAGATAAACAGACAAAGTGTGGACGTATGATGAAACATAATATTTAAAATGCGACAGCAAATGTTTGTGTGTTTACGAAATTTCTTAATTTAAAAGCAATTAACATTTTCGAACCATTAAATAAAAAATGCATACAAATGTAGACATTACAAATAAAAAAGTGAAAAGTTTACAAGGCAGCACAAAACCTCAAAATAATTATAAAGAGATCAATGTACTATTATATTATATTTTTTAAGCTAAAAAATAAATTAAACAACAACTAGAGCTATTGGTTGAAATTAGTAGATTTATATTATGTATATACACACTTTCACATATCATATGTAATAAGTAATATAACCCTAATAAATTTCAAATAGAAGGGAAAAAAGATTATATGAAATAAATAAATTAAATATTAGAATATCAAGTACTAACCACCGAAATCAATTCAATAAATAACATAAGCACAAAAAATTGCTTTACTTCACAAATATTGAAATTAATTTAATAAAATTAAGGTAACGATTTTTACATATACGTATATAATACATAAGTAAAAAATAAGAAAAAAATGAAACAATAAATTCGCTCAAAATTAACTGCAAGTCGGAAAGAAGAAAAAACTACTAACAATTATGTGCAAGAAAATAATATCTGGTCACCTCAGCCACGCGGATTCGTTTCTTTGCAGTACGGATTCACAATTTCTACCAGGCGCGCAAAATTGTCCAGTAAGTAGTATCTGCTAAAAAATTATTTGTTATGTAACATATCTTCAAGGTGCAAGTAAAACTGTCTTATCGGCAGCTGCAGAATGACCGGAAGTATACGCTGCCCATACGTTTAATATTATAACTTCTTTCAAATAGAACCGATTAAATGCATTTTACTAGCAAATAAAAATGCAAGCATGCAACAAAACAGTATTCTACAAACAAGTATTAATAAAAAAAAAAATTATATACAAATTTAAAAAAAAAAGTGATATAACAACTTAGTAGTGAAAATAGTTAATTTTACATTTATGATGCAAGATGAAAGGGCGTACGTCTTACTTATCTCTTAAAGCATGTTGATTAAATGATCCTTCTTATATAGCAGCATTACAAGTTCCTTATTATCATAAGAAATTAATGTTTTTTTACCAATTCTTTATTGTAAAACTATTACGAACATTACATTACTCACATGCAAGTTGAAAGTGAATGCATCACACTAGTGCTATGCTGAAGTCTTAGCCATTTGGGTGACATAAAAATCTTAACAGTCGATTGAGTTTTTCAAAAGTAATACTGAATATAACAAGGGCACTGCAATACCCACCCGTTTTAGGAGTTGCATGTGCGCCTTGGGGGTATGCAACAGAAAATTATTTATTTTCACAGCAGAAACCTACTGTACCTGTAAGTTTAACCAAAATCGGGGAAACATGATAGAGTGACCAGAAGTGAGGTTTTTTGTTTTATTTATTATATTTTTATATTTAGACAAATCTAAACCGATTTTACATTTTTCAGTGTCAAATGAATATGGTTTGGAAATATCCAATATAGAAAAACTTTTTACCACAATTACACCCATTCCCATTCCCAGGTCTCGGTATTATCACACATTACTTGTAGATGCCATTAACTGATGACAACAGTATTGATTATTCTTAATTGAATTATTAGTCTTATTTTTTTTTTTTCAAATAAGTAGTATATAAACACACTTATATGGTATTAAAACGTCACAATATTTGTAAGGTGGACAGCAGCCAAATCAGCCAAACATCGTTTTTGTTGAAAGTACCCCGGCAAATCGAACAAACTGCGGAGTTGCCGCTGCCTAAAGAGAATGCCAGATGATTGTCATTCTCCGCCTGTCTAGGAAAAATATTATTTTGACTTCCCCTAATTCTACAGGATTTAGTATCAATATCAAAGTTTGAAAAATCTAATAGTAAGGCTTATCTTGGCCGGTTATAAGTGCGTTTGCTTATCTTGGTGGGTTTGCGACTATTTCGAAAAGCGTCAAATGGATACAAATTAAACACATTAAAAAATTTAAAAAGTTTTTTTTTTTGGCTTAAATGAAATGCTTTCTGAATTTCAACACAGAAATTATTACAGTCTTATTTTCTAGTATTTGCTTGTGTTTTGTGTGTTTTTATTTGCACTAGAAAAAAAAATTGCATTTAGTCATAAAGTAGCTAAGTGTGGAGGCACTGGCATACTAAAATACAAATGTATATATGTATGTCTCTACGATCTCATTAACATAACATAATAGTGGCAAGCAAATTAAGTGCCGAGCAAAAAAAAAGAAAATTATTGCATCAATTTGCAGAAATCGCAGGAAGCTAATGAAATGTTATTACCTCGAAATGTGCGAATTTCAGTTGAAGTGAACAATTTTACGCCAGCTGATTTGCAATTATGTTAAATTAGGTGTGAGTTATACATGTACGTAAAATTAGTCAGCGGTCATGTATAATTACTTAGCCATTTTGTGATTGAAAATGTAAACATGAAGTCTATTTGTATATGTTTATAATGTTATTTTTCATTTACATGTTGATATTAAATTAAAAGTGTCGTTAACTATCAAAGGTATCTGCCATTTTTTCGTTTCCGAGAAGCATACACATTCTCTAATTGTGGCATTACATTTTAAATATGATTTCTGGCATATGACCGCAACGGCTGGCTCGGATGTGGTCCCATCTGGACGTCCAATTTTCGATGACTTTTTCCAACAATATATCGGCAATAACACGGCAAATGTTGTCTTCCAAATCGTTAAGCGTTTGTGGTTAATGCGCATAGACCAATGACTTTACACAACCCCACAGAAAGTAGTCTAGCGGTATTAAATCACAAGATCTTGGAGACCAATTCACAGGTCCAAAACGTGAAATTAGGCGGTCACCATACGTGTCTTTCAATAAATCGATTGTGGCACGAGCTGTATGACATGTTGCGCCGTCTTGTTGGAACCACAGCATCTGGACATCATAGTTGTTCAATGACATCATGTTTGTTCAAAAATTGTCAGTTTTTCTGGATGTAACGGTGTTTCGACATACACTTGAGGATTAGCTTCACCCCAAAGGCGGCAGTGTTTTTTGTTGACGTAGCCATTCAACCAGAAGTGCGCTCGACGATAAAATGAACGTAGTGCGCGATACATATTCCGCACAGAACCATTATTTTCGAAATAAAATTGCACTATTGTACTGTACTTGTATTTGAAAGCGTTGTTCAGGCGTGAGTCTATTCATGAGGAATTGCCAAACCAAACTGAGAAAAAATCATTTGACAGGTGGTAAATCGGTCGCCATCTTGAACAGTAATGCCAACTTAAAGTTCTACACCTCGAAAAAAAACACCCGTTAAATATATCGAGTCATGTTTGGTGAAAAAGAAGAAAAAGTTAGTAACATGTTTATTTTTCTTCAATATATTCCCTTTGGATTTATTCAAAGTAGTAAATTTTTTGCAAAACATTTTTTTATGTTATTGAAAACTATATTAAATCTAAATCAAATTTTTATTATACAATATATATATATTTTTTGGAATTTATTGATTTTATATTGCTATTGTATATTAAGTTATATACGCTATGACAGGATATTTGCAAGTGTATGTGTAGTCTATTCTATCCTGTTCAATTATAGCTAGAACATCTGAAATTGTTTCCAAGGTAGTGATACATTTGCATGTTTGTCTTTTCATAACTCAGTATGTGTTTTTTATAAGTTTCTTTCGATGAGAGACACAATCCTCTGTGGTTGGTTGCGTGGTTTGTTTAACTAACCGCATGTGTGCATCCTCATGCATGTGCTACTCAATTGATACTGAAACAACAATTAGTGGCCAACCAATTATTCTTAACACACAGAGAAAGAGGGGAATATTCAGTTGTCAAGAGGCCAAGAGGCGAAAATGCCACAGATTGTTAGCATCAGATTGTTTTCAGTTCGACATTTTTGGTTTGCGCGACGAAGGTGATAGCGTGTGCAAGTGTCAACAGGAATGCCATTTATACACAGTTGAATATTTATATATATGCAACCAGGCTTACGCATAAAGGGGACTCTACTTTGAGTATATTTATTTATTATTGAGAGCAAACATATGTACATGTGTGTGAGCAGTATGAACTCTAAGCTGCTAAAAAGAAGAAGAAACTATCATTTTGACCAACCTAATAGTATTTACATATCTTCTTTGAGTAACAATTTTAATGATAAATGCATCATCTGAAATTATTAAGAAGCACACTTTGCTATACTATGTTTAGTCTTCAACATACAATTTCATTCTTCTCATGCAACGTATACATGGCTGCTTTGCAGAGCTTTTATTATATATTGTAGTAAAACACTTCGAAGACGAAGTTCAACGACTGCACCACTGCGTATACTCTACTATACAATTTACAAGCTAACCATGTATCATTGCAAAGACATGGTGTGAATGGATGATAGATATTTCTGTCAGACACTCACTATCGAAAGTAAAATATAAGAAATATAAGCGAAAGAGAAGCAGAAAAATTTCTAAATTTAAAATGCCATTCATACCAAGAGTGCTTGTGATTACATGCTTGTATGCATGTGACCGATGATTGGTTGGTATGTGGCCACTTTCTATCAGATTGAATTACTTCGATAAATTAACCGCCACTTCGACGTTGCAGTAAAGGAGAAGACTACTTTTGTGCAGACTACAAATATTGCTTGCTATTTGTGCAACTCGTATGTTGTGTAAGTTTTGCAGGAAAATGATTGTGTATTTGTGTGTGTTAAATAGCGATGACAACGATATGTCCCTAAAATTCAGTTTACAAGGTTTTCTTTCTTTCCATTATAAAATAAATGTATCTAAGACTTCATTTAGCTTTCTTAAGAAATTTTAAACTTGCTATCATTGTAGATCATTACTTTAGCCTTTCAGATATCTTATTTATGTTGCTAAAAAGTTTAACCAAAACTTGTACTTATGAACCATCTTCGTAAGGTTAGCATATAAAGTACAATTTATAACCATTGAAAGCCGTTCGAGTTGTAAGTGCTGACCCTGACCGACATTTCTTTCTCATTTTTGCTCTTACTACGTTTACTTTAGTGCAGAATAATAAATACTTTAATGAAAGTTTTAATTTGATTTTAACTTTTATTCTGAAATACTATTGCAATGCTAAAAATTTATTTCACAAGCCACATAACATCACATAATATACATGGTGAAATATGAGCAAGCTTAATTAACTTTTTATGCTTATTGCATAAGTCATCATTGTTATTTTCGGCATTTTATACAGTTATAATATTTTAAATACGACAAAGTACACAAATTTGCCGTTTTACAAATTTTTATGCCATTCAATTCGAAAAAATGTATTTGCCTAAATGTAACTAACAGCAGCATACTTTTAACAGACACACTTGTAACAGTACATTCAGTCCAATATAAGCCTATGGATTTGTAAAGCCGTAATGCATTGAGTTCAAGTCACGTTTCAGTAACAGAAAAATCAGTCTCATAGCTCTTCAAAAAATATATAAAAATACTGCTGTTTTTTGATAGAGCATAACATTTAAATGAAGTATTATAATAATTAAAATAATAAATAAAACACTAAATTTCATTTAAATAATTACAAATTTTTCTGTATAAATATATTGCTTTCAATAAATTATAGCGTAAAAAGTAGTATATTACATGACCAGGTTGAGTGAAGCATCAACAAGCACCGGGTATCTTTTCATGGAAAATCAATTCCACTAAATTTTATTGACAAGCAAATGAAGTGCTGCTGCTATTCGAAAGCCTATGTATTTATGTATATTTTTTCTTGTTTTTTTGTTTTAATTAAAACCGTTATCATGCTTTTACCGCGCTGTTAAGCTTACGTAGACTGGTTTGAATGAGAGACATATACTGATGCCATTTAGTGTTGACAGTAGTTCATTTCAAACTAAGCAAGCAAGTTAAAAAAATGTATCATATGTTTTTAAATTTAAATAGATTTATCAAGTTTGTTTTAGTTTTATTCGATCTTTTTCTAGCAGTAGTAAATTATTTTACAACTATAATAATATAAATCTCTTGCTCAGATTTGCAAACGATTTTACAAGTTTTACCTTTTCGCAAGCTGTCAGATTATAAATGACAGTTTTTTTATAACCGGATTGTAGCTAAAATAAATGCACTGCTCTTAATTATTATAAAATAAAAAACACATGAAACAAATGTAAAAAAAAAAGTTTATATTAAGGTATTAACGCAACTTTTTATAGACTTTGTAGCCATCATTTCAATAGCCGACAAAGCTTATCTCTCAGTTTTTGCTCAGTGAACGGGAAGCTTGTTCTCAAATTATACTCTTATATATCATACGATTAAGTAATTAATCCGTTATTAAATTACGAAAACAGTTAAAGTATTTGCCGGAAAAAGTATTACGTTCCATTTTAATGTTTTATAATAGTTACTAATTTTTTATTATATTAAATGGCTTTGAAAAACTTTACACACTTCTTACATTGTTTTTGGGTAGCGTGCTTGTTTCATGCATGCTTTTTGCATTGCTGATGGTGATTAAAAGTTTTTGATTATCGCAACAGTATTTTTACTTAAAACCTCTGCAGCTATATTTTTAGCGAAACAATAAATATATTTTTTCTACAACATTGTTGGTAAAAAACTCAACCTTAAAATATAACCGTGAAAAAAAATGTGCACAGTAAATAAAAACGACACGTGTCGTCATTTACAAACTGTATTAATTATTGATACACAGCTCGGTTAGTTGTTAAGGTTACGCATACGCCATGGCTAACCATTGTTATGATTATGGTATAGTCATCTGAAATGTTCGCTTGTGTAAGTCTCTACTTTGCTTTTTCTTGCTAAAAGGAGGTTAAATTTAAATATGACAAACTGCAGCAAAATATGGCTTCTCAGCCGTTATATTTTCATGAATGAGACTAAGATACTATTAAATAAAGCTTTACATAGCACTCACAAAGAGTTTTATTTAAAAAAAATTTTGATAAATTTTTGTTGTTCCACTATTATTTTATTTATTTCTGATTTGATTGTCTCTGAATAAAATTTAGTAGTTATTAGTAACTGATTACATACCGTAACCACCTGTTAGTGGAAAAAATGCCAAGAATACAGAATAAATAAAACAAAATAACAAAACAGTTCATCTAATCAAATGCACTTAGAATCGCAAATGTGAATTTAATAAGATTTCTTTTTTCGTTTGTTTTTCGCAATGTTAATAATAATACCTGAAAACTATCATTACCTCGTTATTGTGAAAAATTATAAGCAATTACTTGAATATTATATAAAATATATCTTATATTATTAAAATATATTTTATTAATATAAGTTCATTAATCACAACTTATAAGGAAACAGTTAATTATAATTTTGATATGTAGCAAATTAATTATTTTCTGTCATGCTGTGACATGTGTCGACTTTCATGACAGTATGCTTAATTGGAAAGTTTAAGTTTAAGATATTAGAATCTTTGTTGTGGTTTATTGCGGCCTGATGTGATGCCACAAAGTACAATAGTAATGTAATTATTGTACAATAATTATTGTTTTTTAATAAAGCCGCTGGTATAATAGTGAATGTTTAGTTATCTGTGCAAAAGTGCACTGCGCCTTTTGTCCACCGACTCCTCCCATCCACATATCTCTCGTCGGAGAAGCAGTCAAAATGAGTGCCAGGAATGCAATTGAAGGATGATAGAACAGAGAGAACTGTTCTGAGCTATATTTTGCTGTTGCCGAAGAAAGTGTTCCTGTGGCCGGGAACTCAAATTATGGACAAGTAGAGTTGACCTGCCAGTGAGCTTAAAACCTTCCTGCAATTGTTGACTGGATTAAACTGTGCCGTCGACAAGTCCAGCAATACTGCCCGGCTATCCGTGTATCTGTATCTTTCTGTGGTTATTCAATGCAACACCACAGGTCTTCTCTACACCTAGTACTTCCACCTGGAAGATCCTGGCGGAGATTAATTGAGCGATATGTCAAGATTATTGTCAGTATAGATAGAGGTATGCTCTTCCCGTACTAAACCTACTGAAAACATCTATGAACAAGTGATGCAGGAGCATATTAAGCTCCTCGAACGGACATGACATGGCATAGCCCCGGTAACCCATGTAAAAGCTGCTTTTTGTGCTTCATTTAATTTACTGTTATTATTTTCTTTCTTAAATGCTGACCACCAAATCAATAAGTATAATGACGGCCGTATATATCCACATTACCATACTTGGTTTAAATCCGCAGTTCGTACTAAGGATTGTTTTGCAAATGTAGTAGGCCATATACGCTGTATTTATTCGTTTTTTTTTTTTTGTTATACCAATGGGTGGGGGAAGCTTAAATTGAGGTAATTTGGTTTTACTCGTGAGAAGTATTAGTTCCATTTTAATAGGGATTACAACTTATCCATTATTCGCGGCCCATAGGTATAAATTTCGTAGGACTCTTACCATAATCTTTCTGGTTGTGGAAAGAAACATCCCTGACACCATCAACACTATGCCGTCTGCATATCTTACTGCTTAAACTCCTTCTCAAAAACTATTGTTTACATTTTGTTGGGTCCATGATCTTTTTTTTAACATTTTATGGAGTCAATGACTCCTTTATTTACATCATTTAGGTCCAATGACCCTGCGAGTTTCAATAAGCTGGGTGCACGGAATATACCTTAGTATTATATTTTCGGAAAACAAGTGGTGAAATTAGTTGCGAGTGCGTTGGATGCCTCTGCATGAATTACAATCTTTAAATAAAATTTGGTTAGTTATTTATTTTGAAGTGATGCGAAAAAAATATTTTTTAAATGAATATTTCACTGGATGGAAACTCACTGGATATTTTTTAAATATTTTTTTCACTTTTATCCGCTTTTAGAAATTAAAAGGTAACACGAAAGACCAATATCTGTGAAATCCGTCGCCTTTGGATAAACCCTTCGACCTTATATATTGGACACAGCGTAAACACCAGTGCGTATACATTATTCTTTAAAATATATTATCTATATAAATACATATATATATATATATATATATATATATATCCTTGTTCTACAAAATTCACAGAGAAGTTGTATTTTTATCTTTTCTTTACCAGTATTATATGCGGACGTTATTTAAGACGTAATTGCCTTCCATTTAACTATTATATCAGCACTACTACTTGTATCAAGCTATATAGGTATATCGTTGCAAAATGCTCATGCATATTCTATTGATTACACGCTGTAAGGAATTCCAACTATCTGACATAAAAAGACAAACAGTTTAAATGGCATGTTATGCTATTACGCACATCATACATACGTTAAGTAAACGATTTGTGCGTTAAAATACTTGTGGCAGGCAACCACAGTCAGTTTACGTAACTGCAAAATTTCTCACATTATTTTGAATTTTATATTTTTCACAGCTTTGGCGTTTAGCGACACATTCCGCATTGGTAGACTAAACTAGAAATTACCAACATAATTGCGGTTTGACGTTGAAGTGGCTTGGTGAACGCATTCTTTTGTCAACATGTCTCACAACCTTATAGTGGGCATATAATGAGAAAAAAATCAATTTTGTTTATGCTCTTTGTAAATTGAGTAGTACTAGACCGTGTTTTTTCGCTCGACAATACTCTTCTTTAATTTATTTCTCTTTTTATTCTTATTTATTTTTATTTACATTTTATATTATTGTATATTTAGCTTTATTTGCATTTTATTTGATAAGTTAATCTTAAATAAACTTATCACACATTTTTGAATAAAAAATAAATTTGCTGCCTTTTTCGTACTTTGTTTGTTTATTTATTTTATTTAAATTAACAAGGAGATTATATTATTTATTTACGGAGGAATAAAAATATTTTCTCATATTTAATTTTAATTAAAATTTGATATGTTATTTTTTTTTTCGTTTTAAATTTGCAACAGTTATTAATATCACTTTTAGTTAGGGCATGTAAACGATCCAAAATATTGTTGCCAACGCTCCACCCAAAGGTGTACAAATGAGTCCGCACATTGTTTTTGAAATTAATATTTCGCTTCACAATAAAATTTTACTGACAATGACTTCGGTTTTCGCTCATAAGTATTATTCGCCCAGTGGCAAATTTACTTAAACATAATTCGGTCACATGTCACATTCATTAGACGTCCATCCACCATGTGAAGGCCATCTGGCGCACTGGACAAATAAACTCGTGTTGAATTTTGAAGGCTCTTTGCGTTTCCTTCACTTTATATGGAGATAAAATGCAAGTCTTCAACAATAAATGAAACTGACGGACAGTCATAGCAAAAATGAAAAAATTTGAAAGCGAAAATGGTTGCCATCGGTCAAGTAGCAATAAATATAAGGAAAAGGTAAAGAAGAAATTGGAAACTGATGTAAATTATATTATTAGAAAATTAGTCAAATAAGGCGGACAGTTTTTGCAGAAGCGAAAATTGCAAAATTTACTTTAGTACCATAAACGTTGATCAGATAATTGAAAGTTAACTTTTTATGACAATATTTGTTTAAAAATAAACTGAAATACGTTTGTTTTAAATATTGAAATATTGAATTTTAATTATTAAAAGTCGTGGTTAAAAGTTTCTAAATACTTGCATATGAGTGCTTTATTACTAAAAATAAAATATTATTTATGTTTGAACCTTTATGTACCTTGCGAGTTAGTGAGTTGACTTTGGTCAAATAAGTGTGACTAAATTAATTTATTACAATTACACAGCCGCTTTAGACCATATACCTATGTAATGAGAAGAAAGGCTTAGTAGTCAAACTTAATTTTCTTTAAATAAATATCAGAGAATTTGTAATTTGAAGGATTGCAATCTAAATCTTTTGCATAAACGCACCTGCAAGCATAATTTGTGATAATCCTTTGGCTTGAAGTAGCTCGTGCTGCTTTGCGCACTACATTTCCACACTGATGATTAAAGCTGAACTCTCGTCAAAACTACAACTTTAGCACATTAGTTATTAAGAGGTCACGGTCTCATGGTAGAATGGAAAATGTTTGTAATGTTTTATTTTCACATTGTCCTCATTGTGCCCTTGCTGTCGGAGGTACCTACTTGAAGCATCTAAATACTCACTTATGGTGGCAAAACACAGAAAAGTGATTTCCAAAAAGGAGTACCAACAAATAATTGATGCCTAAATAATGCCAATTCTGCAATCCCGTGTTTTACTTTTGTAAAGATATATATAAATGACTCGCATTAAATTGGTGTTGCTAATATGGTATCCAGGCAGCTTTAAATATTGTTTTAGAGTTGATTTATGTGGGAAGAATTAATCGGCATATTTTCCATATCGTACTTTTTTTTTAGTAATTTTATATGAGTAACTCATTAAAATATATCAAACAATTAAAAATATGTATCTTACTTGTCTATTGCAATTCATATACTGTGTTAAATAAATCATCTATGTTTGATTAAAAATTGCTAGGGGGATCTGTCTCTCGGTATCTTCATATTTTCATTTACATTAATACGCCAAATGCGTGATAATTCAAAGCATTTCTAACAGCTACACTAAAACATGCTATGACTAAAACTAAAAAACCAAAGAACGAATAATCATAATAAAGCAGGAGAAATTCCCCCAAGTATCAAAGTGCTAGATAAGAAGCGTAGGCAGCATCTGTTCAGTAATAATTAGGCGATAGCCCTCGATTGGGGACTCAAATTACTATTTTTAATTAACTTTGGGAATATTCGTTTATCTATGGCTTGTTTAGATATCTGATAAATGGGCGAAATTGGTACTGTAAACGTTGAAATAATACATCTTGCACATCTGTTTGTACGAATCGACCAGTATAGAAACCACATTATTAACTTTTCGGAAAATACTATAAAGTTAATGTTAATAACTGAATCCCTTGCTGCACTCTGAATATAGTAAAAAATAATTTAAATGAAATTATATACTTTCTAAAAATAAAATAAAATATTTCAACGTCACTTCACTCCATCAAATATTCCACACCAAATTTTAATCGCTTTATTAGACTTTTAGAATATAACAAACTGACAGGTGCACAAATAAATGTATATATACAAACAACAAACATTTAGTGTGAAATTTAAACCCAAACTGGTTGCGTTGATTATGGCTTAGCTCTACTGTCATTAACAGCATCAATGAAATGAGCATAATTTGACCTTGTTTTGAAAACACGGGTGCAAGTATTTTAAAACACTTGCCTAAAAAATCGTTTGTTAATTTTTATAATATTTGTCCCTATTTGTTGCTCTCGAACGCAGGAAAATTTTATAGAAGAAAATAATTCTCATATATGAGTGCTCCAGCGCCTTAAAGCAAATCCAACAGATGTTAGTGCGCAAAACTGAACTATAGGAGAGGAGAGGAGGAGAAGACAATCAGGGTTGTCTGCTGTTTCGAAATTATGCATAAATGCTACTGTCACTTTATAAATTTTTCCACACAATAAAAGTCAATCATGCGATATGTATCGCTAAATCGAGATATTATTTGTTGTTATACATAAAGCAGCAGATATTTACACAGAAAAGAATAAATGAAATGAAATTATTTTTCCCAAATATTCACTTTTAACCTTTCCAGCTTGTAATTTCACAAATACTTAGCTGTTTCTAACTTCCTTGCTAACTATCAACACATGTATGTTTTGATTACAATCTGTGGTTCTAATGATAATTGAATGTACGAGTATATAGGTATGAGTAAAGTATCAGGTAAATATGTACATATGTGAAACATGCGGACATTTGTTGGTCAACCGTTACATTTGCTTGTGGTTTGAGTTGTTGTGGTCACTTAAAATTGGTAGCTATATCATTACAAATAGTTTGGCACAATTTTAAGTGAATGTGGCTTTTGAGGTTATGTTAAGAACGCAATTATTATACATCTTGTTAAAGCAACGAAGGTATTTTGATTATACAGTAATAGAGAGTCTGTATAGAAGGGAGAAAGAGTTAACGACGATATTAGTATTTCTAAGACAAGCTTCGGCTTTAAAGCAATAGCTGTGAAAATCTATTAAACTTATGCGAGCAAACTAATAAAATCTTGTGTAACAAATTTCCATATAACTTGTTCTTGACCGATAACCCAATGAGATTAAGTGTTCAGATTCTGTTAAATACGTTATAGCTCTAAAACTTTGGTACTTAAATATGCATAACCAAATTCAGAATAAAATTATAACACCATTTTTTTATTTCCAATAGACTTAAAATCATCAAACCTAAAATAAAAACTATTTTTCTATTTTACTTACATAAACTTGCTTTAAACTACCAAAAGTTTACTATTTGCATTAATGTTTTTGTACAGTTACCTATGTATGCTCGTGTAATTGAATGTCTTAGCTGACATTCTCTGATGTGTTCATTGAATTGTCCATTTGAGTGTGTATGGAAATCGATTGACAGTTGTCAATTTGAGTCCAGGGTTGCTAGAGTGATAAATCAATTCGTCTTAGTTCTTGGCATGTAGTTGTAACTGGCCCTTTTTAATATTTGAATGACAACGATATTTTGCAGTGGTAGATTTTTCACATTTCACAAAATTTTAATATTTCATTTTCAATAACTAACTACAAACTTAAACTGAAGAAAAAATGTATAAAGACTACATCTTATAAACTATTCCATAAAATGATAGTTGTTGGAGCAAGAAGTGCTTAGATGCTTGTAAAATATTTAAAAATCTTGCTATCCAACTTGAAGTTGCTACTAAGATATCTAAAAATAATTCCACGTTTATAATTGTACTTAAATATATCGTATAAAAATACTATTTTTTTTATATTGCTTGATTTATTTTGATATTGACTATCCTGGCAAAAAGTATATTTGCTTGTGTTATTACTATATACATAAATAGTGAGAGTGTTGTTCAAACAATTCCCTTATATATAAATCAACAAACCTTCATGCTTATTAAGGGAAATTCTAATTAGTGCAAATATTTCTCATGCGAAATAAATACCAACAGTTACGGCATTAAGTAATGCTAGTTTTTGTCAGACTGCTTACGTAGCCTAACATAAATATATACATATATATATTAATACAAATGTATGTATTTAGTTATCTTTTCTTTTTTTGCACGTTTTCTCAACGCTGACAATATGCTGGTCTTTACCTTTACGGAATGGTGCAGCTAAACGATTGCTTACAGTTTGCTCGTATAAACTTAATTACAATTTTGGGTCAGTGTTTGTTTGTTTATGTTTTGTTCGCATTTCCGGCTTGTGTGTAATAAATAAACACCATGAAAAATTAGTACCTAGATTTAGTTCTACTGGCGGAAGATACGATAAATGTACTTTGTCGACAAAATACAAATGCTTAGATAAAGAAAACGTTAAAACATATAAAAATTGTATGTTGAAAAAGACCAAACCCTTATCATAACACAATGTTTCAAAAAATAGTATATATTTATAAAGCATATATTTTTGTCTATAGTTTCAAAATTTTAAGAAAGATTTGCTAAGATTAGTGCAAGTCTGTAAAATCTTTCTCGTTCGCTTATGTTCATGTCCAGCACAAAGTTGCTCCATACTAATTTACTAACGGAGAGTAAACGTCTGTTCAATACACCTACATAATTAAATTATAAATATAAATTATATTTAAAATTATGCATTAAATTATTTTTCAAGATTGTTAATTGAACCACTGCTTACATTTCAAAAGCTGTTTGTCCAAATATTCAAAGCAATATTTGATATTTTCTCGATTATATTGCCATAGTTAGCGACAGCTGAATATCTTGTACTTTAAATAATTTATGCGGTTTTAATTTTAGTTGTTATTTTTACTTTTCAGCTTCCTATTATTTTGTTAAGCCCACACGCATTTCGTGGTATTTCGTCTCTATCGAATTGATTGTCAATTAAGCTGCTATATCAAGCGCAATTATTTTCTCGGTAACTCATTAAAAGTTCTATATATAGGTGGAACACAATATTCTACAGAGTATTATAATTTTGCTTTGAACCGCATAATTTTGTTGAGCTTTACAGGATATTTAAAGAAAATATAAAAATGCATAGTTTGCTTGCGTCTAACGAACTGGTCTGTCTTTATTGTCGGATTTCCGCAAATACATATTTAGACATAGCATTACTCGCCATACAACATGTCGAACTCTCAATTTGTGGTAAATTTTTTATATTTATGCGAACAGTGACGTGAAAAATAATTTTACAAATACTTACAATTCTGTTAATTATTTTATATATGATTATACTCATTATCTCTTTAAATAAAAAAATCTCATGCTCATCAGCCATCTGCATACTTAAAATGATGAACAAAAGCGCATGTGTGTTCATATTAAATTATTTAAATGAAATCAGCATAGTGCAAACGAACTTGTGTGTACTTATTTCTTATAGATAATGATATATTTATGGCTCAGTTATGCTTGATCTTTTATTTCTTCGCATTTGATATTATTGTGTCTAGTCAGCTTATAAAGTTCATTGCTAGTTTAATGGTATGGGTAATTCATATTTATTACGACATTACTATATTACTAAATGTTATTACTACAAGTCAAATGCAAGTATGCAGGAGAAAAGACACGTCGATATGAGATTTAACAAATTTTATGGAGAAACTTCTGCCATTAAACAAGAATAAATATCATTTATATGTAATAATTTATATTTCAAAAATCTTTTCAAATGAAATCTTAGCTGGGTACAAACTGTCACTGGGTTTTTGACTGTTATAAAAAAATCCATCTTTCTTTCCTTCTTTATTCATGATTCCTATTTTTCATATGTATTTCAATAAATATATGTCTTTAAAAAATTTCGTTTTCACTTAAGGTGTTCTCTAATAACGGTTGTCCCAAATGACGTGGGGGCTATTTGCCCAATGTGTTATTCCATAAAAACCCGTATTCTTTATGATTTAATAAAAAAATTACAATCGAAAGACTAAAAACTGTGTTTTCTATTCAATTCCAATCTTGCGTTAATTTTTGGAGAGCCTTTAGTTATAATATGTTATATTACTACGTAACTACCTTTGAACTTCCAGTTGTGTTGCGAAAAATGTGGAAATAACTTCCTAAAGGTTCAAATTCAAATTTTCATTTCATTTTCTTATAGTTTATTATATATCGGTTTATTATTATCCAGACAAAAATATGAGAAATACACAATTAGTGAATAAGAGAAAATTCGTATAAACAGTAATAACTAGAATTTTACTATATATTTATTATTAGTTAAAACAAATTAGACGGAAAATTACAGACAGTGTCCAGCAATAGAACGGAGAATGGTTATAGAACGCAAATCAAAGTCAGGCATAGTAAAACGGCTGTTAACTTTTTAATGCCATAAAAAATCTACGATAATTCTTAATAAATCGGAGAAAGTACTATTCAAAAGCAAAAAAGAAGTAAGAAGATAAAGCAACTAATACTTTGTTGGGTTTGAAGACATTAAGAACGTTATAACATTACAAATTTAGTTAACATTGTAAGCATTGAGTCAAATACATACAGAGACATATAGTAGTACAATTTGTATCCAGATTCCTTCCAAATGTAATATAATATTTATCTAATTAAAAATTACCGGGCTTAAAATAATATTATATTATGGTGACATATTATATACAAACTATATATACTTATTAAATAGTTGTTACTAGGCGTATACTCATCCCGAGAAAGGTACTAGTGTGCTTTTTGTTGTGTTGAAATCACGCTCTGGTGTTGCTGTATGTGATTATAATATCTGATGTTGAACTGTTGTAATATTGAATTAAGTTGAGTTAATGATAAATTAGTTTTCCACGTCGCTGCAGATCGCTCCTATTTCACAAATTTAATTAAATGATGTCGAAAGATTTTTGATGATTAGAGAATTAATTTATTGTGCATGGAATATTAATTTCTGTAACAAGACTTTATTTTACATAGCGCGGAGGATGAAAATAATAATTTTTATTTCTTAATCCGGTATGCAGGATTAAATACTTTTTTTAGTTTGTAATCCCAAATACGGAATTTTAATTCAAATGTTAATTCAATTATTTTTTTAATACATTTTTTGTAACCCTGTATGAGACACACAAATCCTTTAGGAAAATTTACAAAAGTATCTTTGAATTTAACTTTTCAGAACTTTTTTTTCAAAATACACGTTTAATGAAAACTAAACTTTCCTACCTTAATACTATTAAACCCTTTGGATGGTAATAAACTGACCATTAAATGCAAGATTATTGTTAAACAAACACACATCACACCATTTATATATAAATTAATTGTATTTCTCATCTTGCGTTCGTCCCACAACAAGTGTTCAGTTGCAACTAAAGATATTTTCCAATTCTCCTGGTTTATCTTTAAATTATAATGAAACTAAGTTACACCCGGCATTGATGTCAGGCGACCGCTGCGTATACGCAATATATCTTTTTCTTTGTGTTATGCCAGATGTCTCTTAAATACTTACATGTACACATTTAACCTTTGTTTTAGTTTTTTTATTCTATTCGCACTGCGGTGTAAATCTACAAATTGTTCCTTTTCTGGCTTCAAATATAAAAATTTTGAGTACATTTTGAGGGTTTTGTAATTTGGTTGATGTTGTTTCGCGTAATGGCGCATAAAATGGGTTGGATTCTCTGCGAGTGCTTGCTTTTGGCTTTTTAATAATATTATTATTCATACGCCTGCATTTTCTATGTATATCTGTATGTTTTTGTAAGGAGTTACTACCGTTGCAGCATTACAATGTTTATATTTTCAATTTGAAGTCATAGGAAACGCTGTTTTTTTCTTTTTAACTATTAAGAAAAGGGTTGTAATATGTCAAATAATTTTGCAAGAACAAACAAAAAAAGAGGGGAGAGAAAGGCTTCTGTGCTGTTTTCATTTATGATAAATTATTTATAAAAATTGCATCTGTATGTGTATGTAATTACAAAAAACTAAACTTATGGGTATGTTTTGTTATTATTGGGTAACTTGTAAGACTTTTTTTTAAAACGGTGATTTTATAAACTACAAAATATTTTATCATAACTTTTTCCTACAGGCCAATATGAACATCTGAGCATGTTTCTAGGAATTTATGCACAATTTCTACATGATGTGAGTTATGCGAGTGAATTTTCTGCTTTTCACAAAGAAGGCATGATTGATGGTTCACAATATGTGCGACTGTGTGACGGAAAAGCGCAAACGTAATTGTGGGTTCGTTATAAGTTAATGGCAAAATGTCAACATCAATGTCAACGCTCTTTGTTATTGTTTATTGTCGGTTTGGGTTTGTTGCCTTTTGGCATTCCCAAACGATAAGTATTCTTTTTGAGACTTAATTGAGTCAAGCGCTTCAATAAAAAACAAATAAAAAATTTTATTTTCATGAAAATTTATATAAATTTGTTCTTAAAAAATTAATTAAATAAAAAAAAATTTGGCTACATAATTTTGTTACTACATAGTACTAAACTAGTTTCATGTGTTAATATTATATTGTTAAATTATTATTCCCTCTACGCTTTTATATATTAACATCATATTAACAGCATATTTTCTAATTAGAAAATTACGGACTTTTTCATCTTCGTGGAAATAATTGCCTTCTAAAGCATTAGAAGCTTTACAGAATAGAAAATATCTAACCTTCATTAACTCTACACCTTTGTGAGTGTGCTTGGCTGTCCATGCTGAAACCTGCAAATAATCTTATTGTGTAAATTTGTAGGGAGATTTTAATTTTCCATGGAAATAATTTTGTGCTGGAAAGATAGAGAAATGTATTTAAATAACCAGAGCCACGTTGAAGAATGCTTGCTGCTGTCCACATTTAAAGACATTTCAATGTAAAATGCGAGCGAAAACCGTTTTTATAATTTTGCTAATTGATGAAATTTTATAATTATGGCTTTAAATTTTTTTTACTTTTCATGAATATTATATTCCTTACACTCCAAAATTAAAAGTAAAAGC
The DNA here is from genome assembly GCF_042242935.1 of Bactrocera oleae. Lineage (NCBI taxonomy): Eukaryota > Metazoa > Arthropoda > Insecta > Diptera > Tephritidae > Bactrocera > Bactrocera oleae. The sequence goes on from NC_091539.1 coordinate 58,786,426, forward strand.
ATTTTTATTTAACATTCAGCCAATAACATATTTTTACATTTAAGTTACTGTTGCTTGAACACTTTGCCGATGGAAAATAAACCACTATTATTTTAAGGAAAGGTGATACTAAATTATTTGATAAACTCTAGCTCATTCTATTGAAGAAACTTTCAGTGATAAGTCATGTTTGGTTGGCTTCGATTTCAATTAATTGGTGACAATGTATAACTAACCAACTCTAAAATTAAATGCCTTATTGCTTCATTGGTGGTGCCAAAGTAATACTAAGTTTACTTAAGCGATAGCAATATTAATACCATTACCATTGACAACTAGTTTGTGCCTTATTTGTGCCCTTAGGAGCATTGGCGAATTATTATTACTTATTATACTCTTGCAACATGTTACTACGAAGTATAATAGTTTTGTTCACATAACGGTTACTTGTATTACATAAAACTAATCGAATTAGATTAAGGGTTATATTTATTAAATATATTAAACAATCAGGATGACAAGACGAGTTGAAATCCGAGGGAGTGTCTGTGTGGTGTATTCACAGGGGAATCACTATATATCACAGAAACCAAAAAAAAAATATACAAGACAAAAATAGTTTGTATCGCATCAATACTTCCTTCAGCCCCCATATACCTAATATAAAGATTTTCGAACTTTCTGTTGACTTTATGTCACATATATCGGCTAGTTACATTAATAAAATTGAAAGAGCGTGTTTTTCTAATAACAGATATTCAAAAGTTTGAAACTTCCGACTGACTTTACTTCATATACAAGTATACATATGTTTATATTTATGTATTTATAAAATTTCTTGAAAATATGTACTCAAGTATACAGTAGTAGTATATGTCAAAAATTAATGCAATCTACCCTTCCATTTCTATGCGCCCATTATTGATGTATAATTATACTCTCGCAACCTGTTGCTACAGAGTATAATAGTTTTGTTCACCTAACGGGTGTTTGTATCACCTAAAACTAATCGAGCTAGATATAGGGTTATATATATAAATGGTCAGGATGAAGAGACGAGTTAAAATCCGGGTGACTGTCTGTCCGTCCGTCCGTCTGTCCGTCCGTCCGTGCAAGCTCTAACTTGAGTAAAAATTGAGATATCTTTATGAAACTTGGTAGACATGTTTCTTGGTACCGTAAGATGGTTGGTATTGCAGATGGGCATACTCGGACCACTGCCACACCCACAAAACGCCATTAATCAAAAACAAATAACTTGCCATAACTAAGCTCCGCAATAAGATACAAGACTGTTATTTGGTACACAGGATCACATTAGGGAGGGGCATCTGCAGTTAAAACTATTTTTTAAAAAGTGGGCGTGGTCCCACCTCTAATAGGTTTAATGTGCATATCTCCTAAACCGCTTATGCTATAATAACAAAATTCACTAGAAGCAAATGTTTTTAGCAATTCTATTGTGAAAATAGTTGAAATCGGGTGGCAACTGCGCCCACTCCCCATATAACGGTACTGTTAAAAACTACTAAAAGCGCGATAAATCAAGCACTAAACACGCCAGAGACATTAAATTTTATCTCTGAGATGGTATAAATTGGCTTTATAGGAACCGCTTTCAAAATTAGTCAGTGGGCGTGGCACAGCCCACTTTTAGGTGAAAACCCATATCTTGAGATCTGCTCAACCGATTTCAACCAAATTCGGTGCGTAACGTTCTTTTCATGTTTCTTTGTCATAGTGCGAAAATGGGCGAAATCGGATTACAACCACGCCTATTTTCCATGTGACACCATTTTAAATACCACTTGATTCTTTCACTTTCCACTATGCAAATCAAGCAATAATGATTATATTGGCGTAAAACTTTGCGTGAATAATACGTTTAAAGTATGCCACCTTGCGGCCAAAAATTGTCTAAATCGAACCAAAACTGTTCAAACCCCTAAGTACTAAATATGTGGACCCCAGTGCCTATAGTTGACCTTCTACCGAAAATATCAGTCAATCCACAAAGAAATCTCAAACGAGTATACCATTTGACTTTGCGAGAGTATAAAATGTTCGGTTACATCCGAACTTAGCCCTTCCTTACTTGTTTTTAGTATAATTTTCGCTGACGGGAGGTAAATTGTATTGTAGTAATAAAACAAAGGGAATCTATAACCTTTAAAATAAGTCAATATGATAAAAAATTTGATTGCAATCCGTTCTCCATTTTACCGAACCACACAGCTGAATACTTTCACTAAGTTTTTTTTTTAATATTGCCAACACCTAAAAGTATTTAACCGGTTTTAATCTTTTCAAGTTACCAGAGTATAAAATGGTACATCCAAACTTAGGCCTTCCTTACTTATACTTCGTTTTATTTTCATCTGAATTTTGCTTCATTACACAACAGATCGTTATCTTCACGCACATAACAAATGTTAATATACACATAATTTCTATTGTCTGCTCCTTGCTGTCAGTCAAAAATTTGCTCCATTGTGTATTGTCGTAACATGTTGAAAGTGAAATTTTGACAGCTGCCCAAGAACTGGGAACACTTTAACAAATAAATACTTACATAGATATGTATGTAAGGATGCATTGAAATTATTTGGAGTTGGTTGCTATTTTTTATGGCGTTTAGTTCACTCAAAGCTGCACAATTATGTGAGCTTGCTTCATTTCGAACCAAGCATTTCTCAAATAAAATGTAAATATAATGACAAATATTTTTTTTTAATAATATTGTGTGTTGAAATTTAAAATAAATATTTGACTTATTTTAACTGAAATTATTGGACATATTTTAAATTACACGCATGTATTTATTGATTTCGAAAACTTCTTAAATTTCTTTTAAGGTAAAACATCTAAATTTAGCTTAGGTAAATTTTGACCTATTGTAATTGAATTGACTAAAAATGTTCCAAAGCTTACTGGAAACTTATTGCATATTTAAGTTTTTATTAATTTGTTTCCATTCTTCCAAGATATATCTAGCTAAGTAAGAGAAAGCTTAAAATAAAAAAAACTGTCAATGAAAGCAAACACTTAAATAAATTAGTTGGAAGTAATAACACATGACTTCGCACACACATACAATCCTCGAACAAAGAAATAAATATACATGTATTTATATATATATACACAAACAATATTGCTGCCACTCCATGATAAATGGCTGACATGTTGACAAAATACAAGTAAAGAGAAAGGAGCATGGCCAACCACAAACACTGTTAGCAAATTTACTTAATTGCTGGAACTATGAAAATGGAAAGGAAGAAATACAAAACAGATGTAAAAAAGATAGAACTTTAAAAACAATTAGAGAGATTCCAAAGCATGCAAATGCGAATAATCGCCACAAATGCTACAGTCGACGTATGGTATTATATCTGACACCCCAGAAACTTGTAAACCATCAAATATGCCTGCTTGAATTTATATTTGACATTGCAACAGATTAAATTTTCTTGCTTCGAAGATTGCCAAATGTGAAAATATTGGCTTCAGTGAGAACGATCGATTGTATTTGAACAACAAATTATTATATAGAATATATATACACACAAAAATGAAAAAAATGCTATTGTCATTTTGGCTCATTACTCGGTTATGCTTACAATAAAATAAAATCAGCAGTTTAATGTTGAAATTAACCACTTCACTTGTACTATTGCTTATTTTCGTATTAAAGCCACTAACTATTTAAGATATTATATATTTTTCTATGCATAAAGAAATATGTAGGGAAACTTTCATATTCTTCCAATGTTATTCGAAAACTGTAATCTGGAAAGACCCGTTTGCTTACAAAAAAGTGTGCTCACCCATTTTTGGCAATTTTTGCTTCTTTAAATAGAATATTAGTATATTGCCGATTTCCTTTGTACGCACTTTTAAAAGCAAAGTAGGCGCCATGTACCAGACATCACGCATATGCTGGAGCTAAAATAATGTAAAGTCAGGTAGGTAGCAAAACAGTATACTCAGATCATTTTGCTTAACACTTTACTTGCGAGAATATTATCTATTTGAATTTTATGCTAGTAGCAGGCAAAGAATAAATTAAAATCTTACGTCTTATAAAATGGAAAATGGATAGTTTACTTGTAACCTTTGGAATATTAATTCTTATCTGAAACCATATGCACATGGACAATGCTGTCGCCTCTGTCTGCTCTATGCACCGATTATATACACATACATATGTTATAATGGAAGTCAGCGCTGTAAAAGTTTGCTTGAGTATATTTGCAAAAGCACGCACGTGTTTCTATTTTTATGCTTAGATACTCACAGCTAAGTTAAGATGTTTGTTTGGCTGTAAGGTTGCATGCTTACGTAAGTAAGTAAAAAAAAAATATCCATAATATATGCATGTGTCGATTTAAGAAAATATGATGACAGCTTCGACGTTTATGTGCTAACACAGTGACGCTGTGGCAGAAGCTTGTGCATCGTTATTATTTTTTTATGCTTACTTTGTATGTCTTTACTTATTTAAGATTGAGAATATACTACATCTAACACATACAATATGTTTTCAAATTTTTACAATTTTTTCGTGCAAATATTTAGAAAAGAGCATACTGTGAGTAGCACAATAAAGATACCAGATGTTTGGGTTGTTGTAATATCTTCCAAATTATCACTATCAACTCTCCTCGCTTGAAGAAAGCCTAATGTTTTGGTTCAAAATACTTTATAAATTTGTCAGTTTATCAACATTTAGTTGCTTTATCCCTACGAAAGGCTTCAATAAGAATTTGCTTTTACTGTTAGAGATACAGCAGACAATATTTTTTGCGTCTCTTAATCATTTTTATTCATATCAAAAGCAGTTTTGGGCAAGAAGCGTTATAAAATCTCTTAAGAATAATATGAAATAAATAGAAAGAGCTAGCCAATACAAATTCAAACGATAACATACAAGTATGATGATGACACTAACAAAGCCTCCTACAACATTTTTACAATATACAAAGTTATTCTTAGTGTCGAAATGTGATTAAAACACACTTTCCACTACGAATATAATACATACATATATGTAAATACAACTGTTGACGACATTTATTTTTAGAAATTTATTTGAAATCTTTTATAAAGAACTTAAAACGATTTGATTTGTTCGAAACTTTAGTAATATATACAGCCGCATAGACCACTCAAACAACCACATTAACCACAGTAAAAGCAAAGTTTCATCATATTGGAATATACGACTGTTCCTACTCATATATATATATGTATATTTAACATTGACGGCAACCGAGACTTTTGAATGAAAAAAAAACGTGGCAAACATGTTGTGCAAGTAATAGTTAGCAAACTTTCATTGCATCGATGTGATTTGTCAGTTTGCAAACTTCAAAAAATAGGGCAGTAAACTCTTCTGTACTTTTTCTGACACAAACCATGTAGCATAATTAATTAATGGACAAGAAAAATTGGTAAGAATATTTAATTGAATATTATAGCAAAATACTATTAATTGAGTTTCTAAATTACATTTGGTGTGGCTATTATTCTGTAACGTTATCGAGGGACTTAATTTTATGCTTGATACTTATCCGATTACTTACTTGATATTAAATCCTGTCGGTAACCCCATAGCACTGAGATGAAATAAGTAGTTATAGGTTAATAATTCTGTTTTTGTATATTGAGTTGCCAACTTACACAATATTTAAATAATCAAAATAACTTTTACATAAGCTTTAAATAACATTTATTGAACGCAATGCTGAGCGAAACATATTAAGTGTAGTAATTTTATTAAGACTTTATTGTGAAAAAATTATTATACATTTAATGTTGAAAGTATTGCCCATCGGAAGCTACGATGTTTGCCCATCTTTCTGGCAGTTTGTGGATAAAAGGCGGGTGAAGTAGAACTTCCCACCCACAGTTTTCCAAATAATTTTTAACTGGCTTTGCAACATGTGGCCGAGCGTTGTCATGATGAAAAATCTCTTGCGCTTTGGGTTATCATAATGAATCCATTTTTCATCGCCAGTGACAATCCGATGCAAAAATGACTTCTTTTGGTGGCGTTGAAGCCACATTTCCGACAGGCAGAATCGACGTTCGACGTATCTTGGCTTTAATTCATAAGGCACCCAATTTCCAAGCTTCTGGATGAATCCTAATGATTTTAATCGTCTGGAAACGGTTGCTTGATCAACTCCTAATACTTTTGTAAGTTCTTCTTGCGTCTGGCATGCATCTGCGTCGCGCAATGTTCCCACATCTTCGTCTTGAAATTTTTTTGGCTGTCCGGGTCGCTCACCGTCGTCTAAGTCGAAATTGCCACTTTTAAACTGTGCAAACCACTTTTGGCACGTTCGTTCGGCTAAAGCATGGTCACCATAAACGTCCAGTAAAATACGATGGCTTTCGGCAGCACTTTTCTTCATGTTAAAATAATGAAGAAGAACTACCCGCAAAAACACTTTATCTGGTACAAATTTCGACATTTTCAAATGAATGAAACAAATTGTTGTTCACGCTAAAACACGACGCGAAATAATACTAATAGAGCACTCTCTTAGAAAACCGCATGAATTAATGCATACACCCAATATATAATAGAAAATTTAATGAACTTTTTTTTGTTGGTTTGTTAAATTAGTTACCTCAAAGATAACCGCGTGGCTCTACTAAATTATTTACATTATATTTATATGTCTTTTTCAGCTATTTACATATATTATTATATATATATTCACATACGCATGACAGTAGTCTTAGGCATAACTCATTTTTTCACAACCAACCATTTATTTAATACCTATACGCCGTGGAGTTCCAAGATTTTTTAAAACTCTGCAAATGTGCAACAAAGTCACGCAAACGTATATTGATCACAATATAAAACGAAAACAATAAAATCAAATGGTTATGTAAGCAATGACAAATCTTTCAAATTTTTCTATCAAAAAGTGAGAAATTTCAAAACTCAAACTGATTGCATATCTTTGCTATTTACAAATTCATGAACCATAGCTTTTATGCAATAAATATTGCAACAATAAGCACTAACATGGAATGACGGCGAATTTGAGGATAATGTTGAAAAGTATATAAAATACTTATTTTCTCTCAGAATTGGCTTGTAAGTGCATACGTATGTATCAGCTCTGCTGTTCCTTGTTGCTTTTGCGCTATCAAACTTAAGTAATCTAATGGATATGTTTGTTGCATATTCTGCAACTAGTGGAAGCTCTAAAGCTTTTTATAAGTCAAATTAGCTAAGTGAATAAGTCGTAAACAAACTTGTTTTGTTTGTAGCGAAAGTATACATGCTTTTGCAGCACAAATTGCTTATAATAACTAAATATGTAAATATTAGTATTTTCGTAGTTATAAGTTTATACTTCATTGAATTGTTGTTTTATACAATTCCGAAGCACTGTTATTATATTAGTGTTTTGTTTCACTTATATTATTTGTAGACCCGCAAATTAAGAGGGGCCTCGCAGCACTATGAATCGCTTGGGGTCAAAAAATAATGTGCCTTAACTTTTAAGAATTTTTTAATTTTTATTCATAATCACATATATCAATCATAAGCATAAATAAAATACTCAAATTAAGCGTTAAAACTTTTACACATACATATACGTTAACATAAAAGTAGCACTCGCATGTTCTTCGAAAAAGATACAGCGAAGTTAAAGCAAATTTGTATACAAAACTTTTTTTTCGAAGCTGCATACGAAAAGTATCAAATGTTACAAAAACTCCAAAAGTTGAAACATTGAGTGGTGATAAGCATTGGCAGCTGACGTTGCGCATATATTTTCAATGACAAGAATGTTTAAGCGTGAAAATACATGTTTGTTAGTATGTGTGTGGCTCACAGCAGCATTTTCCATAATTTAATGTTTTTTTTTTTCTTTTACTAAATTTTTGCCAATATTTTGATTGATGGTTGTAGAAGCTGATGACAGCTCCATGAAAACCATTCTGGCTAAATGCTGCAGATTAAATAATGACTAGGCCGAAAACGGGACCATAAGCGGAATGTCATTTAGTGCTATTCGTTATACGCCACTTGCCACTTGCTGTGACAATAAATTATTTTGTGACTTAATCAAGTCAAGTGTACTAAAAAAATTGGTATTTTTATATAATATTGTGTATGGATATTTGTGCGCTATTAAATATTGAGTTTTAAATATCAATCAATTAGAATTTTCTTTATTAAATGCTTACATTGCTTTGTTTTTGATAATTTATATGCGTGTTCAAATTAATATATATGACGGAAGTGAAAATCAGATTTATCGAAGCGTGAGAAAAATGTTACAGTTTTTTTATGGCGACATGCTAATAAAGTGGCATTCTATATGTTTCTTTTATTGACTGCTTTTCGCCGAGCATAGCGAAAAACTTGTATTCATTATTATTTTGCCTTTCCATTTCAATAAATGTTGCCGAATTTATTAAAATTCTCTTTTTTAATTTGAATGAAGCTCTACCAAAATTACTTTATTTGACGAGTATAAAAAATGTTATAAAAAAGTATCTATATTATGTTCCGGATTGGAGCATGCCGGTGTCAATTAAGTTTGACAAATTTTTGCATCAAAAATTTCAAAAATATATATTGCTTTAGTAATATACTAGCTTTTACCCGCGGCTTCGCTCGCATCGAGTCCATCAAATAAATAACTGATATCGTTATAGTAGATATGGATCCATATAAAGAATATGTTTTATATATATTCCAATTCTTAGTTATGAAATTACGACGACGCGTGGTTCTTACTTCTGCATCATTAATTCTTCTTGCCTGCAATTGTTCTTGCGTTTCCGTTGCTCTTCTAGCTTCCTGCTGCTAAGCTTGTCTTTTCGAACGTACTCGTGCCTGATGAGAAGTTTCAGCTGCTCTCAAAACACGTTGTCGATCTGCTTGCTGTTGCCTTCTCAGCTCTGCTTGAACTTCACATTCTTTATTTCGTGTAACTTTAGCCTTACGCACCGGCGTAGAGTTTCTTGACAGCGCCGATTTCCGCTTTCGAGGCATTTTTATATTTAATAAGAGTAACTAATAATTTTGTGTTATTTCTCTGATTTACGTTTTTTATACATTTATGTTTTCTTTCATTTTTAATTTTTTTTAAAAACAATCATTTCTGCCAAACTTTTTTTTTCAATTTCAAAATTTTCAAATTTATTTTCCAAACATATATAATCTTCCAAAATAATTTTTTTAATAATCCGTAAAAAATTTATAAATTTTGTAATAAAAAGTATCCTATGTTCATTCTGACACCTCTAAGAGTATATGTACAAAATTTCATGATGATCTGTTAAGTAGTTTTTGCGTGAAAGCTTAACAAACAAACGGACTTTCGCATTTATAATATTAGTATATAGATATTACTGTTCGACGAATTGCCATATTTTAATTCTTATCTGTACTCGCTTCTCATGCCACTGCATCATGTCACACCATCTTCAATATTGAACAACTACTATACAAGTATTATACAGCACAGTGTTTATAAATATATACAATTATACTTTCATATCAATTTCACTTGACTTACTTTAAACGCACTGACTTTTCCGTTATTATGCTTTGACTACTCAATAAAAAGATAGATTTTTGCAAATATGTAGTATTTCTCTGCTATATTTTGTGTGAGTAGTAAAGTTTTGCCTCAGAGGAAGTAATCATCTACAGAGTTGCAAAGAAAAATATACTTTATATTTTTGTTCAAGTCGCTTTTCCTTTATTCCACGGACTTTATAAACTAATCATAAATAAAAACTGATTTCAATTCGATATTCGTGATTAAGGCATGATGGAGAAAATTTATTTGAAATGACAATAGATCTGCTATCAAAGTGAAATACTTCGTATTAAAAGTGAATCAGTCCAACAAGTGAAGTGACTTCGGTTGAATGCAGTTAAAAATACTTTGCAATTTAGCTAAGTGAACTAAAACCAAATTAGCGAAAATACTCGAAATAAAGTTGTATTTCATTCTTTTTTACCGATCTTTTTGCGTTTAGTTATTACTAAGAATATTTTTTGATAAACTACAAGTATAGTTTTTGTGTATTTAAAGTTATAATTAATTAAAAATTACTATTTGATATCAAACAAAATTAAGTCAATTATATAAATATATATAGTCCCTCTCCCTCGATGATAGTTATATTGTCGCGATGAGGAGGCTCAGCAAGTACAATGATCTTCAGAGCGATACCGGCGGTAGCTTAGCAGGGTCTCCCCAGTTCGTAAAGTCGATGGTGAGTACCGAAGCTAAAACAATCCACATAACACTCTCCTTCTGCGAGCGAGGCCGTAACGTCTGTTCACATGCTAGTGACGGCTACAGCGGGCGTCAGTCTTGCAACAAGCGGCTCAAGTTATAAGGGTCTATATTTAATATCCCGGCTCGTACGCCAAGGTGGCAGCTCTACCAACGAGCCAGGAAGGCTAGGCAAATCACCCATTTTCGTGATAAAACTGGATTACTGTAACCAATTTTGGCTCTACGCTCCAACTGCAGTTAAAGAAAATATATATAGATATAGTATATTCAATAAAAATGCAGTTAAAGAAGAAAAATATATATTTAGTAGATATCAATAATAGGAATCGATAAGTCTTCAAATATATTTTATTTAAAAATGCATAAAATATGATATCAATGCTTCACTTTCACAGCATTTGTAGGAATTTTCTAAATATTAATTCAAAGGCGCGCTATCAAAGGGCTCTGAGTTAATTTCCTGCCTGCAACACATACATAAAAAGAGCCACATAGACATGTATTTCCTCATATAAGATTAAATATAACTTCAACAAGCTTTTATATGTGTGTCCATTGTGTTCATAAGAAACCACCAACTTCAAAATATATCGAAAACTCACCTTTCATTGCATTGTGTTACGGTATACTGAAATTCTGCCCAACATACCTGTGTGTACACTAAATAGCTGCTTTGACTGAACTAATTCAGGTTCTTGGCAAAATTGTAATTTACCATAAGAGGACGAAGAGGTATGTACATATAGGTGTGTATATGGATTCCATGTTCAAAACTTTTAGAAATAGCTCAGTTTTGACCGAAGATAAAATAAATCCAGAATTTAACTTTAATTAACATAATAAGTATTTACTCTTATTTTATACAGCATTTCAAAAGTTTAGGCTGTTTTGTATTACTTCTTTATTATTTCTTTTAATTACCTTTATCTATTATAAGAAATGTTAATTCTTTTATTGTGCCGAAATACAGGGAGGGTCACTTGGGCTCTTATTTGTACTTTAATTACATACAGATTTATATTTTGTCCTCAGTTACGTGAATGCAAGGAAAATTAAAAAGCATATCCTTTATGCTAATGATTTTTATGTTTATTGTATTAAAGGTGTGTCACATTTAAAATTGGTGCTTCGTGGAAATTCTCGCTTAGAGGAATTTTTATTTTAATAAGAGCGCTTTCATTATTACGGTTTCATGATTTGCGGTAAAATTCTAGTTTAGTTTCTATCGTAAATTGTAAGCTTTTAATTCATAAAATGGTGAAACGACTTTGCTCGAAAAAAATGTAAAAATATATAAAACACAAACCCTTCCAGCATAGTGTTCTTGCAACAAACTGAACACATTCAGAACCCTCCGTCAGTACCTTTAATTCAGAATTCACTTAATATTACAAATGCATTACTACACTGTGATACATACATACGGCTACCGCACGCACGAGTGAATCAAATTCGAAATTCAGCAGATTGTCCAACGGAAGTGTGAACTTTTCACTTGCAGTATGATAAAGCGCAAGCATACTTGTTATCTTGTGTTTACCCAACTGCTGCAATGAAAGTGCAAAATGGTGGCAACACCACGTTATTGAGTTGTGCCGTCGGGTTGCACTTTAATATGGATGAAAAATTTTGATCGTATATTGCTCTTTGTATGCAAATATCATTTCTTTATATACGTATGTACGCATGTGCGTACACTTGAGTTGCATTTTCCTGGAAGCCTCGTGTTGTCACCTTTATTGCTAAACTTTTCATGGCGGACGATGCCTGCGGGCATTTTATTTGATATTCCGGTTATTTTCAGGTTAGTTTTTTCATACGCATACAATTTTTTGTTGTTAAACTAATAGATATATTTTTATATATTCTGTATATTTTCTATTCGGTATTATTTATGACAGTTGTAGAATTTTAAATTGAGGAAAGGCATTTCTTTTTTACACAGCTTCGGTGAAATATTTATTTGATGTGTTTTATGCCATTTGCTTTGATCAATGCTGTTAAGGGGTTAGGGGTAGTCAGAATTTTCAAAAAATCTATTTTTGCATTTTCGTTAAGTGTAATACCTTGAAAATATTCAATGCAAATTTCAAGTTGATCCGATAATTACTTTTTGAGTTATTCGACAAATAACTAAGAGCGCTCGGGCACTTCAAGCGCTCGGGAGCAGGTAGTTAATCTAGTATGAAACTTTGAATGTGTTTTTCCCAAAACTATGTTTTTTGAACTGGTGACAACTGTAACTCGAAAACCGCTCAGTAGATTCTAATGAAATTTATACAACTTTTATGATACATAATAAACTTAGGCCTGATCGAAGGATATTTTTTTTGGACCAAGATTTTGTCCCAAAACTCTAGAGGCCGCAATTTGTTAATTTTTAGAAAAAAAGCTTCGATCAGGCCCAGGATTATCTATTTATAAAACTAATTTTTAATCCGATTGATTCAAGATGAATCTCCAAGGACCTATGATTGTCACCGCATAGACCTTTTTTTGGAACTGGGTCAATACGAAAGCTATACCTTTGGAAATTTATTTTTTTATTTTTTTGTTTTGAAATTTTCATGACTTCAAGTCAAAACATTGTATAATAATGCCATAATACTACTTTTGTAAAATAACATGATTTAATATGATCTGACTACCCCTAACCCCTTAAAGTTATGTACCACAAAGATTTTTATGGCCGCAACTGGAAGAAGTTGGTCTTGATAACATCTGGTTCCAACAAGACACACAGCACATGCAACGACCGAATTATTGCAAGAAAAGTTTTTAGATTCGATAATTTCAAGGAATTGTGACATTTAATAGTTTTCAAGACGTTGTGATTTAACACCATTATACTAATTCTAGAAGTCATTGGTCTTAAACAATAAACCAGATTCTCTTAAAGCTTTAGAATCCAAAATTAAACGTTCCATTTGAATGATGTTATATTCAGAACTTAATTTTATCGATTGTAGTTCACATTAGATACAAAATATTTGAATTTTCTTAACAATTAGCGTGTGTGTGTGTTTTGTTTTCTCTTTTGAAAATTGAGTGTGGTTTTTATGAGCTCTCGAATGACACAGACATTGAACGTTTAGAGAATATGCGCAATATTATTAAAACTGATTACTATTTTCCCATAACAAAATTCCCGGAAGTTATGCACGCCAGTTATTGTCGATTATTGTACATTCTTTTCACAGTCACTAAAAATTTAATAATTGACAACATTTTTCAATATAAATAATTGACTTATATTTGCATTCCATTACTAAATTTCATACAAACGATTGCAAATATTAAATCGCGCGAAATTATATTTGAATTGTCAAATTAATTATTCAGAACGTGTGGTATTTAATTTATTTTCGGCATTTCAGGAATTCTACAATAGATATCAGGTTGTGTTAAGTACTTAATGTTTACAATTATTTATGAGTATGTGTTTATAATAATTTATATGTACATAACTCGAGGTTGATTATAGAGAATAAAGAGAATCAATGATTGATTAAAAAAAACCGTATATCAAGTGCATACTTTTCCTATAAATACTTCAATCTGGTACCACAACAATATCGTAGATTTAATTTGACATATTTTTGACATTAAACTATAGTAGATCCAATAATATACGTTCAGTTAATTTTGCTACGATATCTTACATATTGAGCAATATATACGGTATAAGGCCAACCAGAAGCTTGAAAATCTTAAATTAGGTATATCAGAGAGATAGGGGTAGTATTGGGCCGATTTTATTTATTTTTGGCATAACAAAATACTATTAACATAATAAAATGTTCCCTGAGTTTCATTAAGGTACCTCAAATACCATCACCAACATATATGGAGTCAAATCAACCATATGTTTGAAAGTACTGTGATTACTTAAAAGGGCGCTAAGGCAAGTTTTCACCCAATTTCACTCATTTTAAGCACAAAAATGGATCATTATAAGCAAAAAATATTTACTTAATTTTATTAAGATAGCTCCCATATTGCCCGCCATATGCGGTATGAAGTAAACCGGAAATTCGACAATATTTCAATAAAGTATATGGGGGCTAAGAGAAGTATTGAACTGATTAAATCCATTTTTGATATATGGTGCATGCATAATATTATCGGAAAGTGTCTCTCTCCGAATTTCAATTATATATCTCAAAGATTGATCATTATTTCCGGTAAAAAATTAGCACCAGGCACTGCGGCTCCCATATTGGGTAACAGGGCGCTTGAACAGTTATAGTACGATTTTGAAAATTTTGACACTTGAGTTGGTATACTTCAAAGGCACTATTTTTGCAAAGTTTTGTCTCGATATATTCATTGATGCTTGACTTTTATACTGGCAAGTTCAAGTCATACGGAATTTACCTTTGTGCTATATGGGTAGTAGGTGTGGTTTTAGTTCGATTTCACCCATTTTCACACTGTAACATGAGATTGTTAAAGTAGTTCCATGTACTAAATTTATTCCAGGTTTAAATATTTCCAGTAAGCAACATAGATATTGTTATTATCGTATATTAATTTTGGGGAAATTTTTTATTGACTTAAACGAAGATTCAAAATTTCTGAAACCAAAACAAGGTTACTTACCTAATTTGAGTAAATTTTGACTTTACAGTAAATACTTTTCACACAACTTTGAGTTTGTCAATTTTAATTTATTAAGTATAAATATTAAGTCGTCTTAAGTATTACATGTTCCGTATAATTATAAATAGTTAATTTTACTGTAACTTGGTCTAGTTATTATTTTATTTTTTTTTGTTACATACATATACGCATTAAATATAATACGCGAATGTGTGCATTTTGTTAGCCAAGACTTAGCCAGCCAATGTAGTAATGCCTTCAAATGTATTCTGTGAATAATACAAAAATTAAATATTTGGTTAGAAAAAAATGCTTCATGATTTATTGCTTACTCTTATATTAACAATATTGATGTTTGTAAATCATTTGATGTATTTCTCTAAATCTGTATTATATATGTTTCTGTAAGCAACTAGTTTTTTTCATGTTTTCTCGATTGCCATTGATACTGGCTGATTAAATGACAGTTATATATGTTATCTACGTATCTTGCTTACTAAAGACTTAGAACTTCTTTTGTTTAAATGTATATACCAGTAGTGTGTTTTTTGGTTACTTTGTATATAATTTTATTATACATATAATAATAATTTTTAATTTGGCAATTTAAAAGTTCATTTTCGTAAATTGCCGAATTCGCTACTCTCTGACTAAATGAGAAGACCCAAACAACTAAGTAATTATTTCTATTGACGCACATGCAAAGCATATACATATATAATTGTTTATTTATAAGTAGAATTTAATTCCATTTAAAATTAGATTTTCCGGTGTGCAGTTCTATCCTCTTGTATATATATTTGTAGACATATTGATTGCATTTGCTCAACATAAAGGAATACTAACATATTTGCACGCAGATAAATATGTATTCTCAGGCGATTTAAGATTGTTCAAATATTGATTTACTTTACTGTTCAATTTATAGCTATAAACATGTTTGGCTTATACGGGATTGTTCAAAATTTATTTTACCTGCGAAACATAACATACAACAAATTTCAAATATTTATTTAGAAGCATAATTCGTTCACCAAAATAGTGCAATATCGATTTTATTTAATTCAATTGGGTGTGCAATTGAATTGTTTTAAAATAAATGTTTGTTCAGTTAGCTAACATCACTATACTTCCTTATAAACGTTTATCCGTATCTACTAATAAGATTATTAATTAATAGCCCAATAGCATATATAGCCAAATATATTTAAAATAATCATTTTCTACAAATATTTAAGTGTATTTTAAGCCACCGGAGTATGTGTCTTACTAATAATATTTTTTTTAATTTGGACATGCTGGTGCATATCCGCGGGGTGCAGTTTGCTTTGTCCGCGCTGAGAAGTGCTTCTAATTTAAGATTAATGAAATAATTTTAGCTTGGTTCTGGTTCTGCGCTTTACTTCACTTGAACGCTTATAACTTATTAATAAATTTCTAAGTAATTTTGGTATAATCAAAAGTCAATTTAGGCACTTATTGGTGAAGTAAATAATTAAAAAGATTTATGTGTAACTCTTTTAATGAAAACTCATACTAGTGGTCCACATTACTTTAAGGGGTTTCTAGTTGACATATTTTGTCGAAAAAATCTCTGCTTAATATACAATAATAAATTTTGATTTGTTTTTATTATCTTCATTTCTTCAATAAATGCCTCTTTCAACTGTCTGCAATTCATAGCCGTCTGCAAAATTATTTAGTAATATTTTAAGTGAAATCACGAAGAAATTGTGATGAAGGTTCGTGCTAAGGGAATTGCAATATTCAGAATGAGCAACTTTTTGCACTCAGCATTATATATTCTTCAGGTAGCATTCATTGCTCATTCGTGCATAATTTAAATCTTAGTGTGTGTTAGACTAAGTGATGGTGGTGACATACAGTTTGAGAAAAAAGTTTTGGAAATCACGATTAATAGAATGCTTGAAATATAAAATGCATACATGTATTATAAAAATAAATTTTATTGGCTGTAACTTCTAGATTTAATTGATTAGTCAACTGGCATGCATGATACACGTGCAACTTAACCTTTGTTAACATCACATTCAACCCTTCGCTAACATTTGCATTTGCAAACATAATTATCTCTGCAGAAAAGCCATTC
Organism: Bactrocera oleae; assembly: GCF_042242935.1. Taxonomy (NCBI): domain Eukaryota; kingdom Metazoa; phylum Arthropoda; class Insecta; order Diptera; family Tephritidae; genus Bactrocera; species Bactrocera oleae. Next base: position 58,803,412 of record NC_091539.1, read on the forward strand.
TACATTTGTATTGGTTTTTTGCGTTCACAAAAAGGAAGCTGAAAGCCACAAAAACGTATTTGCAACATAATTACCTAATCAACTAACTACAACGCTGCTGTTGTTAACTAAAAGTGCGAACCTACTATTAATCATAATCCAGCTACGAAAAAGTCATTTCAAACTGAAGCGCAGTCATCATAATAACTAATCAGACCAAAGCGATGATTCTAAAATTGTATTGAAAATGCAATTTCATTAACAAGCACATCACAAACATGACAAATGTCCTCAATAAATCAAAACAAATAATGCTGAGTCTGCCAGTGCGCTTTTGACGATATATGTAGGTTAAAAATATGTTTAAATCCAACAGGACGAGTGAAAACTTTGGGTTACCTAACGCAGTGCTGTACAGTCGGTGTGCAATTTCACACTCATCAGATTCATAGCGGTCAAATGGTTATCAAGGGCGCACTCCACCTTCAGAAGAGATGTGTGTTACCTCGCAAAAAGGAAAATGAAGTAAGTTTGAAAATCAGGTAGCTATGTTGAATATTGATTTTTGTGGTTTTGTGTAGAAATTGTGTTTTGTGGAGATGGACCTTCGATATGAAAATCTCATAGTCATTTTTGATGACGTCATTGTTTTATTATGACAACTGGAAATTTTGAACATATTTCTTTATTTTCTTGCACATATGCCATTCATTTTCACTTGCCATGAGCTAGATGCAATAACTTTGGCATGCAAAATTATAAAAATTCGCATCTTGAAAAGTTTTTAAAGTAGCCTACAAAAAAACTCTGCCCAATAAATTATATGAAGTTTTTCCCCCAACAACGAATTAAATTTAATAACCTTTTTGAATATATTACCGTCTAGTTAACGGCGAATTTTATGAGCTTATGTTACACTGTTTGTTATGCTCGTATCATTTGATTTTTACTTTAAATGCAAAGTATGTCTAAGCGTATATCGTAAAGCTCTAATGCTCTTAAATTTTGGCAGTCTCAAATTAAATCCTTTAAAGCTGTAATTTATGACAGCTGAGAAGTTATAAAAATATTCGCCTGGTTGTTTGTAGTGAATGAGATATAGGAAAGTAAAATGAAAGGGTTGAGAGTTACAATACATTGGAGAAATTTTTAAACCAAGCAGTGGAATATTGTAGATGAATTTTACAAATGGCAAACAATGTTGATAATTAATGAATAAATTCTTAATAAATGCTTTTATAGGTTGTGAACTAAGATTCACAAAATATTTAGCAGCTTTGCCTACGAGATCTTCTACTCTAGTATTTATTTTTCGATTTCTATTAAAGCAGCGTATTTCAAAAACATGACAATCACAGGGGCTTTTTAATTTGGCTAGTATGATCTTGATAAACACTAGATAATTACTTTGGTTCTACTGGAACAAAGATGACGGTTGTAAAAATATTCTTTAGGTTCTAATAACTGTTTGGCTGTTGGAAAACGAAATAAATTGATTCGACTTAAAAATTAATAATCTACACTAATGTTTTAAAAAATGTAAGGATAATTTTAAAGAACCGCTATTTAATATGTTTAAAGAGAATAAGTTCTTACCAAACTTTATAAGATTAGGCGAATTGATAATTCAATCAGTCGAAGTGAATACCCAAAGTATAACTGCAGCCATCTAAAACATACGACCCTTCCCTAACCTACAGTGAATCAACCAGTCCAAGGAATAATCACGTAGCTGAGTAAAATTAATCCTCTTTGATCATAAATAGTAACCTTTCAATACAATGTTGACGTAATCCACTTAATTACTAAGCATTGTTCGCAAATGGTGTATACGAAACTACTGTATTGAAAAGAGCGCTTTAACATGGCTGCGGTGGGTACTTTTACTTCTTTTTTGTACTTCTATTTGGGTGCTACGTATTCTGTGCAGCCGTATGAGTAGAAATGCGAATTTTATGCCCGCTGCCTTTTTGCTGTTATAGACAATAATTGATATTGATTGCAAATATATGCCCAACCATTTTCCAGCCGGTGGTTACTCAATGCTTTAGCTCGTCGTGCTTTTTTCTCAATTTTTCGCTGTTTCTTGAAGTTTTCATGTGAATTTGGTTTAAGTCACTTGACCTTTTTGGTTGTTCCACTAATTTTATTTTGTACACCTGTTAAAGGTGCACATCTCTGAGGTAATTTTCCATATGTAAAACGGAAAAAAATTGAAAATTGATTTAATTTTCAATTTAATGAATGTCAGAAAATAATTACAGGAGTGAAATTTAAAATTTTTTAATACATTATTTTTGGCTTTGGAAATTATATTTGCAAAAGTTTATTTTATAAATGCAGCTTTGTAACTAGAAAGACATCATCAGATGCAAATAATATTTTCAGAGAGATTACAATTCAAAATTTATATATTTTTTACAGTGGCACGCTACAAATATGTGTATGTGGGTGTATGTATGTAAAGCGCCTAGCAGTTCTCACAATTTTTTTTCAGTACACCTGCTATTTATCTACCACGGCAACGCATATCGCATGCAATCTGCTCTTAATATTAGTTTGCATATGTATGTTAGCATATCAGTAGATATGCCAAATGAGAACTTACATACGTTCATTATACTTAATTAAAACTCAATCGTGAATACCGTTATAATTCACGAATTCGAAACGAAACCCAGTTATTTGGGTTTTTATATGTTTGTAATATGTTATTTGTAGTTAAATGTACTATGCATCATTACAGAAAATATTTATGCATTAGTCAATGAATCAAATATCACTTCTTATATATCGGCTCGTGGAATAAAATTCTGCAAGCACTAAAATAATTAATTCATCAAGTTAATTGAGCATTCCGCTCAGCCTTAGGCTTGCTCTCAATGTATTGCTTGCTACAATGAATTATCAAGTTAGATGTTTGGATTTCAAAATAAGTGGTCATCTTAATGTTCACGCATTCACTTAATTGGCTAACCCAAATCGTAAATTTTTATATGAACGCTTTTAATTCATCTTATGTTAACAGTCGATGGTCACGTAGTGGCTAAGAAATTTGGTAAAAGAAGTTAATTAACAGAATGCACTTACAGTAGTAAATTTAAGAGTAATAATACCTTAGAACAATTCATTGAAGCATTGAAGTTAAGCGGCACTTGATGGCAACAAGTTAATGGCACTACGCAAAGATAAATTAAATAGTAAGAAATAGCAAATATTTTGGAAGAAACAAAATTTTTGGGCCCCTTAAAGATAAAAAATGTATATACTTGTATGTACGTATATATAATATGAGTAACATATGCCTGTTCAAAATTCACAAGGAATAAATCTGAAGTAAAGGAAAGCACTAACCTTTGCAGATAATAATATCTTAAGTGGAAAATAAAGTTTTACTTTTAATTAATTGTACTGAAACTACTGGGATAGTTTAGTAAACTTATCAGGGCACTTTCGACTAAATTTATTTTCAAACTCAGGTTATCTGAACAATATCATATATATTTCATATTTTCAAAACGTTGTTAAAAAGGGGTCTGGCTGCAAAATAAAATATGTACCGGCGCTCTTAGATGCTCTTGCTAAGTTTTCTCACTGTAAAGGTCGTTATCTTATTCAATGAAAAAAAAAATTTGGCAAGATTTCTGTTACATTATTTTAGTAAAGTGGAGGAGTATATGTTTACTCTCGGGTTAAAAAATTTATTTTATATTTACATATATATGTATATATTACACACATACAAGTACTCGTATATAACATAGTAGTATGTAAATTGCAAGTGGGGGAATCAATTAACGGAAAATTAACCAGACATCTGTTGTCAGAGGCAACTACAAGTAGACTGCAATAATATGATTTGAACATTTTTGCACACATAACTATTACGGTATGTACTTTTTTATATATTATATGTAAAATATAAACACTCCAGCAAGCATGTACTTTCATATTTATATTATGTAACTTACGCTGACATAAAAATTTAAGCATATGTGGGTGTAGGGCAACACTGGCGCCAAAAAAGTTTGCATACTTACAAAGTTCAAGTATGCAAGAGGGGGCTTCAACTTTACTAATTGTAGATCAGTGATCATTTAACACGCGACCAGTAAGATAATTTCTTCATAATTTTTGGCAATGTTGTATAACTAATATATAACCAAAAAATTTACTGGAATCAAATTGGCCTAATCGCTTATTGCTAAAAATATGAGTTAGATGGCAATCAATGAAATTGTTTCTGAAAGTAAATCCTAAAGATCTTAAGACTCATTGGCTATTATTTAAAGAATATGTAAATGGGTTGCTGCGTTCGAGCGAAATTTAAAAAACGCAGGTAAATTATTTCGCAATACGAATGAAAGGAGAAATGCTAATCTAAGAAAATAAAGGAAAACTAATATATGTAATAAAAATAATTCGAAAGGAAGCCATAAGGAGTATTTACAATATTACAATCGATGTGGCAATACTAAAAATATATATTTGTTTATACTAATTGCGGCGTCGTGTTGTTACTATTTATTATCCCCAAAAGTAAAAAGAAAAAATTTTCGACTAAATCTAAGTCCAACTTTTCATTTGCTGCTTTTAAAATTACACGCTAGCAATTTTTGCTTTCTTTACATAGGCACGAAATTATAAATTGAAAATTAATCCTGATTTCAGGTGAAAGTAAATATGTAAACAACCTTCTGGGTCACACAACTTACCATCTGCCAAATATTCTGAACCTGAAGGATTCTATCGATGTGTTTGCTTTTAACTCTGTGGCACTTTCAAACATTCCAATGTGGAGCATATAAGCTTCTGACACTTTTCCAATTTAGATTAAGTGCTCTTGGCACGTGAAAGAGCTTGTGACCATAATCCTTTACTTGGTTGACACTCTACCTTATATAAACAATTTGGTTTGCTGTTTACTTGGTTCAGTTCTTTATTAAAGCTCTTTTTAGTTTAACAGCAGCAGCATCTATACTAACCTATGTGTTTTTTTGTTTTTGTGTTTTTTAAGGTGCGTAGGCCTTTGTTAAGCAATTTAGTAGACGATTCTTAAAAGGTTTAAGTGCTTAAGCGCAATCACAGCATTAAAAGCAAATGCTAATATTTGAATTAAGTATGAAGCAATCTCTAAGAGAGTTTTTTCATCATTACAAATTATGTTACTGTTGCTTTAGTTTGGTCTAGTCTTTACTCTGAAAAATGTTTACGAAAATCGCTGCAAAGAGAAGCTAAGGTCGTGTGTACATATATATATATATACTTCAATATATACCTATATACATACACTATTCAAGAATATTATAGCGGTAGCTCAAAGTCAAACTTGCAACTTATTTACTAAAGCGGATGTCTATTTACGTTTATAGCCTCTATGATCTTCAGCATTTATTGAATCACTTTGAGATTTCAACTACGTTTATGTATATTACAAAAGGCCGAGGAAATGTCGTTAATGTCGGAAATATATATGTATATGCATAGTTCAACATATTTATTTAGAATTTGAGGCAGATAAAAAGTTTATTAAACTTTATGAAAATGTTCAATTGTGCGGTTCTTAAATCATGTAAAAGCTGATAAACTACATAGTATTACTTACGCAGTGTCAAATATTATAAATCAAAGTTTAAATAAAAGTAATATAAAATTATATAGGTTAACTTTTATTTATAATTTTTTAGTATATGAAGGAAGTAATTTTACGAAATTATCATGTAACAAATATTACATATACACACTGTTGTTCAAATAAATACGGCAGTTGATGCATTATTGAATTGTTAAATAAACTGGCAAGAATAGTCAAGAATACCTTGTGATTTATAGCAATAGAAATATTGGCATAATTTGAAGTTTTACAAATACATATATATTTTTATCCGCGATTTCAGGGCCTTTGAAGCTGTTACTACATACTCCAATTCAGAACCTTGGCTTGCCAAGCTTTCACGTGGCTGCGCTCTAATTTCCGTCTTAAAGATTAGTTAAGTCACACTATATAGCATATACATATCCCAGCTTCAGTTAACGCCTATATCATCTTACTGAATCAATTTTAGTTAAATCGTGTTAGTCGTGAGGATCACTTTTTCTTAGTTATTTAGTTTTTCTTCTAAAAGGTGTGTATTAAAGTGTAAAAGGAAATAAATTTTCTCGAAGAAATGAAGACGAGAAATAAGGCTTATTAAAATTTGCTGGCCACAGTAACAATAATGTGACCAGAAGAGCAAATCAAAAGTGAATTTTATATAAATAAAAAAGAACAGGAAATGAAGAATACCTCCTAAGTAGTTAAGTATACTAAAATATGTTATATTTAAAATTGCATTAAATAGCTAGTTGTGGCAGAGAAACTAAATAACATATTTTAGAGGTTGTGCCAATAATTAGACTCGTATATTTGCAGTAGGAACAAAAATAATAAAATACACCAAATTTCTATAATTATTCAGAAATTATAATAAAAATTAGATATTATAACAAAAAGCCTCTGTGTAATGAAATTATGTTTTGAGGAGGAAGAGAATTTGAATTTGGTGTATTTAATACCTTGAAAAACAAGGCATAAACTGAGTTTATGAACATCAATGAATTCTAAATGTAAACCTACACAAAAAGATAAACAGCTTCAACAGCTGCAGATATGGTAGGTAGGTAGATAGAGTGGCCGTCTTTCAACACACCTGGCTGCAGATAAGCAATAGTTAAAATTATTTATAAACACATTTCACCTTACAAACGGTTAGCAAATGATACGTATGCACAGCATCAGTATGTCCGACCAGACTGTTTTCTACGAAGTAACAATCAGTATGCGTTGTATGTTGCAGACCTCAAAGGAAACATGTCAAGCATGGAATTCTTATATCTACAATACTACGAAATTAGCACATTTTTACAGCCAAGCAACGCAGCAGCATTTAAAAAAAGTTTTACTATAGCATATCTAATAAAAGGTAAAAGAGATGAGAGTGATAAACAAAACAAAAGTATTCATTGAAATATCTCAGCTTGAGGCAACAAGTGTGTGGGTAATAAGCTTGGGATTAAGGGTTGTGCACAAACTAAACATAACTAAAGTTTTAATGAGCTTAATGCTGACACTGTACTCAATTAAAACAAAGCATCAGCTGACATAAAACAAAATGCACTAAATTCCCTGCATCAAATTGGACTTTCCCATTTCTACTACCATTTGACATGTTTGCCGGTCATATTTCAATTGCAAAAGTTGATTTACTACACAAAATTAGCATACACCATTTTTTGCAAAGCACCAACAAATCATGGCTGAAGCAATATAATATGAATTAACTGCACTCTGTATTAGCACGTTTGACATGTCGTATACGTAACCTTGAATTTTATGCATGATGGTTATTAGGGTGGAGCGAAAACCATTTTTTTTTTGCTTGGCCTGAGGGTGAAATCTGTAGATTATAAAAAAAGAAAATTTTTGGACAAAATAAAAATTGTTTTTAACATCTAGAGGCGTCTCACTCACTCACAAGAAAAAATTATTTTTGGTTCAAACTCTTTACATTTATTGTCGTTTAAGACTTGTTTCTTCAATTTCAGTAATAACTACAAACATTTTTTTTAAGTTGATAACTTTTAATTGGCCAGAAAGAGGACTCTCCACAGCTTCTAGAACACTTATCAAACATTTTTTACGAAATAAAAATTTGAACTCGAAAATTTACTTTAAAAGCCGCCTTTTAGATGTTAAAAAGAATTTTTATTCCAAAAATTTTTTTTTTTTATAATCTATAAATTTTACCCTCAGGCTGCAAAAAAAAAAATTTCGCTCCACCCTAATGGTTATGCATGACGTTCAGTTAATCTAATGCATTTTAATTTATACGCTTTGGCTGCCGGACAGATGCACGGAAATTTAAAATTTAATTAGCTTACAGTATAGTATTAATTGCATATTAACATATTTCAACTAAGATATTGGTTACCACAGTAACTTAAGGCAAAATGTGGAATTAGTTGAGTATGTGCAACATTTATCCGCGATTGAAATTATTTCATAAAATGCTGCTGTTTTGTACTACATTAAGTACGTACTACAAGTATATCCTTTTAAAAAAAAAAAGCTTCTCATTAATCACTGTATTCCAATAAAATATTGTGAAGTTAGCGGGCAACAAAGTGTTGGTATATTTATGCAATTTTTCGCAGTGAAATATAATTTTATTAAAATTATACTAGAACGTAAGTATTCAAAAAATGAGGAAGCTTTGTACATGTTTAGATATTTTCGGGTAATGCATCTCAGTATTTTGCATATTTGTAATTATTTTTAGTCCAAAATCACACAGTCAATGTTAGTTCCGCCACAAGAATTCAGCGGAAGCTTTTCTTCAATACGAAGTATACCATTACCAGTTTTCAAAAGTACCCTGAAGGTTAGGTACATATTTTTTCAGCTATTTTATTAATAGCAAGTAGTAAATTGCAATCGTAAAAATTAAACTTGCAAAAAATACCGCATTTACTGCTTGAATGTTATTAACTTCGGCATTTTTTTATTTATACCCTACTTAATACGTTATGATACTGTTAATAGCTATAAAAATATTCTAAGCATTTTGAATGCTTAACCAAACAGATATTTTATGCCACACACCCAAATCTTTCACATTAACATCGCTGCGCCAGCGTTCCAGTAATGTTTCCTGTAAGTAGGCTAATTGTCTTTCTTATTAATCCTCACGCTGTTTTATGACACTTCGTTTATTTAATTCTTAAGTTTTATTTTTTCTAACATTCATTTATTCTCCATTATGCGAACAGCATATTATAATTACGCACCGTGTTTCTGTTTTATCATTTCCACACTTACTTATTTACGTATACGCCTAGTGACCCACCATAGCAAATGATTTACAGTGGCGCATGAATAGTACAATATTGAAAACAAGCCAAAAGCGGAAAGGCAAATATGCAGCTAAAGAAGTGGGCTGAAAGAAAACTCAGGTGAAAATAAAAAAAAACGACTGCTCGTTTAAATAGCGGAATGTCTGGCGTAAGCATTAGGCTAAAGAAAAATTTCAAGCTAGAGCGCACAATGTGCAGTAATGTGGGTCACTGTGACGACCGCTTAGCACTTTGAAAGAAATAGCAGTTGGAAGAGATTTTAACTGCAGAAATATGATATAATTAAATCTTCAAGGCCAAGCTGTTTTAAAACGTACATAAACTTAATTTATGTAACTAACTTAAAGGTGTTGAAATTCCAGTTGTATATAAATTTTATAAGCCACAATTATAAACATTTCTCGCTCTGTAAATATTGTTATTGCTTATACCGCTTATAAAAATACCCTATATTAATTACTTGAATTCCACTTTAAGCTATGTAACTATCAATAGTGGCTATTAAAAATTAATTAAATACCTTTTTTAAGCACGTTCGTTTATTTATTATACTAAAAAAAATTTACCACATTCCAGATTGGATTTATTTCAATACATTTGTTTATGTGTGTTTTGGTCTTTAACTTCAAATGTATGTCGATATTATACGGCCTGCAGTTACAGCCCAGCACTCAAGTTGTTCCCTACAGACAGATTCCTTGAAATATTATAAAGAGCGTTAGTTCTAACGTTCATGTGCAACCGTCAGCATTAACGATATTTTATATAATATATAACATAAGTGTGCATGAGCGAGCATTTTAGCTTTTACTTACTGCTTCCGCATTTGTTGCTTATCAGCTATTGCCAGCAGGATGAAATCTCCTATATTCTACCTACTCTCCTTCTTTATATTCTATTGCTTTCACATATTTTCTTTTGTTTTTACTACTACGCTCTATTGTTCATAATTTTTACTACTTTGATTTTTACTATTGTTGTTCTTTTCGATGCTTTTGTTGCTTTGCGTTTTAAATATATGTAAATCAGTATAAACTTCAAGGACTCTGCTTGCTAGCTAGATAAAACTATCGTTCGGGCGCTAGTTTCCTTTCATTGTTTATTTACGTTTACATAGCAGCATGCGAATTTTTATTTCTTTACATTTATTTTAAACATTTTCGTAAATAATTTCTTTTATACTTTTTATCTTGTTTGAAATTTTTTTTTCTTATCTGTGTAAATTGTTTCTGTTAGTTGGTAGCATTGTGGTTTTGTCAGTGTACACAGTGCTATTAAAATTGTTGTTCTTTTAGCCACGCGAGCGGTTGGGTTGGTTGCCCTCTGGATATTGGGTGAATGATGAATGATGCGGTTGCACATAATAAAAGTCACAATGAAACACCAGTTGGAATACTGTGTATATATTTACTTCGATATTCCTATACATTATTACGTGTGCATGAGTATTCAAGTACTGTTTAAGTCTATCAATAAATTAGTTTCCTTTAAGCTATTAAGCTCTACAAAATCAAACATTAGAAATAAAGGATATATAATACTTTTACAAATACTGGGTATTTAGGCATTGGATTGCAAATCCAAGTTTTTAACTTTTTTTTACAAAATTTTTAATTTATTTGATTTCTAACAGGAAGGGTGCAAATGAAGTAGAATTGATTTTATAATAAATATTTTATTTTAATTTTTTCCCTATTTATAAAAAGTTCTATTTTAGTTTCCCTTTTATTGACGCCTTCGTGGTCTAATTATTTTAGTATACTCGCCCGCAAATGTGGTTAATACTTGCAGCAGGTGAAACCCGAATAAAACGTGGTATATTAAGAAATATCAAGACCCAATCTGGCTTCGAATATTTAATATAAATAATTCCTATGTATTTTTGATAAGCGTGATTTAGTGAAATGTTTAATCCAGGAGTGTTTTTGGGCAAAGTTGAACAAAGGGCAGGGGAGAAACAGCTACAATTTTCCACTAGGGTAAAAAGAACTCAGACTTTCTGATTTCAGCAACATTTGCTAGTTAAAGCCAGCTTGATTTTCGACCTTTTTTGTGGGTGTTGTCTGCTACTAACAAGCCTTCGCCTACAATTTATTGTTTGTCTTTCTTTACTCGTGCGCAATAGGCGCGGCCTTTTACCAGCTAACCTACCCCCATGGCTGCTTTTATCTATGTACGAGTATATAAAAACTAACAACATTACTTCAAGCATATAATGTACACACAATATCCAGTGAATGTAATTAATTCAGAGGTTTTCCGGGAATTGTGTTGGAATTCGGTCATTCGCTTTAGGCTAATGAAGTATTTTTTTATTAACACCCATGGGAGTGCTGAAAACGTGTCTTGTATGAATATTATGGGCACAAATTAGTATGTATGTTTTTTTTTTTAAATCAAAATGTATGTGCACTTTGACACAAATAAATTTTCAAATTTTTCCACATTTTTTTAGGCATATAGTATGTTATTATTGCTTTACTTTTTTTCTAAGTATCCTACTTAACATTAATTCCACCCAAAGGTAACATTTTCCGCCAGCTTTCATTTAAATAGCAATTAAACACGCGTTTGACTTTTATAGCTTTATTTACAAAATATTTCACAGAAATTATCTGCCGTTGAATGATTTTATAATATTTTATATTATGGTATAAATTCGTATTTACATTACATAATATTGTGCGTGGGCACGTTCCGGCAGAATGACTGCCTATCGCTGATATTTCGCTGAGTGGCGGTAATGGATTGAAAGACTGAATGAGTTGAGGAACTTCATGCATAATTTTCGTTTATATTTATTTGACTCGATAATCCAATTTACGTGTGTATATATATGAGCTCAAACAGTGACCTTTATTTGGTAATAATCGTGTGCTTACTTTGATTCTGCCGATTCGTGGGATGCGCACCTTTTCCATAGGCTTGTGAATTTGCAAATCAGCTTTAGAAGTGAAGCGTATGAAGTAGCAAGAATTAAGAACTGCAAAATCAAATGGTAATATAGAGAAACTATAGTAACCAGTAACTTGTCTCAGACATTTTCCATATACATTTTTATTGTTACACAGATAAGAAAAAAAATTCAATATTTTAAGAAAAATTTCTGTATTACTATATATAAACATAAGTCTAAGAGTCAGCTCACCTTTCTGAATGATGGCATGATGATGCGTTAAATGCGCTATCATTGGTATGAAGTTCTCAGAAGCCATTAAAATTCGTTTTCACTCACAACTGCTAACTGGAAGATCATAAATTCAAGTGCTCTCGCTGTGAAATTGTATAAAGAAACTTTTATTTAACAAGGTTGAAAAATATTTAGTTATTTACTGTAATATTTCTTTACATAAGCACGTAAGGTAATTTCATAACTACCATCACATTCGTCAGAAAACTCTTTAGAAGAAAAGTATAAAAGTGAATCCTTCTACATAGACGTTTTAGTTACGATGAATGCGTTATCTTTAAAACGAGTACAGATGCCGCAAGAAAAATGCTTTCAGGAAAGTTTAAACAGTAAATATGCTTCCAAGAGACTCTGTTATTTAAAAGTACTCCCGAAGGGAAGATGCTGACTGAGGTTTATGGGTAGATTATGCAAGATTATGGAATTGGGTAAATCAAAGAATATGGCCGCACTTCGTATAAATACTTGCCGGGTTCTGAAACTCTCTTCAAAGCATTTAATTTTGAAGTTTAGTTAAAGGGAATATATCCAGACTGACTTCTTTTTTGTTAGTGAGAGTTTTATTCAGAACCCGAGTGTGAATTTCCGTCATTAGTAAGCTGACAATATACATATATTTTACCTTGACCTGCCTTATATAATATTAGAATATAATTTATAAAATATATAACACTTCAAATAAATATTCAAAGTAAATACTGTTTCAGTACTCACAAATATTATTACAAATAACTTACAGCTTATCCTCACAATAAAAACGAAAAATAAATAAATAAAAAGTTTTTATGAAGACTCGACTATAGTGTAAGACAGAGTAAATTAGGCAAAAACACTTTTCTTAACTGACAATTACTTTCGCTTTGGTAAACTTAAGTTGTGACTAATATTGAAGACAATATATTTTAAAATTGGTTTAAACTTCGAATCAAGCTATATTAACAACAGTCCAAGTTAACACACAACTCGCAATAATAATACAAAAAAGGGGCAATTTATTTCTCAGAATATATGTGGGTATCAGCTGTGTAGTAGCTAAATTTATAATGGCAAAAAATTTCAAAGCTCCAACAATAGTGGCATTACAAAGACTTACAGCGCGTTAAGCGTGTCACTGCTTCGACAGCAAACAGTTGCTGAGTAAGCCATGCGCTGCTCCGATGAGCTCCCAATCGCTGAGATAACAAAGCGTGATACTCCGTGTGTGAGTGTGTTTATAGTAAGAAAGTGTTACATTGTTGACAGCTAATGCTTTGAACACAAAGACGACTGCAGGACAGCGAAATTTTCTTTTCGACAAATGTCGTCTTGAAGCCAGCTTCTTGAACATTTTGAAGACAGCAGCTACATACCAAACAGCTGATATACACAATTTCGTTGTTACCGTACTGAAACCTTTCACTTCTAAGAAATTTAAATATTTTGTTCAAAGTGAAATTTTTTGTTGCATAAAAGTAGTAAAAGTCGGTTAATTTGTTTTAGATTATCAATTGTTATTACAAATGATTTATCAGTGCTATGTTATGCTTCTGTTGGTAGATTTCTTATAGCTTTGTATAATTTTACATTTCACATATTAGTGGCAACACTACAGCTGCTCATTGTCGTCGGCAAAATTGGAAATGGTTTTAATTTAGCTATAGCAACAACTGCAAGCCTGCTGTCGTGAAGTCGTGCTGTTGTCTAAATAACGTGTGTGTTTTAATATTTGACATATGCTGATTGTCGCTTGCCGTCGGCTATATGTTCAGCGTTTAAAGTAAAGTGATTACGATCATACATTCGTGCCTGCAGAGTGTTACGTCAATAACATAAATGTCGACATCTGAGGGACGGTTTGACAGTGGGACAATCGATTCACATGAATGCACACGATGACTTCTTGAGTCGTCCTTAACGTTTGAGGGTGGCATATTTTTAAGTTTATGTGGCTATGTGTTTTGTGGTGTAATGAAGTCTATGAGACGTATGCATTCAAATACAATTATGACCGTTATAATTGCATTTTTTGGTACTCAGCATTGGCTAGTATTGCTGCAAGAGTTTGTCTTATTACTCGCTTTGTGCTTGTGGTTCCTTTCTTTGCGCCGGATACTTCTTTGGCTGACTCGCGAACATGAAAGCTATTCTGCAAACATCCTTCCGTTTTAAAAATCAATTGTCGCAGAAGAAAATCAACAGCTGTGAAGCGTGTCAATTATAGCTTTGTATCTTAACTGGGGAAGAAAACTACTTTTAGGGGAAGAAAACTGACGGTTACTCAGTTAAAGAAACCGAAAACCAGCAGAAACTAGCAAGAAAAGATCAAAATGTTATTTTGTTACAATGACTCATATCAACACTTGAAAATCAATCAATGGAATTTTTATTTTCACAATTCAGAACAATGACAGCAAATAATACCAATCAACTGTTGATTTTTTCCTAAAAATCTAGAAAAAAAATTCCTGCGGCCGCCATTTTGTTAATTAAAAAAAAAAAAGCTTCGGCAGGCCCAGGATTATTTATTTATAAAACAAATTTTTTTTTCGATTGATTTAAGATGAATCTCCAATGACTTATGATTGTCACCGCAAATACCTTTTTTGGAACTGGGTCAACACTTTGGAAATTAAAATTTTTTTTTTTTAATTTTCGTGACTTCAAGTCAAAACAATCTATAATACAAGAAGCTTGTAATGCCATATTACTACTTTTGTAAAATAACATTATTTAATAATAATTAATTCTAATTTATTCGTGCCTCTGACTGCCTCTGACTGCCCCTGACCCCTTATGAGCCTTCGTATATTAAAAAAATTAATGGAATAGACTGAAATTAATTATAAATTTTCCCTACTCCCCTAGTTAGTAGTGCAAAGCTACATATATTGGTGACATAATTGATAAATTGAAAAATTCATACAAATCCTATAGATTTTTGATGTCTTAGTTTTTTCCAAGGCGACGATGAGCGGGATAAACCATGTTTTATCTAAATTTCCTCTGTTTTGTCGGTATCTATCTATACATAAAAATCCAACATATTTGTATCAAGTATTCTGACCACTCCAAGCTGAACGATTGTGTGCAGTCGAGCACAATAGTTGTAAGCGCTTTCGACAAACGCTATACTTGAATGAGAATGTCACGTTATTTATACTTTTATTCGTTCCACTGCTAGCAGATAAGCTATAGATTATTTACAGATTTTCTGTGAAGTGCGCCATCAGCACAAAATTTTCGAATAATGTGTGAATAATGCAAGGAAGTTTGCAGTAAGCTCACTTCACAAAAATACATATACATACTTATGCAGCTAAATATTTATATGCTCTGCTTTCAAGTAATATTTGTACAAAATGTTCCTAAGTAAGTTGAGAATTCAGATGTTAGAAATAGCCAATTGAGTAATAATATTTCTAATGAGGAAATTTGTATAAAAAAGAATTTTTACTTAATTTTTTTTTTTTTTGGTGCTCTCAGTTAGAGCGTGCAAGAGTTTACAAAGCATTTCTTCGGTGTTAATTTTTTACAAAAATCTCTTTATTTATCAATCCACTCCACCCCACCTATGAGCACCAAGAAGTAGTATTAGCGAAGCGGGGAGTCTGAGCTCGATCATGGTTCTGCGCAACAGCAACATGTTGATTTATATCGGTTGTCATTAGTCAGTAACTATTCTGGGCATTCTTAATACTATAGAATATAAATTGAAAATAAAAAGTGCGATATTTCTTTATTGACAAAAAACTTATTTAGGCTGTAACTCAGACAAACAAGCGAAGAAATGCAACAAAAATTTACCAGCGTTAACCTTAACATGGACGTATGTTGAGGCTTAATACTTAAAATGCAACAGCTAACGATCGTGTGGCACAGACTTTAAAATAGAAAAGTTAGTCACAATTAAAATTCCATTATAAGAAAATAAATACATATATACAATAATATTTACAACAAAAAAAAAACAATTGTTAAATATTGAACATACATATATTTATATGTAAAATAACCGTAGCAAATGGATTAAATAGGCAGTACTAAATAAGTAAGTAAGGTAAAAAAAAAGTATTGATACCGACGGAGAAATTTTTTCATTTAAAATATATTTAGTTTATATTATTGGTGAGGATTTCTACATTTATAAGTATATAATAATATTATTTTATTATAAATATTAAATTTTGAATTCCGGAAAAAAACTATATCTCTAGAAGTAAGTTTCAAATAAAAACAAAACCGCAACAGCATTTTTCGAAAGTTACGTAAACATTTTATCTGGTCACTCCAGATACGCGGAGGCTCCTTCGCTATGGTAAAAATGAACTATTTCTACTAGGCGCGCAAAATTGACTATTAGGTAGTCACTGCGAAAAAATTAATTTTTCTGTTGCCAACCCCAAAGGCGCAAATGAAATGAAAAAATGTTTTATCGACAGATGCAGGATAACCGGAAGTATATGCAACTGACACATTTACAGGTATTACTTCGTTAAAATAATAACGATTTTGTGCACTCAGCCGGTAACCAAAGAAAATGCTTGCAGCAATATGCTAATCTATTAATTAATATTAACAAACCACTAATAAAGCAAATATTTTGAAAGACAACGAGATTTTTCAAATTTGTGGAAATAGTTCGTAATTTTACTTTTTTAAAGCCAGATGAAAAGACTTTCGTATTACTTTGCTCTTGTAATACGCTCTATATATGTTCACTGTTGTATAGCAGTCATACAAGTACTTTATATTATATTTAGTTATAATTCGCGTTTTTTGCATTATGTATTAATCGAAAAACTTCCACGCCTGCATGTGTTTTGAAAGTGAGTGCTTCCATCCTGATCATTTTATCTTTCAACTGACATCAAAGCCCTTGAAATCGGTGGATTTTTTCACTGTTATATCCACTTGTTACAGTAGTTGCGTGTGCGCCTCTTGGATATGCCGTTGAATAGTATTTGTAGAATCTGATGATAGCAGGTTTTACCTAAAATCATGCAATCATCAATTTCTATTCTTTTTGGTGCGAAATTAACAGGACATATAAACATATGTACATACAAGTACATACATATGTACGTATGAGTTACTCTTATTCAAAGAAACTATTTGCAGTTTATACTAATTGTATATTTTTAACACAATATATTATTTTTATTGTGGTCACTTCATTCTCTGGCAGGAGCACGAGTTCAAATTTACACGTCTCAATGTTCTCACTTGCTCACCTCAGCAGGCAAAAATCAACAGAACACACTTTTAGCATGCATGATTTAATAAACAGCGAAGGCTATCGTTATTCATGTCAATAGCACGGAAACAAAATGTGGGGCCGAGTAAAAATTAGTGCATTCTTTGTAGTGTAAGAGAAAATTGTTATTATGAGAAAAGAATTATTGAAAAGAGGTGTTGGGTACGAAATAAAATAATGAAATACGAAACTGTAAGTAAAGTGATAATCTGATAAACAATAAATATCTAAATAATATTGTGTTTTAATTAAATTTACCTCAAGAATACAAAACTAAAGTGAAGAAAAACAGTTTGGTAAAAAAAAGGAAAATTTACTTAAGTGAAGCTGAAGTTAAAATATTTAAAAATTAATAAAGGTAGAATACATATGTGTGTGTGAAAAAGATTTAAAATTAAACCGAAACATGAAAAATAACTTTGCGAAAAATAACTAGCAACAAAAAATGATTAGAGAATATACCAATTTTAGGTTTCAGGAGACTTTTGACAAACATTTAAACGAAAATTATAAATTGCGTCTCATCAAGGTATTTGCTGTCGGTGGGATTGCTTTGTCTGCCATCTTACCTCAACTTAAATAGTGGCGAGCTTAAAGAATGCTGTGCGCTGAGCAAATGAATGCTATAATTATAAAATTATTCTGATATGCATTTTGGAAGCCCTTTATACAGTATATAACCCCTATATAATCAATTTGAAAGTTAGCCAGTGCAAGTGACAGGAATATTTAATATAATATAATATTTTCCCACCACTTAATAGTCATATAATATTTATTTTTAAGCAATTTGATACGACAAATTTCACTTACTATATTTGTGGCTGCATCAGCATTTTATCAATAACCGCTATTCACCGAATGGTAAATATATTTCCCAATGAACCGCTCATGGCCAATTTATGCCAAAATGCATTAATTAAAATATATGGTTTATAATTGCGTATTTAATTTGCAACTTCATAATATGGTGGTTAAATACTGTATTGGCAGAACAAAAGGCCATCGAATATAACGAGATAAATGTAAAATAAATAAAATAAATTTGAAAATCTATTTAGCCACCGGTTTTACTAACTACTGATAGCATTATCAGCTTGAACAGTTAAAGGCTCTAAATAAAAAAAAACCAACAAAAACAAGTTAAAAAGAGCTAAGTTCGGGTGTAACCGAACATTTTTAACTCTTGCAACTTGCAAAGATCAAAGTAGAGAAAATACATTCAGATATAGCAAAACTTTATATTAAACTAGAAAAATGTTAATTTCAGCTGCACCGAAGCACTAATACCCTTCACGGGGTATCTTTTTGTTTACATTTAACCAATTCTCTAATCTTTTGTTTACATTTTATGGGGTACATGCCCCTTTGTTTACATTTTATGAGGTCAATGACCCCTTTGTTTACACTATGAGGTCAATGACCTTATTGTTTACGTTTTTCCAAGGTCAATGACCTCTTTTTTATATTTCATGAGGTCAATGAACCCTTTGTTTACATTTAGCCAAGTCCACAACCTATATTCAATCTAGCGAAGTCCATAACCATTGTTTACATTTAGGGTCAGTGACCCTTTTGTTTACATTATGAGGTCAATGACCTTATTTCTTACATTTTGCCAAGGTCAATGAATCGATTTAACGAAGTCCACAACCATTTGTTTACATTTAGCGAAGTCAACAATCGTTGTTTACGTTTAGGGTCAGTGACCCTTTTGTTTACATTTTACGGGGTCAATGACCCCTTTCTTTACATTATGAGGTCAATGACCTTATTGTTTACATTTTGCCAAGGTCAATGACCCCGTTTGTTTACATTTAAGAGGTCAATGAACCTTTTGTTTACATTTAGCCAAGTGCAAAACCTTTTTCTACATTTAGTCAAGTCCAGCAAAACTTCTATAGTTTTAAGTTTTTCGTGTTCGCGAGTAATGATGTGACTGTGTCCGAGAGAAAACTCACTGAGCCCATTAAATTTTAGGAACACCTAAAGTTAGTATTTTTTTGAGCTAACAGCAAAGTTAATTCTCTATTACCTTAGCATAGTACTTCACTAAAATATTAATCTTCTACTTTTCATAAACGTCATTCGCATATTTGTGTGTTTTCACAAGTCCAGTGTATTTTTACTTAAGTTTCACAGTTCTGTAAGCAGCAAAACTTAGTTTTTTAATTTTATAGAATTTCTTATATAAGGGAGAAAATATTAATAATTTTTTCTAGTTTGGGGAAACTCCAATATGTTTTTAAAAAAAAAGTATTGTTTCTACTTATGAAGTAGAAATTCAATTTCAAAAAATATTTATTAACATGAACTAAATATTTGTTTACAAAAGCAAACTAAATACTTCAGACTTAGTAAATCACATAAGTTTATTTGAGCTGTGAGCAGTTTACACGTACAAAAATTCCATCTTCATATACAACACACACATCTAAATTTAACAATTGCTAGAATTCAACCTATTTGAGTTTTTTCCTTGCACATGTCTATATATATAAACACATATATCTATTTAGAAACAGTATTGATATTTTTCCAAAAGCTTGCCTTCACATACTCCTACGCTACGTAAACTGCATAAAAGTATGACAAATACGCAACAGACCGAACGGAAGACACATAAATAACATATATACCGAATATGCACCCACATACATACCACACATCATGTTTGTTTACGAAATATTCATGTTTTCGTTGTGTAGTATAAATATTTGCAAGCATACATATGTACCGACACGATAGTTTTAGTATGCAACCTTATAAATGAACCCTGTAGAAAAATATGTTATACGAGTATACTACAGCTAGATATAATATTTTCTACAAAAAATTTTTTCCAAAGATTTTTGCTTCTGTTTCATTATAGTCAAGAATTTATAGAATTTTGAGAACAATTTCATAGATTTAACTAAAGTTCAACCTTGTGGATCAGTTTAGATTGAAATAATCCGAAAAAGTTCTTATTTTAAAAATGCTTAATTGAAACCTAAAATAAATAAAAATCTGTAAACCTCTCTCATATTGTAGCACAACTGTCAAATAAATGCAGGTTCTGTTGCTTAGCTGTTCGATAAAACGGTTTTTGTGGCCTATATGGCGTGTTGGGTGCACATTGATGACACTTGTCCAATAGATATGCTTTAGTGAAGCAAAGAAGCTTATGAAAAGCTTCGAAAATAATATTTTGCGACACTTACTAAGCACGTGCTGCATTAAAGTTGAAAAGAACGCTGAGATTTTTGTTAGAATATCTCAAATTAAGAATTTCTTTACCTTCGCATGTAGAAATAATGGGAGCTTAACCAACGGTAATAAAAGAAATTATCGGTAGTTATATAAAATATATTATATAGAAACATCGACTTAAATTAGAAAAGCACAAATGTATCTACAGTGTTATATAACATTATACTCGTGCCAAATGCCAAAGGTTCGTAGATAAACTCTAAGGTTTCAGCTATACGTATATTATTTCCTTTTTGATCAAGCTTAAGTATTCGCAGCAAAATTTTCATTGCCGACTGTGAATCAAATGAAGAACTTTTCTGTGGCAGAGAAATTTGAGCCTTCAATTTTATTCACCTCAATTCCTTTGTCTCTTTCCGGTAACATTTTGATGATTTTCAACTGTTTTAATTAAAATCAATATATGGTCTCTTTTGAGTCCAGGCAAATATGCAAGGGATGTCAAAAATGTGAAACATAGTTTTACGAAATTCCCCCACACACACAAACACCCGTCACTCAAACGCCATGTCGTACTGCTAGCCACATGCGCTACCTATGTGATTTATTGATTGATTTCATTGCATATACGTTCTCCTAAGTGAAATTTTAGCTCGGTAAGCAGTAATATAGCGCTTGTAAAAGTCAAACAAAATTTCGGAAAATTTTCAAATCTGTTATGAGCAGTTATTGAGAGTTCTGCCGTATGTATTTACATAAAGTTCCAAGTAGTTGTCCGTGTTTGTGTGTCTTTGCAAATCTTTTGCTACAACCAGCCATTGCTGAAATGTAACATATATGTTTGTAGGTATTTGGGTACCTAGATTTTTCTCTTTCTGTAATTTAATATCTCATTTCTTTACAGTTCTTTGTTGTTCACACGTTCTCTAGTTTCAGTTATTTTTCAATTGTATCATCATCTGGTTTATTTCATCTTATTATTAAAATTGGTACAAATGTGTTATAAAAATAGCTTATGTCTATAGTAAAGATGTGCGTATTAATATAAATTGAGTATTCGAATATCCTAACATAAATATGTTAGTTATTGTATATATACTACTGTTCTATATATTAAGGTGCAACTAATACAAAATTGTATGAAAATGTAAGAAAAATAAAATGATAATTCTGATTAAGATTAGATTAACAACCCTGGGCATATTTAAAAGTACACTAGACACGATAAAAATAGTGATGTCATGGTAGGTGAATTTACTTTGAACATTGCCTTGTAAGTATTTAATGTTCTAGGGAAGAAAATTTTATCTTCCTACACCGACTCATTCCATGCATGTGAACTCCTATTGGCCAAACTTTCAGTTATTATCTAATTGTAAACTGTTTGGCAAAAAATTTTTCCTTAAAGTGTTCTGTAAAAATATATATTTGTGTTGAAATTATACGGCACTTACATGTACTGGTAGCTAACATTTGTCAAACGCTACCAAAACAATTCGTATCACTGCTAGAACTTCCTGTAAAAGATAAAGAAAAGAAAAGATTTAATCAATAGGAATACCTAAACAAATTTTGAGAACTACAAGACTTAGAGAAAAATAAAGAGCACTAAATAGATTAATTGTGCTGGGCTCCAGCCAATTATTGGTGTAGTCGGAATTCATTAAAAGCTGGTCTGGAGACCGTAAAGCATTTATTAGGGGACTACTTCAAATTAAGATAAATATGGACTGGAGTTATTGTAGTTGGTTATGAGATATATTAAAGTCCTTCCAAAGTGCCGTTAACTACAGTGAGTCAGCTAAATGCAAATTTGTAAACGGTCACGTGTTTAAAAACATCTTAAAAAGGTTTTTTCTAAAAGTTTTTATTGTTTAATTATTAAGTATTTATTTTGCTTTTATTCTGGTCTTGTTCGTCGTTATTTTCATTAATTCACATTTGATATTTTTTCTACTTTTTTTATTCCGTTAACTATTGCCTTTTCAACAGTGCTTTTCACTTTCCATTTCTCTAATCGTTTGTGGATTTTATTGCTTCTTCTTTTATTTTTTTTTACTAGATATGCGTTTGTTTCTGCTTTCTGCTTCTTTCGCTGCTGCTTTTTCTTCAGTTCATTTGTGTTTTTCTCTTTGCACAATCTGATTTTAATTTGAATGCCTTTTACATTCACAAACTTTATCAGTAACTTTAAAGTGCATGTCTCAAAAATATTTAAGATTGAATACATCCAGAAGCTTTCAGGATTTTACTATTAAAAGCTGATCTATACAATTTCTGCTACTAAAAAATTTTCCTTGAATTTATTATAATAATGTTTCAGTTCGTAAAAGAATCTTCACTGACACAATTAAATAATATTAAGAGATGGACAATTTTTTCGCTCCGTTCAAGCACAGCCGATAAACTGAACGTAAGAAGAACGATTCCAACAATTCTATAATTAAATTTACCGTTGCGTGCATGAGCGCGCAACATTTTCGCGGATTTTTACGCACAAATAACGTGGGAATGACAGAGTTTAACGGAATCGCGCAATAATTATCTACCGATGAGTGATTTTATATATATTTACATGCTGTACGAATATACAGCAGTAGTTATGCAACTTAATGCGATGCATAGGCACGTTTCACCTGGATGTCAGCCTATCGTGAAAATTTCGATGCGAGCGCTTAAATGAATGAAAGATGGAATGATTAAACGAGTTAAGAATCTTTTTGCGTAACTTCGTAATCTGAATTATGTTTGTGTGTGTTCGAATGTGTATGTGTAATTAAAGCTTGCTACTCACAAGCTCAGCTGTCAATGATTCACTTTTTGTGGCATAATACTCTTTTGCTTACCTTGATTCCGCTGATGGTTTGCAGTCCGGTGCGCTCTTCCATAGGCGTGCCAGCATGCACATCTACAAGACGAAGAACAGCTTAGTGGAATACCGTATGATGAAGCAGCAAAGGGGACCTGAAAATATTGAAATTACAATGTACTTTAATAGCAGAGCATGAACTCTATAAAAATATATAATTTATTTGAGAATAAAACAAAAAACATAGAACTAGATATTTAAGGCAACTAAAAATATTATTCCAGACGAATATATCCTTCAGCGTATAAATCAGTATATGAGGGAGTATTTTATGTTGGATATTCCATGGTTTGAAAACACACTTGTCAAGCGGGTTTTACACTTGACTAACAATTCGTATCAGTATATGGTGCTTAAGGTTTAAATTCAGTCTAGGATTTTCGCAAAATTAATTTATAGTATACTTTAGGGTCAAAAAAACATTGTTCAACTATTAGAATAGAGAAAAAGTTGGTCCCTACAAAAGCACTATAGTTGGCGTCGATGATACTGGAAGGTTATCGCACGTAGCCACTTGAAATTTTAACTCTAGCATTACAGTAACATTATCTAGTAAAGATCTTATGACTTTATGTTATTACTGCTTTTTTTTAATCCGAAAGTGATACTTGTTTAACCTTACTTCCAGAATGAATTTTCAAGAAAGGATGAAGTGTAACTTTGCATACTTTAGTATAATGTAGTATCAGTCTGAGGTAGTATTTAAGAGTGGTTTGATGGAGATTCTTCGATTCGAGAGATGATTCCCTGTAACTAATGTTGGGAATCAATGCATTATTTTGACTAAATTTGGCACATCAATATTATTATTTTTTTCCAAGCTTTAGGTGAAAACTTTAAAAGCTGAGAAAATTTTTTTTCTCAAAATTTCTATGAAACACATTTGCCGCTAAATTCGTCATATAATTAATTATGTAATCCATGTATACGAATATAAAAAAATTACTTATACGCATTGTACATAACAGTTCGTTATAAATTCCTGGAAGCTCTTACTCTTTGCTTGATGTGTTTGTAAAGATTGCGTAAACACCGAGATGTATATACAAGTATATATAAGTTGTAAGCTGTTGTTCTAGTTAATCGCTTGCCACTTTTATTGTCAGTCTTTTGCACGCCCTTTCATTAAGTGTTGTGCAATTGACGCAGAAATCAAACAAATCTGATGTAATCCACTTTAATTCAATAAAGGGACACACAATTTGTAAAGTGTTAATTTAAGCTGACATGCTTCGGAGATCAAAGTTCTTCGCTGCTATTGGCTCTCATACTTTTTAAATACAATAGATGTGTGTATATATTTGTAATGAGAGTCAATTAATTTTTAATAACATTACAATGATTATTTTAAGTAAGTATTTTGTCATGGACGTATGATTTTTAAGCGGCAATTAATCTATAAAAGTATCTAAAGTAATTATTTTGTTTAAAAAGGTATAGGGTTTTGAAGTAATGAGCTTATGAAGGGCCAAATTACACATAAATATAGTACAACTCAAATCAGAGTTCAAAGCATATATGTCTATAATTAATTGATACAATCAATTTCACTAATACATTTCTCAACATATTTATTTGGAGCTTGGCGGATCACTTAAGTAACCCCTATATGGGTTTCACGGCTTCTAAAAAAAAATAAAAAATTTTATTGTCTTATTTAATTCTATAACATTTCTAGAATATTGTCCTAAATTCTCAAGTTGATACCAGTAATAGTTTTGGAGATACAGCTTTGAAAAGTTGCGCGCTCGAGATCTATATAGATAGTCACTTTAAACTTTAAACGCGTTTTTCTCGAAACTGTGTTTTATGAAATTTTGCACAGGTCTCCAAAATATAATTTACAAGGTCGAGAAGCGAAGAATTTTTTTTTTTGTTTAAATATAACTATTTAAAAAACGTTTTGACCGACGGAACCCATGTAACCCCCTAAAAACGTCGCGTGATCGTATATGGAAGATATAGGTTAAGTTAGTAGAGTGAAAATTAAAATGAGGAATGTTTATTAGGTCGAGCCGTATGTCTTTCGAAACTCAATTTCAAAAGTGCTTTTAGGCTCACGTGCCCAGCCTCTACACATCGACTAATCATATAGAGTTCAAGGACCTCATCGCTTATTATTCCAAGTTAGTTTGGAAAGTCTTCATTATCCATCCATATTCAAGTACTTAGTTCTCTTGACGAATAATCTATAGCATAAGCCATAACTTATATATAGGGTATACAGAGCACTATTAAGCTCAGCTTTTTTTTTAAATCAGCTGCAGTTCATTTCGAAAGTAGTCGTATTTGCTCCATAGTCATTTCAATACATCAATTTATTTACACTTATTAAAAGTATTCCCCAAAACGTTTTCAACCGCAATTTATTTACAGTTACCTTGACAGTCAACTTGACTGTCCGCTTGTAATTGCTTACTGCAAAATGTATTGTTTCACAATGCCTTTGTTCTCTAGCAATTCAGCAATAATAACGTGAAAACATATAAGTATTTTTACATGATGCCTCCTCCTCCCATACTTAACAACTCGTAGCCAATATTGATGCAAGTGGCGTTGCATTTCCATTTCTGCTTTACTCGGCTGGTGTTGAAAGCGTCAATTCAAGCAAGCGAACCTTATGCACGCTTTTATGGCTTTCGCAGAATTTCGCTTTCCAATTCATTGAATTTGATATTGTCATGGTGTTTTCGAATCCGAAATGCTGACGATTGTTCGCTAGCTTTACTCAACTTATTTTTGACTTTATTCGGAATTTTATGGGTGAATTTATGTGGTTGTTCTTAAAAGCCAGCAAACTTTAATAATACGAACTTTACTCATATATTGAAATACTTTATTTGCGGGTTCGGAGAAAGCTTACGAGGAGAGCCATAAATATTTTACAGTTATTGGAAAATAATGTACATATGTTATTGTCGACTAGGCGGAAATTTGGTTCATAATATTACCTATGTATACTATCTCTGATGAAAAAAAAGACATATATATTTTTCATGATTTTATTTCTATTTTGATTTTCAAACCTTGTTCCGCTGCGATTTGAAGTACATAATTGCGGAATATGTTAAAATAATCTTTAAAGTTATGTTCTGCAATATTTAGAACTTCAAACCATTCCGAGAACATACCATATTTCACTTACTATAACCTCACTTCCGAATCGAAACCGACAATGCTTAATGCTGCTTGCTATAAATATTTCGTTCTTTCAAAGTCAGTTTTTCATATCTAAAGAAATCGAACTGTAAATAATGAATTTATGTACACTTCGATTGTAGCTCCATTTATAAGACAATCATTATATGCGCTTAATCGGCTTTTGATGTTTTATGAACTTCAAAAGATATTATTTTACTTAGCGGATTAATTACCGCACTATGTTTTTCTCAATTCCATGCCAATGATTGTATATTCTTCTATTCATTTTTGGTTCTCTCTAAGAGTTCTCTTCGGTATTTAATTAACCTTATTTTCTAGAATGTTTACAATCAATGCACCCGTCTGCGTGTTAAATTCGACAAATAAAACCAAATACAAAACAAATTAATACCATCATTGAAGCAGTATACTCGACCAATGGAGACATACTTGTAGGTGGTAGCGTAAACCTGTAAAAAGGTGCGCGGCTGAGTGCAAATAACGCTAATTGCGAAGCGTCGTGTGGTTATTCAAATAAAAGACAATTTACAGGCAACAATACTGAAAATAGTCACGCGTAAATCTCTTACAGTTATTTGCTGTGCACTTGAAGAGCGCAAGTCAACACTTTCTGCCATGTAATTAATTAAATAAAATTTCAGTTTAATTTTTATTTAATCTCTAGAGCTTGAAAATAAATAATTACAATACAAAAAGGCAGTTATATTTACACGTTTAAATTTATGCTAAGCAGAACGTGACATAAAAACTTATTAGAAAATAGGGAGTAGGAGCTTTTTTTGCATATTAACATGATACGATACCTGCTAATATTTTAACTTTAACTCCAGTATATTTTTACTTATGTTCTTCATTTTCATTTCTTCATTCTTCATTTCACTGTGTGCTAAAAGGACGCAACAACAACAACTTAAATTTTTTTTTGCTAAACTCGTCAACTGGAAAAGTTTGAGCTATCTTAAGGCTTTAACCAATATTTTTCTCAAAACTTAAGAGCGTACTTCTACTATCGAAAAGCTTCCTATGGCCTACTTTGGCTGCTCTAATACATTTTACAGAAGTACTTCACTTCTTTCTCGTTTCAAAATTCTTCTTTTATTACTATTTAACATGCTATTTGGCTTTCATTTAAAATGCGTGCACTCATCTCTATACACGAACTATCATGTAATACTTTTGAGTTTGAGCTTTTACTGTTTTTTCAATGATTGCCGGCATATGCGGTATATTGAAAGCGCAAGCTCATAAACTGCGAATTCGTGGTTAAATACAAATATGATTAAATACAAAAAAATATCTTTGCATTTATGAGTTATATGCGAATGTCAATAAACAATAAGAAAGTTGTGCAAACTTATTTCGTTAACACTTGCTAATAACTTTCAGAGTTCAACGCATTTGGCTGTCGTTTGTATATTCAAATATAAAGTTATTTATATTTATTTGAAAATATATGAACTGAGAATGAAATGCATGACAACTGCTGCTGCTCGAATATATAATTCAAATAAATATTTTCATTGCGAAAAGTTTGTTGATGAACTTTAAGAAATCTCGTAGTTTCAACGAAAAGTTATCTAATCGAAAGAGGTTTTATACAATTACGGTCAAAAAGAAAACAATAATAATAAATACAGTTGCACACGTTAACAAATTCTAAACACAACCACATAGTGGTTGTCCTATGGTAATAATTTTATTGAAGAAAAAGTTTTAGTACGGCAAATAACAAATCGTTGTAGCATATAATGTTATTAACACTAAGTACATACATAGTAAGTAAGGTATTTGCACAGTGGTTTGGTTTTTTTCAAAAAATATTTTGATTTTGTGAACTAAAATTGTAGAAAAGCAATTAGCAAAAAAAAACCACAGTAATTTTCTTTTGCGCTCGAGCACTAAGATGAGAGCACTATATTGTAATTTGATAACACGCAGACTTTTTAAAAGTTATACTATGTCATTCTAATAACCTCTTTGCAAGTAATTAGTTCACCATGAGCATATGCCTGGATAGTTTCGTTAATGTAAACTAATAAAATTTGCTAAGCAATAGTTGTACTTCATAAGCAATCTAATGAGCGGACTTGTATCTATATCAAGTTGTTCTAATGGTTGTATATCGTTACACAATCTTCTGTTTGCTTATGTGAAAATCTTCTTCCGCTCCTCATGTTCAAAGTTATCTCAATTTATTTCATCTTAACGTCGTTGTAAAATATATTAAGTGCTTTTCTTCCCTACCAGCTTAGTTTTATAAAATACACGCAAAAAAATAAAAAAATAACATAAAGTTGGCAACAATAAAAATGGAAATTAGTAACGTTGAATGCAAGTTCACGGCCATCACTGTGCAAAAAAAACGAGAAACAAATACAAAAAATATAAAAAAAAAATTGTTTCACATATACTTGTATAAGTAGACAACGGAAGTACTCTGTGAACAATTTGAGCCAGTCAAAAAGGAACATAAAACCCTTTCAACAGGCAATTACTTTCGCTTTGGAGAACATAAGTTGTGTCAAATGATTTCAAAATTGTTTTAAAGGTCAGAAATAGTAGTATCACATGCTCACCCAACTAGCCAAAAAAATAAAGGAAAAAGCATAATTGTACGAACAGATGTGGCGGAACTGCTCTACAGAGTTGTACGAAGTTACTTAGCAATTCCAGTTTGATAGCGACGGAGAGTACTTGTAGTATTACAAAGATTTATAGCTTAGTAAGCGTGTCACCCTTTTGCAAGCAGGCAATTGCTGGGCGAACGATGCAATGCTTCGATGAGTTCTCAATCGTGGAGGAAACCACATATTCGCAGAAGTGATGTTCATATGTAAGTGTGTATTTTGGGAAGTGTAAAGATAGCATAGCGCCACGTTGTGGGAAGCCGATTAGGACTACACAGATGTGATGATACATATATGCCCAAATGCGGGGATGTTTTGAAAATAGAAATGTCGACATTTGTACTGATTTGACGGTTATATCAACAGAACATTCGATTCGCTTGAATGCTCAGGAAGAGTTGTTGAGCTGTATTTCAGGCATTTACGTATATACTTATGGTATATATTTGTGTTTGTCTATCTATCGGTGATGTAGTGAAGTACCCCGTAGGAAACATCAAAGTACTCAAATAAAATTTCAAGTTCTAAATTGAAATTTCGACACACTGGATTTCGACTTTCCTGGAGCAGCAATAATTGTTAAGAATTAAAAACGATTTCGCCAAACACCGCACTTAAAATAAAATGCCAACACTTTTTATATTTATCGATCCACGATTATTTACTGATCTTCTGTAAATATCGAAGTCAGCTCGATAATTGTGCAAATAATGCTGTCCATAAGCTCCATTGACACAAATCCGTATAAGCATATATAGTAGTATAAGTATATACAAGTGGCATTGGCAGCTGTGCAAATGTCCTTAAGTAATTAGCAAGTACTCTTAGCAGTTGAGTAAATATAGTTATACTTTACGAGTACTTTGATTTGTACGTGGGAATAATATTTTTTCTTACTGTCGTGATGCTGAGTAGTAAGTTATTCGCGATTTGACGAGTTCACCATCTTCTTTTTTCATATTCAGCAGAATAGTTTTGTAATCCAGAACAGATCGTGTAGCGACCTCCTCACATAGGATCTTGTCCATCGTAAGTGATTAATTTCCAGAAAGCTGAAGTTAGTTGTACATCTTCGCGGTGCATACCTCTACACATATTTATCTATCTAGTTGTACATCGCCTTGATTCCTTTTTCTGCCTTTCCTTGCTCTCTTATTTTTTGCTTGAACTCTACAACAACCATGAATTCATTATAACCTAAATTATAAAATTCGTTCTAATAACTGTTTGAATTTCATTATTTTTAATTCTATTTATTATATATATCCTCAATTGCGAAATTGAAGGGTCTTTGTAGGGATCTTTAAAATCAAATTAACTTTTCAGCAATCATTACAACTTTGCACGCATTTCACAACTTCACATTTGGTCAAAATCGAAGAGTGCTGAGATTTTTTAGGGATCAACATTCAGATACATACTTCAGTCACCGATATTGGTACAAGAAGGTTCAGAGATATAGACTTTAGTCCAGATAAGCGTTCGTTAGAATAGTATAAACATTAGTCGTTTATATAGCATATTTTAGCTGTTTTCAATCGAGGTCTGGTTTCCTCCCAATACTCCCGACTTTCTCAGAATTTTTTTCCCAAATTCTCCTTGGTCTGCTGCTTTCGAACTTGTCATGATTTACCAGCTTACCAATCAATAGTCTTGAGAACGTTTTTTTAACTTCCCGCTAAGAAAATGGAAAATTTTCTAAAAATCGGGAAGATATTGGTTTCACCCCATTTTGCAAAAATCGAATTCTCAACAGATCTCGACGTTCTGAGGGTCGAGGAAGCTTCCCCGAACATTTCTACGATGATGTCCGTATGTCTGTATGTATGTGTGGATATATGTGTGTGTGTGTGGATGTATGTGACCCTCTTATAACTTTTAAACGGCTCAACCGATTTGAATAAACTAAATGGCATTTTAAAGGATTTCATTGCACTTGAGTTTCGCGTAAGTTTGGACCCAATCGGACCAGTAGAAATTTTGAAAAATCGTTTTTTTCGAATTTCTTCCAAACTTGACCGATCGACACCAAAAACTAATCAGTTCTAAACTTTGAAAAAACACATCGTTTGCCGCAAACCGGGTCAAAATCGGTTGATTTACTTGCGAGATATCGAAAACGAAAAATTTCGAAGAGCTCAAAAGCAGTGAAAAAAGCGAAATTTGAACGTTAGCGTATGAAATTAGCGGGAAGTTGCAGGGATGGCCCTTGAGGCCAACTGTTTTCCACATTTTTTTTTCGTAGAGAAACTTCTTTCTTCTTTTCTTAATTATCTTTTTATTCTTACTAATATTGAACTTGTGGTTTAGAATAGCAGTTTACTAAATCTACTTCACTAGCACAGTTCACTACAACGGTAGTTTCTGCTAGTCATCAGTCTCTTCTTGATTTCGTAGATGAATTTTACTTTTAGGCTTATGTAATTTCCTAGTATTTGCTCTCGTACTCACATTACAAAGTGCTTACATGAAGGTACATTACTAATTGCTCCAGGAATTAGAGCTCACTTTTGTTTTTGGTTTAGTTGTTGGCTTACGATTTTACATAGGCTTAAAAGCGGCTTTCCATTTACTTATAAAATGCATGAAAAGAATGGGCCCAACAATTTATGTGAACAATGCTACGCTTTAAAACTCTTACAAAACGCTACGAACTGTTTCAATGCTAAATTGATTGTCCGAAAAGTGCAGAAGCAATCTGAGAACAGAACAAATTTTTTATTTTCCGTTGATTGTCGATTTTCGTCTACTTAAAAGTAGGTTTGTATGTTTGCGATATTAAGGAAATAATGTGAAGTGCATTTGGGAGGATATTCCACTATTTTATTCAAGCAAATACTACTATACTTATAGACATCTATAGTCGTAAATGATAGAAAATATACTTGCTTACATCGCTCCTCCCTTATCAACTAAATAACCTTCTCACCAACTAAGCCAGCTATTATTTTGATAGTTTCAATCGTTTTGTGGGTAGGAGGAAGAAGAAAAAGAGAAGAGAAGGAACTGCATACTATTGCTTTACGATTCAGGTAACCATCAAAAGGATTGTATAATGGTAATATAATTGGATTAAATTCTGATTTACGCTGGAGATGAAGTACTTCATAAATTGTTACTTTGAATGTTAAATTCATTTGAAGGTACATTTGTAGATTTAAATTACCTAAAGGAACCGAATATATGTGAATACTCGTACATTTGAATTATAATATTATGAGGTTTGCACCTAGACCTAGGGTCTATTGTGCCCTTTACTCCTACATACTCCAACAGCACCTATGAAGGTTCGCACCCACCACTCTTGGATCAATATCGAAAAACGTTCCTCCTTTCCTTAATTATCTCTCTACGTCGACAACTTCGAAGTATTAAATAGTAGACCTAAAGATACAAACTTCTATCTCAAAACAGTGATATTAAATAATTTTTCTCAGGATCAGGTGATTAAGCTCACGGGTAGTTCTTGAGACAAGTTCGGTACAGGATTTATTAATTTTTATAGAAAACTGACGAATTTGTCATTAAATAAAAAGGTAAATACTAAAACTCTATTGGTAATTTTTATATAATTAACAGCCAGGGAAATGAATTGTTTCCGAAACTGTATTTGATGCTTGATGTGAGCTCGTTTTTCATAGTGAATTCAATTTTCCTAGTGAACCCACAAAAAGTGACATGCCATATGCTATCTGAGTGACAAATCATCAGCACCATTGCAAACAAATCCCGCAGAGTTTGAACAATACGTAGCCTTTTTCGAGAGTGCTTAGAGAGAATAAAACGCTTACTTTAAAGCATACTTTTCCGTTGACGGTTTGTGTTTGGGCTTATTTGTGTCCTCGAATACATGCACACAACCCGACTCGTGTCAACAAAGTTTTGACATGAATTTAAACTTTTTGCTTTGTTATAAGCCTTTACGCAGCTATCGCATCTATGATACATAAAAATTACAAGAGTGCAAAACAAGCTAAGCCATGTCAGAGTTGTGGCTAACAAATCCCACAGATCATCCGTTGCATGTAAACAAATTAATTTATGTGTATATACTATATTCATATATTATTTATATATGTATAAGTAAATATATGAAAAAATTTACATAAATTAAAACATTCTCTTACAACTCTTCGGTTTCCCTTTATTTTGAAAATTTGTGAAAATTTAGTTAAATGCAATGAAAACCAACTTGTTAGTCATTTAAGTTAAAGCAACTCCTTCAACACTTATACCAACCGACTACAGGCGCAAGTATTATATATGTACGACATGTGTGTATCACCAACATTTCCAAGGTGATTCTCTCGGTGTAATTGTCACATCAGCAGAAAAGGCAAGAATACAAAGGGACGGATGCAAGTGTGAAAGCAAACTGACAGGAAGTGTCGCTCCAAAATGCTGTATAATTTTGACAATACAAAATACGTATGAGTAGGTGAGAGCCGAATAGAATTGTGGGTGCCTACAGTCTGTGTAATATAAATAAAACAGATACGGTTTTTAATTTACGCTCAAGTTAATATTGGATTCTTCTTAACGTAGTATTCCCAGGTTTTACTACGTTGGCTGCTGTTGTAAGTCAGATTCCTATCATTAAGGTTCAATTTCTGGCTCTCATCGAACTTCATCAGACTTCCAACTGGGTCTATGTACCTTTACCCGATTCTCAATGGTTCTTCTCTGTTCTTTGTGGATCTCACTAATTATCACCGGTTATTTCAAAGCTCCCTATAACTCTTTAGCTCTCAATGACTTTACCTTGTTCTCAGTGACTCGACTCGGCTTTCACTGTGTTCTATGCCCGGTTCTCATTGGTTCTTCCCGATTTTCACTGCCTCTCCTAGTTTCGCAGCGCCGCTCAGTTACTCTCCCCGAATTGTGGTGGCATTCTCGAGTTTTCCCAGACCCTTCCGGCTCTCCTTTACTCCCACCAGTTCACTGAACTTGTAATGAACTAATGAACTTTCCTTTTTGTTGTTCAAAATAATGTTCGTTAAATCACCCTGGCACAGCGTTTTCATTGAAACTGAAAAATTCAATGATAGTCGGATATTACTTGCTGATACTGTACATCGTAACGTTTATAGAAACTATATTGATATCTTTCCGGAGACATAACCATACATTTACGCCTATGCCTTGGAATTGTGCTGTAGAGTAAAAGTAATGGTTTGGGACCAGAAATTCAAGAAGAGAAACTTAGTGGTTCAAAAAAGATCTAAAATATTGGCGGTATAGAGCCTAGTTAACCTTACACCCGATTACCCTCAAAGTCATCTGAGCCAAATAATTGATTTAAAAAAGGACATGTAAAAAATTGCATTAAAAAGTCCCCGACTTATCAAGCTGTAATCGTACAAACGTGAAAGTAAGTATGTGATAAGTATCAGGCTAGTCGATGTATCATATTACTCTACATGCAATTGCAAAACACAATGGCCACCGGAAAATTAAGTGGTTTGCAAAAGAAAGGAAATTGCATAAAGAAAAAAAGTAAGTGACCTTGACTTTCCACTTGCCACCAATATAACGTAGGTGCGCAACAAAGCTTTTAACGTCTGCAGCAAAGCTTACAAAGCCCGTTCACGTACCCAATCTTATTTATACATATGAACTTTTAAGTATGCCTTACATGCTGATGCCGTATTATAAATTCTCATTTACCTGAGTACTTGTAGGTCCTACACTTCAAGAGCACTCAACGTCCACACGCTTGCACATGCCTAAACACTTTTGCTACACTTTTGCGCCTGCGTTTTACGTTAGTACTTTTTTATTTCACATATTTTACTGCAACATTCATTGTATTCTCTTATGTTGCCGAGCAACACTGATTGCGAACGAAAGAAATTAAAAGTAGATCAAAGGTTGATAATTTTGTAACACTTTATAATACTTTTTTGTGTTGTTTCTTTGAAATGCCAAAAGATGTTTTGTTGGGTGCAAATGGCAAATGCTAAAAGATGGAATGAGTGTTGGAAGAGAAAACGTTTGATTGGCAATAATTTTCACAAATTTCTATGCAACCTCTAAACGCTTCGTTTTCGTATTCTGTACATAGTAAAGAGTTCTCTTGCATGCCGAAAATTGTAAATGTCGCTGGAATGCAGATAATTTGCACTATACGTTCGCACCTAAATATTCATGAACAATATCCCTAACACGTTCCTGTTATACCTTTACAGTGTCAGCTAGCTGCCGCGATCAACTTAATCTTACGATCACTCTAGCTTATTTACTGGTTTTTGTTCAATGTTTTCGGCCATAACAGCTTCATTTAGACTATAATTTTACTAAAGGAAAGATATCGAACAGAGAAATGGCGAATAGAACACAGCCATTAGGAAAAGTTGCTTAACTGAACTGACACGTTGATTGAATTATACTTTCCTATTGACAAAAAACACCTAAACATTTGGTATCCATCAAAATAGGTGTGCGACTTTGATAACATATGGTATTATATAAAGAAGGCGCCTAATTGTAGGCAGTTGAAGTAAACATTACCTACATTTAGAACTATTTATCTTTGAATTTTATAACACAATAAGAGAATTCTCTTGCCTCTTCAAGATTGCAAGATATGCAAAAATCCTATAACAAAATATGCAAAAAATAGGGGAATACCTAACTGCAGAAACAGAAATATAATATAAGAGAAGTGATAGTATTTGTATACGTAATATGACAGCTAGCACAGGGTTGCAATTATTTTACTACGCTTTATTGCACGATGGGTTTTGGACCGCAAGACCTTATATCATAGAAATAAAAGTGACTCTTATAATTATGATGAATCATGAACCTTTTCGAAAATTCACAATTTTAACACCGTCAGAGCGCGAAATTAATTTTCACTATTTTTGCCATAAATGCTGGCTCTTAAGCAGTGCATTTGCAACTGCAAAACTTGTTATCTCACATACTCCCTGTTTACACTCATTTGTTAAATATACAAACAGACGTGTATATAAATATAAGTGCCTGTGAAGTCAGTCATCCAAATGCGCACAAACAAATACCATATATTCAGCAAACACACACAACCGCAAATATTGTATGTGGCACATATTCGATTTTCATTATTTTACTCACCCAAAATGACGAACGTATTTTCCAGCTGGCCTACGAGTCCGTTGATGCCGAAAAACACGGTAGAGTAATTTCCATCATAACCCACCGTTGTGCCATCTTTGTCCAGGGGATCCGGTTAAGCTGGCGCTAGTACCCCTAATGTACACGACATGGTCCATGGTCGCATCAATGCATTCTAAGGTGTTGTTGTTAGTCCACTTTGGCCTGGCAAACTCCCGGCTACACCACCGTTGTCGCGCGTACCACGAACAATGTCGTTAGCGCGACAATAACAAACGCCGTCGGACTTAGCATGAGCGCGACGCTCTGCTTGTGCAGCATATTTCGGTCGGTCTTGTATTCCTCGTATTTGTGGGTGCTTTGTTTGCATTTGGCTAGAGGGTAATGCAAAATCTGCCTAGGGGTATTTAGTGGGAGTGCGTTGGATCGCTGGAACTCATTGTTTAGTTGGAAGTGTGTTTCCCATCCTGCCTGCGTTATGACTAGAATTGATAATGG
Source organism: Bactrocera oleae (assembly GCF_042242935.1). Classification (NCBI taxonomy): domain Eukaryota; kingdom Metazoa; phylum Arthropoda; class Insecta; order Diptera; family Tephritidae; genus Bactrocera; species Bactrocera oleae. The sequence continues at coordinate 58,840,152 of NC_091539.1, forward strand.
TGACAAATTGCGAGAGTATGATGATGAGATTTTCCTTCGGTGTTTTTTATCCAATTTTGGTTTTCTGTGAAGAAAAGGCACAGAAAAAACAGTAAATGAATTTAATCTCCTTTTAAGAGGCATAAAATCGTGGAATCAATAAAAATAAACTAAACTAGAAACACGAAAATGACAAAAAGTTGTCTATCTTAGCTTTAGTGCCAACAGGCATGGAAAGAAAGGTGTAATTAGCGCTAAAAATACAGTGTCGTTGGGAAGAATCTACCTATGGCATACCTTCTTAGATACGACTTTACGAAGATAATATATTTTGTAAAAAGTTTCAAATTTCACTGGGTAGCAGAAGCGAATGAGAGCACTCCGTTTTCGAGGATTGCCTTCGTATAAACAGCATGCAATGGTATACAGACAATCAGGGCTAGCATAGTGAATCCACGCACCAACCTGTCAATATAAAAGCATTTCTCAAGCTGAGGTTTATACCATTAGCACATGTGCAGAGGTTTTTCTAAAAAAAAACTATCACGCGGAAGGTATTGTTATTCTCAGTGATAATCAAGTAATAACACTTCAATAGCATGACTCTCTGGGCATAGACGCATTTATTGTATGACAATTTTTTCTCCACCTAGTAAAATTTTAGATCACTGGAGACTAAGTGGTCTCTACACAGATAAGGTTACTGTAAAATTTCTGCGACCAAGGGGCAGATACATAAGAGCATAAATAATAGCCTGAGAAAACACATCACAACCATTAACCCAGAGCTTTACCAAGCCTTTTTTTATTTAACTGTGTTTTAATGAGGTGTTATGATGACAGACAAGCGTAGAATAGACCACAGGTCGCATGCATTCTTTAACTATCCATCTATCTATCTAACGACGCTCCTTTGCTGAAAAGGCTACTGGTAAAGTTCTTCACATCAAATTAAGATTTAAACTGGGCTATTTCAATAATTTATTCTAAGTAACTGCCGCTGTATACCTCCGTCCAAATTCTTATGAATTATTAGCGCCTGGGTGGCAGTTAAGAGGGAGTAGAGAAAAGAGAGGGCGCAAGAATGTGTCACTTGAAATAATTAAATTGTTGGTTGGGCTTATTCCTTCTTGTGGAAAATTCCTCACCAAATTGAACAAGCTGCGGATTTAATTGTGATTTTTAGTGACTGTTATTGACGTACAGTTGAGTAAAATGATTGACATTTTACGAGTCTTTCATATAACGGGTGTTAATTTAATTTTCTGCTGCTTCATTGTTTTCGTCAGTTCAGCTCAGCTGTCATTTCAATGTAATAATTTCAACAATTCCAATTAGTCAGCTTTTTTTCATTATACGTGTTTGCTCTAACGACAGCTGAGCTGTAGTTTATTGCATTTGTTTTTCTAAAGAAAACTTCTCATTTTAATTAAATTTGGAATCGAGAGATTAAGCATTAATTTTCTATTCGTGGATCTATATCCGTACATTCTAATTTTATAATTATATTATATTATTCGTCTAGTTGGTCGTTTTCGAGTTATTTTTTACGAAAAAGATTTAACTACTGCGAGAAATTTATAACTAGGCATCTGTTGACTAACAGGCAGCAAAAGCTGCACTTTTCTGATTTAAGAAAATCAGCAAATTATAATAAAGAAAAATTAATATCAACATTCAGCGAAATAATAGAACTTTTCTTTCAACTTCTTTGAATTCTTCAAATGAAGATAAACTCGAATAGTTAAATTTAAATTAATAAAACTGGCAAAGTAAATAATGTTGTACTTTTGGCATGCATTTCTAATATATATTTTTTTATTATTGTTGCTTAAAAAGAGTTTATAGCATGTAGAGTTTTTTAACTTTTGTTCGAATTTCATTTACGACTGCTCATATATGTACCTTGTAAGCTATAAACGTGCCTCATACGAAGAGAGATCACAACGCATATATTTACTTTCAGAGATAATTTTATAGCTATCCATGTAGGATATTAAATTCCACGAAGAAAACGTCTCTACATGTACATGTCATTTTAATTAATATAATAATTTTATTCTATTTTAAAGTTAGGTTAGGTTATAATAAGTAACGGTTGGTTTTTCAAACGTGTGGTTTTTGTTTGTGAGGCAATACTTTTTCCGAGTTGATCTCCTTGCTGCTATTACTTGATTGCAGCCGTACAATACGCACCGAAGACGCTATTGCTGCTGTGGAGCACAGAAGAGAAGATCCGCATGAATCCATCCGCGCGCAACAAATGGAGCTATGCTCGTCCGCTTTATGGAAGAGTTTACAGAAGGATCTTGGTTTACGGACTTACGAAATCCAACTATTCCGAGAAGTGAAACACATTTAGTGTGCAGTCTATGGGGAACACTATAGAGCCATGATTAATGACTTCTTCGAGTCTGAATTAAAGTATGTTGATGTGGACGTCTTTTGGCTCAAACAAGACAGCGCTACAAGCCATACTGCTAATGAAACAATCAATTTATTGAAATAAACTTTTGGTGAGTGTATTATCGCGCATCAGGGCCCTTTGGCGTGGTCTTAATAATTATGCGATTCAACACTGCTGGGCTATTTTTTGTGGAGTTATGTGAAGTCGCTTGTGTACGGAGATAAGCGCGATATGTTTGACGTTTTGGAAGCGAATCTTCGACGCGTTATTACGACCAATTATGTGCCTATTAATGTACGCTCTAATAAGCATGCCTTCATATGTGTGCGGTTGCGTGATAAAACTAATTAGTCGCATGTGTGCCTATATCTTCGAGTGTTTCTGCTTTCTCGCGAATGCTGCTGCAATTGAAACACCAATTAGTGGTCAGCCAAGTGTTCATAACACACCAATAAAGTGGTGAAATATAAGGTTAACTAGTGGTGTTGCTGAAACAGATCGGCACCAGAATATTATGATTCAAACAGCGAGTATCTAGTAATTAGCCATACATAGTCAGATACATATGTATAAATGAACGTTCGTGTATCTTCACGCAACAACATTTTTACAGAAAGCGTATCTACATTGAGTATATTGTTAGTATAGTTGTTGAATGTGTGTGTGCAGTTTGTACTCATGTCTCTTGTTACTGCATCTTTGGTTCAATTAAAATTTGTTTGGGGACTATCGTCTCTTCACTCCGGAAATTGCTTTTCTAATGTCAGTTTATTTCAAGCAAAGTTTGATAGTATTTTTAAATGACTTAATTGGTGGGGAATATTTGAACAGGCTTGTGTGTGGTGAAATGGAGACCTTAGAAAGCATGTGTGAATTTTAATTAAATTGTTGGCAATTGCGTATACATGAGTAAAGTTTTCTGCCCTCTTTCATGTCAACTGCCGCTTAAAAGTCTGATTGGTAATGACTTCCACATTCGGCGTCCCTAACAAAACAAGTTTAAACATGTCACCGAACAACTGTCGCGGGTTTCATACAAAAAAGTTTTAGAGCTGGCTTTACTGGTAATAGAGTTTGACTAATAGAGATAGCAATGTGCGACCTTTCTGACATGTCATTAGCTGCCAACACTACCAGTGCGTATATACAACTATTACAAATGAAAGAAAGCAATGTCTTTTAACGCACCGCCATGCCAACCTATAAACTGACTAGCACAAGCACTAACATTTGTAAATATGTACGTAAATGCCATAAGAAAGTTAATTGAAAAAAGAATAAAAAAGATTACAAAATTTCTAAGTTCAAAAACTTCACACGACTTCCTTTCAGAATGTGGGCACTTGTCTCTTGATTAGCGATGTGTGGCTACTCTCAATCAGATTGATAACAAATTAACCGCTAAATGAATGTCTCTGACGTAAACATCACATATTTTGTAATTTAAGTGTAGATGAAAGTCAAGTGAAGGAATCCGACATACATTTGTGCTTATAAAAATAAATGCTAAGCAACAAACGCTGGTTTGTTACTTGGTTGTGCGCTTATTCCATGCAAAATTTCAATTAAAATTTTTTTTTTTTCGTGCAAAAAAATTTTTTTGCTCTTGGATGCAAAATATTGGAATTTTTTTTATTTCGACTCAATATCAAAAATTATGGAGTTATGAATTTTCAAATAAGAATACCAATTTTGAAAAAGTTCCTTTAAACATTTGCGTATACGAAGAAAATTATTTCATTATAAAAATAGTCAGCCTATTGTTTATGATTTTTTCTCAGCTTTCCAATGTAATATACGTTGAATTTATTTGACTTTTTTTTATAAACAGAAGGTACAGTTTTATAAACAAATAATTTTATTTTCAATTTGGAAGTATTTTTATTCAATTTTTTTTCTCAAAAACGTACATATTATGATTATTATAAAAATCCTGAAGCAGTTTACTTTAGTGAATACTTTAATAAAAGTTTGAAATGTATATAATTTACAGAAAAACCATACATAAATTCAATCCACGCTGTAAAAGTATAATTTGAGTATTTCATCATGCATATGTTAACTCATTTATATAATAATACAATTGCCGTAAAAATGTATATCAATTTTTCGCCAGTAAATTCCATTGATTAGTGTTATAATTCAAAAGTCATTAAAAATCCTTGAATTTGACACATTTAATAAATTCATAGTATTTCGCAATGTGATTATAGTTTGGGGAAAAACGCACATGCATTTTTTCGTTTCACTTGAGTTATCCCTACCCCTCTATTTAAGGCGTAAAAATAGTTTTCAAATATATATAAAACTACAGAAGCATACACATTCATTAATTTATATAGTATAGTCATTTATATAGTATATGTATAGTATTTATGTATTTAACATTTTCTATTTGCATAATCAATGAGTTGTCATCACGTTTCAATGAGAGCTCAGGCGGTAATGGCGACAATAGTGTGCGAAGGTTCTTAAAAATATGGCCAACGTGTTTATATAACTATTATGATATAAATGTACCGTTGCACATGTGTTTGTAAATTATTGTATATGCATACATATCTATTCAAGGAAAAGCAATTCCACTAAGTATTTTTAACAAGGAAATGAAGTGTTGCAGATGTGCTCATACAAATGTATGTGTGTATTAACATGGGAGCTTTTATTGTGCTGTTGCCGGCGGCTATTAATCTTACATGTGGAAATATATAAATTATAAATGACTGAGCTTTTGACGCTATCTAATATAAAAAACTAGTTTTTAAACACTTACAAGCTTATCCAAAAAACGAAAGCCTTATTAACTGAAAAATTAACTTAGTTCTTAGGGTTTCGTTCAGTAATAACTAAATGTTTACAAAAAAGTTCAAAGCTTTTGTTTACCATCCTGAAAAAAAAGTTCAACTGCTTTCACGTCCTTCTGAAATTTATCCACGTTTAAAGTTTAAGCATAATTAATTTTTCCCACTTAATTTTATAAACAAATTACCAAGATTATAACTTTTATGTCACTCTGTTTTTGTCGATCAAACAATTTCATGGTTGTACTCAAAAGAAAAAAAAACTCATTATCGCTTGAAAAGTTTATTTAAACAATTTTAAATTGTTCATGCAACCAACTGAGAATGACACAATTCATATATCCAGCTGTTTTCTTAGTAGTTAAGTAATTATTCAGCTATTTAATTATGAAAGCAAATTGAACACCTTTCCACAAGTGCCAGTAGTATTTATTTATGTTTTAAACGGATATAAATTTATTGATTAATTATGTAATTAAAAGGCAATGTACTATTTTATCCACGTTCTATTAATTAATATTTTTCAACATATATATTGTTGTTGAGTAAAAATTGAATTATCGTAATGAAACTTTGTACACGTGTTCTTTGGCATAAAAAGTAGGGACTAGTTCGTAGAAGAGTATAATCGGACCGCTGCCACGACTACAAATCGCCATTAAACGAAAACATAAAAAGGTCCATTACTAAGCACTTAATTAAGATATAGAACTGTAACTTAGGACAAGGGATCGCAGCAGAAGGGGCAGCTGTGGGCTAAAAAGCTTGCAAAAATAGTCGTGGCCTCGCCCTCTATGAGGTTTCATTTATATATCTCCAAAACCATGTCATAACCTGTAATAAATTCACTCAGAATAAATCGCTTAAGCACCCCTACCAACAGAATGTTAAAATGGAGAATCAGATATCTTAAGTTTTACATCCAAGTTGGTATGAAAGGGGCTTTATAGAAACCAGGGTTAAAATAAGGTGAAACCCCATATCGCGGGCCCTGCTCAACGGGCTTCAACCAAATTCGGTAGACAACATTATTCTGACATTTTTATTCCGCAGTGTGAAAACGATACAATTTTAAAAACCATCTAATTCTTTCACTTGTCGGTATACAAATTATAGGTCAATCTGCGATATATATTATGGAAACTCAGAGAGAATATTTATCTGGTATTAATATACCCGCGTGCCAAATGGTTTGAATCGGATCAATAACTCCCGGGGACTCAGGGAATATACCCAATAGAAAATTTTTCGAACTTCTGGCTAACTTTATAACGCAAATATCGATCAATGAGTAATCTTAATGAAATCAAAAGTGTGTGTACTTACAAGTATAACAATGTAATGCTATTATCAGAATTTTAAAATATCCAGTTGACTTTATTCCCCATATATTACTGATGTCATGTGAATTAAGTTAATGAAACTCAGAGCTCTTCTTTTTCTGTGTTAATGGCAAAAATAGATAAAACCGGTTCAATACTATTCCTATCTCTCAGATACCAAATACAAAATTTTCAAACTTCTGGTTGACCGTATATATCGGTCAATATGTAAGATATCTTAGCAAAATGCCGAAAATATGTGATATTGGTCTACGCATTACCCAAACCTTGCCTGGATTTGATCTTTGCAATTTGCAAGCGTAAGAAATGTTCGATGACACCCGAACTTTGTCCTTCCTTACTTGTTCGCTACTGAATTTATTTTCGTTTACCTGCTCTATTCCAACGTGCCACACTGTACATGCGTAGGGAAAGACCTTGTGTGGCGTGGAAGCAATTAAATTTATTAGAACTAATTTGCATATGCTCACTAGACAGCTGGCCTCTATTAGCGCATGCATATTCACAAAGAATACACACGAGTATTGAGTATACACATGTGTTTGTTAAAATATTGCTTTTTAGAAAATGATTTTAAATGCTGTTTTTATTCACGCTATTCAAATTCGCTCATAAAACTAAAAGCCAACAATTAACATAAAACTCATTTTTAAACTGAAAGTTCAAAATGTAAGTTATGATGTTGTGTATATACGAGTTAATTTTTCGAGAAAAAGTTAGGAACTCTGAACTGCAAGAGTTTGATACTTGCAATAACGGTAAGTTCTATGAATTAGAAGAAAATAAATATATTAAGTTCTTACGATGAAAACAATATTTTCGAAAACAAAATTATGTCTCATATTTCCGATTAATACTGATTTCAAAAACAAAACAACTGCCAAATGCTTATTGTACTCATATCGATAATACAAAAGGTGTTTTGCTTTGATAGCTGTATTCATATACACTTATAAATATAAGAATGAATAATTATGAGAACAATTCACTACGCCTCCTTTTATTTTTATTTTATTAGAAAGGTGAAAACAAAAGACACAAACAGCCAATGTAAAAGAATCTAGAGTCACTCAAAATAATTAAATGGCGTCTAATATTGTATGAAACACATTAAAAAATGAACCTTAGATAATTTTATCTTTTATAAATGAAAAATGTATGAAATTTATTAGACTCTGAGCTCCATCAGGAAAATTGATTTTCGACCTGTTCAAGGCCTCAACTTTTGAATATAAAGAAATAAATATTTAATTTTACAATTTTCAACAGTTTCGTAAACTTTCACACAAAAATTACCACCGACAATAAATAATGCCAAAAGCTTCAAAAAAATTATTATTTTTCTTTTAATATAACGTTAGTTTTATAAGCTATTTCTTTGTTTTTACGATCTTCTTCTGAAAGCAGCTTCTTTACTCACCATAATCAGTTCACTTTCGCTTAACGACGAAAACAATTCGTAAGAAGTTGCAAAGTGTCTTACGGGCCGTTGAGGCTGATCTTTTAATTTAATGTGCTTTTTTATCAGATTTGTTTTTTCTTTTTAATTTAAACTTAGATCTATGAGTGCTATGGGAAGGAATTCGCATTCGCAATGAGAAGACATACTACTTTTCATATAAAAAGAAATATACGATTATATAGCGGTGAACATTGCATTTAAGTAAGTAAAATGTGCGTTATATGTCGAATTTGGTGACAACATTTCATATACAAAATATATTTTTGCTTTGAAAATTGACTAATTTTTCTCAAAAAGTATATGGCATTTAGTCAATCTGGTAGCCCAAAATAATATATGAACTAAATAACGTGAAACAAAATATTTTGAGCACACATTTTGCTATATTTTCTTACATGACAATATTAGGTCATCTATACGTATAAAAATCCATTTTGCAACATATTTCTTTTAACTACGACTCATCTTAAAATTCTTGTTTCTTAATACCATGCTGACCAGTTCGCAAATAATAATTGGTTTTAGGTGGCTTATATACATATATACACATGTAGATTCAAGCACACTATAGTTAAAATGTTGTAAAAAGTTTAGCTTATCTCTAAACAAAAAGTTTTGCATCCTCGCCGCATTTTGGGTGAATTGATTACACAAGACCAACTGCCAGCGAGAAGGCAGCCAAGAGCACCAATACCAAAAAGTAGCAATAGGAAAAAGTTTGTTTAGTCTAAGGAAAATATAAACATATTCAAAATTCTAATAAATATTTAAAATTTTTATATATTCATCAAAAAAAAATATTTAGTAAATATTTTAATTCATCTATTAATTTTTGACAAAATTTATTTATTGAAAAATGCATGTTTATTTGCTTTTGAACTGAGTTTCTCAAATTAGTCACAATATATTCACATATTATATTATTACTCTGCTTTTAAAGCGTAAATCAGTTTTATTATTATGATAACTGCTATTACCTCAAGATAGTAATGCATTTACTGCCGATAAATGTTCATAGCAATTTGCAGCTGCTAAACTAGTGTTGAACTGACACATACATTTATATTTGTAATAAATAAAACTCGATTATTTCTAGTTGACCTTTTTTTTTGCACTGTGTTGAATATTTGTTTTTGTTTTGAAAATATCATTAATAAATTAAAATTACACATAATATATATCCACATGCACATATACTCCAACAATTTCTCAATCTTCTTTTATGCTTACAAAATTCAATATATACAATTTTTAATTTAACGTTTTATTCACATTGTTAGGCAACACGCGCCTGAAAACGTGTCGGATAGCTGAGTTTTTAATTCTTGTGATATAAATTTTACCGTTAACTAGCCCTTGCGCATACGTTTATTGAGACAAACGGAAAGAAACTAAATAATGCAGTGAAAAACAGTTAAGCTGACGACTACGATTGCTAAAGAGTGTTTTTGGGACGCACATGATGTCCTTTAGGACATAGAGCGCCTCAGTGGCAACTACGAAGAGAAAGTCTACATGTCTTACGAGTCTAAAAGAGAGTATACTGAACTTTGGTTGTATAATGAGAGCGATGAGTACAGTTTGTTTTATTTCTAATTTTAATTTCTATTTCGAGTTTTTTTTTTATAAAATATCTCACTTAGATAACTCAATCTGGAAAAAATAAAGAATGGCTCGGTTTGAGTGTGAGGATACAAGAGTTTCTTTAAATTCATTTATTCTACAGTAATTAATTTCTTATTTATTGACTTCATTCGCAAATGGTGAAATATTAATTAAATATATATTTCGTTATTTGCTTATTTATTGTATATATTATTATCTGTTGTGAATAAAAACTGATTTTAAAAGTAATATTGGTTTGAGACAATGTTTAATTCATTTAATATTCTCATAGATCTATCAAAGTGTTGGCTCTAGATAATAGTATCTTTTTGTATGCTATGGAGCTGTTCAGAAATTATATAAAATCTTTAAACCATGTGCCGTTTGATATGAATTTGATGTCATATTATACAGAAAAACTACAATTTTTTTTTTTTTGCTTAAATGCACTTCATAAATATGCTCAAATAAATTATATTCCTTTCCCATAATAAATGTTTTTCGAAAAAGAAGGTAAATGTTAGTTCTAGTTTATGTAGTAGATAAACGGGTAGACATTGTTTATAAACATGTTGCTGGCATCATTAGATAACATCAAAAAACCTCACTGTGTAACAACCACCTGTTGATAATTTTCGTTTTTTTTTTTTTTGTAGCTAGTGGGTTAGGTTCGTATATATGTATAATATTATATATAGTCTTGAGTCTCCTTACTGAAGAGCGCATGCGCATTTCCCAACACTTTCAGAATTTTTAATGAATGAGATACACACTGTTGTGAATTTTTTTTTTTTTCACTACTTAAAGCTTATTTGAATCAGCTGTTAGTCAACTGCTGATATTCTACAGGGTGCTTGCATGGTATAGTCAGAAACTTTGCGTTTATACTTTCCTTTAAAGTTCGAAAAACATATATACTACTTTGCTCAAAATATTTTCTCTTATACATGGTGTGAAAGTATATATATATATACATACATTATTTATATATATATATATTATGTATATAGTATATGTATTAATCTAAAGCTAGAACTAAAATATGACTACATAGATATTAAATATTAATTAAAAAGCCATTATTAATTTTCCCTCAAATTTGTCACACACTCTCATCCAAAATTTGGTTGTTCAGAACTTTTTATTCATCACCGGCGCTTAAAAGTTTTTGCAGATGAAGCATGTAGCCAGGGACACTTAATGAGTGAAATTGTGGTTTTTTTAGGAATAGTTATTTTAAACATTAATTTTAAGAAAATATTTTTTCTTTGTCGGAGTTGTTTTTGAAGCTTCTGGTCAAGATACAGTAATAAACTCAGTACAATATAATCCGTGGTTTTGTATTTTAAACCAACTACATAATGTCATCATACTAAGCTGAATGGAGAATTTTTGTAAACTAATTCTTCTCTAACAACACTTAATTTTGCGTAAATTTTTTGAATTAGAGGAAATTTGTACCACAACACCTGATATACGAAAAGGCATTATTAATAAGTATTTTCCATATTTCTTGTTCATTCCGACAATGCGTATACGTAATCAACGTATAATCGGTATATAGGAGTAGATTGGTGATAACTATTCATTAAACTCGGTTTACAAACAAGAATAGATACAATTTTACTTCTCATATTTTTACATGCACATATCATCATACATTTGTATTTGTTTGCTTGTGTAACATTATTCCGTTATCAAATAACAATAACTTGCTGTTGCAATAAAAAAATGAACTTGCAACCTAGTTCACATTGACCCCTTTGTTATTCTATTTACTTATCTGTTAGTGCAGTGGCATTGGAAAGCTAGTAGTGCACAGAGTAGCGAAATTATGTAAATGTGGCCTAATTGAATGTGAAGTAAGTAAGAATGATGCAAATTGCTATGACCTATAATTCCATCGCACAATTCGCATTGTTCATTGCGTGAGCCATGCAGATTAATCAGTACATATCGATCACAAATCTTTCACACGTCATTCTGGTGAATAAAATTTGTATTGCAGCAGGGTTTTTAAAGATTTTTTTGATTGCTGAAAATCCAAAATTTATTTTATTTGAAAATTATCCTCGCTATAGTTTCAAAGAAATTCGCCCGACTTAATAAGAAGTAAAGCACTGTTAACCAATGTATTGTTGAAAACTTGAGCTACATGTACGCAAGTTTTCTCTACAGTCTGCTTTTACAATGTTATAATATTTGATATATATAAGTACTTACAAATATATGTGTGTGCATGCTTTAAATATATGGAAATACATATACATACATATATATGAGCCATGGCCAAGCCAGCGGAGCGTTATTCAACTACATGTTGCTTCTATCTATGCGAGTCCATTTCCCCAGTTGAATAATGTGTTGGACATAAATGACTTTCAACTTAAAGTTCCTGAGCAACTTTTCATATCAAATTAAGCTCTCCACTACTTACGATTGCACAAGACAAATATAGCTGGACATTTTTCGCATTTTTAAACTTGAACAGAAAGTCTACAGACACAATTTTTTACAAAAAATATAAAAAAATGTGTTAAAGCGGAAATTGCTAGCATTTTCTGGCGCTAACTCTGATACCAGTAGGAGACTTGTGTGCAAATTACGTTAATGGTGGGCAAAGGCAAGTGCAAAACAAGCAGACTTAAAGCACTATGAAAATATAAGGAAAATTTAAAAGCACACAATTAAAAACTGTGCCAGATTAATAACTGTTGACTGCCCTTTTGACTTTTCGCAGATAAACACTCACTCTTTGAGTTTTTGGTAATACATTTCTGCGCTACTTTTTTATTTGTCTTCTTTTCTTTTATTAAATTTCCTTGCATGTGGGTTGCTAATTAACCATAATTAGTAACAAGGCCTTAGCTAAAGCAGGTTTCCAGAAAGCAAAGTGAAAGCAATTTTTTAATTACTTACAATTAAAAGCACAAAAGCAGAACCTTGCTTTTAAACTTGTATAGTCGCATATGTATATTCTAATAATAGTTTGAGGATCTCTGCACACGGCTCTTACTTCAAAAAATTATTATAGTTTTGCGTTTTATTTTAAGATTATAATACATTTTAAAAAATATACTTTTTTTATTATCATAATACGAATTTTGTATAGAAAGCTGATATAATTTTGTTGTAAGCTACTTACCTATTTATATTTTTATACACTTGCAACATATTGCTACAGAGTATAGTAGTTTTGTACTCCCGACGGTTGTTTGTGTCACCTAAAAATAATCGAGTTAGATATAGGGTTATATTTACATATATAAATGATCAGGATAATGGGGCAAGGTGAAATCCGAGTGACTGCCTGTCCGTCCATCTGTGCAAGCGATAACTTGAGTAAAATTTAGGATAAAGAACTTGGTACACGTGTTTCGTTGTAAAAAAAAAAAGTGAGGACGTGTTCGTCTGCACAAAACGTCATTTATCGAAAACGTATAAAGTGCCATAACTAAGCCGTAAATGAAGAAAGAGAACTTGGTATTGGTACAACGGATCACATTAAGGAGGGACACCTACGATTTGAATGTGGCGTGGCCCCGCCCTCTAATAAGTTTCATGTACATATCTCCTAAGCCACTTAAGCTACAATAACCAAATTCGCTCAGCATGAACCCCTTAAGCCAGGGGAAACTCGGTCAGTTGCATTACTATGACATTCACATATTGCTATGAGAAAGTGAGTGAAGTCGAACACAACCACAGCCACTTCGCATATAACACAATTTTAAATTTCACCAGATTCTTTCTCTTTCCACTACAGAAATCAAACACTAATGAATATATTTATACAAAACTTTGCAACAATAGTGTATGCCATCACAGGTTTAAAAATCATCAAAATCGAATCATAACTGTTCAAGCCCCTACATACCGAATATGTGGATTCCAGTGCGTATGGCTGACTTTTAGTACAATAATATATCGGGCAGTCTAAAAGATATATTTCAGGAATTAGGGGACACTGTTTCTTTGATAACAATATACTCTAATGTCAAACATGGTTTGAATCGGATCAATACTTATTTTAGCCTCCATAGGTATACCTAATATAAATATTTTCCAACTTTCAGTTGATTTTATAACACATATATCGCACAACGTGGTAGTTATTTAATTAAATTGAGAAAGTGTATTTTTTTAATAACATCGTTTCTGTGTGCCTCAAATCGATCAAATCGGGTGAGAACTTGCCTTCGCTTCCATATAACTGATATTGACGATTTTAAAACGTCCGGCTGACTTTACTCCATATATACATATTTTTATATTTATAAAATTGCTTGAAAATAAGTTCTCAAGTATACCAAATTTTTTTTTTTTTTTTTTGATCAACACATTCATAAGCCCAGCTTTTTTGTAGTTGTTTTCAATTTGGTCTTTCTAACTCAACATTTCATGTTACCTATCATTTCTTGCAGTATTATACATGTTCTATGTAATATGCAAATCGATAAGTGCAAATTAAGCGTGTATGTATCTATCTACTTCATAAATATATAGTAATTTGTACATTAAAATAATTGTGGTTGTTTTGTTGCAGCGGCTACGCAAGTAAAGAGTCAAAAATATATGCTGAATTGCTTAGGCACAAATAATTAGTATTATAGCAATCCAATAACGTTATGTTACCATTATGCTAATTTCTTAGACTCACTTTATATTGGATTAGATCACTAGCAGCTTCTTAACGAGAAAATGATAAATCTTTCGAGTAAATGCTGAAAAAAAGCGTGCAGTTTGTTAGAGAAACTTTGTGATTATTTTTGCATATTTAATGATTTTTTATGCTCTCGCAACATCTTTTACCTCCAATTTATTTCCAACTGACTTCTATAAAAATAATGCAAATAATAAAGAGTTGTGCAATAATTTTGTTAAGCGTGTGTGAAATGCAACTTTTTTATAACAATATCTTTACTCTTAACGATCTATTTATGCAGAAAGGAGCTTAGTCAGCTGCGCCAGCTACCACTTATTTTTCAGATTAATATGTTATATGAGTGATTGCGTATTTAAGTGATTGAGTTAACTTCTTTATATTATTGATAAATATCAGTCAGCAATGTGTGTAAGTTATTATTTGATTGCACAATTATTGTGTGTTACGATTGATTGCTTTATTATTGTTTGGTGTGATTAGGCAATTTTCTAATATTTACGATAGAAATTTCAAACACGTAGGCAAAAGTTTTGCTTGCAAAGCAAAAATGAAAGCAACTTTTATTGACTTACGAAATACACTAAGCAAAGGTAAGTGCGAATGAATTGAATATAGAGCTAAAGCTGAATACAATATTAAGTGTGAAAATCAGAAATAATTTTCTAGCTGTACATATCATAGATTGATCGGCTATTATATTAGATTTGAAAATATATTTCTTTTTAAGTTATTCTTATATGTCAAAATGTTTATAAAGTCGGATATTTAAAATTGTAAAGTCGACCACACAGTATGAAATAGTGGCAACAGCTGTTTCACTAGCTTTCTAATGTGTTGCATTGCATCCGTAATGGGCCTGAAATGAAAAACATACAAAGAATGCACTATTTATTTGACTAAACTCGACTAAATTAAAAACACCTATTTTAAAAATATAGTATACATTGGACTTTTGGACTGAGGCTGAAAGAATGAAAATTACATAAATTAAGAACTCTTGGATAAATTAATCGTAGTTGAAAAGGAAGCCACTTTAAAAGACGACAAGGTTCTGCATTAAGAGAGCAGTGAATGTATGAAATAATATTATAACAAAAAAATTAAGAGAAAACTACCATTTTTGTAAGTTTTTCTTTTGGGTAATCGTTAGTTCCATAATTGGTCCAATATGACTTCAAAATTGTTTATTAATTTATTTTCAAAATTTTCCAGTTGGTTAGATATTTTTTACTCATATATTTTATGCAAGCCTCTTATCAACGCAAGTATGCTTCTATTTGAATTATTATAAAATTTAAGATGCCTGTATCAAGACCTGTAATTTTACGTCCTGAATTTCCAATAACATTGTTAATTTGATATGCAATACTATATAATTGTATAAAGTATCAAGTTCCTTTTAATTTATATTAACATTCATGAGTAACAGCCTTTACCAGCTGTGCAAAAGCGTTCCCCTTTGTATCGCATTTTAAACTTATGTGTCCTTAATGTTTTCCAATTAAAATCGTATTACAATTTCACTTCAAATTACCAAGTAGCTACGTGATTGTCACATGTGCAAGTACTTATGTAGCTATAAACTGTAGGGTAGTCAATGTTTCAGATTCGCTATTGCTACACTTTTTCTCCATTTAATCCCCTTATACAACCTCTATTGACGCAAACCTTTATCAGATTACACATTGAATCTTTTTTTCTTAGACTAATTATAAAGTGAAGCGATGATTACTGAAACTGCATGATATTGCATATTGGCGGAAAAATTAAAATAGTTAGAAACTCGTTAGGAAATGTGCGAAATGAGAAGAAAGTAAATTGGATTGTTTCTTTCTTGATTTTCCTTGTTCTTGCAAGTGTTTAACTCATATGTTTCTACAGCTAATAGCACGGCAACATTTACGCTTTCGAGGAATAGCAAATAATGTAAAAAATTTTAACACATGTTTGGTATTATTTGCAATCAAAGAATGCAAACCTGCTAACTATAACGAAATAAACGTGTAGGCGTAAATATAGGCTCCCACGAAAGTTTTGTTTAGTGTCTGCCACAAATCTTATTGTTGTAACAATACAAACCACTATTAACAACAATGCATGCTTGCTCAACCCTACGTCTACCTAGATTCTGAATAATTAATATGTCCAATGTTGTTTAATTATCAAAATGAAAACTTTATTAAATGTCAGCTGGAGGCGAAAATCTCAAACTCAATTAAGCCAAATTACAAAAATTTAAGCTCCATGAGTTACGAGTACACAAGCCATTACTAACTGAAGGCAATTATGTACTTACATTTATCATGTATCAAACTGAAACAGTATAATGCGAAAATCATATACTAAAGCAAGATATTAAATTACAATTCTATATGCCACGGGGCGTATACGCAACATTCGTCGGCACACTAAATTATATTAAATTTAAATTGCTATTAAAATGTTGATGTCTTTATCAAGACCGTTTTGTACCGCTGGAAATTTAAATTAGTATATCACCATTTCAAAGATGTAGATTTGTTTGCTTTGAGGAAATATACAAATATATTGCAAAAGATCAAAACATACCTTGTTATTTACCCATATAGGGAGAGTAAAATAATTTATGCACGATTTAAATCGCTTAAACAGCGCTTTTGTTTTTAAATTAGAATTGAAGAATCATTAGACAAAATTCATAAGACACATAGACTTCAATTTCATCAATTTCATGATTTCCAATTTCATGTACTTGTATAGAATTCTTGTCTGCATGTGAGCTGCCTAACGACGACTACAATAGTTCATAAAATAATAATACAATATATTAATTAATTATTAAGCCATATAAATTTAGCATTAAAGTCAAACGCTCATGTTTCATGAACTACTCTGACTAACATTACTATGTACTCAAGCCGCTTGTTTACCATATTTTTTCTTGTTTATTGCCCCTAAAATGTTTGAATATAATTTGCTTTGCAGAAGAAAAGTATTTGCAATATTTTTATCACTTTAAAAAGATTAATATAATATATTGGACAATGCATAGATACCGGAGCATTCCAGTGATTTAAGGGGTTACATGGGTTTCGTCGAGCAAAACACGTCCTATTTTCAATAACTTTTTTTGTTTTTCATATAAAAAATAAAATAATTTATTCCAAATTTTTATTATTTCGAAGATAAATATTTGGCAAAGATTTTGCGAAATTTTCAGACGAAAATATTCAAAACTCGGTCATTACGACCTCATTTCCGGCAGTCCCTCGGAAAATAGGTGTTTCAGCGTTGACGCAGAATTTCTGACTAGATCTTCAAAAGTAAAAAGAAAAAAATACGTGCTTTAACTGAGACCATTAACTAGGTATTGGACGGCGAAAAAATTGTATTTTTAGCAAACTTAAAAAAAAAACACAAATTTTGGTGAACATTTTTCGACGTTTTTTATTTCAAATAACTCTAATTGAAAGCAGATAACTGTAATTGAATTCAAGATCTTGTAAAGAATATCTAGAAGACCTGTGTAAAATTTCATTAAGATCAGTTAAGTAGTTCGCGAGAAATCTTGACAACCAACTTTGAAAAGTTTCGAGAAAAACCCGTTTAAAGTTTTAAGTGACTATATAGGTGATCCCGAGCGCCCAAATTTTCAAAGCTGTATCGCCAAAACTAGAATTTAGGACAATATTCTAGAGACATTATAGAATTAAATAAGACAATAAAAATTTTTTGAGCCGTGAAACCCATGTAACCCCTTAATTCTTTATTGTTTTTAGTTATATGCTAAGTGTTCAAAAATGTGTGTGTAAATACCGAATAATGTGTTTTATTGCTTGGAATTATTCTTTTTATATGTTTGTTTTGATTGAATTTATGTTATTCGAAGTTGATTTGATTTTAGAAAATACAAATAGAATATTGTTTTGAAAATTGGAAAATAAAGCACATGTTGAGTTTCCAGCAAGAATTGTTTCATTTTGACTGTATAAATAATGCAATTGTTTTCAATTGAAGTGAAAGTTTAATTCTATATTTGTCTACAACTACTTGTACAATTTGCATACAATGCATTCTCGTCAAAGTTTATCACAGTTAGTTAATAAAGATGTTTTTATATGAATAAATACAATAGTTTAAATTCAATTCATGTTAATAACTTTCAGCTTAACTAAAAGCTTTGATTCAAAGATTTCAGTTTGCTAATATTTTGTGAAAATTGGGTTTGTTTTGATGCGGCTACCACAAACCCCTTAAGAATTTTAAAATAAAAATATCTTAATGTTAAGTACAATTTAAAGTATAAAAAAAATATATTTTTTTTTTTGTTCGAACAATAATTTTACTCTTCCGTTTTCATTAATTTCACCCTTTAATTTTAAATACAGAACTTTAGCATAACTATTTCGCAGTAATAAATGCGTTTTCTTCGCATCAAACTCATTTTCTGTGTTTGGTATACATTCTGTTCTTTTCACATTATTGATATTTTTTCTTAAAAGGGTTCCTTCTTCTGCCAACTTCACAGAAAAGTTGTATTTGGCTTTCGTTACCATTATTATATGCGACTTTTAATTAATACATAATACCATAACTTTTCAATTAACTCTAATAATAGCACTTCTTGATCAAGTATGTTATAGAATATTACACAAATGATCAAGAATGTTTTCTTTTGACTGCATTTTATTAAAAGTTTTATTAAATTTTTAGCTCCTACGTCAGAGTCATGAAAAAATATTATAAATGCTTAACTTAGATATATCTATGGTAAATAGTAATTTTAACAATAACAAGATTTGCATGCATATTTGCTCAATTCGGCTATACAAAAATTTACATTTTTGCTTTCCTATTTCAGCCACGGTCACTAAAATTTGCTGGCTGACAATTTTATTCGATTTATTATTATTTTCTTTTTAAGTCACTTCAATGCCTAAATATACATTTTTTTATTTTTCACTCTCTAAATATAAATAAATAAATATAAATGCATATACAATGAGAACAAAATTATAAATGCTTTTCTGCCATGAATTCTTTCATATTGTTAAAAAAGCTGCTCTCGCACACATATTCTATACATTATAAATTGTGACCGGAATTTCAAATATTTGATACAAAATATATAAGCGTTGCATATATATTATATCCATATATTGCACAGTTGTGATATAAAAAAAATGTGTACATTAAAATACTTGTGGCATGCAACCACAGGCAATTCACATAACTGCAAAATTTGCCACATTATTTTCCCTTTTATCTAATTCATAGCTTCGGCTGTTAGCGACACATTCCGCATTGGTGAACTAAATTAGAAATTAGTTACATACTTGTGGTTCGACGTTTCGACACTTTGTGAGCGCATTCCTTTCTACGAAAGTGCGAGTTATAGCATATAATTCGAAAAAAAGTGATTTTTTTTTTAATACATTAGGAAGTGTATTTGGCCAAAATTACATTTAATTTTAATTAATTTTTTTTGTTAGTGTATCAAAGTATTTAATTTTTTATATAATTTTTTGCTTTATTTAATACAATTAGTTTTAATTGCAACGCCCACTCTCCATGTAATAAAATAATAATTCATAATAACACAAAGCTTTGCATCATTTTTTTGGTTTTTTAGTTTGCTGACGTTGGAGTTTTCTGACTTTTAAACAGTTTAATTTAAACTTCATTTTAACATTTTTGTTTAATAATTTACAATATATGATTAATTTTATTTTAATAGTTCTTGTGCATTTAATGTTTTTAGTTTTTTATCAATAAAATTAATTAATTAAAATATGGTCGCACTTTAACTATGCACATATTTTTATTATTTTTATATGTTTAGAAACAGGACAGTTACTTTAAGCTTTTCCATATTGAAATTATGTTGATACCTGTGAGTTTGCCAAAAAAAAAATTATAACGCCAGTATTTGCCAAGTGTACTCACCTGCAATTAACAGGACAGTCTGTCCACTCGTCTATTATTATTACTGATGGAAAAATGTTTTCCGTCGATTTTTATGTTTGATTTCGGTAGCTCAAGATATCTAGGATGCACACTCACTAACTTTTTTGTTGTTTATAAAAGCAATTTTTTTTTATAATAGACATTTTTTAACTGTTTTTTTAAAGTTCTCACTCATTTAGATAGCATTATTCAGCCTCACAATATTGTAAAATATATGGTAGTTAACCATGGCAACGCTTTTTGTCAAGAAATATTATCTGTCCAGTGGCAAATTTACTCAAACATAATTGAGTCACATGCCATTTTTCCAAGCATCCGTCCATCATTTGATATGCTTCGAATGGTGCTCTGAACATTTAAAGTCGTGTCAAATTTCGAATATGGCCTTGGACGTTTCATTCACTTTATCGATAACCTAAGTGCAAGCATTCAACGATAAATGGAACTGCTAGATAGTTGAAGTAAGAAAAAAAACATGAAAGCTGTAAACGACGCTATGGTCGGCAGTTCACAATAAATAAAAGAAATGAAAAAGAAAAAATTAAAACATAAGTGCCAAACAAAAAACAAATAATAATAATTTTAAAAATTATTTCATAGTTTGACCCTTATATGAATATTACAGCTTTTTAATTACAATTAGCTGAAATTAAAAGCATAATTATAATAAAACGCAAACTTATACAACTAGAAGTTAATTTCAGTTTCCCATATTAGAGCAGGGTAGCTGATTTTTGAAAAAAAAAAATGTAGTTGAGCGAAACTCATCGAAAACGAAAAATAACATAGCAAACATAACAGTTTTTCAAAATTCAAGTAAATTCTGGTCTCTGTAGTGATATATTTTCCAGGAAGAAAAAATAATTAGCTAAACCATATTCCAAGCCACAAATACATATGTATAAATATAATAAATGTTTCGCATAAAGCCATATATTTTTTACCAATTAACGAGAAATTCATTATGTATGCCACCCCCTTTACCCATTTTTATGTGGTGATGATGTGACCTCGGTTCAAATAAATTTGGTTAAATTAATTTAAAATTTTATACTCGCTTCTCTGTACTAAGCCACAAGAATAATTTTAAAAATGTATACACATAAGCGTGCTTAGTTTGTGAAACCTTCACCTGACATTTACATATTATACATGGACGTGTTAGTAATTAATCAAATTAAAACATTTTGGGTGGTCGCCAAATGCGTCGCTTGCTAGAAATTTAGTAGTGAAGCTCTACAAATATGAAAAGATGGTATGTGTATATATACATACTTATACCACTTTTATACACATACGAGTATGTTATTAAAAATATGAAAAGCATTTATAAGGGTGAGAAACTTACTTTGTACTGGTGATTAATATGCCATGACGCTGATGTGAACAGGCCGCAATGTAACAACAACATTTTTTCTCCGCTGGTTGACCCTTTTGGCATTCAAACTCCAGCAGGATCTTAATACGGATAATAGACTTACTTATTTTCAACAATAGCTTATTCCACATATGTATATGTATGTTTGTTAATATATAATGCCTGAAAGATATTAAGTTTATTTAGGGTCGTTAGTCAAAAATACTTTCGTTGACCCCTATGAGCTCCCGTGACCTTTGGTTTGTGCTTTACCTTAAATATTTCTTAAACTACAACTTTTGCAACCAATCACAATTAATTAAGAAATGTTGCAAAGGCCAATATCAAGACTTTATGAATGCATGTTGAAAAAAACTCAAAAAATATTACATTTTAATTTACCCAATTTTGTTATTCAATTTTCTAACCCGTTGAACCTGAAAGTCTTATTTTGAGCTTGACCACTGCGAAATTTTGTATTTAACCAAATTATTAATACTTCGCTGTAGTTTTCATCGCAGAGTCGAATTCTTCTTTATACATCCTCTAAACAAAATCGATAAACCCGTTTGATACTGCGCTGTTTTAATTTTTTCCACCATACTGTAAACTTTCTCGCTTTTGCTATAACCGTTATCAACTTCATTGTAAGTCTAATGTAAATGGCAATCAAAAGTTTTATTTTTTTCTATTACATAACCAACTTTGATATTTCCGAATAATTTTATATTCTCATAATTAATCAAAGCAGTCTCGAAATCTTTAGTATTACTTTCTGCGTTCTATATTTAGCGATTATTTAGCTAATAGCTTGGAATCTTGTCTATATATACATTATATCGCTAAGTGCTTTCGTAAAGTTTTGATAAAACAATTTCAAGTATGCTCATTAATAATCTTCTTGAAATTTCTGTTACGTAATGACAGTTTTAAATATTTAAAGCATATATTTATTTCAATATGGAAAGTTCGTGTGCATGTTGTTCTGTAAATGCAAATACATTGTTACTTATGTGTTGCACTATTGTTTAATTGAACAAATTGAACACAAATTACACTTATTTTTCGTTACGTATACGCAGTGCGGGCGATAAAAGTTTTTAATACATTTTCGGAATTAGTTTATTTTAAATCACTTTCAGGTTCAGAGTAAGTTTTGTAGCCAGCAGTTAGACCAGATACAAGATTATATTAGTTTTGAGGTATGCACCGCGACCTATGGTCTATTGTGCCCTACCCTAAGTCATATCGTGTCATCTAGGCCCAGCATGTTGATAATACCAGCTACAAAGAATGAGTTTAGATAATTTAGATTAAAAAATTATAACTGAATAATTTTAAAAGTTTAACTATGCTTATTTCGACACTTTTTTTAAGCCACACAAGTGCACTCATACATGTATATTTTTATATGCACGCATAACTTATGATAATATTTTGCTTAAATATTATATTATAATGTGTTAGCATCTCACATTGTCCTCATTTTGCATTCGCTGCCGGAATGCCAACAACTCACTCATATGTGTATAAATGTATGTATATGTTAATTGGCTTGCACATGACATAGAACATTTGTTTACAAATGTTTACCCATACTATAGCCGTTAAAACTTAGTTTGTGTACTTTCAAAGTTTGCTGTATCAACTTTGACTAAACGCATTTGTATACTTACTTAGGACAATTGCTGTTATTGACTTTGTTTGTTCAACTACCTACATAAGCTCAGAAAATTCTAGATAAGAGCTGCCGGAACCATGGATGAATTCCACGTATACTGCTTATATAGAAATCATGGAACATAGTATGACATAAGAACTTTACTTTGAGTCGCAGTTAACATAAAATAAATCTTAAATCTCTAAAAGTAAACAAAATATTTCTGCTTAAATATTCGTAATTTTTTTTTATATTTTAATTTTTGAAAAGCACTGGGAAAAACTATTATCGAATTGTTTTCAGGTATAACCAGCTTGTCCGGTAAAGTGGCAGCGTAATTAGAAATTATGGCATACTTTAATGAGAGAAGCTCTGTTTTTGATTTCTCAATTTTATTAAATTTTCATTTTCGTATAATGAAATTTTCCTAAGTTTAAAGTTGCTGATTTTGATTTATGGCTTCAAACATTTCAGTGCGATAATAAAAACACATACATATATAATACAAAATAATTTCCAGTGTCCTACTTGTTTTCAATATTTCGATATCCTGCTGTGCAATTTAACAAGCCAAGGTCTTTGAAACAATTCAATTTATTTACACACAGTCGCTATTGACCAAAGCAAATTATAGACGATTTTATAGGCATGAGTTGCGTGATATATTGCAACTCACTTAAACTCACGCTGTGCCTACAATTTTCAATTTCCTGCTTGTAGATCGGTACGAGGTTAGGGCGAGAGAACAAGCTGAATTAATATAAGCAACAAATAAGCGCTTATTCAATATATTAAGTTTTCCCAATACCTATAACTATTGCTTTAATATCGTGATATCAACGTACTTTGTTACTCTAAAGTAGTCCAAATTTAGTGTAATTACTACTCAGAACGTTATATTAATGACACAAATGCCTCTTCATTACAAATTTTAGAATATAAATTCTACAAAAATCATACAAGTTGGTTGAAAAGTTTCTGCGCTCGAAATGAAAAAATAATGTTTGATCCTCCGATAATTTTATGCCATCCCTATAAGGATTAACCGGAAGCTCTGCCAAATACCCGTCTACGGCTGTAATAGCTTCTTCATTCAACGAAAGACGCTTTCCACGAAGGAATTGTTTCAGGTCTCTTAAAGCTGGGAGCCAAACCTAGTGATGTATACTCAAGCAATACGTCCTTAAATTCGTTGAGTTTTGTGAGCAGGTGCATTGTCTTGATTTGAAATCCTTTTTTTGTGCTGCAAATTAGGTCTTTTCTCTCGAATTCTTTTATCCAGCTGATCCAAAGAGCTGAAATATTATTCAGAGTTGATTGTTTTACCTTTCTACAGATAGTCAATCAACAAAATTTCTATTGCATTCTAAAAAACTGATGCCATAACCTTCTTTGCTGATAGTTGTGACTTCACTTGTTCTGGAGCTAAACTTCAGTCCACTGTAAACGTTCTTGTTTCAATTTAAGATCATGATAGTAGATCCAAGTGTCTTCCATAGTTATTAAACGACGCAAGAAATCGTTTTTATTCTAATTAAAATGTTCCAATTTATGTAGAAATTTTGTTTTCGATCCAGTTTTTGTTGAATTGTTAACGTGTATGGTAGCAATTTCACACTTAGTCAAAATTGGATCTTCACAAGCAATACTATGAACTTGCTCAATGATTTCTGGTGTGTTTGCTGTTTTTGGGTCGTTCTTCGCGAGGATCGTCTTCAAGCTTAGTACGACCACGTTTAAATTCACCAGATGAGGACTCCTTATACACTTCTAACAATTGTTCATAAATTCCTTTTGTTTTTAAACTTTCAAAACAATGAATCTAATCAATGCGCGATTTTAAATTTTTTTCATATTAAAAAAAAAGTACTCTGACACATCAACTTCAAATAGCTTATAAACAAATAATTATTTGACAGAATGACTTGTAATTTTGCATGTGTTCTCACGACAGATGTACCAATTTGAAAAAATTGCGTTTCTCGCGCTATTTCTTGGTGAGACCAGCCAACTTTTCAACCAACTTGTATAAACTAACACGAATATATATTTGAACAGCTTGTATATATAAAGGGTGTTTTTTCGAGGTATAGAACTTTAAGTTGGCATTACTGTTCAAGATGGCGACCGATTTACCACCTGTCAAATGATTTTTTCTCAGTTTGGTTTGGCAATTCATCATGAAGAGACTCACGCCTGAACAACGCTTGCAAATAGTGCAATTTTACTTCGAAAATAATGGTTCTGTGCGGAATACGTATCGCGCACTACGTTCATTTTATCGCCGACTGGTTCTGGTTGAATGGCTACGTCAACAAATAAAACTGACGCATCTGGAGTAAAGCTAATCCTCAAGTGTATGTCGAAATACCGTTACATCCAGAAAACCTGACTGTTTGGTGCGCTTTATGGGCTGGTGGAATCATTGGTCCGTGCTTCTTCTAAAAACGATAATGGCCAGAACGTTACAGTCAATGGTGATCGATATAGCCATGATTACTAACTTTTTTATTCCTGAATTGAACAACCATGATGTCCAGGAGCTGTGGTTCCAACAAGACGGTGCAACATGTCATACAGCTCGTGCCACAATCGATTTATTGAAAGACGCGTTTGATGACCGCCTAATTTCATGTTTTGGACCTGTGAATTGGTCTCCCAGATCTTGTGATTTAACACCGCTAGACTACTTTCTGTGGGGTTATGTAAAGTCATTGGTCTATGCGCATAAGCCACAAACGCTTAACGATTTGGAAGACAACATTTGCCGTGTTATTGCCGATATACGGACACAAATGTTGGAAAAAGTCTTCGAAAATTGGACGTCCAGATTGAACTGCATCCGAGGCAGCCGTGGCGGTCATATGCCAGAAATCATATTTAAAATGTAATGCCACAAGATTATCTTTTGGATAAATAAAATTCATGTCAATCGAATAATCTATCGTTGTTTTATTGCAAATTAACGTTCTATACCTCTAAAAAAACACCCTTTATTTACGACCGCATATTTTATTGCTATCACTTCCCCTATATTTAGCATGCAAGCTTTTATTGTATATCTTGCAAGGATGTATGACTTAGGGTTTGCAAATTTATAATTATTGAAGTGTACTATATGCTTACATATATTAGTACATGCAAATATTTTTTCAAGATTTATATAATATTTTAATTTATGAATATTCAATAACACATGACGTATTTTCGCTTATCATGAAAGCATAAATATTTACGTGGGTTCAACTTCTGATATCGTTTAATAGTTGCCGAAAATTCTATTTATTACAATTTTAACGATTTTATAGACAAATTATATAAGATGTGTGTGAATCAAAAATGTATAACTTTGTTATGTTCAACTCACGGCATTGCTAAATAACTCAAATCAATCAGAACATTGTTTCTTACAAAATCTCTTGGAGAAAGACTATAGTAATCATAAATGTATTGCAGTAGGTACATACTTGTTACTTAAATTGGCAGACATTTTCATGGCTCTAGTGTCAATACCATTGCGGTGAAAATTCCTACATATTTCTGAATAAAACTTCCTCCAATCGACTAAAATACTTTCCGCACTTTACTCTTGCTTAAAACATTTTTACCAAAGTTTCACATATCACCTGTCTTGCGCTACTACAACACTTGCGGTCACCATGTCACATGTACCGCTCTATGCTTGCGGGTGGATAAATATTGGCCAGCTGCATCCCAGCGGAATGCCATAAAAAAAAAGAAAAGAAACAATTTTTAACAAATTTTAGTTCAACAAAGTTTTTCAGACTTTCCGTTGCTGCCTTCCCACTCGGGCTTTATCACTCTTAATACAAAGCGCTACAAACCTGCATTTTAAACTCTTACAATCACAAGTTTAGAAAAGTAGCAGTAAATTTGTGTGCACATAGCATGTATGTATGTGTATGACATATAAAAGCATAGAAGTGTATTTATATGTATGAGTATTACTTGTAGTTGGTAACTGTGTCGGACAAGCGACCACGTTGTATGCCTTCAGTAGCAAACTTCAAAAAGTAAACACATATTCACCAAAGTGCATGTTTGTGTGTGTTTGTGCCTGTTAGTAGTTCGTACATTATGATATTTGTTAGCGTCAATTCGCTAGACGGTCAAGTGCCGGTAAAATTTTCAAAGTAATTTAATCTGATTAAAACTTGCGGTAGACCACGACCACAAGAAACGCAAATTATTTTTACTTTGGTATGTCCACTCACGGAATTTGTAGGTGTAAGTAGCCTTTTGGAATTTTTAATGCTATTGAATTTTTTGGTTTTCCCTCTAATATACTCTAAAATGATTTTTATAATTTCCTCCAGCTTGACGGGCATGTCCGTCACTAGCAAGGCTTGACACCCATTGTAGGGTAATATCATCTAGTTAAATATCGTCTGGCTTCAATGTTGAAAAATCTTAATAGTAACATATGACATGTAAGTGTGAGGTACGGTAGTAAAAAAATTAGTTTCTGCTTCTGTGCAGCCAAAGTTAATATTTTTTCTTATTTAGTAATTCTTCGGTAATCAAATACAATTCTGAAGTAGAGTGAAACTTCATCCTCCTTAAAAAGTAACAAAAACGATTTGCAAAACTTTTGCAATGAAAATCTTTTGGTTAACGTCCTAGAGATAGAAATCTTGAAGTAGGTTTACAAATCACCACTTTGTGTGCCAAAGTTATCTTTGCTATCATAGTAGATGTATTCATTTTCGCTTAAACTAGAGGGGGTCATCCCCCATATAAATATTGCTAAGTAGACTTACGTTTTTCTGGCTATATAAAAATTATTCAACATTTGTTTCTAGTAATGTTATATAAAATTTAAAACCATTAGCTAATGCACAAGCATGTGCTCATCGAATATATATGTATTATTGTGTGTGAAATTGGCTTTGAACAGGCTTTTAGTTCTCATGCCAACTATTGAATCTAATTGCTAACCAAGCTATCAGAACAAAGTGCCACAAGTTAGTATTATCTATTTTGTTTTTATATTGACAGGAAAACAAAAGCAAGTTTTCAAATTATTCTATACATACAAATGGCATTAAAATGAATAAAGAAAGAAAGAAACCAGAAAGATAATAGTGTCATGTAAGTTTCGGTGCGGTAGTTTGTAAAAAAAAAAATATTAAAAGTTTTATTTTAAATATTAATTGCTTATTAATAAATGGATGAAATGTAACGGATTGTAGAATTATATCTAATAAGGAATCGTCTAGAATCATAGTTTTGAGTTATATATGAAGATATTAGATTAGAAAAACATGAGAAGATCCGAATATGGATAGTTCAACTTACCTTCTTTTCTTTAAAAATAATTCGACATAGTATTTCACAACTCTGTCTCTTCATTAGAACTTTTTTAAGACATCGACGTAAAGCAATGTGTTTGAATAACTGTTGAGTTAAATTATATGAGGGAATAAAGCGAGCATTATTAAACGAATTTTGAGACCCGAATTATAAGTTCTATACCACAATTCAATAAAATATACTTTTTTTGCACCCATTTAAACAAAGATAAAAATGTATGCCTCAATTTGTCTTCTAGTTCATTTCAAATATATCGAATGCATGTAAGTGCATTAACTGAACTACAAAACTGCTAATATTCGCGCCATTGTTTTCTATAAAGTCACATTGTTGTCAGGACTATCTCGCAGTACTATTTTTTTGGCTGTCCTTTTTCTTCTACTGTAACATTTTTTTGGCTCAGTTTGCTCCTACTGTAACATTTTTTAGCCGCCTACTACCTATCAAATACATACTGTAGAATAACAAAGGAATTAGTTTTGGTTATTCCTTGCCAAATATCAATTTTCGTACCGCTTACTATTTAAAAACGTGCTTCACTTCATACAAAACCATTTGCTATATGATTTGCATATATATCTATGTGAGTGCGCACACGCCTACATGGTTTCGGTTGCTACAGAGTGACATACTTTTATTTGCTCTGTTGCCTGCATAGTGAACATACTTAATGCTCGAACTAGGCAAGGATTTTTGTTCAAAATGTAAGCAGTGTTTGGATGTGACTAGAATACTTACTGTATAACTATAAAGAAAAATTTATAGCAAATATAATGTGAAATTTGTGGGACTGTAAAATGGTTACAAGAACAAAAATTATTTTCTTTAAGCATGTGATACATAGAAATTGATGGAGAGTGAATAAAAGAGCTTTGGATGACAGCCTTTCGATGATAGTCTCAAATATGCGTCCTGGTGCTATCCAAGTTATAATCTGACAGCAACAAATAGGAAATATTTGCTTAGTATTAATTAATAAAATTAAATTCAAAAGTCATTATCATAAAAGTGAGTCCTCAGCTAGCCTCGTTTAATTGCTTAGCGTTAAAACATGCACTTCTTCTACATTACTTGACTCTCTATCGCTTTAGTAAAAGTTCGATTCACATGTGCTAAAACTGCCAAGCAATTTTTGTTACCGAAATTTAAATTCTGCACCGAGTGAAAAGTACTCTAATTTTGAAGTTAAAAACATTAAAATGAGACTTATACAATTTGTATAGCGAAAATATGAGTACCATAGAATTTTTATTAACCATACTTTTTCTTACCTCGAATGTGTACATACATATGTATATCATGATTGTTTGTTTTGGAAAAAGATATGAAGATCAATTGCTTTTCTGCAGCACACCAAACGTTAACTATACACTATTATAGAAAGTAGACATAGCCGCCCATAAGCTTAGACCAAACTTTATCGCTCTTTGATGCATTGGCCTGCCTTAAAAAAACGAACGATGACAATAAGAGAATATCATCATTTTATATTTGTGTGTACTAAATTCAACTAAATAAACACAAAGTTACATGAATTCTTACACCGTGTAAATTTATTGTAGCGTAAAGTCTGTTATATTCTCCTTACTATATCCCTCTACTTTATTATTATTTGTATATTGTGACACCACCACAGCTGTCGAAATGGTGTGGCGGCTTTCGCTATAAATCGTTTTAATACTTTGCTTTTTCACATTAAACAGACAGCTTGAAGGGAGAACTTACTTGTGTAAATATAACCCCACTGTTTCATATTCGTACGTATGTATGTATAGTTTATTCAATATCTTGAAGAGTTTATAGCGTCCAACCATACATTTAAATCAATTTAAAAACCATTTGTCACAACTTTTATTGTGTAAAATGCTACACAGGACTTAACAAGGGTTGCTGGATGCTTAGCAAATACATTTACATAGACATCTTTTACAATTTATTGTTACAGTCGTTAAGCAAAGCTTTAGTGTACATACATTTATTTAAAAAAAAATTATTTTTTATTTTCAGTTAGCAGTTAAATTTGTAGTATATCAGTGAAATGTAACCAATGGCAAAATTTATAGCTTTTTAGAAAATCAATTTTCGTTTTAGAAAAACTGCAAAATATACATTTCTGAAATAGGAAAACGAAACCAAAATTATTATTCTACATATGTTTGTAAAAAATGTGTATGTCTGTTACCAAGAAGGGCTTGGAAAAAGTATTAAGTATTTCAATTTAAATTTTCCCAATTCAACAAATTTAAATACATTCTTTTTCGCTTTTTCTCCAACAAATTTTTATGATGGTTATACCCAAAATTTTTGTTGTTACAATAAAAATTAAAACGCATTTCGACCATATAAAGAAGTGAACAGAAACTAAAAAGAATTAAATTGACCTGAAAATCCAATAGTTCAAAAAGAACGCGCAAAATCACAATTGCATTAAATTGGAAATAAAAACAAAAGGTAGGACATACATCAAACGAACATATCGAAGACTGAAAATAACCGTTTTCTGGCAAAATGGAAGAGAGTTTTAAATATACTTGTATGAATCACGATTGCAAACGAAAATGAAATAACTGTCAAAGCAACGAAAATTGCATGAAAAGCCACAAGTTGAAAGCAAAAAATAAACCAAGCACTTCAAAATAAAAGCGAGTAGCAACTTAATTTTCTATATTTCCTTAATCTTCGAGTATTTTTTCTTATTAAAAATAGAAAAATATAAAGTGTAACGGTCGCTTAGATACATAATCCAAATTGAAAAGGTTTCATTGTTTTTGCTCGCCTAACATAACATTTTATTTATCATTTTACATTTACCGACTAATACACGTTTTTAAGCCATGTCTCGCCAAGATGATAACTAAATAAAACTAGTGATAACTGACTGGACGGGTGCACAAAATGAAAAAAAAAAAAATGTGAGTAAAATAAAAAGAAACTTCATTAATCTGATTAGAGGTAATATTTATTAAGCTAGATTACAAACACTTCTCAATTGCTACTTCAATTTATCTAAAATAGATGAAAGAGAGTCTCCTTTTATTTTTATTACAGACTCATTTCAGTTAATAAAGTTATATCAATTTTTCTTTCCATAGAGCACTTACTTCGGCTTCAAAATTGCAAAGATACTGCATTTGATCTTGCCGTACCATTTAATTTAATTTAACAAAGTCATTGTTTCCATTGTGCTTAATTTGCTATGGTGTTCTTACTTTTGCTTTTGTTGTATACATCCATTTCACACATTTTTGCTCGTCAACTGCTTTATTACTTATCCGGTTTTCCTCTTATGCCGAAAGCTCATATTTCACTTTTGCTATAATATAAAAGTATGCTGCTATGTACTTTTCTGTGTACATTAATTTATTCGCATTTCTCTTTGCTTTGCGGTGCTCTACGAGTATACTTGTATCTTTGTCAGCTCCTTCGCTTTGGTGAATGAAATAGTGTTACGTATACGCCCAGTGTCCGCGGCGCTTGCCGTTTATTGTTAGTTGTGGTACGAGGCGAAGAGTGGACAGTAGTTAAATGAATTGGTATGAAAGCAAAAGCCAATGAAAATGAACATAAACTTAGAAGCAAAGTGAAACGTGAACAGAACAGCAGGTGGTGAAACCGAGCTAGAACCATAAAATCTGTTTATGAAGTACTAAAGAGCTTGCAAAAAAACCAAAACATTAATTTTGATAACAAGCAATATTATACGGAGTATATATGTTTTGTTCTGAAAATATGCAGAGCTCTAAAAGGTATTTTTTTTTCAACAAAACAAACTCGCTTTGAAATTGGCAGAAGCTAACTTCAATTTATCTGAAATGTATGAAGAACTCGAGTAGGATCTTGATTCATAGTGTGACGTGACAGAAAATTTTTTTGGATATAATTGATTTTGTAGTAAACTTATGTTTTTCTATTCGGAAAAGACCAAAACTGATCTATGCCTGGCTCAGTAGCCTACCAGACTAACTTTTGCTAACCTATGTTCTTCTATCATTAAAAAATGCGTTCTATACTCATATGGGCAACAGAAACGAAAAAATTTTATTTTTGATACAATCTTTAATCTAGATTTAGTTTTTTCTGCTAAAATTATTATGAAAATTTATAATCATTAACAAATATTCTCCCATTTCCAGATTACAAGAACTCTGACTCATTAAGCAGAAATTTAACAGGAGGCACTATTAGTCACAAATAAGGAAAATAAGTAAACTGAAAGCCACAGAGAAATAAGCAGAGCCGTTGAGTACCAGCTCAAGGACTTCAGAAGCGGGAGTAGAAAGCTGTCAACTTGCGTCCTCGTCTTTTCTGCTAGTATGACATTTACACCAAGAGATTCGTTCAGCCTGAAACTTCAAGGTATACTCGCGACAGCAATAGTGAAAAAGAAATTATGTACCAAATTTAACTCAAAAAGCTCCTCATATTTCCTTTTGTAATTGTTTTGAAATAACTGAAAATATATAAATAAAGTAAAACAAATTATCAAAGTAAAAGAATATTTTTTCATTTAATTGTTCTTGATCGGCACGTGAGTAAAACAATTTATTTCGCAAGCGAATTTCATTAAGTAGCTTTTTAGATTTCTCAAATTTTACGATACCTCCACCCACAACCCTGTTCATTTAACTCTAAGAAAATCAAAATCGGTTTAGATTTGCATAAATTAGTAAAAAAAAATAACTACTGGTTACTCTACCCAAGTTTTCTCGATTTTTTGTTAAACTCACAAAACTCAGTTTCCAACAGGCCACCATAAATGCCACTAGGTTACTGCTATGAAAATAAACAATTTTCTGTTGCATACCCTCAAGGCGCACACAGAACTCCTTAATAAGTTGGTATAGCAGTTCAGATTATTTATTGGGTATAACTTTAGAAACACTCAATAAATTTTTACGATTTTGAAGAGATAAGTGCCACGAAATGATACTGATGCGCTGCGCTTACTTTAGACTAATATGTCAACTTGGTAGTTTTGGTTAAAGTAAATAGTTCAAGTAAGAGAAATTTAAACTGATATAAGAAAATTTATAACACTACTTAGCAAGAGCGAGCATACGCCGAGAGTATTTCGACAGAAAAGTAAAACGAATGTCCTTTAATCTTTCTTTAAAATAATTAATATATATTAATGCATTAGTTTTTTCGCCAGCAAGTTAAGATATCATATTTTCCTTTATAATATTTCCTTCATTTGCAGTTTGTTAATTATTATTTGTGTCTTAGTTTATTACTGCACAGTTGCTTTTTCATACGGTGGCTGCAAGTACAAAATCGGCTGTCAATTATAGAAGCTATACTTGTCAACAGCGCCGCAGTTTTAACTTCCGGCATACCTGAAGCTATCGATAAAGCAGCCTGCAGTTGCGCCTTTGAGATATGCAACATTAAGAATTTTGATTGCAGCTACCAACTGAGCAATTTGCGCGCCAGGTAGAAATCGTCAATTTGCACTACAGCAAAACAATATAAGGAGCCACCGCTTGACTGGGGTGACCAGATTATAATTTTTACATATATGAAATGCAAAATAGGACGTTGTGGTTTTTTAGTGAAATTTCAGTGCAGAAAATCTTTAGGTGTGAATTTACATAAAATTGTATTTAAAGTATGCATAAAACGAATTATACTAAATTTCTATTCAAAAGACAGAGTGTATTTTTTCTCACCAGCAATAATGATGAATACTTCAGAAATAAGCTAAGTTCTATTGCAGTAGTAAGACGATTAAAAATAAAAAGCAAACAAACACGTGTATAATCAAAATATTGCCAAGGAAATTCCCCAAAAGCGTGTGTCTGTTTATAAAAGTTAGTGTAATGTAGTGTATTTGTTCTAGCTAAATTATGCCAGATTATAGGTGCCCAACGGTTACCTTACACACGTGTATTTAAACAAATTAAAATATTCCAAATCAGAATAAAACTTGAGCAACAAATAGCAGCTGGTGCGAAAATATGCGAAAAGAAATTTATATTCACGAGTGACAAGCAAATAAATAAAAACTGCTGTTGCCAAAATATTGCGTATACGCAGCGTGTGTCAGACACCATTGAAAACGTGTTAGACTGCGAATGTGAATTCAATCATGTTTTATGAGCGAATGCTACAGTTTGGAAGTGTGAATTGAATAACTTTTAGCTTAAATTACATAATATTGCATTTATATGACTGAGACATGATTGTCATAAATCGCTAAATTTTATTTCCATTTTGCAATGTTGACATGACCGAGAAATTCACTGAGGGTGGCATAAAAAAGAAGTCTACATAAATGTATGAAAATTAAATCGCTTTTAAATGTATATGTTAGTATGTATGTATACATGTATATGTTTCTTTGAACTTAAAAATAAATTTTGTGTGAATTTTGTTGTTAAAAATATCAAAGTCCAGTCACTTAAAATTTTTATTATATTATATAATGTTAGTATAGTTTCATAGTAATACAACAGCTGCTAAGTTCATTATTTATGCATGTTATGTGCCAGAATATATACAATGTGAACTATATAATTTTAATTTCTTCAAATGTAAAAGAAATCCAATTTTTTTTATCTTGAGAAACACAGCCTTAAACTTAGAAAGCATGATTAATGTTTTAAAATCCTTAAAATGATTTTATTTTAAACATCGCTCTATATGAAACATATGCCTACCAGCAAGATGAAGTAATCTTACACATTTACACAGCTATATCAGACACACTTTAATAAAAGGTTGCTATGCCCCAAAGCGCCACTTAATTAAGTTACAATTTCAACTTGCGTCATGAAAAGCGGCGCACAATATTAATTTCAGCTAAAGACAAGCGAATGCAACTCCTTGGAAGACTTCGGTGTAGTGCACCAGGTGATGTTTGACTGCAAACAGGCTGATTTTTATACCCTGAGCAGGGTATATAAAGTTTGCCACGAAGTTTATGTCACACAGAATAAAGTGTCGGGAACTATATAAAAAATATATATAAATGATCATCGTGATCGGCGGAGTCGATTTAGCCATCCCTCAGCTTTGAAGATATCGTTCTGAAATTTTGCGCACTTTCTTTTCTTCTCAAAAGTTGCTTATTTGTCGGAAACTCCGATAGCGGACCATATCATATAGCTACATATACTGAACGATCTGAATCAGGTCTTTGTATGGAAAACTTTTGTATTCTTCACTTCAACACTACAATCTCCGAACATATAGCTAGTATATAGCTCTCATATAAATAGATCAATCAAAATCAAAATAAAGATATTTCTATAAGATTTTATGCTATAATAAATGTATCTATGCCAAAGTTAACGTTTTTTTTTTTGTTTCGTTTGCTATCACAACACAAAAGCCATACGACGTAGTAGCAAGAAATGATTATGTACGTACATATATGCTTATGGAGTATAGGGTATAAGTTGAACTTTTACCGCGTACAGCTGTTTCTTAGAAAGTGGCATGAAATCCATATGGTTATACTAAGTAAGATATTTGTGCTCCTGTATGTGTTAGCGAGTATCATGAAGTGGTTGTATGAAGAGCTACTGCCTCAAATTCGCGAAATTTTATCGTCACTTCACTCGATTAAGTATTCCTCATTGAACAAATTCATGAAACATTTTGGGAGAAATTTAAACCGAACCTCACTTTGTTATTTGTTGGTTAGTATTACGATGAAGGCTTTGAAATTTCTAGCGATTTCTGCTAAACTTTTTTTGTGTTTTAATTTAGCGTGTACTTCATGACATAACCCAAAAAATTTCACCGTGTTGCGGTGCTACCAGCAGTTGCACGCTTGCTGTTGTTGCGGTTAAGGTACAAATTTCACCTAAAATGCAATAAAAGCAAATACTGCAACCATACAAAACAATGTACGAAAATATTGGCAGCTGAAGCCTTGATAAGTGACTAACAGGAATTACTCGGCTAGTTGGCTGAGTTGTGGCAATCACATGTCCTTGCAACCCATTAAAGTGGTGAGGTTATATTTCATTCAAAATACTATGTGTAAATATAGTCTAAACGTATATGTATATCTTAATTCTACGTTGGACAGAAGTTATATTTCAGTTGAAATCGTTTTCTGCAGACTTTTCGAATATGCTCAATAAACTTAAGTATTTAATAAATATTCATATTACTCGCGTTTTTAAACTGACACAAATGCAATAAGACTTATTTAACTTCAGATAAGAGTAATCTTAACAGAACTCTACTAAGTTCACACAATGATAATAAAAATATATATTTAATGTTTATACGCCTTACTTTACTTTATAAAGTCTTCCTTTATTTCATTATGCGAATCTCTCCTACTTACATAGTGACGTAATGAATCTGTGGTAAATTGATTAATAATTAAGCATCTTTGCATAAGCGGATATTTTCTCGGTAGCTCATTAAAAGTTCAAAGCGTAGGTACACATTGTTCTATAAAGTTCAATATCTTTTAAACTATGCTTACAGCTAAAAACTATAATTAAAGCGTTGTAAGTTGAGAGCCAAGTAAAACATGGAAAAATAAGTGACGTGGGCACTAATTTACTAACAAGCAGCGCTTCGATTTGAGTAAGTTGCAGTGTGTCGGCAATCTGTAGCAGAATTACAAAATTTTCTGTGTTGATATTTTTAGTATTACACAAACAGATATATAGATACAGTATAGCTGTTGTTCTACACATTGCGTATACGACGTGGTGCACTGGAAATAGCCACCAGTTTATTAATGTTTAAATGAGGAACAATCACGAGGGAAATTATTTATTATTACTTACGAAAGTAACAGATATTGTGTATATGATAATTTTTGCTAAATACAAAATGAAATCAGCAATATTTGCAGTACGTTTTAAGTTGAATAAACACCTACACAAAATTATGATCATAAGCTCGCGTGTTTTTATACCATATATGTTCTTATATATTATATGTAGAAACAAAAAATTGCAACAGTATATAGAAACATGTGTTAAGTTATTGTTTATAGCTTGTGATATATCAACGGCTCGTTTGTGATTGTTATTCTACTTTCGTCGTCATTTGTTTTTTTCTGTCTAGCCGGCGCATAAATTTCATTGTCAGATTTTTGACAGCTCAAATCATATTTATTACCGGTTGGTTGCCACAGAAAATGTTGTTATTACACATAAATTCAGTGGGTATTATAAGTTTTAAGACAACCCAAATTTTCGTTTCATTAGACTTTGCATATAAGATATAACCTTTTTTTTACATCCTTGGAAGTTAAACAAAGATTGCAAGCTTCGGCAAACCCGAGTACATTAAGTTGTCTATTTCAGATTTTAAATATGCGATAGTTTCCCTTTTTACAACAGAAGTTTCTCAATCTAGCACTGCTTAAAAAAAAAACCTCTTTGAATTCAATTGCTTTAAACGATAACAAAAATATATAATATATAACAAATCCATAGTCTTCTTGACGTCTTATTTGCACTGTAAAAATCACTAAAACAGTAAAAGCATCTGTTGGCGTAAACGCTTCCCAGGGGTTGTATTGAGAACAATAAATATAAAATGCTGCGACTTATCACATTATTATCGCCGCCTTTGCTTGCTTTTCTTGAACATTTGTCGACATTTGCCATACACTGTGACTATATGCATTACATTGTGTGCTACAGTATGCAGTGTATGAATATTCGTTTTCGTATCTATATTATGTAATGTATTCACATTTAAGGCATACAGTTCGTAAAATGGAGTGACAGAATAAGCGATATTATCAGCACAAGGCCAATAAAATTTTACTACTCATGCAAGTTGAAGCATAAGCCTTTATATATATACATATGTGTATGTGCATGCATATACTTATGTGTATGCTGTACTTAAATTGCTTTAAGAGGATTGGTTATGTAAACACGGTAAAACTGCTATTTATACACTTAATTAAAACGGTATGTGAGTTAATTTTTAACGTTTCTTTAACGGTTGTACCTGCTGGCTTCAATAAAACAAATCCTCAATAATTGGAAACTACAAAAATGTTATTTAAACTTTTCGACGACCAGAATTCACATACCTATACTATGTTATGAAATTTAAAATGCGAAGGATAAAATTTTTATTTGAGAAAAAATATTTATAAATCGTTTAAATGGCGCTGCTGAATTGCTTATTTACAGTTATAGCTAACAATAGGTGTGCACACAATCGGATAATTTGTTATGCAATTTAAGTAATTATACATATTTCTTGCATTTAAGGTTTGCTAAAATTTTTTAACCATGTCTTTTAGGCATTATATTAGCACTTTTTGGGATCAAATGATGTGGGCATCATAAAGGTATACAAATTTGCTACACATGATATCTAGTATATTTAAAATACTTTGGCATATCATATTAGCAATTCCTAACTAGAAATAATACTAAATTTTTTTACTAAGTATCACCATAAATATTCGCTAAGCCGAAGTAGAATTTACCGTAATATTTTATAATTAATTATAGTTAATTGGGCGAACAGGGCGATACTATACTCAGGGTAGCAGTAATGTGTGGGAGTAAGGAAGATTTAACATTTTTATCCGTGACCGCAA
Source organism: Bactrocera oleae (assembly GCF_042242935.1). Taxonomy (NCBI): domain Eukaryota; kingdom Metazoa; phylum Arthropoda; class Insecta; order Diptera; family Tephritidae; genus Bactrocera; species Bactrocera oleae. Next base: position 58,879,255 of record NC_091539.1, read on the forward strand.
CCGCTGACTTTCCTAATGCCATAAATAATCGCATAGTTAACCTTAATAAATGAAAGCAAGTGGAAAAAGCAAGTAGCAGTATAAAATAGTCCACATTTTCTTTATCCTGATGATAATCCAAAATAACTAAAGCATTATGAAAGTAATGAAAATAATTTCAAAATTAGTGATTGTTGTAGTAAATATAAAGAGGTAAGCATATAATACACATATATATATTTTATATATCTACATATGCTATATTTTATAGGCATAATTTCTATGCATAATAATAATGTTTCACTGCTATATGCACATAATAAATATTAAACAGTACTCCACTCGAAAAGTCTACCGAGAAATGCTACTCGTCATGCTTCCATTTTGTGACTTTATATTAATGTTTTGCTGAACACGGTTAAATTTTATGCAATTTAGGTTTCCCAGTCACGGCACAGCGCTCCTTCGTCAACTAATGCTCATCTCCCATTTATCAAGTTGCTAATTTAATTATGTGATGTCTGCTAATAAGCTCAATATTGTGGTTAGTTAATGCTATGCGCTTGTGCTATTAATCTCTATGACAACACTTGTTAAAAAATATAGCATTTGCAATTTCTTAAGAGGGTATTCTAGTCTAGAAACATATATATTAGGTATTTTTTAAAGTTTCATTAAAAAAAAGGCAATCAAATATGTTTACTAACGATTTTTTTATGAGCTATTTATTAGCGTTACACGAGTAAAGTAATATATTATTAAAAAAAGATTCAAAATTCGAAAAACTGGCAGCGAAAAAAATTAAGGGGTCTCACAAAATTGGCATATGAGCATACTCACGATTTCAACACTCCTAGTCATCTGAAATGAAAAAAAAAGATTATCAATCTGCAATGATGTCGCAATTGTATGAACCAGCGACATGTAAATTTCTTTTTACAAAATGGCGACTGTTTGAAAAAAAATTTTTTTTTTAAACTTTGTTTATTTTCTCATATTTTTAAAAAATAGTAAAAACTTAAAAAAAATTTAAAAATTTGGAGATAAGGCTAGTTCATACTGGAAAGAGGTTCATATAGAAGAATCTCTGAAGCTTTCAACTAAATCGGTCCGGTAGAATTCGAAAAAGTCTGATCTGAGAAAAGAGTAAAGTACTTTTTTCGATTAGACCTAGCTCGAACTGGTTATCGAAGGCCGAATCCAAAATGTCTATGTCTCCAAAAATAATTTAAATTTCCAAAAATCCTCTCATAGACATATTCTTAAATAGTGAAACTTTGGACATATGAAAAAAAGATTTTTTTTTTAATTCTACACTAGAATATCCCCTTAATTAATTTTCAATAGAAACAATTTATTTAAACTAAATGTAGCAGTTATTCACAATATATTGAATATGAACATATTAAATTGAAATGCATATAATTTTGTAAACTCTCATTGGAAAGTAATGAACAGATCGTTAATTCAGCATTATAACTGTAAAGCACGCGCGCAATCATCACTTTTATACAAATTCTTCTTATTTCGCAATTTGCGTTTATTGCACAGCATGTGCTCTGTTTTATAAGACTTAATTTTTTCCCTAGTCTATAAAATGCAAATCAAATGAAATCATTTGCCACAATTTGTCTGTGCGTGTGATTAGTATGTATGCGTGTATATGCATGCACAAGAATATGTTGAATATAATTTTTCACTTCTACTGATTCTTCTTTTATCAGGAGACTAATTCTTACCTGTCCCCTAAGACTTTTGCACATTTGTAAGTTTGTGGCATTTTAGTGGTGTCTGGCTGCCGCAGCGTATACGCAACATTCGTAATCGGATTGACTTCTTGCGGCAGGCAAATGTTGTTCATTGTGTTTCGAGAAAAGCTTCTCTTTTGCAAACATGCCTTTTTAATATTTTTCTCTAATGAAATTATAATTTAAAATAATTTCGTTTTATTTGTTGTTTTATCAAGTGAACGCCTTGTAATTCCGATATTTTCATAAAAATTGTGACATACATCTAAAATGTAAATTTTCTCTTTTCAAAGATTTTCTTTACTAGACAAAAAGTCCAAACACATTCACCTACACTTCTAGACATGTACGAGTATGTGCTTTTAAATGCCTGAAGTGAGTTGTGACAAGCTATTTGCTGCTTTTTCACCAAATCTAAATCTTTGACTGATGGTGTGAAGAAAGTCTGACAGCTCGACGAAAAAGTGCAAAACGCAGTGAGAGTGATAACTGAGTTAGTGGCAAAATGTTAACGTTTTTTGTTATTGTTTTGTTGACGGTTTTGTTTTGTGGTATTTGTAATGTTTACATAAGTCACGTAATCAAATAGAAAATTGCTTCTTTGTAATACTTTTTATTGTTTTGAGAAATGCTGTCAGTAAACTGCTGGTGTGTTGTATAAGAAAGAGTTTGGTAATGAATAGTTATAGAAAGAATTTTAAAATTTTAGTTCTAGATAAGATAGTAAATACTTAAAAACAGAGTTAGCACTTTATATAATAACTTTTACTGACTAACTGACTATTACTTTTTCATAATAAATATTCTTAATATTTTCAAAAAGTAACCAATTTCTTTTTCGCCAAATTTAATACTTTACTAAAGCCAATTTTATTTTGTAAATGTATTAAGCATCTTATACCTCTGAAGGAATCGGTTAATTATATTTCATAATTATGTGCAAATTGGATTTGTATTAAGTTATTCTCCAAGTAAGAGGTTTGGACGTATTTTCTTGCAAACTTACTGTTTGCAAATTGCCTAAGGTATTGCGGTGACACAAAATGCTAAGATTATAACTAATATCAACTTTGTATGAAATTTTCCTTTGGGACTTGTTTCCGGTGCCGCAAAATAATAGTTCTTTAGCAACATTACATAATACAATTTGTAAATAGAAAAGCGTATCACAGCTTTGTATATTATTGTTAGCCAGAGTGATCCACTGTGTATTTGTATTAAGTTCATTTTTGGTAATAATTAAATTAAGACTGAAGAAACTATTTACTATTATTACTGAAAATGAGTTATTTACATTTAAATAAAATTTCGACTGCTTTTTAATTACATTTAATTCACTTATTTGCACAAAAGTGTTATGCACGGCGTATGAGCAATTTTTTTCACTGCGGGCGTTGCTGAAAAAATACATTTTTTTTTCTATTATTTTGTATAAACGCTATTAGGACTACAATTTAACGAAATAAAAAGTACGTCAAATTCATTTAAACTTTCATCTGCCTATTTTTAATGCAAGCTTGTATTAAATTAATTGCGAAATAAGAAACTAAAGATGTCAATATTGTATTTCCATTAATTTGAAAATCAAATTAAAGTTTTTTTACATAAAAACCTTTTGCATACATTTTTTACATTATGGTATTTTATAACAAATGCATATATTTTAAATAACTCAAAATCAAGAATTTTGTATAGATATCATAAACACTGGAATTTTATTACTGAATTACATATGAGGTATGTTAAGCGGGAATTTTCGTCTTTTGAAAAAAATACTTATTCATTTCTTTATATTACTTTTTTTGTCTTCAAAATAGTACCTCTTCAATATTATGCATTTATGCCACGGCTTCTTTCAATCGTCGAAACACTTCTCAAACTTAATTTTCGGACAAGCCTCGTACTTGTATATGTATGTATGTAGAATTTCTTTTAACTCTGGTTGAAGCTTAGTGCCAATTATATATAATATATTCATACTTGTATTTCATGCAACCAATAATAAATGCAGAGCAGCTTTTGTTAAACATACCTACACCACAACCAAATATATCGCTGGTTATTGATATGCCTAAGCGTGTTGGCGCATGGCAACATTTGTTATTTATTTTTACTTTTATGCTGCCTCTGTATATTATAACCTTTTGTGACATTTGACGCTTTTTCTGAATTTTGCTCATTTCTGTTTGTTATTTTCGCACACGTAGCAAATGTTAATTTTTGTTTTTATTGTGTGCCGGTTACTGCCTGCAAACATTTGCTCCATTGTGTATTTTCTGACAGCTTTTGTGTGTCTATAACCAAACAATGGCAAAACTCCTTACATTAACATCAGCAGAAATATAATTAAATTGGAATTATTCCATGCTTAATATTATTTTGATTGGCGTCGAGTTCACTTAGATCCGTGCAAATATTTGATTTATAATATTCACAAACGAAATTGGTCGCACAATATCAGATTTCTAACACCCAACAATATTCAATAGAATGTGAAATGTATTGGGGAATAGAGAAGAGAATAACCTATGGCTACTTAACCACAAGGCACAATTACACACATCACATCAAAATTAGGATCACTGGGCTCTATTGAAATATACGATTTCTCTGACTGGTTTTTTAAATTAACTTGAAATTTATCTGCATACCATTAAATATAATAGGCATTCTTGTATCTTTAAACAATGACTAGAGTTAAATGGGTTTATTTTTTTCACTTTAATATATAATTTGCTGATGACTTCATTTCTCTACTTACTTATGTTAATTCCGGAAACTGTCTTTGATATATGTCATTTGCATTACATGAAACAAAACAACCACAACTTTCAAAAAATACATGTAAAATGAAACCGTTGAATCAAAGCTTTTAGCTAAGCTTAAAATTATTCATATGAATTGAATTTAAATTATTGTATTTATTCATATGAAAACATCTCAATTAACTAACTTTGCTAAACTTTGACGAAAATAAATTGTATACAAATAAAGAATTGAATTTTCACTTTAATTGAAAACAATTGCATTATTTATAGAGTCAAAATGTCACAATTCTTACTGGAAACTCAACATGTGCTTTATTTTCCAATTTTAAAAACAATATTCTATTTGCATAATTCCAAAAAAATCAAATCAACTTCGAAGAACTTAAATTCAATCAAAACAATCACATAAAAAGTATAAATTTTAGCAATAAAACGCAATTTCTGGTAGTCAAACACACATTTTTATATGGGTTTCACGGCTCCAAAAAAAATTTTTTTTATTGTCTTATTTAATTCTATAACGTCTCTACAATATTGTCCCAAATTCTCGAGTTAATCCATGTAATAGTTTTGGCGATACAGCTTTGAAAATTTGGGTGCTCGAGGTCAGCTATATATTCACTTAAAACGCGTTTTTCTTGAAACTGTGTTTTCAAAGTCGGTTGTCAAGTTTCTCGCGCACTACTCAAGCGATCTTAATGAAATTTTACACAGGTCTTCAAGATATCCTTTACAAGGTCTTGAATTCAATTGCAACAACATATTGACCGAGTTTTGAATATTTTCTTTTGAAAATTTCACAACATCTTTATCACATAAGCATCTTCGGAATAATAAAAAGTATATAACAAAAAAAAAATTATTGAAAGTAGTGCGGTTTTTGCTCGAGGAAACCTATGTAACCCCTTAAGGCACATAAATAATAAAAATAGCATAGTAAAACTTTTATTTCAAATACTTTTAGAGTTATGTCTGCATTTTAAATGAAAACGCTCAGTACAATCAGCTCCACCAGCTTGTCTTTTAACGCCTTTTTGTCAAAACTAACTTCTTTAAATTTTTTTGAGTGTTTTTTTGGAGACGGAGCACTAACAAATTTTTCGAATCTCATGAATATAATTATAGATACAGACTAGTTGTTTGCGCTATGAGTCTTTTGAACTGATGAAAAATCGCATTTTGCCAGGCAAAACTACCAAAATTTTGGGTAAAATTTAACTTTTTTTAAAAAACATTCATTTTGTTAATATTTAATTTTTTTTCGATCACAAATCATTGTATAAACAATATCTCCTAAAAACAAATATTTTGTTTTTAGATTTCATCCAGGAAGAAGCAGTAGAGGAAGGTTTTTTTACCGCTGTCGCAACTCAAAAAATATTAAAAACTTTCCTCAAACATTTTAATGTGTATTTTTTAAATATATTATATAACTAAAAATATATTATATATTATATAAATATTTGATGTATAATTTTTAAGCAACTGATACAGCATTTTTTTAATTCCCAGAATTCACTGTCTTTTATGCTACCACAATGGGTACGCACTCTTGATGACAAATGACTGACATGTTGACAAAATATAAGACAAGTGAAGTTAAAAATATATATTTAATTGATAACAATTAAAAGATTATAAAAAGTATTATAAAGCCATATTAAACGAATGCTTAATTCTCAGGCGAACATACTACTGCAAAAAAACTATAAGTTTGGTTAAAAATAAATCAAGATCTCACTCCACCACACACTGAAATTTCCTACTCCTTTTAAAAGAAGCACTGCGAACTGATGAGTTACCTCTTTGAGAATTTATGAAATTCATATTTGCCTTCATACAAGTATAAAGTCTTAAAGGCGAGGAAGGCACTCTGGTATACACAATAGCATAAGAGAACCTGCTTATAAAAAGCTAACGTAATGTGCAGCCAGGAAGCTAGCAAACAAGGATATTAAGACCATTTAACATGCACTTTGCCACCGAAAACGACTTGCACTTGTGCGAGTTGATCTTCTAGAGTTTTACGCTGCAGGCAACAAAATAAGTAAATTCAGAACTAAGGCAAAGGAGAAAATGGATAGCTTACCTGCATCTTTTGTAAAAAATGTTATGTATAAGTGTACTCTTATGCGAACACTTGTGGACTCATAAGCAAATGACGCTTCCGCCTTCTTTATGCAGTAACTTGAAGCAGACGGTATAAGGTAGCGCTGTCTATATCATATGTGTTATAGTAAAGAGCATGCAACTGACTATATATTATGAAAGCCAGCGCTGTTAAAATTTACATGAGTATATTTACAAAAGCGCACACGTGTTTCAATTCATATGCATGGATACTTGCAGCTGAGTTTGAACACGTGTTTATGCACACTTATCAGTTTCAGTATGAGACATAATATGATGGCAGCTTCGTCATTTATGTGTTAACGCAAACAAACGCAAACACTTATAGTATGTGCTTTACACATGGTAAAGACAATACATATATTGGTTGCATTCCCTCATTTCTACAAAATATCTTATTTATAGCCTGAATAGGTTATATTAAGTTTGCCACGAAGTTTGTAACACCCAGAGTGGAAACGTCTGACACTTGATAAAGCATATACTATATATAAATTATCAGCGTGACGAGCTGAGTTGATTTAGCAATGTCCGTGTGTCTGCCTAACTGTATAAACACGAACTAGTCGCTCCGGTTTTAAGATATCGATCTGAAATTTTGCACACGTTATTTTCTTCCCATGAAGCTGCTAATTTGTCGGAGTCGCCGATATTGGATCACTATAGCATATAGCTGCCTTACAAATTGAATGATCGAAATCAACTGTTCGTATAAAAAACTTTTTCATTTTACGAGATATCTTAATGAAATTTATCATAAGTTATTATCTAAGGTAATAGTGCAATATTCGAAGAAATTCTCCTGATCAGATCACTATAGCATATATCTGCCATACAAACTGAACGATCAGAAGAAAGAAAATTATTTTTGGAAAATAGTTAGTGTTGTTTTCTTGATAGTTCATAAAATATTATCATTTAATTTTTTATTTTATTTTTTTAATTAATAAAAAAGATCGTGTAAAGTAACTTACTTCTACGACTATAGAAAACAGTTTATGGTTATAGGTAAAAGAGCTCCACAAAAATCCAGACACTGAGAAATAACATCTCAACTATCACTTGGTAGGCGATAGCAAATTTTATTGATTAAAAACTACTTCTCATTTTCAGCGTATTACAAATCTATTTCAAAACTTTTATATTTTTAGCGCTTATTTTAATTTTATTTGAATCCTTTTACACAGAGTCAAGCTCTATTTAAATTGTTCAAAACTTTAGTAATATATACAGCTACTCCAACAACCGCATTGACCGCAACCAAGTTTCATAATATCCGATATGAATATCCACACCCACGGCTTATGCTCACGTTCACCGCAAGTCAGCAAGCTTCCCTGCTGTGATACTTCAATTTGCATTGAAAGTGGCGCAAACTTCGTACAAAAAACAATAAATCTTTTTTAGATTTTTGCCACTTAACCATTAATCAGTTTATCACCATGCATTTGCGAATAATAAAAGTGGGTTAGAAACCATATGTTCGCTTGTAGAGCAAATTGAAGGCACTATTAAAGAATCGGCAACTGTAAACGTTCAACAGTGTTAAATTACTCATTACTCATACGCCATTGGGTATCGATTACAAGGCTTTACGGAGATAAGAATTTTGTAGCTTTGTAGTTGTGGTGTTGTACATTTTTTTTAAATTATAAAATGTAGATTCAGAATTTACTGTAAAATTATTCTCATTGTAATGCAACCCACTCTTAAGGCAACCAAATCTTATTGAAAACTGCCATTATTATCAGATACTTACACTGACTAAGAACATATTTCACAAAACTAATAATTCAGTTAAATTTAAAAATCTGAAAGCTATCATTACATTTCTTTGATCAATCCATTACCATATTTTAAATTTTCCACTTCATTAATGTAATCAAGAGTATCATAGCGCTTACGTGTTTAAGCATCCAAAAAATGTTTAAATTAAATTAAATTTGTTGTATTATTTTTAATAAGTAAATAATTTAAACACATAATCGCAAATAGGTATATTTATAAGAGGCACATTTAGTGCAGAATTTTGAAGAAAAAAACTGTTTTTTAGTCTATACGTAGTCTACACACACCAAAATTTTAAATAAAAAGTGCAAATAGTATATAATTAACAGCTTTCTAAAGTGTCAATCAATTCAATCGGTTTTTCCTAAAACTACTTTTTTTCAAATTAGCTACAACTGTAACTTAAAGGCAAATCATTCGATTGTTTTGATTTTGATCTGTTAATTTTGTATATGTTGCTCTGTGCAATAACACACCCACTTTGTATAAAAAATATTAGGGTATAGGTAAATATTTTATAAAAATATTATTTGATATTATTTTTTCCAAAGTCTGCAATTTTCTTAAATTTCGTTTTTTTTAACAATAGTAGGTTATTGTACGTATTGTCTGTTAACTCGCTAAAAATTATTATTTTTTAAAATACTTTTTATGCATTCATCAATTGTAAAAATATATAATACAGCCAAGATTTTAATAAGATTTAAAAAATCATTTCGTTAGTCGGTCACACTAGGCGCACTCCTGCATAAAAGATATGAAATTATACCCAGCAATTTGGTGCGAATACCAACATAAAGAACAGAATAACAGTTTTATACGTCCATATGTGTAATGACATTAGGGTATCGGTTATTTCCCAAGTCATTTTCCATTTAAGCTAACCTGTGTATTTTTGTGTTCAAACAGTACACCATGTCGTATGAGCAACACTGAATATACAAATCACTTTTATATATGTTCTGTACATTTGAAATTAATTTATTTATAAAACAACATTAAACCTGTTTATGTAGAGCGTTAATTTTGTTTCGAATATACTGTCTTTCAAGCTGTATGTTTATTTGCTTAATTAAAAAAACCAAAAAATGTCCTGTTATATGGTGTACTCGTACATGGCAAAAGTATAATGATTTTGACAAAGTTTAAATTGCAAATAAAGAGCTTGTTTTTAAGGTGTATAACTTTTCAAGGGCAAAAACTCAAACTTTAGAGGGCAATAATAAAAAAAATCAGCTTAGGCAATAACCGCACCCTAATGTACGTACATATAAGCAACAATCTTCATGCAACGCACGTAAACACTTCAATTCTCAACTGCACTAAAAATATAATCTTAGTAACGCAACGCTGCATGGAGACCGATTGCACTTCGTAGTCAACATCCTGCAATCCAAATGAAAGCAAAGATAAGCTATGACAAAGTTAAGAACGTATATAGCATGTTTGCCAAATTGACTTTTAACTCTGTTTGCTGTGATTCGCAGTCTGCTTTTATGATCATATTGAAGCAAAGAACTGCTAACAGATTTAATCATTCACTAAGAAAAGGCGAAGAACTTTTGTTTTTTAAGGCAAGTTTTATATTAAGAAAAATTATTTTAACGGCCTTATGTTATATAATATATTATAATATAAAATTAATATATTTATTACTTACTTATTACTATATTCTCTCTGAGATATTTAACTTACATTTTATAGGAACTCTTATTATCACTTAAAAAGTACGTCGCTCCTCTGAGTGTATATTATAAATGTGAAATGCTCGTATGCTTGCAGCATTGGTGGTCTATTTTCAATTTATTACATTGCTCTGTTTCGATCCCCCTTGCTAATTCCAAATAAATGGAAACATAAAATTTTTGGCGCAAACTTTAGTTTCTTCCATTTCTGTACTAGCTTTGGCTTTCAAATCTATTACGTTGATTATTTCTATACTGACTCACTAGCGACCAATTAAAGTGGCATTACCGGCTACGAAAGTAAAGGTGCAAAAGCACATATGTACATAGATATGTACGAACGAGAGTCTATAAATCTTTTCTCGATAATATCTTCAATTTTGGGTTTTGTTTGTCCAGCTGCTTAATTTGTGTAAGGTACTTTGTTAAAGTTCAAAGTTAACTTGCTCTGAACGGCAAATATATTGCTTTACTCATACATATATATAATATATTTTTTGGTCACTATTACAGAACGCACCATCAACTGCTACTCCCAGTGTGGAATTTTTAATACTATTAAAATTTTTTCACATTTGTTGTTACTTAATTTTTGCTTAGCATATCACACTTACGCAATATTGAGTTGTTTCAAATTAAACTACTAGTTACTGTAATTCCGTAAAGTGTTGCCTTCCAAGCAATGTGAATTTGCACAGGATTCTCAGCCCAAGTGTAAGCCAACACTAATTGGTTTTAACACAGGTGTAAAAATTTGTTTTATGCCTGCAGCAATATTGTAGAAATTCGTAGTAAATTTTATTACTTGATTAATTTTTAGAATTAGTTACATGAAGGACAGCAACTCAACTGCAAAAATCGACTGTAAAATTCTAGAAATATATGTAAGCATATATTATCACACATATTTCAATGCAAGTATTCACACACTAACGTATACGATGTCTACCTTATTTCCTCACAAATTACCACAATACTCTTTAGTTACGTATACGCAGTGGCATACCAAAAATATTTGCAAATTATCAAGTATCAATTTTTTAATAATTGCATTAAGCCTAAGACAATCTTAAATACATCTGTGTTTATTTTTTGGTCTTGCGCCGTCTTAAATATAAGCTGCAGATTCCAAAAGCATAAGGTATCTCAATAACCTATTCTTCCCAACTAATGCAAATATAAGTAATTCTCATATGTATGTCGCGGCAGTAAGAGAAACGATATATGGTATATCTGACCATTTAATAGGAATTCACTATCTACACAACTATAACTCCACTCACTACTATGTTTTTTCAGATCGATAGGAGTACTGCCACCGTGGGCTCTATTAGCGCTAGATGCGTCATTTTGATGCACTGTCGTAGTACTTTATAAGCTCGCTATCCCGTTTTACCGCGCTTAAAGCCTTACTGCAATGGTTGGCTACGCTGGAGTTAATCTGCGACGTCGACTGGGCCAGCAATGCCGCCTGGCTATTCGTGTATTTCGTTCCTTTATTTATCATACCGTAGTTATTCAATAGAACCCCACAGATCTATACCTGGTACTTCTGCTTGGAGGATGTTGCTTATTATAAACTGTATATGCATTTAATTTCAGAACAAACATTTTTCACTTCCCAGAGTACAATATACAACTTTCTGTATAGCCGTGATAAAGGAAAATATATATGAAAACAATAATGTATAAGTTTAAAGTGAAATATTAGCCCGCAAGATCAATAAAAGTCAGCAATTTATGTCAATTTCGAAGTGCGAATATATTAAAAGCTTCAGCTGCAATCAACCACACAGCTTGTGGTAAATGCTTAACCAGAATGAGTGGTTTTGTATATGCAGAGCTTTTTTAATGGCCTTACAGCTCCTGTTTACTCCACTTGCATTTGTACTGTATGCAAATAAAAGTAATAAAATTGAGTTAATACGAAAAGTTGATAAGATGAAATTTCATACCACAAGGAGAGGTGTTTGTGAGCTATTTGAATTGTTTTCGGCTTTTCTGTAATTTTTACTTGAAATATTCAAAACAGTTATATAATCACGACTCTGCACTTATGCCACTTCGTATGTGAAGCGTTTTCGCTCCATTCCATCGAAACAAAATCGAAAGTATCTACGGAGAACGTCAAATAAAACAAACGACAAAAATTGAATTATTGAGTGGTGATAAATTACGGCAGCTTACGTACATGCGTATGCTCTCAACTGCAGGAGCTTCAAACCGCCAACGGAAGTACTTCATACGCACATATAAGTATGCAAGTATAAGTGTGCCAACATAGGTACACATATGCTAGCACAGTCATTTCATTGTGAAAGTGAACGATGACTCAGAATTTTGCTTTCTCATTTTTCTTTTTCATTTATCTCCTTTTTGTTGACGGTTGTTGTCAATGTTATGATTGATAGCCGTGAAAAATGTTGACAACGCAGCGAGACCCTCTTTGCCAAAAACGTTGCAGATAAAATCTTGGCGTCTTAAATTATTAGCGGCATGTCAATTGTTGTTTTCATTTACGTTGTTCGCTATTTGGTTTTTGCTATTCACAGCTTGCTATGACAATAAAATATTTCATGACTTATCCAAGTCACGTGAACAAAACGAAATTGGCGTTTTTATGTCATTTTGCTGATAAATTTTCTGCGTGTTCGTGTGCACTGACTATTGAATATTAAACAAATACATTTTAATATACAATTTATTGTATTTTTTTTTTTTTGAGACAATTGCTTTTCTGGTACATCTATATGTTTACAAAGAAACATGCATGTGCTTGCATTTCATTCAAATATATGAATACATTTTGATACTTATTATGTATGCTAAAAAAATCAATTAAATATCTTAAATGTGTAAAGAAGACAAATCAAAGCGTAACAAAAATCAAAGAATATTTGAACAATGAAATATTTAAACATTTATGTATTTACCTTACATGTTTCTTTTTAAATGTGCTTCGCTAAACCAAATAATATATAGTATTTTTTAATTTTCACATCATTTCGTACGACCAACGATTGCCGTTGTCTCAAAAATTTTATTTTTTAAAAAATCTATTAGCTATCTGATCAGATTTTGATTATTAAACAATACACTATCTATCACTTCCTCCTCTACACTATGCCTCACTTAAAAAAGTGTGCATTAGCCTGTTTGAAAAAGTAGGGAGATACTTAAACACAAAATATTTGTCACATCAGAGTGAGTCTCATCCATAATAAAAAAAAAATTAGAAAAAAGAAATTAAGATAAGAGTAATTGTATAGTTTAGATGCATTAATTACTATTTTGAGCAAAATCTGTTAAAGGATGTTTTTTTAAGATATGTGACTTTCAACCAGAAGTAAAATGCTTAAAATTTAGAGTTATGGCCCAGAACTATAAGGATTTCCTATTATGTCTGAACAAGCGTCTTCACTTCTCACGACAAAAAATAGTCCAGTAGTGTTAAATCGCGACGATCACAACCTTAGAGGTCACACCACATGGAAGATAATGTGCTCCCAAAAAGTTTCCATCAATAAATAGATTATTTCATTGGCTGTAAGGCATTCAGCCAAAGATCGTTTACATCAATTCGTGCACGAGTTGGATTTTGTAAACTCGCAAACCAAAATCTTTCCGCAAAATCTTCCATAAAGCTCCATTTGTTGACCGCGATGGCAGTTGAACTAAATCGAGTCTTTTTAGATACTCTGCTCGTGGTGCGAAACCGATCTATGATTGCTCAAAGTACCAACTCTGCTGGGCGATTATTTCGACCAAATATATGTCGCAGCGCACGATGCATCGGACGAACCGAACCATTTTTTCGATAATAAATTTGCAAGATTTGGAAACGTTGTTCCGGAGTATCAAACCAAACTTATTTTAAACCAAGTAACAGCTGTCAAAAATACCAACTCCGAAAAATGTGTTGGCTCACCCGTATTAGTGTGACAGCGCCAAAAACGGTCGATTTATCAGAATTTGAAAAAAATAATGTATCAATTGTATTAAATTAAGGGTATACACAGTAAAATTTTTGAAAAAATACAAATTAAATATTTATCGCGTTACACGCAATCTTTGACGGCGCTAAAACAAAGGTCCTCCACTGCTGCAACGTTTCCGGCCTTCTCCGTGGGTGAAACCTAACAAAAACGTTCGACTAGTAGTTATTGGTGCTACAGCGACCTACGGTCAGAAAAAACTATCATAAATTTACAAAAAAGCGGTATTTCAAAATAAAAGAAAAAGTTCATTTTAACCAAATTTTTGATAGTTTTTGGTCTGCCAAAAATCGATTTTTGATCGGATCAATAAGATCACTGCAACAAATTTGAAAAATTTAGTATCAAGAAAAACGCGTTTAAAGATAAATTAATCATAAATTAACTGTTGGCGGCTACACTTTAAAAGGCTGTAAGTCAAAAATACTTCAAATATTCATTTAAAATTTGATGATGTTATTTCTAAAGGTATAAACTATCGATATATGCAAGAATAAATTTTTTTTGTATTTAACGTATATATATTACTTATCGTATATTTTATTATTAAATCGCTATTTTAAGGAAAACCTGACTTTTTTCTTTTCAGATATGCATAACAAATCGGCTTGGCATTACATTTCACCGCCTAATGATGTACTTTGAATATAAAACCAATAAACTACAACCATGCCCACTATTATTTAAGAGTATATACAATTTTCTTTTAATATTAATATTACCGTACTCTACCGTATTAGTTGCCACGACAACGAAAGATATGATAAAACGGTACTCATAAACTCGTGCTCATGGACTGGAGAACGAGTAGAAGTAGAAAAAACAAAACAAGAAAGAAACACAAAAAAAATTTTTAAACTTTCCGCAAGAAAGTTAGTGACAGTGAAAAGTTTCTGAGTTTTTAATGCAACCAGTTGATAGAAAATTGTGAATATTTCTTACAAAAACTTTTGCTCGCTTTTATATTATATGAATACAAGTAAAGAGTTGTTTTAATATGCCACAATAAAATGGTTTATACATATACATATACAGTGCGTTCAAATATTAACGTTTTCTTTTTACAAAGTGTAAGTAGCGTTTATTGGGAAAAAATTTTTAATTATAGAGAATATATTATGAAGTTATAGCTGATATTTATTCAATATTGCTGCAAATACCGCGTTGTCTATTAAAGACTAACATCTAAATAGAGCTAGAGTATAGACTGACATCTTTGATTTCAACTTGAAACTACATTCTCCGCATATCCAGGTACATATTATATATTCGGGTAGCTGATTGAAAACTTTTATTGACGTTTAAAGTATTCCTGATATTTTTCCTTCAATTAAAGCCCAAAATGTCTCTATTGGATTGGCGTGTGGAGACTGTGATGGCCAATCTAAAGTAACTCTATGGTTATATTGCTTCCATTGTGTACAGAGTCTGCTCCTATGTTTCGGATTGTATCTTCTTAAGGTACCCAATCATGATTATTTTTGACATAAAGCATTTCAGCTGACTTCAGTTAACCCTTTCTATACAATTTTGTCATTCTAACGGCATTCAGGTATTCTGTGAAACAGCTCAAAACACCAAATCAATGAGCAGAGAAGCACCTGTAAACATGCAACTCTTCTTTAAATTACTGTTTGTCTTTTGTCTTAGCCAAACACATGTCAAGGGGTTGAACAATAGAAAAGTTGACTCACCTGTCAATATAACATTGCTTCCATCACGGTTGATGTTTTCCTTTGCCAAATACAATCTCTTTTCAATATGTGTCTTTGAAAGTAAAGGTTGGTTAAGTACAGTACTGCTGCGGTTGATGTCAGAGCTCTGAAGTTTGCCCGTATTGTATTTAGATATATATCTAATTCCTTTTAAAACAAAAAAGTCTCTTAAACCGAGCAGTGGTTTCATCTCAAAAAGGAGAACTATAACTTTGTCTTCACTTTTACATGTCACATGATTTCTCCCTCTTCCTGGCTTGTCATCTACGATTCACCATAATGCCACCCCTTCCCAAATGCACATATATAAAAGGGTGGAGCGAAAAAAAAAATGTATTTGCTTAGCCTGAGGGTAAAATCTGTAGATTAAAAAAAAAAAAATTTTTGGACAAAAAAAAAATATTTTGACAAAAAAAAAACAAAAAAAAAAATTTTTTTTTAACATCTAAAGGATCAGTTTAAAAGTAAATTTCGAGTTAAAATTTTTTTGGACCAGAAAAAATTATTTTTGGTTTAAACTCTTTACATTTATATAAAAAATACCGAATGTGACGGTTTTTGACTCAAAATTTATTTTAACGCTTAGGAAAAGCATGTAGTCGTTTAAGACTTTTCGTTAAAACTCCATTAATGAGCACAAAAAATTTTTTTAAGTTGATAACTGATAATTGACTAGAGAAATGACTCTTCACAGCTTCTAGAACACCTATCAAAAGTTTTTTAGGAAATAAAAATTTTAACTAGAAAATTTACTTTAAAACTGAGCCTCTAGATGTAAAAAAAAAAAATGTGTCCAAAATTTTGCCCAAAAATTTTCCTTTTTTTATAATCTACAGATTTTACCCACAGGCTAAGCAAAAAAAAATTTTTTCCGCTCCACCCTAATATATAAGTACATATTTTCAAAAAGATAAACTTTACGTGGCACAACATGTGCATTGTTCTTCCTTGTTTAGCGATATACTAACATAAAGTAATTTTTTTGTCCTCTTCATAAATGTTTTCTTATTTAAACTCTAAAATAAGCCACAGCAACACAGTACGAGTATATTGCTTAACTGAGCATATATTCTTCAAAGCATAACCAAACAAAACACCCACAATGCCAGCAAATTAAATCGTAATGTAATTTAATTATAATTATGTTGCTCAAATATTTTACATTTTTAATGATGTAATATGGTAGAAGAAACGACGTATGTATTTATGTGGCTTACAGCATTTCAGCATTTGATGTGACATTGCCGGTGGTGCGTGTTGTTTTTGTGGCTTGATGTGACATAGGGAAGAGCGGTTGATTGCCACAGCCTACGACCTGGAATCCAGAGAACTTGTGCATTAAAATTTTTTTAATTTTTTCATAATTAGCAATTACCTTTGTATTATATTAAAATGAATAAGTAGCTTACCTTCCTAAAGGCCTTCCGGAAGTTATCAGAGAGGAAGGCATACAAAATCGGGTTGATGCAGGAGTTCGTGTATGCCAAAACATGTGAGATAATTTGCACAATGACTGAAGCATGTGTGCCGGGATACCAAGTCAGAGCTTTCATGACGAGTATTAGCTAGGGAGGGGTAGAGCGTATGCAAAGAGATTAAAATATTTTCTTTTTTGTTTCAAGGTTTAAAATTTATAGTCAATTAAAATATTTTCAAGGCTAATATTATATTTTTTTTTATTTCGAACTTTAACTTACATGTATTGGCAGCCAACATATAGCGAAAGCCAATACCACTACAACGACCATTCTGGTAACGCGTCGTTTACCTTTCCTGTTAAAAGAAGATGTTAAATGAGTAAGTACTAAATAATATCGAATATTTAAAAAAGCTTTATTGTACAATATCTTCAATAACTTTTTTATACCCTGAACAAAGTATAATATAAAGTTTGCCACCAGGTTTCTAACACCCAGGAGGAAACGTCGGAGGCCCTATAAAATATATATATAAATCATCTGCGTGACGAACTGAGTCGAATGAGCCATGACCGTCTGTCCGTCCAACTGTTTGTATATACGCAAATTAGTCCCTCAGTTTTTGAGATATCGTTCTGAAAATTTTCACACGTCTTTTTTTCCCCAAGTATCTGCTCATTTGCCGGAACCGCTGATATGCGATCGCTATAGCATATAGCTGCCATACAAATGAACAATCGAAATCAAGTGCTTGTATGGAAAACTTTTCCACCTGACGAGATATCTTCAAGAAATTTGGCATGGATTACTGTCTGCAGCAATGATGCAATATCAAAAAAAATTGTTCAGAACGGATCACTATAGCATATAGCAAATAATACATTAAAAAAATATTTTATTTAAAATTTTATAAATTTTTTATTTATTTTGTAATCCCAAATACGGGATTACGAAACAAAACAAAAATTTTAATACCGCAGACCGGATTAAAAAAAAATTTAATAATTAATTTAAAAAAATTGTTTAATCCCAACTACCGGATTAAAAAATGAAAAAGAAAAATTTTAATCTTAAGCAAATTTCTTACTTGATTTAAAAAATCAATTTGTTTAGAATTAAAATTTTTTCGATGTATCCCAAACAGTCAAGGAGATAACAAAAGCTTATGGCTAATGTTAACCCTAGTACAGTAGCCTTTTAGTAAAATGGTTTTTATGCAAAATACAATCGATTAAGGTATTGTCATTTTGTAGTCAAAAGAATATTTTACCTGGACTCTTCTGATGGCTTACAACCTGGTGCGGCTCTCCAAAGACGGGCTAACATGCCCATATATAAGAAGGATATCAAAGTCAGCGGTGCCACATAAGAAGATATGAAGAAAGAGATCTAAAAATGAGAACAGTAACCAAAAGAATAAATGCGCATTCTGGAAATTTTGTAATACCGACAAACGGCTGGATTTCAATACTTATGAGTTTAGAACTTGGAGAATTAAATTTGCATATAGTATAATTAAACAATGGCCTAATATAGATATACTAAACAAAAATGTCATTGCAGTACAACTCACCAATTCTTGTGAGACATGATTACCTGGAATCCAATTAAACTCCAACCCTCCTCTTCGGTGGAGAAAACGCAAGCTGTGTAACTACGTCCTTTGAAGTAATACAGACGGACCGAATGAGCCAAAGCTACAGGTGTGGCTGAAGAGAGGATGAGTATCCAAGCACAGAAGATGGCGCTGGAGTTACGAGATGCCAACGTGATTGTGCATTTGGAAGTGAAGTACCAGGGTTGCCATTTGTATGTTAATTGCGTGAATGATAAGAAATTTTATGGAAAAGAAATTGAAAAAAAGAAATTTTTTTTTGAAAAAAAAAATTTTTTGGAATATTTTTTATATTTTTTAAAAATTTAAACAACATTGTATTTTATTTTTTATGGTATATAAATCTTTGTACTTACAGCATCGCATTGCGTTCGGTACGCAAAGACATACTCGTCACCGGATGCACGACAGCCAGAAAGCGATCGAATGACATCAACACCAGCGTATAGACGCTGCAATGGCAGGTGACCACAATCATATACTGAACAAACTTGCACCACAGATTTCCAAATGGCCAGGTGGGCAGCACATAATCCGCAGCAGTAAAGGGTACACAAAAGACGACAAACAGAATATCGGAGACGGCGAGATTGATGATGAGTAAGTTGGTGGTGGAGCGCATTTGTTGATTAGCGACAACAACTATACGAAGTCAAAGAGATAGTAGACAGTTTAAGCTATATAAAAATTTGTCGAAATGAGAATTGTTATAAAAGCAAAGGAGAACATTGAAGCCGTAACTAAAACCACATCCGTTCTAAGTAATGTCACAGCAAGAAAAAAAAATGTTTTTTGAAAGAAAACTGCGCATTTCCGTTTGTAGGAAAAATGTCAGCAAAACAAAGACATGGCGGCCAGAAAATTCATTTCCGCTCAAGAAAATAATAGAATATAGAAGCATGGTGAGATAGAGTATTATTAATAGCTTAAACTTTTTTATATTTTTGTGAAGTTTAGTTACGACGTGAAAAGTTTGTCTGGCGACTTTTACTATGGAAACAATATAAAAATTCAAAATTTCAATTCAGTACTCACCGAATATGACTAAAACATTGCCCAACAAGCCTGCAACACCGATAACGCCGAAAAAGGCTGGCACAATGGCGGATACAACACGCTCGAGTGGGTCAAATTCGAAATCCAACAAATTGTCCGGCGGAAGAGTGAAATTTGCATCGGCACCGGCACCAGACATTGCAATCAAACTCGCGGTCGTACCAATAACACTCAAACCTTCTAAGCTGCAGTCTGAACCACTATCGTTGCTACCGTTGTCGGTTAGCGCTTCGGATAAGCAAAGCGTCGGCAGTACATCCATAGATGATTGTGCCGCTGGGTTCGTTCTTATTTTGAATGAAAAGCTATGATTTTGTTGTGTATTATTGTTGTAAGTTGTATTTCTTTTTCGAAAGCCTTGACTATGCGCTTACTAATGGTTTTTTGAAACTCAGATATTTACAAGTTTACGTCGAGGCTGCTTGAGGCAAATTCTTTTGTTCTTTTATTTCCTTTCCAGGTAACTATTTGATGTAAACAAAGTTCTCATTGCTAATTTTAGGTTAAATCAGTTCGGTGTTATTTTTGTTTACAATAGATATACAAAGACAAATAAAAAGACTTCGGCTAATACTAGAGCTTTTCTTTGAAACCTACAGCCACATAATATTTTCTACTTAGCACTTGTTGATAAAATGACCCACGGACTAAATTCCAAGACTGTATTTATGATACTTACGCCCAATAAAAGGCGAAACTTATATTTTGAAAAAGAGCACACTCTTCAGTCAAACTGAAAATTATCAATCAATGTTACCATCGAGGCCGATTATAACCATCTTTCATCTTATTGTTTAAAATTTTTGTATTAAACTAGACTTTTTGCTCGAAAAAAGGTTTTCTTGAATGTCGTCAAAGTTCCTTACAGCGGGCATTTTCTGCAGATTTCAGTGCAGAAAAGTGTTGCTGCGAACCAGATCCGAAAAAAGCAATTTGAAGCCCAATTCATACAAGTTTGTTATCGCTTTCATTGATTTGTGATATGATGAAACGGTGGAATGTGAACATGCGTCGCGCCCGCTTTCCACAGAGCTTTCGCATGCTAATCTGAATATTACCAACTAACTATTAATTGCTATAAAATGCTACTTATAATTAGCTCTGAATTATTTTTACATTCTCATATATAGAAGTATGTAGATACATATATACCAAATAATTCTGTATGTGAGGCACATATTTAATGTCTTATTTGAATTAAACTTCATGAAATGCCGAAATAGGATTAAATGTTGCCCAATACAAATAATTATTTTTGCATTCTAAATTATAATCCATACCATTTTATATTTGTAAGCGTTGCTTGCATTACAGAATTTGTAATTATTATAAAAGCTGTCATTTTCGCTATAAATATTTATTCCTGTAAATTTTAGTATGGATTGGCTAAGTGACATACTGCAGCATTTGTAGTAAATCGAAAATATATACTTTTTAACAATGATTGCAGTCATTTTTATATTTTTAACTTCATAAAATACAATAACTACTTCAAAAAGTCAAAATTAAAAATTATTCGAGACGAGATATAGTTTTTTAATCTTTCACAAATTTTAAAGAAAAACTTTCCCAAACTATGATCGCGAGTACCCGAACACTCAAACTGAAGTATGTGACAGTTTGAAATTGAGCTCAAACACCACACAGTTACAATAGCCTTCAAGTTAACTACAGAGCTATTCAAAGTGTTGGCGAACACTTGATAAGTGCAGGATCAATTGTCGGTGATAATACGAGTTAGATCTGCGCACTCAGTAACTGATAAGGCTTTTGAGACCTTGAACAAACCTCGATACTGATTCAAGATGCGGATATATCTGTCGATGGTAAAATGACACTAAGTCATCCTAAAAAATTGAGAATGTTCTCTAAAATAGCTGAATAAATTTAAAGAGGTCTATCTTGATGCATAGGAAAATTTGTACTACAAAAATTATTATATGAGTAGCATCGCCTTCGCTAAAATAATAAATTCACTTTTTTCCTCAAAAAAAGGGCTCTCCCAGTCTAGCATTTCAAAGCACGAATGCGGATTGCAAATACAACTATTATTATTCATTTATGCCAGACGCAGAAAGCTTTTTCAGCTTTATTACTATGCTCTAACACTAAGTGAGGTGAAACAAAAAACAAATACAACAAACTCAATCAGACTTTTCGACGACCAAAATAGATGGAAAACAAAAGCAACTGAACTATGTAATTCTAAAATGCAATGCGGTCTCTTCATACGAATTTGAATTAAAAATTTACATGTAAATTGAATGAGATTCGTACTTTTTCGGGCAATCTATGGGTTTTCCTATAAATAATTCAGTGTTTACAAAATCACAACAGGTCTCTGTCACCTAAGGTCTCTAATGCTTCTGTAGAATTGCATAGTCAAACGAAAATTTCGTTAGTTGAGTTAAACGTAATTTTAAATTTTCTATAGTTATTATATTTGTTTTTATACACAAACATAGTCATTTGGTATGAAGTGCTTTGTTTTGCTTACAAGAAATATGTAAAAAGGGTTAAATTTAACATTTCAGGCTAATAGAGGTTTATAGTTATATTTACCAGCCACAATATTTTCAAAATAATTTTTCGACATAAATTTTAGTTAGATTTTATTTTTATACTGTTTCTATGGAGTGTAATAGCTTCTTTTAACACCTCAAACCAATTGATATATTGTAGATATAGAGTTATATTTATAGGTATATGAATATTCGTCTGTGCAAGTGATAACTCCAGATATCTGGATTAAACTTGATACACGCTTGGTACTATAAAGACGATAAGTATTGTAGATGGACGGACGACTTTCACTTCCACAAAATGCCATTTATCGAAATCATATAAAATACTATAACTAAGCCGCAAATGGCAATACAAAATTAGACATGGGCATCTGTGGTATAAAAGTGTTTAAAAAGCGGGCATGGCTCCTAGAGGGTGTTCAATGTACATACCTTTCCTAGTAGGTATACCTGAGCAAAATCAAAACTTAATGCAATTAGGCCAAGCCTTTCTCTGACCCCAATATACTCTTTATAGTGATTTCCGAAATCCTAGCAGACATTAAACCATTTATATCAGACACTATCTGTGATATATATTTTAATCTCTTAAAAATTTTATTCCGTTGTAATAAAGTCTGAAAGAGAGAATTTGGAGTCCTTTTTCCCAACACGCAGATTGAATTACATCAGTAAAATCTTTTTATGGTTCTAAGCTGGGCTAACCCTTTAGAAGTAGTGGCTGTTACTGGTATACAATTACAACTGCCAGTTCTTAGCATTTTTATTTCGTTTAAAGTAGTTTCAGTTGAAGTAGTTTATATGGTGTCACTTTTTTATACTCTGAACAGAGTACCACATATTATATTAAGTTTGGCACAAGCTTTTAACACCCAGAAGAAAATGAAATATAAATGATCAGCATAAAAAGCTGAGTCGATTTAGTCAAGTCCGTATGTCCGTCTTTCTACAATATAAATATGCGAATTTGTCCCCTAGTTTTTGAGATATCGATTGAAATTTTTCCCATATCCTTTTCTACCGAAGAAGCTGCCAATTGATCGAAATCGCTGATATCGGTTCACTATACGTTATAGCATGCATTATTTTCCAAGACAATGCTACAATCTTCGAACATATTATTAAGATCGGATCACTAGAGCATATATCTGCCATTAAAACTCTATTGTCGATATCAAAATAAAGATCATTTTTCAGTATTAAGTTACCTTAAATCAACTTGAAGGTTTTTATTAACAAACAACTAATGAAACGTTTTCCATTGAATGCAAGCCGTTGGCCGAATACGTTTTTAGATTACGCTATACATATTCGTTTTACTTGTTTTATCATTTACTTATTTTCATGTTGTCTATTTGTACTTTATTATTGTTTTTTAATATATATTTTTGTCACTTTATTTTATTATATAATGAATACACTTTTTTGTTTTTTAAATTTTTATTTTAAACCTGTGCCATCATTGTATTTTAGGGTTTGAAATAAAGAATTGAATTGTTAAATATTTAACTATTTATTGTCATGTTCTAGTTTCAATATAGATTCAATAAGATTTATTTTATTCAAAACATTTTTACCGCGAGCAATACAAGGCTGAACCACTCACTGTAACAATCATACGCGAATTGAGAAGCCACAAGTGTTTGGAAGTATAAAATACCTGCATCAATGGACATGATTGTGCACCTAAGTATAGTGCATTTCCAATAATACAAATAGCTATCCCCTGACGTTAAACAGGATGTTTTACCGACTCATCTACGTACGCTCTAAACAGTTACAGTGGGGCTTCATTAAGCAAGACAAGTGTGGCGAGTAAGTACTTATAAAAGTATTAAATTTTCCTTACTTTGCTCAACAATTGATATAAATGGGAAAATAGTTATGAGAAAACATTAACGAAGTGCTTAAAATATTTGTTTACATAAAAAAGTAAAGATTTCACATAGTAGGGATGGTTGCAGCGGTCCTACTGTACTTAAAAACAATCGATACTCACTGCATTAACGGAACGAGTGCTGTGACACTCATCAACAATGCGGAAATTAAAATGGAAACTTGGAACATTTCATAGTAAGAGCAAGGAAAACAATTTTTTTAGGAAACTAGTTTTTAATTACAAGATATATGTACAGAACGTTTCAATAGGAAACTTCGTGAACCCGGGAGAAATTAGAAGCAAAGCTGAACGTAAGCGAAAAAGAGAGCACTATTTTTCTATTTAATTTGAGCTCATCCCAAACTTTGTTTTGAACTTTTTTCAAAAAAGCTTTCTTAAAATAAACTTTCAACATTATATTATTCTAAAAGCTATAAACTATAAATTATTTCATCGTCTAAATTATTTTTACTCTCTTTTTGTTATAATATTGATGTATCTTGATTGATGACAATTAAAATTGTTAATAATGCACTTATGCAATGACGCAAGTATGCAATCAATAATAAAGAAATTCTTGAAACAAAAATATAAAAATAAATAGTAAACATGTCAGTCTGAGTGAAAAGAAAGCATATTCAATTTGCCGGCTGTTGTGGTTAATAGAATATACATACGAGGACGGTCAGACAAGTACCCAAAAACGAACATTTTTGAAATTTATTGCTCAACAATTATCTCCTTTAAGATCGATACAAGTTTAAACTTTTTAAAACTGCCTGGACGTCTAAAGAATACATTTTTCTGGAGATGTGTAAAGTACAAATGATTCTTTCAGTTTTTATGAAACAAAAATAATTCACCTAAATCTGGAGAATACAATGGTTAGACCAGCGAATTCTAAAATCCACGCACATGCTAACATCCACATGTAGTAGCATTCTAGTAGAATATACTTGTACTAACTGACAGTCGATATCGCTGTTGGTAGTGGCGACATCGGGCTGTGGTACTAAGTACTTATCGGACCGTGTATCTGCATAGTATGCATATTAGTATGCGATTTCACCGTGCCAAAGAGACAGGTAGTGCTAGTGCACATAATATTGTAATTGAATTACCTATGGAAATACTCCACTACTTCAGCTCGAAATATACATATTACACAAACACATGAAGCATATAGTAATATATAGATAGTTGCAATTCATATTACAATGCCTTTTACTGAGTCGCCAAAGAAATGTTGTTTGCCCATTCCTTTCATAGGGAGTCCTATACGAAATATCGGTACAGATTGCCTTCTTTTTCAATAGACAGCTTAGTTAATAGGGAAGATAACACATAAGATATGTTAGGTTAGGTCGAAAAACTGATACTCGAACCAAAGGGAAGACAGGATTCCCCTTCGACAGCTGTGAACGCTGGGTGTTTGTAATTCCCAAAACTCCTTGACAAGGATCACCAGTCCCTTATAGATCAACGAAGCGTTTTGAGTCCACTCCAAAAATTTATGTGTCTACCAAGATGCTTCAACCTTGATCTTGCAAAAGCTGGATAGTTGAGAAGAAAATAGCTAGAAGCTTCCACCTCAGACAAGATATGAAGCCTGACATTTGAGCCTATTGAACAGCCAGAAGCCTACCATTGCGGCGAGATGAAACTAGCTAAGAGCAAATATTCAGAAAACCTTTTGTGTTCCACTCTAAACTAGAAAGATCTCCTAGCTCCACAAGTTTTTTTCTATGCCTACAAGAGGGACATAAATCCAATTATAGAGCGCAAGACGACAGCGTAGTATCGACTCGTTTGCAGTCTGAGAAAATTGGAGTAAGGGTGCCTTCTCTAACCAGCTCAGCCATTCCAATGTAACCAGGCAGCCAAACAAATCAGATAACAAAGTAGCTTGATACTACTGATTAAAACGTCAAACACTAATTGACTAATTTTTAAGGCACCGCCAGTACTGTCTCTGCCAAATAAGTGAATACACACCTCTATGAACGAACCTGTACTGCGAGGCAGTACATCTTTTGCTACTTTAATGGCAACCACCTCCGCTTGAAAGGCATTGCAGTGGTCTGGTAGCCTGAAGTTATAGTTAATGAAAAACTTACTCATAATAATATATAAATTTCGACAACCGCTTTTAACTATCTCAACACAAAAGCATGCATAGCTATATTCTTATGAAAAATTAGAACAAAATACAAATAAATTTATGGTATTTAACATCTTACAGCAGGCGTGGGTTAATAGACGACAGGTGTAATGCACTATTACTCATATTTGCGAAATTTCATCAACCAGCCTGTGGTCAAACACGTGTGCTGCTATAATATTATATACCTACATATGAATTGTTATTATGTCTAACAAATTGATCATATATTCCAAACATGTTATGTTATATTAATAAACATTTATATGTTAATGAACTCGATGTCACCGAATACTTTACGATTTATTTATGTATATCGACATGGATTTGTCTGCGCTTTCTTTTGTGGTTATTTGTCTAGTCTAACCACGAAATGTTGGAAAATGAAGTCGGCATTTATTATTATTAAAAGTTAAGGTGATTGCAATCTGACACTTGCATATTTAAGATTAAATTATTACATAACAGAAGTGTCATATGGAGAAATAAAAATAAAAAAGCAAAAGAATTTTGATATCTATATTCAGTGAGTGGTTTTGAAGCAATTCTGCTATTAATAAGTTCTAATAATAATAAATAATAATAAATTTGTAAATTTTTAACTATCTCGCTATTTTTTGAATTGTTTTATCACAATCCTTTTAATAGTAGCTATCTTAATAATTGCGCTTTGTAAATAAAAAAGAAATGTTTTTGAATTTTTTCCGAATTAAAGCGTTCGAAAGCTTCTTATATCCAATCCACTCTTAGTTGCCACAAAACCTCATATATGGTATATCAATTAAACAATGTATTCTCTTGAGTTAACATGGCAGTTCAGTGAATATTTTATCCAAAATTTAGGTATGAGGGTACCTGTGTATATGAATAATTTTTAGCATTTTTATTAGAACTGCCTAAAATTGATATTTATTAAACTAAAAACAAGTGGTTATTGACAAAGACATTAAAATATTAGTGATTAAAACTTACTTAGGAATTTAATTAAGGGGTTCTATTCACTTGCCAGTTCGAAAAAATGCGGTTTTTGTAATTGTTTTGTTTGAAGAGTCATTTTTATTTATAGAATAAAATAAAACAGTAATATACTTTAATATTCGGAAAATTATTTTGAAAAGTTTTGGATTGCCTTAACCTCGTAGCCAATCTCCAGGAGG
The DNA here is from genome assembly GCF_042242935.1 of Bactrocera oleae. Lineage (NCBI taxonomy): Eukaryota > Metazoa > Arthropoda > Insecta > Diptera > Tephritidae > Bactrocera > Bactrocera oleae. The sequence continues at coordinate 58,906,874 of NC_091539.1, forward strand.
ACCTCCGAAAACAGGTGTCTGGCGTTAAGGAATTTTTGTCGGCTTAAAATTATCTCAAATCTAAAAACCAAAAAGCTGTATTGTTAATATATTGTAGTTGAATACAACGTATGACTGAAGGACTAGTCAAAATTTTTTACTTTTGACAAAATGGCGGCATCTCATAAAAAGTATACGTGTTTTTTAAATGTACACTTAAGAAGAGCTTAAAATATCGAAATTGTTAAAAAGTCGTATACCTTCGATCATTACCTCACAAATACAATATATCTAAGAAGATCGTGTGAAAATTTCAAGCCGATCTGTTCGCCGTATCGGAGAAGTTTTCTTCGCCAACTCTAGAAACAACGTTTCGAGAAAAATGCGTTTACAGTTTCGGAAGCCGATTACACTAAATTAAAAATTCATGCAAATACGCTCATACTTCCAAAAATGTAAAGTAATTATTCGGAGAATAACTTCAAATATATCTACATTCGATATATATGCAAACCAAAAATTTTCTTGCATTACCTTGCAAATATTCTCTGAAAATTTCAAGTTGATCCGATAATTACTTTTTACCTCGAAATCTGCTCAGTAGATTTTAATGATATTTATACAACTTTTAGAATATATAATGAACTCGGGCCTGATCGACTTTTTTCAAATATAATATTTCGATTTTTTAAGACCAACTGTTGATTTTTTCCCAAAAAACTAAATGAAAATTTCCTGAGCCGCCATTTTGTTAATTTTTGAAAAAAAAAGCTTCGATCAGGCCCAGGATTATCTATTTTTTATGAAATTTTCGTGATTTCAATTCTAATTTTTTCGTGCCTCTGACTACACCTAACTTCTTAAAACTTAGTTGAGCATAATACTTTTGCAAAATATTTCATTTATTATTTCATCAACTTTTATTATTTAATAGTGTGACTAAATATAGACAAAGTTCTGCAATTCGGACTTTTAAAAAAACAGTTTTTTTCGGTTTTGGAAATAAATTAGTATTTTCCAAAATCTGACAAATTTTTCAAATCAAATGCGAGGCCCAACTTATATTCATATTCATTTAAGTTTAAATTGCATATTTTTGTAAAATAACTAGTAATAACAAATATGTCCATATACATCAATCTCGACACCATAACTACTTAAACAGTTTGCTGTCACTGGGAACAACCAGGTTAATAGGCCATATATCGGTCCTTCAATCGTAATCAAGCTACAAAAATGTCAATTATAACCGAACCTCTGTCATCGTAATACCTAAACAGACTGCACAGCTGCTACTAAAATTTGCAATCCAATTTCATTAGAAACCATAAAATTTTCTGAAAAGGGACCTCAATAAATAACAACAAATTTTGTTGTATCTATCAGTGTGAGCTTCTGAGAATATGAGTAGGCGTGTAAATATTTTGCGCAACTGTACTTGTGGGCGCTTTGACCTACTTTCTGCGAGGCATTATATTCCGTGTGCAATACCACACTCGTCACCGGATTTACAGCGCTTAAATAGTGATCAAAGAGCAGTGCAATGAATGACAAGAGATTTGAAAATCCAAACAGCAATCACTACTATGATGTCGGCGTTTCAGTTAGTAGTGCCATATTTGTTGGTGGATTATGAGTATAAAGCAGTTGCCATTTCAAAATCGCAATGAGGGTGAGGTAATTATGTTCAGAATTGACTTTTGTGGCTTTACTTGGAAATTGCGTTTTATGGAGGTGATGCTTCAATGTACGAGCATAGTAGTTTTTAGTGTTAAAGTTATGAAAAGCATGTAGGGCTGTGTAATTGGTGTGAAATAGGTTCCACTAAACTATACTGAGTTGTGTGTGTTATGTCTAAAATTGTAATACATTTTACATATTCATTTTAATTTATGCTTTTATCAACAGCTAAATTGATGTACTTAAACCTTTTGTTCTACTCTTAGTGAAGAGTAATCTACAATATTTCAACAAAATCTATATTATCAAATATAACATTCTGCAAAAATATTCGTTTATCCATAAAACTTTATTTTTCAGATTATCAAATAATGAACCCTATTGGTGCAACAGAGCGTATGAGTGACATTTATTATATTATATAATGTATATCAGTATGCTGCAGCTGAACTGTTTAATATTGTAGCAAAATATTAAAATTAGCATTATCTATCATTTATAGAAAAGGAAAAAGGATAATGTACACAATGTAGGATGTAAAGGGTGTGGTCGATGCCTTAACACTTTTTATTATATTGTTTTTGTTTTGTTTGTTCGCATGGTACTCGCTACCTTCTTGCTTGCGTAGCCGATAATTGATAATAATTATGAATATTAATATTGAGCCTTTTTAAGCTGAAATTTACTTGGCAGTTTTTGCTTTTAATCCAACACATTTTTACACTCATATTAATGCCACTTTTGTGTGTACTTACTTTAAATACTCGACCTTTTTGCCGTTTCCATAAATTACTTCTGCCTGTTCGCAAAGGATGGACATCCCCGAATAATGAAAAATATTTTTTAATCTGTAGAAAAGATAAAATTAGGAAATGTATGTAATTTTTAATTGACTAAGCGGGATGTGGAACCAAAAAGCATTCCGCCAATTTACTTCATAAATGTTTTCTGCCGCTACAACAACAACAAAAATAGTAAACGCAAAATTGAAAGCGTTAATTCTAATTATTTTCTAATAATTAAGTTTAATATATGCAAGGCTTAAATAACCTGGTTTACTTAAAGATGTAAAATGAGTACATATTGCAAAATGTGACCTTTGAATGCTATAAGGTTCTCTTGTCTCAATTTGTAAGTAACAGTCCAGCTGTAAATTAAGTCAGATTAGACTTACCTTCTAAGTGAGGAACTTGAGCTGCTAAGGCAGGTCCTTTGTGAAGCAAAGAAACTTTCAACAGCTAATTTATTTGCCAAATGAAAAATTACCTCTCTACCATTAGCTAATAATCAAAACTTCAAATATTGCAATTATAATTCTATGTACCGTTATTTACATTTCTCGTTCTATACTCCAACATTAAATATACTACATACTCGTATGTAGATTTGTGCACTCTCTGCTCTCTTCCTAACACTTCTGAATCAGTCATGCTTTCTATCCAGCCCTACTTCATTTACTACAACAATATACCCATACATATGTAAATATGTTTATGAATATAACTCACGTCCCATGCAAACTGCGCTCGTTGAGTATTTATTTTGTATGTGTGGGAATCTTCGTACGGCCGTCCGACGGGTACACAGAACACTCACTAATTTAATTAAAACATCCTTCGCATTGCGCATTCCACATCAAGTAAGCATGGCTATAATGGAAATTTGTTGCATTCTAATTTAGGCTGGAATGCATTATTACAATGCTATGCAAATTTAGATATAGAGTATAGATCGTATAAAATCTCGTATGTTGGTTGTGTTTAGCAGCAGCCGCATAGGTAATTTATACATACTAGGGCCGCCAGTGGACGAAATTCGACCAATAGAAAATACAATAGTATTTAAATTTGAACAAAATCAAACAAAAGTTGTAAAAAATAATTTACAAATTATTGTTTTTATTGATATTGTCGATTCAACCAACAACATAAAATTGGTCTTGAAACAAATTTTTCAAAACCAAAACAGAACTAATGCTTTCAAAGACTATTTTAACTTCAATGTGTTTTTTTCCACTTACAATATTTCACATTTTATATGCGTTAAAAATGTAATTGTAACAGAATTCAGTGTTGTTACACGCAAAGTCCAAACACAATTAAAAGTGGAAAAAAATTGCAACCACAAATCCGCTGTAAACGATACACAATTATCCGATATAGGTATTTGCAACTTATATAGAACAGCGACGAACTGTACTTCTGTATACGACTGTGTTAATTGTGACGCGGAAAGGAGAAATAACATCGGCCAGTGAAAACGCGCCACCGCGCTTTTAGTTGTTGTAGTCGCTAAGTTTGCACCAACGTATTTTTACCTGTAATCACGTTGACGTACATGCGAAAAAATAACGTTGTGCACTTTTGTACGTCTTCTTCGTTCCAAAGATATAAATTTTTTCCATATATGTCTTTGACAACACAGTCAAAAAGGGAACACAAACTTTTAGCGTAATTATATGTTAGATAAGATTTATCTTTTAATGTGATTTTGGTACGATTTAGAATTAAACGTGTTTATGCTAGAAGGAGGAATTATTGGTAAAAAAGCTTTTTCATAAATTTTAACAAAAACTTAGTAAATAATAGCTAATGAGACAAAAACAAAGACATCATAAGTAATGTTTGTGCATAGAATAAAATGCTGGAGCCACTAGCTTAGTAAATTTATCAAGAGCAGAGCTTAGAACAATAACTATAATGTGTTTTTGATGCAACTAATTTAAGTTTTCCACGTCAAGAACAGACAGCGCTATATAATCACTTACTTGGCTTAATGTTTCTATAACAAATTAGACAAACTGATAGGCTATTAAGGAGTTTTATCCACTTGCAAATCATGAAAAAACCTCGTTTTTTGTGAATAATTTCCGAGCAGGAATTTAACATTCTTTAATAATTTTCAATTCAATTTGAAAAATTTTAGATTCCTATTATTTCTTAGCCAATCTCCAAGAAGACTTTTGATAAAAGGTGTCTGGTATTCAGGAAGATTTTTTTGCTTAAAATTATCTCAAAACCAAAACGTAACAAAATTTATTATTGTATAAGAATATATAAATACAGGTAATGGCTGTCATTAAGTTAAAAACATTCTTACAAATACGCTGCTAAATTATTTGTCGGATCCAAAATTTTTGTATAATGTTTTCAAATACAGGTTTATTCGATATATAAGCAAAAAATGCAAGTTGGCAGGTTTTCCTCAACAGCTCCATTGTAAATGAGTTTACTAGAATCAGCTAGAGAATATTGATATGGTTGATCTGAAATATTATTTCAAGATACTCACTGATGCATTTTCGTAGTCTTATGCTTCACTTATCTTTGAGAAATATAGCATTTACATTTACATTAGTTAGTATCACTATTATTCTCACATATGTATATTACCCCACTTACACATATTTCTTATTCTTCCAATATTAGAGTATTAAAATCCCTTAACTATCAAATGAGCACACTAGCTTCAACAGAAACAGAAGATGTTCTACGAAAATCGGCAACCAAGCATGTAGAGCATGTACTAAACAATTTACATCTTGAATAAAGACAACAAATTTCCTCCGATACCTTTTAAGCTTATATAATACAATGCACTTACAGTAGCCTGCTAAAAGCCTAGGTGTATCGAAAGACAGCCACTCTACCTACAATAGCAAATAATTGTTCGTTGCTCAACTATATTTCTATAATAAACCTCACTAATACTAGAGAGCATACTGTTAAAGTATAAATACTTTTACTATGTATATACTGCTAAAATACTTGAATGTATGTGAACTACGCGCATTACGGTGTGCCATTTTCCTCATCAGTGAGAGATTTTTCTCAAATAATTTGCAGCTGTCTTCAATTCACCAAGCGTTGAAGAGCAGTAAATCGAATAGACTACACAAAGTTGTTCAAACACAGTGGCAGCACTTGCGTTGCAATCCTAAGCTGGCATGTTTTCTGACCCAAGTGCAATTGTGTTGCACTTTACTCTTTGGTAGAGAAGTTTTTCTTTCTGTAACTACACGCATTTAAGTAAATTATTGTTGGTAACACTGATAGTACACTCTTGAATCAATTCAACTCAAAATAAGGGAAAAGACGAATCGAACTGACCTTCTGTTACTTAAGCGGATGAGCTTTCATCAAAATTACTCTACAAAGCTACCGCATTCTTATTATAAAGGTTATCTGAACATTATATACCGAAGGTAAAACGATAACACGCTAATTTTGCCTTCATAATCTTTAGAAAAGAAGATTTCAAAATAAATGTGCTCCCTAATGTTATGTTTTTTTTTAAACTACTTACTTAAATCGCAAACGCCTAAACCAATACTATTCTTCCGACTTATCTAAATCAAGTTTCTTCTCAAAGTCAGTGATCACGTAATGCCTAGCAACTTTTGTAGAACAAGTTAATTAAACACTTATCTGATTTATTAGGTCAGTATATGTGCGTATGTAATTGATTTAAGTGAGTCGCAATAGCAACAACAATACTCGAATACAAAGTCAAAATAATAGAAGAAGCACAGCAATATAATCACAAAACCATTGAGGTAGTAACTTAATGACGCTGGGGAAAATGTAATTCAATGGGAAAGAAAAGCCATTATTTTTGAATGTCTAAACTTTTTGGGAAATGTCTTAATGATAGTGAAAGGAAAAGCAATTGTGTAATATCTTTGGAATCCACAAAGACTGCTTATTTTAAATCAAGAATAAGAAAGATTAGCAGATAGTAATCGAAATTGGAAAGCAAAGTTCCATTTGCATTGAATTTACCCATCTTTGTAGCAAGTGCACGCTTCATACCCAAAATAATAATCGAAATGTGTTGAGTCGATCCATAAGAGATGTTGAGGTCCTCTGCTATTTCTCTTATACCAACACGACGATTTTCAAGCATTGGTTCTTTAACTTTTCGATATTATCGTCAGTAACAGAGGTGGATGAACGACTTGCTTGCGGCTGGGTTTTTGACGATGTCACGTTCTTCACTGCATGTTTTGTGCCACTTAAATTCTTATGTTCGTGTTAAAGTCGGGAGTCTACTTCTGCAACATTGCCAACGATTCCGTAGCCGTGATTCAATTGGAATCACAAAATTTCAAGCAAACTAGTTATTCCACTTTTTTTCTTTGTAAAAGTCGCCAGACAAACTTTTCGCGTCGTAAACAAACAGCTGTCAAGCACATACTTTTTCAGAAGTTGAGTGTTTTGAAAACGAACATACCATACAATTATACATAATTCGATACAAAAACCTGGAGAGGTCTACATGGAGGATAATGGAAAAAAAATAACAACAACTTGGGAAAAAGAAATTAAGTACGATTTATAGTAGAGCTCAAGAAGCTAAATGGGCAAACTCGTTATATCTGTGAAAGCAATTTATCTCCATTACTAAGAATAACTTTGAAATACCAAATATTTTAATTCCACCGAGCTGGTAAAAAAAATCTAAGTTTTTCTAAAAAAGCGATTTCTGTTAACTGTTTCCTAGAAGTTACCAGATAAGAACCGAAAACGGGTATTGTGATTAAATTAAAATTTCAGAGCAACGGGTCGCTCTGACAACATTAGCAAAGTATGGATCAAAGCATTCTGTTGCACAAGAGCTGCCACAGCCATCTGAATTTAGAGCGTATAACATGTAATTTGAACTTTTTAACTTAAGCAACAACAGCGCATACATTCACATACACATGCATATATGAATGCATATGTATGTATGTATAAGAGAGCATGTAATTTTATATGCATGTGTATATCCAGAAAAAAGTGTACAAAACAACTTGCATGCGTGTAAACATGTGCTCACTTGTATTTGTTCTTTGTTCGTGGAATTGCGCATCGCGTATGTAAACAACATAAAATAGCAGCTTCATGACCCCGTTGTTGGCAAATAATAGCAAAAATGCTGCACATTCACTCACTGTGCCGTTAGATACACTGGCGCCAACAAAGCTTACAACCCCGCAAAGCTCAAGTGTACGTGCGGAGGTCGTGACTTTATTTGTTGTAGTTCAGTGGCCTTTTGGCACGTGATAATGACCATTAAATGGTTTTTCTCCACTCTCTCTCTCTCTCTTTCTTTGTTCTTCTATTCATATTTTGCAGACAATATTTTGCTGCCAGTGTTTAAATAAGCGAAAAATGTTGACTAAGATCAAGTTGATGGGTAAGTGGTAAGTTGTCTTCTTACTATAATTTCAATGTGTGGGATTTAAAGCTTGTTATAATAGTTAGTCACATTACAATAATTTAGAACAGTAGTATGAGTTAGGTTTAAGTTCGATGAAAATGTATTGTTAATTTTCCAAATGGAAAATAGTCGAAGGTAAGGATCTTCTAGATAGGATCCTTCAACGTGCTTTCTATTAAGGAACGCGAATGATGATTTAAGGTATTTTTGTATTCTTGAAAATACACTTGAATATACATTTTTTCGCAGCATCAATAAATGATTTCCGCTTTAAAACAAATTTGCCGCCTTTGATTGTAAAGACCTTACCGCAATGGGGAATGGCCTCATTGCCATCTAGTTAATATTATATGTAAATGGAATTCTGCGGTCGAGCGAAATTTAAATGGCGCGTATAAAATGTTTTGCATTGCAAATGAAGAGGCAAACGGCAATTCAGGGTAGAAAAAATAAAATAGATAGGAAGTAAAAAAAAAATACATCTGTGGTATTAAGAAAGTGTGAAGTATTTACAATATCACAGTCTAGGCGGAAAATTTGAAATTCAATTCTGGTTGGCCTGGGCCTATTACGACACCATGTATTGCTGCTATTTTATCCAAGAGCAACAAAAAATTCAATCAAAGTCCACCAATTTTTAACAGTATAATTTTCTTACGCTGCCTTCTCAGCCGAAATGATTTTGTGTGTATATGTGTAAATATTAGCAGGAGGAGCGACCGCGGATTTCTCTTTTTTAATTTATAAATATTTGTATGCATAGATAAGTAAATTGGAATAAATTGATTTCAGGTGGAAGGAAATATGTAAACAAAAGTGGTGGAGAAGCCATTTAGCTTATTCTAAAAATTGTTTTCTGAACTGAAAGGTTTTTGAAGATATGTTTTTATATGTGCTTGATTTAATATTCGAAAGACTCAATTGTAGCGTATTTATGCTTTTGACACTTTTCCAATTTGAATTAAGTTTTTATTATGGCACGAAAAATAGTTTATATTTACAACACTTTTTAGCTTTAATTTAGTTAAAAGTTTGTATGTTTTGATAGTGAATGAAAGATATTTGGTTTTAACAATCCCAATACTATCTTATGCATTTTCTTGTTTGAAGAGATATGCATATTAAGGATTTTATTTGACAGCTTCTTAAAAGGCTTAAGTACTCTAGTGCAATACCAGCATTGAGATCGTATGCCAATATGTGCACAAAATAGTGTAAAACTTTTAGAAGATTTATTCTCAGTATAAAATTCCGTTTTGTTTATTTAAGTTGAAATTTATAAATAGTAGCTATACACATATGTCACAAAATTCTGCTGCATGCAACACTATAGGCTGTCCATAAAATCTCTAGTGTGTAAAATTTTTTTTTAAATATTTATCTATTCAATTGCTTGCTAAATAATTTTTAGTACGTACATGGGCAACTATTTTTTCAAAATGTATCGACATTTATTTTGTGCCTAGCACTTTGGTAGGCCTTGGTATGGTGTAATGCTATTATATATTTTATTATAATAATATTATATATTAATACAACTACAAACATTATATGCGGATGATTTTTTTAGTAAAATGTTAAAATTTTTATAGCAATAAGTAAAACCAATTTATTTTAGTTGAATCGGAAATGCATTGAGCTGGAGGCCATATGACAAAATCAGGCCATCAGTACGAACTGGTATAAAATGTAAGCCTCATTTGTTATTCAAGTATAATAAAAACCATGGTTTTCGATGGCAACCTAGTAATATGCCCAATTTGCGTTTTCTTAACATTTCTATGTAAAAGATGAAGACTAACAGATCACTCCCTGAGTTTAGTAAAATCTTGCCAGCAATTTACTTCGAATCACGCGAATAGCTACCCGAACCCGAGCTACAAGTAGTTCGTTCACATCTGAAAAATGTATTTAATTAGAATCTTGTTTTACTTTATCTAATAGCTAACAAATCACTTCATTTGCATACCACTTGAGGTAGGATGACGTCATATAGACGATGAGATGTGAACATCGAACTTTTAGTATTATTTTGGGTTCAATTGGGTGAGTGAGCCACACTACACTTTATTTCATGACATTGACTCCCATTCCATGGCCCAATGACGCCTACAACAATTATTATGTTGCAGCCTAGCCAATAACAGTTAGATATAAGATGTCCGGACATATTTTGTAGATATATATATGTTCTGCAAATTCATAGCACATTATTTTGTTTTATAATCAATAGTATTCGCAGCGCACGCTATGTAGCTTTAGCTCATTTTTGCACACCTTGAATTACATTATTGGCGTTTTAGTAGGAATACCAAATTTTTTTGAAAACATAATATAGCTTATGTTCACCGGGAAGAATGTGATTTCCCAATGGTGAAATAATTTTCCAAATCCCTCAAGCTGTTCGAAGTCTATTCAATTCAAACAATCAAAAGCGTTCCGCTTTATATTATGAGTGTAGATCTAGGTAGATATAGGTATAAGCACGAAACCATTAAAATATAGGGTCGATTTAAGAGGTGAGCGTAAGGTGTTCACATTTTTTATTTTGTAATTTTCTTTTGACTTTTGAATTGAATGCATAATATTTCAAGAATACTGCGTCAAAATTTCAAATCGATTGGAAAAATTACGCAGTTACGAGTATTTTTATGCCTATCATATAACGTCCGTACATAGTTCACGAGGTAACGCCGAAAAGTTATTTTCAATTTTGATAATAATTTTTATTTTACAATAACAAATTAGTCGATTTTTTCGCTAAAAATATGTTCTTTCAAAATGTTCTAAAAATTAAATATTACAATATTATTTCAAAAATCTCTCTTGGCTTTATCTGAGGTAACAGTAATCTTAAGAATGAACCTTGTCTTCCGAGACAGTCGCGGATAATTGCTGCCATTACCGTATTTTTTATTATTTCTTGGTAGGAATATTAAATAACATTCTTCGAATGTCATGCTTTGAAGGGTTACATGGGTTTCACGGCTTCAAAAAAATAAAATTTTTATTGCCTTGTTGAATTCTATAACATCTATAGAATATTGTACTAATTCTCGAGTTGATACCAGTAATAGTTTTGGGTTTTGGAGGTACAGCTATGAAAAGTTGCACGCTCAAGGTCAGCTACATACATATATGTTTATAGTGTCTTAAAACTTTAAGCGCGCTTTTCTCGAAACTGTGTTTTCAAAGTTGGTTGTCAAGATTAATCGCGAACTACTCAACCGAACTTAATGAAATTTTACACAGGTCTTCAAGATATCCTCTACAAGGTCTTGCCGTGGAGTTTTATTTTTTCTTTTTGTTCAATTACAACTATTTAGTTTAGTTTAGTTTTGCTCAACAAAACCCATGTAACCCCTTAATGTACAATACCATTGGTTTTAATAAAGAGATTTTAACTATGTCAGAACAACAAATTCACAAAAATATTCGTGTTTTTTGTATAAATTAATTCTACCCCGCGCTTAAGACATTGATTAAGCTTACATATATTAATATATAAACTTACTGCCATCATTTAGTATATTTTCAAACAAAGTATACACATATGTACGAGTATATATAAAAATATGCTTATGTGTGACAGCTTACATTATGCATTGGTGTTGTGACAGCTGCTTGTTCCTCGTTTCACTACATGTCCTATCAATTCAATCAGCTTTCACATGACTGACGTTGTCAGCTTGCCTGATTGCGCTTAATTTCTTCATGCTTTTACTTAACCTTTTAAAAGGTAATATGTATAACGGTGGTTGTGACATAATTCCCAACGCTGCAACAGCTTAAAACAGAATGCAAAATATGTATATTATTAATGCACGGAGACGTATACGGTATATACAAGTATGTACATAATAAAGTAAAGGAAGTTGCAGTAATGCTGCTTTCCCGCTCGTTTTGCTGAAATATTCTTGCAAGTGTCGTAGGTGACACCAATATTGAAATTTTCATTATGCGCTTTCGCGAGCTTTAATGCAATTAAAATACATCAAAAGATGACATCAGTTGATGCAAGATGCACAAATGTGTGTATAAGAGTAGTTAATGGCGAAGTCAAAAGGCCAACTGCAGCGAAGCCTTAAGCTTATTTAAAATTTAAGTTTCATTTTTGAGATATTGAGCTGAAAGTTTGCAAAAGTTCTTTTCTGCCCAAGAAGATGGTAATTTGTCGGAACCGCCAATATCGGACCACTATAGCATATAGCTGCCATGCAAACTGAACGATCTGAATCAAGTACTTGTATGGGCAACTTTTTTATTTAACGTAATATATTCTCGAAATTTGGCATGAGTTATTTTCTAAGGCAACAATGTAATCTGCGAAAAAATTGTTCAGATCAGATCACTATAGCATATAGCTGCCATACAAACTCAACGATCGGAGTCAAGTTCTTGTAAGGAGCCTTTGTATTTGTGAAGGGTATCATAGCTTCTATTAACGTTAGCTAACCGAAGTTAACGTTTTTTCTTGTTTAAACACCATTTTGAGGTTACAATGGCACACGAGTGATTGAAGATGAATTTGTTCTAAAACCACAATTGAGCAACCGCAAACTCGGATTTTCCAGACAAATATACAAACTAAACAAAATTGGTGATGTAGGTAGAGAGAAGCAGCGGGATTTGATTATGCATATTTGGTGAAATAATAGTCGTAATTGTCTATAACTAAATGAACAATGTTATTGTGTAGACTTTCATTTACAATTTTTAGTTAGACCATAGTCACCAGTATATGCGTTATGATCAATGTTAAATACGTATTTAAATGGTTAATTAATAATATTTCTAATATTACTTCAACAAAAGTCATATAATCTACTCGACCTAGCAGTATTATCAAGGCCGGGCCGAGTTGATTTTCGCTCTTTACATGTTTATATACTTTTTCACACTTCAAACACTCTCCAACTTTGTTCAAAAGTGTGCTTGACATGTACTCACTGCAACACATACACATTCTTTTATAAAACTTTATGCTTTATGTAGCGCAGCTATTCATTCATTTGCGGTAGAGTGAAGACGTGAGCACAAACGATTTTTGACTCTCCATTTTTTGCATCTGCAATTGACTGCAAAAGTTAAGAAAAGTTTCGAAATGGTGACAGGTATGAAGTTTACGAAATTTCCATACTTTTATACATAGAGAATAAAACACTTCGAAATATATTATGTTGTGTTATGACGCTGAAAAATAATCAACGTTTATTTTCATAAATATTGCAAGGACTAAAATAGCATAACTTAATTTGTATAACAAAACAACTGCTATAATTTATGCAAATCCTATTTCGTCTATGACGTTTAGATATTGATATGTTTGTTTGGTTTAAAAAACGCTGAGGCTAACGCACATATATTAGTAGACCAGCGATAGGATGATAAAAACTTAATCTCAAATTTTTTCTTGTGTCATATACATATATTTAATATTAAATTTTTTCAGTGTGTGTTTTTGAATGTAGGCCGGAATATATTTAGAGACATCTATAATCCCTTTTTAAATAAAATTTTTTTAATTTCTCTTAGACAGAGCAGTGGATTCTTCTCAAAAAAGATAACAATAGCTTTTTCCTCACTTTTAGATATCACATGATTGCTCCCTCTTCTTGGCGTGTTATCTACGTTTCCAGATTCTCAATAATGGTAAGACCACTTTTACACAAACTACACTTCGCATTAAAATATTTTACAGTTTTTTTAATAGTCCATTTGGAATCTTTAGGATGCTTCGTTAGAAAATCGGCTTCAAAATGATTCCGATACTGACCACTCATTTTTCTGATATTACGGCACAACGTCGCACATTAAGAAAATCGAAAAAAACTAACCGAATTGTATACGTCAGTGATCGCAATTGAGCATATCTTAATTTTACAAAAAAAAAACCATAAAAATAATTTTCTTCCAATTAATCACGCAAAGGAAAAACGCTATTTTTTGAAAGCATTGCATATCTGATTATTTTCATTTTCTCTTACCAGTATTAATCTTAATTTCTTTTTGAAAACTGACTGGTTACAATCAGAATACTGTGGTGTATATTTTAGAGCGCCTAATATTTTTAATATTCCTACTGGGTATGTAAATGAAATAAAATCAACTTAACGTCCTACTCATTGCCGCAGTACAGTATGAATGAAGTGAAAATCTCGGTTGCTTGTAAAAAGGATACTTTCAAAGATCTCATATGAGAATACAATCCCGATGGGTATTTGTAGATTCGTGCTTATGTATATCGCTACTAACACAGAAAAAAATAAAGACAGTAGATAGGTAAGTACAAAACTCAAGGCTATTATAGCGTTAGTACGAAGAAACATTTATCATTTATTTGATAAACAGGTTGCCTTTTTGCGCACATTGGGTATCATTGCTTTCATAACTTATTCAATCAGTTTCAGATTTCAAATAAGATTATTGTAAGTGAGTGAAAAAATTCTATGGGTTTATTCAAATATACAAATTGACAGATTTTAAAATTGTAGTAAGTGCTATTGAATGAGACGGCACAATGTCTTTTTGAATAAAATATTTTTAAACTTAAAAAGAAATGTGTGCTTCTTGTCGATGTTTGCTGATAGCTAAGAAACCCAATACTCCTATTAAAACTTAATATTATATTATAAATCAGTGTTTAAATATACTATAGTTACAATTTTATATGAGAATATTTGGATATTCTTCTTCCGTATAATAATGGATAATTGATTTTTGTACTATATTATTTTACAAAGCGCATAACGTATACGCAGTGCTGACTAATTTATCACACGGCGTTGACACTAAATAGTAAAATATAAAAATTAAAAACTCATAAGCAAACTAGCAGAAATAGAGAGAGCAATTAATTTCAAGTCAAATTCGTATGCTTCTTCTTCTTGACTGCCACATTTCATAGTTCGAACTTTTGCCTTTGAAATTAATTATGTTGTTCGTATAGATATTATATATCAGTCAGAAAAGCGCCGGCTACCACTCACTTAATTTTATGTAATCAATCTTATTCAAATTGTGGTCGTCTTGAAAGTTCTTTTTTTCTCTATTTTTCAGTTACTGTTTTGAAAAATATTCATCAAAGTGAAAAATTAAATTAATTTCCACGAGGAAATGAAGTAAAAGAATGGATGCTTATGAAAGTTGACTGGCAAAAACCCACTACTATGACCACCAAAGTAAATCTGAAATGCACTTTATTATAAAAAGTTTGAAAACATGTAGAAAACCGTATTTGAAATTCAATTAAGCCGGTAATTGCATGAGAAAATATGCAGGAGTTTTTGGATTTTTCTTTGGTTTGGTTATACTTTGCTGTACTTTTAATGCTTTTTTAATATGCAGCAGAATCTTGTGCATAAAAATAAGGAAAAAAATAGAAAAATAATTAACTGCGTTGTGTGCCATGACTTTATATAAAAGGGTTCTGCAATTTTCTAAGGCATAAAAGGATATCGAATATCTATGTTATTCATTTTTCGTTATATATTAGCGGATTTGATGATTGGACAATTTCATTAATTTGAAAGTTTAAATAAAAAGTGAAAAAGATGATTAAAATATTATATGGAATCATTTACTAGAAATTTACACTAGCGGTCTTCGTATAGTGAGCGTATAACCAACAAAGATTTTCTTTCTAAAAATTTTATATAATTATGAATATTCTGTATATGAATTACCCTCAAATGGCTGGAAAACTTGGTAGAAATATATTTCTTCATTCATTCTTTCGGTCAAGAACAATGCTCAGCAGATGAATGTCAGAAATTAAGTTATATAAACAAATAAGGACGGGCTAATTTCGGGTGTAATATTTTATACTCTCGCAAGAATTAAAGCCGGAGAAATAACTTTATATTAAAAGGTTATTGGTCTTAATCTCACGCAGTTTTGTTATTATATTTTATATTGTTAGCGATAATTATATTTAAATCATCTTCTAATGAGATATATGTGATATATGAGTAAACTCATCCGAATAGGTTAGTTTAATATGACACAAAATTAAAAAATGGCCCATATATTATATACGGAGTATAGTTTTAAATCCTTATATCGGATATATGGGGACTCGGAGTAACATTGACCCGATTTTATCCACTTTAGATGTGAGGACACACTGTTAGTAGATAGAGGTGTTATTTTAATTTCCTTGAGATATCTCACATATTGGACGGTACATGCGGTATAAAGTCAATCGGAAGTTCGAAAACCTTTGATACTTGTATAGGTATATTGGGGCTCTCTCTGAATTACAATTATAATTTTTGACACAATAATCGACATTTTTGGTAAAAAGTCAACAATAGCCACTGGAGTACACATCTTCAGTACATGGGGGCTTGAACAGTTATGGTCTGACTTAAACAATTTTGGAAATGGCATACCCTAAAACACTATACCGATATACTATTCATTTATATACAGAAAATTGAATGAGTCAAATGGAATTTAAAGTTTTTCTTTATAAGAAGTAGGCGTGGTTGTGGTTCTATTTCGCAAAATTTTTACAACGTAATATAGAAATGTGAATATAATGTTAAGTACCGAATTTGGTTGAGATTGGTGGAGCTGGTCTTCAGATATGGCATTTAATCTGCAGATGGACACTGACACGCCCAATCTCCAATTTTGATACCGGTTTCTATTACTTTAGCTTTTTTAACTTAATGCCTCTGACACAGTTTATTGTTGAGTAATCGCACTTTTAATAGTATTCAACATAACCGTTATATGCGGAGTGGACAGGGTTATAATCTGATTTCTCCCGTTTTCACACTGCTGGAGGAGATACCAACAAGAATTGTCCTGAGCAGTTTTGATTGATTCTACTTAAGTGGCTTAAAACTATTAGCGGGTGGCACCACGCACATTTTTTAAAAACTTTTAAGACCACAGATGCTCCCCCTTAATGCTATTCGTTGTACCAAAAATTTTGATAATTACCAAGCAAAAAAAATTGTTCTGAGAAGTCTCATCATATAATTTCAGAAAAGGATGTAAAATTTAAAACTACTCAAGTAGGTCAATAACCTTAACAGTTGGTGTTAAATCTGTGGTTAAAGTGAATACCAAACAAACTTCACAGGCGACTGATAAATTACACGCACAGACTTAGTTCTCAGTACAACAAAGCTGACAGTTTTCGGCGAAGTAATATTCAATATGCACCACTTGTTCCAGACACCAGGACGAACCACCACTACAACAATAACAACAGCAACAAACCACACTCATGACTTTTATGAGCAACTAACACAGCAGGCAAAAGGTATAAAATCTCTTGCTTCTACAAAGATGACGGAGTGTAGAAAGCGTTAAGCAGCCACTTTGTTGTATTACAACGGAATATTAATGGGCATACCACAGCTTGAGGTAAACAAATTTGTTGGCTTCGCTAAACGATGTGTGCCAACAGAAGCTATTTGCTTCTGGGTGCAAAACGTCTTTTGTAATGACATTTAGAGCGAGGAAATAGAAGGAAAATGTGTGGGAAATAGCATAACACAATTTTGTTTTATGAGATACAGTATACAATGAAGCTTATGAAACCTTTTTAAACTTAAATAAATTCTAATTCTTTTACTAGAAATTTGTCATAATTTTAAAATATTTAAAATATTAAAGTTAGAAATACAGACGTATACAAAAACAAATATAATTTCAAAAATTTAAAGTTACTAATTTTGCCAATATTTTTTTGAGAAATTTAAGATTGATATTATTTAAAATTGTTACAAAAAATATATTTAGGTATATATATTATATTTAAATCAATAAAAATTACTTTTGTAATATAATCAATTGCTAACAAAATTGAAAATATATGGCATATCAACCAAAATTTTTTTAATAAACTCGTTTATTCATATTCACACGCTTTAAAAGCACAAAAAAAAAACGAACACGCATATAACTTCAGTTAGCCTGCACGAAACAAAATGCACCAAATTTCCTGCATCAAATAGGTGTTTAAGCCACCATGTAGACTGGCACATGTGCGCTCGAGTTGGCATGTTTGTTGGCCATATTTCATTTTTTTAAATTAAAAAACGTGGCCAATTTCTAACACACTAGAAGGAAAATAAACATATTGTGAGGTTCTCGTTGTAAACTATTAATTCGTTTGACATGCCGTATACGTAACCTTGTATATTATGCATGATAGTCATGCATGAGGCTTAAATAATCTAATGTATTTTAATTTATACGTTTAAACTGCCAAATGAATGCACGCCAATATGAAATTAGAAGCTTATAGCACATATTATTGCATAATTATATATACATCCAGTAGGTTATTAGTTAACACATTACGGGGAAAATAGCGTTATAAGGTGCAAAAATTAGGACTACTGAAAAATATGTTTTTTAAGAAATTTTTTAATTAAAAATCTAAAGTGAGTGGGATTTTATAAGCCATTAAAAAGTGTAGCTTTCTCTTAGCCCCGATTCAGAGATTTTTTCAAGCGCGGTCTTCTCAAAACGGCTTTTTTCGAATAGTTTTCATTCAATCCTTTGGAAAATTGAGAATAAATTTCTTCATAATATTTGTTTTATATGAACTTGAAATCGGAATATTGTCACTATATATTTCTGCTAGTTGCTGCCCTGTTCAGCATATAAAAATGATAAAAAATCATAATTTTTTGTTTTAGTCTCTGTATGAAATTACATTTTCTATACCCTGAACAGTTAAGTTTGCCACGATGTATGTAGCACACAAAAGGAAACGTCGGAAACCTTATAAAGTAACGTGTGATGAGCTAAGTCAATTTAGCCATTTCCGTCGGCCTGTCCGTCTCTATGTATATACGGGAGCGAGTCTCTCAGTTTTTGAGCTATTGGTCTGAAATTTTGCACACTTCCTTTTTTCCCCGAGAAGCTCATTTGTCAAAACCGGCGATATCGGACCTCTATAGAATATTGCTACCATAAAACCGACCGATTCAAATGAAGATAAATATATTTTTATACCTTTCTATATATAATATATATATTTATATATAACTGCCATACAAACTGAACCATCAAACTGAAGTTCTTGTATGGAATTTTTTTTTATTTGACGATATATCTTCACGAAATTTGGCTTAGTTTTTTGGCCAAGGTAAGACTACAATCTTCTTATATTTTGTTCAGATCGATAGTACTTTTATACCTTTAAAAATAACATACTAAAATAACCAATCGATATCTCTAATCGTTTATGAATTACAGCCATTTCAAAGGTAGCCGCTCAGTTCAATCCGGTTTATTTTTAAACGCATTTTGTTCCAACCAAATATTTTCGAACTTGCAGTGATAACTCGTGGACAAATGATCCGATTAAAGTTGGGGTAAAATTCAACTTTTATTTAAGTTTCCGCAATTTTGTACGGAGAATATCTTCCAGTTTAACAAGCATAAGGTTTAGGTTTCATTCACGGAGAAGGCCGGAATCACTTCAGCAGTGGAGGATCGTTTTGGCTTAGCGCCGTCGGAGATTTCGTATAACTCAAAAAAGATTTAATTTTTTTGTCAAAAATTTCACTGTGGTTTATGGAAATATGAATAAATATACCCTGAAAATTTCAAAACAAAAGATACAGTAGTTTTTGTTTTTAATTCCAAAAATTGACGTTTTTTTAGGCTGTCACACAAGTTTGCCTCTTAATGTTTTTTTCTTGTTTTGATACCATTTGGATTCATATAGATGAGAGGTGCATAATAAAAGTTAATTGCAACTTCATTTATAATGGAAAATCTTGAATCTGCGTGTAACCTATTTATTTGATATTTTTCAATGAAATTCAACGAATTTTTTTTGTATATTTCTAAATAAAATATAATAAATATATAAATAAATAAATTAATTAAATTATATGCGTATTTATTTTTTTTATATTTTAAAAAGATTTATGAAAACATTGAAAAAATCTAAACATAAGCCTATTGCTCTCCTTAAAATGCACAATCTTTTGCTAATCATGTCAAATTATAAATTAGTTTATTTAGGTGTTAGTATGAGATAAACAATATTTCTTCTGTATTGTATTAAAAGCAATCTGTATTAGCAAATAGTTTTTGTTGTTGTTGGTTTTTTCATTTAAAAAATAAAATATTTTTTATCTTTTTTTTTATAATCTTTTCTATTTTATCGTTTATATTAGTTCAGCTATGGTATTTTCCAAAATTATGATCATTTATCACCTCATCCTATCGCAAAGAAAAGCTAATCAAATCATTTTTAAATTTTTATGGAATTTATATAAATAATCAATACTCTAAACTTACTTCCATCAATACATCACTATAAACCCTGCTTATTAATTTTCCTTGTTTTCCCTCTTAATCAACGTCAATATACCATAGAAATATACTTGTATATCAAAGATACCTTTTCGCTAACTTAACAAACAAAATTTACAGAGGATTAAGGCGGTTAAACTTTAAACACCGTTACTGTAAAAGCATACCGTTACATAATTATGTTTGTAATCTAATAGTTGACGACATTCGCCAAGTGACAATAGCCACGCACGCAGTGCAAGATGAGCTAAATTAATTGTAACCTGAGACAACCGGTGAGGAAATCACAAATTATACGCCACCGCAGAAGTCTCATTGCGGCAAAGACCGTTGAACCAGCTGTATAGCCCATCTAGTTGCTTTGACGACCAAAGTTAAGAAACTATCAGGTACACGTACTGTGCGCGTATACAACGGTACTCACACCTGTGTGTCGTTCTTGCTGTCATTATGTTTGCCTACCATTTGCTGGTGTGATTTAAACTTTAACGATGCGCTGCTGTTATGTTCTTGATTGTTGGCATTTTGTCAGCGAACTTTGGAATTTTTCGGCGCTCAAAACTTTGGTGGCTCGTAACTTTAGCCTTTCAATTTGACGGCAGCTCATTTTTGGAATAGGTATGATATTTTTTGGGTTTAACGAGAATGCCTTTGCTGACATTTTCTTCAAATTTGCTGTTTGCTTTTTCCTTTGTAAATATTAGCTGTTTGCGAAAGTGGTGATATTCTCTAATTACTCGCAATTTTTACTATGAGACTTTGTGAAATTGAAGAGCAGCAAATTACTGGAATAATTTTGCACTTTACTTATAATTTTTTTAGTATTGTAGAATAGTAAAAATGTGAGCATACAAGATTTTGTGGAACCTTGCATTTATCCTCAAGGTTAATGACATTCAGTAGTTTGACTGTTTCATAATTTTATCTGGTATAAATGGAAGGATCCTTTAACATTTCATCGATAAAAATGTTTTTCTTTGTTTTTTTTTTCCATATGTCAATTACATAACATCTAAATTAAAATAACAGCGCTGGAAAACCGTCATGTTGGCATCAGAGTGACAGCAGAGGATCACAACATCTCTTATGGCTCGACTCAACACATTTCGGTTAAAGTTTTGGATATGAAGTGTGTCAATGCTAAACTCGAACCAAAAGACGACGCGGAGTAGAGATCGCAAAAGATATGCTTGACAAAGTAGCTGAAGACCCTACATTCATCAAACCCATCATTACTGTTGACACAACGTGGATTTATGAATATAACGTTAAACCTATCCAACAATCTAGCGCATGGCGCCCCAAAAAAGAGCCGAAATCGAAAAAACGAAATTTTGCTGAAGCTACTGAAGGCCATCTCAGCCGAGGCTTGTATAAAGAAAATTTGATTATTTAAAGGCGATAACAAAAATTTGTTTAAAATACGTGAACATTTTGTTTATTTTTTGTCAGTCCGTGTCAAACTTGATCAGATGGTACTTTTATTATTAGTTCCTCATCTTCCGCATAAGAAGTAATGTTCACATTGAGAACATTCTTTATGCAATTTAACCTTATTTCTTCATCCTATTGTAACTCGGTCTGGCTTTAAAAGCTTCTTTCATTCATCCAGCTGTAGGCATATTAAGCGGTCCTCCCCAAATATCTCAAGCTTCGCACAGTTCATTTTAACCTTACTTTTTTCGTACGAAATTGGTATTATTATGTACATAAATTCTCATATGAGCCTAAGTAAATGTTAGCATTCAAAAGTTGGCAGCCTAAGGTTATATTTGTTTTTTCATTAACACTGGTTTCTGTGGTGCTGAGTAATTAATTTTCTTGAAAATGGGATTAAATACACTTAAGTACGGGGATTGTCGAGAGAAGTTGGCCTTCTCATAAGCTTCTTTTATAAAAAATTAATTTTGTTTTTGTTGAAAATTGATATAAAGTTATATGAAAACTTTTGAGATACAGTGCTCAGTAAAGTGCGGTGCAACATGTTTTCTTTAAAAATTTACTGTCTATTCTTAAAACATGTATACATATAACCTTAAAATTTTAAAGCAATTTTTTTTTTAAATTTCCAAAAATCGCCTTTTTAGGCTGTCACAGTAGCGTTGCCGGTTAACAGTTAATTATGTAAACTTATTTGACTTTCAGCTTTGAAATCCAAAATTTTTTTTAAACAAAATCTTTTTTTTTAGTTTTAACAATTTTAATTTAGTATAGTTTTTACATGTGCAAATACCGCAATCAATTTTCAATAGCGCAAATTGACAATGTGTTTCATTGATCATTAGAATTCATTGCAAAAAGACCGAAGCCCAAAACTGTCAACACAATACAAAACACTCAACCTAAACTAAATAAAAGATTGCAAATATTTTCGAATGCACCAAAAAATTTATTTGTTGACATCGGCGTCTGGAGATTTCGTTTAAGAGCAGCTTTTTGGGTCACATAAAAGCGCAAATGAATTGAACTTAAATCCCACTTTTTTAATCATTTACTGGCGTCTTTAGCTTTCTTTTGATTTGTTTCTACCAAAAACCTTTTCAATTTTCTCCATTTGTGCTTCTTGCAGTTGCTTTCTCGCCCGCTTTACAAACTTTACCTACGCTTGTTCATTTCAGCAAAAGCTTAATTTTTAATTTTGTCGCCTTTGGCTGGCCAACTTTGTGGTTATCACTTCTTTTCTTTCATTCATTTTATGCAACTCACGACCACAAAATTAATGAGTCGAAATAAGTAAGATTGCCTATAAAAAGTATTGTTGAAAAATTGGTCAGAAGGTGGAAGACTTGTTGGCGACGCAAGGCATTTAAGCATACAAAGTAGGATTTTGTGTGAATTACAATGATGTTGTAGAAAAATTGGTTTTCAGCTGCTCTGAGTTAATATAAATTATTTGCAGTTTTAATGATGATAGGTCGATAAAAATATTTTTTTTCTTTTGATAGTCTTAATTTTGATAGTCAAAATATTTCTTTACCCTATTCTCAACAGCCATAAAAATATTCTATGCATTTTTAATGCTACTAAAATTTCGTTGTTCAAATATATATTTATTTATTCCGTACATCTAAATTTTTACAATAATCTTGCTGCGTTCATAACCACAGTTGCTGTATTTTCGCGTGCTAGCAGTCTAATATTATTTCTTATTTATTATTATCCTGCACACATATTTTATGGCACTGCGTATATACAACGCTTAGTTTATATTTCTACTCTCATTCGCTTTTTACTTATTTTTTCAGCGTTTTATTACAATGATCCTTTGTGTTTAAGTTTTATGATATTCGCTTAACTTACTTGTAATGTTGCGTATACGCCTGGTCGCCTTACGTTGACTATAACATCTAGCAAGGCATGTATAGTGAAAAGAACTAACAAAAGGTGCAGAAACAATGCAAAGTGTGTGTAAACAAGGGAAAGTAGCTTCACAAAAGGGCAGGTAATAAGAATTGCTAGTCGTAAAAGTAAAGCAGTGTGAAGCAGAGACATTTTCACCCAAGAAAAATTTCGACTTTAAGTGCAAAAATAATAAGGTAAATCATTGTTACGATCGGTGAGTATATCTAAAAAAAATTTAAAGAAGAGAATTCGCTTATTTCTATCATAGCTTTAAAACATACGATAATTTTGCTCAACTCATGCGCGTCTTTCATTCAAGGCAAAGAATTTTAATGCTAAGTAAAGCAAACGCTAATAACAAAGCTTAGCATATATATACAATAATTTAAAAAATATATTTGTTATTATTATACCTTGAATAGGGTAAGACTGATAAAGTTTATAAGATCAATTTGACCAGCTAAGTCGATTTAGCCATGTCAGTTTGTCTGCCCGTCTTTAGTCACACATTATTTTGAGATATCGTTCTGAAATTTTGCAGATAATCTTTTTTCTTCAAGATGCTGCTCATTTGTCGAAACCGCCAATATCGGACTACCCAAGCATATAGCTGCCATATAAACTTAACGATCGGATTTAAGTGCTTGTATTGAAAACTTTTTCATTTGACGAGATATCTTCAAGAAATTTGGCATGGATTACTATCCAAGACAACGCTACAATCTCCAGATATATTGATTAGATCGAATCACTAAAGCACTACGAGCCTAAAAAATTACTACTACTAAAATTCACACTGAAAGATCAAAATCAAGTATTGTAGGAAAAACTTTTTTATTTGACTAACGGTACACTATAGCATATAGCGGTCATACGATTAAAAATTAAAATAAATATCTTCATCAAAAATTCTTGCTAGCAAAACGTTTTCCTTTGCGTACAAAACGTTGGCCGGTTACGTTTTCAGAATTAGCTATGCATACAGTTGATATAAGAAATTAACTTGTGAAGGGTATTTTAGCTTCAGTGTAGCCGAAGTTTATTTTTTTTTTATTTGTGTCTTTTGTTTTAATACATCGCTTATCAGGTCAAAGTCAAGCTAAATTTAGCAGAAATATAAGATAAAAATTTTAACAGAAAGACTCTTGTTCCAAGCTCTTTTTTTATTGGCTTTTCACATTTCTCAAAAAATGTTTAAAGTCAGTCTTTGAATTTTCTTATGGCAACCTATAATATATTAACTTTTTAACTTCAAAAAAATAAAAAATTCCTTTATAAAACTCAAGCACCACTTTAAGCTATGGCACTCTGACTGGAGGCAATAAAAATTGTATTAAATACCTTTCACACGTCACTTAAGTATGTTATTAAGTATTATATATGTATGTATGTGTGTGTGTGCAGCACCTCCCATCCTTTTATCGCGGTGCAAACGCTATTAGATAAATTTGGAGCACGTCAAATTAGATTTATTGCCAAGTGAACGCGCATATACACATATTAACGCAGAAATGCACATGAGCACACCCACACATGTGTATGTAAGTGTGTGTGTTGCCTAGTAACTCAAGCAGCATGCAGTCACACCCCGACGCTCAAGTTGTCGCCAATTGTTGAGCTAATATGAACCGGGTTAGCTCAGTCATCTGGCTTTGAAGCTCTTTTGAGCGTAACCTAAGCGTGAAAGAATGTATGTATGTGTGTGTGAGTGTGTGTGTGTGCGTGTGTATGTAGGCTTCTGTTGATTTCTTCCACATTTGTTGTTTATCAGTTTATTGCCAGCAGGTCTTTCTGTCTTTGTGTTCTTCTATCCCACCGCTATCCCTCCCTCCTTCACCATATCTTCTATAACGGTAGTAAATATTTTCTATACTTTTATTATTATTCTCTTTTTGTCTTTAGCTATCTTATTGTTCTTTTTATTTTTGTTATTGTTTTAGAAGCTTCTGTTGCTTTGGCTACTAAAAGATAATAATATGCAAATCTGTATATTACTTCAAGGACGCGTTGCCAGCAACAAAGCCAACTTTCGCAAAGTTTGATTTCCATTTTATATATTGTATAAATCATTATTTGAATAGAACGAGTTTTTGTTTTGTTTTTTTGAAATTTTTTCTTTCTTTTCGCCATGCAATATCTGCGTATACACACACATCTTGTTTGTATCTCTTAAATTTGCTAAGTGCTTGTTTTCCTATTGTTTATGCTGTTGCGTTGTTGTTGTTGTTCTTTTAGCACACAACCGGCTGCTTTGGTTGCCCTCTGGGTATTGGTCGGATGATGAATGATGCGGTTCCGGTTGCGATAGATTTGCTCCCAGCTGCGGGAAAACAACAGTCATAATGGAACAAAAGATTTGCCAACAACATCGTTAGTGCAAATACATATATCGTATATATTCTGAGATGCATACTTCTATATGTATGTACAAGTAGATATGTATTATTCCTCTAAAGTATTTATCTACTATTTTCTTATCTTTTTATTTCCTCGTGTCTTTGAAAGAAAATCAATAATACAGGTTGGTTGTGAAGTGTCTGCTTTCACCAAGAAATAGCACCACAAGCTGCAAATTTTTTTTTTCAAGTTGGTACATCTGTCGTGAGAACACATGCAAAGTTACAAGTCATTCTGTCAATTAATTCCTTGTTTAGAAGTCATTTGAAGTTGTCGTTTTTTAATATGAAAAAAATTAAATATCGCGCAGTGATTAAATTCTTTGTTTTGAAACGTTTAAAAGCAAAGGAAGTTTATGAAAAATTGTTAGAAGTGTATAACTAGTCCTCACCTTCAAAACGCACCGTTGAATTTTGGGCTGGTGAGTTTAAACGTGGTCGTACTAGGCTTGAAGATGAACCACGCGAAGGACGACCAAAAACAGCGACCACAACAGAAATCATTACGCAAGTTCATAATATTGTTAGTGAAGATCTCAGTTTGACTAAGCGTGAAATTGCTAATGCCATAGGCATCTCAGATGAACGAGTACTTCATAATTTACATGGAGAATTACATATGAAAAAGCTGTTTGTAAAGTTAGTTGGAATAAGTGTATTAAAGTTAAGGGAGATTATATTGAATAAAGAAATATTATATATATATATATGTATATTTTATAGGGTCTCCAATCTTTGCTTTTGGGTGTTACAAACTTCTTGGCAAACTTAATATACCCTATTCAGAGTATAAAAATATATATAATCTAATTGCTTAGATAATTTTTGAAGGAATAAGATTTTTGATAATACCATAATTTGGATTTTTTAAACCACTCTGAAGTGTAAATTTTTTCACAAAAAAAACACTATTTTTGTATTAAAAATCTATTTAATTATTACATCTATTGTAATATTTTTTTTTTCTTTGCACTTTTTTTCGATATTTTTTTTTTTTGTTTTGTTCCTCAACGCCAGACACCTTTTAGCGGAAGTCTGCCTGGAGATCGGCTACGGTATCAAAGAAATCCAAAATTGTTTCTAAATTAATCGCAGATTGTTAAAGTACATTAATTTCTGTAAATGTATATTATTTCAATTATTTATTAAATAAAATGCCTTAATTGCTCTTTAAAAAAAAATCCACAAAAAATGCGTTTTTTCTGACTTGCAAGTGGGTATAACCCTTAAGAAACGGCTATAGAAAAGATGCATAAGTTGCGGAAGTCATAAACAATTGAGAAGAATACTTTCAAACCACCTCATCAGCATTCTCAAATCCCTACTTTTGCATTAATAAAGTCTATTTTCTTCCAAGAAACTCGCTTCACTATGAAACTTAGTTTTATTCAAAGCAAACAAAAACCAAAGACCAAACTCAATTTTGTTGTTGTGAGGGCATAAACAAATTTTTCAAATATTTTTTAGGAATACTGTTTAGTCTCACAGATCTTGCTACGTTCCGATTATGTAGACCGAATTGTCGTGAGAATGGCATGAGTAGTTACCAGATAAGAAACCAGTAGTTACCAGATAAAAATATGGTTACAATTTATTTTTCAGCTAAAAAGCTTTAATTTAACAAAACATCAACTAATTAAATGGAATATACAATTTCATAATCCAGCTTAACCTAAATTCAATCCAATCTCATTGAATCTAACCTAACCTTAAAATAAAACAATATACTTACATGTAATTCATGAATTTTGCTACATAAATGTCTTTAAAAACTGCCATCCTACCTTAAAAGCTTTAATATTAAATATTTTAAATACTCTTTCATTAAAACTCAGATCGCTTGCAGTCAAAACAAAGGCAAAAATCCACCACGTGTGTTTTCGTTTTCAGACGCATATGTTGGTAGAAGTCATAATTGTTTTCTCCCCTTTTTGTGGGTGTTTCCTGAAACTGACAAGCAGCCTTCGCCTACAATTTATTGTTTGCCTTTCATTATCCATGCTCAAGTGTAGCATAGCTCTAGGCGCAGCTCTTTACTTACTGCTACGTCCATCAAACTAGCTGCCGCTATAGCAAAAATAAAAATATTGCAACACTAATGTATTGCACACACATTGTCCATTAACGTAAATAATTTAGAGCCTTTCTGTCTCGCCAACTGTTTTAGAACCTTAGCCATTTGCCTTGGGCTAATAGAGCATAATTTTCGCCGGCAACACCAAAGAAAGGGTTGGATCATGTGTTATGTGCGAATTTATTATACCAAAATATGTATATAGGTATGTGCACAGTAATACCGTAGGCAGTTGGGTCCATCAATTTGTCGACCTTTTTCGGCAATTTTATGAGACAACTTAAAAAGTTTTCATTTTATTGCTTAAGAATCCTTTTAATTTTTGCACTTACCACTTAGTGCATTTATTTGGTTTCCTCTTTCAATATTTATGCGACCCAAAGGTATCCTTTTCCGATAACTCTACTTTCAAATACTTGTTGTTGCAATAAAGTAAAGGATTATCGCCATTTTAATGCTTTTCATTATGCTATACTTTCGCTTGCCTTTAAACTTTGCACCAAGATTAAATGTAAACTCGTATGGCGGTGGTTACGTCTCATACATACATACATACAAGTACATATCGAAATGAAATCCAATGCCAGACCTGCGCTCAAAGGACGCGAAATGCAACTAAAGGGAATCGCACGAAAGTTGTTTTGATAACAGCTCTTACTTTTCGTATTTTGGGACAGCTGTGTGTGGGTGTTGTAATGGTTGCTTCGTAAACGCCACGAGCCGAATTTCCTTTATACTCAACAATTGAGCAATTTCATTCCGCTCATACAATATTTCTACTCACTGAGTGTTTTTTACAGTTAGTAAAGGTCCTAGACTCACACTCTTCTCAAGATTGACCCTTCTTCTCAACTACTTACTCATTTGTTTTTATTTTTGTACCTTTGTGTGACCACCAAACACTTTTTGCTGAAATTTGCATCTGCTCTTTATTTCTTTATCTTTTTTGAGCCACTGTCAGGAGAGCGTGTTGTGGTTATCTTAAGAAAACACGTGCGCTTGACTTCACACCATATTTCTACATGAATTTGTATTTCACAGAGGAAATTTAAAAACTATACAATGATACCCTGCACACTAGCATTTCTCATAGCATAAAAGGGTATAAAAAGGTATTTATCTTGATTTTTATCGATCAGTTGGTATGGCAGCTATATGCTATAGTCGTCCGATATCGGCGGTTCCGACAAATGAGTAGCTCCATGGAGAGAAAAGGACTTGTGTAAAATTTCCGATCGATATTTCCAAAACTAAAGGGCTAGTTCACGTACATGAAGACCGTCAGACGGACATTCCTGCTGGGTGTTAAAAACTTCATGGCAAATTTAATATATGTATTATGTTCAGGATATAAAAAGCCATAAACCGGAAGAAAAAAATTCAATTTTGTCAAATTTTTGATAAAATTTGTCTGGTAGACTTAGACGATAAAGGAATAAACTTATTGAACCTCAACCATCATAAGAAAAACGAATTGTTTATTTTCGTAGTTACTGTAGGAAAATCCTTCCCCTTCTTTCGTCCATGACATCACAAATTTATATAGTTTTCTGTTAAACGCACAGCAATAAAAGTAACGGGACTGAACTGTTGCAATTATATTTCTCAAAAAACGGAAATCGTTTAAGGATAGTTACACTCGCGAAAATATCCATCAGCTCTCAAAGAGAGAGATATCGCCAATATTAGAAAAGAAGAAGAATTTGAGAATTAAATAGTTAGGCCAGTCTTGACAAAAATTCAATATATTTTGCATATAATACAATATAAACATTCAATTGGTGGATCGAACCCAGAAGCAGCCATTTTTTATCAAAATATCATTAAATTTTTTTCCCCTTTTTAATATACTGAAATATATATTTATTGTATGCTTAAAAAGAAAAATTCGATTTCGTTTTCCATACTTCCACAATAAGTTATGAATGTAAGATCTTTTTTAGCAGACCACTACCACTTAGAAAAAATCTGTTAGAATTCTATAAGTTCCATTGCATTTAGAACAGTTTAGGCCAGTTTCTTGTTGTACCAACACTGGTATAAACACAGCTGCTCGTTTGTTTTGTTTTTAGTTGCAGAGTTGCAACAATTAGCATAACTATTTTATATTTTATTGTGTCAATGAACTGCCATTTCGATGATGTGTTCTTTTATTATTGAATGCGTACACTTTTTATAACAAAAAGTTTCTAGTAAATTTATTCCTTAAAACGTCAAACATTTTATTTGACATAATCGAATTTCCACAGCTGGCAGCTCTCAACTCACTTGGCAGTCACCGAACCAATGGATTTTGCAAAGAAAAATAAATTCCTATAGTGAAGCATTTCTGAATTTTATTCTTCGCTAGAATACTTATATATTCATTATTTAATCATTTATTTATCATTGGTGATTAATTGTAACAGTATTTAACAGAGCAATGATGATGTAAAAGGCAAAGACATTTTTTACGCAGTGCTGTGAAAAATTTTCAATTAGAAGCACACGACGAAGAAAGGAGTACAAGGCAAAAGTAGAAGGCAGCAGGCTGGTTAATGAGCAAATTGAATCATAAATTGCAAAAGCTAGCAAAATCAATTAAAGTGAGTTGTGTTTTTAAACAATACATAAACAAATTGTTTGTTAATAAAAGTAAATTGAGCCACAAAGTAAAATTCGCATTGCCAACGAGTAGTCTACGATGAGATTAATAGCAATTTGACCCCGACAGTAAGTGTAGAAATACTAGAAGAGGAAGTGGCGGAGTGGTGATTCATATGACAGTGCAAAGCTGCAAAGGCGAACTTGTTTGAACCAGCTCCTTGTATAAAACTAGTAATAAGGAAGGCGTTAACAAATATATATTGTTCAATGTAATCGAAGGATTTCTTTAAGTGGGTAGAACAGGTTGTTGTGCTGAAAAATTGCATGTGAATGCATTTTGTGTGAACTATTGTGAACGGCATAGCCATATCTGATTGGATTGTGGTTGCTGTGTGTTCGTTAGTGACCAAAACAAAGGCGATGAAAACGTCAAATGAAAACAAAGTGCAAATGTTATAGATATAGAATCGTTATATTGTTACTTAGTCCCATATCAGTTTTGTTATTCTTATTAATTTTTTTTCTACAGCGCAATGGAAGAGAAACGGATTGCTGACTATTTCGTAGTCGCTGGCATGCCAGAACAACCACAATTGCTGCAAGAGAATATATTTAGCGAATCTGGTCATTTACGTGCGGCCAATACAATCGAACCTATAACAGATATTGGTGTATATTTTCCGTTACTCGATGAAGAAGTACCCGACGGTTATGAGGTGTTGGAAACAACACCCTCTGGACTGCCTGCGAATCTCAATCATGGCTCTATGCGTTCAACTGAGTGTTATATTTACTATAAACGTGGTAAAGATCGACCGCCTCTGGTGGATATAGGTAAATATAACATTTTTCAACTAATTTACCTCTTTCTAATATTACAAAAATATTAATAGGTGTGCTGTACGAGGGACATGAACGCATAATGCCTGACGCCGAAATCGTCGCTGAAACACCGGGTGGACGCATAGCCAATGTGAATAATTCTTCATCAAAAATTTATCTCACCTATCGACGTGCACGACCCGACATGCCATGCAACGAGCTAGTCGTCACAGATTTATGTGTGATCGTGCATAGTAAAGGTGAACGGCCACCGCATGCATTCTGTCTCATATATAAAACACTCAATAGAGGTTATATGGGCAGTGATGTGTATTTATGTTACAAAAAATCGATGTACCGTCCGAAATTAATCAGTTACCAGCCAGAAATTTTACTACGTTATCCGACTGTCGATCATAATGACTTTCCATTAAATCTCTGCCCAAGTGTGCCGTTATTTTGTCTGCCAATGGGTGCATCGCTAGAGGCTTGGCCGCATGTACAGGAAGGAGAAAAGCGTAAACCCACAAGTGCTGTGTTTAGTACCTTTGTGCTGACAGTTAATGATGGCACATATAAGGTGTATGGTTCTGCATTGACATTTTATGAGGATTTCGAGTAAGTGCCAATACTGTGTGCTAACTTTGACAATAAGAAATATATAAAATTATTATTTTTAGGGAATCCGCATTAAATGAGAAACAGCGTGAACTATTGGGCTGGGATGAAGTGTTTGCGAGGCAGCATTCATTGCATATAATCAAATCTATTTGCCTTTTATCACACTATCCATTTGGTGACACTTTTGACAGATGGCTGCGTTACTTACATGTAAGTAAATATAAATTAGGGTTTTAGGATAATAATTTATATATGAATAAAATTTTAATATTTTAATTAAATTTTAATAATTTAATTTAAAATTTATAGCGCTTGGCGGTGCACGGTGTAGATTTACCAATATCAATTGAACGTTACGTAACGCAATTGTTGGATGAAGTACAATTCCCAGCGCCCAGCATACATTTGCAAGTAAGTGTGTATGAATATTTACTCTAACATTAAACCACATTTTTTATATAACAACAGCTTTCCAGCGAGCCGAAAGATCGCATATTGCTCACGCAACCGGAAGACTCGCCCTTGCCACGCAGCGGTGCTGGCTTTCACATGTTGCTACAGAATTTGGGTACTGACAATTGCTTGCATGTTATGCTGTTGGCGTTGACGGAGCAAAAAATCTTAATACACTCTTTGCGGTATGCTTCTAAAGTATTATTTTTTTTTTAAATATATTAAAATTATATATTTATTTTAGACCCGCCACATTAACTGCCGTTGGTGAGGCCATTGTTTCGCTGCTATTTCCCTTCAAATGGCAGTGTCCGTACATACCATTGTGCCCACTTGGCTTGGCGGAGGTCTTACATGCACCATTACCTTATTTGATCGGTGTCGATTCACGTTTTTTCGATTTATATGAGCCGCCACAAGATGTGACTTGTATCGATTTGGATACAAACACGATCAGCGTAAGTTGAACTATATGTGTGCCACGTACATAGATATATTCATTTCTTATCTACCCCATATATTTGTTTTGGCTTACAGTTGTGTGAATCACAAAAGCATTTGACGATAAAATTATTGCCTAAACGTGCTGCGCGTATTTTGCGACAAACACTCAACGAATTGGAAGTTCTAAAAGCCACACACATCGAATCAACAAATAGCCTTGATAGGGATCTAAGAAAACGAAAGCGTGAGGTATCTTATCTGTCGCATTTAAAATAAATACTGCCAAGCTTTTTTTTTTTTGATATATATATATTTGTAACTGATAACATTAAATGCAACCATTTTAGAAAAGGAATAGTCGATATTAATATTAATTATTT
Source organism: Bactrocera oleae (assembly GCF_042242935.1). Classification (NCBI taxonomy): domain Eukaryota; kingdom Metazoa; phylum Arthropoda; class Insecta; order Diptera; family Tephritidae; genus Bactrocera; species Bactrocera oleae. The sequence goes on from NC_091539.1 coordinate 58,940,152, forward strand.
TGTCGCCCTTTTTATATCCAGCATGATCTCGAACAACGAATACAGGAGGCCTTTCTACTCTTTATGGCATCGATTTTGCGCGGCTATCGTGACTACTTAACGCCCATATCGAAGGCGCCCTCTGTCGGCGCCACTGATCCAAGTGCCTTATTTCAGTTGAAGGCGTTCTTGCGATCGCGCGATAAGGCGCATCAGAAATTCTTTGAACTACTCATGAAAACACAAATGTTTATACGTTTCATTGAGGAACGTTCTTTCGTCTCCGATGGCGATCATGGTCTTACATTTTTCGACGAATGTGCCGAAAAAGTGGGCGCATACGATGACACACCATCCGATTTGCGCTTGGTTGACTGGGAGTCGGGGCAGAATAGCGAGCGCACGAAGTACATATTCCCACCCGATAGCGTGGGACCCAAACAAGGTTAGAGCTACTAATTTATGCGCAAAAATACGTTTCTAAAATTAATTTCGCTTACAAACAGATACTTCCGGTGCGGTTTACAACTATGCCAACTTCACACTGAACCCCAGCCTTTTGAAATCATCGAAAAAGACTGCGCTAAATCACTTTCTACAACAGCAGCTGAATGGCTCGCTGGCGCCCGGTTCACCAATAGCGCGCCGCACAAAGCACGAGATTAAACTCTCGCAAAAAATGGCGCGTCGCTGTCAGATGCACCCGGAGGCATGGTCGAAATATTTGCTAGCCACATGCTACTCGATTTACTTTCTCATACTGCCGTCCATGGTGAATGAGACGCGTCAGGCGAATAAGGAGCATGATACATTGCGCGCCGCCTACGATATGTTAGTGCGCGCATCCAAACTGAAAATCACCTGTGATGAGTTCTGCTACCGCATCATGATGCAATTGTGCGGCATACACAATCTACCCGTACTAGCTGTGCGCCTGCACTATTTAATGAAGCGCTCGGGCGTGCAACCGAACGCGCTTACCTACGGCTTCTACAATCGCTGCGTGCTCGAATCGGATTGGCCCAGCGACAGCACGACGCTCAGCCAGTTGCGTTGGAATCGTATTAAAAACGTAGTGCTTGGCGCAGCGCATTTTCGACGCGCCGGCAAGCGGCACGCCGCCAAGAAACCACTATCAGCGTCATGCGAAAATAATCTAAGCACGCTAGAAACGGTGGATGGCACCTCGCGTACCAGCTTAGATTCATCGACATCGTCGCATATGGAGCGCGGCGCTGGCGACGCGCATGCATACAGCGCGACACTGCTCGACTTCTCGGCATTCGACAAGCTACGCGGCAAACTGGGCAGTATTGTGCGCCAATCAGCCATGGCAATGGGCGCGCAAGACCCAGCAGGCGATGTGATCAGCTCAACTGCCGGTCTGTTGATATCGGGTGAGAGTAAAGCGAGTGGTGAAAAATTGGCCAGCGATAAGAGCGCGGCGGCGACGAGCACATCCGCGCCACACACACCGAGCAGTCCACACAGTCCCGGCTGTGATTTGGGCGTTGTGGGCGCTGGCGGCAAGCTGCAATTGACTAAAACCGAGAGTTTCGGTGGCGATGCGCAGCTACTCGACAAATTGCAGCGCAAGCAATCGCTGCCGAGCGAAGCAAGCGGGCCGCGCTATAAGATAATGAATATAGGTGATGGCGAAGACTATGTAGCGGACGATACAACGGCACTGAAAGATAATGAAATAGAGCATGAAATCGCGAGTTCGCAAGAGGAGCTCGACTTTGTGGCGCGCAGCGCAGACATGAGTGCAGAGCACGAGCAAATCGACAACTTGCAGAGTCCAACGAAGTAAGCGCGCGTAAACTGATATATTATCAAACAATATTTTTATTTAATTACTTTTCGTTCTACAGAATATCGCCGCGTACGCCGGTCACGCAAAACGATCCGCTCGGCGCCTTGAATGAAGAACTGCAAGATCAGACCACGCCCACAAACACCAAAGAGCCAGCTGGTGAACAAGCCAACGCTGGCGCAAATAACAGCTCTATGTATACCGATAAGCCGATCTTATTCAAGGGTCAACGCAGCGCGACCTTTGACGAATCGACGCATTTGAGCAAAAGCATGCAGCGTTCGGAGACAATGCCCGGCTCAAGTGTCGCATCGAGCTTAGCCAATTTCGGTTCATCCATTAAATTCAATATCGGGTAACTATTATTTGCACAACACAAACATACCTACAATACATACAAACTTGAGTAGCTTGATTTCCAAGTAGCCAAGCGCTAATTAGCTGAGCCTTAGCAATTTAGCAATATGCTAGTATATCAATGAAATATTATGGAAAATTTGTTTGCCGTGCCAAAACTGTTGACACAATGAAAATACATACAGAGAAATCAGTATAAATTCATTTAATTTTTTTTTTTGTTTTTTGAGTACAAAAAAAAATCGTCGCTATCGCAAACTTAATGCATGCAACTATAATTTTTTTTTTTTTTTGAAATTGTTATTAATTTTTTTTTTTTGTTTTTTTAAATTGTTATTAATTTTTTTTTTTTTTTTTTGAAATTGTTATTAATTTTTTTTTTATCTTTTCAAAAAAAAATTGGTTTTAAAATTTTTTTTGCAAGTTTTTCTTTTGTAAGCTGTTAGCGCGCGCTCTCTGATTTGATTACCTCTATGTTTTAAAAGTATACTTTTTTTGCTATATTGTTTTTTCTTTATTATTTAATTGTCACTTCCCCCAATTTTTTAATGAAACAAATTTGTACCATGTTTTCGTAGACGTTATTCACCTGCACGATTCTCATTTAAGAAAGACAGTTTCAAGCCCAACATTATTATAGAAAATATTTCGAATATAAGGTAAGTGCCACCGTCTCAAAGTCACAGTTATGTGTGTACATACATACATATGTACATATATACTGTGCGGTGTGTGGGCGTCCAGTTGTTTCTGTTCCAATATTATCTTATGTTTTGTTCTTTTGTTTCGTTCGGTTACGGCGCCACACACTACCCTACTTTAGCTGCTTTGTTATGAAAAATTCCACTCTTTTTATAATTTTCTACACAAACATACATACATACATACAAATGTATTTTCGGTGATGGTTTTTTCTCTAAGTTTGGCTTCTTTTCGACCCAATACAAAAGTGCAAAAGTTCTATTTTGATTTCAAATTAGACGCCATAGTTTTAGTTGTGTTTGTTGTTTAACTAATTATTTGTGAAAAAAGGTGATGGTTACTTTTAAATTATGAAATATTTTTGTTTGTTTATTCATAAAAATACGCTTCTTTTGATTGTGGCAGCTTTAAGATAAGCGACAAGTCGACATTTTTGATACAAAAAGATTTGTTTTAAAACTTTTTCAATATTCTTGATTTTTTTTTTCAAAATGTTTATTTTTTAAATTTTTTCTTTTAATTTTTTTTTTCAATTTTTACATTTTTTAACCTTTTTTTTATTTCAAAATTTTTTTTCTTCTTTGTTAATTTTTATATTTTCAAAATTCTTATTTTTTTACAAATTTGATTTCCTTCATATTTTTTTTTATATTTTTTTTTTTTTTTTTTAATATTTACTTTTTTAAAATATTTATTATATCAAAATTTTTTTTTTTAAGATTTTTGTTTTTCTTATTAAGTTTTAAACTTTTATTTCTTTTCCAAATGTTTATTATTTTTCAAAGTTTCAAAATTTTTATATTTTCAAAGTTTCAAAATTTTTATATGTTCAAACTATTAATTTTTTTTACTTCCAAAATTTTTAATTTTTTTTTTTTCAAAATATTTCAAAACTTTTTACTTACTTATTATTTCAAAACCTTTTCATACCCAATATTATTTTTTAAATGTTTATATATTGTATTTTCAGAATGTTTTTTTTTCAATTTTTTCTTTTAATTTTTTTTCAAAATATCTATTTTTTTATTTATTTTTAAAATTCTTATTTTGTTTCCAAATTTTAATACCTTAAATTTTTTTTTTTAATTTGTTTTTATATTTTTTTTTCAAATTTTTTTTATTTAATGTTTGATATTTCAAATTTTTTTTAGTTGTTTTTTCAAATATTTTTTTAATTTTTATTTTTTCAAAATATTTATTATTTAAAAACTTTTTCCTACAATATTATTTATTCATAAATTTTGTTTATCTTATGAAATTCAAAATTTTTATATATTTTCAAAATATATATTAGTTTTCAAAATTTAAAATTTTTTATATCTTCAAAATTTTTTATATTTTTTTACTTTCAAAATTTTTAATGTTTATTAATATTTTTTTTATTCGAAATTTTTATTTTTAAAATATTTTTTTTTTCCCCAAATTCTTATTTTTTTGAAAATACTTTCTAAATTTTTCTATTTTTATTATATTTATATTTTATCAAAACGTTCATATCTTCAAACTTTTAATCTGTTTAGTTATTTTTCATAATTTAAATTTTTTCAAAGTGTTTTTTTTATGTATATGCCTCTTACGAACAAACCTTTTGTAAATTGTTACTTAACGAAAAAAATAAAAAAAAATTGTCTAATATCACATTTAAATACATTTTGTATACATATAATACTATTGCACTAAAAATACGAAACAAAATTTCAAAAAACATATTTTAAAAGTTCCCCACAAGCTTTATAAATTATTTTTATTTATAGTTTTTGAGTTATTTGATTTAATTATTATATATTTTCTAATTACATTTAGTTGATTGCTTTTTTAACCAACAAATGACCTTTGACCCAATACACACAATGCCTTGCACTAATTTACTAAAACAAATTCACACCTTTTAACAAAATTTGCTTAGAAATTTACATTTCTGCTTTAAAGTAGTTTTTTTACGCATGTAAGCGAATATATTTAATATTTTACCGCTTGCTAAATTCTTTCAGTCCAAGTTTAACCAGTAAAAAATCGAATGAGATCATTCAAGGTAGTCTGAGTAGCATAAAGTACGCAGCCAATTCGTTAACACGAAAATTCGATGAGATTAAAGGGGCGTTCTCGACCCAAACAACGCCGGTGAAAACGCCAGGCAGCATTGGACACACCGAGGGCGCGACCGATGAGGACATGATCGCACATGAGGATGGTACATTGAAGATGCGACGCGTCTCCAGTGACTTGGACCCATGGGGTAGGCTGAGTGAGTCGCGCAAGTCGAGCTACAATAATTTGGTGCCGTTGGGTGAAAACTCTTCAGCGTTGAATTTGAGCGCATTTCCAGTGCTGCCAGAAAATTTATATACACCTGTGGCGGATGTAAGTTGAGAATTTAAAATTTATTATACTAATACATTTTTTATTATTTGTTTTTTCTTTGATTACATTTATTTATAATTTTTTTTTTTGATTTAAAGTTTTTTTTTTTAATTTTAGTTTTGCTTTGAAGTTTTGTTTATTTTCATTTTTTATTATTTGTTTTTTCTTTGATTACATTTATTTATAATTTTTTTAACTTATTTTTGATTTAAAGTTTTTTTAAAATTTTTTTTTTTGATTTAAAGTTTTTTTTTTTTAATTTTAGTTTTGATTTGAAGTTTTTTTTTAATTTTTTTTTTAATTTTTTTTTATTTACAAGTTTTGTTTATTTTTTTTTATTTAAATAAAACTTGTAAATTTTTATTTTAAAAAAATTTGTTAATATTTTTTTAATTTTTTTTTGTTTTTTTTTTATTTTATTTTTTAAAGTTAATTATGTTTTACATTTCGTTTTGTGTTTATTTAATTTATCTTAATCAAAATTTAAAATTCTTCCTCCATCTATAATATTGCTCAAATCTCAGGTAGTGGAGCGTCCCGAGTGTGATGTACTCATTCAAATCACTTCGTGTTCGCAATGCCACAACTGTTCGGTATTACTCTACGATGAGGAGATTATGTCCGGTTGGTCAGCCGAGGATTCCAACTTGAATACAACCTGCCATGCATGTAATAAATTAACCGTGCCATTCCTGAGCGTGCAAATTGTGGTTGACGACTCCTTGAAGGCGCTTAAACAATCAGACAGCTTAACAATTCCATATCTTAATCCGCTAGTGTTGCGTAAAGAGCTCGAAAATATACTTACACAGGAGGGTGATATTGCGCTGGTGAAGCCAAGCTTCGTGGAAGAGCATCCAATCATATATTGGAATCTATTGTGGATCATGGAACGTATCGAGAGTAAAACGCACTTGCCGGAGCTTTGTCTGCCCGTAGCGGTGAGTGTTTTATAATTGTTGCTGTTTATTGTTTTCACAAATTTACTTTTTCTTTCTTCATATTCAGTCTGATGAAGAGTGCGATCCGCTCAGCAAAGTGAAGACTGTCAGCATTCAATGCCTGTGGGACAATTTAAGACTACACAGCGAAGCCGGTCCGCCCATGTATATACTGCATAAACAAAATCAGCCAGCCAGTCCGCTACTGAAAGCGCTACTCACCGATCAGGCGCATTTGAATAAGAAGTAACTCGCTCTTTATTCATTTTTATACTCACATTTATTTATTGATATTGATTTTTTCTTTTCACTTTAGTGTCATTCAACAAATAATTTCAGCCATACGCTGCAATGATCTTTTAACGCCCGTCAAGCGCTTGGCTAACGAACGCCACAAGTTGCAGAATAACGGTGTCAATCGTACACACTCCATCTATCGTGATATACTCTTTTTGGCGCTCACCGCCATCGGGCGCTCCAATGTCGACTTGGCCACATTCCATCGCGAATACGCTTCGATCTTCGACAAGTTAACCGAAAAGGAATGTAAAATGTTCTACCGCAATCAAGATCTGCCACCATCGGCGGCAACTATCTTTTGTCGCGCCTACTTTAAACCGTTATTGCTTCCTTGACGTGAAATCAATTATATACAGCACGATTTCCACAACAACAACAACAACGCGAAGACAGCAAATACAAATGCACACGAAGATGACATGACGGAAGCGCTAAGTGTTGTTGCAGTGGATTACTAAAACGGTAAACTTTACAACCTGCATACCGAGAGCAAGCGCGCAAGTGCTGTTGTGTAATATGAAAATGTAAATTGAATTATGATATGATAATAACGTGGAAAGCAAGTAAGATATACGATGATGCTGTGGTTTTGAACGGAAATGGCAATGTTGAGACGGTACTTATTAACATTTCAGGCTTGTGTTTAATAAATGTGTGAGTTTTTGGGGACGTATGTGTGTGTGTATGAATGCCGAGAAATCACGATTACACTTCGAAAGTTTAAAAAATAGTTTATTGAATGAAATTATGCCACATAAATACATATTTATAACGGAGCTTTTCTGTCCACCTTATGGCCTTGAAATTAGTTATGTTTAACGTTTTATTTTATGCAGCGCTGGCTTTTTTTATGTTACACATAAAGCTGAATGTTAGAAAAGACAATATTGATATAGAAATTGTATAAAATGAATTAAGAAAACTTTTTTTCATTTCACTAAAAATCAAAACAATATAAAATATTGTTTTTTTAAGATTTCTGTTTATTAACAAAGGTTTATTATCATTAACTAATTTTATTTTATTCACAAAAAATTGTTAAGAATACTTTTATTAAAAAAATGTATTGTTAACAGTTCATTTTTTATTAAACATATTTTGTTTTTATTAACCCTTTTCTTTTCTTATAAAAAAATTGTTTTTTTATCATTTCTTTCATTAAATTTTTGCTATTAAATTAGTTTTTTTATTAATTTTTATTAAATTTTTTTTCTATTAATTCTTTTCTATGTTTTTTTAATTAAACTTTTTTTTTGCTATTAAATTCTTTTTTTTCTATTAAACTTTTTTTAATTTAATTTTTATTTTTTTTTTTATATTTTTAATTTTTTTTTTTAATTTTTAATTTTTTTTAATTTTTTTTATTTTTTTTATTTTTTTTTTATTTTGTTTTATATTTTTTTTTTTTTTTATAAAATTTTGTTTTTAACAATTTTTTTATTTAAAATATAACGCAGCAATCTTTAGTTTGCTGTCTCGAAACCTCTAAATTAGAATATTACAAATTTATTTCCAGTAATTTTTTTTTAACGCAATGGCATACACATAGTTAACTTAACATAGCTTTTTTCTTTATCTTCTTTAATTCGTTCCAAATATTTTAAATGGTGAAATATTTTTATATAAATACAGAATTTATTTTTTAAATTACTACTTAGTTTGTTAACTAAATTTTGCTACTTAAAAAATTTAATTTTACCACTTAAATATATACACTGTTATTCTTGGTATGGAATTTAATAGAAATTTCGAATTTCTTCAGTTCTTTTTTTTACTCTTTTTTTTTACAAAAAATGTTGATGCTTTAATACATTTTTTATTGCTCAATGCTCGAAATTTTAATATTTCCCAACGCTCATCTTTACTAAATTTAATTTAGCATGATTACTCCATAATTTACGCATTCTTTTAATGATAATAATAAATATTATATAAGCGAACGAGTTTCGTTTTCAATAATTAGGTGAAGTGTGTGAAAACGTGTTTGAATGAGTGTTAATAATAGTAAATGAAATAAAAATGAAATGAATAGTAAATGAATCGAAAAACAAACAAAAAATTAATAAAAAAAAAAGATAAAAGCTGGTATTGGTACGATTTCCGGTAATGGTACTTAAAAAGCATGAAAAAAACGAAAAAAGAAATTCCTTTACGTAACTTAGCTTTAAAGCGCACTCTGTACTTCGTCATTTCCTACACAACTAGCGATAATACTGCAGATTGACTGCCCTAATCAGCACTTACCACTGATGGCTATAACAACAATAAGTCGACGTCAGCAGCATCCACGCAACCACGCATCATTTTAGGCTAGTTTTTAGAGACAATACACTTTCGTGCTCATTTTGGTATTTTGTACTTTTTCGTAAACCTACTCGTAAATATGTAGCATGTATGTATGTAGGTATAATTATGTAAACTAAGTGTAATTTTTGTTTCTGAAATGCACTGATATCACTCTCAGTCACTCGCTAAATACCCGTAATCCGTTCATTCGTAATTTGCCTTATTATGGGACGCACCAAACACTAATCAGCAGCCGAAACGAACGCACTCACACAGAACTTACTACTTAATTTAGCAACTTCAACTTGTGAGCGCTGAGTAGCCTAAAATTTAATAATACATAAATAAATGTGTGAAATCAATCAACCAAATGAACAATATTAATAATAACAAACTAAAATTCAGTTATTGTTACTTATTGTAAGCATAATTATGTATTTTAATATCATATACAGACAAAGATAACGGCGAACTTACTTGCATACATATATATAATCAACTACGTTTGGTCGGTTAAAAACTATACCTATGTATACTATACAAAATAAATTTAATTATGATAGACATATATATGTATCTCCAAGTTAGCGTTTATGAGCAGAAAACAAAACAAAACAAAAAATCAAGAAGTTCATACTTATATTACAACATTAACAGAAAGAATATCCTTTAGAAATGTTTTACAACTAAATATGTTTACATAAAATAAATAAAAATTATCACTATACAAAAATTTAAAAGGATTCTTATTATTAAATAGTAAGTAAAATGGTTTCTCTACTACACAAACACTTTCTAACTCGTTAAATCGTGGTGTGGATTCAAAACACAAGTCTGATTTTTTAATAATTGCACCCTGAACACAGTGTATTAAGCTTGCCACGAAATTTGTGACACACAGAAGTAAATGTCGGAAGCCCTATAATATATATGTGCATACATATATAATCAGCATAACGAGCTGAGTCCATTTAAATATATGCGTCTGTCTGTATATACGCGAACTATTTCATCAGTTTTTGGAGATATCGATCTGAAAATTTGCGCTTATTCTTTGCGATGGAACGATTAAACTTAAGTCCACGTATAGAAAACTTGTTTTTTTGGACAAGGCATCCACGAAATTTGCCAATAATTATTGTTCAAGGTAACGCTTCAATTTCCGAATATATTGCTCAGATCGAACTAAGTCAAGTTCTTGTAATAAACGCTTGAATCTGTGAAGGGTATTATCGCTTTAGTTAACGTTTTTTTTTGTTTATTTATAGTGATGTATACAATATTTGAAATTACATCGTACCAGTGAAAATTCAATCATATAATCTTTTATGCAGGAATGCAAACTTTAAGACATACATATATACATACTCGTAAATAAATGTCAGCTATGCTAACCGTGGTTTAAGCGCCCAGCAACTGCACAAACCTCAATTTGTTCATAATTTATTTCTAAGTGTTTTATTAATTTTAAACTAAATAATAAACATCAGCACAAGGTTGCATTTTAATGTCGTAAAGCCTAAAGCACAATTCAGATTTCTTTTAATGTTCAAATGCGATTTAAAAAGCTTTTTTAAACTTTACTTGGTGCCAAGCGTAAGTCACGCCGTTTGGCATTTGTGACTCGATTTGAATTCAAACCTTTTACGCACAAAAAGGAAATTTGGCACAGGGTGTTACCGGATAAAACAAAATACATATCCGCCTTGTGAAGCTTTACAAACATAAGTACTTTTATTTCATGTTTAATGCTTTTATAACAAAACAATTAGCAATATAATGAAATTAATATTTACCAATTCCAAATTAAAACTACTTATAAATCACAACCATCATTAAATTATCAAATTAAACGAATGAATAACCAAAACAAAGAAAACATCGAAATACTTGGAAATGCAGCAATTGGAAAGTTAAAATAACGGAAGTTAACATCTGACATTTTGTTTCCATTATTTCGCTAAAAAATTCAACAGTTGGCCGGCCAAAACGATAAATTACGAATGCTAAAATTTGATTGCGCTGTGCCTAAATATTTTTGGGGGGCAGTGATGGGTTTAAACTTTTGGCATCAATAATAATAAAAAAAATTATTGCAAAGCCATAACTGTACAAAAAATGCTATACTAATAAGTGTAAATGGTTACTTAATAGTTTACTTTAAACACTTGTATTAATACATAAGTAAAGTGTTGGAATCCTTTTTTTTTCTTCGCGAAAAAAATGAAGGACTTCTATAAAATGCATAACTAAAATGCCAATCGCAAAACTAAGTACTTCAAGAATAGGGAAATATATTTAAAACTTAATATATGTATGTGCATATATTTATTGTTTATTAATGGTATTTGTACTGCTTTTTTGTTTGGTGGATAATTTAAGAAAAATATCTTACCAAAAGACATTACCAAAAAACGACGACTGCAAAATAAAATGTTACACCTAGTTAGCGCTTCGCAAAAAAGCCGGTTGCTATAAAAGTGTTTTGTGATTATTTTTTTTTATGAATGACAAAAGTGTGATTGTGATTTGTGTGTATGGAATAAGTTCGCAAAACGTGAACGCAAGCGCATCTTAAATCTAAAAACCACCCGCTCATTGGTAAGTTCAAGAAATTCAAAAATTTCTCTGTTGTTAACTGAACTATTTATCTAATTCTACCAACTACAAGTAGTCTAAAACATTTTCCTAAAAACTTAAAGAAAAACATCGGAGACAATATAAAGTATATATAATATATAAATGATCAGTGTGTTGTGCTGAGTCAATTTAGCCAAGTCCGTCTGTCAATTAATCCCTCAGTTTTTCAGATGCCGATGTGAATTTTAACACACGTCCTTTCTCCCCAAGAAGCTGTTTCTTTGTCAGAACGGCCGATATAGAACCGCTATAAGATATATGCAGCTGCCGTACAAACTGATCGACCAAACTCAAGTCCTTGCATGGAAAAAAAATTTTTTGTCACGAAATTTGGCACAGATCATTGCTCAAAACAACGGCACAAACTCCGAACAAATTTTTCAGAACGGACAATTATAGCATCTACCTGTCATACAAACTGAGCGATCAAATTCAAGATACAAGCTATTTTTGTACCCTTTATGCTATAAAAATGCACATGTGGCAATATTCTACGTTATTCTTATAAAAGAAAACTTAAAAAGCTTTGGCTGCTATTAGCATACAATCTAGTATAAATAATTGAAACGTACGAAAGTAATTGATATAAAAATAATCGCTTTCAAAGCATTTATTTGTAGTAGTATTACAGTTTTTGGTAATTCAAAAGCACTTAAATTCTATATACTAAGATTCTGTATGGCATATAAACGTTTATTTGCTTTAAAACTTAGCAGCAATATTTATTATAAACTATTTATAATATTCGATTGTTTATATGTGTTTTAAAATTAAATGTTTTCGAAAATTCAAATAAAAAATTTAATATTCTTGAGTGAGTAATAATGAAATTATAAATAATGCATGTTAAATGTTCAAAATTTAGGAAGATGCACTGTGTGCCATTTGAGTGCGATTAACGTCACTCCTAAGCCAACAAACAAACAAGCCAATTTATATGGCTTGAAATTCACAGACACCCGCTCTCAAAACAGCTCCACAGTCGGATCGCATAAGTCCTCACTATTAACTATCGGCGTATATGTTTGAAATAAATTGCGTTCATCATCAGATTCGTCATCGCTGCTATAACCGTCATTGTGATTTAATGCTGCTGTCTTTTGTAATATCATTTCCAATTGCTGTTGTGGCAGCAACTTCTCCACTTCTGCCAAATCGATCGCATTCAAGTTATACGTGAGCCAAGTATAACGCAACGTTTGTTGCAACAAACGTGGCCATTTCATAAAAACACCCTTAACCAAGCGCACAAGCACATTTAGACCGCGTATTTCATGCGAAACTAGCGAAGGCTCAACCAAACCAAGCAAATTTAACACTAACGCATGTGGCACATCTTGTATATTAGCTGAGAATATCAATGTATCTGATGTAACTTCGAGATAATAGTCAACAACATCGGGCGCATGTATGACAAGGTAAATGAAACAGTCTGTATCGTACCAGGAGAGCTGCGGACGTTTGTGATTCGCCTTTAAAGCTGGTGGTGGCGTTAAAGAGTTTGTAGACGAAGATGTGGTGTCCAAAGCGGTCGATGTGGAGTTGAGTGTAGCACTACAGTTGTCGCTAATGCTTGATGTTTTGTTGGACGATAGTGGTGGTTCTTCTTCATTGCCGCTTGAATTCGGTGTGAATTTTGATTTTAATGGTTTATAAGCCAGCGGTTTGTTAGTGCGCTCTGGCAACTTTTCAATACTTTCCGTCGCCGCTTGTATAGGCGGTTCAATTGCTAGTAGCGGTGATTTAGTGCTCGTATCAGCAAACTCACACAACTCTAACTCAAAGGAACGTTGTATGCATTGTAGCAGCTCATCGAAATTACATAAATCTTTAGGCGCTTTAGGCGCTGCTATACGCTTTTGAAAAACCTCTTTGGCTGACTCATTCGCAGTGGCAACGCCATTTTCTATTAATTTATTATTGAACAATTCAATGGTTTGCAAATTGTCTTCCGTTTCATTCTCATACAATAGTATTTCATAGGAATTTATATTGAAATCGGCGATAGTTGAGGTTAATGCACAACCGCTCGCTTTCACAGCATATGCAAAGAGATAATCTTTGGTGATTTTATAGCATTTTGCAAACTTATTGAAATTTATGCCAGCTAACCGGCAGTGTATGGCTTGATAAGGCGTGAATTCCAGAATTTCTTTTGTGGTGGGATATAGGAAATCCTTGTACAACTCATCCGATTTAGCCATTACGAAGCATGCATAATCACAAAGAAAGAAGCGGTAAATTGTGCTAGGTGCGGCATTAGCTGGCGCCTTATTGCTGAAGATGCCATACAATTTGGCGCGTAAATAACGGTTATCATGATGTATTATACAATTCTGCATTGGTTTGAACCACGAGGCGGGGAATGGCATTGCCGGCTTGCGTTTCAATTTGGCAATGTGTTTATTAATTAGCAATAGTAGTTCATCAAATTTATCCAATTGTTCGCTGTCGATGTGTTGCAAGTAAATATCGCTCCAATTACCATTTTCGTCCTCACTGCCGATTTCCACTTTTACCATTTGCTCTAAAGGCAATTCCAGCCACGCTTCCTTGCCGTTTATAGAGGTTAGGATATCTGTTGAAATAAGTTTGTCATTCGCTGTTGTCGGCAGTGTTGTTATTGTGGAGGCTTCGTCTTCTTCGATCTTAATAGTTGTTTGTAGTGGTAAGTAAATCTGGAAAATGTAGCGTATTAGTGCCTTAGTCGAGTGTGCTTCAAATGTATGGTGTTATGGTTAAAGGCTTCACAGTCGAAAGTCGAATCGAATGGGCAGTATTTTGTTGAAAGTTATAGCAAAAATCTTTACGTGCAAAAATATTTATGAATAATGTTGTTGAAGAAACAGTTTGCTAAATTAATTTATGCATTACTTTACACTTTTAATTTATATTTAATAACTTTCAGTTATTTGATATAATTATTTTTATGTCACACTAACACGTTAATATAATATAATATTTATTATGTATTACCCGAGTTGCGTTTCTTTTATTTAAAAAATTGTAGATTATAATTTGAAAATTTAATTATTTAATGCTTCGTAGTTAAAAATTAAATTCTCGTTTTTTTGTTGCTCCAATTTAAAAAAAAAAATATTTTTATTAATTTTTTATTCTGATTTTCGACTCAAACATTAAATTTCATTCTTTTTTTGTTTTTGGTTACATCAATTTTTGTATAAAAAAATATTTGAGTAATTTTTAATTCTGTTATTGGAATTAAAAATAAATTTTAAAAAGTTTTTTGTTTTTTTTTTTTTTTGTTTTGATAGTTTAATTAAAAACAGAAAATTTAATTTAATTTATAATATTTTGATAATTGATAAAATATTTTTAATACAAAAATTGGTACAACAATAAAATGGAAATTTAATTTTTGGATTGTTTTTTTAATACAAAAATTGGATTAACAAATAAAATTAAAAATATTTTTCATATCGAAAGCTAGAATGAAAACGATTAAGAAGAAAGATTTACTGAAAAACTCTTAGTTATAGTGAAGAAATTAAATGTAAATAAGACAAAAGAAAGTGCTAAACTATGTTGATATTTTATTCAAAATAAGCTTTCCTTTTCAAAATGCTAGAACAAAAACTACGCAAACGCGAAAAAATGTTATTTGTAAAACAATTTATTTTTTTTATTATTCTAAATTATAAGCTTGGGGTTAAAATCGATTTAATTATTTTTTATGGCATTAATTGCAATTCTGCTTTCTAAAATGGAATTTAATTATTTTTTATTTGCAATTCTGCATGAGATTAAGATTTTTTTCAAACTGGTTTTTATGATAAAAATTTAAATTTTTTTTTACTTTTAATCCGATTTTTGGAAATAAAATATATTTTTAATTTTTCATACCGATATTTGGGATTAGAAATTTTAAAATAAATTTTAATTAAGATTTTGCGTTAAATATAAAATAATTTATATTAATTTAAAAGCATTATTTGCAACCCTGTATACTACATATCTATGCTAAATATGTTGTTATTTCGACTGTGTTTCTACATTGTTGCTATATTGTGTTGTTCTTAGAAAATAATATGTTAAGTACATCACATGTGATTTAGTAAACTCCTACGTTGCCGATGCCGCAGCACACGTTTGCTAAATTTCAATTGTTGCACACTAACCTCTTTAGCGTTATTAGCATTATCATTCAACTGCGCATCCCAATCTTCCACATCATCATGCACATTCTCGTCACCGATTTGTATTAGCGAATTTGATTCCGCCACTTCTTGCGTTTTTGCTGCTTGCCTCTGCACTTGTTGCAACTTCTCACTTTCGGCGGTGTCGTCGTTCGAGGAGAATTTCATAAGATTACTTGTATCATTCTCACTGAAGCTTTTGAATTCACTCTCAGAGTCACTGAGCGTGTCTGCTTCGTCGCTATAAGCAAGCAATCCCAACTCCTCAGCTATTTCGCGTATACCCTGTCTTTTGCTATCACCCACATCGGCTATATTTTTCTCCATCAATGAGCGTTTCAAGTTCACACGATACACATATTGTCCCACTTGTTCCAGTTGTTCCATCACAATGACATTGTTCACCCAAATTGTATCGATTAGCGTGAAGTTAATGCTCACATGCACGCATTCATTCTTTTTTATATCGCTCATTATCCATTTCTGTACAGTTTTAGTGGCCTTCGTGTCCCAGGTGCGTTCGTTGTCGAACGGCACAACTCCCGTTAGGCGTATATTTATGGCTTGTGCAGGAAAATCTTTGAATTTATCAGCACACACGTAGAGTTCATCCGATTTAACGCTCGATATAATGCTGCCCTCATCGATTAGTTTGAGCGTAAGCTTTATCGCTTTAATAACAGCGGTATTAGATACGTCAGGCAGCTCAAGTATACGCGCGCGTTGATATGTGTCAGCGTATTTGTAGACACACAAATCGCCGATGTGTAGCGGCCAAAGCAGATTCCAATTTTTCTGTTTCAAATAATGCAAATTTAATTGCATGCTGAAATTGCAGACCTCCGGCGAGCGTCGAACATCCTGCCAATTATTAGAGTTGGCTGTACGTTGTTGTAGTAGACGTGCAGCATAGTGCGTGGGTGAAAAGACCTGAAAAAAAATTTATTTATTTTTTTTTGAATATATCATCGCGCATCATAATATCGAGATATACCTTTAATATGAGTATGCGCATATCGCCGTTGGTCGGTATTCTATCCTTTTTAGCGACCGCATCGAAACGTGTGAGGTTATGTCGAAATTCACAACGCGCTTCATCGCATTCGCCGAACTCCAGAACAAATGGACACATGCGTGCGCCATGTAGTATGCGCGCCTCTTCGCGCTCGACCAAAACGCGCTTGGACACGGCCAAAATGTCGGCGTGTATAAATTTCAATTGATCATGCTTCTTCATAAAATCCATTAAACGCGGCAATTGTATGCTATTCTCCTCATCAAGCAGTATTAGTGAGCGCGCTGTAGGGCGATCCACGCCAGTGGGAATTTCGAAATTCTTACTCACATAGTTATCATAAGTTTGCGCTAAAGCAGAGAAACGTGCTGTAAACTTAGTCCAAGATGTGGGCATTGAATAGTGTATGACATGTGAGACATTCTGTATTTGCAGCTCGGGAAATGAGGAATCGGCGCACACTAGTATGCGTGATGACATAACCTAAAAAAAAATTTAAAAAAAAAAATTATTTCATAAAAATTTTTTCTCTTCAAAACATTTTAAAGTTACATTTAATACCTTCTTCTTGCGCCACTCCTCGATTATTGTGCGCACATCGGCTGAAGCATGATTGTCATAGGCAATGCAGACATGCGCCGAAGTGGTGAGGCCATCCACGACCTCATAGACATCGTCATCGCTGTTGCACAGCACCAGTATGCGTTCGTTTTCGAGCGAATTCTGTTCGATGAATTCCAGAATTGTGGTTATCTTGCGCTCGCTGGGACAGAGCTTGATGGATATCATAACTCTGCCATACACGGCGGCTTCAAGGAAATCCCCAATCAAAAGCAACGGTTGATTGGATTTACGCATAAGCGCCACAAGCAGGGAATCCCAATCGCGTGATGTCACCACTAATTGCCAAGCCATTGCAGAGTCCTTACCCCGTTTGGATAGTTTAAATAAGGTCTTCAATACCAATTCGATATCGTTCTGCGAACGCGAGAGCATTAAATCCAAATCATCGATGACCAAATGCTTTAAACGCTCCATATCAATTAAAGGTTCCTTCTCATTATCACGCAACAAACGCAGCAAACTAGCCGGCGTTGCCACCAATATGCCACAACTATTGAGCAATTGTATTTTAGCATCATTCGCATTTCGTACACCATACGAAGCAACCGTGGTCACTGCCGGACGTACGCCTAACAGTAAACGCTTACAATAATTATGCACAGTTTCGACGTGTGCCGAAGTCGGTAGCAGTATAATGGCGACTGGACCATAAGTCTCGGCAATGCGACAACTTTGTATGCGATAAGCAACGAGACTGCAAATAGCCGGCAAATAACTCCATGTTTTGCCCGACTTGTGTGGATTTACGACAAACATTGAATTACCACGTAGCAGGTGTGGCCAGGCGTAAGCTTGTATGCGATACAATTTTGTCACGCGCATATTTTCCATTTCGTCGTGTATTTCCTTTAGAAAGAATGCCTCTGAAATTCTTGTGAGCGCCGTTAGCGGTACATTCGAATGCGCCAATACCAAGTGATCAATAAATTTGGTTTTCAACTTGTGTTCACCCTCCACAGCACGCAGCTCTTTAACTTCTGGCAAGTGTATACGAAAGATTTCGGGTTTTGTTGTATTCAATTCGTTGGTTAATTTGTCTTCGATTTGTTTCAAATGTTCCTGTTGTGCTGCTAACTTTTTCAGCAGCCGATTTCTGATGAGTGAACGTTTATTAGATGTAGAATTATGTTCCAAATCCATATCGTCATTATCGGTTGTAGTGGTGCCGTTTGTACCATCATCAGCCGAATATAGCTCCGTGTTGTCCGAATCATCCTTGCAAGCGCTAGCATTGACATTGTCCAGGTCTAGTATCTCGCTATTACCGCCTGCTTTTTCATTATAGGCAGAACGTAGTATTTCATCGATTTTATTCATTTGTGTAGCGGGCGATTTTAACGAACGATAGCGTCCATACTTTTTTGGTGCAGGTGAGCTTAAAATGACAGTGATTTGTTAAAAAAAAATAAGAAAAAATGTTAACTTCGGTAGCACCGAAGCTATAATACACTTCACAAATACAAAAAATTGCATACAAGAATTTGATCGGTCAGTTTGTATGGCAGCTATATGCTAATGTGGTCCGATTTGAGCAATTTGTTCGAAGATAGTAGCATGGCCTTGAACAATATTACACGCAAAATTTCAGAAAGATATCTTATCAAATAAAAAAAAATTTCCATACAAGGACTTAACTTTAATCAGTCAGTTGTATGGCGGCTATATGCAATAGTAATTCGATCTAAACAATTTCTTCGAAAATTGTAGCGTTGCTTTGAACAATAATCTCTGCCAAATTTCGTGCAGATAACTCGGCAAATAAAAAAGTGGTCCATACAAAAACTTGATTATGATCGTTCGGTTTATATGGCAGCTATATGCTATAGTAGTCCGATATCAGCGGCTTCGGCAAATGAGCTGCATCTTAGGGAAACAAGGACGTGTGGAAAATTTCAGATCGTTATCTCGAAAACTATAGGCAGAATACACTCAGATTGGCTAAATCGACGCCGGTTGTCAGCCTGATCATTAATATATATATTTTATAGGGTCTCTAACCTTTCCTTCTGTGTATTACAAATTTAATATATCCTGTTGAGGGTATAGATATTGAAATTAAAATGATTTTTGCCACTTACCTGCTGCTACTGTAAGGTGACAGCTCCTCTGGCGTGGTAGACTCTTTGCTTTTGGCCTCCGAAGTTATGCTAAAATCTATGGGGTCTTCGCTTAACTCTGGCACTGTGGTATCTAATATATTATCCTGTTTTGTTGTGCTTGCTGCAGTTTCAACTGCTTTGGATCCAGCGCTATCAGGTAACTTGTATTCTCTAGTCATTTTCATTTCCATTGCCACCACATTCGCGTCGTGTGGCACGTGATCAAAACGCGTAGTCGCCTTGCGATGCCAATGATTTTTCTCGTCTTTATAGTGATTTAAATTGGTTATATCAAAACCGGCCGGTATCATGCGTAAACCATGGAAGGTGTTGCTTTCTTTTAAGGTCTTTAGCATGTGCATAGAAATAAAAATATTATTTAAGCTATACAGAAATATATTTTCGAAACATTTTATACGCACCTCAGTAGTCGGACGTGAACGGTTATTGGTTAATGCGAAATATGAGTCTGGCTTTACATCCTGAATCTGAAATAGATCGTTTCATTTCTTTTACCCTAGTGTTTTGTTAAGTTATAGGCTACTCCAGTATAAAATCAGTTACAGCCGATATTAAATTTTAAGAAATCCATAATCATTTACACATTTATATTTATGTTTATTTGAAATAAATCATATAAAAATTTTTTTTTTTACATGCGTGTTGTTAAATTATATGTTGTATTTCCAATATTATTTTGTTAACAGCTAAGAGTTATTAATAAAAATAAAAAAAATATTTTAAGGATAATGTATTCTACATATATAGGTGCAGCTCACAAAAAACGTGCTTATTAAAATTTACTGCTACCAAACGCTTTTAATTTACCTCTTTACTGTGTAAAAATGCGCGTTTAATAACTTGTTTTTGTTGCTTTGGCTCGCTATGCTGCACAAAATGCATTATTTATACATATATACTAATTTTTTAAAGTCATACAAGTTAGCTTTAGCTTGACTGTTGAACATTTTCGAGCATTACCTTTTTGCGCAAGTTTAACAAACGACCAATATGAGCGCTGGACTTAGCGGGAGCAGTGGGCGCTGCGCTCTTTTCAACCAACTTCTTTAATGGTGCCTGGTCTTGACTTTTGGAAGTAGGTTCTTCTGCAGAGCTTTCTTGTTTCGGATTTTCATTATTTTCCGCTTTAAGCTTTTCTAAACGTTGCTGTAAAAATGTATATATTTATGTATTACTGCATTATTTTGCTAAAAACAATGTTGTAATACCTTGCGTAGATATTCCATACGTTTGGATGAGACGCTTGTTGTTTGTGGTGTTAGTTCATTGGTAGATGTGCTGTCAGTGGTGCTTTCTTCCTGCTTCATTGATGCCCGTTGGCGATTGAGTAGATGTCGTTTTGCACGAGTATTGGTTACATTTGTTGAAACCACGCTGGCATTAATACTGCTGCTTTCGCTATTCTCTGTAATAGTTTCTCGCTTAAAAATAAAGGAAAATAAAATAATATTAAAAAAAAAAATCACAAAACGCAATGTTCTATCTGCTCATAAGAACCAGAGTTGCGAGTTTTTTAATTCAAACATTTTTAATTAAAAGTCTCCTATTGGGGTTTACAATGTACAAAATTTTTTAATCAAATGTTCGATGAAATTTTTTTTTTCAATGCATTATTTGCAACCCTGATAACAACTAAATTATTTTTCACATACCGTATGCTTTTTAATATCAGATTCCGCCGTAGTGCTTGCGTTGGATATTAACTCTATAAGGTTATTCTTGTTAATTTCTGGTTTTAAAGTTAACTCTTGCAGCTTGTCGGTTATAATTGATTCATCAGTTTGTTTGTTGTTTATCTGTGCAGAAATTATTTTGTATTCAACAATTTAGTTTTTATAACTAAAATATTTTACCTGTTTGCGTTTTTCCAACAACTTTTGCTTTCTAGAAACTCCGCTTCTTGTGGATGCTAACGATTCTACACCACTGAGCAATTTTTCTTTATCATGCGGTACATTTTCTTTGAATGCTTCCTTTTCGGCATCAGCGCACACGTCAAAATCAGTACTTTTTGGTTTTGGTGGTAGTTGCTGTTTACCATACTTTTCCTCTAGTGATTTCGACAATGCACCAGCTAAGCCCAGTTGCTGTTCAGTTATTTCACAATTACCTATAGAATTGTCGGATTCGTTGTCACTCGGTAATTTTTCAAATTCAATACATTTTTTGTTTTTTTTAGTAAGTTCAACAGTCTCAACATTGTTTAAAGTGCCTACTTCATAATCTTTATTTGATACTGAATCGTCGAATTTGACGCTGTCCAGTAATATGTCGTCTTCGAAATCTGCGATTTCTTGAAGAATAGCTATCTCATTTCTTGCACACCAATCTTCTACTTTTTTCTTTGCATAATCATCCAATTCGGTGCTAACTAATTGTTGCATCTTTTTATTATCACGTCCTAGACCTTCACACAAAAAGCCTTTATTTGCACTAAATTTACTGTTACCACTATTTGTCATCCATGGCAAAATTTTGGTGGCTTTCAAATTAACACACGCCTCACGAAAATTCGGACCAACATCTAGCGCCAGACTTATGCCAATTAAATAATCACGCACATTACATTTATAGCCCACATGCGTGGTTACTATTAGATCACCCCAAAAATGTACGTCGTGCCGAAATTTCTCAACAAATACAACCGATTCTGATTCGTTCAATAGTTTGTCCACCAATTCACATGCACGTTGACTCCAATTCTCTTTGGCATTTGTTACCGCAGAATTCATGCGAAAATCAAAATCCTTCTCGGCTGGTGTTAAATATGCCAATCCTCCACGTTGTATATGTGCCACTGGACGTGATAATTTATCGGGCAAACGAAATATTTGTTCAGACTTTGTTTGAAATGGAAATCCGTAATCAATGGCCCACATAATATATTCACCACCTTGCGTATTTTTACTGAAATTTGCAATATGTTCAACACGTGCTCTTATCATTTTATGCCAAGATAGGAATTTTACAGCCACCAGCATGTCAACTGCCGGCTTATGTATCGCTTGCGTCCATGGTTGATGTGTTTGATAATATTGTTCAAGCTGCTCTTCCAGCTCCTTAATTTCGTGATAAGCTGGATTTGGCACACTAATTGAATGAAACCAAAACAGTTGCGGATTAATGAAGTGCGTCACAGAAACATGTTTATCCTTTTCCGAAGACATCTTTTATGTCACACAAAGTACTCTATACTTTTATAAACTTCATCAGAGAACTAAATATTTTCAGTAAACGATAGCAATACACCTGGTTGTAAAAACGTATCCTTCAAATACCGTTAAGATAAAAACAAAGAGAAGATTTATTGCATTGCTTCCGAAAAGTACAATAACGCAGGCTAGGTATGCCGCTCACAAATCGATTATTTGAAAATTTTCGATAATTATCGATACTTAGTACATTTAGTATGCGTTGACACTTCAAAAGTATTGGTTTAGAAAAAGTTAGAACTGGATATATAATTAATTATAAAATATTTTTAAAAAATGCTCATTTAAAAATACAATAAACGAATGAATGTAGAGAAAAATATTTTGAATTCCCAAATAACTGTATAATTACAAATACTCAATGTAATGTTTGCCTACCACGATAATATTCGTAAAATTTACCGCCACAGACACCCGAGTTACAAATATCTGTGAATTACAATATATAGTGAATGAGTTTAATATTGGGCTCAGGTGTTGAATGATTGATGATCCGCAAGAGCAAATGGCTTAAAGAACTAAACATATTGAATTGAATACATAAAGAGAAATATGGAATAAGAATGTGATAAGATCAGCTGTTTTGCATTAGAATGACTCAACACCATTTCTTTCCGTTTTGTCACTCTCACTATTTCAACGTCTGAAACTACTCTCAATACAGTGCTTCAATTGAACGCTGAATCTGGATAAATTGCTTAATGAGTGTTGGCAACACTATTTCCAAATCCAAAAATAAAAACTAGACCTTCACATTTCACATTACTGATGATGTCTAAACTAACACATTCCATACAAATGGAAATAATAATATTCCCCGCGATTGTTCGTAATTGGTGGTGTAAAATCTCAGATGTTTAAAGGCGTCATAAATGCAATACATGTACGAGTATGTATGTACACAAATATGTCGAGTATGTGTTTATGGCAATGTGCTCTTGATCTATTTTATTTGTTTCAGTTTTACATTTTTCGAGCAAGAAATTAAAAAATAAACAATTTTGCACTATAGTATGTACATATGTATTTATATATATTTTCACATTTTAACTTGGAATTCGCATTAAAACTACAAATACATACATATATAATAGAGGCAAAACATATATGTATGTACATATGTTTTTACAGATATCACAAACAAGTCTTAAACCTAATAATATTTTTTATATTGAGAGGGTGCCAATCGAATTAAATCGATTTTTTTTTGTTGTAAGGCCTAATCTTCAAAAAGCACGTGTATAATTTTCACTACAGAGGGAGGTCTTTGCAATAAAGAATCGGTTCGAGATTATTTTGAGGATAATTTAATAACAATTTTTTTTTGCACTTGATTGGGTAAAAATATAGATAAAAATGAGTTTTGTTGGATTTCCAATAGCAGCTATATGCTATAGTGGTACAATCTGAACAATATGTTGGTAAATTGTAGAGTTGCCTTGGAAAATAATCTATGTCAAATTTCGTAAAGATAATTAATCAAATAAAAAAATATTCAAATGAGTAACTTCCGTTCCCACGACAGTCGGGTCTAAGTAACCGGAACAGACACCGTGAAACATTTATCGTCATTGCAGCATTTTAAAGACAAAATCCCTAAAAAAAAATTTCCCATTTGAAGAAAAATAAAGAACTGCAACTCAAATCAATGAAAACGATACAAAATTACCTCAAATTGTTTTAGTATTCACCGAATCATCCGGATCTGTTCGTCAAGGACTTTTTTCTGTTCTCGAACGACCATAGATTGTTCGTCGGATAGAAATTTACCCGTAATGAAGTAAAAACCCCGAGATACAAGTCGTAATATGCGCCATCATCTATAACGTACCCGGTGAAATACCTCGAATATTATTACTTTTTAGTAATTTTTTTGAATTTTTTACATTATAACAAAATAAAATGTATTTTTTAATATAATATAATTTTTTTTAGAATATTTTTTTTTTTTACTCTGTAACTTTTCTTGTGTGTAATAAAATTAAATGTATATTTTAATATAATTAAATTTTTGTGGAATAGTTTTTTTTACTCTATTTCTTTTTTTTTTTTCTAAATATGAAAACAATTTTGACGAAAATGAGTTCTCTTATATTGCTTTGTGAGGGAAAATCCATGACTTGTTTATTTAACGGACAGCCGGGCGTATGAGTAACATTAATTTCATATTTATGTCTGCATATTTATTTCATGAATAAAGGCCTATTTTTAAAGCGTACTGACCTCTAATATATTTTATTTACACAGATACATATGTACATATCTATTTAGTTGTGCTGACTTGCATTGTGAATGAAATATGCTAACTGCTGCGTTGCGATATGATATAATGAATGAATGAAATTTTGAATGAAAATTCTTCAATGTAATGTGTATTATGTTTACAAGAGCAATCGCCAATTTTACTTATGAGAATATCATATTGCCAAATATATTACTTAGACTATACTCATATGAATGTATGTACGTGCATATTATATGCAAATATTATTAAATATTTAAAATTAATCGCGCGTTATTGGACATTAAAGTAAATTTTAAGCAGTGTGCATAAACGGTATTTAATCATATGTACTTCTGTGCTATTTTCCGAATTATGAGATTACGGGACTCCGAAAAATTTCGGGATTATTTAGTAAAAACAGCATGAATGTCTATAATTGAAAATTAAAAAATATTTGAAGCATAGTGCATAAAAAATTTTCAAAACTGTGCTGATTTTCAAACTGTGGTACTTTAAAGATAGAAAACAGAATCCTGAAAAATTTATGAAACTTCAGTAATTTTAATGCAGTGTGCATAAAAGCTATACAAAACGGCTTTGCCTTCCGAATTTTGAGATTTCAGGATTTGAACAAGGGATCCCTATATATTTCGGGATAAATAGTTTTAAATTACAAAATTTTTTAGATTTTTGGATTGTTAGTAAAATTAATATGATTGCTATTAAATAGTAATAAAATATAAAAAAATTGTAGATTTCGGTATTTGAAAACGGGGTCCCGAAAATTTCTGAACTGCTAATTAACTCTATATCAATGCTATTAAATAGTAATAAAATACAATTTTTAGATTTCGGTTTTTGAAAACGGAGTCCCGAAGAATTTCGGTATCTTTAGTAAAATCGATATGAATGCTGTTAAATATTATTAAAATCCAAAATATAATTTTTTCGAAATACTTATGTATTATCCATGGTCAGGATGCTGGTATTTGCTCACAATTTTTCATTGGCGCAATATTAGATTAACAAAAAATATTTATTTATATTACATTATTTAATGCATTGAGAAATAATAAAATTTTTATATATTGTAATTATCGCTACTTTCAGCCTTCTATCCATATAACGATGGTTATATCTGCATTTTT
The DNA here is from genome assembly GCF_042242935.1 of Bactrocera oleae. Classification (NCBI taxonomy): domain Eukaryota; kingdom Metazoa; phylum Arthropoda; class Insecta; order Diptera; family Tephritidae; genus Bactrocera; species Bactrocera oleae. The sequence continues at coordinate 58,966,034 of NC_091539.1, forward strand.
ATCGTTTGCTTTCATGTTTATATTCACATTGTTGTTGCTGTTTTTTTTTGTTGTATTAAAGTATTTTTATAAGGCGCGGAAAACATAGTGCCTACAATGTTGAAAGAAAAATCTGCGTGACTTGCATAAGGAAATATTTACATTTGTATATGGTATACATATATACATATGTATGTATTTACATACATAAAAACATTCTAATTGTATATTGTTTTAAGCAGAGCAACGGAACCGTTTAATGGGTGCTTCCATTTTTTAGTTTTGCAGGCGCAAATAGAATCCTAAAATATAAATCTTTGTTTAAAAAAGGATGCACATACATATGTACATATGTATATACTAGGGTGGATAAAAGAACGATACTTTTTTGGCATAGCATCAATTTCCTACCTATGAAACGAGATATTTTTTCAAGTAGTTGGGAAAGAGTTATGAATTTTTCTGTCTGATAATGAGAATAGAATAGAAAGGTGTAAGGCGGGTGACATTCCCGTTGCAATTAAGAGCTCATACTTGGAGAGATATGGTAGAGGTGTTTAAGAAGCTAGTTTTCAAAGTACCCCAATATATATATGGTATATGTATGTATATGTATACGTATTATACACATTTATAAATTAAATTAAGTTAATTTAAAAATGTTGCTGTATGCGCACTTGTTGATATAACATGTTTTCATTGTAGATAAACAAAAATTGGACGAAAATAAGAAATAATTTTTTTCGGCTCCTAAAACCAATTTCAAGTATAAATGCTGCCATGTGATCAAAATTACCCCGGACTGTCACAAAAAACTATATTTTCACATAATAAAACTTATTAAAAAAATTTCACTTTTATCGCCTTTTACAGGCTTCTGAGCTAATACATGCATGCATCCAGGCCCTAAGTGCCTTCAGCGAAGTTTTTTTTTCGGCTCATTTTTGAAGCTCGATTCGTTCGATTGTTGGACAGTTTCGCCGTTATATTTTTAAACCCACGTCTCGCCATTAGTTATGGTGCGTTAGATGAATGTAGGGTCCTCAGTCACGATGTCAAGCTTCTCTTTTGCATTGCAGTCTAGCATTGACACACTTCATATCCAATACTTTAACCAAAATGCTTAAGTCGATCTATATGAGTTGTTGAGATATTATCTCTCTGATACCAACACTACGATTTTCAAGCCCTGCCCTTTCCAATTTAACCATCATTATCAGAGATAGATGGCGAACTCGCATGAGACAAGTTTTTGATGACTTCACGACTTTCACTGAATGCTTTGTACCACTAAAATACTTGTGTTTGTGATAAAGTAGACTCCCTAAAACACTTCTGCAATATTTTCAACGATTCCATAGCCGTCGTTCAATATTTTTTCATGGTAAAAATCGTAAACTTCATACGAACGTGAAACAAAGTTTGTAGCGATCTAAGCGAAATTTGTTTTAACGATTCGATGGACCAGTCCGGGTCAATTTCGATCAGATGCCTCTTTGTCAAATAAATGGTTACCATGTGATGGATTAACTTCAATACGATGCCTACCTAAACCATAACAAAATAAGAGATCAACTTTTATTTTTGAAAAGAAATATGAAAATTCAGGTTAATATCAGTTTACACTGGTAAAACAAAATTTTAAATTTTTTTGTCACATGAAAACTGATATTATATTATGAATGTACTAGGGCCACTAAATAATAATATGTGAATGAAAATGAAAAAATTGACACGTCAGATTTTCTTGTGATAATGATAATGATAGAGCTGATAATTATCAACTCTTAATTGCCTTTATTTGTGCTTTTTTAGTGTATCGCCTTTGTGATTTCGTATTAGATAAGTTTCGAAAAATGTTCCTTGTTGTTTTTATTGAAACGGCAGAAAATATTCGCCAAATAATTGTGAAAAATACAAATTAGCAAACATTAGCTGGATAATGATCTGGGTCCGTTCTGGTTACATAGACCCGATCGGGATACAATTTCAAATACTTGTGTGACACTATTTCTTCCTTAAGCATGGTGAAAAGAAATAATAATATTTTCGTTTTCAGCTCTGATTCTCGTCAAATACAGGCCTGCCTCAAAGTCTATTCGAGAAACTGTTTCAGATCTACTCTCGTATATTTGTCATGATCGACCGAGAAGCGAAGAATATTAGAATTTTTTTTTTATTGTAATATCTCAGATTCGGGTTCAAAACCAGAACTTCTGGGGATGTAGGATTCTGATATTTATATCATGTTTAGCAGATCATCTTCTGCTATTTTTAATGTACGTTTTGATATTATTCCTTGCATATATATAAACGTCTAGATGTTATTCCTGCCAATGTTTTAATACTTGCATGTTTTGAAAATTTCTTCAAAAAAAACTATAAAAAAACATATTTTGTGTAAAAAATCGTAATTTTATTTAAATAGTACTTTTTATTTAATATAGAGTTTGTAAACATTATAGTCTTAAATAGAACTACTAAATTATCATTACAACTAAAAAAAAAAAATTATTTATATTTATAAACTACATGTGAGCGTAGAAAAATAGCATAGAAGTATAGTGATTAAAAATTTTACACATGTGTGTGTGCTTGTAAGCAAAAGACAGTCATGAGAAGAGTCATAAAAAGGACGGATTACGATAAAGTTCAAAGTAATGCAGATGTTTACTTAGAAGTGAGCACACTGTGCATGTTTAGATATTTATATGTTTAATTTTTTTTTTTTAATTCTTATTTATATACAATTTTTTTGGTGTTTATCAAAATAAAAAAGGCATATTTATGGAGCAATTTATGAAAGCGATACATATGTATATACTACGACGGCGAATCGAAACGTAAACACATTACTTTTGAAACATATCGAAAATGCTTTAAATACCCTCATTTCCGGTCGTGCAAACCTTTCGCATGTTTCCTGTTTATCTTAAGTTTCTTTCTTTTGCCTTGTGTATTTGTGTGTTTGTGTTCGCATATGCGCTTATGTGTGCTGTAATTGTAGTGCCGTTATGTTTTACGTACACTACGGCGCTGAGCCGGTGCGTATCGGCGGGTGCGGCAACACCAATGCATCCATACGCTCCAGCCGTTTCTTCTTCGACTCTACAACAATTTGTGATGGCGCCGCTGCAGTGACGGCGATGGTTAGCAGATTTGCCGAGGGCTGCAAGGCCGGCGTACGCGTACCGAATAGTTTCTCTCGAAAACTGGGACGATGACCCAAACGATTTAGTTTGGCAGTTTTCTCTTTTTCCTTACGTTTTGTCTCCTCCAACTTTTTCTTTCTCAGCAATCTCGCCTTTTCGGCCAATTCGATTTTGTTGCGTTCCATCACTTCTTCCACATGTTTGTCCTTAAATGAGACGAGAGTAATATTATTATTTTTTTATTAAAATAAAAATTAAAAATTTAATTTCAAATTAAACAAAACTTGCTAGATCATAAATTTGCAGAATATTGTTATATTTTAGTAATTTAGAAAAATAAAATTTAATAATATTTTAAATTAATGGGATTTGAAATTCTTTGAATCACAATTATTATACTCTGAACAGGAAATATTAAATTTGGCCTGAAGCCTGAAGAAACGTCGGGAACCGCATATCCTATATAAATGATTTTTATATGTAGACATTTTGGTCTTCAAGAATAAATAAAACGCATATAGTTTAATTTAAGAGCCAAGAATTTTGCTTTGACTGGCTTGAATAAATTCCAGCCGAGTTGTCTAATTTTCGACCACTTTTTGTTTGTGTAGTCCTACAATAATGACATGCCTAGAGACAGTCACCTGAATTTATCCTATCCATACTCAATAATATTATATTATAGTACTTACTTACATACAATACTTGACGCTGCTTATCGCGTTTAGCGAGCAACACCACCCAACCGCCATAAGACACCATAATTATCACCGGCACCAGAATGCCCGCCAGGCCATTGGCTTTCTTTAGCCACATATTATAGAGTCCCACAAATATAACTAGAAATGCTACAATGGCTGCAATGAGACGTCCATTCGCTTTTCGCTCTTCCTGAAATAAAAATACAGATTTTTGAAGTACTCTTTACTATTTTTAAGTTTAAATTTTGTTTTTTTTTTGTATATTAGAAACAGAAATATTATTGATAAGTTAGAAGGATTAAAAAGAGAGTTTTTGAGTCTCTCAAAAATTAAATTTTAAATTTGGTGAGTTTCAAGTAGGCATATGAAGAGGATATCGACAGCTGGCACCGAACAAACTTTGCTCCTATAAGAGTTGACATTTTTGATAACAGTTTGGTCTTTTGATTACTGTGCCTGGATTAGCCTACTCTCTGCTCGCTAAATTTTATATTTTCTCTCTTCTCAAAGAACTTATATGAGAAAAAGCATCAAAGGTATCCAGTCGAATTTTTTTCAAAATAATATGTGTACCAATACCTCGTTATAGCGGTATTACTTTTCAATTAACATATGTTTACCCAATCTATTTGATTTATACCAGTTGCTCGTTCGATTCGACACTCCCCATTGTTTGATTTTTTGAGCTAAACCTATTATATACATACATACGTATAAACTGTTATATATCCATTCTACAAACAATGCACACGAATTTGAGACCAGGAAGTTAAAAAAACCATAGGCGAAATGAAAACCCATTAAATTGTAATTAATTTCAGTTGTTATATGCCACATGCGGTCATTGATTTTCTTTTTAGTTGTTGTATGCGCATAAACAAATATAAAGTATAATTTTAAAATCATCGAAAACCTACTAAATGGTGACTAACCAGCCACATCAATTGCACACGTGTCTCAATGAGTAGGACGAGTAGGTGTACAACATTTTTATAAGATTACGATGGGATGTACAAATTATTTAGTCTATATAGTGTTTGGAAATGTGTGCTTGGTGATTGAAAAGTTAGCAATAGGCCTTAGTTCTTCTAGCTACTGCGCGTGGCTTCCGTGTACCATTAATGAATCATATACTTGTATATCTATGCTTCATACACTCGCGGTTGCAAACGTTTTACTTTACTTGCAATATTTTATCGTTGTTGTTTTAATGATTAAATAAAAAAATTAAAATTTATAAATACTTTTAAAAATTACTTAGGCCTGATGACTCAGAAATTATTAAATGGACTTGTGTAGATTAGCTCGTATGCTAGAAGTAAATATAAAGTATGTTATCTGTTATTGTTTGAAAAAGAATCCGTCTCTATTTCGTATTTTCATAGTTTAGAGATAGATTGTGCTTCATTGTAGATTTCGAATTTATGATTAGTTTGTGAAAGATTAAGTTTCATGTACTCGAAGGAAAAAAGGTTTTTGTCTAATAAGCTATATTTCCAAAAACCAGCCGCTACTTTTTGCAAAACTCCGAACTTGTAGTGTTGAAAACTGGATTTAATCAAAAAGTCTCTGAATATAAATAATATTTAAGTCAAAATTTACATTACGGTACATGTAGAGTACTTTAAAAGTTTTCAAACTTAAATTGGAATAGGGTCCCCGCTTATATTATATTTTTAATTTATTTTCAATAAATTTTAATTTTAATAGGTAAAAATCCATAAAATTTAGCAAAGAAATATGAGCATATAATGTTGTTGCTACCTATTTTTAAATATAATATAAAGAACTAGTTATTAATACAATATATGTGGAGGGTATTTTTCTTATCAATATAGCTAAATATATATAATATATATATTATTTTTTAGCTACACCATTATAATATAAACTAAATACAACTTTAGTTTTCTCTGGTCGCCTCATCGCTGTTTAGAAATTTTATATTTAGTCTAACAAACATTGGATCTATTTTTCATTCAAGTTTCCATAGAATTTTCAAACTACAAATATCCCAGAGATTGTAGATGGCCCAGAGAACTACTGGATGTCCCTTAGTGAAATATACCACTCTAAATTTTAACAATTCTCTTGTAATTATGTTTCCCGAAATTTTTTGTTTATGTTGACTCGTTTGATTGACGCATTTTGATAAACTCTGCTGAGTTGATATTTTTAAGTGCTACAATTGATTACTACAACGTCCAAACATGGCCCAAACAGTATGGTTGACTTTCAGTTTAGAATAAAATGAAATTATCTCTTAATTCTTTTGTGAAGACTCTGTATAGTTTTTGGTCGGATACCAAAAAAACGAGAGAGATCTTGTAATCCTCTACTACCGCAGAGGTGTTTTCTAATATATTACAAGTATATATACAATATAATATAGGAATTATGTATTGAGATCAGAACTGCGAATTTTTTAAGTAAAAAATTTGTGATTAAAAATTAAATATTTTTTTTTATCACGATGTTGGGATTAAAAATTAAATTCAAGTTTTTTAATCCAAGATGAAGAAGAATGAACTCGAGAAAATATTAATTCTAAACCAAATTCTTTTTTTAAATCTTAACTATATGCTTAAGATTGAAAATTTTTTTATTTTTTATTTTTTATTTTTCAATGAGGGATTTGGGATTAATAATTAAAAATAAATTTTGAATCCGATTTTTGGGATACAATTTTTTTTTATTAATTTTTCAATCCAGTATGCGGAATCAAAATTTTTTTTATATATTTTTTAATCCCGTTTTAGGGCTACAAAAAAAAATTAATTCAAATGTTAATTAAATTAATTTTTAATGCATTATTTGCAACCCTAATTGAGATATGGTGAATTTATGTGTGCTGGGCTTTCTAGCTCTTTATATGCCTTCTCTTCAATATCAGCTTTATTTATACATATATATCCTGCTGTTATAATTTGTCTAATAGAAAGCAAATCAAAAATTAAAAGAACATTCTAAGCAAATATGACATTTTTTAAAAACGATTGCGATCATAACTTTTAAGCTAATTTTTTATTGTATTTATATTTTTAAATTAATCAATTTTTAATTTACAGCTGGAATTTTTCAAAATAGTTAAATAAAAAGTAATAGAATTCATAATTATTTTAGAATTTTTGTTTTAGAGAAAATTATTATTGTATTTTACAACTATAAGAACGGAATTCCTAAAATATCTCATATCGACTTCTGATGTGTGTATAAAAGTCAATACGATAATTTCTATAGAATCTTTCGAGCAGCGCGTGCGAGTTTTGTATTATAAAATGTTGCTTTATTGCGAAATTTTCCCACCAAATTATTTCATGTGATAGTTCAAGGAATCGCGTTGCATATAGCATATACTATATGCATGTTCATCTACATATGCATATATGTACTTGTATGTGTGCATATATAGAGAAAAAGCAATTAAAAATCGATTTACAAACGAAAGCCGCAAGGAAACGTAGATAGTATTGAGCACTTGTTTGATTGAAGGTCATATTTAAATCGTCTCCAGCAACAATGTCAAAAGCACATCTAAAACAATATTGCATATATATATAGAAGGAATTTTAAATATGAAAATATGCATACATATATACATATATACACATACATGTACGACACATATACAAAATGATACTTAAATCTTTCCGAGGCGTTTTTAAGCAGAATTTTGGAAATTGCACTAATTTAATTATCTGCACACGGAGCTAAATACATAAAACGGTGAAATGATGAAAGCCTCGAAAGCTATTTCGCTTCAGCGCAATAAAGTTACATATATTAAGATGTACTTTTGTCGATTTTCATGGTTCATCGTTTCGCTTTCATTATCATAAAACAATGATTTATTTGTTAAATCGCCTTCTTTATAATATACCGTTGTTGATGCGCTCATTCGAGATTTATGTCTTACAAAAATACAATTCTATTCGGTATATTCCAGTTGCCGACAACAGATGTGTTTGTATGTTGTTGTTGGAAAAAACATCACCGAAAACAAAACAATTGTGTTTTCAATAACTGACAGCCTGCATATCTTAATCTCAGCAATTTTGACTGGTCCATCAATTTGAAATCCTCCAGACATGTGAGTGCTATTTATTTACTGTACGAAATGATACAGTATGTGTGCAAAGTGTAGCGCACATGCATATATAATATCTATATATATATGCCATAAATAAGTATTAAGTATAATATTTAGTCGTTTTCATACATACGTAGTATTCAGTATATCGAATATAGTATTTCTTGTACCGAATGAGTTGACGTAGTGCTTTGAATATTAAATTTAGCACAATGTTTTAATAGTTGAAAAAAAACAACACTTTTAATTACATGTGTTTACATAGAAAGATATGTAATATATTTATACTCGTGCATCCGCACATTCTTATACCGGATGAGCACTGATTTCCATAATTAACACCTTTGATCTATAAATTGTGGAATCTGCGTGGCTGCTATCGAAAAAAACTTTATTAGGCGTTATTAAAGCGTTTTTGTAGTGAATGATCAATACAAAAAAAAAAAAAAAATAAGCATTGAAAAATAGACTGGAAGTCCTAAGTCCAAACAGGTGGTATACGACGAAAAAGATGCGCTTCTTTTTTAGGAAACAAGCTTTACAAATAAACTTCCGTGAGCTGTCGGGTCTATGTATAGTTTTTTTTTTGCTTAGCCTTAGAGTAAAATCTGTAGATTAGACAAAAAAAAAATTTTTTAACATCTAGAGTAAATTTTCGAGTAAAAATTATTATTTTGTAAAAAAGTTTTGTTAAGTGTTCTAGGAGCTGTGGAGAGTCCTCTTTCTGGCCAATTAAAAGTTACCAACTTAAAAAAAATGTTTGTGGCCATTATTGGAGTTTTAAAAAAAGTCTTAAACGACAGCATGCTTTCCTTAAGCGTTAAAATAAATTTTGAATCAAAAACCGTCGCATTTGGTAATTTTTATATAAATGTAAAGAGTTTAAACTAAAAATAATTTTTTTGTGTTCAAAAAAAATGTTAACTCGAAATTTACTTTAAAAGTGTTAGATGTTAAAAAAAAAAATTGTTTTTTTCCAAAAATTTAAATTTTTTATACTCTACAAATTTTACCCTCAGGTTAAGCAAAAAAAAATTTTTTTTTTCGCTCCACCCTAATGTATAGGAAACAGACGAGATATTATATTCAGCCAAGGGCTGTCAACTCGGCAGTATTTCCCATAACTAGTTATAAATATTTCATGAGGCAACAACAACAATAACCGCGTTTCCCAAAAACACTGTTGTTTCGAAGTTTTATAAAAAAGTTCGCCAATAATACTTGTAGTTTGTAGGGAGGGAGCTATTTATATTATCAAAGAGTGAAGCCTATAATATTACTAATATTTAAAAAGGTAAGGTAAAGCGATCTCAACGCTGTTAGTTATTCTCAATTAATTTAGCGGATATCTCTAAGTGCTCTAGCTGCCGGACCAATGTTGTATAATTCAAGCAGTGGTTATTGCCTAACCTCTAAATGATCTTAAGAAATACTCGTAATTTTTAATAGATGGTTTCCCAGCTACCAGTCCAGGAAAAATCAATCGATAATTTTACAACAATTTGTTTAAGGCTTCAACACTAAGCGTATTTATTTAGCTGAAGATATAACTTATAAGGCCTAATCGGGCAGGAATACACAAGAATGATAGAAAAAAGATTGCGCCATTGAACTAGCGGTGGCGTCATAGACTATAGAATAAAAAAAGGCAATGTAAAAAAGCTGTCACACAGCTGTGAACAAACACGTAAGCACTTCTATATACGTCAACAATGTAAATTTGGTTTTGTAATGCCTGGTCACATCTGTCAAAGCAAAAAAAAAAGTTTCAGTAAAACTTGGTGTAGTCTTTATCTCTATCATTCTTGAAGAATATGCATTAAAACTTTAAAAATATTATCCCTCAGAATTATTATATAAGTCAATGTTTGTTAATCTCACTCAACAAAAAGGAACATACTCGAGACCAACAGTATTTCAGCATATGTTTCATGATCCTACTTCGGCACCATTATTAAGTCAGTTTGATAAGAGTTTAATTTCTATACAATTTTCATTGGTGCTGGAGATTTGATTGAGATCTGGGCAGACTAGTTGGTTACATCCTTAACAAAGGTTTCTTGTACAGGTTAAATGTTTGCAACCCTCCTGTAGTCCCCGCTAAACCTTTTAGCAGAGAAATATAGTTTGTGACAAATTGAGAATAAACTTCAGTATTTATACGAGACTTTTTTAAAATACTTGTACTAGATAAGCTAGTCATTAGGTATCTTCCCATACCATAACTTCGAACCAAAACGAATTTGCTCCAGTCGGATGTTAGTCAGTTGATATTTAAGAACTACACACCCTATTGGCCAAAGTAGATACTAGCATACTTTACTCAATGTAGGGTGCACGAAATTACATCGCCTTCTCTACGAACTATGGTCGACTTTCGATTATTTTTACAAAGTTAAGCTGAGCTTTTTATTTTTATGGAAACCTCTTATACAGAAAATGCTTTAAAACTGAGAAAGTTAATGCAATGCACTTTCTAATGACTTTTATACTTCACCGTTCTACGACAAATACACCAATAATATCTCAAATATATACATATATCCTAACACTCTTAAATCTTATTAAAAACTTACTCGATTCTTATTTTCGAGTAACTCCTTTAAATTCTCCTCGATGATCTCCTCATCGGTCATCGATTCCAGACTTTTCTTCACATGCGTGCTGCTGCCGCTTGAAACATCTGTAATTGAGATCGCTTCACTCTTCAAAGTCGCCTTGGAGTCTGACTTATGCAACGGTCTACCCAAACTGTTACTTTTTAATGTGCTGTTCGATGCGTGACGCGGCAAAGTGGCGGAAAGCGATTTCAAATCATTTTTTGATTCACCGCTGCGTAATGTCGATTTCGAATCGGTTTTAATTAAAACTCGGTGATCGCTTCTCAGTGAGGTCTTCGATTCCGCCTTCGAAAGCGTTGAATGTGTGGGTGCTGTGAGTTTTGTATCTGATTTTCTTCTTGGTTTTGTGTCGTTTTTAATTTGTATAATGAAATCATTATTTGTGTCGTTAACGGTTAGGATTTTTGAAATATGTTTGGAATCAGTTTTGTGAAGATTTTCATTGAAATGTTTTACACCATTTTTTGGCATAGTTTTGGGTAGAGTTCTGCTATGTGATTGATGTGTTGGCACTATAACTGTGTGTATGTTATTTTTAAAACGAACGCGTTCATTTTTGAAGTTGTCACGTTTTTCAAAAAGTATATCGTGTTTTGCATTATTATATGGTTTTGCGGAGTTACAGTTATTTTGTTCATTTTTCACTTCTAACTTTATGTGATCAGACATTGTTTTTTTTTTTTTTGTAATAAAAAGTAAAAATTTGTAAATAATATTTTTTTGGAATTTCTTAAAAAAATATTTAATTACAAACTAAAAAATATATTTGAGTTAAAAATTTTAAAATCAATTCACAATCCGTTTTCTATAAAATTTGTATTGTATGCACCGCTTACTGAATTGCTACTGAAAACTTTTAAGATTTCAAGAAGCGAAAAGTGCCGATCTCGCGATAATTTGCACACTTTCTCGGCAATCGTCGGCAATTTTTTCTATTTTTCGCTCTTCTTCAACACTTTGCGAATTTCGTGCACAGACAAGTGCTCACTATTGCCATTCGCACAGAAAAAAATCATGTAAACAAAATTGGAAAAAACAAAAAAAAAATTGTAAATCTGAAAAAAAAGTTTGAAAATATTAAGTAAACATTGCAAGCGCTCCCAAGCATATCACATTCGGCCAAATTAAACGAAGTCCATGAAGTTCGATTGTTTGTTTATCTTATATTAAATTAACCATAGAGGGATCGGCTGCGATCGTCGTCGAACAGTACACTTACATGTAGCGTGGTGCGCGAGCATTGTCCAAGTAAGTGTTTACTTGGCTTGTTGTTGCTACTAATTGGCATTCAACGGCCATTCGCGAAGCAGCGGGTGTCGTTTATGCTCCTAAGTGCTCGTTGCTTACTGCCAGATGCATTTGTATGTCGGAAAGTATGCGTGTATTTATTTACAAATAACCATGAAACATGCTTGACAGCGTGTGCACAAGTGCGTATACGCAACCAAAACAGTTGTAATAGAAAAAGTTCAAATAAGCGGATAGACTACGTTACGATTACCTTTTTCGTATCATTACTATTTATTATTAGGCTGTTTAATGAATAAAATATTGTCTACAGCTGATCATATACATATACAGGTGTTGAAGTAAAAATATATATATGCATACAGTGGCGGTCAGTAAATTGTTTCAGTGTAATTGTATGATATTTTATTATGAGGTGAGACCAACGGCTGTTAAAAAGGCTTAATTTTTACAATTTATGCTGGGAGTAAGGAAAAATTAATCGCGTTTCTTTTTTTCATGATTAATTAAACATATATTTGAGTGCCGAAAATATTATTATTCTATATATTTTTTATAAAAAATGTTTCGCGAAAATCCGTTTAAAGTTATATAGCGGATTATACAGAGAAACTTTGCAATTATATTAGATAACATGGTTCAATTAATGATTTAAGCCCTCTTAAGTGTATTTTATTCCAAAAAATAATAGACTTTTTGAAAATTGTACACTGACTTAGTCCTTTAAAGCAAATTTATTTAATAAAATTCTGTACCAATTTATAAAAATTATTTTTATGGATTATCAAACTTTTTTAAAATGATATATATTTACTGATTTTAAAATTTATTTGAAAATTTTTGTATATATAAATTATATCGATTTCTTCCATATTATGTATTAATTTTCTTTATACTCATAGTATACTAATAGTTTTTTTTTTTTTTGAATTATGAAGTTGTTAATAAAACAATTGACCTTAAAAAGAAAAACATGCTCAACAATTTTATTTTAAATACATATTCAACTGTTTGAAATTTTGAAACCCATACATATAGTTATAAAATCGTGATTTAACTGAAGTATAATTCAAAAGTTAAACCTATCCATTTTAAAATTCATATATTTGGATTGTTCACTTCGTTAAAGGCATACAGAAGAGTCATTGACCTCGGGTTGTTGACTCTGCTAAAGGTAAGCAAAAACGGGATTTACTTTGGGTTGTTGACATTACTAAATGGAAACAAAAAGGTCATTGACCATGGGATCGTATGTAAACAAAAGAGTCATGCCTCAGATCTTTGACTTTGCTAAGTGTTAACTAAAGGGTCATTGACCTCATTAAACGTGGGTTGTTGATTTCATTAAATGTAAACAAAAGTTTCTTGAGCTCGAAAAAGGTTATTGATTGAAGGAACGGTTGTTGATTTTGTTAAAAGTAAACAAAACCTCCTTGACTTCGGACCTTCTTGACTACGCTAAAACGTGTAAATTTTCATCAAAAACCGGTCTACACATTTGCAAGATGCTAATATGCTCGTTATGGTCTAAGGGCTTTAGTGACTATGGGATACTCAATAGCATAAATATCGGTGAATTTATAAGATATGTTACTGAAATTAAAGTTCCAGTTTACTAAAAATGTAGAATTCTCATTCATGTATTTAACTTACATGCCTTAGCTCGGCAGCGGTATTTTTAAACCAATAACCTTATACTTATAATATATTTTAACCAAAAAAACTCAGACCGATAAAAATACCTAAAATATGTATTAACCAGAGACAACAACGGTCGAAGAAAGATCTAACACTATTTTTAACCTATAAACATTAAACTCGTAATTTACTCTTAAAAAAATAATTTCTCTCAACAATTGTACCACCTTATTAGAATCATCCATATATATAAATATACATATATACATGCTCGTATATATATGTAATTATATGCAGTAATTTAATGTATTTTAATTGCTGCCTTACTTAATGTTTACAAATGAATATTTGCTTGAAATGTTGAAAGGTGTTTTGGTGGAAGATTCCGTTATATTGGCACACCAAAGTCTGCAACACGCCTTTGTTTTCATATTTGTGTGTAATTTACGATGTAAACAAAAAAGGGCCATAAAATAGGCAAACATGAAATACGATTTTTGCAAATTTTCCTCTTATTGCCGTTATTCGCACGAAAATCAAAACAAAATTTAAATGCGTAAGTTATATCCATTCACATATGTATGTATGTATATGTATGGCATATGTGTATATACATACATACATTTTGGTATATACATTTGGATTTGTATACAGATGCTATTGCATATTTAACTAACGTTTGTTTATAGCAATATCAAATGTATGTGCATGTGTATGTGTTCGCAGAGAAATGTAAATATTTAATTAATTTTTGGTACTAAATTGAATCTGAATCTGAAAAATTAAAACATGCTTTTGCACACTTTACGGAAGTTCTACTCGCCAGAATTAGTATTTAGCTTCTAATTAATAAAAAAATGCACATTTACAAGGACCAAAACTAATGTGCGATATCTTCGACTATAACAGTATCCGATACTGACGTTTAAGTTTATAAATATATCTTAAAAATGTCCTTACTACATTTAAGGACTAACATAATGCTTCTATATATATACTTTTGATTTAAAGTTATAACTTTTTTTGATAAATATATGAAAATGAACAAAGAACACACGATAATACTATAATAGAATTCTGAATGTGATATCAAAAATATTTATAATTTTTTGAGGCCTTTTTAAAAAAAATATGAGTATTGTTTTACAAGCGTAAATCTGAATCTTTGATATCTTCGACTAAATTATGGTGAATACAAGGCCTCAAATTTTTGAGCATATTTTAAAAATTCTTTGCCTACACCTTAGAACGACTCTACTGTTTGTATAGACAAAAGGAGCTGCGTAATCTTTGCATTTAATAAAAGTTAAGGTCAGACAAATATCACTTTTTAACGATTCTGCTCGAGAAATATAATTTTTACGAAAAAGAAGAGTTTAAACACCTTCATTAAGGAGCTATCAAATGATATCAACTCTGTCACTGCATTATTCATCAGGCGTTGCAACTGTTAACGAGGTTAGAAACATTAATTTCATATTGCCTTTACGTTATTTTATGGTAAAATTAAATATATTTTAATTTCTTAATCACAAAAGAATTTCAACCGCTACAATTTTTGGTTAATAGAGGAAATGTAGGCGTGATTTTTCTTTATTAAAATTTGATTAAAAATTTATTTTTGGAAACATTTTCTTATTCCTTATAAACTAAATTCACACAAATAAAAGCGAATCGCCATTTTCAGCTTATTTAACCGTAATATACACGTATACACGCTTTTATATAGTCAATTTAAAAGTAACTCCCCAATAAGTGCGTTCAGTGTCTTGCATCGACTTCCGTTTTGTGTGGAATCTAAGATTATGTTCCATACGAAATTTCGTTCCACTCTCGCAATGCTATAAGCAATTTACAGATGTCGCTGGAGGGAGCAGCAAGTTATTCATATGCACGTAAAGATAGATAATATGAGCCTAAAAGTATGCTATGTCAGATTGCTAATTGATTTAGAAATAAACTTTCCAATATTAAATAATAACTATATTATAAATAAAATTTAATAATTTCAGTTATTTGTAAATAAAATCATTAAACATATATTTATTATTTATACATGTATGGCATTTAGCCTAACAGTTAGATGGAAAACATTATAGTGAGTATTTAGAGTGATGTAGGCGAAGATGATCAAGTCGGAAGAGGGGAAGAAGTTGAAGGCGTGTCTACGGTGTCAAATTTGACAAATTTATGCGTCAAATGCCGTCTTTTTGGCGATGTAAACCTGTTTAGAACGAGTTTAGTTATCCGGTTCAACAATAACGAATATTTACATATATTAAAAAAAATTACAATCAGCACAATATGTCCATTTAAGTCCACCAGGTAACAAAAATTATTAAGTTCAGAAAAATAAGGTCAGAAAATTTATGGACCGATGTCATCAATTCATGGCATCATACCAGAGAACATTCAATTTGCACCTTCTCATTGCTACAAATGCTCTGGTTTGACACTCTCGTCTAATTGTAATGATATCCCGCACTCTGGCTGAAATGCTTGATATAAAGGTTACTAGAGGGATATAAATCATTATATAGGGTATAAGGAGAGAAAGTTTAAGCCTTTCGGATATCATAAATATTCACTGATATATTGTAAGCATGTGCATATGTATATAACACAAAGTCAGGCAGAAGGAAGGGTATGGCCAAATTCGATTTATTAGGACTAAATAAGGTAGATCTGAATATTTTTGTATTAAGCTAGTCATACATTAAGAGCACTATCTGTACCAAGTTTGGTTTTAATATCCTCAATTATATTTCAGCTATTTTTTTTTTAAGTAAGATGATGATACAAAAGAGTTCTATATTTTTATTTGTATATATTTATTTATATTCTTTTCTCAAAGGCATTTCATTTAAAGAATAAATAAAAAATTTATATTTACAGAATTGAATTAAGAATTTATTTTATATGTAATTAAGTTTATTAAGGAAAAATTTTGGATTCCGTTGATTCCGTATCCAATCTCCAAGGAAATCTCCGAAAAAAAGTGTCTGTCTGGCGATGAGCTAGATTTTTCTGCTTAAAATTATCACAAATCCAAAAACTAAAACAATTTATTATTACTATAGATGAACGCAGATAATGAACGAAGGATTAGTAAAAATATTGATTTGTGACGAAATGGCGTCTTATCGAAAAAACGTCGTGTTTTTCTGTAAAAAAATATGCAATCTAGAGTGGCTTAAAAATCGAAATTATTAACAAAAATTTTATTACTTCGATTATTATATTTCAAATATATCTAAAAAGATCGCGTGAAAATTTCAAGTCAAGATCCATTTCGTCGAGAAATTGTCTTCAACGGCTGCGTTTCGAGAAAAACGTGTTTACAGTTTCGGGAGCCGACTATTCTAAATTAGAATACTCTAACAGATACGCTCATATTTACGAAACCATTTGACAAATCAGCTTAAAATTTTTGGGGAATATTTTCGGACGGAAAGAAAACAGTACATATATGAAAGGAAAATTTATTTACGGGCGATTTGAGATCAGGAAGAGCAAGGGGAGGGGCGTGGTTGAACTTTTAAGGGTTAAAAACGGTTTATCGCGTGTTTCGGCAAAACTACGCGTCCTATAGAAAATAGTTATATGGCACAGTTGTAGGTAATGAAGAGATCCACAACTTTTGTATTAACACCTGTGTACATATATATGTATATCATATTACCTCAAAATTTATGTAAAAAATGCAAATAATTAAGTTTTTTGGTTCTTTATTTTTATTTCGTACCAAAACTTTTTTTCACGAAATAAAACATTTTGCCTAATTTATATAAGAAAAACATTTCATTTTCTCATGGAAATTTCATTATCTTAAACATTAGGTTACTAAATAGCCAAATAAAGCATATGTTTTAGTAATGGTTTGAGCAAAAGCTACTTTCTTAATTGTTTTTGTTTGGTTAACACCTCTTTCAATTTCTATTATTATTTCAATATGTACAATACAATTCAAATAAATACCTTTGTACTTACTCGTTTGTATACAAACATTCAAAATAAGGACATGCAGGCGAATTATGGATAATAACTGAATTTATAAATACCAAGCTATGTAACTACACATAATTTAGTTATTTGTGTGTAGATGCGTTACAGTCTCAATATACCATAAATTTATTAATCGAACCGCACAGAAGTAAATAACATTTACGAGATTTGCAAATGCAGGCAGTGATACATATTTATTTGTAATATTTGCATATATAAGTATATATATATATATATATATATTGTTTACATAACTGCATATATGTATATACATATGCATATACAAGTAAACGCCACTGTATATAAATAAATTCTAACTGAAAAGGTGTTAGTGATTATGACCGTCAAAATTAATAGCTAGTATATACAAACATGTGTTTACAATATTTCCAACAAAAAATATTCCAAATAAAATTACACTGAAAATTTGGAAATAAATGAGGGGCAATGCAGTGGCCAATTTTCACTGGAAATTCCGACTATATAACACAGCATCCACGTATTTGGGGGTGGATTTCATTACAAAAAAAAAAACACTTTTGGCAGCTAACAAATATATAATCAATATGTATATGTACATACACATGCTGGTAAATGCATACAAACGCAAATTTACCTCCAACGGGGTCAATGGATGCTCACAGCGTAGACACCATATTGTCATGCTCATTGAATATGTTCCACAGCGCTTATTGGATAAGCAGCGCAGCGGTGCGAAAGAGCAGACAGAACAACTGCGACGCTTGGCCAGGCAGCAGCAAACACGCCCACACTAATGCGCACTCACTCTCACTGATGGGGGCGGCATTGCATATACGAAGGCAGCAAAAGCAGGTATACGAGAAAGGTTTATAAGTGCTTATACATAAATGATGCCACACCGCATGTATGTATGTACATATATGTATATATAGTTATATATTTATGATGTAGCTACAAACATATGTAGCTCTATATCACATACGCATCTATGCATATATTTCTATGTTTGTATGTATGAATATGTATATGCAATCAGGTAACTATAAACGTAAGATAGAATATATGCACATATGTACATGCATATTGAAATATATCTACGTCTTGAAAGTTACTGAACCAACTGGGACTGGGATTAATGATGAGTCAATTAACTCTACATTCTTGGAAGCCATAGTTACTGTCTTCCGAACTCTTTCTCCTCATTTGCCCGCAGCGTTCGCAGCTCATCTGCTTTAACTGTTTATTTGCTGCTTTTATTTTGCTTTTTAATTAAATTGAAAAAAAAAAATAGACGTTGCACTAATAGAAATTGTCAGCGTCATGTAGAAACGAAGCACGCCCGAACAGGTGTTTGACAGCGCTGCTCGGCGGCGGTGGCTCCCACTGTTGACCTGAAGAAGATCTGTCAGTTGACAAATAGCTACGAACTTTGAATTTTTCAAATGAAACTTGACAACTCCACCTTTTTGACAGAGCACTTGGTCGGTACAACCTTGGCAGCTACATATACATATATAATATATATTTTTAAATATATATGTACATACATACATATATGTATAATATAGATTTAATGTTTGAAACTTTGCGTTTGTAAAGCGTGACCAAAAAGTGCACACACAAACACATGTTCTCCGATACACATACACATATACATTTATGCATCTATGTATGTTCACATAACCATTTGATTTGCTAATTCTACCAGTTTTTTTTAAAGTAATTTTAATTACAATATTTACGTCTGCCCGCTTAGTTGAAAGCAGAAGAGTTCAGCATTGAGTTTGAGTGACGCGTTGACGTTTGAAGGTGAGCTGTAATATGCGTCTACATAATACATACCTATACTGGCATATATACATTGATATGCTGATATGTGAACTTCGTTCGGTTGTGTGCATGTTCGTGCGTGTGTGTGTGTGTTGATAAATTCATATCTGAACATTTATCACTCAATACAAATAAGTTTGTTTTCAATTTCATGTGGTTTTCATAATGGACGCCTCAGTGACTTCAAACAATTAATGAGTAAGGTTTCAAGCTAAATTTTTCACAAAACTTGTCAAACATTTAATTAACTATTTTTATTTTAAATTGTTTATTAAATTCATGTTCTAAGCTTGATCAACAAAATTTATAAAAATATAATTATAATTTTTTTTTTAATGGCGCTTGTCCTCGACTTACCGTGCTACGCTTCAAAGGTTTGCAACAAACTTTACATAAAATCATGAAGCCTTCTAAGAAATCTTAAAACTATAAGTTTCTTAAATTTAATTAATAAGCTCGACTCAACATTTAACTAATATTTGTTTATGGAATGATGTAGTTTTGACTCAACGCAAAAAAAATTAAATATATAAAAAAAATTTTGCTTATAATAAAAGCTGTAAAATTAAATTAAACAGCTAGCGACAGCAGCAAAATAATTGTTGTTCGGTTTATGCCAATATCCCACAAAATTAAAAAGCTTTTGCAATTTTTCATTCACTCGAATTTAAGATGGACCTCTCTGAGCAGCTATATACAATACTTAACGAGGCTTCAGATAGTGCGTAAAACTTTCTTAATCTGATGTTGAAAAATTCTAATATACTGTTGACAGATAATGCTTCTTAAGCGTGTACAACTTCCGGCGTGTGCCGGTAACCATTGATGAACAATCGGGCTGTTAGTTCCATTAAAAATTTGATAAGAGTGCCATGGAATCTAATGGATCTAAAGTAAATTGTGGACAAAAAGCAATAGCATCACTAGCAGGCTTCTATAACATATATATATAATTATAATTTTGAAATGTTCACCAATCTGGAATGAGAGACAACTGAGAAGGAAAATTTTTTTTTTTACGAAGTACATACGAGTGTTCAAAGAAATACAGAAATTTAAACATTTCGCGGGTTTTGAGACTCCAATTGTCAAAATTTTTTTTATTTTTATTATGTTGATATATGTATGTACATGTGCTCTACCTTTTTTAGTAGAGCATATGTGTATGTACTAATAAAAGACTTCTTCAATGTATTTTAAAATAAGTCTCTACATTTTTTTTTCAAATTAGAAAATCAATCAGTTTTATAAAAACAGTGTTTAGCACACTTAAAATTATGATGAACCCAATTCTCAGCATTTCAAAGTCCGTTTATTGAACCAAAATGGATTGTAGATAAAAACTTAACGACTCAAAATGAAAAAAGATTCGAGTTCTTTTCACTTTTTTTTTCAACAAACATCAACTGTAATTTCTATGCATCTTAATAGTCGTCTTATAAAATATAAGTTTAACAACACCAAGGTCAGAATCGAACTTTTAGAATATATCGGGTTTGCAATAGGGGTAGATGATTTAAGTATCGTTTCGGCCATTTTTAATACATATGTCATGGTCTGTATTTTTTTGTTCATTGTGTTCAATAATGTTTACAGCTTCATCATGGAAAGACATACGTAAGAACAACATTTATTATTCAATTTTATTATCAAAATAATAGTTCGCCAATTGCAATTTTTCAAATAAAATCATCCTTTCAAATGCGGCTCACTTTAATCTGAGTGGTTCGGTAAATAAACAAAACTGTCGATTCCGGAAAAAAACTCCACAAATTATTCATGAACAACCATTTCATTTACCAAAATTGACAGTTTGGTCTGGTGGAATCATCGGTCCGTACTTCTTTCGAAATAGTATAGAGCGATGATAACCAACTTTTTATGGCTGCAACTGAAAAAAGTGGATCTTGACAACATCTGGTTCCAACAAGACGGGGCTATGTGCCACACAGCACGTGCAACGACCGAACTATTGCGAGAAAAGTTTGGAGATTCGATAATTTTCAGAAATTATGACATTGAATGGCATCCAAGAAGTTGTGATTTAACACCATTAGACTACTTCTGATGGGGTAATTTGAAGTCGTTGGTCTTTAGCAATAAACCAGACTCTCTTAAAGCTTTAGAAGTCAATGTCGAACGTGCTATTCATGACATACGACTTGATTTAGTGGAAAAAGTACTCGAAAATTCTATTCATCGAATTCGCTCCGGCAAAAGATGTCATGAAGGTTATTTAAATGATGTTATATTTATTATCATTCATTTTCATTCTTATTATTATTCATATTCATTAAATAAAAAATATTTGAATTTTCTAATATAACTTTTTTTTTTAAATCATAACACTCTTATTGGCAAACCCGTTATCTGACAACTTTTTTTCAATAATACCACATCATTTGGTATGATTTTTTATACACTTTAGTCTTGTGAGATTTTATAAAAACACTAGTTAATATTATATAATATGTCAATAATATGATCGTGCTGATTGCTTGAGTTGCATAAAATGAAATCAACTAAAGCTAGCAGTTTATTTCAATAAGAAATTCTTTCTAACAAAATTAAAACACAAACTAAATAATTTTTATAAGTAAATCTAGTACTCAGTTTAAAATATCGTTCTAATATCTCTTTCAGGTTTATTGAGAACTAATACGAAATGTCATGGATTGAGGAGAGAAAAGAACGGAATTCGTTGTTGTGAGTACGAAATTGATAATAAATTTTATTACATATTTACTTTTCAATCCAACATTATTGCGACTAGCAAAATTTTGCTATTTCATACTAATACTCGTATAGCTAAAACAGTCTTATATATATATATCATACAGAGGTATAAAAATGTAGTTCAAACTTATATTCCAAATTAGAACTTAAATTTGGGCTTTGATAAGTCACTTCGGGCATTTAGTCAAAAAAATTGCTGATGTATCCATGCCTTCTTTCTGAACGAATTCTCCAAAAAAATCGGTATGATACTGAGGTTTTTGTGAATTTTCTGTTTTTAATCAGGAAATTCTAGTGAAGTAACTATGATAGATATGGAAGTTTTAATAAGAAGAAGAAGAATATATTACTAATATATTGGTATACCTTCTGATCAAACTTGACCCGGACTGGTCCAAATATTATTGTATATAAATATAATAAATATTTTATTTCTAGATTGCTACAACGTTATTTTTTATGTTTGTATAAAGTTTGATCTCCTTATATTAATTAGTGTGTGTTTGGCAGCTGTTTGTTTACGACACGAAAAAATTCTCTTGATTTTTTGTGTTTCCGATAGAGTCACAGCTATGGAATCGTTGAAAATGTTGCAGAATTGTTTTGAGGACTCCACTTATGCATGAACACAAGTATTTGAGTAGCACAAAGCATGCAGTGAAGGTCGTGAAGTCATCGACACCTTGCCTCATCTACCTTTTAATGGCGATAACATCGAAAAAGTTAAAGAAATAGTGCTTCAAAAACGTCGCATAGGCATCAGAGAGACAGCAGAGTATTTCAACATCTATTATGAATCTACCATTTTGGTTATTGTTTTGGGTATGAAGCGTGTCAATGCTAGACTCGTATCCAATGTTGTGAATGTTTTGCAAAAATGACGCTAGTTGGAGGACACAAAAGGGATGCTTGACAAGACGTTTATGAATATAACGTAGAAATTGTAAAACAATCTAGCGCATGGCGCTCCAAAAATAAGACGAAACCAAAAAAACCAAAATTCGCTGAAGGCATAAACGCCTAGCTGAGGCTTATAACAAGTAGATGAAAACTTGCATAAAGCGTTGCAACGCTTGTATTGGCTCAGATGCCTATTTTGCAGGCGATAACAAAAGTTTTATTTTTCTCAATCCGGTTCACATTTGATCAGATGGTATATTTTTATACCGATTTATCTACACGAATTTTTAGTTGATAAAGCGATAAATACAGTTTTCTGCTGGCTAGCTACATAGATCTATTTATACATATATGTATATTTTTATTCGCTTACGCACACATATGCAAGTTCACTTCATAAGTGTATGGTTGTCGAAAATCACTTTAAGGATTTCCACTTGATTGCAGATGAACAAGAAATCACAACAAATTGACAGGCAACAACGAATTACAAAAACAAACAGAGCATAAAAAAAATGTTTGTATGTTTTTATGTATGTATTTACATACTTGTTTTCCTACCTACAAATAAATAAATATTGTAAATGCAAAATAAGAATAAGCTGTTGAAAAACAAAAGACAGCAATGTTTTTCAATTGCATGCCAAATTATGTCCAGAGTGGACAAACGGCAAAGAGGATGCACGCAGGCGAGCGTATGTGAACATATACACACACACGCACATGCATATAGAACATATGTACATATGCGATGATGGGCAGCACAATTGTCTGCGAAAGGTAATGTCCTGTTGGCAAGTAATTAAGACCGCATGTATTCAACATTTCGATATACATGTGTGTATGTGTGTTTGCTCTGAATGGCAAGCCATCGAACAATGAAAATAAGAGAAAAATCGCAAAAATGAAAATTCGCCAATGCCCAGCACAAATAAGTGGCCTTATTGGCATTCAAGTGAAATTTACCATGGCAAACAATGCGCTGCAAATAAATTTCATAAAACAACAAAACGCGCACACACACACATGCATGGAATTTTGAGCAAACGGAAAATGCTGAAATTGAAAAATTATGGATAACACTCAAATGGTTTGCTGATTTAAGAAAATGGAATACGAAAAATATATAGAACAAAAATTTAAGAAAAATTAAAAAAAAAACAAAAACAAGAAGAAACGTTAAATTAGAGTGTATCGGGGCTGCATTTCTTACATCATAAAAGGTTATACATTTTTTTCTTGATTTTGAACGGTCGGTTTGTAGGACAGCTATATGCTATGAAGGTTCGATATCGGCGATTCCAACAAATGAGCCGCTTCTTGGGGAGCAAGGGGCGTGTGCGAAATTTCAGAACGATATCTCTAAAACTGAGGGATTAGTTCGCGTTTCCTTCTGGGTATCACCAACTACGTGGCAAGCTTAGGTAATAAGTATACCCTGTTCAGGGTATAATTAAAAAACTAGGTAATACATACAAACATATTAATATGTATATATGCACTCTTGTGCATTTCTTTCGATCACTAAAATCAAAAACACTATGCATCACAATGCCGCCGCCAAACAGAAGCGAATTTCCAAACGTTAGACAATGAGACGCGACGTCGGCCGAGGGATCGGCTGGCAATAGCATTTGGATACGTGATGGTGCTGGCGATAGTGATGGCGGCAAACACTCCCAAAATGAGTCTAATTGAAAGCGATGATCTGGAAATGTCGAAATAGGGTGCAGTGCAGCGGTGCTGCTCCAAATGTGAAAAGGTTCCACGCTACCACGAGCAATCACATATACATAAATGAATATACACATACATACATATATGTATATGTGTGTTTACGTGGCGGTTTCTGTTGTGAAATGCTGTGTGCAACAAATTATCGGCATTTGGTTTTTGATAATTCAAGCTGAAGAAAATTTCAAATTTCTACCTTTAAATTTGTATGCTTGCCACCACTGCTTTGCTATAGCTATGCATGCAGTATGTGTGTGCGTATGTGTGTTTTAAGTATATGGCTTTGATTGTGCTCGGCTGCCGCTGCTCCGTTGGAAATTAGAAATCAAGCTGATGGAGGCAATTTCATTTATTACATAACTTTATTATATTTGTGCTCCTTTTGATGTCAGTTAAGCAATCGAAAATCACTTTTCATTTTTCACCGCCTTAAACGGTAGTAGGAGGAAATTTCTAATTAATCGATTTATCCTTAATGAATGGCTTTCCAATAGGGTTGCTACAAGGGTGCGTAAATATGTTTCAGTATATATTTATGGAACTATTTGTTAGTAATATTTTAAGAAATTATCTGGAAGGACTCTATTAGAAGTGTTGGAAAATAATATTTGGTAAATTCAGAATTTTAAACTTAAAATTAAAAATGATTTAAAGTCTCCACTTTTTCTGTTATCATCGCTAAATTAGCGTTTTTAGCTTCAGCATGCGATTTTTAACCAAAAACGTAAAAATAAATCAATAAAAAATGTAATAAAATAATATAAAATACTTAACAATATTATAATTTATTTATATTCAAATATATATACTTTTTAGTTTTGTTAATATTTTATTGAAAATTTTATCAATGAATTAGTATGTTGTATTATTTTAAAAAAGTAGTTATTTACACAAAATATAAAAAGTTTCTTTTTAGAAATTTTTAATTTTTGAACAAGTTTAGATTGCGCTTGCCTCAGAACGAAGTTTTTTTTCTGTAGCATTTAGCCAAGTAAAACGTTTTCTGAAAGGGGTATTCTGATTTAAAAATTTAAAAAAATCTATTTCGCATATTATTGTAGTATTACTCTTTAAGAATATGATTCTAAAAAGATTTTTTGAAATTTCAATTATTTTGGAGTTACAGTTCATTTTGTGATGCGCCAACAAAGTCAACTGGCAGCTCAGTACGAGCTTTAAACTCGTTTTTCTCTTAACTACTTCCTTAACTACTTTTTTGACAATCTCAAGTTCTACTGAATCGATTTACTTGAAAATCCTACGAGAGGTTTTTTTTTTGTTTTTTTTTTTTAATTTCGAACGCAAAATTTTTTTTTCCAAAATTCTTTTATAGTTCTATAACTACCTTCCTTCCTCTTTAAGGATCATTCAATAAAAAATTTCTATTTCGGGTTACTGGAAGTCCTGATATCCTGCACACCAGGACACGCCAGTTTTTCATCAGTCCCCACTTTGCTAGCATTGAGTTAAAAATTTTTTTTTTTATATTATAATTGATCCTTAATCTTTTCATATCAATAAACAACATATAAAAAAATGTATGGTAAATATTTTTCTTGTTTTTTGTTAACGAGCCCGAAAAAGAGCCTAAAATTCAGACTTCTAGACCAGAATACCCCCTTAAGATCCTCAGATACGAAAGAATACTCTCATTTCAATGGCGTCCCCAAAAATTGCTTACAATAAAGACACTTCTTAACTATAAACATAAACAATTTTCGTAGAAAGCTAAAGGTAAAGAATTTATTGCTTGAATGAGTGAATATTGTCTGTATATATTGCAGGTAACTTGAACTTCTTGGAGGCACGCTATGACTGTATTTGTCTGCATTTTTAGCGATCACGTCAGTGTGCCCAAATATTTTGGAAGTATTGGCTCTATATATTATATATATTTCTATGTCATAACTTGTATATTATTCCATTGTTTCAATATTACGTAAACAGCAATACTTTTTTTCACTCAAATATGTTCAACTTTTCGCGGGTAAAATTGTTTTTGCGGTGAGCGAACGTGCCAAAAGTGGTTTGCGCGATTTAAAAGTGATGATATTGTTTTGAAAAACGAAAAACGTCCTAGTCGTATAAAAA
The DNA here is from genome assembly GCF_042242935.1 of Bactrocera oleae. Classification (NCBI taxonomy): domain Eukaryota; kingdom Metazoa; phylum Arthropoda; class Insecta; order Diptera; family Tephritidae; genus Bactrocera; species Bactrocera oleae. The sequence continues at coordinate 58,992,741 of NC_091539.1, forward strand.
ATTCGTAGATGAAGAACTAAAAGCATTATTCGCTGAATATTGTTGCCAAACACAAGAAGGGCTCGCAAAATCTTTGGGAGTCACTGAAGCAGTAATTTCAAAACTTTTAAAAAGCAGGCAGCTACATTCAAAAGTAAAGACATTGCGTGCCATATAAATTGAAGCCAAGAGACGTTTGAAAGACGATTTTGTATCTCATAAATGCTGTTTGAACGCTACAAAAAGAAATCGTTTTGCACCGGATTCTGACTGATAAAGAAAAATGGAATCATTACGACAAACCGAATTGCAAAAAATCATATGTGAAACCTGTCCAACACAGTCAAATCAACGGCAAAGCCGAATATCCATGACGCCAAAGTATTGCTCTGTACTTGGTGGGATTAGAAGGGCCTGCTGTATTATGAGCTTCTACAACTGGTTGAAACCAGTAAAGTGATATGCTACCAACAACAGCTCATCAAATTGAAGCGAGCTATTGCCGAAAAATGCCCGAAATTTGCAACTAAACGCCTGGCAATAATTTTTCATCTTGATAATGGTTAATCTCATGTTGCAAAAGCGGTTCAAAACTATTTGGAAAACAACGGCTGGAAAGTTTAGCCTCAACCGCATTATAGCGCAGACTTTGCCCTTTGAAAAAAAAATCGCACAAATATAACGAATATAGTTATGTACCCAATAGTATACCTATAATGCATAAAGGGTTGTGCTTGGCATAATGTGTGAGTAGCGCACCGCAGCTTTAATTCTTTCCGATTTTGGCGATCAATGTTGGAAAAATGTTTTTTTCTGTTTACGTGAATATTCCCCACAATTTTAGTTTTCAATTTCACCAAAGAAGAATGAATTTAAATTTATATTAAATAAGTCTTCCACCTAGCATTTATAAAATTCATTTCAAAATATTATAGTTTAGTGGGCCAAAGTCGCAATAGTAATTACTAATCGGAAAAATCGGCAAGGCTGACAATTTGGTAGTGCAGCTTAATATGCGAATATCAGGTTTATGTAAATTAAAAGTATATTTAATATAAAAGTCTAAGCCTAAAGCTGCACGATGGCTGTTCTCTAGATACAGTGTAGAAAATTTAATCTGCACTCTGTAGAGTAGGTTAGATTTTAATTCCATAATTATAAAGGTGTATATACTATATAATATACTTTAAAGCCAAAAAATAGCTTTTTGTAAATCTGTGAAGAAAGTCCTTACTTTGAAAACTCCTAATGCCATATTCTTGTATAATAAAAAATTGTAGCTGTTTGTTTGACATTTTAGCATTTACTGCGACCACTTACATAAGACAAAAACTTAAACAAACAATAGGAGCTATTGGTCAAATAGAGATAATCAGCTTTCAAATCATCAATAAAATGTAAACTAATATTCTATTATTTTCGAGTTTAAGTCGGCGTTTCGTTGATACAAGTTGTGTCATAGTGAAATTTTTTGCATTAGATCACAAGCTGTGCACTAGTGTTGCCAACTATGCTGGTGAGATAATTAATTTTTTCGTAAAATTCAGCGGATGCTTAGATATTTTATATGACAGATGCAGTGACAGAAAGAAATGTTAACTGAGGTATATATAGTCTTGAACCAAAAACTTCCAAGTTTATAGTTTTATTTTTACAGGCAAGAATGTCGTTATTAATGTAGATGACTTTTAGTGTAAAAGTTTAGCAGACATTTGTAGTCCTTGATGAAAGTATGGCAATCTCAAATTTCTTTGCTTAGTAAGCTTGGCCGAATCAACGTGCTTTACAAAAATCTATGTTATAGTCACTCGGCAGATCATTTTAAATCTCCGAATGTATTACCGAAATAAAAAAGCTTATATTGCCCGACTTCAGTTCCTTTGTATAACGGTAAACGACATCGTTTTTTATTGCATGAAGAGTGTAATTCAGCTTTGGGGAGTTTGTAAGAGCTGTTGTTAGAGCTTTCTTCAAAAAAGTGAATCTCTTCGACACCTCTATTGTTTTAGTACTTTTCGTGCTATTAAATTTTAACTAGAAAAAATTATGCTGATTGTGAACCATAAATACTTTTTTTAAATTTTTCATGGTGAAAAAAATAAGTATCAGAAGCTCACTTATGTTTCAAAAAAGTTTATTTAATATTTTTTATTATTTTTTATTAATTTTTTTATTATTTAAATAAATTAAATTAGCCTTTGCCAGCAAATATATATAAACCCATCATTACAGCATGCTCTCAGCGCTCACGCGTACACCGGAAGCTATCATTACAACAACAAAATACAGTAATAATAGCAGAACCTTTGTTTAGTGTGCGTATGTCCTCTTCTTGCATTCATTTATTGTATTTGTTTGCTTTGTTTGGAATATATTTTTCTACAGTAAGTTTCCGAATTGCGGCCATAAAACTATATTAGCTTCAGTGCAATAAAAAATGTATATTAAAGACGGCTAACGATTGCCGTCTACTGCATAGCATTGCCTAATAAATGATGCATTAAAGAGAAATTGAATTTATTCACAGCCGCCGCGAAGGTGAGCTGAGAGGAAAAATGGGAAAAATTGGGAAAAAAAGACACAGGCACAAAAATTAATTTATATAAAAGTCCCGCGACATTGTTTACTGGCTGTCGGCTGGTCAGTCGAAAAGCGGTGGGGCATACGGTAAAATTACATGCTAATTCATTTTTCTAGTTTTTAAAAGATTACAATTATGTAACGCATGCGCAGCGGTAAGCGAAAAATTGATACAAACAAAATTTTCAAAATGAAAAAAAAACGTTAACTTCGGCTACACTGAAGTTAAAATACCCTTCACAGGTGAATTTCTTATAGCATACAAGGATTCAAAAGTCTTTATCTAAATTTTGATCGGTACGGTTGTATGGCAGCTATATGCTATAGTGGTCCGATATCGACGTTTCCAACAAATGAGCGGCTTCTTGCGAATAAAAGTACGAGTGAAAAATTTCACACTGATATCTCGAAAACTATGGGACAAGTTAGCGTATATACAAACAGACGAACGTAGCTAAATCGATTTAGCCCGTCACGTGATTCTCTATATATGTATATCTTTTATAGAGTCTCCGACGTTGCCTTCTGGATGTTACAAACTTCGTGGCAAACTTTATATCACCTGTGCAGGGTATAAAAATATGAAAAACAAATGGAAATTGATATGGAAATTGAAATAAAAATGGTAATAGAAAACGCATGAAGCTGAGAAAAGTGCCGAGCAGTTATGTAGATATTCACATATATAGATAGATACGTTGGACAAACCTAAATTCATTTAGAAAATAATTTATTGACGCTGTCAAATGTAACAATAAGACGCTGCAACTGGTGTTCAACGCACAACAACAACAACAACTACGCTTTGCAACAACAACAGCAGCAAGTGAACTCAAGACCTGCCAGAGGTCACTCACATCTCTCATATCAAACGTTAGACGGCAATGCATGCATGCGCATGCGCAGTGCACGGCGGGGAGTATCTACGTGTATTATGCGCACTACTTCGGAGGCGATCCCCACTTTGCGGGTTCTAGCGCTACACTTTCATTCATATTCTAGCACAACATTCATTCAATAATGTTTCCCTATACACAGTTTTTTTTTGTTTTTCTTTTTTGATTACAATTTGAACTTATTGTCTCGTTGCTGCATGCAATCAGGTGCAATTACGCAGCCGTCAAGGTATTTTCCACCAAGTTGGGAAACGATTTTTCTTTGATGGCAAACAATGAGTATGGAATTTCATTTGTTTAGGAGCGGGTTCTTTGCTTTCTACGACGGCTAATATTGTTGTTGTTTTTGTTGTTGTTGTTATTATTATTTGTTGTTGCTTTTATTATTATTGCTGCTGCAGTTAGTGTTTTTGTTGCTGTTGTTATTGTTGTTGTCTTTCTTATTGTTGTTGTTGTTTTTGCTATTTCGTGTTGCTAGCTGTCTCGGCTAGTATGCGCTGGTCAGCATTTTCGTAGCCACTAAGTCTGCTGCTGCACTTGCGCACACATGCATACACATACATGAGCATGCAACAATAACAACAGCAACATTATAAATTATAATGCCAATTGATTTCAGTTTAAGCATCGTTTTTTTGACAGTTAGTTGTATGCGCAAGAAAGCTGGCTGGTGAGCGTTTTCGACCACACAGTCACTTCCTTTATGGAGGAAGCAAGCGGGAGCTAGCAGCAGCAGTTACACTTAAATAACACATTTTACTTTCCGTTAGCCGAAATGTTCTCTCTGCCACGCTTTGTGTGACCTAACGCGCGTCCAGCGTTTGTCAACGTCCGTCCGGCCGTTCTGCTTTCCTTTGTTCAACACCAACAACTACTCTCTAAGCAGCGCTTCCGTGTACTGTGTCTTTTTGTTTTCATGCCTTCTTCTCCCCACAATTTGCTCGCCCATGCGGTTTGATGTGAAATTGCGTATTTGTAAGGGCCCTAAATCACCTTCGCTTGTTTCCAACAACTACTTTGCTACAGATAATGAGTAACAAATGAGCGTATGCGCGCATCCTGGCGACAGCAGCGAAAAAACAAAAAACTGTCCCCGCCGCACAGCGGATGTGTGTGCCAATTTTTATTTATTTTTCTTCACTTCGTTCTTTATCTATTTTTTACTTAATCTTCAACGCTTTGATTTGGTAGCTTCCTGTATTGGTGGTCCGTCGGATCTATAAATCTTCGCCTTATTAATTAAGTAATTTTATAAGCTTCACACACACACACACACAAATACTCGTTAAATTTACAATACGAACTCGTGTCTGTTCGTTTTTTGATTTAGACTCGGATTAGTGACAGACAAATACATATGTATGTATTCAATTACTAAGTCAGCTGCAATTTTTATATTTATTCAACACTCATTTGATGCAAAGTCTGATTTACACCTGGCACGAGCTGTTTAATGCCGAGGGTCGACTGGTATTATTTTCTTTAACAAAAAGAAATAAATAATAATAATGAGTTGAGAGTTAAAAAATATCATTATTATATATATATATGTGTGTGTCCATACATATATACTCATACAATAAATAATTAAATAAGTCGATACTGCAGTTATGGAGTTTAATTAAGTGTCAGAACTCACATGATTCTCCAGCAGTTTTACTTGACCGTATTTGTAGAATCAAAGAATACTTTATATGTCAGCTAACAAGACACGGAATGTTGATGATTATATATTTTCGATGATGATATTATTATTTTAATTTTATTATTATCAAATCACTCAATACTAAGCTAAAAATTATTTTCTAGTTTTATTACGGACTCACATGATCAATTCTCTAATCTAAAGTTAGCTGACCACTCGTCCCGGTTTGGCCAGGATAGTCCGCATTCTGAGTTAGGCGTCCCGGCCGTTCCGGGATTAGAAATTAATAAAAAAGAATGAATTAAATAAAATTGTGTTGCTCTCTCACCTTTTATATGTCGCGATTTTCAGTGAATTATTATATGGAAAAAATCGTTGTCGAGTCAACTAAGTCTAAACCAAAGGAGGATGAGCGGTCTTTACATCAAGTATGTGAGACTGAGAGGGAATTAAGTAGGGCCAATTTTGAAGGTTTTTGAAAATTTAATTGGAGTTAAATGAATTCAGCTATTTTTCTATATAAATAGATATTTTTTAATTAATGTAATATAAGGTCTAGTAAAGGAAAATCCATTATTTTCGCATTGAATTGAAGGTTTTATCTAGCATAGTTAGAATGCCCCGATTTGGTTCATTTTATATGTAATATGTCTGGTTCGGACTATAAGGTAGATTCATAACAGACTCTCAACAAACCTCTCGGAGCTTCTGGCGTGCCAACATTGATGTCTGTGTCCTAGCTTTGCGCTGATGAAACACAATTATTCTCTTACTAGCCAAAGCAGACCGCTTTTGGGCAATTGATCTCTTTAGAAGCTCCAATTGTTGATAGTATAGGTCCGCACTAAGCGTTTGGTAGTAGGGAGCAGCTCATAGTAAATAATTCTCTGGCAGTCGCACCAAACGCATAGCAAAACTTACTTGACCGGCTATAATAACTTGATTACGGCTTGTGCCGGCTCAGCGCGATTGCGTCATGACTATTTTCGCTTGACGTTGTCGTAAGTGACCCAATTTACATCAACAGCAACTATGCGCTTCAGAAATGGATCGATTTTTATTACGATTCGCAGTTGGAATTTCGATCCATAAGATTTTAGTCTTCGTGTGGCACCCATACTTCTTTTTCTACCCAGTCTCGTTTAAATGGTTTCATACGGTTTATTGTGCAATGTTTAGCTACTGAACAATCCAAATAATATCTAAATGATAATCGACTCGACGATTTCCGTTATTTTATCGATACTGCAATTCTTTGACAAAAGCTCGCTATACTCAAATCTAATCCCTTAATTTTATGTAATTTTAGTTATTCACTTATATTTCTAGGCTCAGAAGAACAGCAATAAAAAAATATTGTTAAAGACATTTACGAGCTTTCTACAAATTTTATGAGCATCGGAATTTGCATAAAAACAGAAGCTACTAATTTTCATCTGAATTAAGAAATAAATACATATATACATGCATACATACTCATACTCATATATATACATATGCATATATACATAGTAGATATATTTATAGTCATAATGGCGACCGCTATAAACTCTACAATAACGAAGAGTAAAAAGCGAAAACAAAAAATGCTGATTACTGATGTAGAAAAATATAGGGTGATCCTTTTGGAGGTGTCCTACTTTTAAAAGAAAAAAAAGCACAGAAAATTTAAAATTCATGGGACACGCGTGAGCATAGACTTGCAACTATACAAAGTCTAACGCTGATATCACATGATCTTGGTGGCCAATCGTCCGGCTCAAAACGTGAAATTATCTGCTCACCGAAGTGTTCTCTCAATAAAACCATTGATTGATGCGATGTGCGGGTAGTGGCGCCGTCTTGTTGAAACAAAATGTTGCCGAGATCACGAGCTTCAATTTCAGGCAGCAAATAGTCGGTTATCATGGCGTGATAACGCTCGTCAATGACGGTTACGTTCTGACCGACAAACCACACCAAACCGTTCTTTTTTTTGGATGAAATGGCAGCTCTTGAATCTCTTCAGGTTGCTCTTCGTACAAATGCAGCAATTTTGCTTGTTTACTCAGACATACCTTGACATTGAGCCAAAAATGGGCCTCATCGCTGAACCAAAATTTGGCTCGAAAACGTCGGATCTTCTTGGAACTATTCAAGAGCCCATAGAGCTAAGCGATGTCGCTTGGGAAGGTTGAGCGGCTTCAGTTCTTGCACAAGCTTTATTTTGTATGCTTTTAATCTAAGATCTCGACGTAAAATGCGCCAAGTCGTTCCATTCGTCACGGCCGTAAACTAAGTATACTTTTTTATATCTCTTATGCCACGAATATTGTAACAATCAGAAGGAAACCTTGGAGACCCTTTGAAGTATATATGTACATATCTAAATGATTAACGTGTTGAACTGATTTATCCGTTTCCTTTGTATGTACACAAACTAGTCCCTCAGTTTCTCAGATATCGAACCGAAATTTTGTATACATCCGTTTCTCCTTTATCGGTACCGCTGATATCGCTCATACTATAGCTCCCATACAGAATCTTCACGAAGCTTAGCACATATAATATTATTATCCAAGGACATGCTACAATGTTTGAAGAAACTGTTTAGATGGGATCACTATAGCATATACATAACTGTCATACGAACTGATCAAACAAAATCTCTCGTGAAGGGTATTATTGCTTCGGTGCCGACGAAGTTAAACTTTTTTCACATTTTTTATAAAATTAAGTGCAACTGCGGCAACGAATTCGATCAAAAAACGTAGAAGGTGGTAATGGAAAATGTCATTGTTATCACTCGCTTCTGTGCGGCTGACATGTTTGTCTGTATGTATGTACTACATGCATTTGTGGCACCGCAGCAATCAAAGTAACTGCTTTCCGATGTACAAACAAGCGCTACTGTATGCTTGCTGTCCATCTATCTGTCACTTTATTGATGCGCAACGATTTTATATCATTCACCGAACGCACTTACAATGCAATCAACGTAAACAACAACAACAACAAGACTAACAAAGTTACAGTGGCAAAGTAAATGTGGCACCACAAAAAAAATTCAAAAACATGAAAAAATCACTCTTGACCATTTATAAAATAAAAAATAAAAAAAAAACATTTTTATTTGTTGTTGTTGTTGTTTACTCCTTTGTAGCCACTGAGCGTAGACTGACAACACAAACTACAGTTCTTAACGCATTATGCCACCGACAACCGGCCGAAGCTGCAATGCAGCACACCGTCACCGCCTCGCCTCGCCTCGCCACACCAAAGCCACAGGCCGTTGAAGACACCAACAACACTGCCACAGCGCGTTGCACAGAAGCGCATTAAGCCACATTTCAATGTTCGTCGATAATTTATTATGCGAGAAATCTGTGCTCGTGACTTATTTGCTTTTTAATATTGTTATTATATGCACACACATGCACACGCACTTACACACACACACACATACAAATTTGTATGAAAATTTTTGGCTTCGAACTACCTAACGCAACAATAATTCTTAGTTAGTACACAAATACCAGTCATCCAAAGTGATACCATCGCCACCACCACCGCTCTCGCGCACTGAAAGTGCTCATCACTACACCGCCTCGCCGCTTCACCCCTTCACAACCCATTGCGCCCTTCGCTGATGTCAAACAAACAAGAGGTAACAGATGTTAAACTGCTGCTGCAGCAGGCGGTCGTTGTAGCGCAGCCAGCGGTCGCGGCATGCACGCTGTTTTGCTCACCGCTGCTGGTTAACTGCCTCCACCGCGCGCTGCCAAAGCTAACCGCGCCAACAGCGCTCGCCACAAATCGAATGGCAACGAATTAATACCGAGATTTCTTGGACTTGCCTCGCTATGTAGTGTTGCACACATATTTGTACAAACAGGTCAGCCAACAAGCACGGCAATCAGCCTGTCCGTCCGTCAATGAGTCAGTGTTGATGTGGGTCCATGCTGTGTTGCTCAAATTAAAGTCGGCCAACCACACCTTTTCTACTTCTGTTTGTTGTGCGACAGACACTTTAAGCGACTTCTGCTGCTGCCGCCACATTGCCAAGTGTTGTTTGTTGTTGTTACTGTTGTTGGTTTCTTCATTTTTTCGATCATATTTAATGGTCGCAATATAATTTGAATATATACACAGCGCATATAGCGCTGCAACGCTAGTTAGTCCATAGCAAAACTATTTATGCTGGGCTCTCTTTTGGCAATCAGCGCTTTTGGAGCCAAAAGTGAAACTTATTAGAGCGTAGATCAATTTTTACAATATTTTTGTAATAAAAAAAAGCATGGTAGTTCGACTTGAGAGCCCTCAATTATTGTTGCAGTTATTGTAGTGGTAGAAAATATTCTTCATATAACTTTGCGGAATGCTGCGGGTTTGACAATCACTGGCTGCATAAAATCCGAGTTTGTTTGAGAGACGAGTTTGTCGTGCATCTTCTAGTACTGGCAAATTTGGAACTCCATCTAATAGTTGGAGTGTTCTTTATTTGTGGGTATTTTTGCAAATAAATTGTAAAAAAAACACGATAACAGAGAAGAAGAAGAGAAGTTTACAGGTCGTTCCCCAAGCGAAATGAAAAAATACTATATTCGTACAAAAAAATGAGCGATTATTAGCCATTGCATAAACAGGTTTGCCGACTGTCTCTTACTCTCAATAACGCCTAGTTAGACTATACCCGACCGCTGCCTCGCTTTCATACATACATATAAATCATTACATGCCTAGAAATGACATGGGATCAATCGTTCAAGTAGCCTCGATTTGCAGAAAATCAAAAATAATATTGGGAATATCGTTTTCTACTTCGACAAGAATTTCAATTCATCTCTCTTCTGGTAGGTTTTACTACCTTGGCAAGTTTATAAAATAAAGCTCAGGGTTTTCAGGTTTCTGCTGCAGATAAAATAGCTTCAAAGGGATATATTACTAGAGTATTGTTATTATAATATTAAAATTTTAAATAAATCACACTAAAATGAACTATCATGACTACTAGCTGTCAAGACTAGGTAAATCCAAATGTGATCCCCATAGATACTATAACAATATTTTTCCCGATTATTCCTATGAACCGAATAATCGAATTGCAAAATATGTAAAGAATATTTTAATTATTGAAACACAAATATGGAGATGTGAAGAATTTTCTGTTATGGGTTTAGAAAGTGCTGAGAAATTACAATACTCACCAGCTACACTTTAAAAACTTTTTAATCTTTGTATTTATTGGTGTTTTTTTTCTATGTTTATTTTCCCCAACTTTTGTTCTACTTTTGGTAATAAATAATAATCGTGCGGTGTATAGCCAGAACTGTAAGTGAATGGCTGATTCTGAAGGTGGGAACCAACCTAGTCATTTAACGTATGCGCCTTAGACTCTGCGTCATCAAACTTTTCTTGTAAAAAAATACGTGGTTATTAAAGCAATCCGTTCAGTCGACCAAATCACCGTGCGAAAAACTATCTCACTGTTAGTGAGGAACTCGGGAAACATCGTTAAAGACCACGCTCATAAAGGGTGCGGAAAAAATAGACAAGTTGGCACAATTAGGCGCTCTGATGAGCATGCAGTCCCCGTAAACTATTCAAAACCTAACAGTACAGACAGAAATATTTTGAAATTATTATACATATATTCATTTATGCGTATATCTTTATACCTAGAATAAGATGTATATAGGTGTGTACATTATGCAAAGGGAAGTAAGTCGATTTGTATAACTGAGCTATAAAGCTAGTAAGGCTATTGAAGGATTTCAACAAAATACGGTAGATATCATATTTATAAATATATATGTATGTATACTTTTAAATTATGATAATTTCAAAATTTTTTTCTTCCCTTTTTTTTTTAAAAAGCTTATGTAACTTTACTTAACAAACTGTTATTATATTACTATTATTATCATGGATTAGTAAAACGCCTTTTCAACTACATCTAAAGTCATTTTTTATATGTATGTAAATTCACGCTACTCATATTTCCATTTCCAGCTGAAATGTTGAAATTTGTTGAAAAACCAATAACAATAACAACACGCGACAGTTATGCACCGCATTAGCGTTTGCACGGCAATCTATTGGGCAATGAATTTTTCACATTTAATTGCTGAGTAACAAATATAAACTATGCGAACATTTGTTGTTGTTGTTTACTGCCATTGGTTGGCTGCATGTTTAGTGCTAATTTTGCGGCATCGCCTGCCAACCACACCCCCTGTCAACATAAAAAAGCATGCATCATGGCTAACGAACAGACACGTAGTGAGGTGTGGAAGACACACGCACACATGCATATGTATGTATAAAGCAAACACATACACGCATATGATAGATACGCATGCATACATATTACCATATATATACACAACTACATACATGTATTAATATTGCACGCTTGTGGTCGGTGGTCTCCGACACCGAGGTCCGACTAAGGGCTTCATTTCATTACTATCACTTGCTGAAATTTATGCGCATTCCTGCCGAGACACACAAACACACACGCGGTCGCAAGCAGAAATCGTTGCTGTGTCCCGCGCGCCGCCACCCGCTCCTATCAATAATCGGCAAGCAGATGGTGAAGGATGCGCCGCGCTGCGTCGTAAAGCTACAGTGGCCAGTTTGGGCATTAATAAAAAGTCAAAAAGTCGATACACCACAGTGTGCATATATATGTATGTGTGTGTGTGTGTTGGTGCTGCGGTATGTGTATTTAATATTGTTAATTTTTTGCCGCTGCTCCTTGTTGATTGTTGGCTGCTGGTATTCCTTTCATTGTTATTGTTATTGTTGCCGCATTGCCGCTCATGTCGGTGGTGGCCGTTGCCGCAAGGGTTATATTTGCTGGCAAGCAAAAAAGCAAATGCCTGCCGCCTGCCAGTCATAGCACTAAAAAGGCACCGCCACACCGTTGGAGCTCTTAACAAATTTGTTAAGCAACACGCCCGCCTCTACTTAAATGCGCAGCGCGGCAAGGCCCTAATTACGAGCGTGCGCGTGTATATCACAAATCAATGTGTATTATTGTTGCTGCTTTTATTGTTCTTGTAATACATGATATTATTGCATTTGCGCGCAACATATGAGTTGTGTATTATGGTCGCTGCTTTGACGCTGATGGTGACACAGTGGCAATGCGCCTTTGGCATACGATGCGCATGCGCAGTCCATCGTCCATAGCTTGCATCCACAGCAGTCAAATCGCCGCCGCGCTGCTTCACACAATCAGCTCCACCAGTGCGCCGTTGTGTATGCGCGTCGGCGCAGCTGTGAAATTCATAAAATATTCGCAGTCATGTTCGTGCCTTTCGCTGTCGTTCGTTGTACGTGTGTTTATGACTTCGATCTGTTTTGTTACGCTTCTGGTTTTTTCATGCCACATTCCCATTATACTACGCATTCCCATTTGCTTTTATTCATCTTTGTTGCTTTTTCTGGTTTGCTCTTTTTTTTAGACTGAATGTGTGGACACACTGAACCCACGATCGTTTGCACGTTGGCCCCATTGGCTTGATCAGACTGCCTGACTAGCTGCTAGTCATTATTTGTTAAACACGCTTTTATACTCTCTTTACAGTCATTTCGGGATCTTTTTATATCGATCGTTTTCGGTTGCATCGATCGCTCTGAAAGCGACAAAACGATCACCCGATACGAGTGGAACACAATTCACAACATTTTTATTATTATTGCATTGAAAGACATAAAATGATGAACAATCGCATGGCATTCGTACAGAAGTACGCTTTCGGTTCATCTTTTATTCGTTTCCCAAAAAATCGCAAAATAAACAAAAAAAAAGTGAATTAAGTATAAAACGAAATGTTTTGCAAATTCGCCGAATCGTTATGGTAGCACTGGCTTAATGATGCAATTTGTTGCAAGCCATATTTGGTAAGCGTGGAATTTGGGGAATGTTGGGTTCATGTCAATGTGAGCATTTTTGGGATTAACATCAATATTAGCTTGTGGTTGCGATATCATACAAAATATGGTATATTTCTAATCGATTTTCATTTTTAACTGTATATGAACTCAAGGTTTCTAGGAATAAATCACACGCCGACAAAGCAAGTAGCGCAGCAATTAATTTTATGTTTGCCTAAATATTACACAATTTTAATAGTGGAACTGGAAGTTTCCGGTTTACGTCGAGTTCGCAAAAAATTTAAAAAAATTAAATGTTCTTGAAGTACTATAACCTTAATGTTATGTAGCAGCTCTGAATGGTAGTTCAATTCTTGTTTTTGTACTATGTCAAATTATTCGGAAATAAGAAAAAACGTTAACTTCGGCTGCACCAAAGCTAAAATACCCTTCACAGGTGATGTGTTTATAACACAAAAGGGTTGAAAAATATCTTTATTCTGATTTTAATCGGTTAATTTAGAAGGCAGCTACATATAAGCTACAGTGGTTCGATCTAAACAATATGTTCGGAAACTATAGCAAAGTTTTGAATAATAACTTCTGCCAAATTACTTGACGATACTTCGTCAAATGCAAACGTTTTCCATACAAGAAGTTTTTATCGATCGTTAGTCTGTTTGGCAGCTACATAAATGGACGTGTTCAAAATTTTAGACCGAAAGCTCAATAACTGAGAGATTAGCTCCCCTATATAAAGACGCTCAGACAGACGGTTATGGCTAAATCGTCTCAGCTCGTTACGTTGATCATTTATACCATATATATATATATATATATATATATATACTTTGTAGAGTCTACGACGTTTTTTTCTGGGTTTTCAAACATCGTGGCAAACTTAATTGGTCTGTTCAGGTTATAAAACAAACTCTACCACCATGATAACGTACAAGCATACACTTCCGCCATTACCACGGCCAAACAGGTCAAATTAAGCTACGCACCGCTGCAGCATCTACTGATGGATCAAGATTTAGCTTCGTGCCACTCGCCGGAAAAATCATCATAAAGTCGAAACATACTCTAATTTCATTTCGTAAATTTTCGTTTTTTATTTATGCTAAGAACCCCATGCCAGCATATCTTTGGATGGATTCAGAGTATCAGCTGAAAAAATTGTCTTAATACAAGTATGTATAGGCAGGATTCTTTTTTTTCAAGAAAATCGAAATCTGAGCATGAAATGAGCTTCATTTCACCCATTCAATTAAGTATACTACATCGAATTGATTTTTTAGAAATATAAAATTCTTGACGTAAAGATGTGAACTTTTGCTTCAAAGCTCAAACGAGCCGATTTCGGTGCGATGGGCATTAAAGATATACTTCAGTGATTAAAATTTCTTTAATTTTATTTTCAGTGCGATAAAAAATTCTTCGATGTCACCCAAATTTGAAAGCTTCCTCACATCCAGCAATGCATGGCAGAATACATGGTTGTATTTTTAGGGTTAACTTCTCCAACTAATTTAAACAATACTGATAAGAGTTAAAGAGTTGACAGCTGTTAACTAGATATAAATCCGGATCCGTTCCGGTGAACCAATGCTTTATAATAAACTTCTTTTCAAGTAAATGGCATAACTGGTCTCCAGGGCAAGCTTTCGCGCTTGATTCTAAGAACAATTTTCCAAGTGATAATTCAATTCATATTGAAATGTTGAGCCTTTGTGTTTTATAGAATGTGCATAGTAAGGTAAAGGAGTTTTTTTTTCTTATACCCTAGGTTCCAGCCAGGATGCTTGTAGCACCCAAAAGGAAACGTTGGAAACCCTATAAAGTATATATATATATATCTATAAATGATAAGTGTGACGAGATTAGTCGATTTAGCCATATCCCTCTGTATATGTATACTTAAACAAGTCCCTCAGCTTATGAGATATTATTCTGAAATTTGGCACATGTTCTTTTTTCCCGAAAAAAATGCTCTGTTGTTGGAATCGACGCTATCGGACAACTATAGTATATAGCTGTCTTACAAACTGCTCGAACAAACTCAAGTCCCTGTAGAGAAAACTTTTTTATTTGTTCATATATCTTCAAGAAGTTTGGCGTAGATAATTATTCTAGGTATTCCTACAAACTCCGAGTAAATTGTTCAGATCGGACAAAAATAGCATATAGCTAACAAACAAACTGATAGACCAAAACTAAGTCCCTGTAGAGAAAACTTTTTTATTTGACAAGTGATCATCACAAGATTTTATACAGATTATTCACCGAGGCTGCGCCACAACCTCCGAGCATATTGCTCAGATCGGACTGCTATGGCATATAGCTGTCATACAAACATACCGATCAAAATCATATAAAGATCTTTCTACTTTTATATGCTATAAAAAAATCACCTATGAAGGGTATTATTGCTTCGATGCAGCCGAAGTTAACGTTTTCACTTGTTTTTAATTTGCAATAATTTTACTTTTCAAGTATGAAAACGGCGATTGTGGTAGGTTAGTCACGTCTGTCTAAATCTCAGACTGTGTGCATGGAAACTAAAAAAGAATACCCAATAAGAAGCTCTTTTTATTGATAAATTAACCTTGCTACCCACGATACTTAATCCAACCTAACTTTTACTTTTTGTAGAAAAAAAGATTTACAGTGATTTATTTAAAAAAAGATCTGAGTATATAGTTTTCGCAAAGCAAATATTGCAGACTTCTACACAAATTGCTCATTTTTCCTTGCTTCGTGCAAATTGTGGGAAAGTTGACGAAGCCCTCAACTATCACGTTATTGGCTTAGGAAATCAAAACAACAAATAACCGCTAGCTATAGCTATCGCATAGCATACGAAAGCAGCGCGTCTTTGAAAATCCGGTGAGAAACTCTGATTAAATACATTTAGAAACACTTTAACGCTAGACTGAATAAGGTAAATAGCAGTCAGTGCTCAGCGCTCCCGATGATTTGCGCAGTTGCAACGCCAATATAAACAATTAACATTTTTAATAGGAAAATTGAAATGTGTTTGAAATGTGAGGGTTATTCTTTTCTTGTACGCTCGAGTAGTGCAGGACTCTAATACGTCTTATAATCATATGTGTACACCTTCCTGGAACAAACAAACCGACCCATTGTTGTGTAACCTTTTGATTGACACAGTGTTTAGCCATAAAAGATGAAAAGTGAAGAGGAAGCGCAAAAGTAGATTGCTTCTGTTTTCTCAGTGGTTCGTCAAAATATGAAAATATTGTATATTTCTGTTTAATAAGCTACCAAGAAATTGGTTTTTTATAGCAAACACTACACACATACGCACAAATGTACATAGAAGTAAGTAGAGAGTGTTTGTGTATGTGTGCCGTTTATTGATACCGTTTTGCGTCTTCGGTTGAGTTTTGAAGTATTGACGTGCGCATCTTGACAGCAAATAGATTTTTAGGCCACACCGTGTTCAATGATGGCAAATAAATGTAGCGTTGGCTTTCCCATAAAAAAATATTAGCAGCGCATACACACATAAATGCATACATACATACATACATACAAACGTTTGCCAGTATATGTGTGTGAGTGTGAGCCAACTGCTCTTCACCAATATGTCTGTTGATGTGTTTTCATTCTTTTGGTCTTGATTATTGCTAGGATAATCCTTCTTTTCAAATACTCGCACACAGATACACACATACTCAAGAAACGCTGTAGCAATAAACAAGCACAACGAGTGTTGGCCAAGCCAAAAGGCAGACTGTAGGACAGGGAAAGGACAGGAATTTGTAGAACGCATAGTCCAACCGGCTGCAGGAACTAGTGAGGAACTCACAAACGATCGCAGACTTAAGCTGTCGCACACACACACACACACTTGGAAATGTTGTAGAAATTATCGCTAGAACTGTTGGAAATATGTCTGAGAACACTGTGCGACGATTGAAAGTATACACTTAAATTTACTGATGAACATTATATAAGCCTAAAAAGATTTGAGATGTGAATGGAAAAAAAAATTTTTTTTTTGTAAAGAAGAAAGCTACAAAGCATAATACCTCTGATAGGATAAATAAAATTATCCCTCAAAGAAATTGAAAATAATCTAAAATCGAATTTTAATAATTTTGGAATTTTTTTTTTGCAAGAACAGCTATGAGATGATACTGTGGTCGTCATTCTAGCAAATAACCGAAGCTTAAATTCAAAATAAATAATGTCCATAGCTTCTAAAATAACAAGTCTATCAACTTTTTACTACAATGAAGAACCCTTAAACCGATGAAACCGTTTGTCCTACCTCAACTAGGACTTTTTGAAGGAAAGCTTCTGTGGCCTATTAAGTAAAAAAGTATCGATGTGAAGAAGCTGAAGAAAATCTGAAAGAGGCAGTAGCTAACATCGCGAATAACTATTAAAATAGATAACGACATTATCAGGGGATCTTGAGAAATATATAAAGCCTTAAAATAATCAATGCTTTTATTCCACAATACAAAAGGGTGATAATGAGTCATCGATGAACTAAGTCATTATTGAATATAAGACGACATGAATTTTTAAAATCAGTTATGTTCTCCTAGAATGACATTGATCACCATAGGTTGTAATAACAGATCAAATTTGACCCGGACTGACAAGAAAATAGAACGTATTTCACGTATTGTATACAAATCTTTACTATCGCTTTCAAAATAGACTTCTGAGTCAAGTATGTCAGCCGGCTCGAAATCGCTAGATTGTTGGAGAGTTTCGACCTCATATTCGTAAACCCACGTCTCGTCGCCAGTAATGATGCTTTGTACTATTCAAGTATTTAGCTTTTTGATAAAGAATACTCACCAAAATACTTCTGCAACATTTTCATTGATTCCGATCGATTCGGTTTGCGCGCGCAGTTCAATTGAACCAGTCCGGGACATATTTTACCATAAAGTATATGACGCTGTCAGAGTGAGTTTAAAGCGCCGTCAAGCCCTAAAAATACGTTTTTGCTCTTAGTAGTTAAAAAGGAAGACAACAAAAAACTATGGCTAGGTATGTATTGTAAGTATTGCTGTACTTCGTTGCGGCTAAAGACAGCAATTAACACGAAGAAGAATCCATACTTCTACAATTTGCCAACAAGACCACTTTCCAAATGTTTTGTGGTTGTAAGCGTAAACTTTCACACGACGCGAAGTGTACGCATGCGCACAATACACATACGAGTATGTAGGATATGTATGTATGTATGCATTTCTGTTGTTTAAATAAGTACAACATTGCTGCGTCGGCGGGTAACGGAGCTATGGAAGATGTCTACTTAGAAAATTTTTTAAAACTTTGATGGCAATACAATGTCCTGTTGAAAGGATCATTGGCATATTGAGACAAATGCATTGATTTGTTATTTCCATTGTGTCACAAACACGCATATGCGTATATGTAAGTATGTACATATGTATGTATATATGTATGCTTGTATGTACTCGAAGTATTCGGTTTTATTTAGCTATTTCGAATTGTTAAGTCTTACTGTTGTTTGTTGTTGCAGCAGTGTTTAACAACAATGCGCAAAGCATACCAAACGGTAGCAACACTTCAACAACAAATATGAAAAATGGAAATTTGTAGTAAAATGGAAAAGTGCAAAAACAATGCAACTAAAATAAAAGTGGGAATCGTCGAACATCGAGCTAATAGAAACTAGTAAAAACAACAACAACACAAGAACATTGCGGATTTGAGTGAAATTGTATTTTTTCAATGTATAGTTTTATGCGCCAACCAACGAATCTGTGTATGTATGTATGTATGTGCATTCTACAAGCTGCATGCCTTCGCTTGTTTATGGCGATTCAATTGAATGTAGTGCAATGGCATGGAATCGTATTACTATCAACAAACTACAACAACAACAACAACAGCAATACATGTGTCAAAAATTACAACAACAACAACAGCAATAGAAATACGTTGAAATTGTTTTGCAATCTTAACCTTTTCATTGCATTCAGTCTTCACTACCCCTCACACACTTTCACTTATTTATATCTACGCCTATTCGTTACTTTTTTATGTTGCCATTCTCCGCTACTCCATTGACCTTTTCTACTTCCATATTTCAATTCATTGCAATCTGCAGCCGCCTGCATGCTTTTGTTATTTTGGCAAATTAGGCTACGTCAATTGCCAATTGATGATCGTCGGCTTCGGCAATGTGAAAGATCAACGGCAGCAACAACAATAACAATAAAGTATTAGTGTTGCAATTAAGTGAGGCATTTGATAGGCATCGAAATTGAGCTCAATCGACTTTTACGCCCCAAATGCAAATATAATTAGGCATTTCATTCAAATTTCTTACTCCCTCTTCGCACCTTTTCGGCAATTTGAGTGTCTTAAGCGGGGTATGCGTTAGCTTATTGTGCGATTTTCGCCTTAGTTGGTGGATTGGCGCTAATCATTTAATGATAAAGTGTAAATGAAAAGCGCAAGTGACTTATGGCTTGTGGATTCTTATCGCGGCGACAGTGAATTAGTAGTTAAGGTAAATCTAGTTGAATAATGAGACTTAAATTTTCGGTTAGAAGATTACTGAGTGACATTTGCTAGAGGTCTGGGAGCTGGAAATATTTGTTGGCGGTTAGATCCAGAGAATATTATAGAACCTGGAAGAAATTCGATGGGTATGGAGGTGCCACACCCTATTATGGCTAAAATGCTTGTTTACTTAATGCAATCAAAATTTCTTAAAGCATAAAACATATTAATGGTATAAAGTATCATTATAATGACAATCATTATATTATATATATTATATCTACATTAGAGTGGCGCAAAAAAAACGAATAATTTTTTTTTTAAGTCTTACGTGAAAATATAATAGTTTATCATGTTTTAAGAGCCTTGTCCAAAAACCAGCTCGAAAAAAAATGTTTAAGAGGTCGCTCAAAATAGTTTAAGATTTCAAAAATCACCAAAAACCGAAATCTTTTTTAATCAATTTTTTTTTCTCGTTACAGTATAATTTTATAGACCAAAAAATAATAAATAATATTAATATGAATATTAAAAGGTCGCTCGAAAAAATCTAAAGTAATGCACTGATAAATTGAATAAAATTTATTATTACCAGAAAATTATGCTGACTCAGTATCATTCAAATAACTCACATATTCACCGTTATACATATATAGTGTAAAGTCAATAAGAAGTTTGTAAATTATTATATTAGGTAGTGGAGTATTGCACCACCCACCAGACTACATTGTTATCACAAAAAATACGCCCTCGCAATTTATTGAAAATATATCATAAATTTACCGATATTTAGTTTATATGTACATATATTATATTATACTCGATATCTCGGGCTTAAAAACGTGTTGTCTGATTTCGATCACTTATATTATAGTTAAGAGTTGGCATGATTGTAGCCCAGTCTCACACAAACAGTTACATAAGAATATTAAGTAGTCTTACATGCCGAATTTGATTAATATTGGTTTAGTAGTTGTTAAGAAAATTCATGTTAAAGTGATATCGCAC
This sequence comes from Bactrocera oleae, assembly GCF_042242935.1. Lineage (NCBI taxonomy): Eukaryota > Metazoa > Arthropoda > Insecta > Diptera > Tephritidae > Bactrocera > Bactrocera oleae. The sequence goes on from NC_091539.1 coordinate 59,013,237, forward strand.
GTCCTTTTCACGCTAAATCACGAAGAGAAATATTTCCAATTTTCATTTAAAAAAAAATAAAAATTTATTATATTATATTATACTGGAAGACCGCGGCCACGCCTGGCTGTGGCTAATGTATACCTATTTAAATTATATTGAGAAAGCTGTTTAATTTAGTAAAATTTATTATCATAAATAATTTCGGCATTTTTGCTATTTATATAACTCGATTACCGAGTTAGTTATGATTTAAGTATTTTATGCGTCTAGGAAAATACGGCCAATCAATGAATTTTGTCTGTGTACAATAGTGTTGAAATTGTCTGGCAGTTTATGGCATTTCGTATTTGGTTGCAGTTAGTAAATGCTCAAAAATGCTCAAAAATGTCATAAATATTAAAAAAAATTTTTAATTTTCCGATTGCCACCTAACTTTACAGAATCGCTTGCTGGGCCATCTTGAAGATCGTGCGAAAATTTCATTGAAATCGGTTGGGAGATTTGGAGTTTATAATATATTGGAATACTTATATATATTATTAAATATTTTATTATATCAATATTACTATACTTAGGAAGCGTTTCACTTATGTTCATAAATCCACTAAGACCTCATAAGTCAACATCAAGTTTTAGGTGGCGAGTTGCGTCAATGCGTATAGCATAAAAACCTTCTCCTTAAAAAATACATATACATTCCAATTTTCATAATGATCGGTCAAATAGTTTCTGAATCTATCGATTTCATATTATACACATCCTTCTTTATATATATAGATTATGTACTTGTGCCAGCGCTTTTTCCAATCGTCGAAACACTTCTCAAACACGATTTTTGGTATAGCTTTTAGCTTTTTCAGCGATTTTTATCTATCTTGTAAAACGACGGCTCTTTCAGGTTTTCTTTAACTTTGGATTTAGGAAAAGTCACACGTAGCCATGTCTGGTGAATATGGAAGCTGGTGCATCGTTGCGATATTGTTTTCGACCAAGAATTCATGAACAAGCAACGATTATTTTAATATAACACAATGTCTATCACGAACTAAACTTCTATACTCTGTGGCAACATGTTGCAAGAGTATAAAAATAAATTTTATTATTACTCCTAGTATATTACAAAATATAAATATTATAAATGTTGTATTTAAATTGATGTTTATCTGGAACTCGCACCCAGCGAGTAATCGATCGTTTTAATTGCAATAAATGTTTACGAGTGCTACTAAAAGTTCACATGGAGAATATTTATGCAGAAACAAGCATATGTGAGCGCCTGCCAACATAGATTCATTTACGCTTCGTTTGCTGCGAAAAGAAAGTATGTGCGTCAATCAACCGTTCAACCGCACGGCCAAACGACCGACCAATTACGCCGACAATTCACCAAAGCTCACATAAAATATAAATGTATGCTATATGTGTGCATATATGTGCATAAGTAAGTGTGTATAGAGGTCGTTATCTCTGGTCCAAACAGGTCATTCGACAGTGAATTGGTATTACGTGAGCAAATGCAGAAAATCCGCAAATCACCAACAAACAAACAGACATTACAACGGCGTAAATTGCACGAGTATCAATTACAGTGGCTCATAAATGTTTATTTAAGTAACTTAATAGTTAGTTATATATTATTATTAATGGTAAAATTAGTAAATTTCAAAATCTAGAAATTAAAAGATACAAGTATACAAGTATATAATTTGCCCAATGGAAAAACGTCACATTTAGTGACGACATGATTCCTTGTAGAACCTACATATATATGTTCGTACTAAATTCGATCACAAGCTGATATAAAACATAATTCATGAAAAAATTCTGCTATTGATCATACATAATATTTCTATATCTCTCCAGTGCTATTAGCTTGATTTAACAAAAATAGTTTTTGTGGATTCCTAATCACTTAAAAAGCCTTATAAAGAACCCCACCCTAGTTGGTAATACATACAAACTGTATTAGGCCTTGATTGAAGCTCAATTCTAATTACACTTTTCGGGATAATTTCAGCAGGACTAAATTGCAAAGAAGTTGAACATCACATACTCTTGAAAACTTGTGGAATTTAGTGGGTGTGATATAAAACTGGGAAATTAATTTACTACAATAGATATATGACAGTTGGGGAGATATATGAAGCGCTGTCATACATTTCGGTTACAAAAATAGATAGCGTTTAGAGTAAGGTGGCAGCCCAATTTTATGAGGATATATACTACCTACTTTAACTGATTTATATGGCATGAAATGACGTAGGCATAAAATAATAATATTCTGTTGTAGGTGGCTAGAAGAAAGACAATATGTACACGTCATAATTCTGTATAAGGTATTTCGCTCATTATAGGAACAGAGTTGTCACATTCTAAGTGTAATATATAATATAAAACCACCCTAGTTACATGAAGTTTGTAACGCTCAGAAGGAAACGTCGGAGACCCTATAAAGTCCGTCTCTATATACAGAAACTGAGGTGCTAGGAATTTGCGATATCGATTTGAAATTTAGCATACGATCTTTTCTCTCCCAAAAAGCTGCTCTTTTGTCGGAATCACCGATACTGAAACACTATGAGATATAGCTGTCATACAAACTACACGATCAATATAAAGTTTTTGCACAGAAAATTTTTTTTATTTGACAAGTTATCTTCACGAAATCTAGTGCAGTTGCAGTTAATATTTTCTTCTTCTTATTTTTAAATAGAAAAAACACCGTTCACCACTTTCATGATCATCACTGTGATTCACTGTATCCTCACTGCTATTTAGTCATGTGTTAGATGGCTTTTAATTAACTTGTTTTCTGGCCACTTAACGTCGTTACTGCCTACTTGTTGGAGTAGTATTTAGTAAGTACTCAAAGTTGTTTGCACATTTGTCTATTTGCGCATGCGTACACACACACATATACATTTGCACATATTTGTGAAAAAACCAGAAAAGGCAAACAATGACGAGTTTATACAATGGTCGAAAAAATTGTTGATGCGAAAAAAAAAATCAACTGCTTTTTGAAGGAGAATAGCAAAATAATAACGCTAACGCCAAGACCAGTAGCCACTTAGGCTACCATAGGCGCAGCAGCAGTGTTAGTAGTGTCCACCATGCCACCATATAAACAAACCGTAACCATAACCTCTTCTACGCCATAACAAACAACCAGTCAACAACAAGTTAGCTGCTGATTGACTGCTTTTTTTTATATTTTTTTATTTCTACTTGTTTTTTTTTGTTTCCACATTGAGGAAGTGGGCTTGCATAAGTTGGTTGGTATGAAGGAGTATGTGTATAAGTATAGGTATGTTTGTGTTTTGCAGGCGCCTTGCCTAATTGGAAAACTCTAGTGGCTACTTTATAAATTTTTTTATGTATTTATGTATGTATATATGTATATGTATGTATATATGTATATGTATGTATGTAATTGTGCTCATATTCTCACCTATTGGCTTGAGCAATCTTCATAAATATTTTTATAAAACTTAAAACAATCAAAATGAATTAATTATTAGAAATAATAAACTTTACTATAATATCGACTGTCAAATAAACTTGTCAAAATTAGTGAAGCCCACAAAAAATAAGCAATTCATTATTTTCGTTTTTGTTCTACTACTTTTTTATACTTTTTGAATATATTTTAAAATTTTTGTTTATTGTTTTTTATTTAATTTTTTTGCTTTTTGGAATTTTTAGTTATTTTTTAACAAAAAAATTTATTAGTGGAATTTCGAGTCTTCAAGTCAGGGTCGCACAGGCTTATAAATAACCAAACATATTTCTGTATTAATTTTACATATGTATATGCTTGCATATGTATCCACAATATAAATAATATGTTTCTTTAGACATACATATATACACACACCTAAAAATGTTTTTTAAGCCGACTAGTCTCGCTTTATCAAACAGCTACTGATTTGTTTTAAACACATGCCTGTATCTATTAATAATTTGTCTATTCAGTCTTCTTTCGCCGCGGGTGCCCGCCACACTACCGCCCTTTACTATTTAAATACACATGCACACACACACACACACCTATATATAGATGCACATAAGACGCGCCAAACAGTAGCTGTTTCTGTCGCTATAGCTGTTATAAAACCAATGAAAAATTAGAAAAAACCCTTTTGTATTAATTTCGAAACAAAAAGCGCATCACATTTATTAGTTAAACTATTTGAATTCAAATTGTTATTGCTCTTCTTACTGATTGGAACATATGCATGCATATATTTACGAGTATATGAAAGCTTTAATCTTCATACATAAATCACATGTGTTTTGCGGTGTATCAAATCTATTTAGTTCCAAGTCAATCACAGCAGGTGAATAAGGCCGAAGAGAAAATGTTGGCGAATATGCAAATGCAACTCATCTCTCGTGGTCGTGCGTTGGAGAAAAAGACAAATAATTTTAAATTTTGTGCTGGAACCCGTAAATACTTGTACATAGCAATAAACTCATATTGTCCTACACGTGTAGATTGTATTATAGCAAAACGTTTATAAATAGATATGTATAGAAAATTTTAAAATCGCTAGAAGCTGAATTTCACTCCGACGGTTTCATACTGATATAGACAGGACAGGTGGTAATCACTTGAAACCAGGTAAGGACTATACGTTGTTTGCATAAGAACCTTCAAACCAAGCTCCTGGAGCCTTTGGTGAGCCTGTGTGGGGCTCGGGCGTTGCCCTGATAGAACACAATTTTTCTCTGGCTTCTTGGCCAAAGCTGATCGCTTCTGGTCGATTGATGCCTTCAGAAGCTTCAATTGTTGACAGTAAAGGTTCGAACTAAGAGTTTGGCAGTAGAAGAGCAGCTCATAGTAAATGATTCCCCTCGAGTTCCACCAAATAAAGTAAACTCTTCCTAAACGTCAATCCTGGTTTGGCCACCATTTGCGATTCGACCACGCCCGTTTTCGCTTGACGCTATCATAAATAACCTAGCTTTCATCACCAGTAACCATTCGCTTCAGAAATGTATCGATTTTGTTTCGATTCAACAGCGATTTGCTTTTGGAAATTCGGTATATGAGGTAATCCGGTCGGTCTTATAATTTGCAATTTATATTGACAGTTATTATATATGCGTTATAAAGTCAATCCTTCTAATACATGGCAGGGGAAAATATGGGTCGATTGCGACCATCTAACATTTAAAATGGCGGTGTTTATGAAATGCCACTGGTACGGTAGAAATAATCTAAATGTAAGATTACATATATGTATTATTCTCTTCAAGTAATTTTAATTTTTTTGGTATTGTGCGTTTGGATTTTTTGCAGAGAATTTTTGTTGAGATAGCCACTGTAGTTTCTTAGACAAATTGATTTATTGAAGTGTGCGACTATTAAAATTTTAAGTACAATTCAATTCATTAAGTACTTTCAAAATGAGCGGGAGTATAGAAATAAAGACTTGAGATAATTTTAAGAATTAATGGTTCCATCCGGCATTATAGGAAAACAATTTTATTGATTTCTTATGGAGGAATTGTAACACAATAACCAGAATTTGAAAAATATGTATTATATATAATTATGATCGTTATTTCACATCGCCTTTGAATTTTACTACGTCACACACCTGCTGTGAAATTTAAATAATTTCGATTTTTTTCATGCTTCGATAACTTATACCTTTACAAATAACATACTGCAATTTTAAATCGAGATCTCGCCTAGTTCTTAAGTTACAGTCTTCTAAAGTGTAGCCGCTCAGTTCAGTCAGCTCTATCAGTAGAACCACATTTCTCAGATTTGCTTGGGAGATTACTCGGAGCAAAATGATCCGATCACTATCAAAAATTTTCTGAATGTTGTGTATATAATTCTCTATATAATGGCCTGCCAGTTTTTGAGCTGAACAAAAATCGAATTTTGGCAGTACAAAACGTCCAAAGTTATGAGTAAAACTCAACTTTTTTTTTCATTTGGCAAATTTTTTATTTAAGTTTTTTTGACCGTAAGTTATTGTACGAACGATATATTCTAGTTAATAATTTAGTTTAGATTTTATTTACGGAGAAGGTCGGAATCACTGCAGCAGCGGAGAATCCATTTATAGTGCTGTCGGAGGTTGCGTATGACACGAAAAATATTTAACCTTTTTTTCATAAAAAATTTGACTGTGTATTCTAAAAAAATATGTAAAATATGTGTATGTATATGTATATGTAAAAATCGCCTTTTTTAAACTATCACACTAGGTGTACCCCTTAAACAAATCTAAATACTTTTGTAAAGGATTACTCAATAATTAAATTGGCTATGAGCTACAGACACAACAGACTGCAACTTGCAAATATTTACTTCCCTTGACTTCTACATAAATAATAAAACTGCTGCACACACAACTTTTAAAAATCTGGCAATAACCCAAATGTACGTAAGAATCTTTGTATTTGAAATCCCATATGATATTTTATGTCTCACCGTTTAACCATTTAGAAAGCAATTAGAAAGCTCTTTCTAACTTTACCAGACATCTTAGAAAGGAAGAGCTGTGAAAAAACTGTTAGCCACTAATTATATACAGGGCAATAAAAAGTGTTCGACATCCATAAAAATTGTTGACAAACGTTTGACCACTAAAACAGCTACCGTATTGCAAACGAACCTAAACATTTTTTATTTGTTTATATATATATATATATAGTGTACGTATGTAGATATCATTTACATATCGAAACACAACTTAATTGTAAATCAATTCAAACCAAAATGTTTATTTGACGCTTTTTTGTGTTTATTACACGGTGCAATATCACGGAAAATACAAACGAATAAAATTAACAATAGAAACTATATGCATATGTATGGGTTATAGCTGTAAATATACGCATATGCATATATGTAAAGTATTTTAGTAGCAACTATGCTAGAATATTTAATTTTATAAGCGAGCCTCGTTGGTAATTGAGAGGAGTTGGAGTCATTAGATAAATATGTGCACACACATATATACATACATACATATATTGCAGCTGTGTAATGCACAGATTTTATTAACAAACTTTGGACAACCATCAGGTGCATAGACATGCATGCATATAACTGTGTCCACAAATATGCTCACTGGTGTTTGCCACGCATCTTCCTTGCCTGGCTTGTACTCGCCCATACATACATACATATATTCACATGTAGCTACATACATAATTCAATGTGCATTATTATGGAGCGTAATTAATTTTACTATGGTAGCCGGCTCAGGCCAATAAAATCGCCTACCGTTCGCTAACGCACACAAACAAACACACTCACATACATAGCCACACAAAATGCTCATATGCATTTAATAAATGGTTAAACGCTTCGAGCAGCCGCTGTCGAGAATAAAAAAATTTAAATGACAAAACAACGACAACATCAACAGTAGCTACTGGAACAACCAACAGTCCACCGGCTGCAGAGGAAGCAGCAATAACAACAATAACAAAAACGAAAAAGAGCATATTGAACAAACAAACACACATTTGTCGGTATTTATACCTGCATAGATGTATGCATACCAAAAAATATGAAAATTTTAAATAATGAGACGACATTTCGAACGCATAAAATCGTCATAATAATTTTTGATATATGAAGCAGCACAGCAATTCGAGCGAGCGCTAAATTTCAAACGAATTCTTTATAAGATAACCGCTGACGTACGCGGCTGGACAAAGGTTTACGCTGGGACGTAGGCTAAAGATTTTCTAGAGGGTTACTGTGGTGATTTTTCTTAGTTCATAGCATGAATATACAGGAAGACGAGGTAAAATGTTTAGGTTTGTTTCACTCAAAACTTTTAGATAGAAAAATTATAAAAATTTATATGTAAATATATATTTTGGACTCTAATTAGCTCTATGAATCCTTCAAAGTTCTCTAAAGCCTACATTTTGGCGCGAAGCTCTAAAAACGTATATAATAGAAGGGACCTATTATTTATAAAACCCTCAAACTTTTTTGTAGAATATATGGCTGCAATTAGACCTATGTAGTTTATTAAAAAAATTATTTGAAAAAATTATATAGTTTTGGAAGACTTGTAATACTTTTTAAGGGTTATTGAAATCTTACCTCAAAGCAGGCTAATTACGGTGTAATCTAATTCTGCGTAATCAATGATAAATTATCTATAAAAAAACAAGTAAATAAATAACGTTGCCTACATTTTAGCGCGAAGCTATAAAAATGAATATAATATGAAGAATCTAATATCTAAAAATTCTCAAATTATCTGGCAGCATATTTGGCGGTGACTGTAGTAAGAAAGTTCTAATATCTATAATATTCTCAAACTTTTTTGTAGCATACATATGTGGTGCAACTAAGCCGAGTATTGAATAAGAATATACTTTTGGATCACTTAAAATACTTTTTGAGGTTTTTTAAGTTCTCAATCAATTCCACCAGCTTTCGTTAGACTCTAATTCTGAGTAATCAAGTATATATATTCTATAGAAGATTTAATTTTCTAACTACTATCTACTCAGTTCCAATGAGATGACTTTTTCTTTATAATTTCTACAGAGATTAGCGGACTTACTTGCAGCAAGAAACATTAACGATTTTTTCTCATCGAATATTATTATGGATCTTAACAGAAGCCCTAGCTAGATTATTTATAGCTTTGTAGCATAGTTTGTTTTAGTTATGATTTTCAACATTTCAAACATAACTACCTTAAAGAGAACTAATATTTTCAAATAGAAACGAGGCTAAAGTGACGTCAGGAGGTTGACAATTGAAAAAATGCTCCGGAAAGACTCAATTGAAATCATATAACCCTCTCTGGGGTGAATTATGAACCTTAAACACTCAAGTTTTGCGTAGGAATCGTCTCAATTAATCAACTTGTAAAAATGAGCGCTAACATGACGTCAGCAAAACAGCTGATATTGTAATAGTCACTGAATACACAAGTTCAACAAAAATTGTTTGAGGATATTATAATTGGCTTTGACCAAATCTAGAATCAAACCTTGAGAAGCTCACAAAAGCCTTACACTATTTAAATATCTACCCTCATCCCCTATTAAATTTCCTGGCTATGCCCGTGTTCTCTTAGTCCAGGAAGGTGGACGCTGTATGTAGCTAAAACTGAAAATTTACTTTTGTACTTTTGTTAGTTAGTCAACCTACGAGACTCGTTGCCGCCGCCTCCTACTTCTTCGACTCCGCAGCAAATAATCAGCCAACACACACACGCACACACACAAACAACGAAACTTTCGAGTCGAAAAATATTGAAAGCGTCAGCAAAAGGGAATAGCTGCACACTTTACATAGGTATGGCCAATATGTAAATATATATCTACATGACTAAACAAATGTAAATTTGTATCTGTGTGTGTGTGTGTGTATGTGCGCTTCGATTGCTGGTAGCTGACCACAGATGTTACTTCTGGCTTAGTTGTTGTTACTTTTTTTTTATACTTTTTCCACACTTTATGCAGATTTGTTGGTCGACTGGACGCTTAGTGGATCTGTTGGCTGTCCGAATCCGCTGCTGCCGCACAAACTCCGCAACGCCGAGCGCATCTTCGCCAGCGCAGAAGACTGCAAGTGATTTTCCGCTTCGGCTTGTTCTTGTTTATAAAGAGCAAAAGTAAAAGAATGAAAAAAAAAAATAATAATAATAAGCAACAGCAATGCTAACAATAAGCATAAGCAACAACAACAACAACACAAAAACGAGACAAAGTAAAGCTCTTCGCACATAACGTGGAACATAGTTGTACATCTGTGAGGCTTTTACATACATACATATGCATGCATGCATGTTGCTTGTTTTTATTGTTGTTGTGCAGCATACAGCGATGCATACAATAAAAAAATTAATCGTAACAATGTTATTAGTCGTACAACAGGGGATTAGGCTACTGGCGATTTTCGTTTTGGGCGACTTTATGGGCTCCATCGGTTGGCAATATATACCTTGCTTCCAATATACTTGTATGCATATAGACACACATATGTATATGTAGTTATGTACATACATGCCACCGGTAGCTTCACAATCGACATCTGGTCGCGTTGTCCGTTGCGCTGCGGCATATTGTAAATCAAGCATCGAAAGCTAGTCTTCAATTTCGAACTTGAAGCGCAAAGAACAGCAAGCACCAAGACCGTCCATTTGAAGACCAAAAAGCAGACGTTGCAGCAACAATAAGAACAAGTGACAAGGGCGGTGTATTCTAGGGCGTTTTAGTGTTAGCTTGGCTACGCTTAGACTGTCATGGATATACACAAGACAACACATACACACACATAAATACGTATGCATGTAATATGTAGCTTTTCGAATCACATTACAGCACAGCAGTTTTGACCACAAAATTTCTTTAAGTCGAATTTTATACGTATGTGTTTTCTTTTTTTTTTTTTTTTTTTTGTCTAGTTTCTTCGTGGTTCGGTGCGCTGTTGGTCACCCGTCATAAGTTAGCGTGACGAAAGTCAACTTTGTAGACATAAATACCTAAGTACATACATTAGTAATGACTGTCTGATTTAGTTACAAATTTTGCAATTTTTTTTTTTTAACTTTTTGCATTATTAATTTGGTTCAACTGAGCTGGTCTCAATAGCAATTAGGAGTGCGGAATGTTGTCTAGCGCTTAATAAGGTATACTAAAAAAAGCTTGAGCATGCTTACTCTGATGTTGAGTGATATCTCTTTAATTTAGCTGTAAATTGTATTAAGAAGTAAATAGAAGAAAGAGTTCAATTATATCAAAGCATCAATGAAAATTATCTATATTTTTTAACCACATCTAAATCATAGTCGTTAAGATCGTCTCTAAAAGTGTATATTTCTGCGTAGAAACAAGAACCTTGAAAAATACTAGTAGAATTCCATACACTTCTTACAGACCTTACATACTACAGTCTTCAAAATCTAAGATGAATTTGTTTATAAAATGTATATTCTTTAATTATTCTTTCAAATCATGCCCTTCAAAGTAAACCGCGCTCGATAAAACGCACTTTTGCCAACAGTCGGAAGGGTCTTTTTCCGGTATAGCCTTCAGATCTTCTTTTTATCTTCTCAATCGTGTCATAACGGCATTCCTGCATTGGCCTTTTAAGTTTGTTGAATAGTCAGAAATTACACGGAGTAAAATCAGGCGAATACGACTCGAAATTAATTGTCTTAAGGGGCTGTATCCACTTGCAAGTAAAAAATGCGTATTTTTTAAAGATATATTTTATTTAATAAATAAATGAAAAACAAGAAGAAACGTCAACTTTGGTTGCAGCAAAGCTTTAATACTCTTCACAGATACAAATGATTTTTTACAAGAACTTTGACCGGTCAGTTTGTATGGCAGCTATATGCTATAGTGATTCGTTGTCTTGAACAATTTCTTCGGAGATTACATCATTGCCTTAGGCAATACCCCGTATCAAATTTCTGGAAATATCTCATTAAATGAAAAAGCTTTCTATACAAGCACTTTATCTGATCGTTCAGTTTGTATGACAGCTATATGCTATAATGGTGCGACAAATGAGCAGCTTCTGTGACAAAAGAACGGGTGCAAGATTTCAGATTGATAACTCAAAAACTAAGGGACAAACGGAGAGGCAGACAGACATGGCTAAATCGACTCAGCTCGTCACGCTGATCATTATTAAAATATATACACTTTATAGAGGCTCCAACGTTTCCTTTTGGGGTGTTACAAACTTATTGTCTTATTTAATTCTATACAGTTTATAGAATATTGTCCTAAATTCTCAAGTTGATACCAGTAATAGTTTTGGAGATACAGCTTTAAAAAGTGGCGCGCTCGTGGTCAGGAATATAGTCACTTAAAACTTTAAACGCGCTTTTCTCGAAACTGTGTTTTCAAAGTTGGTTGCCAAGATTTCTCGGGAGCTGCTCAACCGATCTTAATGAAATTATACACAGGTCTTTAAGATACAATTGACAAGAATGTTATTTTTTTGTTCAATTAACACTATTTAAAAAAACAAAAAACGTCGAGAAATTTTCTCCAAAATTCGCATTTATTTTAAACGTCTGCCAAAACTACAATTTTCACTTTATTTCTTTTTTCTCGGTCCAATACCTAGTTAATGGTTTTAATTCAAACACGTTTTTTTTTTCTTTTTACTTCTGCACATTTTTTCCGAGCGCCTGTCGGAAATGATGTCGTAATGACCGAATTTTGAATATTTTCCTTTGAAAAAATCACAAAACTTTTTATCAAATCTGTATCTACGGAATAATAAAATGTTTGAATGAAATATTTTATTTTTATATGAAAAAAAATAGGATTGAAATTAAGGCGTTTTTTGCTCGACGAAACCCATGTAACCTCATAATAATCACCGATTTATTTTGAACAATTTTGGATGTCCCACATACCGAAGCCGATCTCCAAGGGAAACTGCCGAAAAAGGCGTTTCGCGATGAGCAAGATTAATCTGCTTAAAATTATCTCAAACATACAAGTCATCTACCAAATAATAAGCGAATGACTAGTCAAAATTGTGGTTTTTGACCAAATGACGTATTTCCAAAAAAAATCGTTTTTTGCGAAAAAAATTTACACTTCATAGTATAAAATCGAAATTATTATCAAAAATCTCATTTCCCCAATGAAAAATATATCTAAGCAGACTGTGAAAATTTCAAGTCGATCAATTTTAGGAACAATTACCTTACCAATTCGGAAAAAAGCATTTCGAGAAGTTTTGTGAGCTGATTACACTAAGTTACAAATTAAAAATAAAAAGTTACAAATGCTCTCATGTCTCCGAAACTATTTGCCATATCAACGCAAAATTTTCTGAAAATATATTCTCAATATTTACATTCGATATATGTATGTATATAAAAAAGTTTGAAAAAAAATCTGAAAAATTTGCTATGAAGAGAATATAAGTTAGAGGTATTTACAAAAGTCTGTATATTTTGTGGAATTATATCAGCTAAATTACATAAAGATAGCATTGTATTTACATATGTACTGACCTAATACTCGCTTTTTTAACTCTGAATGAGTATATACAAACAATATAGTTTAAAATGCTATTTAAAGGAAGAATCTGACTAATCCATAGTAGATCTCACTTAACTATTATTATTACTATTTACTTATATAATATTAATTTATTATTCAAATTACCAGGAAAATAACACATTCTCATATTTTTCCAACTCAATTAAAACGTATCTCCTTAAAAATAAAAATAATAACCTATTTATATTTGCCTATAAAACTATTGAATTTTTGCAATTTCTTTCATATACTCGCCTGTACATGTGTATGTATGAGCATTTTCGATTAAATTCATAGATTAGAATTACTGTTGTCACCTAATTAAAATATTGATTTAACGTCTGTCAATAATAAAGAGATGCTTGGCAGCGATTATACTAATGTACGAGCACAATATCGACATATCTATACAAGTTAATGCAAATCAATTGAATTCGCTGATTTATTTTATACGAATGCCATAAAAAAGTTGCAAAAAACAACAGCAAATGCAAGTTATTATGTTTCCGTAAATGGCGATTGAAGTATTAGATATATGTTTATACATATACATATGTACATATGTTTATATGTGTGTGTTTGTGTGGTTGTTTTTATACGCGTTTGATCTCACACAAATCCAATTATTGACTTTTTAATGCCAAACTTTATATATTATATATGCGCTTATATACATGCTTATATTCATAAGAAACATTTGAAATATTACTAATAAATTTATATTTGCTCAAATGATGATTTTATGTGGATACACAATGCAAATGAATAGTAATAAGTAAATTTAAAGCCGTAAAACCAAATAGGCAACCAATTAATATGTATAAAATATTTATTTCATAATTATTAATATGTTGTTGTTCTTTTTCTGTTTTTAAAAGCAAATATTCAAGGTGGTTCAGGTGAAGCAGAAATATTGCTGGCAATCAAGCAAAAATAGTTGAATCGTATACATATGTACATGTAAACTCGTAAATATATATACATATGGTATTAGGCCAAGAAAAAATATTTTTTTTCTCATATAAAATCAGTAAGAAAAGTTATTAATTTTATAACATATTCTTTAATAATGCTGAATAAAAACAAATTTTCTTTGATTTTATGGAATAAAAATAACAAACAAAATAAATTAAGTAAATAAAATGTAAAAAAATAATAAAGGCATGGCTAAATGGAATCAGCTGTCATTTATATATAATACATATATATATTATAGTTTATATATTACCGACGTTTCCTTTTGGTTGTTACAAGCATCGTGGCACACTGAATAAACCCTGTGCAGGGTATAAATACATAAAAACTTGATTCTGACAAGTTGAAAGAGTATGCAATGTTTGGTTTCATCCAAATTGAGCCCTTCCTTACTTGTTTTAATTAATTTGGACGATGTTTCTATAGTAACTGTGGAAAAAAAATTAAAAGGTTGTTTTTACCCACCCTAATATATATATATACATATAAATATGTATACATATGTATATCTAAATATATAGAAGCTAAGTAAGCTGGTAGACGTTAACGTTATTAGCGTTAGCAAATTATTTTAATACACATATACATACATATGTATGTACATATATAATTAAGTATATAAGTATGTATATGCAATTTCCAAATGTGCACTGATCCATCAACTAATATTTTCGCAATTTATTCTCAATTATAATTGGATATGTCGCTGACTTAAACAATATATGATATATTAATTATAGTGAAGACTGATTTTTTCTCGAGTAATTACTTAATTGTAGAATAATAAAAGTATTTATTTCATTAGTGTTATAGCTGGCCGCAACAGTAGTTTCAGGAAATATATTCAATTAAATATAATTATTTATAAGTGAACAATATGGATTTTTTCTTTGTTCGTGCTGCTGAGAGGTGGATTGTTCTAAGCTAGAATACTGCAAATATTTTGCTATTCCAGCCGACCGCCACATGTTTGAACAGTGGCTTGTTAATCTTATTTTAATTAATTTAATAAAATTTTAATATGCTGAAACACCAAGTTCCTTAAGTTTGAAACACTTTAACTCAATCGTGGGAATATTATCTACAACATATACCGATATCAACTTTTAAAAGCTTTAAATTGCACTACTCAAAAAAAAAATCTATCATTTGTTTTAAAATGTTAAGGGTATAATTAGACAAATTTTGAGAATATACAGGAAAATTTTTGAAGATAAAAATTAAATATTTTTCGAGTCACACACGATTTTCGTTGGCGCTAAAAACAAAGATCCTCCACTGCTGCATTAATTCCGTCCTTCTCCTTGGATGAAACCTAAAGCAAAATTTTCGACAAAAAGACATTGTCGTTGTATGGACTTACGGTCGAAAAGCGTTTTAAGAAAATCTTAATTTTACCCAAAATTTTAATCGTTTTCAGCATGCCAAAACTTGATTTTTGATCAGATCAAAAAACTGGTAGATCATCCTATGAAGAACTGTAACAGAACATGCAGAATATGATTTGATAGCGATCGGACCATTTATTAAACCAATTTACATAACTCTGAGTAATCACTGTAACTCAAAACATAATTGAGATCTCAATTAAGAATTTTAGTAGATTATATATAATCATGTAACCCCCAAAATCATGCTAGTTGATCCCCCTTGAATATAAAGAACAAATATTATTATATTAATTAAAAATATACCAAAAATTCAAATTCAGGTTTCAACTAATTTCCTAGTCTGACTCTGACAGACAGCATAAGCCTCCACGACAACTAAAAAATCAAGTGTACAAGGTACAATTCAAAAGTTCCAGGACTTTTTAAACAACGCGGCTTCTAGTGGCGCCATCTGTCTGAAATTGTTATCCCTCAAATCGCTATACCGATAAATTTCCTAAAAAAGTCATTCGATAACCTTCTTAAACGTGCAAAACGTTGTATTCAGGCGGAAGGAGACTACTTTGAAGGCGACCAATAAATAAAAAAATAAAAAAATCTTCTTTTTTTAATAAAAGACCTGAAACTTTTGAATTGCAGCTTGTAATAACATCAGAATACAGCTCTAGAGACCAATTGTGTTACCAAACCACCGAAAAACATCAAATCCATGAAATCAAATGTGGTGAGAGCTCAGTGGCATCTTGCCGAAACTGAAAATCCAAGTAGTCACTATAAAATATATAAAAGTAGCATATGCATTGATGGAAAAAGTGTTTTCAGCTATATTTGCATAGGAAAATTAGCTTACAAGTATGATGGCCCTCATAGAAATATCCTTACGAAGCTGTCGATCGATATACTTCTATTAGATAAAATGTTTATTGCAATATTTTCGGAAAATATAAATAAATTGCCAAAAATTTATAAATTAACATTATATTTATTCTGTTTAAACGGCGAATGTTGAAACCACTTGTTTATATGAGTAAGAGACCCCACATATAACCGAAGCCAAATTTGTCTTTATCCCAACATTGATTAACCTTGTAGTTCGATACTATGCTTGAAAACTGAGAAAAAGCTGAAAAAAACTTTAATTTCTTTATCTAACATTAACGCTTTTCTTTTTGCTTTTGACTCATCTGATCAAAATAGACTTGTAAATACAAGTTTGGGAACTTACGGTCTTTAAAACAAGAAAGGTAAGTCCCCTCTGCTCTTGACGATATATCAAGAGATCAAAGCAAGCAACCTAGAAAATTGTTTCTAAAAATTTCTCAATTTTTTATTCTCGTTTCAAAATTATATTCTGACCATTTGAAACCAACCACTGATTTGCTATTAATTCCATGCGTACGTCGCATTGTCACAACTGATCTACGCTATCAGCTCATATCTATATTTTTAACATTTTCCACACATCCTTTCCTCCGAGTAGTATCAGCAAAATCACAAATGGAAATAGCTGATATTAAAGTGCCAGAAAGTACCACAAGCAAACCGGCACGTGCACTTGTTGCCGCAACGGCAATCAAACCTGGTATACAGTCGGTGGCAAGATCAGATGCAAAGATAACGCCAAAAGCATACGAGATGACAGATCAGGCAAAATAACTGCAAGTCAGAGGCCAACGGTCAACACAAGTCGACAATGATCGAATAATGGTAAAGAAAAACATACAATAACAAAAACAAATATAACGATGAGTCGACTGACGAACCAAGAGTAAAACCGAAAGGCCAAAGCGTATTATGATGGCAAATAAAAATAACAAAAACAACAGCAATACTTCTGAACCGCTTTGACAGTGGCACTGGCACTGACTGCCTCCGACTCAGCGACTGACATGACTGGTGATGACTACGAAAAATAGCCGCTACATTGCGTTGCGCACTCAAGCAGAAGTCCATGTGGTGTCCAAAGTGATCTTTGGCGATTTGGTTGCTCCACTTATTGTTGCTACATGTCGTCTGTTGTTCAACGAGGATATGCAAAGGCTAAAATCGGCAACAGCAACAACAGCAAAATCACAAATGCATTAGTTTATCTAAGTTACGCATTGCGCATTTAGACAGTGATCACTGTGGCACCCTTGTATATACAGTCATATATTTCTATTTATATTTATTTTTATGTGCGCATAACTTTTCTGCTTCTGCTTCTGCGTCAGCGAAAGCGGCGTGGAAATAAATCATGGCCGCATGACGTACGGTGAGCGCATAAAAAAATTAGTTTCATCAAGGCAGGATTAGTGTCAGAAACGTGTTAAATGGACTGAAGGGTATATGATGGACGGCTCTCCAGCGAAACACACACACACAGGTGTATGTATGCGCGCTGTCAGTTGCATTGTCATGCGCAGGCGCACATATATATTTGTACGTAAATGCAGAAGCTACAATTTTCGGCTAAAATGCTCGGAGCCCAATGAAGTTTGATCGCATTTCAGAGTGTCTCAAAGCACGCTTCCACTGCTATATATACATATACTCACATATATATTTTTAGTCGCTATCTGCTCGTGCATCAATCCGTGGAGAAATGACTTCGCAAGTGTTTGTGCAACTTGCCGCCACCAGTGATATTTCTTGGTTACAACGCTTAGCGCTTTAAGATAGTGATGCCACAGCAATATTCCGAACTGTTGTTCAGGGTATTATAACTTTGTTGTGGGGATTTTTAGAGTTATGATTGTGTGGTATTTAAAGGTATATTGAAGTTTTTGCGATATCGCTCTGAAATTTTGCACACGCCCTTTCTCTTCATAGAACTGCTCAATTGTCGACATTGCGGATATTGGACCACTGCCATACAAACTGATCGCTCAAAATCAAGTTCTTGTATGGAAAACTCTTTTATTTGAATAGATATCTTCACGAAATTTAACACGGATTATTGTTTAAAGCAACGGTACAATCTCCGCAGAAATTTCCATACAAACTAATCGATCATATTATCTTCATAAAATATCCTTTTTCCTTATTGAGTAAACTTTATTCGACTTGAATGTTATTTATATCAAACAATGTGGCTAGAAGGAAAGAAAATAAAAAAAAAAACAGATAAAACTACGTAAATTTCTCTAAAAGAGAAAAAAAGTAAATTTCTCTAAAAATTTTATGGAAAATATGTGAGTGTTACAAACTACTTCAAAAATCTACACCAAACTTGCTGCAGAATTCCTTCAACTGAAAGTAACCCAAATCAAATGAAAACCGCGCCTAGTTTTTACAAATTATGAACAACTCATTTCTTTTTTAATTAAAAAATCGAATAACCCGAACAAATTCGGCTAGAAAACGAGTAAGAAACTGTATTAGCTTATAGCCACGCCCTCCTACAGTATAACGATACATTTTATTAAACGCTTAAATCGTTATAAAGCTTATAAAAATAAGTAATATGCCAGAAATCTAAAATATTAAAAATCTCTAAATTTTTGTACGGCGTCGTTCGCATTTTACTCCACCTTACTTGCATAATTTGAAAATTTTGTTTTCTTTATTTTCATTGCTACTGATTTATTTACTTTTGTAATTCCGTCATTTTTATAAATGAATATCTTTTGTTTACTTTAACCCGACAGTTAGCCACTTAGGAGTTGACGGATTGCCAGATTGCACAAAAGGTAGCAAGTGGTTGTCAGATCGCGGCATTTGGTTAATTAGAACTGAAATATATGTGCTTGCCCTTATTAATACTAATTACACGTTACTTTACAACACAATGCCGCTGATATGTATGTATCTGTATGTATATATACAGTATTCCCTTTAATATCGCAACACAGCACAAATACTTTTAAAAATTTCAAAGTTGTAAGCTTATCATTACCCTAAAAACCCATAATTTGATTAAAAGTTGTGCAGAAAAAAAAAGGTCAACATTTAAAAGGCGTCTCATATAAAGTAATATCTTTGCATAGAATTTTTCGAATCTCACCTCTTTCTATATAGGAGACAGTAAAAAATCATGAATATATTATATTAATTGGTGCTTGTGATTACGAGCAGAGAACTTGTGATCTTCTTGTATGTAGTCTGCATATAGCAAATAACCTCTTGTAGTCCGTATATCTTCCTGTTTAATATGAAAGCGTTCTATATAATAAGGTCTCTTCTAGCTTTTATATTGTTCTTTAGTGGAGGTGTATATGACTACCTGGGAGGAAATTGATATTGATAATGAAGTATTAGTTAAGTGAGTATATATTTACAAAAATAAATAATGTTAAAAATTGCAAAAATTAATAGCTGATGAAGTGGGAGGAATCAAAAAATTGGCATATTAATTTTCCCATGAAGTTTTTAACACCATAAGGAAAGTATAAATGGTGAACATGATGAGCTGAGTCGGTTTAGCCATCTCCATCTGTATGTCCGTGCGTCCGTCTCTCTGTATATACTCGAACTAGTCTCTCAGTCTTTGAGCTTTCGCTCTGAAATTATGCAAACATCTTTTTCTCCCCAACAAGCTGCTCATTGATCAGAGCCGCCGATATCAGATCACTATAGCATATAGCTATCATACAAACTGAATGATCGAAATGAAGTTCTTGTAAGGTATATTTTATATTTGTGAAGAGCATTCTAGCTGCGACGCAACCGAAGTTAATATTTTCTCTTGTTTTTATTGAAATAAAACGTTTAACTGAATATATATTCGTATATGATGTCTGAAAAAGCGTGGAATACTGTACTATACATACCACTACATACAACATATTTTTACGCACCGTCAAACATAAATTAGCGTTGTGTGTTTATACATACATACAAACATACGACACAGCAATGGAACTTCTTTAAATCTGCTTAGCCAAAAATGAAGTGTGAAATCTATAAATTAAGTGCTTAGGCATTTTTATTTCGTTATTTATTAGTGTAAATAATATAATTAAATGAAATCCGCGGAAAATGTAATAATTTAATTAAGAATTTAAGCAATTTAAGTAAACAATATTTGAATTTGAAATTTTGTGTTGTGCAAATGCATGCATACACATATATTCATATTTGTATTTAAGCAATAATATAAATATATACATGAGTATTTAAAATACGCATTCATAAATAATTTATTATTAATAAATATTATTCGTTGCATTGACTAGCTTTTCAACCACTTAAGTGGTTTTCACAATTAAAATATTAATGCAGTGTATATAGTATAAAGTTAATTAGTTCCTCAGATTTCTATTATTTATGAGCCAACTTTTATATACATATATATATATATATATATATATGTGCATATATATGAGCTACTGCTTTGTGAACAGTTATATGCAATACTAATTAGTGAAATAAAAAGAAAAAAGTTTGTGCTATTAAAGGAAGAAGGAAGACTTTTTTCGCCAATGCTTTAATTACTTGGTTTTGCAATAGCAAAAACGCTCATATTTACTTAAGCAACCTATATATAGAGTTCGTTGCTGTCAACATCTGTATATTTATATACCATTATAGATTTCTACTTATATACTTCTAATCAACTTTATTCTAATATTATTACCAATGTCTTTCGTGATGAGCAAAAAAGGTATGACAGAGTTGCCGGTATTAAAAGGATATTTCAAGCTATCATCTCTGAGTGTATATTTGCAACCCGGTAAAAGTGAGAATTTTATTAGCGAATGCTTATATTATAAATAATTAGATTATATTGAATTAATCTTTAGCATGAATATATACCAGTTGGCAGAAAATATTAAACAGTTTAATGATCCATGAAATCAACCTGTTCCCCTTAATTAGCGTATTTTCTAAATAAACGTGTTTAATATATGTTTTTATAACTACCTTTAATCGGAAGCAATCACAGCTACAATTTTAATTGTAGCAAAACTATTTTTATATAATATTAATTGCTTTTGCGTCTACACGTCTACAATTGTGAACCCTGGACGGTTCATTGACACTTGCGAGAGATGTGGCAACCAAGAAGTGCGAAGCTTTGTGCGGAATACAAGAGAGCAGCAACTTCGACTTATTCAATTTAAAATTCAGAGCAGTATTGTGGGGTATTCTGGTTTAGAAGCCCGAATTTTAGGCTCTTTTTCGGACGCGATAACAAAATACAAGAACTATTTTTACCATATATATATTTTTATGTGTTTTTTAATGATATTTAAAAAGTACAAATCAAATATAATATTAAAAAAAAAATTCCAAAAATTCCCGGCCGTCAAACTGGGGACTGATGAAAAAATGGCGTATCCTGGTGTGCAGGATATCAGGACTCCCAGTACCACACCACTGGTGGTACTACCCCAACCAAAAATTGTTGAGTGATTCCTAAAGCGGAAGGATGTAGTTATAGCACTACGAGAGGATTTAGGAAAATTTTTTTTTCACAAATGGCTGTTTTGCCTTTCGGAATTTTTTAAAAATATAAAAAAAACTATCCAAAAATCCTCTGGTAGTATAATGTATATGTAGTATAATAAAAGATAGTATAATGTAATAAGAAGCTCTACAAATAATATCATATAAATCGATTAAGTCAAACTTGAAATATCAGGCACACCGTTTCTAAAAAGTAGTTAAGTTAGAGAAAAACGACTTTAAAGCTCGCGCCGAAAATAATTTAAATTTCAAAAAATATTTTTACGGACATATTCTTAAAGGGTTATACTACAATAATATGCAAAAAAAAATCTAAACCAGAATACCCCCTTAAGTGATCATAGTCTGCTTACCTACAGGCGCCAGTTTTATGTCTTTTTATGTCTGTATCACTAGTAATTCAAGTCCTCGAGCCATATAAATGATAGCATGACGCATAAAACATTTCCTAAACAATTTTACGAAGTTGACAGTACTTAGTCGACTAAAAATCAACGGCCGTTCAAGTAACGTGGAACCGAACTTAGGACTGGAAAAGTAAATTCACCATTTTTTCATTCGCACAAATTAACGTCTTCACAATTGAAAACAACTCTATAATTTGCGCCCCAATGATAACAAAGCTGACTTAAGCACACGTTTTAGGTTATGTTATCTAATGCTCTTTCTCCCTCTCTATCTCTGTTTCACTACAGAACACAGTATTTGACTCCAGTGACACGGCAAACCTATTTGTACGACGACTGAGAAACTTTTTTCTTTGTTACTTAACGATCGAAGTGAAAAGCAAGTAGATGCGTATAAGCTGATCGAAAAATTGCCGAAATGTGCGTTAATTAAGAGTTTACGATTCTGCCGTGAGAAGTATGTACAAGAAGACACAGTTACTTTTAGAATTTAGCTTTTCCCAACTCTTAACATTGCTTAATACCAGCATCATAGTTAGCATTAAGAGGAACCTCTCTGAGTAACCCTTGAGAGCAGTGTGATGGCATATGGAATTACAGAGTCTCTATGACAAAAAAAAACCACAGCTGACATCAACAACTAAGTGACTTTTTCTAAATTCAGTAAAGAAGAATAATAAATGGGTCTGAAGATGAACTAGAACTAGACGAAATAACTTTTTACTTAGCAAGTTGAAGACAATTTTGTCCATCTGAGAACCAAAAAGACTGTGTCAGCTTTGAAATTTAATGGAGAATTAACCTTTCTAGCAAATATTGCTTTGGACTAGGTGGGGGAATGAAAAAAAAACTAATAATTTATAGATCTGTCGCCTTCGTAACATAAGTATAGTACAGCGCCTTAGACGACATTAAAGTCCAAAAAGTCCAGATAGTTTGAAGAAAATATTTGGCGTTCAATTTATGAACCTGCATACATCGTTAGCTTGTGGGTTTAAGTGGGTGGAACAGACCCGACTTATATCTCGTCAACAACTACCGACTCAAAGGCGATCTCTAAAACTATTTGGAAACTGTTTTAAACCCTTGCCACAATAAAAAGAGCAACTAGTTCGAAACTAAAATTTCTCGACTAGAATTTACTCTTGGCTCGACTGACTATATTTTTAATACCCATCACATATTAATCTACAACATTAAAAATATTGTTAGGTCCATAGTTATATTCTCCTGAACGAAGTTAGCGTTTTTTCCTTTATAAATAAAAATTTGGACAAAAAGTAACTGTAGATATTGGAATAACCACTTTGAGAGCATAATTGACTGTAGGTCATTCGAGTAGTTATTGAAAAGATAACCATTTCTTTGCAAAAGTTATGACAAATCTGTATTCTTTCAAATACTGTTACTGCCACCACAGTTAATTAGAAGATTAGACAATTCAAAATTTCCAGAAAAAATATTCAAGTGAATTGTATAGATATGTAAGTACACTACAAAGTACACAAAGGCGCGCGGGCAAACTCATAATTACATCAGTTTAAAAGCTATTTACAATAAAATTACTTTACTTGGAACTGCATGAATGCGCACGAGGATAACACAGGATCACGCAGGACTCGACTGTCGACTGCATTGAGATTAAGTGGGTATTTGCAGCAGCTAAATCATTATATTGTAATCCGTTAAATGTAAATGATGCGCACTGCCATTCTTCAAGCAGATAAACAAACACATACAGCCAGTGCAAGTGGCTTTGAGCAGTTAACCCTTTAACTCAATATAATGGAGATGCTTCGGCGATGCGCGCGTGTTTTCGCAAAAATGCCATGAAGCCGCAACGAGCACCTTAGCGGCAACACCCACTTTGTATTCGGGCCAGCACACATAGAACGCTCGCTGCCAAATACCGTTGCACTACAAGGGTATTCATATTCGTTCATATTTAAGCGCCATTGTTTCGCGTTGCTTTTGCAATAGCCTCGAGGCACCAGCGGCAACCGGCGAAGGTTAGCTCGCTGACGGATGGCAACGGTAGCGGAAAACGAGCAACTTAATCTGGGGCAAGCGACTAAATGCTACGATTTTCCATTTAATTTTATTATCTTCTGTTTTCGAAAGGCAAATTTTCAATATGTATGTATGTATATATTTTCAAATTTATGTGTGTGTATATAAATTGTTGTCTTTTGATGATTTTGTTGGCAGCTGCTCAGATGTTCAATAATAAAATCATAATCGCTAAAATCTTATCTACTCTATCTAAGTGAAGTTTGTAAATCGCTTAGACGCTGTACCCAATAAACAAAAATTTAGCGTAGCTTTTTCGAAAATAAATATTTTCGAGCATCAGCGATTTTTGTAACTCTGGAGGATTTAATCTGGAAACATATTTTTAAATATTCGAGCTTTTAAAAATATGCGAGATTCTTAAATATCTGATTTCGAAAAAATTCGAATATTATATATTTTACACATATGTATTAATTTTTATGATTACAGCTCTGATACGTTGATGTTATCTCAGAAGTGTGGAATCGAACATGTTTCAATCGGTGCTTAACGGTTGAAATTGACATTTGTGGAATACTCGAAGATTCTACATAAATTTGAAAATATATCTTTTGATTACACAATATGATGTGTGGCGTTCGGTTTTTCATAAATATTCATATTCTATTGATTATCCGAAGCCATATTTTTTCAAAAATTTCATATTCCTAGGTATTTACTTTTGGTCTCTTGATATTATATCAGAAATGTGAGATTCAAAGGCTTTTAATTGATTCAAAATGGTTCGAATTGAGTAACCGTCGTTAAGTCAATTGTGGAACATATGTAACGTCCACATTCTTCCAAAAAATTGTGTATATAATATTTATATATTTCATAAAGATCGCTATAATCTCCGATCAGTATAAATGCTCGATCTTAGTTTTTACAACTACTGCGGACATGTTTGATAATTCTTTCTGTTTTTATTGTTCGTCTTGATCCGTTAGTTTTTCAACTTATTCGCATGTGCTGTTGCTAGTAATTCGAATTTAAATGTAGATACTTATTTTCTTCCGTTGTATGGAGGAGGGTGGTATGGTAACATCCAAGCACTTTCTCCACCATTGTCCAGCTTTTGCAAGACTGAGTTTGAAACATCTCTACAGTCTTACCTTCGGCGAATCAGAAGACATTGCCAAAACTGATATTAGCCGTCTCAACAAATTTGTGATAACTCAAAGCGCTCTGTCGATTTGTAAGGGTCTTATGATCTATTTTATAGGAGTTTTAGGTACCACAATGGACCGGCGTTCTAAGCTGTTCAAGTGAGATCCTTGTTGGGATCGGCTTTTTAACCTAACCTACTTTCTTTCTTTGTATCCACCATTACTTTTTTTCTATAAGAACTGAACTCAAAAGCTTTATTTCAGAAGATTATCCAACCCTTTTGGTTAATCAACGTGCCCTCTGACAACTTTCATAAAATCAATTTATTAACGAAGAACAAAGATAGACGTTAGTTAGATTATTTTTACTTTGGAAATCGGACATAAACCTCAAAAAGCCGTTGACAAAGATCCAACTTAGTTTGATTGATCTCGTCGGAAGTTGAGGTGGAACTCTGTTATGGCAAATACGCCGAATACCCTTCATTTTGATTTTCCGAGTACTAGAGCACTTCGGAGGGTAATGAAACAAACTGAAAATCTGATGAGCCAGAGTCCAAGAAAGCATGTGTTCCTCGAAACTGAGTTAACTAGTGAAGCTAAAGGATTCTTTTGAGGGTTTAGCAAGGGTCTATTGAGCTTACTTTGAACCCGAGATATATAAAAAATGTTTTAGATACTATCGTTACTTATGTAAAAATAAATTCGAACTAGAAATAACTAAAATAAACTAAAACAATATAACTAAACTAGAGATAACGCCAACACCTATTGAAAAGAGTAATACTCTAAGGGAACCTTTCTACGCCATTAAAATGTCTTCTTTGAGTACTTTTGACTGAAATCAAGAACAAAAAAGAAGGACAGTAAAAAAAATTTGTTCAATCTATGATATTTGTTTGAAAAATAGCATGCCTATCTTTTACTAGAACTCGCTCAGCCAAAATTATTATACCGCGCTCTTCTTAAATTTGGATTTTTTTATATTAACAATCACTTCTCATCTTCTCTAGTCGCGAACTTTGCTATGAAATTTAACAATTATGTAAAAAACAATAATTTTGGTTAACTGGGTTAATATGCAAAACAGTTCAAAATTTGCATGGCTAGTAATATAACCCTAAGCATAGCTATAAATACTATTTATTGCAATATATGTCGACAACTACAAGTTGAGCAAAATTTTCGGCTGGAAATTAGGTTCTCAGCTTGGAGGCATCTTTTGTAAGCTGAAGTAAATGCATGTCGTTGAATAAGTGATAAACACATACACACACACACACACAAATTCACTTATTGGTGCATAACTCACGGGCGTTCGATCCTGGCGACCTGTGTTCACTTGTTGTCAACTTGTTGGTGGCCATCATCGCGCACCAGCCAGAGCAGGGCATAGCTTGGCATGGCTACGACGTCCCAGATTAATGCCGCCCAGGTACTGATGTTCCGTTGCTACTGTTTTTATTTTCCACACGCCGAAACAATGCCGGCGATTAAGGCGGCAATTCCGTAAACCGCAATGCACACACAGCCACACACACACACACTCCACCATATACACAAGCATAAAGGTTAAGAAAGGAGCTGCAACAAAGGCAAGCGAAGCGGCGATAACGGCAATGGTAACGGCGGCTGAATGCGGTTAATCCCTTTGCTGCTAATTCGGCTGTGCATATTTGCATTGCGTTGTACGTTTGCTTTCGTGTGCGTGCATGTACGTGCAGTTTGCTTTTGTTTGGCTTTTCATTGGCGAGCATGCAACGTTATGTACGCGTACCTACTGACTCTGGACCCAAGCCGCCGACAACCGACTCAACTCAACTTCATTGTCTTTGGCCATTGTCTTTCACCTGCTCAGCGGATCCGCCCGCCAGCAGCGAGTATGGAAATTTAGGTGGCATATTGACTGAAATTAGTATGCACAGTGGGTTATTTCTGAAATTTATTTGGAAAAATGTTTTGGACAGGTTTCGACTCAACTATTACAGATTCTTTACGAGAACTTGATTTTGATCAGTCAGTTTGCAGGGTAGCTATACGCTATTGTGGTCCGATCTGAACAATTTCTTTAGAGATAGTACCATTGACCTTTGACAATAATTTATACCAAATTACTAGTATTACTAAAATTTAATTAATGTCGTTAAAGGGTTCATACTCGTCATAGGTTTGAAACTCTGCTTCATATGCTATTTATTATTAGAATCGCTGTCTTAGTCTTGTTTCATAGGAGAGTAAGTGACTTTCGCTAAGTTGAATGTGAGTGCACGAACGAAAGTGGACTTCAAAATTACTAAAGAAAATATTTTCTTTTCTAAATTTTTATCAATCTCTCGGCTATATTACTTACAACCAATTGCAAATGGTATCCCGAACTTACCCACAAAAAATGTAAAATATTTATTTATTATTAATATAAATTGTGCCACTGTACCGCGCACTCCTTAACCGAGCGATGTGTTAGAAGGGATTAGTCGCAGAAAATAGGTCGTTTGGAAGAACTACTATGCACCAACTATTCACTAACTCGGTTTTTTCCAAACACAATACTGAACTTAATCAGTCATACATACGAGTGAGCGACTGACCGACAGTGACAACGACAGCCAACTTGCATACTACAAGTATGAGCGGCAGAGTGGTAGGCAGTCAGTTAAACTGTCAACCTGCCTGTCGGTTAGTCGGTGCAATATGCAGTCAATGCAAAAATAACAAGTTACTGCCTGTCTACCGGCTTTCCGTCAACCAGTCAGTCAGCCAGCCAACTAGTAGTATGAGTAAGATTTGCCTTGATGACTATCAGCAGGTGGTTGATGAGTACGGCCTTTTGCATGCCGGCACTTGCTTTTCGCAGCTAAGTTATTGTGTGTTGGCATAGTACAAAAAAAAATAAAATAAAAACAAAAACAAAGAATATCATCGATTGATGGGCATTGCGAACTGCGAACTGTGCACAGCGAAAAGGTATTGCACATTCAGTCGACGCTTGGCGGCGAAAGGTAAAAAGCGTTGAGTGCACGTCCAACCGGTCAGCACGTGACTCAAATCTTCCAGAAGTAGTATTTTGCGGTTTTGCGCGTTTAACCACCAACAAGGCAGTCTCAGTCAGCGTGCTGGGCAGTCGACCACAACCTGTGCGCCAGCACAACGCATCCGACTAAATAAAAACAGCATGCAACGAATCAAGAAACCATACAAATTCATCATTATTCACCTATTCGTTATGCATCGCACTAGCTTTCCTTCATCATTACTACTATTGCGCTCATAAGCATTAGTGCGGAGAAACTCCCAAAAAACGCCTAGATCGCGGTTGTCTTCGTTGCACTGACTGATCGTCTCTTAATTTAGCAAGGAAGAGCTGAGTCGTTTTAGCTATGTTCGGCTGTATGTTCGTTTTTTTGTCTATACTTATGCGAACTAATCTCCCTTAATTTTTGAGCTATCGATCTGAAATTTTGCGCACGCTCTTTTTTTTCAGGCAGCTGCTTTTTTTTGTCGAAATCGACAATATCGGACTATAGCTGGCATACAAACTGGCCAATCCAAATGAAGTCCTTGTATGGAAAACTTATTTGTTTGAAGATATATTTTCTCAATATTTGACACAGATTATTATCCAAGGCCGCGGTAAAAGCTCCACCCAAATTTATCAGATCAGATCAGTATAGTTTATAGCAGCCATACAAACTGATCGATCCAAATCAAGTCCTTGTATGGAAAACTTTTTTATTTGAAGAGATATCTGCACGAAATGTGGCATAGATTATTTTCCAAAGCTACGCTACAAACACCGCATATATTTTTCGGATCGAACAACTATTGCATATAGCTGCCATACAAACTAACCGATACAAATCAAGCTAAAAACATTTTTTTATCTTTTTATGCTATAAGAAATGCTGTGATGAGTGTTGTACTTGTAGTTCGGTGCAGCCGAAGTTAGCGTTTTTCTTATTCGCTTTTCAAAATACGTATATAATATGTGTCTTATATATATCGCCCAGCAATTCCTTTACATGTAGAGCAAATAATTATTTGCTTTCATTAATAAATTCTAATTATTTTCAATAGATTTACTGTATCGCGATTTGATTGTCACTTCAGACATTCTATCGTGCAAATATAATATATGTATGTATATATACATAAGTCCGTCTATGTGCTTCCATCTGTCAATTATCTGCCCTTGTGCCCATCTTCATGTACAAACAAAGCAAATTATCAAATTGTGAGGATTAAATTTTTCTAATCCTTGGCGAAATATCTTAATCTTCTCTTACATAAATATTTACTTCCTCACATTGTGTGAGAAAGTACGACATAAAGTTTCTAGAAGCGATGGTTAGGAAAAAATTATATGTCTTTGATGTTTCGTAGTTTACAGTTTCAAATTTCAATTGCAGGGTCCAAAGATTATGAGTTGCAAAGAAAACAAATAGAATTACAAAAAAATTACATTTACAAATAGTAATGACACAGAAAATTATCTGTGAGTAACTTGGTTTTTGGTTATATGCTGGGTTGATTAGCAATATTGTTTGATTAAATACATTCAAATTGCAAGAAAAAGTAAGGTTAGATAGGAAAAATACCTTGAAGTCAATATCTTCAGTGGAGCTGCATAATTACATATTCAGTATTTATTCTGCAATTTTTATGCAGAAATTAAGGAAAAGAAATGCAGAAAATAGGGTGGTAGGAATGCATTAGAAGATTTCTATTATTTTAAAATGAGGATATTATAATCAGATTATCAAAAATTTGCTACATATTTCGTATACTTAATAATCTCTGTACAGATTTAAATTTGTACCTTTATCTTAGTACTATATGACTGATCTCAGTAAGATGCTCTGGGTAAAAATGTCAATAAAATAATATAAACAGTATAGGTATATTAAGTTATTTATATTTGCTATGAATTTGTTTATTTGAGAGGATCTGACTCTCAAAACAATTTTTTTTTTTCAATTTTTTCGCTGTCTGGAAGAAGAGTGAAATATCGCGGAAAAGCAAAAATACCGTTGACGATAACTTATCATTTTATAATCTTGGCGTCCATGGATGGTGGGAGCACTGATCCAGAATCTTATCAAATTTGACCCGGACTGACAAAAAACCGACATTTTAACATATATATATGTATATGCATGTATTTAATAAAAATCTTATAATTTTATTTTTTTCGGTCTCAGCTTATTGTGGGAGCGCCATTTGCTAGTTTGTTGCACAGTTTTGACGTCATATTCATAAAATCACGTTTCGTCACTAGTAATGATGTGTTTAATGAATGTGTGAGCTTTAGCTACGTTAACAAGCAACACTTTTGCGACCTCTACTCTATCCATAAGAGAAATTGAGACCCCTTACTATGGTATATCTCAGATGCCAACACGACGATTTTCAAGTACCGTTTAACTTTTCGATATTATCGTCACAGATCACAAATGGATGGCCGACTCGCATGAGGCAAGTTTTTGTTGCCTTCACGACCGTCACTGAATGCTTTGTGCCACTCAAAAACTTGTGTTTGTGATAAAGTAGTATCCTTAAAACACTGCTACAATTTGCAATGATTCCGCAGCTTTCCGTGGTAAAAATCATCAGACCAATTTTTCGCTTCGCAAACAAACAGCTGTTAAGCACACACTAATGGACATACAGAAATTAAACTTCACACGAACATCAAAAAGCTTGTACTAATTGAAAGAAAGAATTTTATCAATTAGCTTTGCACACGCAGTTTATATGGATGAGTCCGGTTCAATTTTGCTAGGTGGTAATTTATGTTTGCAAACTTAAATAAAAAAACAAAAAACAAATCAGATTAGAAATAAAAGAAATTGAAAGTAAATAATTTTTGAAATTTTATTTCTGTGCATTTGAAATTCACATGAAAACTTAAATGAAGTACTTTTAACAATATTAGGATCTGCCAGACGTACTAATAAAAGAAGTAGCTTCGTATCAAACAAATTTGTTACACTCGAATTATATTCTATATTCTTGGATTATAATAATGTATGTTCATTGATACTCGCCTTCAGCGTTGGACGCCTCGCTCTGTGGTTACGGCGAAGACTGCTACGAGAATTTTCCGCGCATCGGCTTTAACTTGGAACTTAGCCAATCTAATATTATATTCTAAAGAAAAATTAAATTATTGGTGCTATAAGGAAAAACGAAGCAAAGCTCTTTCTAGGAAAGCGTTCTTACTCTTGTCATATTTTATAAAGCAAATATCAAATTTAATTACATTTATATATTTGTGTTTGTGCTATTGTGTTTGTGTGTCCAGGCATATGAAAAATATCTTGTATATACATACTTAATACCTACAACAATAACAAACACATGCATACAGATGTTTTTGCAACAATGCGAAACGTATAAATAATGCTGCGACAACAATCCAATAAAAAGTAGCTTCAACAATAACAACAACAGCAACAAACAAAAGCTGGACTTACTTTTGCGTTGGAAGCTTGCATTTTCGTTGCCATATTTGTAGCAGTTTCGTTTGTTGTGCGTTATTGTTGTTTGCTATTTATATTTTCACTCGCTGATTATATATTTTTATATATGTGTATGTGTGTGTAAGTGTCTTATAAGTTGTTACTACATGCTCGCATGTTGTTTTTGTTGCTTTTATAGTATGCATTATTTATGCTGATGTTGGCGACAACGTCTGATTGCCAGCCACTGTGGGAGTTGAGTGAGTGCTAGAGGCAGCAACAACAAAGAAAGTGATAAAAGCCTATGATATTCACTAGAAAACAAAAAAACACACACACAGACATATACATACATAAATACATAAATATGCATATATATATATACTGTAGTGGTAATAAAAGTTGCAACTCAAAGGACTTCTACTTTGTTATTGTGGCGGCAGTGTTATTGTAATTTTCCATTTCGTGCTTTGTTTGTCTGTCTGTTGGTTGGTTGGTCGATTGGTCGATGTGTTTGCTATTTCGCTCGCGACTTTTGCTACTTTTTGGTTCGCTGCTTTTTATAGTTCGTTTATTCCTTTGTCCTGTTTTTATACACACACATTTGTTGCTGTTTTTTTTTGTTTTTTTGCGACATTTTAAACTTATAAAAGCAATGCGAAAAAAGCGTAAAAATGCAAACAAAATGTCTTCTCAGCTTCTTTGTGCGGCTGTATCGTCTTAGCTTTTGCTGTTGTTGCAGCTGGTTGTGTCCGAAGGTGGTTCGCGCTGTGCCGCCATGCTGGCAAATATTTACAATCGCTCACTTTTTATGTGCGCGTGCATCTTCCTCACTCATTTCCGCCCCTTTAACGAGCACTTAGTCGCAAATGAGCGTTTTTTAGTTTATTTTTGCGAATTTTCATTTTGACTTTAAATTACGTACTTCAAGTCTTAATGAAATTATATGCTGGAAATATTAATTTATGCTTATTATATTGCATCAGCGTGACTTCATGTCAAGTTGTAAGGAAAGTGAAATGGATATAAAAAATAATTAGCATATTCTTTTTATTATGCTTTGAGATGAAAGTGACTCTAAATTTTTATTTTTAATTAAATTCGTACTACTGAAGAAAAAATTAATAAATTATATATTTTATGTTTTAAATTCTTTATAAGTTTAATATATTCGTAAAATAGTCAAATATGCCACTTTTTCAGAAACTATGAGAAATGTCCAAACCAGTAGCGGTTCCCGAATTTTTTACACCCAAAGTCTTCCGTGTATCCGGCACTGGTCAAAACTACATACAAAATATTAAAAGAAATATTTTTTTTATAATTTTTTTTTTTTTAATTTTCTCTAAATACTTTTTTTTATTATTGCAAAAACAAATAGATAATCGCTGGCATTATTTATTCTTAGTTAAGTAGTTTTTTGTGAATTATGAGCGAAAAAATGCAGCCATAAATTGTTTATAAAATTTAAATTTTAAATGGCTATCTGTAGTCTCCAGTTCATCGCAGACAGCTTCCGAGTTCCATCTTCTGCTGATTTGAAAAATGTGGTTTTGAGAAAAAGCCGATCAAAGTTCCAAGCGTTGAAGCTGACTGATCCCAATGCATCGACAATACAGTGGATTGGAGAGAGAAAACATTTTTAATTCATTAGTGTACTAATTGAATAAAGTTTTTCAGACCACGAAGCAAGTTTTAAGTCAAAAGAAATCTAATCGAATTTGGTACAAAAAGAAAGAGGAAAGAAAAACGGTTCTTAACACATACTACTTGTATATATTGGTGTAGTAAAAAAAATCCATTTTTTCCATTTTTCATTAGATGGCGTTATTTATTTGCATCCCGTGTTGTATAAGTCCGATGTGGTTCGGCTAGATGGCGTTCGAATGATGACATTTCGTATTAAAAACCTTTTCTGACAGTTTTGTGATTGGTTGATTCAGTTTTGTTTGAGCACTTATGATCCTGTTACTGTAACAGCCAATCATACAGGTTTCGTCGATTCCGTTACGGTAATTTCGATGTCAAATAATAGAAATCGCCAAGTCCAAACATCGATTACGATTGTCCAGGACCTCAGCTTTGCTCAAAAAACCGTTTGAAATCATTTTAATAAGGCTGGATAGGAAAAGTAATAATTAAAGCATTCAATTTCATGCAGAAATAATGTATTTACTCTTACTACACCAATATTTTTATCTTCGAAACAAAAAATAAACTCAACTATAAGTCGCCAGAAAAAAAGTTTTAAGAGCCTGTTGTAACAAAGAATAAAAAAAATAGTTTTTACACTTCTATGCAAGTCTCCTAAAAGCAATTGCGCTTTTTATTACGTACCTCACAGTTTACCTGTCGTTCAGACCTCAGCAAGCGCAATTAGTGACTCTTCAATGATTCTGAAAAATCCTTGATTCTGCAAAATCAAGGCTATGCTAAAGACACGTGGCTGTAACCTCCCTCTATACTTTGACTAATTAAATGGAAAACAGTAGTTAACTTATCCTTGACTTTGAATCCATTTTTATTGTTGTTCAGTTCATTCAGTTAAACTTTTGTTAAGCTATTTTGTACTTAACAATGGTAAAGTCTTCGCTTCTGCTTCAGGTATTTTTGGTCGTAATTAACTGCACAACGACTACAACAACAAAGGCGTTACAAAACGTGCAACATCACTTGTGAAATACACGCAAATTTACATCATGTGAGGTTGCACCGAAAATACTAATGAATATAAAGCAAAGAATTAATTTCAGGCATATACATCTTAAAAAGTTAAAACCTAAATTTTAAGGATTTTTTCACAAGTTTACAACCCTCACAGGAGAAGCAAAAGCCGGAATATATGTACATACATATATATGAGTTTGTAATTACATAAGTATTTATCACACCCTGTATAGAGTATACGAAGTTTAAAACGAATTTTGTAACGAATAAAAAGTCAAAGCCCCTATATCTAAAATATATATATAAATGATAAGCCTGAAGAGCTGAGTTGATTTAGCCTTGTCCGTCTATCTGTAATTCTCTCCGTTTGTATACAGGCAAACTAGTCCCTCGGTATGAAGTTATTCACACATTCCTTTTTCCCCAAGATGCTGCTGCAGCATATAGCTGCCATATAAGGGGGTATTCTAAACTAAAGACATGAATTTTAGGTAATTTTTAAAGTGTCTTAAAAAAAGGCGATCAATATTTTTACTATCGATTTTTTTTATTAGTTATTTATTAAAAACCTAAAAAAGCAGTTAAAAATTCAAAAATCAAAAGATTATCAATCTGCATTGATGTTGCAATTGCATGAACTAGCGATAAGTAAAAAAGCTTTTTTGACAAAATGGCGACTGGTTGAAAAACAAAAGATTTTTTTTACCATTTTTTTTATTTTCTGTTATTTTTTAAAAATAGTAAAAATTGAAATTTGGAGATGAGGCTAGCTCATACTTGAGAGAGGTCTATAAAAAAGATTCTCTAAAAATTTCAAGTAAAACGGTCTAGTAGAACTCTGGTCTGAGAAAAACGCATTTATAGTTTCGGGTAAAGTCTTTTGTTCGATTAGACCCAGTCGAACCGGCTTGGAGGCCGTGTCAGTAAAATGTCTATATCTCCGAAAATAATTTAAATTTTCAAAAAAAACACTCGTAGACATATTCTTAATAAGAGATATTTTTTTATTAAGTAACCATAATTCGACTTCAAGGTTGCTTATAACAAATAAGAAAAACGTTTTCTGTTGGTAGAAATCAATTATTTCTCTGAAATTTATATTTGAACCTTTTGTGTATTTTATTAAAAAGTTTATGGAGAATTTTAAAATTACTTTTTTTAGTAAATAAAGAGACATTTTGCAATTTTTTTGAATATAAATATTTTTTTAACCTTTTTAACATAGGTGTATCATATATATTTCTACACCTTCTTTAAACTCAAATGATTGTTGTTATTGGTAATTATATTTTGTTCACTTAATGTTTTTTTACGAAAACCAAAATCAAACGAAGAATATAGAGTTAATTTAACGTGATCCGTTTGTGGGTACGACTTGCGTAAAATTTTTTGAATATTTATTTTTTTTTTTAAATTCGTGAAAGAAAATTTGTTTTGTACAAAAAAAAAACTTATAATTAAAAACTCAAAAATTTAGATATTTAAATTTTTCACATAAAATTTGAGGTTATGTGAAAAAAGGCTTCATGAAAAAGTTATAGATCTTTTCATTACCAACAACATTACCATACAAATTTTTTCTATAGAATTCGTAGTTTTGCCGGATATCGAGATAAACCGTTTAACACTTAAAAACTTAATCACGTCTCTGCCCTTCCTTTCCCGACTTCTGATCGCCAGTAAATTATTTTTCTTTTAATGTCTGTTATTTTATCTTTCGTTTCCAATGGGTTTTAACCTACTATCAGTTTCTTACTTTTTATATCATTTTCAATTGCTTCTGCACTAGTCTACCATATAAGGGGAAACATCAGTAACAAGAAATCTGATATCGAAGTAAATTCTATTCGATAGTAAAATTGTAGGTTTTATAGTTGGACTTGTATACATTTACCCTTGCGGAATTAAACTCACATTCTCTCCAGCGTTCTGCTGAAAATTAACATTTTTTTTTAAATATATTTATATGTACATTGTGTGAACTTGCAAAGTCGTCAAAGATTTACATTATTGTATTTTGAAAAAACAAAAGAAGGAAAGTAAAAACTGCTTCATTTAATTTTATAATGATTTTCAGTTACTACTACTTTCGTAATAAATTCAAAATCATTTTTGCAATTTTTCAAAATTTTAACGTTGCTACACTGTTCTGGTCTGAACCGTATTCCAGTGAGGGCGTTCTGCACCGAGCGGCACAAATGATAGTCAGAAGGAGTAAGGTCTAAACTATAAGAGAGCTGTGGCAAAAATTCCTAGCCGCTGTTCTCCAAACAGTACTTAAACGATCTTACAACATGTTGCTGAGCGTTGCTATGATGGAAAATTATTGACTCGCGTATATTCGCAGTTCAGGGCGCTTTTTGGCAATCGCTCGCTTCAATTTGATGAGTAGTTGTCGGTAGCGCTCCGCATTTATAGTTTCACCTGGCTTCAGAATCTCATAATACAACAGGCCCTTCTGATTCCACCAAATACAGAGACAAGGTAATAGTCGTCATGGCTATTCGGCTTTGCCGTTGATTTGACTGTGTTGGACAGGTTTCATATATGATTTTTTGCATTGGGGTTATCGTAATGAATCACCGGCTCTAATCGGGTGCAATAATTACTTCCTACTTCTTTTTGTAGCGCTCAAACAGCTTTTCTGTAGTACGAAGAGAGTTCGAAAAACTAGTTTCCCTTTGATCTCAAGCACGCTTTGCCTACATCCTTGCTACAATCACAATTTTATTAACTAATAAATTCGTCAAAATTATGCTCCTCTTAATATGACGAAATTTAGTAACTACAAACATGCATACCTATACAAATAAGGTGTTTAAATTACAATTGTAATCTCTTGATTTAATCAATCACATTCAGAACTTGTCACTATACATACATACATACATATTTACAATGCTCCACAAAAATGCAAAAAATCTGCGAAAACTTCCAAATTTATTAGCGCCAACTATTCGATTGCGCTGCAGCGTAATTCATGTGTATTTTAATCAAAGCTCCATTCAGCTTTTCACGGTAGCTTGAAGAGCCTGCGCGCATATTTTATTGCAATTTTTTCGCTTCCATCACATGCAAACATACATACATACATATTTCCTTATGTATTGTAGTATAAAATGTGCTAAATAGTTGTGTGTGGGCGCACTTGCTGGCAGACTTTGGCGAGGGATCCTTTGAAATTACAAAATTACACATATACATGCATATGAATATGAATGTGAATGTATGTATATTGATATTGTTATGTTTATACATATGTATATGTATATATATATGTGTATATGCATAAGTGTACATACAATGCATACTTGAAAAGCTTTATGTTTGTAGCTATGCATATTTGTAGGCTACTTGACGGCATGTCATTTGTATGTGCCTATGTTTATATGTTTATATGTATATATATATATACTTATGTATGTAAATAAAGCCAAAGCATCGCAAGATGGCGCGTGCTGAAATGCATAAAGTAAAAAACAAAAAAATTTCAGCCAACATTTCTGATGCTATAGGAAGCAGCACACTCACGCACATAAAAACACATATGACACATACATGCACAAGTATATACATATGTACATATATACAGCACATTTTGGCTGGGCTCCAATCCTGTGTGACAAACTGTATGGCACGACTTGAGCTTTTTCTAGCCCACAACAGCACATCGATCGACGTTGCGCAAAGCGAAGCCAAAGCGACAACGACAGCAACAACGATAGCAAAAAAAAAAAAGAATCAGCAACATAAAAACAGCGTTGCTGCTAGTGACGGGGTGTACCTACAATGACGCTGGTGAATAGTCACCTCGACAGCGCCACTCACAACCCACTCGCACTCTGTACTCTGGCGTACTTGTATCTATAAATTTATAGATGTTTGTATGTTTGTGTGTTTGTATAGGCAACCATTTGCTGCCAAACAGTGTAACTACAAAGTTTTCGGCAGCGAGTCGCGCTTTTTGGCTGCTGCTACTGCTGCTGATGATGAGGCAAATGTGCGGCTGTTGAACCGACACGTAGGGGGTGTGGTTATAGGTGCGCTGTTGAGCAAGCATGTGTATGTTTGTGTGTGTGTATGTACAGAAGTACTTGCGCTAGCTTTAAGGTTGTGCTTCGCTATTTGCTGCTCTGCTTATATCTATTTATATAGATATATATTTAGGTATCTGTGGTTGTGTAGGTGCTTGCTGCCATTTCTGGTGGGTGGAGCGGTGTGGGTGTGCGCGCATAAGAAATGTTGGTGGTTGGGGCAATAAATAGGCAAATAACCGCCAACTGGGCTTCCAAATGAATACATTCATGTGTATTTACAGCTGCAAAGCATATCGACGAGCTTATAAATATTATCTACAAACAGCGATAGCAACAACAACAACAACAACAGCATCACTCATATTGCTGGAGTGTAGCATGTTGGGTGTAGCGGTCGCGGTAGTTGCCTAAAACAACAACAATAAAAACCAAAATTAATTTCTGGCTGTGGCAGCCATCTACAGACGGCCATAGCATATATTTGTCCCGTTCTAACATATTTACAACGCGCTGCCGCTACATTGCCTTTTACTCTGCATATTTTGTCACACAAACACACACACTCGACGTTGCTTACAGTAGCGCTACTCTTCTCTTTCAGCTTTACAGTTGCGAGGCTTTCCTCATAAACCAACACTATCTATTGCTTTCGCACTCACTTACTCTGCATGCTTGTGCTCACACAACTATAGTATATAGTCAACCCCGCCGTTATGTATAGCTCCGCCACTAATCGTTCATTTCACTTACAGCTCACCTTCGCCGACGCACTTACGTTCGTTCCCTTGCCGCTGCGACACAACAATACAGTTGGCAAACTGCTGCTGCTGCTGTTGCTGCTACAGCCATAACGTCGTCAACACTCATGCACACGCATACACGCGGGTTTGAAAAGTCGAAATCGAGTTTTGCCGTCGTACACCATTCACACAGCCACCGACAGCAACCACCGCACACATAGGCGCAAAGGTGTTGCTTGTTTGTGAGCCGCACCACAGTCAGTCCAAAAGTTACGTTCATTCAGTTCACTCGGTCTTTGTGCAGCGTTGTCGTGTTGTGCGCTGCGCTTATCCACACACCGTCTTTCACGCCTGTTGCCCGTTATCATTCATAGTGCTAATAGTAAAATAATAATTAATTTTATATATTTTGAAACGTGTTCTGCGTGCGAGTTCGCAAATATTGTGCCGTTGCGAATTTGGCGTGTTATTTTCGCAAGCGAAATTATAAAGCGTGTTGAAATTTGCGTGTCAAATCGCAAGTAAAAAAGCGACTGTGTCGAGAAAAGTGTGTTCAAAAATAGCGTGGGTTTCGCAAAAACCCTACGTAAAAGTTAGAAAATATAAATATTGAAACAAAAACAGAAATTTTGAAGAAAATAAAAATGTGCAAACGGAAATGAAACAATAGCAAAGTTATAAAAAACAGCAACAAAGCTTAAATGCAAAGTGTGGCAGCTTAAGAGGCATAAAAGTGTTGATACGCATTCAATTGTGTTAAAAGCAGCAAAAAAACAGCAAAAAATTCATAAACAAATATTTTTGTGTGCGAATCAAACGTAGGACAGACCAATAAAACCATACTGGAATTTCAAAAAAGAAGCTATAAACTGTCAACTCTTTTAGTGAATGTCATACAACAACTAATAACAACATTGGATTACATACTTACATCTTTAAATCCATAAAATACTGCGCATACAACTTCGTTATTAAGTATCTCTGTGTCAAGTACTCATAATAGTTGTGCTATTTTACTACAAAACTAAATCAATTTGAAAACTTATAGCTTAGTTGTGTGGAAAGTGACATTTCAGTCATCAAATCAGTGCACCGATGCTACCACATTTGGAATACTCATAAGCTAATAGCCGTCGCAACTGTAAGCTACAAACGCGCCGTTAGCCAAGTGCAAGCAAAGCCGCTTTAACGCGAGAAATATAGTTTGGTAAGTCAAATTTGGGTGTAGATAAAGTATACAAACGGAAATAGAATGAAAAAGAAATGAAAAAGCAATATAATGTAAAATAAGAATAAAAATATAAAAAGCAAACATAATGCAAAAATTATACTAAAGAGATATATTGTGGCATACTTTTTAAATAGTATTTTGAGTAGCTAGAATTTTTACTTTGAGAATACTTATAAATATAGTAATAAGCGCATAGTCCTTTGCGTAAGCGCTATATTTTGTGATGCGCTGGTAGGATTATGCTATTTGGTTTTACTAATCCAATTCAAGATGTGCTAAAATAATTTTTGTTATGAAAGCAATATTAAACAACCCAAATAACAGTTCAAAAATGCGCACTACAATAATACTAATATTGCATCTACAATCCTTACAACTCATAATACAATATATGCAACTATTTTAACGAGTTTTTTCTAAATTAAACTAATTTGGTACTAAGCATATTAAAATCTTCTTACTACAATAAGCTATAAATTAGCTCCAAACACAAGACTTACCTAAAAAGTTTTTGAACGCAAATGTTTTCAAGTTTTCACATTAAACTTTAAAAATTATGCTCATATACATACATATAAGTCCAAACTCAGACCGAGCTGGTCATATGAAACCAAAGCGCACCTCAGCTGAATACAATTTGAAAGTTATTCAAACCTTTCCAAATAAAGTTCTTACTACAGTTGGTAGAAAATTTTTTATTTGAGAAACGATGCGCTCCATTGAGACCGAAAAGTGGCCACAGTAGAAGAAACTATGTATAACAGAATTTAGTAATCGTCATCTTACTACATTGAAGATACATGATAATATACTTTCGATCCAATTACTGTTGACAGTAGTCAACAATGTAGAAAACTAACTAGATACCACGCATTAGATCTACCCATTTCGATTTAATTGATCTCATCTTCATTTATGTAAAACTACTGTCATAATGCGTCAACATCATTGCTATTGTCAACAAATTTACTTATCATAATTTCCTTACTTGCGCTACGTGGCAGGAACACAACTAGATACGCATGTTTATAAGCAATGAAGGCCATAAAATGCAATTAGAAAGTACATAAGTGGCATTCCACTCCGCTTGTAGGAAATAGTTGTGTGCTTGCTGCTTATACTTCAAAAATACAAAGGTAAAACTGTATATTGTTAGCTCGAAGTCTTCAGAAACATATGGTAAATACTTATTGTTTTGTTATAGTTCAGGTGTCTTAAGCCTTTTAATGTGTTCTTGTTATATTTTAAATTTATTTTTATAAATCAGTGGCTTAAAAAAATGCTACAAAAGATCCAATTTTCTAGAAGTTTTGATATATAGTCTTCATTCGATTTTAATTTTCGATTTTCTTGATTGTTGCAACTGACTGCTGTGAATAGATGATTTGCTCAAAATGAGGTTTTAAGCAATTTTTCACAACAAAAACACATCTTCAAATATTGGGACCTATTCATAGGCAACTGCAACCCGCCTAAAATGAAATGGTAATCACATATATATATATATGTAGTAAAGCATGAAAAAAAATTTAAATTTCACTTATGATTTGCGATTTATACTCTGAGTTTATATCCATATACATACATACATTTATGTACAGAAATGATCGGCGTGACAACTAAGTTGATTTAGCCATGTCCATGTATAAACGCAAACTAGTCCCGCAGTTTTTGAGATATTGGTCTGAAATTTTGCTCATATCCTATTATCCTCAAAAAAGCTGCACATTTCTCGGCATCACTGAGATCGAACCACTATAGCATATAGCTGCCATACAAACTGAATGTAAAATCAAACACTTTTATGGTAAACATTTTTTATTTAACAAGATATCTTGGCGAAATTGGGCATGGATTATTGTTCAAAGCAACGGGACAACCTCTGAAGAAATTGTTCAGATCGAACTACTATAGGCTATAGCTGTCATGCAAACGTATCGATCAATATAAAATTCTTCTATAGAGGCTTCTTTATATGTGAAAGGTATTCTAGCTTGAAGTTAACGTTTTTTCTTGTATAGACTACAAGTATCATTATAGCAGTATAGATAGATGCCTGCTTCTATAACATTAATATAATTATATTTGTAATAATTTATTACAAATTTAAACAATTTTCATAGAACTGACTAACTGCAATCAAGTATATAAGGCTAATTATTTTTGACATTTTAATATTTTGTTGCCGATAACGTGTTTCCGAAATATTATATATATAGTATATATATTTACAAGTGCGATTCTCAGCGTCATTGCAGGCATACAAACATATTAACCGTAACACTTTCCAACATAAAGTCAACAATTAAGAAAAGTATAGTTTCGAATGCTAAAGTACTAAGTATATACTCTTCTTATTTGTTAAAATTTAAACCAAAAACAAAAAACCAACTCTAAACTTTTTAGTTTGCCAATAAAGTTGATATTTTTCAAAAAAAAAAGCATAAAATTGTAAAAATTTCGTTCATTTGAAAATATTTTTTCATATAATATGATATGCTCGATAATATAGATATGTATAATATCTATCGCTTATCGCAATATCAAAGAGAGTTTTTCATTGTGCAAATGAGATTTTCGCAAGAAATATATCTTAAAAGCAATCAAACTTCTTATTCGTATCTAAAAAATAAATTTAAAAATATACTCTCAATAAAGCGCATTTAGATGATTAAAAAATTTTCGAAGAATTTGTGTGGTCATTAAAATAATACGTAAAAAAAAAAAAATTGTTGCCTACTTCGCTAAGCTATAACGCTTATTAAAAGAGTCGAACAACCCAATACGTTCCCTTAAATTAACAATTTCTAAGCCAAACCTTGCTTAGTCTTCAATACATGTATACTCCACATTTTTTTCTCATTTCTCTGCACTAGATATACATATAATATTTATTTATAATTTTAACGTCTTGGGCTATAAATCAATTTTAAAACATTTGTCATTGTAAACCGCCAGCTATTTCGGCTTCGACTTAATTAGTAGATGCTTTTGGGCGAAAATTTGCAAATATTCACGCTGAGCAACCTTCAAATACATAATAAATAAATACAATATAATAAGAGGCGAAAAATATATTAAAACAAAAAGTAATATACAAAAATAGCAAAAAAAAAAAAATAAATTAATAAATGCTTACGCATGCTCACACGAGCGTGTAGACTCATAAAATAAAATTTGGACGCAAAATATGAGGCCGCATCTGCGTTTAGGGCACGGGCAATTAGTCATAAATATTTCCAAGATTTTCGTACAATTAAAACTGCGCTGATCTTCGACAAAATGACCAATGCAAACCAAAGGAAAATAATATTAACAGAGAAACTAACAGCAAATAACAAAAAAAAAATAAAAAATCGATATAAAAATAACAAGAAAAACAACAAAATGCAGAACAGCTAAAAAACCTATGTTTTATTAAATTTACTAACAACAAAAACAACGTAACGCAAACAAAACATCAAATCAGGAAAAGAACAACAAATACAGCAAAACAATACCGAGCGTTGATTTTCCGTCTGCTCTCTGCTTAGTGACCGCAGCGGCTGCGACGGCGGTGCAGCATTAAACAAAAATCCAATAATATTAAGCAACGCTTAACATATTAAAATGCCGACACATTATTCACACGTTTTTTGTAAGTAGCAACCGGCTATACCGCGCTGCCACCAACACCAGCAACGCTGCTGTTCGTCCACCGAACGCCGTGCGTCGCTTACGTGGAACCTCTTCTGCGCGCTTAACGTGTTTATTTCCACATGTGATTTTGTGCTTTTATATTAAATTTGTGTGTGTGTGCGTGTGTGTGTATTAGTGATGAGCGCGCGAGTGTTGGAGCGTTGAACACGCTGAATTCTTAATAGCCGCTATAAATTATTTCGTATATTTCTGCCAACGTTACAATATTAATGTCTTGTAGTATTTTGTTTAGCAGCCGCCGTGCGAGCCTCAGCCAAGCAGCCCGAGCGACTCAAGCAACCAACCAACCAGCGAAGCAAGCGCGCAAGTAAGCAGACAGCGCTCAAGCAGCCGACAAACACGATCAATATATTTTTTGCTTTATTAATTATTGAACATGAAAGCATAGCTGCTTCAACTGCTAACTGCTGCGTTTCCTTC
Source organism: Bactrocera oleae (assembly GCF_042242935.1). Lineage (NCBI taxonomy): Eukaryota > Metazoa > Arthropoda > Insecta > Diptera > Tephritidae > Bactrocera > Bactrocera oleae. Next base: position 59,057,818 of record NC_091539.1, read on the forward strand.
GCCGCGCAACGCCGCTCCCCTCACACTGCTGCCTCACTTCTTGTGTTATTGCTTGTATTATTGCTCTAACTTCCACTTCTGCTGCTTCTTCTTCTTTCGCTGACCGCCGATTTGCATATTGTATAAATTAAATACAACAACTAATAACAACAGCAAATACGCGCATACTACACATGTTCGACGCGCCACAGCTTCAACGGCAGCCGCTACAAGCATACATATTAATATACATACAAACAGCCGCTTATAATGACTACATATGTACATGCATATAAAAACAAGCATCGTACAAATTACTCCCAGCCATTTGGAGATTCAGTGAGAAATGTTAATTTTCATAAGAAGGGGTTTCCTAATATCATTTCGGTATTCGAACGCTTCTGCTGTGTTATATGGCAGCACAATAAAACTGGTTGCACACACATACACACATATGCATAGTCTCACACGTTTGGCTGCTAAATACACATTAGTCTAATATTTTATTGTTTGTGCGGAGGCATTCTCGCTTCTATCTCTAATTTACTTGTATTGATAAGAACGAATTGTGTGCTGGGTAAAACCGCAAGTTGCTCGGCTTATGTTGTTCTAGGCTGCTCTTGGAAAGCTTGACTTTTCGATATCCATTTATGTGTTAAATATTTATGCGCTAAGCAGACCAATTTTGTTTAGTTTTGAGAAAGTTGTAGATTTGGTAATGTTAGTAGTATAATGCACACATAAAAAGTAAAATTATTCAGAGAGTGAGTCAGAGTTGAAGAAAATTTTAAAAAATTTATCTATCGTAACACATATTTAAAGTAAACAAGAAAAAACGTTAACTTCGGTCGCATCGAATCTATAATACCCCTCACAAATACAAAAAGTTCCTTATAAGAACTTAATTCCGATCATTCAGCTTGTATGACAATAATATGTTATAGTGATTTGTTCTGAACAATTTCTTCGGAGATTATATTATTGTTTAGACAATGATACGTTCCAAATTTCGTGAAGATATCTCATCAAATGAAAAAGTTTTCCATACAAGCACTTGATTCCGAGTGTTCAGTTTGTATGGCAGCTATATGAATATAGTGATCCCATATCGGTCATTTTGACAAATGAGCAGCTGCTTGGTGAGAAAAGGTTACCTGCTAAATTTATGATCGATATCCCAAAAACTGAGAAACTAGTTCGCGTATATACAACTCAGCTCATCATGCTGATCACTTATGTATATATTTTAAGGGGTCTCCGACGTTTCCTTCTTGGTGTTACAAACTTCGTGGCAAACTTAATATACCCTGTTCAGGTTACAAAAATGGATATAAAATAAACATATGTACTAAATTTCCGTAAAATTAAATCTTTAACAGATAGAAAGCAAATATAAAATTATAATAAGTAAAATTGTGTGAAAAACATGAAACAATATAAAAAATTAAATTATATTAAAAAAAAATAATAATAATAAAATAAATTTAAAAAAAATTATCAAACATTATATTAAATTAGAAAAAATAAATTTCTATACTATTATGAAACTTACTGCTTAATAACTGTTTCAGCCAGTATGAAGCGACGAAGTCGCGGCTGCAGTTGTATAAACCAAGCAATCTGTGTAATCAGGACTATCTGTCTCTTAGGACTCATAAGTTAAAACAGAAATAAATGCAGCAAAAGCAATTTTCAGCATTTTTTAATAATTAGAAAACACGCGTTTTTTGTAATTTTTTTTTTGAAGAGGCATTTCTTTAAAAAAATAAATATTATATAAACTCATTTACATTTACAAAAATCGATGTACCTTAATAATCGTCATTTCATTTTGAAACATTTTTGGCATCTCTTCATAACGTAGCTGATCTCCAGGAAGGCTTCGGGAAAAAGTGGGCGGTGAAGAAAAATTTTCTGCTTAAAATTAGCTTAAATCCAAAATTAAAACAACTTATTATTACTATAGATAATGATCGCTTAGTCAAAATTTAGATTTTTCACAAAAAAGTCGTCACGGTTTTCCAAAGAAATGTAGTTTTTGTGAATAAAATGACACTTCAAAAGGGCTCAAAAAGTCAAATTATTATATCTTCAACTTAATTAATTAAGTCTTATTCATAATAGTCTTTGATCATTGCTTGTCCATATTATAATTCACTGAAAATTGCGACACATAATAGGTGAAAGAGTAACACAATTTTATTCAATTCATTCTTTGTTTTTAATTTCTAAGCACGGAACGGTCGGGGCGCTTAACTCGGAATCCGGACTGTCCCGACCAAACCGGGACGAATGATCAGCTAAGGTTAGACTAGTCTGAAGCCATCAAAAAACTCCTAAATTTGACAAAGTATTCTAACGATAGGAAAAATTTGTCGAAATTCTTACTTTCAGTCTTTTATTATAATGTAATTGAGTATATAAAAAAATTTCATATTAATATTTACCAAATGATAATAATAAATACGAAATGATGATGATGATGGCACAATGGTCCAATCTTCGCAATCACATTTTTCAAGATGATCTCTACGGGCGACGGTGATTTTAGTACCGACTTGAAAAATGCAGTTTCGCGAAAAAGTGGCTCCAATTTTCACGTATTAAAGCTGACTAACCCAAACGCTACGAGACCACAGCGAATTGAATGAACATTTATTTTTAACTATTATACCAAATAATTACCTATTAAATTCTTTGAAAATCCCAGACAGATCCTAGCTCTTAAAGCAATTTGATTAGCTGTTCACTTCATTATAAACAATTTGAATTAATTTTTTCCAAGCTGAAAGCCTTAATATTACATTTCTATAGGTATACTATTATTCTGTATTACTATAAACCGTTAACAGTTTAACAGAAAACTATTGATTTTTAAAATATTTAATAGATATTTTATTACTTTTCATATACATACATACATATGCACACAACTTTGTACGGAATTTTTATTTAAATCTAAAAAATCTTATTTTTTTGCATTAGTTCTAAATAAAAAAATTCCCATTTCATTTGTGTCTACAACAAGCACACGAATTAAGATACCACTGAACTTTCTCAGCTACAAATCAATCAATCAGTGCACAAACCTATTGAACTGCAGCTCCTCAACAACACACACATATACGCTTACACATTTAAACCAGAACAAGAAACAAGCAATCGTTAAGGCAAGTAGAATTCCAGCGGCAACCAGTTTATTGGCTGTCAAAACCGCTACAAGCAGCCACCCACGCACCTAGCTAAGATCTCAGATTTATTGAATGGAAATTTAACAACAACAACAACATACAGCAATATAGAAATAATGTAAAGAAAACATTCATTCATCGCATAAATACGGCATATCCGGTACCACAAGCACATAATTTTTTTTCTTTTTTTTTAAAAAAAAAAAAAGCAAACAGATTTGATAAAAACGCGTGTTATTGAAAAAGCTGGCAATCTAAAATTAATACGAAAAAAATCGCATTATCTTGGGCTGGGCTTGAAAACGAAATTAAATTTGAATCAATGATTTCGAGCGCGCACTAAGCGCATAAACACTCACACGCAGCGCGCATAAGTGGCAACAACAACAACAACAATAATAAGTGAATTTTAAAATCATAAGTCAATCGAGTGATTGAAGGCTTGAAGTGAAGCTCGAGCTTTTTTTACCATTGTGCGTCGGTTTTATAAGTGTGTGTGTGTGTGTGTGTGTGTGTGCGTGCTTATAGCCTGTTGGTTGTTTTTACTGGTTTTCTTTATCAGCCAAATGGCCAGACGCGCGACGCGTCGCAACTTTAATTGAATTGATAATTATAATTATTATTTTTACTTAATATTTATTGTGGCATTGCGCTTTATAGCAGCACACCTTTGTGCTTTATGCACAATTTTTGTTGTTTTTTTATTACTTTTTTTGCTGTTTTCTATAATATTTTTTTGGTTTGTTGTTTTTTTTTTATCGCTCATAATTCTTTTGGCTCACAGCGCTTTTCTAACACACTATTGATGACAGTTGCTCGAGTTTGAATTCAATTTATTTATTTTTTTCTTAATTGTTGTTATTGCCTAATTCAATTTCTTTGCTTTTGCTCGATTTTTCGGCTGCCAAAGTCTTTCAAATAGAAATGATCATTCAAGTGTAAAGCGCAACTATCAAGATCGTGCAGCAAAAGCACACATATAAATAAGCATTGCTATAAAGATACAAGTAGAAGCTGTGGAACAACAACAACAACAACAATTAATTGAAAATGAATGGATATGACGCAACATTTACTGCTCAAGACCCACTCGGTTGTTGTCTTTTAACTGCGCACATATACAGATATGGCAGCACTGATATGAGTAACCACGAAGTTGTCTTGTGCTGGTGCACACCAGCAGTAATATGTAGCCTGTGCTCTAGTCAGCGCCTGCGCGGCGACTGTCACTCCGCGCCAGGCAGTTTATATGCTCTTTCTAGCCTTCAAAGCTGATGTCTTGGCGATATATATTTTTACCTTAATTATTTTCTAGCAATTTTGTCGTTGTTGTTCTTGTTTATTCCATGCACATATATATATATATTTTTGTTGGTTTAGTAAATTGTCAAGCAGCGCTTGGCGCGCACAAAAAAACTTACAAAGAACTGTTGGCGACACTGTCGTGTATGTTTTATTTGCTTGTTTGTCTTTAGTGTGCTTTTAGCAAAATAAATAATAAGAAAAAAAATGTTAATAAAAAATTTAATTGAAAAAAATTAACATAATCACGCTTATGAGTGCTGGCGCATATGATAGCTCGAAATTAATAACGTGAAATATCAACAGGAAATCAAAAATAGAACTTATTTGTATTTCTTTTAATCATTTTTTCACTTTTTTTTCAATATAATTTTTTTATTTTTCTTCTTAATTTTTTCCTTCTATTTTTTAATATTATTTGAAAGATTTTTATTCGCTGCTATCTTGTCTGCGCTCGCTATGGTGGCGAGATTTATCATATTTATGTGTAGTGTGGCCATAGTTTGGAAATTCTTGTTTGGCGTTGAAAACACTTGCCTAGCTGGAGGTGTAAGAGAATAAATAAATGAATAAGAAAAAAAATTAAAAAAGAAACATATCAAACTATAAAAAGTTAATAAGGCAATAAATATAGGAAGCTTTGCTATGAGTGGGCGTTTAAGAAATTTGATATGGAAGAAAATAATTGCTAGGCAACATCAAGCTTATTCTGAAATTAACACTACTTATAGCTACGCTGTGGTTATTAAAGAACAATAAAAAAAATTCGTGACTTTATTCTAGATCAAAATTTGTCAACTCAATTTTATATATGTATATATTTTTTAATTTAAAAAATTGATAGACATGTATACAAACATAATTTTTTATTGAAATTAAATAATAAAAACCTTCAACTTGACATAAGCTTTTAATAAAATTGTTGAAAAAAAAACTTAATAGATAAGCTTTAGCAAATAGTTTAGAGTTCTAAAACCAAATAATCAAAATATTTTGGGCATTAAAAAGTATTAAAAGGCATTACAAGCAAATGAAATTTGTGTTGCAAGAGTCTTCATACATACAAGTATATATAAAAAATTGTCACGTATTGGCGAGTAATATCATATGACGTCAGCTTAGCGAGGCATTAGAGAGAACTGTCATGCTTCTGAGAACAATTTCTTATGACGTCACCTAAACGTTACTTTAGAGATACCTTAACACATATGCAAAATACTTTGTTAAAAATTGTTGTCAGCTAACGAACCTGAAAACTAGCCGAAACTCACTAAAATGTGTTAAAAATCGCGCAATATTCTGAAACTATTCCGTAAAAATCAAATAAATTTAGAAACGTTACAGCAAACTTTAGAATTAAAATAATTCTGAAATAAGTCAAACATCGAAATATTCATATGATACCAGGAATGTCAATAGCATATATGAAAAATATGTATAATTCTTTTGGACACTTCAAAAATTTAACTAATGACATTGACGTTCCATAAACGATTTACGGAGCTTAACGAATGCCGTCTACGAATAATTTGTCAGCATGAAATCACTGTATCTAGTATAGTATAGTCTTTGTACTACACATTAAAAGTGAGTAAAACTCTTGATAAAAATATATTTATGGGGCATAGCTAATATGACAGCCCAAGCAAGACGATATTTGATATTTCAAAAAATTCTTAGGTGTTTTAAAATTATTATTAATTAAGGTTATATTTATACGTATTTTAAGAATACACAGTAAAATTTTTGAAGATAAAAATTAAATATTTTTCGAGTTACACGCGATCTTCGATGAGCCAAAAAAAAAGCTTCCCCACTGCTGCAGTGATTCCGACCTTCTCCATGGATGAAACCTAAAAAAAAAATTTCTCGACTAGAAGTTACGTGCAATGATCATATTTGGAAAAAATGGTGGATTTAAAAAAAAAAAATTTTTACCCAAAATTTTGGTCTTTTTTAGCCTGTTGAAATTCGATTTTTGATCAGATCAAAAAACACCTAGGTCGTGGTATGGAATATTATATGTGTTTTAAAAACATAACGGCAATTTCCGTTTTTTGAAAAAAATATTTATTCATTCGTCTGCATTAATGTTATCGACTTTAAAATAGTCCCCATTCGATATTATGCACTTATGCCAGCGCTTCTTCCAAACGTCGAAACTATCTTAAACTCAATTTTTGAAATAGCCTTCAGCTCTTTCTGCGATTTATGTAAATTTTTGGGATTAACTTTAGTTCTTTCGGCGATATAGTTTTGGGAAAAACGCGTTAAAAGATAAACTGATGGAACCGATTGAACTGAGCGGCTACTCTCTATAAGCCTATAACTAAAAAATATTTGAAATATTCACTTAAAATTTTAGTATGTTATTTTTTAAAGGCTATTTTTTCGAAATAGCACACTAGCTGTGCCCCGTAAATAATTTTTGTTGTTGCAAATTTTAATTTTGTGCTCAATATTTTTTCAGTTTTCAAGCTTGCCAAAAATATTTAGGCTAATAATAACGCCGCACCGCTGAACTCGGCACAGCGCATACCTTTCACTCATATTTCTGAAAGTTTTACTTGACTACGCACCGCTTCCCCCCCACATAACGGCAAATAGAAACCAACAATAAATAGAAATGAACTGTCCGTCCATTATTAATGAATGCACTTAAGCAGATATTAGAGTCTGACTGAGCGCTTGGCTACTGGTTTAATGCACAAATATTTTTCAACTTTCGTGGACGCGCTGCATTCTCCCGCCGTGTCCAACATGTATTGAGTTGGCGACTGACCGCGACACGCCACAATGCCACTGTTGTAGTAGTTGGTACGTTGTTGTTGTTTTTTTTGTTGGCGCATAATGAGCTGCTCCCACTGTTAGTTGGGGGAAAAAGTAATGCGGCTTAATAAACTTAGTAAAACAGCGGGTTATCACAGCGGCGGCTAACACAGACTCTAGATACAACGCCACAACAACAACAACAATAAGCATGTACTATTGGCTGCTACATACATATAGTTGTACATGTGACTGCATATTTATGCAAAGTTTGTTTGTTTTGTACACTTTGCGGCGCATGTGGCATGCAACATATGCGTCGTTCTGTGTTTGCTGCGCGTTTTGTTGAATAGTTGTTGACGTCGCGTTGGCCACGGGAAAATCATTGCAACTTGACCAAGTTGCGGTGCGATTTGCTGTGCTGGAAATTAGAAATGTTTCAATGTTTGCATGTATGTGCGTGTGTATGTATATGTATATATGTGCTTTAAACGCCTGTTAGCTGGCATTTCCACATTTCCTTTTCAGTTCGAATGCGTGCTGACATTTAATTCGAATTCGCATTTGCTATTTCCATTATTATTGTTTGTTGTTGTTGCTGTTGCACTGGCATTTGAACATTTCAATTGCAACAAGCGGCATAACGCCTGCTGACACTGACGATTGTATGCCGCATGTGGCAGCAACGCGCGCCTGCATAGCAATTTCTATTTATAAAGCGATTTTTCACAAATTTCACACTGAAGTGCAAAAAAAGTGCAACAAGCTAACAACCAAAAAAAAAAAAAATGCAAATGTGGCAGCTGAAGCCGCACAAGCGTGGCAAACGTTGACGTACCGCTTTTTGTGCAACGGAATTTGCAACCAAAACTGCGTGATGAATCTGTTAGAAACGCAATGTGAAGTTTAATTAAGAGTCAAGCCGAAAATGCGTAAAATATATGCAAAGATACATATTTAGTTGTATGTATGTATAAATGTGTGTGTATGTGTGTGACTGTGTTTTTTGACGATTTTGACAAGTTTAAGACTATTAACTGTACAAGGCATGCAGCAAATTCAAGGAAAAAGCAAGCAAAAAATTAAATGCATTCCACACATACACGCGCACACACACACGCATGTACACCTGCGCAGTAGATGAGTTGGCCTAGAAATATATATTAAAACAGGCTGCAGCTACTTAGTTACATACTACTTATAATCTACATACATACACACATACATCTGTAAATAATTGCTATTATAAATATGTATATAAATATATACAAGTGCATGTACTCTACATGCCGCTGCGCTGGATTGCTGTGCGAACAAGTTGTTTGGTTTTAATTAGTTTTTTGACATATGCAAATGCAAATGCAATTTTTCCACGCCGCTGCCTAACGGCTGTCTGTCAAATGCGTTCGCCTCAAACAGTTGCTGACGTTAGCGAATTTTCACGTTGCGCCGCTGTCTTGGCAAAAGCATTTACATACACACATACATGCATGTATTGTACATGTGTGTGTGCATGCGTTTGTTTATTGACACTCACTGCTGCATTTAAATAAGTCTTAAGTTTATAAATTAAAAACGCATTAAAAAACGGTACTGGCATTGAATGCGTCACTTCTTCGGAAAAGCTGCGCCAAAGCGAATTGATAAGCCGTTGCTTTTGTGGCAACAAATAATTACATATAAACATACATTTATATATATGTATGCACATATCTGGAAAAAAATGTGCGTAAATATGTGGTTAAACCAGCTTATGGCGCCATAATTGCCACTGATACGCCCAAAATTGAGTGCTATTTTTTGGCTAGTTGGAGCTTAGCTCAATAGAGAGACAAGTGAGGGTACTGGCATTAATATCTATAAAATGAAATTAATTAAAAAAAAAAAAAGTTAAGCCTATCGCAAATTATTTTTAAGTTATAAAAATTATTTTCGTTTAGCTTAAGAGATAAGGCCAATCTAGAGCTCACAAACAAGGTCGTATTTCGAGAATAGTTATCTGCGAGTTAAGAAAAGCGAATTGAATTTGCCTCTTTCAAGCTTTACAAAACATTTGTGAATAAAAAATTTTATTATTATATTTATGTGTATAAAAAAAAATGTATTAACGTTTTGATACAAAATGGCGACTACTGGGTAAACTTTTTTCAAGAGCGCCTGTACGAGCGGCGCTGATTTTAGAAACACGTACTAACTGAAATAAAATAAAAAACGAGATCTTAATGTATATAAAACTTGCTAATAAAGCTTTATAGCTTATATATAAGATATAGCTTTAACACTTTGGTTGCAAAATGGCGAACTTGTAGCAAAAAGTGTATAAAATTTTGAATGAAAAAATTCAGTGTAATTGGTTTATTTAATAAAAGTTGCAATAATTACAAAAATTCGCTTGTAGCATACTAAATAATGTTATAAAGTAGTTACAATAAAAACAAAAGTTCCAAATTTCAACGAGCGCTAGACGCCGAGTCAACAACCGTTTCGAAAAAAAAAAAAAACTTTCGCGAAAAATGCGTTTGAAGTTTTGTGTGTTGAGGCTGACTGACGCGAACGCTTCGATAATACAACGGATTGATCAAGGAAATAATTTTTTGCCACTCCTCTACCAATCGGGAAATGTTTCCAAGGGGCTTAGAGTACACTAAGCCAAAAAATTTGATTTTTTTTTTGAAAATCTTAGACTGCCTCAAGCGCTTGAGGTTATTTTTTGTTTATGGAATTATAATATACACATATATTATTTCTTCCTAGCATGGATATGTGCTGTGATAAAAAAGCTTGCATAAAAAATTCAAATTATATTAATAAAACCTTACAAATGCAATAAAGACAAAAATATGTTAACAAAACGTTAAAATTATAGAAACATCTACACAAAAGCCTTATAAACAAATAGTTATTTATAGTAAATATTATCAGCTAAATATATTTAACCAAGCTTAATAAGATATGAGCTACCTCACAAGCAAGTTATAACATTTTAGAAAAAGTTATTTCTAGCAGTAGCCAAACCTCGAGAGTTAATGTCAAACTTCTAAGAAAATGTCTAACTTGTTAAAAGTTATAGAAAGCTATTAGCTGTGGTTGTTTTTTTTAACAAATAAAACTGAAAAAATTTTAGCTTTGAAGCACGAGTTACTACAACAAATCTTATAATGTGATTTTTAAATAATCAAATATGATTTTTTGGAGATTTTTTAAAAGCTATTTTACATTTATTTCTGGCCTTCGCCGTGGATTCTCGCTAGAAACTAGTATCCGTATAATGCTCTAAAATAAAAAAATATAAATAAAAAAATAAAATAAAAATTAAAAAAAAAATTAAAAAATTAAATTTATTTTACGCAAAATGTTGTTAATTTTTGGCATGCGATCAGATAAAAAATTGGTAGGTCATTGTTTAGAGCACTATTGTATATACAGAACATGCCGACAAAATTTAATAGTACTCGGATTCTTTGTCTAAAAGTAATCTCTCAAGCAAGTTTGAAAAATATAATTTGAAAAAAACTTGTTTAAAGGTAAACTGATGAAGTTAACTAAACCCAGCGGCTACACTTTAGAAACCTGTGACTCCAAAAGTATTTGAAATATTCATATAAAATTTTAGTATGGTACTTTCACAGGTATAAATCGAAATGAGTAAAAAAAATATATAATTTCCAAAATTTCACATTAGTTATGTTTCCCGCCAATCTTCGAGTAAATGAATATTTGATTTTATTATTATTAGATATTTATATATAAATTTTTTTATTATTTATTTTTTGTTTTTAAACTTAATAAAAACTCAACATTATTTTTAATTAATTAACTTTTAATAGTGCTGATTTAACAAATATTTTTAAGCACTTTTAATATTTTGGTCACTTTTAATATATTTGGCCCTTAGGTTTCATGCCAATATTTTCTCATAACCTTCTATAATAAGTTTTAACTAAATGACATTTATATTAATTAATTATTCTGCTATATTTTTTTTGAATTCAATCACTCAATCAATATAACTAACTTAGTTCATTTGCACAGCAACTTACATATTATTCATTAATTTCTATTGCTCTTTACATTTTAATGATGCTGCTCTAATGACAGCAACTGTGACCAACAACAAACAACTCGTTGTGCTTAATGATGTCTAAAAATACAGCAAGCATATAGCGACTTCCCATATTGCTTCGTGTACACGCTTGCTGTTCATTTGCGCTGACTCAACTGCTTGGACGCGCACATATTTCCCAGGCGTGTTTGTTAGTATTTTTCTTAGACGCCAACACGAGAGCCACTCAAAACATTAACGCGTTTGACATACTCAACCGGCGGCGAAGCATCGCTGGGAGCATTGCTCCAGATGGCACATACAGCACAGCGCTGACTATTAGTTCGCACACACATTGAAGCCAGTGTAAATATGTAAGCAAGTATCTTCTTGCTTGGAGCATCGTTGACGAACTGATTGACTGTCGCGACTGCTCTTTTGCTCTGTTTATATTTTCTTTGGCATTTTTGTTGATATTATTATAATATTTACCAATAACGCTATTGCTACCGTAAATAAATACAAAATATTATTTTGACCGTAATTACGGAAAATATTCAAGTCAATAGGCGTGTGTGTGGGAGCGTATGAGTGTGTGAGGCAAATGATTTGGTAAAAATGTGCGGATGTTAGACCCTATGGTGGTATACTTAGTTGCTTTTGGCCCGCAAGTGGCGTGTGCAACATAAAGATTCCATATGATTTGGCGATTTATTGCATAGTTTGCGTAAATAGTTTCGTTAAAAAAAATAATATGCATGCGTTTAATCATTTGATGGCAGCAAAAGTCATGTCTTGGCTGTTATTTTTTGTTATATTATATAAATAACAAAAAATGATTTTCTAAATTTATTTTTCGTTTGCCGCATAATACAATTACAGTGCCTGCCGCAAATAAAAGCAAGCATAAGTGAACACCTACATTTTAACAACTCGTTATGGTTTATTTGTAGAAGCCAACAACAATGGGCGTCATGTACCGTGGTGATTTTTCTCTACTTTTTTTCGGAGTTGTCTCTTAACGATTTACTTGGCAGTTTTTGATTGCTGCACGCTGCCGGAAACTGAAAGTGAAAACTTACACACAAGCATATACACAATTTATTTGTTGTTGTTTTTTTTTTGCGTTTTTCGCTTACAACATAATGTAATGCGCATGCGTACGTGATATAGTTGCAGTAAAACGATTTAGACGCAAACAAAAAGACAAAAATAAAAATTACCGAAAGGCATTTCTCTTTTTATTAAAATTTTTTGCTCGAAAAAAAGACAAATGTAATACGTACGGTGATTAGTTATATCTGCGTCTCTATATAGATATGTATATACAATATTTTATGCCTTTAATTGCTGTCACTGATGTTCGGCTGTTGGGTTGGTTTGTGAGGCGCAACAAACTTAGCTCAAAATGGTGCCAGTTGTTTTTTATCAAATTATAAACATACATATCTACATACATGCATATGTATGTACAATATATGATTTTTCCGCCAATTTCCAGAAAAGTCACGTACATGCACTATTGTGCACAAATGTTCACTTTTTCATACATGTATATTTATGTATATACAATAGTATGTACTTATAGGACACTAATGATCTGTATCATTGTGGTAGAGAGAAGAAAAAAAAAGAAATCGCGGTAATTTGTGGTTGTTGTCATGCTTCGACTTATGTAATGTGATATGTGGAGGTACATATATATACTTATACATGTATATAAGAGTATAGTTTTTGCTGCCAGTGTAGAATAGTACATTGCATATAAGTACTGGGACATATGAGTACTAGACTGCTCAATTTTCTGAAGTATGACGCACGAGTTTTGAGAAAATTAAAGATTTTAAATCGCGAAATTATCTCCTTTTTGTATTTTTCACAATTTTGTATATCCTGCACAGAGTCAAACATCGAAGCCACTGTAATATATATATGTAAATGATCAACGTGATGAGCTGTGCTGATTTTGTCAAGTCCGTTTGTTTGTATATACGTGAACTAGTCCCTCAGTTTTTGAGATACCACTCTGAAATTTCGCACACTTTCATTTTCCCCCAAGAATTTGTTTACCTGACGAAACCGTCGAAATCGAATCACTATAGCACATAGATGCTATACTAACTGTACGATCAAATTCAAGTCAGTGTATGGAAAACTTTTTTATTTGGCAATTATTTGTTTATATTGTCAAATTTCGCCTTGCACTTTTAACATTTTTTTAATTTTGTGGTTTTTGCTTTTTAATTTTGATAACATATTCTTTAAAATTTGGCTGTTTTTATAGCAGAAAACTTCCGAAATCGAGCTAAGTTCGGTTATTCATATATCTATTGTGATAAAATTCTGCACCTTAATGTTTTTAAATGCCGTTTTTAATTTTTTTCATTAATACAGCTTCTGTCGCAAGTAATTTTGATTAATATTTTTTAAAAATATTCGGTTAAGCATATATTATATTTATTATAATAAAATGAGCCACCTTAATGATTATAGCATACATTTTTTTCATATAATATTGAAATATTTTTGTTTACCATAACTAATTTCACTAATATTTCATAATAATAATTTTTTTTTTTTACGTTTTTGCCCTTTGATTTTTCATTGCTTTCGGTTCTTTCTTCAAACAATAGCATCATGCATTTGCGGCGCAAGAGCATCTTGAAATTTTCATCAACACTTTGTCGCCTCATTTGCGGTGGCCTTTTTGATCTTACGCTCATCATAATTTCTTTCCTTTGTTTGCATTCAAAAATCAACCAAATAGATTAGGCATTTTACTCACACTAGACAAATAGCGCATACAATAGGCATTTATGTATACATACATACATATATAGTAAATATGTAGTAACAATAATCGTCCTACATAATCTTGCGACCTGGATTAATTTTCAAGTCTGTTTGTACCTGTAAATTGCAAAATGCACAATAACAGAAAAATTTTGCACATGCAGCATGCTACTTAAATACAAATTCGCATATTTTAAAATAGCAATGGAGTATACACATGCATACATATGTATATATTGAAGCACCGAATGTCCTGGCATCCTTTCCCGCATACATTGTCTGCAGCACGGCTTTGCGATTTTCCATTAACTTAAAATACGTTCCTCTGTGCCACACACAATTGCCGGCTTAGGACGTTCGTGCAAATTACTTATGTCCTGCGCTCGTGCACAAACAAATATCTATGCTTTTCGCAATTCCATATACATATACATATGTATATATGTTTGTTTATGGGAAATTTTATTTCCATCAGGTATGCAAAAAAAACTTCATATATGTGCATGGAGAACTGCGAACAATTGCACTTCACATATCCACACCTTCGTTTCGCATATGCGTTCACCATTTGACACAAAATGCAGTCTCCGACCGTCCGTCCGTGCGTTTATCCTTTCGCCCATTGTTTGGTATGGCTGTCAGTTGGTTGATCCTTTGCTCTGATTTGGTCTACCGCATGCCTTGCTTTTAACATGTTTCGTACCCTCAATAGGTCCGCCTCTAGCAGCAGCTATAAGCCAAAGCAATTCCCTACATAAACTACACACATATTATACATGTATGTAAGTTTTTCTCATTTCATATTTTCCTTATTTTTCCGATGAAATTTGCGCTTTGTTTTGTCAGATCGTTTTCACGTTTCATTGCATTCAAATGCATCGGTTACACGTTCATACATATGTATATATGTATGTATGCGTATACTTACACTGCAGTCGAAATTGCACTCGAACAACTTTCGTCACCCGAAATCAGTCAGTCAGCAGCCTCATCACCATCTTCATCATCATTAACCATTATCAGCCGTGAACGTTGGCCATTAGAGGTAACCATATACTCGACCCCAAATTACATGCTCACGCGCACACGTAAATTAATAACACATCTGTCTCAAATTTAAATTTATGAATACCCTTAAACAACAACAACAGCAATTAATGCATATACCAATTGCTTGCAATATAGCGAAACACACGTACGCACACATATGCATGCACACATAGATATGTGAATACAGTGTTAGTAAATGCAAGCATTCGTGGCGAGCGACCACCCCTCGTGTCGCTGTCTCTTGTATAGAGAATTCGTGCGCAAAATACTTGGCATTTATTCGTTCACGCAATTCCCGACGGGTGCCGCATTGTTTGGCGATTGTTGCAATTCGTCGTATGTTACTATTTGTCGGTAGCCAATGCCAAGCGCGCTAGACAATTGGCGTGTGTATTCGTAATTAGTGTGGGTGCATTAAATTCTGGATATTATTCACTTTTTTATTTATTCAATTTATTTACATATTTTAATTTATAATTTGTAATTATTATTTATTTATTTATATTGTTTAGTTATTTTAATTAATCATATTTTTTTCACACTACCTCTTCCGCTTACTAGCAATATATTTAACACACTTACTCTTCCACTCTATAGATTCCCGACCGTTAACCGCACAGTTATCACAGTGGCGCTGCACTCGACAGAAGCCTTAATGGCTGCGGGTTTTCTAAAATCCGGCGATTTGGGCCATCATCCGCACAGCTATGGCGGCCCGCATCCACATCATTCGGTGCCGCACGGGCCGCTGCCACCAGGAATGCCGATGCCGTCGCTTGGACCCTTTGGATTACCTCACGGTTTAGAAGCTGTTGGGTTCTCCCAAGGTATGTGGGGTAAATATCGAACCGATTTTGGTAGAAAAACTTAGCTTGATTTACAAAAAAAAAAAATAATAATAATAATGAGCGTTTTGAAATGTGTAGTGGTGCGCAAAGTGTTCTTCAAATATTATTGTAAAAAAATATTGAATTTAAATTACCAAAAGATAATAAAAAACAGTTTATTTTGAAGTTTACTAAACAAAAATATTCGAAAGATATTATTGTAGGAAAATATTGAATTAAAAAATGATAACAAAAAATTGTTTTTTAAAAATAAAAATCATAAAAATTATTTTTTTTAATCCTAAAATTACAAAAAAAAATAGAAAAAAAAATTTTAATTTAAAAATAAATTATGCAAATTATTACTACTACAAAAAAAATTAAGTTAAATTTTATAATAATATTTAGAACACTTTGCACACGAAAAGGAATGCTTAAAATTATTTGTTGCTAGTACTTGTAGAATTTGTTGCATACATGTACAATACACATATTTGTGGTAACTATATCTTGAAACTTAAATATTGTTCAGATGGGACTGCTATCATACAAACTGATCATTAAAAATCAATTCCTTGTATGGAACACGTTTTTATTTGACGAGCTATCTTGACGAAATTCGGCACGGATTATTGCCCAAAGCAAGGCTACCATTTTCCAATGTATTGTTTCGATCGGACCACTATAGCATATAGCTGTCATACAAACTGGTCGATGAAAATCAAGAAAGATATTTTTGTATACACTTTTATGCTATAAAAATGCACCCGTGAAGGGTATTATAGCATCCGTGAAGCCGAGGTTAACGTGTTTTCTTGTTTTTTTTTATGCAACTGACACAAAACTCTCTCAATAAATGTTTTGATAACAGTCTATTTGATTTCAAAACAAACAATAAGTCTTAATTTCGACAAATATTTCAAAAAATGTAGACATTCTTCCTACAACTATTCAAGTACTTTTCGGGGCAACACACACATTACTCTTTCCCTCTCTCGCACTTTCTAAAATCAATGAGAAATGCATATCATTGAGGTGAGATAAAATAATTTAGACATATTGACGATCAGGTGCATTAACCCGTAAAATTATAAACAAATTGGCTGCATTTGACACGAAACGAATTTACAAAACACCGCTACAATAAACCGTAACCGAGGAATTCTATTGAAAGAGCGACACATTAACACAAATATTGTTACAAAACTGATTTGACAATGAGAAAGATACAGCAGATACCAAAACAATCACGACTATAGCCACATCTAAGCAACAACAAATTGAAAAAAATATTCACAAACCAAAAGCAATACCAAAAAAAAACAAAAAAAAAACGAAAGCAATAACGTTAATAATGACAACAAGAACAAACCTCACCCTACTACAGAATTTTATTGAGTTGCATTGCAGTGAAAGAAAACGAAAACTTAAAAATCATGCTCGCCGCATTGTAATGCATTTCTGTGGAAGCGTGAATCTCAGAAGAAGCGATAAAAATAAAATAAAATTAAAATAATAATATGCAATGGCAGATACTACTGAGAATTTTAGTAGAGACTGTGCGATATATAAGAAAATTTATGTAACAAAAACAACAACAACAACAACAACAACAAGACATAGCAGGCAGACAGTTGGTCGTCCACGTTGACTGGCAATCGCACATCCGTTTAGCGAGCAAGTCAAGTGTAGTGAAACTGATTCGCAATGAAATTGAGACGCGTACCAGAATGCCTCAATGAATGGGTTGCGCTTGCCCTCGCCCTTATATACACACATGTGTGCATATTTGCCAGCTTGCAAGCAATGACAAATGAGCCGAAGTTTGCCAGTTGCCAGCTGCAGTCAAAGCCCTCCAGTTGAAGCGTGCATGGAGTTGTTGGCAAACTGAGTGAATTTTGTGCTACTGATATGCCACTGATAACTTAATTTTAATAAAAATGACAAGGTGATTTCAACTGGAAAGCAACACCAACATGCCGCTTGAACGCCGCATGGCCGTTAAAGCAGAAGAGTGCCGCTGCCGACTGGTGTAGTAAGCGGCTGAAAATGATGTCAAAATTATAAATATAAATGTTGCTTGCTTATACATTGTATGTCTGTATACACCTATGTTTGTATGTACCTACGTTGTTTCATATTTTGTCATCACATACTGCATATCATTGTGGCAAACCAACCAAAACAAAGTAGTAGAAAGTAAAAAAGAAACAAATAGTGAACGCAACAATAAATGATTTCAATATTTTACTCACGCCATTCACCGATCGACATCATTATCAATAATATTGTCAAAATGAATAATGAGCAGCAGCAATCTGTGGCAACTAACCAAGCCTACGAGTGCATATACCTATGCATACATACTCTTATATGTACATTTGAGTGGTGGTTTATTTTGAAAGGGGCATAAGTCGGTTTTTAGTTTTTTTTTAAGAAAGAAGATATTTATGACAAATTTTAAAAATACTGCACAATGTTTTTTTTGGAATTGCAAATATTTTTTTAAGAAAAAACATATTTATGACAAATTTTTAAAATATTGCACAATTTATTTTTTTGGAATTGCACAATATTTTTTTTTGCAAAAATACTTTGTCTTTATTTTGATTAAAATTTAAAAAAAATATTGTTTTTTTTAATATTGTGCAATTTCAAAAAAATATTGTGCAATATTTTTAAAATTTAAAAAACAATATTTTTTTAAATTGCAAAATATTTGTTTTTCGTAAAAATACAGAAATTAAATTACTTGCTAGTTGTACATATATGAAAATGACTTGAAATCAACGGATAGAAGGTGTCAATTTTACAAAGAGCTTTTAAAGTATGGCTTGCTAATTTTTGAATGGAGAGCTAAAAAATTAGAGAAAATGCTTTAGATAATATGTTAAACCGGCTTAAAAGTTTAAGAAATGTGCTATTTACTTCAAAAATATCACCAAAGTCTTAATTATTGACTTAAACGGTTTTAGAAGTTAGCATCTTATATGCACTACATGCACTCAAACGTGTCCAGAATATATGTATATGAAGCAAGCAATAAATGTATTACAACGAAAGAGTGCAGCAGACGACTAATAATGATAAGAGAAAAACTTTTTGAACGCTCAAGATAATGTACGACAAATTGCTGAGCAAAGTGGAGAAGACTTACAGAAAAAGATATACATATGTATATATTAAAAAGGTTTAGCTTTCATTGAATATAAATTGATAAATGTTTAGTGGTTAAGCAACACGTGAGCAATAAATATGTGAATATACAATGTACAACAGTAGGAGGATAGAAAATGGATATTCAAGTTTTCAAAGACAGGTTAAAAATTAGTGATATTGGTGTTAAAGAAAATGTTTCAAAGAACATCGGAGAAATAGCAACTGTTTTCTGAACAGTTAGTTATAGACAGTATAAATTAAAACTCACAGGTG
Source organism: Bactrocera oleae (assembly GCF_042242935.1). Taxonomy (NCBI): domain Eukaryota; kingdom Metazoa; phylum Arthropoda; class Insecta; order Diptera; family Tephritidae; genus Bactrocera; species Bactrocera oleae. Next base: position 59,077,203 of record NC_091539.1, read on the forward strand.
AATTTTTTATGGCATAAAGGGGTATAAATATATATTTTTCTTGATTTTGATCGTTCAGTTTGTATAGCAGTTATATGCTGTAGTAGTCCTATCAGAACAATATGTTCGGAGATTGTAGCGCTGCAATTCAAAATAATACATGTCAAATTTCGTGAAGATATCTCGTCAAATAAAAAAGTTTTCCATACAAGAACTTCATTTTGATCGTTCAGTTTGTATGTCAGCTATATGGTATAGTGATCCGATATCGGCGATATCGAGATATTAGCAGTTTCTCTGAAAGAAAATAATTTGTGCAAAATTTCATATCGACATCTCAAAAACTGAAGTACTAGTTTGTATATACATATACAAAGAGACAGCAGTTTCCATAACAATATATTTAATACTGACTCCATATGCTAAAAAAGTCAATTTCTAAATCATTTTCTCAAAAGCGCATAATATCACATACATATGTACTACTTTTCACGGCCTACTTAATTAAGGCCCTATAAGTTATCTTAAATGACTATTGCTGCCTTGCATAACCACCCTTTAAGCGACGGCCATTTTTCGCGGCAGCTGCAACTGCAACTGCAATTGAATTAATAAATTCAACATCTAACAATCGGGATTATACGGAGTGATCTTACGGCATATATGTATAAACATACATACATACACATGTATGGCTGTATGCCACCACATATAAAAGCAATGACTTTCACATTAACTGTATTATAGCGCTGGATCCTCCATTACGAATTTGAAAAGAGCGCACCCTCTCCCGCCAGCAATAACATTTGTTAATTTTGTTTTTCTTTGTTGCTGTAACATAGACACTAACATAGCGCAATCAAACTATAAAAAATTTATAAAAAAAATTAATTTGAAATTAAACCAGCTGTGAAGGTAAACGGGCGAAAAGGGTGTGCAGTCGCAAATAAAAAATTAAAAAAAAAAAAATAACTAAAAAAGTTATACGAACAAAAAATGTCGTATAACTAAGTATTAAATATGTAACGCATATTTCCCTCAGAAAGTAAGCGCACAAACAACAGCCAGCCAGAGCAAAGGACACAAAAGGACACGCACACAAATGCAAGAAAGCATTCATACAAACTTATCTTTAATGTTGGCGAACAATAGCCGAACGGCTTAGGACATACATACATACGTTGTAACTGCACAATAGAGATTGGGCGCAACATAGACAGCCACACTCACATATATATACATACATATACATAAATAATGCAGTATATAACAATAGCGCGACTGCTTTAGCCAACGAACCACTCAGCCAACCATTTAGCTTGTTTCGGCGGCGCTCGTGTGCCCACCACCCGATCGATGTGCGTGCTTGCGTGTTAGAGGGCAACCCAATTGAGAATTTCAAAAGCATACATATATACAGAGATGCAAAGAGTGAATTTTCTAATGTCGCGTTAATAAGGGTTGCAGCATTATACTTTCACTGGCAATTGAGGGTTGCAAATGGAAGAGACAGCTTTCTAATGCTAGTATATATGAATGTATATAGTATATACATGAGATTTATATAAAAAGTTACAAAGGCATATACAGATATATTTTATGTGAGTGTCGCCTTATGTGCCTATTTCGATTTGGAAAGTCACGTACATATGCAAATATAAATCTTATAATGTATATAAATGTTTATGATGAGCTTTTTTTAAGGTATATTAAGTTTGCCACGATTAATTTCTAACATCCAGAAGGAAATATTGAGACTTTATAAAATATATATAAATGATCAGCCTGACGAGCTGAGTCGATTTAGTTATGTTCATCTCTCCATCTATCTGCCTGCATATACGCGATCTAGTGCCCTAGTTTTTTAAATATCGATCTAAAATTTTGCATACGTACTTTTCTCCCCTTGAAGCTGCACATTTGTCGAAACCGGCGTTATCAAACCACTATAGCATGTAGCTGTCATACAAACTGGCCGACCAAAACCAAGTTCTTGTATGACAATTTTTTTTATTTGACAAGATATCATCAAGAAAATTTGCATAGATTATTATACAAAGCAATGCTTAAATAACCAGATAATATATATTGTTCAGATATAACTACTAAAGCATATAGTTTTCATACAAACGGACCGATCTTTTCTTCTTATTAAGTAAAATTAATATAAGAAATGCACTTGTGAAGGCTATAAAAGCTTCGATACACCCGAAGGTAGATTTTTTCTTATTTTTTTTTTTCTTTGCACTTGTGAAGGCTATAAAAGCTTCGTTACAGCCCAAGTAAATTACCGTTTTTCATGAAAAAAATAAAGAAAATCAACCTATTAAAAAATTTTTTTTTTCTTAATTTATTGATAATTTAATAAAATAAAATTTTTATATTAATTAATAATTAATAAAACATAAATAATAAAAAAAATATAAATAATAATTGAAATAATTATTAAATAAGATAATAAATAAAAATATAAATAATAATTATTTCAATTAGGTAGCTTTTTCCTTATTTTTTTTTTTTAATTCGACTTTATTTTTGTTCTTTTTTCGGTTTTTTGTTTTACTTTACATACAAGTAACTTGAGTTATTTATACATACACATATTATATATGTCTAAATAGAAGGCTAATCTCTATCATTTCTAACTTTTGCAATTATTTATTTTTGTGAATATTCTATTCATCTATTATCTATGACTAAATTTCATTAACTAAATTTTCCGCCGCCTTTAATTATAATTTTTTTTCTGTAGGTTGCTTAATTTTGTCTTAGTTTTGGTTTACTTTTGCAAACAAAAAAATTTCTTGTTGATAAATTTACTTTTGTTACCCGAAAAACAAATAGGTACAGCAATTTAAAGCCATACAATGGGCTACTAATTTTCTTAATTGAGTGAATTATAATTCTGAAACTAATTTTCATAAAATCAAAACTTGTTTAAAATTCATCTCCACCCAGGCAGCAATAAATTAAGCGTAAAAAAAGAGTATTTTCCTACTCTAAATGCAGCTTGATTTTATAATTTTTTTTTCAACTTGAGTTCTTTTTAAATTTTTTTTAACTAAAATTTTCAACCAAATACTGGTTACACAAAAAGAGGTAGAAAAATATATGTATGTAACTGCATTCCTTGACACATTTCAACGCAAGTTTAGGCAAATTGTTTGCACTTGAGCAGGATTATTAATCGTACTCGTCCACAGGTGTGAACACAAGAAAGCAGCGACGCGAAAGAACCACTTTTACACGCGCCCAATTGGACGTATTGGAGGCGCTATTTGGTAAAACACGCTATCCGGACATATTTATGCGTGAGGAAGTGGCGCTGAAGATCAATCTACCCGAATCCAGAGTACAGGTAAGCAAACACATATGCTTACATATATATATATATAAATAAATGTATATTTATTTACTTAAATGTAAGCTTACAGTAAGTTAAGCGTAAAAATCATTTAACTGTAGCGCTGACAAACCAACAAAAGCAACTATACCAGCAAATATATTTATGCACACACGTAAGCATGTGAAAGCAAATACTGCCGACAAGTAGTGCATACAATCTCAAAGATTTGAAGCATAAAAACATATGTGTCATTAATGTCTAACTACATATTAGCTTTTAGCGGGTGTTATACGACTTAACACTGGTATGCGCCTAAAAGCAGACAACGTCAGCCGGCAAGCAGTTAATGTCATAATCTAACGACTTTATGCGTATTTATAGCGCTATATATTTGCGTAATTCAAAGGCGTGCATGGTAATTATTCATTTGTAAAGCATTTTGCCTTATGCGTACCGAAGAGCAAATAATTTCCGACAATTACGTTAATGTCAAAAATCCGGAAAATCCATTGGGTAAACAAGACAGACCGGGAAACTTACGCACATCTTTGTGCTAGCAAATGCTGACTGCCTTCAGGCGGTTAACTGTAGATACATGCATATACATATACATATATACCATACATATACATATACACATACATACATATATATATCTATACGGAATCGGAATTGTGACGCATTTTGCAATTCAACTTCAACTCTTCACTCGCCGCCCTTCAGCCGTCTGCTGACTAGTTGTGGTGCAACAGCAGCTAAATGTCGCTGCATATCCTGCTGTGCAAACACTGCTTGCACACACACATACACGCATACAACAGTGTGGCTGTCGGCTTGTTTGCGGGGTAAATGCGATTTATGCCGCTGCCTTTTTTGGTATTCGGTAGCCGAAAGCTACAAATTGACTGACAGCAAAGGAAAATCTGCGCTAGCATCGGTAATCGGTAATAGCGGCTTGAAATCAATTTTTTTCCAGTTTTTGCATTTTATTTGTATGATGACATATTTTTCTGCCTTCTTTTATGTGACAGCCAACCAACCCTCTCGGTCCATTTGCGTGCGTACATACATATGTTTTTATATGCGTGTGAGGGGCTCTGAGCATTGAGTTGCTGCAGACGTGTTGTTCGGTTTGCTTGTTTTCATTTCATTTTTGGGCTTGTTTGTTTAGTTGTTTAGACGGGAGCGTTGACAAATTTTCGCCAACAATAATATCAATGGTACACAGAGCGGAAAATTCGAGCGGTCGTTGTTGTTGTTGTTGTTCACTGTTTGCATTGATGAGTTATGAGCAAAAATACTTAAGCACGTGTACTGACTATGTTTATTTGTTTTTTGAGTTTTGGTTTAGTCTAGTTAGCTGTTTTTGGAATTATTAGAACAAATTTAATTCTATACTAGATCCATGCAATCATATTTGAACTAATTTTTTATAGTAAAATAAATAAACTTAGAATCTGCATTTAGGTCACCAGATAAAATAACAGCTTTTCGCAAATATATTCTTCGAGAAGGGAAAATTTGTGTCGAAGCCTCTAAAAAAGTGCCAAGTTCTAACTTACGATATTTTATACAATTTTACGAAATTTTTGCAAATATTTTAAAACTTCACAAACCTTAAATCGAAATATCTCCAGCAGTATTGGAGTTAGCGTTTTAGCTCTAGAGATTTTTTTTAATTAAATTTTTTCCATAACTATTGTTATTTAAGAAATAAATGCAAAACATTTTATGAAAAAATCAGATTTAGTGGCCCGTACTTCCTCGCCCGTAAGAGTTACAACTTGGCCACAGTGAGCACTTTTGTAGAGCTTACAATTCTGAAAAAAATCCGACTTTGGTCAAAGTGATGCCTTGTAATGCCGCTAAGCTGTAGAGATTTAAAAATAAAAAATTAGAGTTTTCGTGTATTTTCAGCGGGAAATATTTACACGCGCTGATCTAGTACTTAAAATTATTATTAGGAGCTCAAAGTTGCAGGGACTTGTTTTTTTTAAGGTATTTCCAACAAAATGTTACGATGGGACCGAAAATAAATAGTTCAAAAAAACACCCTAATGTAAATATAGAGCGCTGTAATGCGGATGCAGATGAAAAAAATGTTGGATATACGTCTTTAAAAAGCTTATAATAAAAATATATTTATTTTATTTATACACTAGATTTGAAATTAGGGGACTAGACCAGTACAGAGCCCACGACAATGGCCTAATTTCGAAAATTTATTCTGAGATTAAGAAAACGAAACGAATTTGGCTCTATCAAGATTAATTAATTACATTTTTAATTTTATAAAAAATAAATATATTGAGTTTTTATAATAACATGGCGGCTATTGGAACTATCCTCGGAATCAGCTTTTTCAAGCGAGCCTCTATAGGCTACGGTGATTCAAGGAACTCGTACTAACTGAAACAAAATAAAAATATTAAAGTAAAAATATTAAAGTATAAATTATAAAGTAAAATCGCATAAACTTTTAGCAAAATAGTGAACTTGTGAAAAAATTTAAACTTTTTATCGAAAAAGTGAACAGTAAATTGCTTTAAAAAAACATTCAACAATAGATAAAAATCCTACTTAGTATAATAGATAATTATAATGTGAACTTATAGTCCAAATTTTGAAAAATCGTTTTCGAGGAAACGGAACCTAACACTTCGACACCTAAGCGAATTGAACAGGGAAACCTTTTTTCACTATTTTTCAAATTGAAAAATATTTGTAAGGGCTCTAAAGTGTACTTGAAGCATTTCAAGCAAATTGAGTTTTTCAAAATCCTGTATCCAACCTCTTAAGGAAGGCATTTATATTATTTTAAACTATGAAAAAAAAGTAGTCTTATTAAAGCTCGCACTTTAGCTAGAATTTGCTTTTATTTGCTTATTTTTAATAGTTTCCAACAAAACAGTGCAAGCTTTAAGATCTTTTCATTTAGTAAATTTAAGCACCCTATTTCGCCCAGTGTAATGCTCCATAAATGAATTAATTTTGCTACAAATTGTCACACAACCACTGTCTCTATTGTCTCTATGGCCTCTGCACCGCTCTGCACTCCCTTTGAATGCATAAACCTTGTGTCATGTCAGTTTTACGATTTCTCTACGCAAACAACGCCACAAAATTATGTTGTTACTTCCGCCATTTCCGGCTGCTCGTCTATTTATTTAGGCGTGTTTGCTATGATTTCGGCAACAATTTGCCTTTGTTTTCTACGTTGGATACACATACAAACGAATATTTCCTATTGTGTACCTTTACATAATTTATATGTTTACTATTGAAGTAATTGTCACCGATATATATATAAGTTTGTATATACATATATCTCTATTATTGATATATCACATTATGGTGTAAGGTATACTTAAATGGGTGCTGGCAAATTTTCGCCTTTGGCTCCAACCAAACAAGCGGAAAAAATGCAGAAAGTAAACAGAAAATTATGCAACCGAAAAAGAGCAAATTTTTGGGCGTCTCACAACAAGCATCTCTTCAAAGTTGAATATGTATGTATGTATATATGTAGCCATTGTTTGCTGAAGAAATAAAATTGATTATCAACACAACGGCAGGCTGTCACAAAAACCGAATCTTAGAATTTGCACGCTTCCCAACTCATGTTGCATGCAACCTTAGAACGCTAGCAGTTAGCAGCCTGGGGCCAATCATATCATTATATGTGAAATTTTGTGATTGTGTGCGTGTGCTGGCGCTGTAATTGAATGCTATTTTTGATGCAACAATTTCTATTGAAATTTTGTTGTTGTTGTTATTGTATATTTTGTGAAATAATGAAATATCATTAACTGAAAATTGAGATGTCAACTGAGCTCTGTTGGTAGATTGGTAAATTGTTGTTGCTTTTGGTGTTATTTGAACTGCGTTTGCTTGCGGCCAGTTGCATGACATGCAAAATATTGCCATTATTGTGAGCAAGCTTCAGCAAACAAACGATCGGTAAGCGTGCAACAAGAAGTTGACACCGAGTGACTTGCAATAACGGTTAGATGGACGGACAGATAATAAGTTTGTTGATTTTGTTAGCGTGATTTACTGCCTAACTGACAAATGTTTTATGTCAATACAGCCGGCAATGAAAAACGGAAAATTATTTTCGTAATGAAAATTTTTTTGCGGAAAAATTAAAAATATTTATTAAATAAAAATCAAAATAAAATAATAAAACAGTAGAAAGTTAAAAAGAAAAAAATTAAAAAATAAATTTAAAAAATTTAAAAAACAAAAAATTAATACAATATTAATACAAAATTTTGAAAATAATAATAAAAATTAGAAAAATAATACAAAATTTTTTAAAATAATAATAAAAAAAACATTATGAAATAGTGACTGATATGAAAATGCCAAGAATATAATATACTAATTTAAAGAAGAATACAAAGTTATATTTCAGTAGAAAAAACTTGAAATTAATCCATGACAATGTTGGCAACTTTTTTACAATAATATAAACATAAAAATTTTGAAGTTTTTTAAATATATTTTTTTACGAATTTTAAATTTATAAAATGTGATTGTTAAAATAATAAAAAATAATAATAAAAAAATTAGAAAAAAAATTAATAATAATAATTATAAAATTAGAATTAAAATAAAATTAGAAGTAAAAAATTAAAAAATAAATAATAAAATTAATAATAATAATAATAAAATTAAATTAAAAAAAAAATTTAAAAAGAAATTAAATTTATAAAATAATAATAAAATTAGAAATAAAAAATCTTCTTAATTATAATAATACAAAATTTAATAATAAATATATAAAAAATTTCACGAACTAATGGCTGAGATGGAAATGATAAGAAAATAATTTAAAAACAATATCAAATAGTAAAAATTATATTGAATAAAAAAACTGCTGCAGATATTATTAATCTGAATTTGTTTTGTGCGATAAAAAAAAATACAAAAATTTCTAAAATTTTTTTTTTGAATATTGAATTTTTTCCAGATGCAAATCTTAACAAAAATATATCTAGCAAGCAAAAATATTGTAAAACAATTTGTTTTTACATGCAAAAATCGCTGGCAATGCAACAACAACAACAACAAAATTGCACATATTGATTTTGTGTAATTTAAGGACGTGACATTGAATACAAGCAAAAAAGCAGCGAACAATCAGAAAGACAAACAAATGCATGCATTTACAATAACAACAACAACTGACAAAAACTGCATACGAATGCTACATATTGGCCACTAATGACAATTGCAATTGCACATTTCCACAACACTGCTGCTGCTGCTTTTGTAGCTTCTTCTTCTTTCTTTTCTTGCGCTTTTACTTGTACGTCTGCAGCACGTTGCGCCTCAAAAGGAAGCCTTCTAAGGCGCTTGACTTGCTGCCTTGGGCACGTACGCGCGACGGGGTGGTGTGAGCGGCTCATTCACTCCACCAGTAATTGTATATATCACTAAACACATGTGTGCGTATGTGCGCGGCGGGAACGTGGCAGGAACAAGTGAAAAATGACACGACATGTGGAGGTGGACAGCAGACAGACGCCCCCCTATTGTTGTTGATTTTGTTTTTCCACTTTTAAGGCATTTCTTCAAATTACACACACTTGTGTGTGTGTGTGCTTGTATGTATATGTTTATTTATGCAACATGCATACCAACGTGCGTCGACAATTATCGGTTACAACAGCAACTTTTTTTTTTTTCATTTTTGCCTTCTGCATTCCTACACTACAAATCAATACGTTTGCGCTGGTTTTTTCTAAGGTATCCACTGCTTGCGTTTTGGCTACAATTTCTCATTTTTCCCTTCACACACATACCCACGCACACTTTTCCTTAAACGCATTGACTGCAAGTGACTTTGGCTGTGCTATACTTTTCTTCATTTGTTTTTTTTTTTCTGTTTTTGCTTTCCTCTTGCTTCATTTGTCGCAGTTTCTGTGCACATTTTGCGTGCACATTGCTAGAAAAATATTGAATTACCACGCAGTCAAATGCATATATCAGTTACTGTCTGCATTCAGCGCACCTTTGTACCTGTACTCGCCGGCACGAAAGCAATTTGGTTGGCAGGCACGCGGCTGACGTGAGACATTGGCCTTGACGCGCCGTCAAACGACGACGGCGCACAAAAGCACCTTCAACCGCAAAGCGCTAGTCCAGTGTTTGAGGGACAAAAGTACTCTTTACACTGAAATTCTATGAATGCCTGAAATTTGTGTGCTACACCCGTTAATTTTATCCTTTACGCCAAAGAGTTGTCGTCCCTGAACTAGAAATATATGATAAATAGCCATTTAGTAAACTATTGTATATTGCAGCACCCGCATTATTCCCTTATTGTTTGTCTATTCATTATGACAGCTTTTCGGGTGAAGTTAATAATTTTTTGACAATTTCTTAACTGCAGAAGTCAAAAAGATAATTATTATGCTTAGATTTTCGCACAAAGCGATTTCAAGGTCAAATTGGTTCAAAAAGGTTAGTAGTAATGAAGTAGGTAAATTCGAAGTCTATAAATTTTTTAATTAAATATATTATACATTTCTGAAATCTTTTTTAATATTTCTTATTTATGCAATTTAAGAAGAAGAGAAAACCATTAACTTAGTATTAATATTTTTCTCGAAAAAGCCATGAAATGTAAAATAATATTTTTTGACTTAAATTAATTAATTTCAAAAAAACAGACGTTTAAGTAAGCTATTAAATAGTATTAGCTGTCTTCGATTCGCCAAGCGTTACTCCCCAGCGAATCGAACAAACTATAGCAGAGGCTCAAACTAAATTTTTTACAAGCGGGCAGAGTGACCAATCGAAGACAGCTATTTTTTTATGAAAGCTTATTAAGAGAAAGTATGTAAAAGTAGATTTTAACCAAAAAATATACTAGAATAAAAAGTTTTGTAGACGGTATATTATACATATATACATATGGTAAATCTGAAAATCATACTTATCGAACTTTTTATTATATTCGGAATATATAGGTATGTATATCATACATACTGAATATTTCAGATACGCTACCATATGCGAAATATTATAATATTTCATTCAATATATAAAAATACATAATTTTGCACATTACTTAGACTTCGACAAAATTAATTATCAAGTTACTAATTGAGTGAGAAAATTGTTTAGAAATCATTTGTACAGACTCATATGTTTCTTATAGTAACCACATATTACTAACTAGCTGATCGCTAATTCTCGATTATTTACTTCCGAACTCAGTCCATCTCTTTCTACCATGAGGCAAAGCCTGCAACTACAACTACTTATAACTCCTCCCAATGGTTAGTAATAGAAGAGGCTAAACGTATGTTGAAGAGAATGAGAGCTGAAGGAGAATGATACAATTCGCAGATGTAAAGTTGTGGAAAATATATATAATAACGGTAAAAATATGTATGTATAGCCCAGGATAATTCAAAAAATTTTGTGAAAAATATATATAATAACGGTGTAGAAATATATAGTGAAGGATTAAGACGACATTTTCTTAATGATCTAAAAATTAATTCGGGCTCAAGGGAAACATTTAAAAATTTACCGTTCTTTAAAAAAGTTTATTGTCAGCTATTTGTGAGTCACCTAAAGAGTTAGTTATGTTGTTATAATAATTTTTATGCGCAATAAATATTTATATATTTTTTTAAAATTGGAAATATGCTCTTTTTCACATAAATATTTAAGATATAAATTCTAATTTTTTTCTATTAAAAGTCTTAAAAAAAATTGTAAAAATAAAATTTCAAAATATTTTTGTAGACTTTTTATAAATAATTATATTTTTTTTTTAATTGGGAATATACTCTTTTTCATATAAATATTTAAAATATAAATTCAGATTTTTTTCAATTAAAAGTCTTTAAAAAAAATTGTAAAAATAAAATTTCCAATTATATATATTTTTCTTTGTCAGTTGTAGCATTGTCATATGATGATACATATATAAAAATATATAAAGTAGGATAACTCGAAAACATTTTTGAAAAATATATATATTATTTATTAACGATGTAAAACTATATGGCGAAGGATAACATTAAACTTGTTTAAAGGTGTGAAAACTAAATTACGCTCAAAGGGATGATATACATATTTACCGCTATTTTCATACAAAATACATTGTCACTTAATTGTGAAAATAACCACTGAGTTGCTGTTAGACTCTATTAATTTTAATTTAATTTATTAATTTTTAATTTTTTTTAAATTAAAAAACATTTTATATAAGGTATAGTAAAAAGAAAGCCATGATTTTTGCACTAAATTGTAGATATGATTTAGCATAGTTAAAATGAATGCTCCGATTTAGGGTAAATATGCACCGTTTTGTGCGACAATTTATTGCCGTTTTGAAGGTAATTGCATAGTGTCACTCTCATCGAAAGCCTTCTCCTATTGGCAAATACCTAGGATGTCGATTTTCACAAGCTTCTCTTGAGGCGACCAGAAAAATTGTTCGCCATGGGCGAAAACAGGTGGTGTAAGTTCCGGTCTATAAGATGGATGCCTTAAAACCTTTTAATCAAACTTCCGGAGCTTCTGGCGAGTCACTATGGGTGTTTGTAGCCTATATTTGCATATAATCGGTTTGCTTTTTTTTATTTGCATATAATATATCGGAATTTATTTTATGTATCGATACATAAAAAATATACAATTTTGAATTTAAATTAAATACTTTACAGACTTTTAATTTTTGTTTTTGTAAATTATATATCTTGCATATTTCACAGCACAGATACCTTTCCTATTAAACTGCTACACGCATACGAAATTGAAACATTATTTATGCCATTCATGAATATTTATGGGGCATGTCTGCGCCTGCATTTATTTTATTTTCCAAAATCATATTCATAAATGCTATTCCCATAATCGAAAACTACCCCTCGAGGAATGTTTAGGGCTAACTCGCACTTACATACATACATACAGCTGCGTGTGCTTATGTGCATGCATACATATATGTATGTATACGACTCTATCAGACCGCAGCCGCCAAGCCGAGCACACACCAATAAATAATAACACAAATCGTTACTGTAATATTAATTGAATGATATTCATCTTGCTAACCAAAAGGCGGCACACAACCACCGAAACACACACACAAACACACACATTTGGTAACATTTGCCTCCGCATTGCGCATAAAATCCGCAAATCAAAGTAAACTTTTATTCCTTTCATTGCACAGCACACCTACATATACACACATACCATATACTGTTGTTGCTGGCTGCCACAATTGTTAGGGCGGGCAGAACATTTTCGGCAAAGTTAGAAAGGTGGAAAAAAAAGCAACTGACATGAGCGTGATATTTATTGTACGCAATGAAATCTGAACGCACGAACGACGGTATTCAAAATGCAGCGGCTCTTGTTGCTATTGTTGTCAGCATATAAATGTGTCGTGCGACTCTGGCGACCAATACAAATAATGTAATAATTTTCCACAGCTTATCTGCACCAGAGCAGCGCAAACATTTACGCCCTGCCCAACGATATACACATGTGTATATATGTCTATACATACACATATATATATATATATATATATATTCTAGTGCGGTAAATTTTTTGTTTTTATATTTCTATTTGACTATACGGCCGCTTGCTGCCTAATGGCGGTATAAATATGAATATTTTTAGAGGGTTTACGCGTGCTAGGGGTGGCACACATCGAGGCCTGCTGTATACTGTGACGCTTGGTCATAAATCAAAATTAACCGTTAGGCGCTGATAAAACCGACACACCGAACGAGCGAGCGATCAACCAACCAAGCAACGGTGGCACGAATGGCGTTTTATACACAAATTTACTATATATGTATATATACATATCTAATGTGAGCGTGTATGTGTCCAGAGCATGGTAGGCACCATTTTGAGTTTGCTTTAATTTTTATACCCTCCACAGCTTCTGTCCAGCTGTCTGCATATATGCGAACTAGTAGCTTAGTTTTTGAGATATCGAGCTGAAATTTTGCACACATCAGTTTCTCCTCCAGTAGTTGCGCATTTGTACGAACCATCGTTATCGGCTTACTATAGCATATAGCTGCCATATAAGCTGGTCGCTCAAAATCTAGTTCTTATATGGAAAACTGATTTATTTGACAAGATATTTCACGAAATTTAGTCTGAAATTATTTCTAAAGCAACGCTATAGTATCCGAAGATATTGTACAAATCGAACGACTATAGCATATAGCTGTCATGCAAACTGAACGATTAAAACCAAGTCCTTGTATGGAAACATTTTTATTTGTGTGTTTTACTTGTATAGCTTCAGTGCGACCAAACTTAACGTTTTTCTTGTTGTTGTTTTGTAAAATTGTTCGCTTCAACGGTGTGTCAACAATTTTCAATTTACAACTGCATTGCAGCATTTTTTGTGTGTGCGTATGTATACTGGCGCCATTAACTCAACTCTTTTGTTTGTTGCGCCTGTATTGCTGCTACATATTTACTCACTGCACACGCACATTGTCAACGCAATGTTATTTACACAGACACACACATATGTACGTATACGGTATATATTTATATAAATAACGGTGTATATTTTGTCAGCATTGCAGCTGTTTCCCGTTTTAATTTTCTCACTGCGGATTAAACATTTTCGCTCACTGACTCCGTTCATTGCGTTGCACGTTCGAAAATTTCCAACACCTTTAAATTTTGTTATTTCTGATTTTTTCATTTTAAATATATATAGAGTCTTGTGGCGTAAATATACAGTTATATAATGTAATAGTTGTTGTTACGGCCACAATTTGTAAATTATTTCCATCACTTTGCGTCGCGTTGTCACAAATTTGGTGCGTCGTCAGCGTAATTAATTGGCTTAGCGTTTATTATTATTAATTGTGTACGGTTTTGATCGTCTTACTTCCTTCCGCTATTTTTCTTTATAATCTTTTTTTTTTGTTTTGCTGCAACTTTTCAATTTATGCTCATTTATTGCCTGTTTATTTTTTTTTTAATTCTTTTGCCTTCGTGTTTTTTCGATTTCCTTGTGAAATTATTGCCTTTTGCTTTCTCAGCGCTTTGTACTTTTACAAAAAGAAAATTCGTGGTTTTTAGTTCTTTTTTCCAATTCACTTCACCACATATTACATAAAATTGCAATTTATTGCCGTTTTGCAACATTTCTTGTTTTCTTACGCATCTCGCGCTTTGCCCACAAAGCATTCGAAAGCTTTTCTTTGTTTTCTTCTGTTTGTGAAAATTGTCTGTTGAACATTATGGCATACCATAAAGTCGCTATTCATTTATTTTGCGCTTTCTTGTTGTTTTTGTTACTTAGCAACACAACACAATATGTATGTATGTATGTGTTTTTGTTTGCACAACATGAGTGCGTAATGCGATAATTATGAAATGCTTTGTTGCAAGAATACAAATATGTACATACAACACATGCGTATATATGTTTGTATGTATGTCTATGTATGACCCGCTGTGTGGCCAGCTTCGACTTGCTTCACAAAGACCTAGTGCTTTTAATTGTAAGCTTTTGTGATAATTGTTAGAAAATTATTTCTTCTATTTTCGCAATTAAATTTATTTTGTTGTATTGTGCGCATTGTTGTGGTTGTAATTAGCAGTTGCATAACACCCTAAATTCAATAATTTTGAATTGACTTCTGAAAGAGTATCACAGACAAATATCACGAGCATTACATAATTATAATTCATTTCAAATTTTGTCGATTGCTGTTTACAAAAAAAAACTTTTTCCTTTAAAATTTAAATAAAAATATATTTATGAAAATCAAAACTACATTTAAAACTTTAAAATATGAAAAGGAAAACCATGTTTAAAATTTTCTTATTAGTAATTTATTCAACTGTAATTCTTTTAATTATTAAATTTAAAATTTTTTTAATTATCTAATAATTTAATTTTTTTTACAAATGAAAAAATTTGTTCACTATTAAAAAAACAATAAAAAATAATTGATTAAAAATTTTACAATTAAAAGAATTATTAATTAAAAAATTTTCAATAAAAATTTTTTATTAAAGTAAACTCAACAATTAAAAAACTGGAAATATGATAAGGAAAATCATGTTTAAAATTTTCTTATTAGTAATTTATTTAACTGTAATTTTTTAAATTATTAAATTTATAATTAAAATTTTTTTTAATTATCTAATAATTTACATTTTTTTACAATGAAAAAAATATTATTTAAATTTGTTCACCATAGAAAAAAAACGAATGAAAAATAATTTTATTATTAAGAGTTATTATTGATTACAAAAATTACAATTAAAAAAATTGTTAATTAAAAAAAAAAATTTTACATTTAAAAAATAAATAAATATTATTTTTATAAAAAAAAACATTGCTATTGATTTAAAAATTTACAGTTCTAATAACTATTGATTAAAATAAATTATAATTAACAAAAAGAAAATTTTATGATTGAAAGAAATAAAATAAACCTATTATTTATTTGAAAAATTTTTTTTAAAAGGTTCTACATAGTGATAAACAAAAATTATTATTTTACAAAGTTTACCTAAAAAAAATTTTTTTCTACTGAAATTGCTTTAAAACATATGAATATTTATACAATATTAAATTTCAGAAAATTATGAACATTTTAGTTTTTCTTTAAAAACATAAAGTTTATAAAATATTTCAAGACCAAAAAATCTAATTTATTTGCGGAAACAATGCTTTAACTAAATATACTGTTAAAAAAAAAATAATGATATACACATGTATATGTATGTACATAGTCTTTTGCAAAATAATAATTTAAAAATTTTTGAGTAAAAATAAATTAAATATAATAAATATTTTTTTCTTTAAAAAAAAATATAAAAAATGATGGGTTATAAAATATTCTAAAATTTTTAAAATTTTAATATATAACATTAATAATATAATAATTAAGAGTCAGTATATCGGCGACTTGATTAGGAAACCAGAAACATTACTGAGAGCTAATTCCAAAAGAACGCCCTCTATACCCTTGTCAGCACTAGCAAAGGCTTGTTTCTAGATACTAACAGCAAAAAATGTACAATAACTTCATTTTAGAAGTAATTTTCTTCAAGTTACTACAATAAAAACATTATTTTATTTAAAATTGAAGATACATTTTCTTTAATTAAATTAAAACTTTCGAGAAACAAGGAAAAAAAATTTGTTTACATAAAATCCATCAACAGCTCATCATTTTGTCATTTTCCCACACCAATTAACATTTCCACACTCCCAACAATGTATCAAAATGCAGTAGCAGTTTGCACTGCTTATCACTTGTGTACACACACACTAATGCACAGCCATATACTCGTCCATTAGCCACCGCAGAATGTCGAAAATGTGGAGTGTGCACATTTTGTTGCCACTGTGTTTATTTATTTAGTGCGAGTGGCATTGTTGTTAGTGTTAACGCAACTATAATACAAAAAAAGGGCGAAAAGCCAACAACAGCAACAGCAACACAACAATGTGGGCACTCTCCGCGTCAAGTGTTAAGCGGCAAACAGCAGAGACCGCCAACCAAACGGAAATGGCATTAATGAATAAATTATAACGGCACTCTAGCGAAGAAAGCATAAAAAGTGTTTTGATTGCAACGCCGGCGCCGCTGGCAGCAGCAGTGGCAACAGCAAGTGCAAAAAGTCACGCGCGTGTGTACGCCAAGTCGCAACACAAACAAATAAACAAGCCGACAAACGTCAAACACCAACTTGTTCGCAGCCCATTGATGAAGTTATTCAATCAGCTCACGGCTAAAGGATAAAAATGTGCCCACCAACGCATGTGTGTGTGTATTTCTGTTTGTGTGTGTGTGTTTGGTTGAGCGCGTGCTTAAGAAAATTGACTCGATTATATTGTTGAGTGCGCACTCCCCACCCACACACACACATTGGCACCCTCTCGACTTGCTGCCTCAACATCCCATTAACTTCGGTAACAGTCGGCAGGCGGCGGCATTCACTTATCCTTATTTGTTATGCTAAAGGGGAGCTGCCGCAGAAGCTTAAAAAAAAACTCCGTACAGAGAAAAAACAAGAAAATACCCTTCACAGTCGCATTTTTTATAGCATTAAAGTGTATAAAATACTCTTTATCTAATTTTGATCGGTCAGTGTATTTGGCAGATATATGCTATGGTGGTTTGATTTGTAAAATTTCTTCGGAGACTATCGCGTTGCTTTAAAACTAATTTCAGACTAAATTTCGTGAAATAAACAAGTTGTCTATATAAGAACTAGATTTTGAGCGACCAGCTTATATGGCAGCTATATGATATAAATGTCCGTTCTTAAAAATTTATTTAGAAATTGTAGTGTTCCCTCAGACATAAATCCATGCTTGATTTCGTGAAAATATCTTGTCGAATAAAAAAGTTGTTCATACAACGACTTTATTTTAAGCGAACTATCTGTATGGCAGCTATATGCTATAGTGATCCGATATCGGTGATTCCGACAAATGAGCAGCTTTTTGAGGAGAAAAATATGTGTGTAAAATTTCATGACAATATCTTAAAAACTGCTGGACTAGTTCGCAGATAGGTATACAAATCGTAGAGAAAAGTGCTGCACTAGTGTCTTTGTGACTGATTTGAATGCTGTCACTGTCGTCGCATGACCACACGCTTGGTTCTCAAGCATTCATCACCCAACACACTTATATAAGTACATATATATATATATATATATATATATATCATGAATAAATGAGCGCTTAAACAGAGCCAGTGCGTGAAATCCCCTTAGTGAGGCGCACAGCTGTGCTTTCAGTTCGCTTGCTTGTATGTATGTATGTGTGTAAGGACGACCATATTCGTTTGACAATATTATTTCAGTGATTTTGGTATACTTTACATCGCCAACGCACACACTTCCTAACAAATATTCACATCCACACACACACACACGAAAAAGTAGTCACACACACACATACACATTTATTGGCGCCTGCTAATGGTTAGCATTGGTAAACAACCGAATTTATTACGTACCCCCATCCAACAACCACTACTTGAGGAAGGCAACGAGTGCACCACTTACTCTAGCCAACACTCAGCATTCTACAAGGTATATGTATGTACATACACATATAAACACACACACAAACACATCTATGTACATTATCAACCGGCCTTGTGAAGTTAACACTTGCTGGCAGTGCGCTTATTTGCTTGCCACAGAATCGCCGCGCCGTTTCGCCGTTACCTTAATTCAACTCACCTCACAGCACAACCCACCACCACCCACCACAGTTCACCTCCCAAATCGAGATTTTTTAGCAGAGAGTCGTGTGCACTCGAGCATTTCATTGAAATCGGTAAAATAATTGAGGGCGTTTTATTTGACATAGTGTGTCTGTCTGTCCGCCGCAAGATTACCGTTGTATGTGCGGAGGGGAGGAGGGAAAACGCATTAAACAAGGCGTATCAAATTTCATTACCCTCTTAACGCCCCACCACAGCACATTTTCATGTATTGTTGCCGCATAAAATTTGTTTAAAGAATAACAACAACAACAACGAGAGTAGCAGAAGCAACAACAAAAACAGCAACGGCAACAAAAATAACTCCTATATTCACTAAAAAGGCTGGCAAATTGCTCGCATCTCATCAACATGGTTATCACTACTCACTATCCACCCACTCCCCCTCCCGTTGAGCGGCGCTGACAAAGGCGAAACGGTAAAATGCGAATTATATTACCGTTTTCTTTGAGTTGGCATTCCATTGTCAAGTGTAATGCATTGATTTTGATTTCACTTTTTATGAAGGGCTTCGGATTCACTACTCTCAATGTGTGTGTGTCTGTATATATGTGTGAGGGTGGCACCCTCCTGTGTTCGGCGTTGCTCTCAGCCATATTTCCGAAGTTAAATTTGCGTTTAGCTTCGTTTACTTGAAAGTAGTCACTTTTGAAATCATTTAATGAACATTGAAATTGAATTTTAGAATTGCTAACTGTAATTTGCTTTCAAGTTTTGATTTTTTTTGCGTTAATGTTCTTTGCTTTTGTCAGCGAAATGCGGCAATGGAAATCGTTAAATTGACATTTTGCCGATTTTAATTATTTTAGCTGCGTGTGAACGAACATTAAGCGAAGCGGAATGTGAAAAAACTAAATTGTTGAAATTTTATTTTATTATTTTAAAATAAATCAATCAAAACTTGCAGAAAATATTGAAAACTATTTTCAAAATTCAACAATAATTAAATTTTATTTTTATTTTTATTTTAAATCAAAAGCAAGAAAAGTATTTAAAAAATATTTGAAAACTATTTTCGAAACTCAGCTCCACCAAAAATTTAAAATAGTTTAAAAAATTTTAAGTTATAATTAATTAAGACTTGCAGAAAAAATACGTTGTTTTCGAAATTTAGCAATAACACAATTTTTTTAAACACAAAAAATTTTAAAAAAATTATTTTAAAATTAATTAATCAATACTTGTAGCAAATATTGAAAACTAATTTCGAAATTCAGCTTCAACATTATTTACAAATATAATAATAATTATAAAAAAATTGAAATTTTATTTCTAAAAATTTACAGAAAATATTCAAAACTGTTTTCGAAATTTATCAACAGTAATTTCTTCTATATTTAAAATTGTATTTCAAAATTTTTTAGAAAATATTATAAACTGAACTGTTTTCGAAATTTATTATTAACACATATTTTTTTTTAATAATACCTATTGTAAAAACATTATTTTAAAATAAAACAAATTAGAACTTACAGAAAATTATTTTCGAAATTTAACTATAACAAAAATAATATTTAGCTATAACACCGTTATATTTCGGAATAAAATAATTGCAAACTAATTTTTCATAATTTTACTTTGCTTTTATTTCTTACAGGTTTGGTTTAAAAATCGGCGCGCCAAATGTCGCCAACAACTACAGCAGCAACAGCAATCCAATAGCCTTAACAGTTCGAAGAATGTCAGCTCCGGCTCTAGCTCCTGCTCTACATCGCGCAATACATCGAATAGCGGCAATAGCAACAACAACAATTCCAGCTCATCCAACGCCAACAAATCGAATTCACATTCATCACATTCCACGTCCGGCGGAAGCGGCGGTAATAAATCTGGCAACTCTTCGGGCGCTGGCGGCAATGCGAATAACCCAAACAATGCCGGCGGTTCATCAGCAGCAGCGGCCGCTGCCGCCGCCGCCGTCGCACAGTCTATAAAATCCCATCACAGTTCCTTCCTAAATGCATCCTCCTCGGGCTCAGCGGTAACGCCCACCTCCGGATCGGCCATTTCGTCACACGCACATTCAACACATCCGCATCACATGTCCGCTGGCGGTGGCATCAATTCGCTGGCGTCCGGCCCATCGGTGGCCACAGTGAATTCACTGAACGCCTCAGTGGCTGCGCATCAAAACTCCTCACCACTGTTGCCCACACCTGCCACCTCCGTGAGTCCCGTTAGCATTGTCTGCAAGAAGGAACATATCAGCGCCGGCTACCCTGGCGGTCCGGTCGGCAATGACGGCTCTTTGCGTTCCACCTACGACACATTGAAAGACGGCGGCGGCGACATCAGCAGCAGCGCCATACATCATCACAGCATCTATGGCACTGCGGCAGCGACGAATCCACGTCTGGTGCAACCCGGTGGCAATATAACACCAATGGATTCGAGCTCCAGCATCACAACACCATCACCGCCCATCACACCCATGTCACCACAATCGGCCGCCGCTGCAGCACATGCCGCACAAAGTGCACAATCGGCGCATCACTCGGCCGCCCATTCGGCGTACATGCCCAATCATGACTCGTACAATTTCTGGCATAATCAATATCAACAATATCCCAACAACTATGCCCAGGCGCCGAGCTACTATTCGCAAATGGAGTATTTCAGCAACCAGAATCAGGTCAACTATAATATGGGCCACACCGGTTACAGCGCCTCGAATTTCGGCCTCTCACCTAGTCCCTCGTTTACCGGCACCGTTTCGGCGCAGGCCTTCTCGCAGAACAGTCTGGACTACATGTCGCCACAAGATAAGTACGTGAACATGGTGTAGAATCTGCTGATGCAATATTGCAACAGCAATAGCAACACCAGTGCTGCCAGCGGCAGTGGCAGTGGCAGCGGCAGCGGTAGTGTGGGGGGAAACATCAGCGCTTCGTTAATGGGCAGTGGGAGTGGCAGTAGTAATTGTGGTGGTAGCGGTGCAAGTGGTGGTGGCATACACGGTGAAGGCATCAAGCATTTCAACGGCGGCGGCAATAACTATATTGGCGTAGGTGGGCGTGGCACTTATGGCCTGCACGATGGCAACGAAGATTACGCTATGATGCCACACTATGCTGCTGGTGGCAGCAGCAGCGGTGGCGGTAACAGCAATGTCAACAGTCGCGCCAACTTGCAACATCAGTATGCGACCACACAGCAGTCGCATCAGCAACACCAACAGCAACAACAACAACTAAACAACCAATACCAACAACAGTATCAGCATCATCATCACCAGCAGCCACATCAGTTGGCCATCAAGCTGTCGCCAGGCAGCACGCCGCCACCGGCAACAACTCCACTAACAGCAACAACAACAATGACAAGTGCAGCGCCGCCACTGCCGCTTTTGCATTTGCCGTCGGCATCCGGTGCGGCAGGCGCACACTTGCTGCCGCCGCCAGCACCGCCGTCGCATTTCTACGAAGCAACGGATGAGTATGCGTGAGCTGCATTGTGTGCGGGCGGAAGTTGGGAACACTCGAGAGACATATCCGTTAATGAAATTGTTGGAAAACAGTATGAAAATGCTCAATGCGCGGGGTGAGAGCGATAAATAGAGCGTATGAGAGAGTGAGAGGGAGTGAAAGAGAGAGTGTAGAGGGGAATTGCTGCTGTC
This sequence comes from Bactrocera oleae, assembly GCF_042242935.1. Taxonomy (NCBI): domain Eukaryota; kingdom Metazoa; phylum Arthropoda; class Insecta; order Diptera; family Tephritidae; genus Bactrocera; species Bactrocera oleae. The sequence continues at coordinate 59,099,425 of NC_091539.1, forward strand.
AGTGTGCAGCTAACATAAGTATGTGGTAGAAGAAGAAAGCAAGGAGTGAAGGCAAAAGCAGTTGCAGCCAGTATCAACGAAATAATGAGTGATAAATTAGGAACAAAAATTTCAAAAATCTCTTTATATATAGTTAATGTGTGTACGTGTGTGTGTGTTTGTACAGAACTTCAACAAAACGTTTAAACGAAAAATGTAATGTAAGTAAAATACACAAATATACCGTCAGGCGCTTGAGTGTTGCCCCCTTTTCTTTATTGAAATTCTTAGCAACAATATTTAATCCATAACTAGCGATGTGGAAATTTAATTTTTTTTATTTGAAAAAAAAAAAATTTTTTTTAATCTTTTGTTTTCGAACTGCACTTCAAAAAATTATTTAAAAATCGTTTGTTTTCAAATTTTGTTAAATGGAGCTATGAGTTTATTGTGAAAATTTAACGGTTTATTTTCACGAACTGTTTCGGCAACTACAGTAAACCAGTTTTAACTGTTTTATTAACTTAAAAAACACTCTCTAAAAATTATAGCGGTTAATTATTCACATTATTATTTATTAATTTAAATCACTACAATATTCGTTTGTTTATATAAAGGTGTAAATTATTAAAAATCAAATAACATAAAATTAAAAGAAGCTGAAAATAAATTAATTAAAAGTCGTATCCATATTTGATTAATAACACATTATTTTATATATATATTTATTTTGTAAAGCATTTTTTTATTGTTTTTAATATTTTTTCGAACAATATAAAAAATGATTCGTAAACTGAAAATAATGAAAAAAAAAATTGTATCAAAATAAAATTTAAAAAAAAATTATAGAAACGAATCTGAACAAATTTTTTTCTTTATAATATTTTAACTTTTTAAATTTCAGAATACCTAAATATCAAAATAATTGAAATTCTGCTTTCAATAATAATAATACATAATAATATAATTTTTCCATAATAAAAAGTCAGTACGAAATACTTCTGCAAAGATGTTTTTTAAAAATGTGTTTTTGAAAACTAGTATTGGTTATATTAGTAATTTTAAAGCTATTTCACTAATTTTTGTACTAAAATGCGAATTTTGGATCTACTTTACTCATTTTTGGAATATTTTTGAGAAAAAATTGCCACATAGCTGTACCTTACATATGCGAATTTTCCAGTTGCTTTGCTACGTATTTCTAATATTTTGAGTATATATTTTAAATTAAATTCTTCAGATTTTGAAACAGTGTTAAATTGTATTAGAATTCGTCAAGTGCTGGTGGATTGGTGAGATAGAAATAAAAGCTCATCTAATGGAAGAAGGTGTAATGCCCGAAGCACAATTATTGAATTTATGAGTCTTTTGAGGCCTTAAACATGTATGGCATGTCTTACTGTCCGTCGCGTATTAATTCGCTTCATCACTTTGATAATTTATTTATCCATCTTAATTATTTTAAACTGCTACAAACAAACGTTAGATGAACGAAATCATTAGGAGCAAAATGCTGCATTAGTGGACTTAAATAACTAAAATAAAAATATTTATTAAAAAATTTATTTTAAAAAAACTTAGCTGAAGAAAAAAATTTTTTTAAACTTTTTTATGAAGACCTTTAACATATACATACATCGGTTTGAATTTTTTTACACTCTTTAAACATTACACTACATTTTTTTTATATTTCATTTGGTTGCTTGCTACAATTAATTTTAGTTATTTTTTTTTTAATGTTATCTTAGCATAGACACACACCTAACAACTTTTTTTATTCATATTTTTTTCTGTAAAAATGCGCGAATTTTTTTTTTAACATTTTCATTTGTTGTAACCTCTTCAAATTTCTTTGAAAAAAAAGTTTTGTTTTGCACGCTGCCACCACATAAAACACCATGCCACTGAAATTAATTCAAACAATTAATTCTGATTTTAATATAAAACCATTATTTGCTGCATTTTAGTTTAAATTAGCATAATTTAGTCGGTAAGTTGCAAACACAAACTGTATATTTAAGTCAGCACACCGAAACCCCCCTCTACCCGTCCCACAATTACTACGCATTGTAAAATAATAATATAAGCGAAAACAAAAATTTAAAAAAAATATGATTAAAACAACAACAACAATATTGTATAAAGTCTAACTAATATCGAAAATATTTCATATCAAAAATTCAGATTTTGCATATTTAACGAATAAAGAAATGAAAAACGAACTATTTTATAAGAGAACTTCTTTAACAGTGTGTGTAAATGATATATAACGAAATATAAAAATGGAGCAGAATGTAAATTATTAAAAATAAATTACAAAAGCAAGAAGAAAAAAAATCAATTTAGGTTAGTAAAAGCGATGCAAATACATTTATGGCGCTCGCTTGGTTTGCTGGCATGAACTACTAGCAACCGTTATATCAGAAAGCAAAGTTGAAGAGTTAGCCGCTAGTTAATTTTATTTAGACAGCTAAGTTATTAAATTAATTGTTGCAAATAAGCAAAACTGCAAAATTAAATTAATTTGTAAATATCACAAAATATATATATATATAAAATTAAATTAAATTAAATAGCTTAAAATAAATAATAATAATAAAAAATAAATATTAATAATAATAATAAAAATATGAAATAATAAAGAAAAATAAATAAAAATAATTAAATAAGTTGAAAATATATAAAAAATAAAATTAATTAGCGCATTAAGTTGTAAAGCGTTTGCATAATTAAAGCTGTAATTAACAGTAAATGTAATTGAAGTAAACAAAAAAAAACAAAAACGAAAACAACCTATACATATATAACTATCTAACTAATAAGTTGTTTAATCTGTGTACAAATAATTAAAACCACTTGTAATTATTATTACTTTAACAATTAAATTAAAAGACAACAAAAAAAAATTATATATATATAATTGAAAGCAAATAAATAAATATAATGTAATGTGTATTGAAAACAACAACAAAAATGTGTTTATATTCATTTGTGTATATTTCTGTAAGGCAACTGCAAGCTACGAATAATAAAATAAAATTTTTATTTCCGCAAATTTTATGTTTTTGCTTTGTGTTGTATTGTTGTATGGCTGTGCTGTGTTGTTGTGCTTTAATGCGCTTAAGTTTTTCGCAAGTTTGCGTTCTTTAAAGCAATATTTTTTGCATTTTTTTTCAGTTAATACATTTTTGTGCGCGAAATAAAAATTTATCATGAAACAACAAGTAAAAAAAACAAAATCATTATTGATTTGTATTATCCTTTGCTAGCAAAATGCGCGCAGTTCGCAATTTATCATCATTAAAACATGGCCTTTTTGTTTTATAGCAAAAATCATTGTGTTTTTGTTGTTGGCGCAGAAAGAAATATTTATTTTTGATGCAAATGGCAGCTACCAGAGAGAGATTTATTACTGCTTTTTTATAATAAATTTTTTATCGTTTTGGTTTTGTTTTTGGCGGTCATATTTTATTTATAGCGTATTACTTTATTTTCGGAGTATATTAAGTAATAAGCAAATTGGTTTTCAATTGTAGAGCTTGTCGAAAATGGTCGAAGATTAATATTATTTTGGTTTAAATAAATTATTATATTTTTTAATTTTAATTATAAAATTATTTTATTTATAATTAATTTTTTTATTCATTTAATTTAATTTGTAATATAATTTTTTTTTTAATTTAATAATTAATTTAATTATTATTTACTCTTTAACTTTTAGTTTATTTTACTATTAAGAAGAAGAATTGTTGTATGTAAAATTTAATATTATTTTAGTTTAAACTAAGTATTTTGATTTTTTAAATTCTAATTTTATAAATTATTTAAATTAAAATTTATTTTAATTTTAGTATATAATTTTTTTTAATTTTTTAATTAAATAACAAATTTAATTAATATTTACTCTTGCTTTCACTTTCTTTTACTTTTAGAAGGAAGAATGTGTTTAAAATTTAATATTATTTTAGTTTAAATTAATTATTTTAATATTTAATTTTGATTTTATAAATTATTTAGTTATAATTTTTAATTTCTTTTAATTTTAAAATTTAAATTTTTTATAACAAATTTAATTATCATTTACTCTTTCTTTTATTTTCTTTTACTTTTAAGAATACAAATTAAATTTGATATTATTTTAATTTAAATTAATTATTTTATTTATTTTTTATTTTGTATCTTTAAATTATTTTAATTATAATTTTTTATTTCTTTTAGTATTTAATTTTTTTATAACTTTTAATAAAATAATAAATTTAATTAATATTTACTCCGTTAATTAATTTAATTTAATTACTTTAATTTTGATTTTTTAAATTATTTTATTTATAATTTATAACTTATTTAAATTTTTATATTTAATTTTAATATTTATTATTTTTTTAATAAGTCTTTCTTTTTGTTTTCTTTTACTTTTATTGATATCTTTTTCGTAATTCGATGTTATTATTTTAATGAATAGTTTTTTGAAACTTACGTATTTGCATTAAAAATTAATTATTTTATTCAAAAATTTCTGTCTGCCGTTTCGTTCCTTTGTACGTGCTAACTTCCCATATGCTGTCATTATAAAGCCACGTAGCATAATTAGTTCCTCTATTAGATGGCAACTGCCTTCTAAGAATGGATGAATGTTATATAATTCTTAGATATGGCCCCTACAAACTGAATAACCTATTTCCATTGGATTGGTATTTAAGGACATGTAATTCAGTAGATCTCCTGCGTTCTAATCTAGGCCGAAACGATCTCGCAGTCGCACAGAAGATGGTCGCCGACCAAAGCTTGCTAAGCGCACGCGAAGTTCATAGGTCTAGTGCTGGAACGCAAGTTGGAAATAGAAAAAAAATTGAATTTAATTCTCTCGTAAAAATATTTTTTTTACTCACAATTTGTTAGCATATATACTTTTTTTGTATTATTATTATTAATACCCTGAACAAGGTACATATTGTATAGTTTGCGACGAAGTTTGAACCACCCAGAAGAAAACGCCCCTATAATATATATACATAATGGTCAGCATGACGAGCTGAGTTGATTTAGCCATATCCATCTGTCTGCAGACGAACTTCCTCAATTTTTTAGACATCGATTTAAAGTTTTGCACACGTCCTTTTCTCCCTAAGAAACTGAACGATCGGATTCAAGTGCTTGAATGGACAATTTTTTCATTTGACTAGAGAAAAAATGCATTTGTAAGGAATATTTTATATTTGTGAAGGGTATTATTGAATGAATGTAGGAAATAAGAAAAAAAAAAATATATAACAACAATTTTTTAGTTTACATTTTTAGTATTTATATTATTACTGACTCAATTATGTTTTTTTTTACATTATTGACTACCTCAGCTAGTATTTGAATTATTTTATAGCGCTCGGTTTAAAACAAGTTTTATTTTTAGTTCCTATTTTTTATGTTTTTGTTTTGGTGTTTAAATAAGATCAAAAATTTAATTTTATGAATATTGTTTGATAACTTGTTCTTTCGCATTGCCATTCCATCGGTGGTGAAAATACCTAGTTTGCATCTTTCGATAGCCAGCTAAGAATTTTTACATTTTCTTTATATATTTCAGTAAACCAACCAGTTATGTCTCTTGTCATTAAAGCTTCACGAAAATATGAAAAAAATTACTTTTACTGCTCTAATTTGTATGAATACAAAAAAGCCAATATATACCGATTTCTGCCGAAATTAGTGATAATGTCTTTAAAAAAAATTTTTTTTTTTTAAATAAATCTCTATCTAAAATAATAATGTATATACTATTAGTTATATAGTGTATAAATAAATTAAAAACTTTTTTTAGCAGATATTATCGAGTCATCTTTAATTAATTAATTTTTTTTGATGTTTTTTCTAACACTTATGAATAATTGTTAAAAAAATTAACTTGGCGCTGATGTCAGTATTACGCTCTTCTAGATATTCTGCGCTTAACATAATTTGCTTTGCCTGCCACTCGCCGTCGCACCCCGCCCACACTTCAAACATCTGCCTGCGCTACCGCCCGCCAACAAGTCGGCACAACTGCCATCATCATCATCATCATCATTGTTGTTACTGTTGTTATATTTTGACTTTGTCGGCATGCCTGCCTGCCTGCCGACTTTACGTCACATTCTTCACGCATTCTTCCGAATTTCTTTTTTCGGCAAATATCAAAAAAAAACACAACAGAAGAGTATAATAACAACAACAACAAAGATTTGTTGGCGAAATTCGCAAAAAAGTAATTAATGTCCAAATTATGTGACTGTTCACATTTTTGGCATAAAATCGTTGGAAAGGAAATGCCATGCCGACGTGCCTTCGCTGCGGTAGCAATCGCTGTGGGCCAGTCTTGTTGTTCAGCCACCTGAAATGCCGCCGCAACTTCATGGTAGCTGCCGACGCTAAGAGCTTTAACGCTGACACCTTCGGCGCACGACGCACTGTGGCGGCTTCGCTGACTCCGAATGATTGGCTGGTTCAATGTTCTCTCGGTTACCTGTTAACTAAATAAATAAATATGTGCCATGCATATGTGTGTGTATGTTTGTTTTGTAATTGCAGTGGCGAGGCCACCCTGTATGGCTGACTGCCGCAGCGTAGCGAAAGGTTTCGCCACTAGTAGCAGCCGTATATCATATGTTGTTGTCGTTGTTTTTGCCTCGCGCTTTCGCGGGGTGATCGTCGCTTCCCAATCTTCATGTGTATTAATTCTGTGTTTTTTTTTCTGATCGTCTAAGACCGGTTTGGTTGTCATTCAACTGATGCGTTGTTTTTTGTTTATGCTGTTGTCGTTTTTGTTGTTGTTCACACAAGCGAGCAGCTGCCGCGAATTCAGTTTGACTGTTATGCCATTTTGTTTTGGTGATTCGCTGAGGTTTAAAAAGAAATATTAACGCTGTAAAAAATTACCGAAACTATGGCGGTAAGTCTGCGGCACAGTGGGACAGGTGTTGAGGTCTTCTATACAAAATTAAATTGTTGTGAAAAACTGTCGAAAGTTTAAGGTAAGTTTGTGATTCGGAAAATGCTGTTAAACTTTGTAAAAAATACTATACCCTTCACTGGTTCCGTTGGCCGTTATTATATTATTCCGGAAAATCTCAGAAATCTCTCTCAAATGATCTCAAATATGATTTCCACACTTTCCTTTCGAAAATAGTTAGTCTCCTATAACCGAGTACTATTTTTCGCCCGTATTGATATCCAGTAATTATTGTAAGTGTGTGCAAGAACAATCTTTCTCAGCCAACCAACTCAATTTTTTTTTTTGTCTAAGCGAATCAACTGTTAACAGAACTCCGCTAACCGTGTTTCCTATGATAAAAATGAATCAAGAACTAAAAAGTCTAGTCTACTTTTAAGTCAATGCATCTGATAGAATGGCAACGCGAAAGAACAAGTTATCAAACAATATTCATAAAATTAAATTTTTGATCTTATTTGAACACCAAAACAAAAACATAAAAAATAGGAACTAAAAATAAAACTTGTTTTAAAGCGAGCGCTATAAAATAATTCAAATACTAGCTGAGATAGTAAATTATGTAAAAAAAAACATAATAGAGCCAGTAAAAATATAAATACTAAAAATGTAAACTAAAAAATTGTTGTTATTAATTTTTTTTTTCTTATTTCCTACATTCATTCAATAATACCCTTCACAAATATAAAATATTCCTTACAAATGCATTTTTTCTCTAGTCAAATGAAAAAATTGTCCATTCAAGCACTTGAATCCGATCTTTCAGTTTCTTAGGGAGAAAAGGACGTGTGCAAAACTTTAAATCGATGTCTAAAAAATTGAGGAAGTTCGTCTGCAGACAGATGGATATGGCATATGTAAAAACGATAATTTTAAGGTCCATTGTCAGTTAGGTTTTTTTGGCGAGCATAAAAATCTATACTCAGGCCAGTTGTATAGTCCTGTATGACATTCGGAGATTATGGATATTAAATAATATTCGAAAGGAAAATTACCTATACTTGAGGAGTAAATTAATTCTACCAGAATTATTAACTGTAAATGTCATTATCAATCTACGCAACTGTTCAGTATACGTTCCATATCTTGGATAAACAGCCAATAGTAAGACAAAATTGTGCATGTTGTCGAATGAGTACCCAAGCAGCAGGACTCCAGCCTCGACAGTAATAGCTTAAAAAAAATCGATCTAACCTAAATGTGATAGTAACTTAATATGTGAGATAAACTCCCGGCTCATGACTGATCTTCGGAGCATCGATAATTCAAAGATGCTCTCGATGCGCTGGCATAGCAATACCAACTATAGAAGGTGGGGTATAGCGTTTTGGCAAATCTTTTCGGCCATAAGAACATAAAATTTGTTTATTCTCTCCATATTTTTTCCTACATTTTTTTTTTTTTGTTTTCAAAATATGTATAAACCATATTATCTCGCATTGTGGATGATCTCGTGGTTTCAAAGACTGAGCTCTTCAACTACTAAGTAAGTTTTTTTTAAACATTTCAATAAATGGAAACTATAAGCGGTTTTGCAACACCAGTAACACAGAGGTACTACAAAAGTACTTTGGGATAGTGTTGATACTGGACAAGCCAAAAGGCTTATACTTTTCGGAAAAACTAAACTGAATAGCATTCTAAGGTCCAAATACAGTACACCTTTAACCAAGAACTCCCCTTCAGTACTTGGTAAAGTGGAACCGGCCAAATGCAAAGCATGCGTGAAGGATGGTGACCACTAGAACATTAACTATTTGACTGTATCGCTCTAAGTCGGTTGAGACGGAAGATCTTCCACGGTGTCCAATGTTCCACTTAAAAAAAAAGTTGGGCTGCTAGTGTGGAAAAAAACTCAGAAACTTCATCAAATGTACTAAGTTGCTAAATGTTGCTTAATTGAATCCAATTGATACCCAAGGAAGAACTATTTCGGTCTTGCTTGCTATCTGGCGCCCTTTGGCCTCCCTTCTCAACCAAGCAACCATAAAAGATTTTTGTCATTTCGTTAACAAAATGAAAATATCTAACAGCCCTCTATTACTATTGTATATAAATGTATTATATATAATATATATTATTTGTGATTAGCTGATGGTAGGCTCACGCATTAAGGCTGATCAATGACTGCATACTCGCATGGCGAGATCTCTGGTGAAAGCTCGAAATACCCATACATATAAACTTCTTCGCCATCAATTGAGTCAACAGTCATCTCGAAAAATCTTAACTAAAACTTAGTAAAGTTTTATTATTTAAATTAATTACTAATTATTCACTAGACTTAAGGTAAGCGATTGGTGATGCGAGTTATTGTATATACTTGTACAGGTTGGTTGAAAAGTTGGTTGATCTCACAAAAAATAGCACTACTAGCACCAAGTTTTTTTCTTCTCAAGTATATACATCTGTCGTGAGAACACATCCAAAGTTACAAGTCATTCTGTCACTTAACTCTTTGTTTACAAGCTATTTGAAGTTGATGTGTCAGAGTATTTTTTTAATACGAAAAAAATTTAATATCGCGCAGTGATTAGATTCTTTGTTTTGAAAGGTTTAAAAGTAAAGGAAGTTTAACAGTTCAACAAAAACTGGATCGAAAACAAATTTCTCAGCATAATTTAGAGCGTTTTAAGCAGAATTAAACCGATTCCTTGAGCCGTTTTATAACTATGGATGAGACTTGGATCTATCACCATGATCCTAAATTGAAACAAGAACGTTTACAGTGGACTGAAGCTGGTTGTTCAGCTCCAAAGCAGGCGAAGTCACAACGATCAGCAAAGAAGGTAATGGCATCAGTTTTTTGGGATGCAAAAGGAATTTTGTTGATTCATTATCTGCAGAAAGGTAAAACAATCAACTCTGAATATTATTTCAGCTTTTTTGATCAACTGGATGAAAAAATTTATGCATTCATTGCAACACAAAAAAATCATTTTTGATCAAGACAATGCACCAGTTCACAAAGGTTTTTTGGAAATGACAAAATTCAACGAATTAAAGTACGAATTGCTTGAGCTGCCACCGTATTCACCAGATTTGGCTCCCAGCGACTACCACCGCTTCAAAAACCTGAAAAAATTCCTTCGTGGAAAGCGTTTTTCGTCGAATGAAGAAGCTATTACAGCCGTAGACGGGTATTTTGCAGAGATTCCGGAAAGTCATTATAGGGATGGCATAAAATTATTGGAGGATCATTGGAATAAGTGTATTGAAGTTAAGGGCGATTATAATGAATAAAAAAATATATTTCGCACCAAAAACAGTATTTTATTCATTTCGAGCGCAGAAACTTTTCAACCAACCTAGTATATACTGCAAAAGACACATTTTTACTATTTAAATATAAAAGTTTAAAACTTTTAAATCACGAAAGCACAATCCTTTAATACTAAACACATTTAAAGTGGCAAAACTACCCACGCGTGTGTACTAATGCACTTGTGTACGTATGTATGTGCGTGTATAGATGTGTGTGAGTGAACCTTTCAATTCGCCTGAAAGGATAATCAACAGCAATAATCAAACGGAATGAAAATAGCAGCAAGCGCACACCAACAACAACAACAAACCAAATGGCAAGCCGCGTAATTCACTTGGGGGCAACAGCAACAACAATAGCAGCAGCAACAACAGTGCCGACGCAGGGGCGTACAATTGGCGCGTGTTGCTTATAGAATTACGTACTAATTTCGTATTTATGAGGCTTCCATTTGCTGTCAGTTTCTTTACAGGTTTTGTTTTTTTTTTTGCTTTTTCTCTTGCTTCTTGCTCTTTTATGCGCTTACGCTCGCCTTTTTACGAGCGACTGATGGCAATTTTGCCATGCTGCATGCAACATGCTGCTTGCTACAAACTTCTTTTACTACGAGGTACATTTATATTTTATGCCACTTTGCAAATGCACGTAAAAAAAGGCAATGAAATAATAATAGCAATAACAACAACAAAAACGCTGGCGATGTTGACGATGATGATGATGCAGCACTCATGCGGCAAGCAAGTGAATAAAACGAGTACTTATCTATGTGAACGCGAAAGTAAGAGTGCCTACATACATACATACATGCATACATTTGTATATGTGTGAGTGCCAGAGTGTGTGTGTGTGTGTGCGTGCAGATAAATATGTGAGCAGCGGAAAGTGCTGAAATGTGTCCGCCTGCTTGGCTACTGATTAAGAAGCCTCAAAATGCTGCCTTCCACTATTATTGTTGCTGTTGTTGTTGTTGCTCCATACGCGCGCCCTCCTGTTGTTGATTGCATGTCGCCGTTGCTTGCCACTATCGCTAATAGCTTTCAGCTACTGCATGCAACCAACTCTCAACCTTTTTATCTTTTGCCTTCTTCGTCGTATTTTAGCTGTTGTTGTTGTTGCCGGCCCATAGTAAACAATTTATTTGTCGGTCGTAAGCATACGCGTATGCCATTAATTTGCTATTTATTCATAAGCGCAGCACGCTGCTGGCGTTGCGGCCTATGAGAACTCGCTTGGTTGGCGGCGACTAACTGCCAATTTGACGCTGCGTCGCTGTGGCACGTGTCGGCACGACGTTCGCACGCAGCACCGTGCGACCGCACCCGCACACACCAGCCACATACATGTGTATTTATCTCGGCGCTGAACAAAGGCGCAACGACGGCTGCGATTGCGAGCGTCCGACCAGCCGACCGACCAACCAACCGATCGCTGGCTAATCGGCAAGCGGCAATCGCCTGCGAATACCCACACACACCACGGCTAATAATCACACTGTCAGTATTCAAGGAATTTGAGGATTTCGTTGTTTTGTGGTTTCATCTTCGCCTTGCATATCCCATTCGCTGCCTCGGCTACCCTTTACAGTGTTGCGCGCTTATCGCTTATCGCCCATCTTACAGCTACCGTCGTCATCGCACATTCCATTCTATTTCAATCAGTTCGCTATTCCACTTATCTTTTCATTTGTTTGCTGGCTTTGCTTTTTATTCTCGTCCTTTTTGTTTTTTTGGTTCGCTCAACATTTTTGGTGAATTAGTTGAATTAATTTGTTTTGGGGAATGATGATGTGAGATTTGTTGCTGTTGTTGTTGTGCGTAGAGCCTTCAATTCTATTAATTGGCTGCATCATAGTGATTTGTTTTTTTTTTGTTTTGTTTCTCGCTCGTAATGAGCATGAAAAATGTCGGCTAATGAATTTGTGTACACACCCCTGACACACATACATACACGCACAGAAGCGCACGCATACTCACGCACGTTCTTTAACACCCTCATTCTCTTCGGCACTTTAGCGTTTGGCTATGAAAAAGTATCGGATTTCCTAAGTACCATTTGACGGTTTCGGTACGACTGACATTTGACAGATTCTTGACTCGAAAAGCCACTTGTGAAACGAGATTAAGGCGCAATGAAAATTATATATGCTATTAGAGCGCAAAATAATGATTCAGCGCTGGTTTATTAAGGATAATTTAATTGCTTTGTTAGCATTTATATTTGCGCAAGTGTTAAAGTATCGTGTAAATACTTGTAGGTGCGTGGCGAAGGTGAAAAGTTAGCAAGGAAATACTTACTATATATATTTTTTTTACCGCGGCTTATTTTTCAAACTTCACGCTATCGTATAATCTAACAAAACTAAAAACTTTTAATATTTTTAAAAAATTATAATATTTAAAAAAAAAATTTAATATTTTTAAAAAATTTTAATATTTATAAAAAATTTTAAGATTTTTAAAAAATTGTAATATTTTTAAAAAATTTTAATATTTTAAAAAAATTGTAATATTTTTAAAAAATTGTGATATTAATTTGAAAAAAATTAAAAAAATGAAATGAGTGAAAAAATCTACCTTTATTTTGTTCGTTCATAATATAACGTAAAAGTAATTTGTTAAAGTCAAGAAATCATCAATTTGTCAGATGTCCGAAAGGTAGAAATTATGACGTTCAGAACGCAGCTTGTTTTTTTTTTCTCTACTTCAAGAGCATATAACTTCCGTTTTAGATTTTTCTTTATAAATTTTTTGTAGTCTTGAAATAGGAATAAAAAATAAAAATGAACCTCGGCTGCACAGAAGCTTTAATACCCTTCATATGTGCATTTCTTAAAGCATAAAAGGGTATAAAATGAGATTATATTGAGTTTGTAGCGCTGTCTTAGAAAATAAACTATGCGAAATTTCGTGAAGATACCATGTCAAACAAAAAAGTTTTACATACAGTTACTTGAGTTGGATCGCTCTGCTTGTATGGCAGCTATATACTATAGTGGTCCAATCTGGACAATATATTTGGAGATTGTAGCGCCTTCATGGAGAATAATCCATGCAGAATTCCGTAAAGATATCTTGTCAAATCAAAAAGTTGTCCAAACAAGAAATTGAGTTTGATCGGTATAGTGGTCCGATAACGGCGGTTCCGGCAAATATGCAGCTTTTTGCGGAGAAAGAGGCTATAAAAATACATTTTACTTCTAGTAATCTACCGTTTGATGGATTTTTAAAATAATATCTGCTGAATGAAGTGCTAGTTTCACACTTTACTGCCACCTTATTTAAAACCACCCACCTCAAAATTTCGATAAAGGTTCGATATTGTGAAGCTTCGAGAACTTCATAATACATGGCCATTTATTTTCAAACTGAAGAAATAGTCGCTAAACTAAAATTAAAAATCATATACTTTTTATATATTCTACTTATATTATATTTTATATTTTAATTAATTTATATTTGTTTTAGTTCTAATACGTCTACGGATCAAGTTATTATCCCATCTTATTTTCAAGCTATTTACACAATGGTTTTGATTTTATTTTCAAATTTTTATGCAATGCAGTGTCCAGTTAAATAAATATTTGTTTTAAAAATATCAAAAAGGTTTTGTAAAGTACAAACGAACCCTTTTTGTTATGTTTGTGATGAATTAATAATATGTAAAAAAGGATATCCTAGAATCACTCAAATATCTATATTTTGTTATATAAAAATTTCGGTTTCTAACCAGGACATGGCTATTTTTGATATATTTATGTATTACAAAAGACAAAGACGCAGTAAAATATGGTAGAAGAAAAAATTTAAGAAAATTTATTTTTAAAGTTTTCTTTGACATTCTTAAATTCATTACTTCTGGTTAATAAAAATATAAAAAATAATAAATATATTGGAGACATGACGTATTACATTTTTTATGATTATTTTTAAGCTCAGTACACCTCAATTGTTGAAAAAATAATTTTCAGTTAAAGAACAAAAATTTTGTAAACTAGTGTAATTCATAACCCATGGCTGAAGAATGGAACGAAACCAATTGCATAATTTTTAAAGCATCTGTATTTCTTTAACGTACAGTAAGAAGTATGTAACCCGGTTTTTTTTAACAATGTATTTGTATTGAAAAATTGCCAAAAAAAATGTCTTGTTTATACTTGGAAGAATTACAATTAATCATAAAAATATTGGTAGCGCTACCTGAAAAGGTTTGAAGGAATATACCATTTTCGGTGTTTGTTGATGAAAATGTTTACAGGAAAAATGTGCTGTATGCACATATATGTATATATATAAAAATAAATATATGTCACGTTCTTTGTCCGGGTTAAACTCCTAAACAACTGAACGGATTTTAACATCAAAAAATCACCGGAAATTTTCATGAAGCAACCATTTTGACTGAGAAGTTTCATGCATAAATGGTGCCATTGCCGCAGACCAGTCTTCAGAAGTCTACAATTTCCCCATATTCTCCAAAAATTGGTTTAACTTGCAGCATGTCTATAGGTATAAGTCGCAATGCTATAAATATAAATTTCTAGACTTTGAAAACTTATTATATTTTCTATTGACAAATATTGCTATCAAATAATTTTCAAAATTAAACCTCAAGTACAATCGTTTGGATTCCTGTACCGCTAATAACGTAAACGTCTTTATTCTTATGTAATATTTTCACTGTATTCAATAGTTTATAATGATAGTGTTTAATAAATGTCATAGCCACAACAACGAGAGGCCGGCTCTACTAGTAATTATATATAAAGACACATATAAAGACGATATCATATTGCGAACAAAGCATTGCATATTGGTTTTCAATATGAGATCGGATTATACTTTATATGTACTTATATATTTCAACAAAAAATTGTCTTTCTGAGTTAAATCACATGACCTCGGTAAACAGTTTACATCACTTTACCAGATATGATTCGGCCAGCACAAGTTCGCTTCAATGAACAGATGGCTTAAATGGCTTGTGGCCTGTTGCTAAATTCTAGTACCATATATCACTTGGAGGATCAATATTATGATAATATTATTATCGTGATATAACAGAAAATACGGAATTAGCTGCCTGTAGCTCTCATTATTGAAGCAAACGTTGTACTCATCTTCAGTTTTAAAAAAGTAAGGTCCTTACCGCATCAGTGAATAACTCTACGAAAGCGAGCGCGAAAAGACTCTTCGAGATAATCTGCACTCTATATTTATATATCCATTAAGCCAGATATATGTCACATAGCTAATGCTTACTAAGTTTTCTTTAAAGTACTCTAAACTTTCATAGAAGTTTTGCCAAGCTACATACATGTGCAGAAAATACATAAGAAAATGTGAAATGGAATAATGGATATTTATTTTGACTGATGCATTGCTAACCTAGGGCACTTGGAGCATATGGAATATACATACATTTACAGAAAACCACTTTTTTTAAGCATTTGCTGATGACCAACTTTTATCTTTAACTTCAAAGTTTTCAATTTACTTTAGAACCTTTAAAATTATCTCATACAGATGAGTTCGCATACACAGATATATAGTTGTATATGTTATATATTTTACATATGTTATATATTTTACAACTACACACACACACATACTCATCGCACACTTGCAATATGTAGAGCAATCATGACAAGCTGTTTTCCCACTACAAAAACGCTCATCAAAAATCAAATAAAGATTTCGTAATTAAAATACCATGTTAGCAAGTCGCTACAATGTCGAAATATCTACTAGGTGTAGTCGATACTCTTATGAGTAAGTAAACATGAGCGTTTTTCGGCAATTCGAAACAAATGAATTGAAAGCAAAACACGAAAATACGATGGCATCGAGCAGGTTCTCACCAGCAGCCAATTGTAAAGATGGTATCGTTGATATAGATGGTGCAGATGGCAAGCACACACGCTGAAAGTGATTTGCTATGCAGCCCAACGAAGCTACGTGCACTTCCGCTACCACACAACACACAGCCGTTTCAACGCGCCACAAAGTTACGTTCCAATTCCAAATCAAAAGGGGAAACGACTTCTTGGTCGCTGACTTCCAGTGCAGAGCAGCACGGCAGCTGCTCACCGCGCATTGTCAACTAGCTTGCGCCCTTTTTCACCACTCAAATGCGTCGCTTCGAAGTTCAGACGCTGAGCGCTAAGGCGGAGCCAAAGTCGCTGCAAAGCAAACTTGGCGCCATTGCCCGCATACGACTCCCGGCCTGCGTGTAAATGAAATGGATGAATGTTGTGCTGCTGGTTATCGCTTTCTCACAATCAAGTTGTGCCAAAGTATGCTCGGTACATTGTGTTAACTGTAGTGTTTGGCATATGTACGAAGGCGCGTTCGTGTGTGTGTGTGTGTTTGCATGCAGCTGCTTTCCGGTGGGTTTGTTTGTTGGTTTAGCGTTTGTGTTTTTTGTTGCAATTGTTTTCGCCTCCCTTTCATGTCCACATCGGTGTTGCGGCGCTGGAGCTGAGCGTATAAGAAAATGTCCGCTTTAAAGTCAAAACTTCGCGTTTCTTAGGCAACGTTAACGGCAGCGAGTCAAATTGGAGTCTTTAAAAGCAAGCAGAACAGTGACACTGTTGTTGTTGTTGTTTTTGTAGTTGATGGCATGCTGCTATAGTACCTTTTCAATTACAGGGAAGCATACATATGGTACATACATATATACATACATATATGTTTGTATATATTTTAAGGTATGTAAGCACTTATAGTTATATAGATATGTGTGCATGTGTGATCACAATCAAATGAGGCTCCAACTTGTATAAAATTACAAGGCTTGTCGCAGTGTCGTAGCGTAGTTACCTGCAGGATATGAGCAGGCACGTACATATGTATCTACACACGCATGTGGATATGTACATATGTATATGTGTGTACCAGCTAACTAATTTTATGCCTCCATGAACCAATATTACATTTATATTGTAATGCAATTTTGTTGGCAAATCATGCAATGCTACTAATTTCCTAATGGAATGGAGGGTACATTATACGGAATTGCTTGGGGTATAGATGCAAGCAGTCAGATGAGAAATATATGTTTAAGGAGTAGGCAACGTAAATTATTTTTCATAATAAATACATATATGCACTTAGTACATACAAATTTTCGAAAAAATTCAAATAATTAGTTTGTAGAATAACAAAAAATAGCTTTTTTATTATATTATATGTGAGAATATTCTACAAAAATTTTGAAAGTAATCCGGCAATTAGCTTCAGCGATATCAGCCTATTTGTAAGAAAATTTTATTATAGTGTAATCGGTTGCCAAAATGTTTAACGTGTTTTTCTTGAAACGCTGTTTTCAACGTCGATAAGTGAAATTTCTTTGAAACGGCCGATCTACTTGAAATTTGCAGTTTCTTAGATATATTTCTCAAGTTATGATCAAAATTATTTGTATGGCAAGCCAATATTTTGTCAAAAATAAGAACTTTGACCAGACCTTCGGTCATTACCTGCAAGGTCGTAGAGAAAAATCCGGGGAGGGTGATTTTAGTGAATTGTTGAAGAAAATAATGGTTTTAGAGCACCGGGTCGCATTGAGAATCCTGTTCAGAAAGGAATTGTTTCCAAACTCTCCCTCTCTCTTCTTCATTGATTACCTGTATTCATCTATAATAATAATTGTTTTTTTTTGCTTTTTGGATTTAAAAAATTTTTAAGCAGAAAAATTTTCCTCAACGCCAAACACTTTTTTTCAAAGTGCCAAGTGGAGATTATTTACGAGAAATAAAGAATCCAAAATTTTTCATAATAAATCACCGTTTGCTTAGACACCACTTTAAATTCTGCCTCTTCGAAAAAAATTCACAGTGAAGGCCTTTTTTCTAACTTGCAAGTGGATATAAGATATCATATTTTTTCTTTTTTTTTTTTTTGGAAAAAAGTTAATACACAATTTTTTCCAATTTTCGAAAAAATAGTTGTAGCGATAGCAAAATGATTTGTGTGTATTTTCGTAATGATTTCTCGTAATTTCTGGGGCCAACGATAATCGGTTGATCAGCGAAGAAAAAAACAGAATCTACTACGTAAATGGCTACAATAAACTTGAAAACGGCAACACTCGAAATTCGAAACCTATACTCCTATGGTTAGGAGAAATTCAAGAGAAAGTTGACTTCTATTGTTATTTAATCAGGAACGTTAAGAATTCAGTGAGCAAAACGTATTCTTGGATCTTAGGAATGCAAACTGGGGTCACACATGCCGAGTAATGCATGTTCTCTAAGAGTGGAAATTATATATTGGGAGTACTCGTAGAATATTTCTTCTCTACCAAAAATTAAAAGAGAAAAGAGAGAGAAAAAAGAAGAAAATGCGACTTCAATGCAATCGACTTGCTTTAATCGAAAGTTTGCTGAAGTAGTAACCAAAAAATTGTTTTTTGAAGGTATGTAAAAAAAAAAATTTCTCCGTTTACTTAATAATGTCAAAAAAATAAATATTTCGATGAGCCTAAAAATTATACAAATTAATTCATACGGTTATTGGAAGGCATTTTAAGTATAAACCAAGTTGTATAATTTGTTTCGACTTCATTTTAGTTACGAAAGAGACGTTCTACGGGGTTCCGTTGATGTTTTCATAGTATCAAAAACGCTGTGAGCGTTATTAGGAATTATTTTCAGGATTTTGAGAGGATCTGTAAATGTATTATTGCGATATACACTAACGAGCTTCATTCTACGTTCTTACTTCTAGTTGTAGTCTCTAAGATGGTAAGACTAGTTTACAGGCATTTTGCGATTGTAATGTTAGACGCTGTTTCTTGCTAATTTCGGGTTGCTAAAACCGAAATAGATAGTAAAAATTTTTAACATGTAGGATCGTTTGTGTTGTAGTCAAGAGGTGTAGGGTTTAAACCACCACCATTTACCAAAATGACAAAAATAGCTGTACGTGATGGACAAATTTTAAACTCAAATTCGTAATCAGCACACCTCAAATACCCGCACAGACCTCTAAGCCCATCAGTCGCGAATTTTTCGTGCAAATTTGTTGAGTAGTGTAATCAGCTGATATAAGCTTGAATAAGGTGTTGGTTTTTCGTTAGAATTCAGTGTTAACCACACACTTAGGTATTAATAATTTAATGCATATTAAATTGAATTTATAGATAAACAAGTAAGGAAGTTGTAATTCGGGTGTAACCGAACATTTTATACTCTCGCAAGTGTGGGCGATGCCACGCCCACTGTCTAATTTTGAACGCGGGTCTTCTAAAGTCAGTTCATACCATCCCAGAAATACAATTTAATGTCTCTGGCGTGTTTAGTGCTTGATTAATCGCGCTTTTAGAGAAAAAAAAAGAAAATTAAACTGCAGATGCCCTCCCTAATGTAATCTTATATACCAAAAAACGGTCTTGTATCTTATTGTGGAGCTTAGTTATGGCAAGTTATTTGTTTTTGATTGATGGCGTTTTGTGGGTGTGGCTGTGGTCCGATTACTGCAATACCAACCGTCTTACGGTACCAAGAAACATGTGTACCAAGTTTTATAAAGATATCACAAATTTTTACTTAAGTTACAGCTTGCACAGACGGACGGACAGACAGTCAGCCGGATTTCAACTCGTCTCTTCATCATGATCATTATATATCCCAATATCTAACTCGATTAGTTTAAGGTGATACAAACAACCGTTAGGTGAACAAAACTATTATACTGATTAACAACATGTGGCGAGAGTATAAAAATATTACTTAATGGTGATTAAATTATGATTTACAGTAATAGATTGTAACACTAGATTTCAATGTATGCATATATATATATGTATGTTTATTTATCGAAAATTGTGCACATTTGCAATATTTTCTCCTGTTTTGTCGAGAGAATTCTTGAACGAATTTTGATTACACCCCACAAACACAACGATATGTAATTATGTATGTATGTATGTATGTATATATATATTTATGTATGTACAATATTTATGTATGTATATTGCATGATATACAAAGTTGTGCTGACGTAGCGGTTGTTTGGCTGAGTGCTTATCAAATTGTACACACGCACACAACCGAAATTCGGAAACAGCCAAAACGCTGCCATTTTCCTTGTGCAATTGTAGAAATGTATGTATGTGAGTGTGTACTTATTTTATGTTGGAGCAAGTAGATATCATAATATACCTACATATATAGCTATATACATACATATTTATGGGCAAACCTTTGTAGCAGTTGCATAATGTTACCGAAGTTGGCAACGCAAACAACACGCAGCAAGTTTACCAACTGCGCACTAAGCACACAGCTTCAACTTGTGTACCGTTGTATTCACATGCATATACATACCGCGCTACCTATATACATACATATATATGTATTTACAAAATGTATGTATGTGTATGTTTATGAATTTATATTTTCGGTTTGAAATACATATTTGTTTGGAGCCATTTTTGGAACACATTTTGCGCACTGTTTTTTTTTTTTGTGTACATTTGTGTATGTATGTATGTTGGTCTTATTTAGCCTAACTCGTGGATACATTCAATTTTATATAAATATTTATGTACTTACTTGTACCGAAATTGTTATATCGCCACAACATTGCAGCAAAGCTTAGCCGAGCAGGGGCATATTGAATCGCGGAGGTGGTGCTCTACAAGTATGATTTAGAATTTATGATCATATTAAATTAAACTTCAACGTTTGTGCACCTGTACGCGTTCTACTTCTGCATACACATTTATATACATACATACATACATACGAATGTTTCACTATTTCAATTTATGTTTGTATACATATACATATATAAGTACATAAGTACCTAGATATCCCCAATATTTGCGATATGTGCAGATTTCAGATTGTATTCTAAGTCCTTTATAATACCTTGAACAGGGTATATTAAGTTTAAAATAGAAGAAAATATCGGAGACCCCATAAAGTATATAGTAGAGCCTTTATATTAGTGACGGGTATTATTCCGTCATACAATAGTGTTTTAAGATCTCGCATCGTCTAATTACTATAAAGCTCTTGTTTTCAAGAACATGTAGAAACTTTGGAGCGCGTAATGGTGGAGCTATTTCCTTCCAAACCATTCGCGGAAACATGAAATTTGTGCTGTTCTATTCCGATTGCTTGAATACCTATTACATTCTCTTGAACTTTACGAATGTTTAATTTAAGAATGAGGCAGTAGGATCATGTTAAAATTAACATTCCTCGAAGCATTGGATTTCCAAACTGTCTATACATCGACAATGGACTAATAAGACCTTACCAGTGTTGCTTGTTTGGAAGGTCCGCAATTGACCATGTGCTTAAACTTGAAAAGCCCTAGCGATAAGCCGATCAAACAAAAGATGTAGCTGTCAGCGAACTGTCACCTATGCACACATATGTATTACTGCTGACAGTCAAAGTTATCGACAATTTCGTTTATCTCAGAACCAACTTAAACACCGAAAACATTAAATCCCACTGTAAATATTTTTTGGTAATCAGTGGTTTGATTAGATAATTACGAACGTCGATGAGACATATCTTACATATACATAAGAAGTAATGATGACTGTAGAAGCTTTATGTCCAGATCTGAAAGTAATCATTGTAGTACCGGCTAGTGGTGACAGACTAAGTGGGTAAACTTCTCTGTAATTATAAGAAGTGATGAAGGACCTAGCTTCATTAAAATTCCAAAAGAAAGATGTCTACTTTCTTAACGTTACGGATCCATATTTTAATCCATATAATCTAGCATTATTAAATAATCCTTAAAGACCGCCTCAAATTTGTAGCAACATTTTTTTAAGCTGTCTTTCTGTTTAGTTTACCTCTTAGGTAAGAAATTTTAGAAAACCAGCTTTTTAAGAGTGTCTCTTAGTCTCTTCTTTTCTTTAGTAGCCATAATAACCAAACCTAAATAAAGCTTATTCTGGTACAATTCTGGTAGGGAGGCTTTGAAAAATTGTTCAAATCGGACTTTTCGATCTGAATTAAAAATCAGAAAAACCGCTTACTTTGGCTGCGCCGAAGCTAATTCTCTTCACAGGTGCAATTTTTATAGGATTATTCTATCCAAAATTTACACTCAAATATATGTTTTTGTGCAAAAGATGTTTTTGTTGTGTTCTTTGATACAAAATATTGGACAAGTATTTTTAATTTCAACTCAACATAAAAAAATTTTGAGTTTTAAATTTTCAAAATTTCAACGATCAAAAAAAAAAAAATTTAAACATTTACGTATACGAAGATAAATATTTCATTACAAAGATAACAAGCTGGTCTAAAGTTGACGATTTTTTTTCAGCTTTCCCATGAGAAATATGTTGAATTTATTAAGACGAAGATTTACGAACAATTAATTATAATATAAATTATTAATTTTTTTTTTTTTTTAATAAAAAATGTACATCAGTAGTACTCTTTAGTTACTAATTTATAAATTTTTTAGGTAAATTTTGAGTGAAATGACTCTGTTGCATAAAAGAATATAAAAAAGAATTTATCTTGATTTGCTTGGTCAGTTTGTATGGCAGTTGTATGCTACGGTGGTCCGGTAAAGGCAATTTCGACAAATGAGCCGTGTTTTGGGAAGAAAAGAACTTCGATATCTCAAAAATATGAGGGACTAGTTCGCGTATATAAAGACCGCAGGCGGACAGATAAACTGATATGGCTAAATCGATTCAACTCGTCACATTGATCATTTATATGTATATACAGGTTAGTTGTAAAGTTTCTGCTCTCACTAAGAGATAGCAATACTAGTTCCAATTTTCCTGGTGAATTTAAACGTGGTCGTACTAGGCTTGAAGACGATCCATGCGAAGGGTTACCAACAACCGTAACCACACCAGAAATCATTGAGTAAGTTCATAATATTGTTAGTGAAGATCCAAGTTTGACTAAGCATGAAATTTCTAATGCCATAGGCATTTCAGACGAACCAGTGCTTCATATTTTACATGGAGAATTGCATAGGAAAAATCTGTTTGGAATTTTAGTGCCGCACACGTTAACAATTCAACAAAAACTGGATCGAAAACAAATTTCTCAGCATAATTTGGAGCGTTTTAAGCAGAATTAAACCGATTTCTTGCGTCGTTTTATAACTATGGATTAGACTTGGTTCTACCACCATGATCCTAAACTGAAACAAGAACGGTTACAGTGGACTGAAGCTGGTTGTTCAGCTCCAAAGTAGGCGAAGTCACAACGATCAGCAAAGAAGGTTATGGCATCAGTTTTTTGGGATGCAAAATTAATTTTGTTGATTGATTATCTGCAGAAAGGTAAAACAATCAACTCTGAATATTATTTCAGCTTTTTTGATCAGCTGGATGAAAAAATTCATGCATTCATTGGAGCACAAAAAACTTATTTTTCATCAAGACAATGACTTGCTCACAAAGGTTTTTTGGAAATGACAAAATTCAACGAATTAAAGTACGAATTGCTTGAGCTGCCACCGTATTCACCAGATTTGGCTCTCAGCGACTACCACCTCTTCAAAAACCTGAAAAAATTCCTTCGTGGAAAGCGTTTTTCGTCGAATGAAGAAGCTATTACAGCCATAGACGGGTATTTTGCAGAGCTTCCGGAAAGGAAAGGGATGGCATAAAATTATGGGAGGATCATTGGAATAAGTGTATTGAAGTTAAGAGAGATTATATTGAATAAAAAATATATTTCGTACCAAAAACAGTATTCTTTCATTTCAAGCACAGAAACTTTTCAACCAACCTGTATATTTGTAGCGTCTCCAACATTTTGTTCTGGGTGTTTCAAACTTCGTGTCCTACTTAACATACCCTGTACGGGGTATAAATACTAATAAACGTTTAATATTAAGTTTTTATGATCAAAACCTTTTTTGTAAGTATACATACATATATATTTATATGCTATAGATTTATTTACTTATAGGTATATGTATAACAACGTTTCAGCAACATATCTATGTAGCTCTTACGCATACAACGCACATTTAAAACTATAGTTTTCGCGGAATTTCTTTGTTTGTGTTTTATGCCTCGTTTTTCTCTTTTAATTATTCAATATTAACATTAACATTTCATTTCATTTGACTTTTCATCACAAACGATAAGAATTATCCACACGCTTTTAAGTTAATTAAATAGAAGCATACGCAGTTACACATAAACAAACAAGCAAACATAAGTACACAGGCACACAGAGACCCGACAAATGATGCATGTCGAATGTTGCAAAAACAACAACACAAGCAGCATATAACACCAGCAACGCTAGTAATAACAAAAATTATAATAATAACGGCAATAACAACAACAACCATAATACCAACATTGTGGCTGGGCTAGGCAGACCGAGCAAAAGCAAGTAGCAGAATGGGGTAATGTATATGTATGTATGTATTTATGTATATATGTATTTATGTATATATGTACTAGTATGTATGTATGTATGTATGTATGTATGCTTGTTTGTATGTGTATTTATGTTTAGTATGTATGTTTGTGTATTTGCAGCACATGAACTTCAGCTTTGACAATCATTATCCACGCCGCAAGGGTAGTTTAAATCACAGCCTTTCAATGTGGCAAATTAAAAGTTGAACTCCAAAGCAGCCGCAACACGCTTGTACAGCTCGCTTTGTCGAACGCATCACCATTGACTGCGGCTGCGAAGAGCAGCGACTGCTGGCGCTACGCTCTTATGCTAATTGGCATATGCTCAATTAAATAAATTCATCAGCGCCAAAGACTAGATGAAAAGCATGCAACACTCACCTGCTGTCAGCCAATACGGGGCAGCTTGCGTTCATTCGCTCGCTCGCCCATCCATCGCGTCGCGCGTCCATGACGACAGCTAAAGCGCACTCGCTAACTGATTATGCGGTGCTTGCGAAATTCTTTTTCCGCTTTGTAAGCAAATGAATGGAAAAGAATGGAAAATATGAAAATACATTAAATAAAAACAACAAGCAGAGAGCGCGAAAGCCAAGGTAAATCCGTAACTGGCGGCTATTAACCAGCAACAGCACCAAACCACATACACACACACACACCCGCAATCAGGCATTTATAATCAGTCACAGGTTGGCACTTCAATCGTGCACGGAGGTCAAATCTAACTGTGCTTTACCGCCCCTGTGCGATTTGCAACCCTGCCACAACACGCTGATAGTCAGCAACTGATTAGATGGCAAAGCGTTCAGCGTTTGTTGTTGTTGCAACTTGCTTTATGCATCGCCGTTATGCTAGATTTGCTGATATTGCAGCTGTCGTTGGTGTTGTTGTTGTTGTTGTTATTATCAGTATTGTTGTTGCTGTTGTTGTTGTTATTATTATTATTGTTGTTGTTATTATTATTAGTATTGTTGTTGTTGCTGCTGCTTCTGTTATATCCAGCGACTGCTCCTAGGCCTTGCTCACCGCTTTGTGGCAGCAACCATTTAATTTAGCGCACAATATGCCACTTGCGGTTGCCATGGTGCAGCTTTACAAAACAAAAAAAAGCAACTCCCCACCGTTGATCCTTTGCAGCAAGCGATGAAATGTCTTGCGCTAATGATGCAATGCTTACAACAAACGCAACAACAACAACGCCAACAGCAACAGCGCAAAATAATGACGTTGAGCATCAAAGATGCCACGGCAACGCCAACAAAGGCATATGGCGTAATTCTTTTCGTAATGATAAGCATAATGAGTCGTCACAAAAGGCAATGCACAAATTAAATGGCCGATTTTGGAGCGACAACAAACATTGGATGCCGTGTTTGTGCTTACGGAAAATTTAAAGGTTATCTTTGTTTTGCAAAGTTTATCTAATGTACTTATAGGTATGAGTACTTATGAGTTCATCAAAATAATAATAATGAAATATTGTAGTTGGCAATTTACTTTCAAACATGCTTTGATAGAACTCAAGTTGATTCGTAAACTCTATTTAGACAGTGTAATTTCTTTTATTTGAAAAGAGAATTTATACTCTATACATTACACTCAGAAGAAAACTTTGAAAACCCAATAAAATATTAAGAAATGATCAGCGTAACGAGCTAAGTCAATTTAGCTATGTCCGTCAGTCTGTATATACGCAAACTACTCCCTCAGTTTTCGAGATATCGATCGTCCTTACCTCTCTAAGAAGATAATCATTTGTCGAAACCGCCGACATTGGACGATTATAGCATATATGTAGCTGTCACACAAACTGATCGATCAAAATCAAGTTTTTGTATGAAAAACTTGTTTATTTGACAAGATGTCTTTACGAAATTGGGCAGAGATTATAATCGAAGACAACGCTACAATATCCGAACAATTGTTCAAATCGGACCACTATATAATTTAGCTGTACGATCAAAATTAAGTACTTGTCAGAAATACTTTTTTATTTGACAAACAGGTATTTTGTAAGCGAAGTGACACAAATGGCACTGAATCCAAACTGCGTTAAATTTAGTACCAGAGCACAGCAATAACTATAACTATACTTAATAGTACCTATAACAAATCTTCAGCTTCCTTTATACCGTTAAATCTAGCTCGTTTTTTGCGCAAACCTTATAGCAAGGTGAAAATGATGATATTGAGCATCGCCAGCAGCTGCATCAGATTTAGGAGTACATTTGCCGTTATAGATTAAGAAACGGTTTAGAGCGAATTTTTGTCGACCAAATACAATATATTAGAACGAAGTACAACAAGCGACACTATATGCTAAGATTGGGCAAAACAACTCCACCGTTAGCTAATCCTTTTCGAGATTGTATAGCTAGTGAGGTAAACAAGTGTTTTCGTGAAGATGACATGAAATATCTACTGTCATCAAATTAAGAGTAAGCACCTCGCTACCGCTACGAAGCCACTTTAGCTTACTACTGCTAAAATTTCACCTATCTAGGATCCAGCCGCTACCTCGACAGGGATGTTAGCCTTAAAGTTATAAAATATCAGCTCATGTATCATATCAAGTAAAATAAGATTATAACCATACAAGTATAACCCTCTCGAGCATTTGGTAACCCTGCCTGAAAGCTAAAAACTGTTCAAATTACTTGAAAGATGGCGAGATAGAATAACCCTAGTCTAAGTTTGAAGCAGCTTTCTTCTCACGCCTTTGGTCATTCTGGGGCACTATATTGTATTCGTCTTAGCAGAATTATTATAGGCTTAAGATGTTTCGTCTGTATACGTTAATGACATCAACAGAAATTTTTGGCAACAACCAGAACTCTTAGGTATGAATTAAAAAGATCGTCGCATGTACCTACAGCCTACCACATATTTATTGAGGCGGCTAATATCAATTTCAGCCAATTTGACAGGTTCGTAGAAAGTAACCGTAACCGAGATAGTCTATTGAAAGCTGGACAGTGGAGGAGAAATTGTATAGATGATTCTACCCCATCTTCCTTCCACTAATTTTGACAAGTTGCATCCTCCAAAATCTTTAGCTTCACCGCGTAAGTGTCAAGAGGACAGTATCCAGTCCCCACAACTACTGATCGCTGACTAAAGCTTGCGGAGCTCGCACGAGACCCATAAAGCAATATATGTATATACTGCACATACATTTTGTTTTTAAAATAAAGGATCACTCGAATCTTGAATGCTATTAAACGGATCATTTTTAAGTAAAGGACTAAATAGAACAAAGATCCCCCATAAATATAGAGACAAAATATATAGGTTAGGAAATGTGTTACTTCGATGGTGGTTGTAGTTTCCTTTGACAATCGTGTGAAGTTTGAGGGAGTAATGCCAGATATGACAAGTAGTTTGTGTTTAACAGTTAGTTGTTTATAAAACTAACAAGGCTTATTGGCTATTCCGGATAAGTCCTTTATAAGGTTATGGAAGGTAAGTTCAATAAAACGTACACTTTTGTTGACTCAAAATAAGCAAATTAAAAAAACAAAAATTTGTCTAAAATTTCAGTGCTTAAAAATATGAGTTCCTTCATTCAATATAGAAAAGATGGAGAGATCTAAGAAAGTTTGTTTATCGATTCGGTTTTGCGCGCGCAGTTTATCTGCTCCAGGGTTCGAGGTCCGGTTCAAATTCGTCTTGAGTCTATGTACATACATGAAAGAGAACGAAAGTTGGCTCCTAGTTTCGAACAAATACAAAAAAGTAGTTATGTTGCATGAAAAAATTTGAATAAATTTTAGTGCTAGGACCTCTTACCTACCTCTTACCCTAATATTAATATAACCACAAATAAGTGGACTTGCTTGGTTAAGCATCTAGCAAATGTATTAAAGTCAGTTATACATACTGCTCAAACATATGTATGCATTTATATAGATATTAAAAATGTATTCGATTAAGTGTGGAAAATATACTTACATACAAGGCTCACACATTGTTGAATAGGCAATTTACACTCAATCGTATAATACATAAGCAATAAGGCAACAAAATTGTGTAATCGAAGATCCGCCTTCTTTGTTTAGGAGCAAATTTCTTAACCTCAAATTACAGCCTTTTGATGAAACTCTTTAAAGAAATCAAAAGCAGCTCAAAATACATTACTTAATCCAAAAATATTTGTGATCCTTTCGAGATAAGAATTCTACGAGAGACTCAAATAACTTGTGCTAGAGCAAAGAAGTCTTAAAAAATATCTGAAACAAAAGGTCAATGCAGCAGAAAAGCAAATCGGCAGGTATTCGAGTAATTTGTAGACAATTTGTCTGGTAGTCAAAAAAAAAAAAACCAGAACAACAATTAAACACGCTTTTTATAAGACACAGTTAAAAGTTATAGTAAACGGTTATACTTTTTTTTATCCTCGAATATATATATATATATAGCTGAGGAAACTTTTTTTGGAATTTTGAAAGAATAAAAAAAAATAGAGAACAAAAAATATATATATATACATATATATCTTATTATTAAAGGGACATTACACACACATTATCTAATTGAAGTGTTTTCAATGTCAACGCACATTGACCTGCGCTATTTTGTTCTCTATTTTTTTTTTTATTCTTTTAAAATTACACAAAAAATTTCCTTAGCGAAGAGAGGTCGGACTTGTCGTGTATGAAAGGCGCAAAGTAGATTGTGACAAAGCAAAGGATTATTAAAATATTTACGCATACGCTTGAACTTTTCATTTCCTTCGATGAATGTATCTTTAATTGAATACAATAAAATTGAAACAAAAGTCTAAATCGCATTTTCGTTGACAGAAGGTCGACAGGTCTTCGTATGAGACTGACGAGTCGACAGTTGTGTGATGGAATTAAAGGAGCGTGTGCATGTGCACCGCACGTAAATTTGTTGACACACATACATGTATAAAACTATAATTTTCTGATATTTACAGTAGTGGACCACATATAAATACATATATAAGCAACAAATAAAGTATTGCCACTATATATACAATATGTATATGTAGCATATGTATGTGTGAGTGTAAGTGCCGTAGGTGCCAGCAGCAAGTCAGTCACCGTAAGCAGCCAAAGTATTAATTTTAATCTCTTCCTTTATTGTCTACAGTTGCATGTCGTGGCCTCGACTCGAAACAGACAGACAGACAGAGTCGCAGCTCAACAGCACACATATTGCTCAACACCACAACATGTCCACCAATTTCTGTGCTGAAGTCCGACACCAAACTCGAAAACTCAAGCGAATAACCAAGGCAAACGTACAAACATATACATATGTGTGTGCATGTGTGACAGTTTAGAAAAGCTTCAAGTCTGAGTTGTAAATAGTTGAATGGCTGATAGACATATGGCAGTAGGCAACACATATTTACAAACGCATATGTGGACAGGCGAATTGTCATTCAGACAGACTCACACCTCGGGTGAAGACTTGCTTGGAAGAAAGCATGTTGAGTGGGTGTGGGTCTGAGCATGTAATTTAAAACCTTACGAGAAACGTAAATGTGCAAATGTGCATATCTAGAATGTGAGTATGTATATATACAGTGCCGGTCAAGCAAAAAGTTTAGGAAATTAACACTTGAATAACATTCAATACTTTTTTGATTTTTAATTCATCTACGAGTATACACATATGTTCATATGTATATGTAGAACAAGAAAAACGTTCACCGCGGCTGGACCGAAACGAGATAACCTCTACAGAAGCACTTCTTATGGCAACTACTAAATTAGAAAACGTATGCGACCAACGGTTTGCCTCCAACGAAAACGTTTTGCTAGTTCTTCATAGCTATGTTTTTTGATATAAACAACCTTCAAGTCGAATAAAATCTCGAATCTTGTAAGGTATGCGTGAGAGAGCTTGCCAAATTTGAAAGTCTACCATACAACGATTTGATTTTGATCGGTCAGCTATATGCTACAGCTATACCGCTATAACTGAATAATTTCTTTAATTGTAGTGTTGCCTTTGGCAATAATCTATGTTAAATTGCGTGTAGATATCTTTACAAATAAAAAAGTTTTCCATACAACAACTTTATTTGAATCGTTCAATTCAACGACCACATTTGAGTGGAAATCTGGCGATTTCGATAAATGAGCAACTTCTTGGAAAGAAAATGACGTGTACGAAGTTTCAGATCGATCGACTTAGCTCGTCACTGTGCATTTTAAATCCTATAGATGGCGCCAATGTAAGTTTTTTCTATTGTGATTTGACTTGTAGGCGATGCATTTATTGATTCGGATAAGAAACATATTGTACGTTTTCAAAATTTTTACCGTTGGCTACATATGGAGTTCATGTATTATAAAATAATATTGTATTTATAAACCGACAATCTTTTGAAAGCATACCCTAAAAATTGCTGCAAATCAACAGACTGCCTCAAAAGGTTTAGGTGGTGTATGACACTTAAAAAAATTGGCGATACTATAAATATGGACAATACTGTAAAATACATTAATACATTTTACCATACATATATAGGCATGTGATAAGAAATAAAAATGTGTCAATGAATTTTTAGTTTTGCATTCGTCTGGTTTCCAGAACTTTTGTGTACATGTCTAGCTGAACTGTAGTAGCGCTAGTTACTCTGTCAATAGACAATAACCCGAGGCAATGAAGGTGGTCAAAACATAACAATGGAAATAATGGTAAGCTTAGTGAAAGTCAGAGAAAACAGGTGGCAGCTGGTTTCAAATTTATTAAGTAATGATACATATAAAATATACTTAGATTGTTATCGATTAATTTAAGATTTTAATTTTTTGATCTAAGTGTTTCGACAAGCTCTTCAATAATTTGATAGATTTTAGTAAAAATTGTTTTTTTTAAACATTAAGGGTGTTTTCCACCGCCAAAAATAACAGTTTACACTTTAAATAGCCGTCAAATATTTTTAAATTAAAAAAAAAATTATCAGAGAACGTTTGGGGGGAAGATTTGATCATAATTTAACTAATTATTCTTGGTTTTTTTTCGGATAATTTCCAGCCGAGTTATGGTGAACACTGTAAATTGTTTTTTCAAGACGTTCTGGGGGAAGCTCTGTTACCGGCTAATGCTTCAATATACCTGTACGAAAAAATTACCCTATATTGTCGAAAGTATGCTCAATAATGTACAAAAGGTCCGAATAAAATTACCCAATCCATATTTACGAAAAAAATTCGCAAAAAAGTTTTTTTTTTATCTTGATATTTCTTGAAATTTCATAATTTCCTGCTTGTGGCACAGTACGTGCTTACATTCGAGTACATAAATATATAGTATGTACACACAATCCACGCACATAACTGAGAATATCCAATCAGGCTAATTTTTTTTTATAGCAGAAAGATTTTCACAATCATACCATACATTCCTACATATATGTATAGGTATGTATGTGCACACATGCACCGAAAAGGGGAATGTAATTGAAGCGGGTAACACACAAGAAATGCCCTAATTGACAGTTTTTAGATTTTAATCGCATACGTGAATTTGATTCCTCCCGATGTCAATACAAAACAAAGAAACGGAGAAAAGTACGAAAGAATCAATGCAGAAGTGAAATGAGTAGAAATATGAGGGAAACTGTAAGCCAGCGCCTTTTAATGCAATCTTAAGCCTATACAAGGTGCTCAGGAAAGGGAGCGTGAAAAAAAAATTATGAAGATTTCGAAAAAGTAAAAATGTACTCGTATAAGCAGTATTTTATTAACATTATTTCTGCGACATCTAACACTGCCCCTGAAAAATTAACAATATTCTAAGTAAGACTAATAGCTCATTGAAGACTTGATTTTCTGGACATTAGACATCTTTTAAGTATATTATCAGTGAAAGATATTACTAAAAATAGATTCGCGAGATGGATAAAATTTTGTATAATGATTTCTGGTCTATAGAGATAATTTTTTTTTCTAAACAATTACCAGGCAAATGCTTTAAAAGGTTTCAGAAAAAACGAACAAATATTCAACTTCAGTAAAGTGTTAGATTAGGTTGGGTTAAGAGGTCGATCCTAACAGGGATCTCACTGGGACAACTTAGAAAACCGCTAAAATTTAAGTGATATACATACTCGTATATTATTTATTTTTCTTTAAATTTGCCTCAAACCAAGCGAAAATTTCTGTTCTGGAAAAGTTTCAGAATATCAAATAAGATAACTTAGTAAATTTATTTTTATATTTTATGCTTACATATATCATAAACATGTACAATTTATTCTTTCTTACATATGCCTTTTCCTATTGACATCCTGATATATAAGCTGTTTTCTCGAGTACCCTTAGAGTTGATTTTTCTGTTTTTACGGAATTTGTTTCTAAGCGCTAAGGTCATTTAAATCAAGATTTTTTGAGAGCCTTTTAGATTTTTTGAGAGCCTTTTACTTTCTAAGCCAGCTAGATGGCGATACTTCAACTTTCCTTGAGTATATTCCCAAATCATTTATGGCGATCGGCACAAAACAGTGTTATTCGGTTGTCTTCAAGATTCTGGGGTCTACGCAATCATACTGGTATACACACACCGTAGATTTTTTCGAAACTAATTACAAATCGATTTGCGGTAGATTACGCATTTTCGAAATTACGTCCTAAAAATTTGTTTTGTGGCTGTTAAAATTACAGTTAAAAGGCCACTGCTACCTTTTGGTATGAAAATGAATCCATTTTCTTTTTAGTTAGCAAAATACAGTTTATTTTGATCCACTCCGCATGAACCATTTTAGTTGTTTCTTTGTCTTCGAAAAGCTTCGAAAATTTAATACAACGAGTGAGATAAACTTTTTACCTTTCAAAGAAACCTAGACCACTCTCATTCGCTACCTACATGGACCGGGTCATAAGTTACAGCTCTTAAATGTTCTATATGAGGATATCACTATAAAAAGGGATTTTTTCGATTTTTGCAGATATCGACATAATAAAATGTTCCATATAACCTCTTAAAGAGACTCTACATTCGATATAAAACATAACGACGGATTGGCCTTTCGGTTCATAGCAAACGCTTCAACCTCAATGAAATCTCAATTTGAACTTCCTTACTTATTCATAAACGAAAAGATACACCCTGTAAGCAAAAATTATTTCCGCCAGCATTGCTTACTCGATGTCTGCCTAATTCCGGCGAGGCGTGGAGCGCAGCATATCCGCATCATGCCGATTAGAGAGTGACATCTTGGGCTTTTACTGCCAATAGCTTTTAATATTTCGGTTGATGTCGATTTGACTTCAGCGCAATGGTGGCGTAGTCAACGTCTAGCGCTGCAATATGCTGACAGCACTGCACCTCACGTTTCCGCTGCCGCCCTACAGTTGCAGCTGGTCGAGGCCGAGACTGAGACTATGGCTGCGGCTGAAGTTATGAGTGAGGCTGCGACTGTGGCTTTAGAAAGAGTTAAAGTGCTGCTGTCAACCAGCCGCCAAATTCCAATCACACATGGGTGGCATGGATTTGAAATTCGAGTTGTGCCTTAAGACGTTGTCAATCGGTTGGTTGGCCCTGGTGTTGCATTCTGCGCACTCTGCTGTGTGTGTTGTGGACCTTGCCCACCAACGGCGTGTGAAATGGCATTTATCATATGCTTTTCGTCATCGCGCCATAATGTGTAATCAACAGGAAGCTGCCTATCATAAATCGATCTGTTAAAATCCGCTCAGCCTACGTGAACTCGCTGGGTCTACGCCATGCGCCCACGGTGCAATAAAGGCAAACAAGGAGGGGAAGCGAACACTTGACCAAGTAAAGGGTCGCGCGAAATTAAATGCCAACTGCGGTGAGTGCAAACTCATAAGCGGAAAAAATTTTAGACAAATGTGTTATATAAATGAAAAAAAGTCAAAATTTTAATAATAAGGACCTCATGCGGTGATTATTAGCGTGTTAAAGAATGAAACAGTAGTAAAAAAAAAATTTCAAAAAAAAACGCACACAAACATACAAAAAACATTAGTTGAAAGGACGATCCCATTGAGAAACCCTACCAAACACACCCACTAAATTGCAGTAGCGCCTCATCCATTGTATCTCGACCACACAAAGGTGTGTAAACACTAATTGTTCGCATTTCGAGCATTTGAAGAGGACCGACATGCACTCAACAGCCTGGCCCTGTTGGCTGTTGAATTCAGCATTGCATTCATTCCAACCCACTTATGGATTCATAAAAAGCGAGTAGAAGAAGAAGCAGAAGTGGAAGAGCAGGAAAAAAAGTCGAGCATTACCCAATGCACTGCGGCAACGCAATAATAAAAGTCTTACTAAGTTCATAATGAAAAATGGTAAAGGTAATAAAAAAGGCAACACACACACCAATACACAGGGGCATACACAGCATGGTTAGAAATGCGTGTACGAGTATGTGTGCTGGTGGTAGTTCGTAGCAAAATACAAATTGAATAGCTTGACAAGAAAGTCGCTCACAAGGGGTTGCATTTCTTTATGAGTACCGTTATAGACGCACAAACACACACACACTCACACATGCTGCCGTTGCTGCCTCTGAATTGCTCATTTAGAAAGGCACACTTCAGCGTTAAGGAGCACAACAACAACAACAGCGAAAACAACTTTACCATCAACGCAGCTTTGTTGCAGCGCACTACAAGGAGCGTAGGTAAATAGACGAGCGCCGCAATAAAAAAGGCAAAAATATATAATATAATGCGAAAAAATGTCAGGAGTGGCTCCACTTAAGTGTCGACTTATGCTTTGCCTTGGGAGTCAAATGCGTCGTTTTTTCTTAAAACAAAAAATAAAAAAACATAATAAAATAAAACTCAAACTAAATACTCACAAGAAATGTAAAGAAACTTTAATCCTTGTACTTCTGACTGAATGGAACAGAACAAATATCAAACACACCTTCACTATATATAATATTTCTAAAAGAAATCTTGGGAAACACTACAACTGGAGAGCGCTGAGATTTTCAAAAAATTTTAGAGAAATCTACGACTTTTTTGGTACCTTGTACCTTAAAAACTCATGCTTAACTATGATGGTAGCAAATAACCTCTAAATAGCAATTTTCAAAATATTTGAAGAAAGTCTTTAGCCAAATATGCTATTCAATGGTTGAGGAGAAATCATTAGTTGCTCCACTGGAATTTTTGTTTTTTATTTCTGCCAGAATTAAAGTGACAAATCCTTAGTATTTATCTTCAAGATATGAACTAGTTCGTATACCAAGTTCAAGAAGTTTAGACTAAGGTAATACCGACTTGTGTGCAAAGCACTAAGTTTGCAAACTATTTTAAAGCAAGCAAGTAGAGCCCACACTGCGCTCTTAATTTATCAGCATCTCGAACTAAATAATTAATTTAATGAAGAAAAGCCAGGCAATCTAAAAATTCGCTTAGTAAATAGATAGAGATTAGATTCTCAAGCCACATTTGCTAGTTTGTCCGAGCAAAGTGCTGATTTTATTTTATTAGCTGTTTTCCACAGTAGTATGGCAGTCAAATATGACATTTGTCAATCTCCATTCCCTTTTCCCTTTAAACATCGTCTATGGTCCACCTTCTCAAGTTTCCATATCTACATATATATGTATGCCCACATTATCCGTACAGTCCTCTGAGTACTTTTATATTTCAAGAAAATAAATACAGGATGTATTATCATTTTTGTCAAAAAAATTTACAACAAAACTATCAATGGAAATCGCTCAAGGACAGGACAAACATTCTGAAATAACGGCTATAGTGCTCGAATAAAATTAAAACGCACCATAATACAAGAAATAATGTTAACTTTGGCTGCAGCGATGCCAAATTAAATAAAAGCAATTAAATTATAAAATCCGATTGATTTTCGTATATTGTAGTTAATGATAAATGATAGCGCACCCTTTATTTATTTGGCTCAATTGCTTTTTTCGGAATCTGGTACTAGAAACTTGCAATGAAACACAGTGTTTTGGCTTCTGCATTATTATAGTGTTTTATCAGACAAATCCTAAAGAGGACTACAAGGGGTAAGTCGTTGCGCTCTACCGAGATGTTTAGAATAAGGCAAATATGATGACTGCTACCAAAATTTCCCTGAGATAGGGGAAGAATCGAATAGTTATTAATTTCGTCCATTGTGTTCAGGTACCAACCTTTGGGCAAAGAGGTAGCGAGTGAGTGAATAAGTGAGAAGAAGATCCTAATAAAAGTGGATAGAAAGGCAACCTAAAAAATAGGTTTACAGCAATGTAGTTGTTACATGACTTTGACCTCGGAAAGAAAACGACTACCAGACATAAAGAAGATCTATGGAGCTGTATTGAATAACATAACCATATACATGGATAACCAGGCGGCCATTGCTGGCCTTGTCGACACCAAAGATTAATTCCAGCGTAGTAAACAGTTGCAGGAATGCTTTAAGCTCACTTGCAGTTCAACTCCACTAGTCCAGTTCCTGGTCACAGAACATTTTCGGCAACGCAAAAACAGATGAGTTGGCCAAGTTAGGAGCCTCACAAGACGAAGCCGAAGCAGAACTAATACCATGCCCGCTATGAACGATCAAGAGAGAACTTTGTAGACAAATTGGACAAATAGCTCAGAACAGATGGAAATCAATATACAAATGCAAGATGACAAAGTAAATATGGACTAAGTAAGACAAGACAAGAGCTAACCACTTATTAGATAGGTACAGGAAGAGTATATACGGGCTTACAGCTACACACTGCAATAAAATGGGATAGCAAGTACATAAAGGTCTTACGATAGCGCATCAAAATGGCGTAAATAGCTAATTAAGCCCAGAGAGGTTGCACTTTTACCGACCTCAACCTTATTAATAATTATATGGTGATATTTAAGCTTATTTGGAGTTCTACAAATATTTCGATTGATGATGTACATAGTAATCATTTTTATTTTACTGCACTTACAAATAAATTCGGATTTTGAGAGTCATATTTTATGTTGCAAGAATAATAAAAGTTTCAGTATCAGTAAAAATTTAAATTTATAGTTTTATGGTTGAAAAAGGATATAAACAATAAAGCATAATTACATATTATTTTGTAAAGATTTTACTTAAAAATATGCTAACAATATTGCATTCGATTTCGCACGAATTTTTAGTTTCGCCTGGACACTTATCGCTAGAAATCAGTAAATACGACAAAAGTAATATTTTTACTAGAAAATCAAGAATGCACTGAATGAATTTTTCATGTTTTCGTTTCCTAGCAATTACATGCCGGCATATCCATAAGCAACAAGCAGTAATACTACTGAAAGCAACAACAAAAAGCATAGACAAATCAAATGAAATTGTTAGACAAATGAAACAGAATTGTAGAATAATTCTTAAGTATTTATTTACATATAAAACCTGTTAGCAACTCGGCGCTGGGATGCGCAGGCTTGAGGTGGAAGCATGCAGCACCTTTGTTGACTTAGTTAAATGTGGCGTTGCTACTTACTGCTGACATACCAAAAATTCTGAGTAAATTCATGGTTGGACGGTGTTAATGCGCTGCCTAGACAACACGGCTCGAGAAAAAAAAATTCAAATTGTTGTTATAGCATCACAACAATACAACAACAATAGCAATTACAATAACTGCAACAAGAAGCTGGGCGAAGCGTTAGTTCAGTTGTGGCTGGCTGAGCCGATTACCAAATTAAGCTGCGTGTTGACATGGATTCGTTTTCATTGATTACCCATTTAAGAGTGGAAAGGGGTTAATATAAATAATTCTATGATATCTAAAACATTTTTTCCACTTTCTTGCACTACCCACTTGCAGTGCTTTACACGCAGCTGTAACAAGTGCAAGCATGAATGCATACATGCAAACATTTGCGAAAACAAAAAGAAAGCGACTAATAAATATTACTTTCTACACACGCAAAAAGGGGAGGGAGTTTGACGGAGAATAATTTCATCAAATGTATATATGTAATCAACACAAGCCACTTACTTGTCACGCCTTCCGCGCCCTTGAGTCCTTTCGTTATCGGCAAATCTCAACATACGCATTTAACTTCTAAAATTTAATAACGACATTTGTTACAAAATATCCAAATATATACATATATATTATATTAGGGTGGAGCGGAACAAAAAAAATTTTTTTGCTTAGCCTGAGAGTCAAATTTGTAGATTATAAAAAAAGAAAATGTTTGCAAAAAAAAAAATTTTTTTTAACATCTAAACGGCGGCCCACTCACTTTTAAATTAAATTTTCGAGTTAGAATTTTTACTTCGTAAAAATTTTTTGATAAGTGTTCTAAAAGCTGTGGAGAATTCTCTTTCTGGCCAATTAAAAGTTATCAACTTAAAACAATTTTTTGCGGTCATTATTGGAATTAAAAAAAAAGTCTTAAACGATACCATGGAAGGCATGTTAGCAGCGTTAAAATAAATTTTTAGTCAAAAACCGCCAAAATGTGTAATTTTTATATAAATGTGAAGAGTTTAAACCAAAAAAAATGTTAACTCGAAATTTACTTTAACGCTTAAGGAAGGCATGTTATCGTTTAAGACTTTTTTTAAAATTCCAATAATGACCGCAATTTTGTTTTTCCCAAAAATATTCTTTTTTTATAATCTCTCTCAACCCTCAGGCTAAACAAAAAAAATTTTTGTTTCGCTCCTCCCTAATATATATATGTATATACTATGTGAGTGGGGCAGCGAGCAAAAGCGCGTTCATTAAGGTGACACTTTTTTCGACGGGGAAATTTTTCTTTGATTTTGACAGAAATTCAATACTTTAACAACTATTTATAAAGGTTTTAGACTTAAATCGGGAAAAATACAAAAAGATTTAGAAAGTTGGTAAATATCAACGAAAACCATTTTGATTATAACTTAGTTATGAAACAGAATAGAAAACCCTTGATAAATTGACAATCTTTACAAATTAGCAAGATGTTGAAGTAAAGAATTAACACTATAACTAAATTTAAGGGTTACTTTTAAATAGATCTTTTTTGCAATAAATTGAAACTAATTTCAAATGCTCAACATGAATTTTATTATATTAAAGTTCTCACTTTTTACACGATATTCGATCTTATGTCGATAGCAACTTTTAGAAGCTATATTCGTTTTTACCGGGAAGAGAAGTATGCGGAACTAGGGCCGCAGTAGTTTTAGGTTGGGGTTGGTAAAGTAACAATACCATCAGATAAAATTTAACGCGAAGCATTGCTCCCTACAAACTGCGCGCGCAACTGAAGATAGATCGGTACAATATTTTTCCTTTGTTAGTGTGAAGTTTGATCTCTCGTCGAGTGAACACATCGCAAAAGCGATTCTTGACAACGTAGCTGCGGACTATTAATCAAGCGCATCATTACTGGGGACTAGACATAGGCTTAGAAGTATGATTACGAAACTGACCAACAATCTACGGAATGACGCTCCGAAAATGAGCCGAAACCGAAAAACCCAAGATTCGTTGAAGACATTGAAGGCCATCCGAGCCGAGGCTTATAACTAGTGTATGGAAAGTTGGATTAACCGTTGTCATGCTTGTATTGGCTCAGGAGCCTATTTTGAAGGCGCTAGAGATATTCTAATACAAATCTTTATATGTTGTTTTTTTTTCAGTACGGCTTATATTTGATCAGATGGTAGACTGTGGATTATGGTAGTATAAATAAAACTGGTGCATACATTTTCGTGAGGTTTTGACATTACAGGTCCTGCTAGTTTAATTTACCTATGAAAATTTATAGGACGATTTTCTAAGAAGGTAATACACTTAGAAGTCTTAACAATAGAATCCGAGGGGAAATTACTATTTCAAAATGTATTCGGTATAGGTATTTAAGAGCACTTCCTTTGTTACTACTGAAGCGATTTAAAAAAAAAATATTAGTTTTTCGTTGAGAAAAGTAAATTAAACTTAATATATAAAATAACATTTCTCTAAACCTATATTAAAAAATTTTTGAAAAAAGTAAGCCCAGTGCTCCCACCCTAAAGCTACATACACCATTATAAAGGAATTGAGCATGTGGTTAGTGTGGTTTAACCCACAGCGCGACGACAGTGGGT
Organism: Bactrocera oleae; assembly: GCF_042242935.1. Taxonomy (NCBI): domain Eukaryota; kingdom Metazoa; phylum Arthropoda; class Insecta; order Diptera; family Tephritidae; genus Bactrocera; species Bactrocera oleae. Next base: position 59,140,068 of record NC_091539.1, read on the forward strand.
TGAAGTGGCAGTTTTGGCGCACTTCAACAACTGACAACCGCCAACTGACGACATTGTAGTCCGCCAAACATCGTGGCGGCTTACGCAGTAGTCATCGCTCGTTCAATTCCACTGAGACCGTGTATATGTAGGTCTATTAGGGTTAGCTGACTTAATCGAAAATGCGAAATTCGGCCAAGCGTGCGCATAGGTTATTGCTGTTGTTGTTTTTATTGTTGCTTGCTGTTAAATTTCTTTGTTTGGCTGTTGTTATTATTCAATGCTGACATGTCTTAATGCGAAATCTATTAGCGCCTTCTGTTGCATGCCATACACAAAGCGAACGCCCATCAAACGCGCCCTCTAACACACACAAACACTTGTATAGGTATATGTACATATATAGTTACATCTCCAAACTCTCAAGCGATTTTCCATCGAACGCTGGCACGAGTAGGTGTAATTCGAGTAACCTGTTGGGCCGGCCGGGCGCTGTTGCATACAGACACGCATACATACATATATATAAAATGGGCAAGCTGTGCACATCATTTGACCACCCCCATCAGGCAGTCGCATGCTCTATTTTAGTAACTGCAGTGGAAAATATGAATGTGCTTTCAATTTGTTTCATATTCGTACTCGGACAAGTACTTAGAGCAAAGATAGACACTCATGAGCGATTGTTACTGGTAATTGTGTTTTGGTTTTTTTTTTTGTTTTGCAGGCAAGTTTGTATGTGTGTGCCTGTTGTCTGCCGTCTGCTATTTGCCGCATGTCGCTGTCATACTTATTACTTTTTTATGTTGACGCAAAAGTATTGAATTACCATTAGAACTGCGCTCCGCAACAAAAGTGGCGAATGAGGCAGAGGGGTGGTTGCTGAGGAAAGCTGAGCAAGCTTTTATTTGGTATATTTGTGGCTTCGGCAGCAAAACACAAAGTGTAGTTGTTGTTGTTGTTTTTAGCATTTGTTGTTTTTGCGTTTATGTTGGTTGTTGGTATTTTCGCGTATTGTTGTTGTTTCTTGGTTTTTTTAGTTTTTGTATTTTATTTTCTTGTTGTAGATGGTTTTTACTTATCTTGTTATCATCTCCATATTTGTTGTTGTTGTTCTTTTTTCACCTTTGTTGTTGTTGTTTCTATATTTCTTGTTGTTGTTTCTGCATTTGTTCCGTTTTTTTACTTTTGCTGTTGTTTTTACATTTTGTTATTGTTGTTGTTGTTGTTGCTTTTGTCGGTTACGTCAGTGGCATGAGCAGGTGTCACGCTGGGCGGTGGTTGGCCCGAGTTAATATGCCATTTCCCACAGGACTTGTGAAAATTCATTAGTTTCGTTTCAAGATTTCAACGCGGTCTGTAACTCGTCTAATATTCTGCGCCTTCACTTTCATTTCTTTTAGGTATATGTATGTTTGTGTGTATTTAGAAGATAGCTACATTATCTCTGTTGTTGCTTCGTTTGAGAATTTTTTTTTTTGCTAATGACATAACAAAAACGACTTCACGGAACTTACACCATTGTAAGTTATTTTCTTCTTTCAAGTGCAACCCAGATGGAGTACTTTAACATAGCATCAGCTCTTAATGCCGGTGATTTTAATAATTTTTAACAATTAATATTTGCTGTGATTTTTGGTTTAAATTTGCATAATTTGGAAGGATTCGAGTAACTGAGTTACTTAGAACTCTGCAATATCATAGGTGAGAAAAATGTATCTAGATCTAAATAATGCTGTGGTTCTTCAACGTTAAACATAGCATAACCTTTGGGTTAATTTTAATGCAGAAATGTGGCGCATCCAAGACGGCGAGAATATGTAGGATTGTGAATTATTGTCAGTGCTTGTCTACAATTAGGTTTGACAAACTCTTGAAGGTATTTTTGACTTAAAGGACCCATCAACTGCAGTGAAGCGGCTTAAAATATCAAAGACCTTCCATTTTAGGATAAGAAGTTGAAGTGCATTTATTAATCGTTACTGATGATTTTATATCGGACAATTTTGAAAAAAGAAACTGTAAGAATATTTTTTGTCCATTTCGCTTTTCCCTTAATTTAAGACCAAAACTATGGTAATTCGGTAGTAAATACAAAAAATCTGCTGAATTACATATTCGTACATCATTCTATACTAGATTAGTATTTAGCGCATATTTCTGCTAACCTGGGTAATGAAACATTAAAATTATGTATATATACATATATTGCGGAATATAGAGATAAATTATTATGAAACTGGAAACTTTTTTTGTGAATTTTTTTCTTAAGTACCCTCTGAATTTCAACGTTTGTCTGTGTTATATACCTTTTTGGATTTAACCTTGCTTTTATAGGTTTTATGAAACCCCACAGTCTTGGTTCGAAAAAAAAAAATGTTGAAAAACCTTTATTCAAAATCTTCAGCGCCCTATTAAATAAAATCCAGATACTGAAGTTTTGTTTGCGCCAATTTCAAATGAATATGGATTTTATATTCATCCAAGAATTTTCAACTATTCTCAATAAAATTTTTCGGAGTTTTTAACCTGTTATACCCTGAACAGTTTACCACGAAAATCAGTCTGTATATATTCGAACTAGTCACACAGTTTGTGAGATATTGATCTGAAATTTTTCACACGTCGCAAAAACGGCTCATTTGTTGCAACCGCCGATATCGAACTATTATAGCATATATGTAGCTTCAATACAAACTGAGCGACCCACATCAAGTTCTTGTATGGAAAACTATTTCATTTGGGAAAATATCTTCAAGAAATTTGGTGTATATTATTTTCCCAGACAACGCTACAATCTATGTGAAACATCATTCAGATCGGAGCAGTATAGCATATAGCTGCCATATCAACTGATAATCCTTGCATAGAAAACTTTTTTATATGACAAGATATTTTTGAGAAATTTGGTGTAGATTATTGTAAAAGACAATGCTATAAACTTCGAATATTGTGTTCATATCGGATCACTATAGCGTTTAGCTGGCATAAAAATTGGCTGATCAAAATCAAGAAAAATTTCTTTTTATACGCTTTAACCTATAAGAAATGCATCAAAAATGGGCTGCAGTTATAGCAGCCGAAGTTTAAGTTTTTTCTTGTTTTATTTTGATATCAAAAAACTCGCAAAACTCAGTGATTAAAGATACCTATTGAACTATTGTTCAGAAACTATCTTTATGGGCTAACGTTTTACATAAGCAGTAAAGCTTGAACTAAGATTTGCATTCTTAAAAGCATAGTATTTTCTTTAACAATAGAATAAAAAAGTAATAAAGTTTAAAATTTAAAAGAAGGGTGTAGTTACTAAAAAGGTTGAAACCCACAAAACTTAAACCGTTTCATATTTATTTCTTCTAACAGCATTTGTTAAACATATATTTTTTAAATCTTAAACTCTATACTCTCCTTTTTTACTTCCTTTTCAAAAACTATAGCACTTGTTATCGAGATTCTCAATATTATTAGTAGTTGCTGTTGTTGTAGGGTTACCCAAACTCATTGCGGCATTTATTATTCCGTTTGACAGCATTTGTTGATCATTAAAATTGTAGCAGTTTCGCCGCAATATTCCAAGCACTACACATATACATAGATACACACTCACACATGCCTCGAATATACCCTTACCACGCTTCCCACCTCCGCGCGCATTCCTTCCATCTTAACGCCTGTGATGGCACAACCCGCACACATGTCTGTGGACTTACATACATACATATCTCTGTCGATAGTTGCTATTGGAAAACGCACAGCAAAATACGCTTGTGAATGACACGCAGCAATACAATAGTATTTTACGATACACCTACTAACACCGCTACGTCCATCCTCATCTCTTGGCTGACATCAAAGGACACAATGGTTGCTTTGTCAGTTCTTCCTGCCAGTTCATTCTCGTTTTTTGTTTTATTTTTTCTTCTATATTCCGAAACTATTACCACTTTTACGAAATCTTTGAAATTCTTTATAGACAACATATTAAATGTATGTTTGTTTGTATTATTTTGTGATTTTTATTCGTAGAACTGTAGTTTCCCACACTCTGGTTGCAGCAACAGCGACGACGTTGACGTTGCATGCAACAACATTACCTGTCAAATATTAAAGCGGCACAAAGGAAGTGTACTCCAGACGCTCGCCAGGCGTTCCAAACATTTCCTTTCACACTTCCTACGAGCAACTATACAAATACATACATACATATCTACGTATGTGTGTGTGTGTAAAAAAGTACCTGCAATGGTCGCGCTGATTTCAAATTGGCTTCTGAATTTCGTTGTTCATTCAACTCCACTAATTATTGTCACCGCCACTCTCCTCTTTGATCCACAAGCATACACACACACACACACATACATCTTTCGGCTGCAAATTAGCTCGGTGCATTAACGAACTGTTGCAATGTCTCGATGTCTCGCCTCATTTTTCGGCCAAAACTAATTTGACAATTGTCACCTCGACGAAAATCAAAGTCATCCCGACAAATTGGTAACAGCAATGTAAGGTCAACACGAACACACACATACATATACCTACTACATATAATTCCAATCAGCGCTCGCATTCAGAATTCTAGCTGTAGTTTTGTATGGAGAAATCGTAACCGATCTGCTTTTCCATTCATATTTCCATTCATATATTTCCTAACTGCCGCAGTGTGAAATTGCTGTTGACTCGGTTGATCATTTGCCGCCACTCCCGCTACCGCTGCCGCTGCCGCCCGTAAGTGTAACTGTGTAAATTGCTTCGCTATGCTGCGTTGCGCTGCGCTGCTCTGTCGCCTAAGGTCAGCATCGGTCGCACTCACATTTTGTTTTGATTTCTATTTTGATTTGTCCATTCTCATTCGGGGGTCCGCTTTCCATCAACTCAATTGCAGATCACTGATCTGTTTCGAATTTGTTTGGTAAATTTTCACTGCAGTCACCATTGTTCGCGCACAATTGGTGGCAGGAAATATTACAAAGGAAGATGTTCCACTGCAGGAAGGAAATTCGTTGGCTGCTCTCATTCTGCTTCACAACTTCCACTTTTCTTCAATGACATGCATGACCATCGGTGTAGCTTCGTCGGCGGTTGTACGCTATCAGTTGAATTTATTGCCTGTCAACGGTTTATTATTATGGCGGTGATTTGTTTACGTGAAGTCAGCGAAATGCATTGTCCATGCTCAATGGCGCAGCGTAAAAAAGGTGAAAAGTAAATAAACTAATAAATAAGCATAAAAAATATGTTTGGGTAATACCAGTGGATGGGGGATGGACTATTGATAAATAGAAACTAGACAAACAAAACAAAAAAAAAAAAACACAATTTTTTTTGCGAGTTTCTTCAAGGAGTTATTTATACCCTGAACAGGGTATATTAGATTTGTCACGAAGTTTGTAACACCCCGAGGGAAACGTCGGAGACTATATAAAATATATACATATTATATATAAATGATCAGCACGATGAACTGAGTCGTTTTTGCCATCAACCTCTGTTTGACCGTTCGCCTGAACGTTTTTCTGTATATACTCGAACTAGCCGATCAGTTTTTAGATATCATCTGAAATTTTCACACACTCTTTTCTCGCCAAGAAACTGCTCATTTGTCGACTATGGCATATAGCTGCCATACAAACTGACCGATCAAAATCCAGCACTTGTATGGAAAACGTATTTATTTGACGAGATATCTTCACTAAATTTTACATGCATTATTGGTTATGACAGCGCTACAATCTCGTAAAATAATGTTCAGATTGGATAACTATAGCATATAGCTGCCATACAAACTGACCCATCAAAATCAAGATAAAGATCTTTTCAAACTCTTTTATGCTACAAGAAGTACTTGTTTATGCACCTTGAAAATACTGCAAAACTTTTCTATAAGATCAACCTTATTAATACTGGATTATCCTTCAGGGAGTATCGTGAGGTCATCCAAAAATTTGCCTTTGCCAGTCGTTCCTCTTTTACGTAGAACAATAATAAATAATAAAGATAGCTGAGACTCATAATAGATTTATGTTAAGAACCGCGCCTCCGCCAGACTTGTATGAAAAGGCTTAGGAATGTGGAATGGAAAATACTGAACAGCACTTAACTGGTTTAAGTGGATTCGTCGAATGGTCTGATGGTACATAAGTTGATTGAGGTCAAAGTATTAATTTTGCTGTAGAAACGATGCATCGCCGAGAGCAGATCTATAGAAATGCAGATACTATATTAATATATTAATTATTATTAAAGCTCCAAAACTTTCTGAAAACGTAAAGCAAGTAAAAGCATCACTTTGTTGATTAACCACTCCAAAACGGCGTAGAATCTGACATTATTCACAATGATTTTTCTGAAAGTTCTTATATAAGGTCCGGTAGAAAGAAATCCATTACTTTTGCATTGAATTGTAGGTTTTATTTAGCATAGAATTATCCGGTGTAGATCAAATATGCACCGTTTTGTTCGATAACTTATTATCATTTTCAGTATGCCACTTTCATAGAAACCCTCGTCCATATTGACAAAAATCTTGAAAGCAGGTTTTCACAAGCTTCTATTGAGGCCAACTTCCCACCAGTAAAATCATTCGCCATAGACAGGAGCAGGTAATAACAGTTGCTGGCAGGTTCGGACTATATGAGAGATGCATAAGACCCTTCCAACCAACTCTCGGAGCCTCTGGTGAGTTACTACCGATATGTGGCCTGGTGTTTTTTTTTAAGGAACAGTAATTCAGTATTGTCCAAAACTGGGCGCCTCTGGGCGATTGCTTAAACGAAAACTTATTTTTCATAACTACATGCACATATGTATGTACATACATATGTATGTACACACCCAAAGACTTATTGTTATACCGTGCGACAGCGAGGCAATTATTCTTGATTACCCAATACTAACAGCGGGCCAATAAGCAAAAGGCAAAAAAACAAAAAGCACAATAAAATTTACCAATCAATATTTCTTTAGCGGACATAGTAATTAATTGATCGTACAACTATTGCAATGACTAGCAGTTGCCAGCTTAAAAGTCCACTGAAACAGTAATTTGACATAAAGGAAAATATGTGGCAACATTCAAACATATCGCCAGCATATGAGTATACATGTACATATACGTACATATATTTGTATTTTTGTATATGCTATTTATTTTTGTATTTGTTGTAACTAATTTAGTTGAATTAATTGTATTTTATTTTATTTTCGCTGTTCTATTGCAGGTCTAATCTTTAAAGTAAACATTTCTAATTTAGCGTCTGAGCACAAAAATCACTCGCTGCTTAATTCCAGTGCCTAATTATGGAGTGACAAGTATGTTATGTACCTTGTAAGTATTTCTGCCTAATTAACCAAAAACTCATGTCATCCAGTGGGACGTCAATTAGAGAAAAGCCACAAATTGATTTCTTGTTAAAGCGTAAATTTGGGTGTCTAGTTTTACTTTGTCGGTTAAAGATATGTTATATTGACTGTTATATATATTATATTATATATGTACACATACATATGTACATATATGTAAGTACAAAGTGTAAAACTGTATTTTTAACTCACGCTCATTCTTTATGCTACCTTGTTTTATAATGCTCAATTGCTAAGCCAATTTTTGACCGGCCCGGGTAGTAATTTTCAATGCAACACTGTGTCTCTCAACTACCAAACATTGAACAAATTAAAAACATTCTTTTCACACCAATCCTAGAAAGCATGAACTTAATACGCTCTACGAAAGAGATAAAAATTTGGTCGAGAAATCCATCAAAGGTGAAGAAGTCGTGGCTGGTATTGAAGACAGTTTATTTTTTACGGGAAATATGGTGGGACGAATCTGTAAGTAAGAAAAGAAATGTCTAACAGTTTATACTCATATTATAAGACTGAAAGAGATGTGGGCCTTTCAGTCATATTCTTGCATTAAATTCTCAGCATAACGCAATAGTTATTCTATATTATTTTAAGAATTAGTTACAACGGGGTATTATGAAAGCAGTTAGACTTTTGCAAACGCTTTTTCATAGACTTGACAGCTTTGGGAAGAGTTTAGTGGCAGAACTAGGGTAAAAGCTAAGCTGAAAAGGGCTGAGGTACCAAATTTACAACCTCTTTGCAGATGAATTGCAGATTGAAGAAGTTCACATATGCTCCGAGAAGCTACAGTACCTTTCTAGAACAGTGGAATCAGTAGCCAAATCTAATTTAAACAATAATATATTCATAGCTGGACGACGAGGACTAGCTCATATACATATGTCTCAGTGAAACCAGCATAGATGAAGTATACAAGCAAATTAGGCGGTATTTGGTGCATCAGATGAATTTTAATAAGGATAAACCTTTCCATATCTTGAAGCATAGTTTTGCGAACTGAATTCAAAGTTATATATAATTTGCGAAACTGTTGAGATTATTTTAAAATAAAAATATAATCACTGATTTCTTGAGCTTGCAGTAAACGGAGCACATAGACAGTATTTAGTTCAAGATTTTATATGTCTTTTTTGCAAGAGAGGCCTTTAAAACTTTATTTGAATTTAGCATGAAAAGTATTAGCATCTTTTTACCCATCAATTGATGCGATACTGAAACGTTCTTGAACTCTTGCGTTCCAATTCAGTTCTCAAGAATGTTTAATGTATATATTTAATCTTAACTTTTTTATATATTTAATGGTAATAATGAATTAGCAAATAAGTAAAACATTTACAATTAAATTTTTATAAATTCATAAATATATTTCATCTACATGTTATCACATATTTAATTTTTCCTACTGGGCTCTTTAGATTTATTCCATTATACCGAAGATAAAAAGGTTGCTAACTTTGCTAGATATATTTTATCTTTGTGGTTAATTTCTTGAATATTTAGTACTTTTAGCAAGAATAACGTTTAAATTACACTAGCAGTTTTGAAGCCACTATAAAAAAGTCTAAATGTTTGATTCACAGCTAACAATTGACGGGAAGTAAATACGAGGGTTGTTTGCTAAGCCCAATATTTTTTTTTGCGCCTGACAAGAATATACAATATTTGGTTAATTTAGTTTATTTAGTACATTTTTACAAAAACTTGAGTTATTTTTAGGTTATTAATATTAGATAATTCCCCAGAAAGGTGTAAAAAATGTTTCGCAAATAGGGGAAGGGGACCAGAAAGTTTCCAAAAAGTGTTGGCCCACAATTCCGGCGGTTTACGACGGATGTTTTTGCGCAAACGCCTCAAAACGCTCAAATAATACACTTTATTGACCGTCTATCCAATTGGAACGTATTCATGATATACCAAACCGCGAATATCAAAAAAAAAAACAATTTCCGGAAACTTTCTGGTCGTAATGTACAACATGTTGCTACAGAGTATAATGAAAGATTTAAAGACCGAAAACTCGTTCAATAGCATTGATCGACCACCGTATTCAGCGGATTTGTCCCCATCCGACTTTTTTTGTTTCCAAAACTCAAGTTACCACTCCGTGGAATCCGTTTCGACTCGATAGAGGCCGTAAACCAAAATTCGCGGAGGGAACTGAAGGCCAGCCCGGACAGCGCTTACAAGGCAGGTTTCGATGGACTGGAAATCGCGGTGTCATATGTGTATCGCTTTAGAAGGAGCATATTTTGAAGGCGACAAAATAAATATTGATGAAGATAAAAATTTTTCGTATTATTTACAATTTCCGAAAATCGCAATCTTAAAGGTAACAACCTTTGGTGCAAAAAAGATAGGAGGATCTTTTAGTTTAAAACTAAAGAAAATTTAGATAGAAACTTAAAAATAACAGACTCTCCTAGCAGCCTTTCTAGCGTAAGACATGAGCTCACTGCTCCACTAATCCGGTGGCCTGGCTCTACTCCCACGTCCCCACGTCCTTCCCAAATATGAATGCAGAGACGAAATCGCCAGAAGCAATCTAAGCGACGGTATGCAGACATCTACTTGTAAGTAGTTAAGAAAGATATTGAAGCCCCTATCAATTTCAGAATGTATACATCTGGACTTATATAACAGACAAATTCCGTGGCTTCCCCCCAGCTGAGTAAAGCTGCCGGTACCTTATTTATCCTTTCCTGAATATTTGGCTTCAAGGAAGGCTTTTTGTCCAGTGCTAGATACATCACTGAATATTTGGGTTATAGGACTGTTTTTTCCAGTGCTACATAAATAACTTTATCAGCGAGCTGAAATCAAATAAAATATTTTGTTTCTAAAAGCGGTGTACTCTAGGCAAGCAATGCAAATTTTCGTTCTCTATTTATAAGGCAATATAACTAAAATGCATTTTCGATATCCAAACAATTTTTGGTCGAAGTTTTGCCTTAGAAAAAGTTTCGATGTCCGGTCGAGGTGGACTTCCAAAAAAATGATATTTTAAGAGTAAAAGTCTCCCTTTCCAAATTTACGCATAGCGATTTTCCATTTTGGACTAAAATCGTAGAAGATGATAGTGTTTAACTCAAAAAAATTAAATTTCGAAATATGAATCACGCTTTACATTGTACCTTTCTCCGTTATAATAATTTTAATTTGCAAGAAAATATATTATCAGAAGTATTTTCAATTACCTATGCATGAAATCGTGACATCTATATAATCATTCAGTTCTATAACTCAGTAGGTTGTGGCTTCGATTTTCAGAAGTAAAAAAATAAAAATTCATGGATTTTTAAAATGGCAGTCAAAAAAGTTGCAAAAGCTTAACCCAAAAGAGTCTATCAGATCCAAAATACTGAGCGAGGCAGAGTTTAAAAACTTAGGTGAAGCTGACCACAAGTCATATTTATAAAAACCTTTCAATGACGTTCGAAGAATTCTCTCACTCTTGCGAAGTAAGCAGAGTCAAAACTTCGTGGCCGTGCTCTAAATGTTGTTTGAGTCGCTTCTGATCTACAGAAGACTAAAGATAATTTTTAATAAGAAATCTTAACATAATTTTCTATGCGTCATCTGCTCTTGATCAATGTATCTGAACTCTTCGTTCGCACTCTTTTTAATAGACTATTAAACGATCCACCCTAATGCACAAGTCTAGTCTAATATCGGCATATACATATATAAATATTGTAATTGTACAAATATAAGTCACGTCTTTCGCAAATCATTTCCCATTCGAATATCAGATCAGTTGAAATGCAGTTGGTATTTACACTTTTGATTTCTCTGCTGGTATTTTTGGACTCGGTGCACAGCACAGACTACTGTAACCCCGATTTATGTCGCCATGGAACGCATACCGCCTGTAACAATGATGGGGTAAGGCTAAAAATTAATAAATAAAAAAAAACCGAAAAGCACTTTTATCGTTTATCTCCCTTACTTTTTAGCAATTCGCCGCAGTTTGCAGATATCCGAGAGTCGTAGAACTAACAGCCGCGCAACAGGAAGCTTTAGTCAATATGCACAATGTGAAACGGAACTGTGTGGCCGGTGGTGAAACGAAATTAAAGCCAGCTTGTCGCATGGCCACCATGGAGTGGGACGACGAGTTGGCCTCTGTGGCGGCTTTCCATGTAAAACGATGCGACGTCGAGCACGACGCATGTCGCAATACCGACACCTTTTTGCATTCGGGTCAAAATATAGCTTGGATGAATTTCTATGGAAGACCAAATGTTACAATCATGTCGAAACGCGCAATTAATTTGTGGTATAATGAAATTATGGACACCGAACAGGCATTTATCGACAAATATCCACGTAATTATGACGACAAGTAAGTATATATGCTTAAAAGCATCGCCAAACACTCGATAAGTTTATAGAATGATTATTCGACTAATTTTCGTAGCCCCATAGGTCATTTCACCATTATGATGGCCGATAGGAATATACGTGTGGGCTGCGCTTCGATCATATTCCAAGAGGAAGGAGATGATTTCGAAGGTTTCCTTATAGCTTGCAACTATGCAACGACGAATGTTGTAAATTTCCACATTTACAAATCTTGTTCGGAACCTGCAGTTGAATGTGAAACCGGTAAAAATCCAGATTTTCCAAATCTTTGCTCAACAAGTGAACAATACGATGTCAATAAATTTGAATAGACCATGTGATTTCAAATAAAACAAAAATTTATGAATGTCTGAGTGACTAATGCACGGTGGGCTGTATTTTTATGTAACAACCTCGGCAGTTGAGTGATTTTTTGCAATCTAACACAATAGTTCGGGGAAGATTTATGATCTTTGGCTAATTTCTCTCTACTGAGACCGTATCGGTCTTTGAAGCGGAGCTAGACACAATGGCTCACTACTTATAGTAGAAGTCCAAAAGGGGCTAGGAATAATGAGATCTTGATATTGCAACATTTTTTACTGAGTACCTCGCTTAGCTCTGCATTTTTCTTTCCAGTTAAGCGACTTCCTTAATGATTTGTTATATAATTTTAAAAAATGCTGCTGTGATGACAGTCCTCGACAAGATAAAAATTAAGGTGTATTCCGATTTCCGATTAAGCAGAGCCGACTGTCATGTGAACTAATAAATTTGTCAAAAGTATCATGTCATTCATACTTCGATAGAGACCACGTGTGACATGTCAGAGTATTTTTTTAATATGGAAAAAATTTAATATCACGCAGTGATTAGATTCCTTGTTTTGAAAGATTTAAAAGTAAATGAAATTTATGAGCAATTGTTAGAAGTGTATAAGGAGTCCTCACCTTCAAAACGCACCGTTGAATTTTGGGCTGGTGAATTTAAACGTGGTCGTACTAGGCTTGAAGACGATCCATGCGAAGAACGACCAAAAACCGCAACCACACTAGCAATCATTGAGCAAGTTCATAATATTGTTAGTGAAGATCCAAGTTTGACTAAGCGTGAAATTGCTAATGCCATAGGCATCTCAGATGAACGAGCACTTCATATTTTATTGTACATGGAGAATTACATAAGAAACAGCTGTTTGGAAAGTTAGCGCCGCACACGTTGACAGTTCAACAAAAACTGAATCGAAAACAAATTTCTCAGCAAAATTTGGATAATTTTTAGCAGCATGCAACCAATTTCTTGCATCTTTTTATAATTATAGATGAGACTTGCAACTACCGCCATAATCATAAATTGAAACAAGAGTGTTTACGAGTACAATGGCCTGAAGCTGGTTGTTCAGCTCCAAAGCAGGCGAAGTCACAACGATCAGCAAAGAAGGTTATGGCATCAGTTTTTTGGGATGCAAAATTAATTATGTTGATTGATTATCTGCAGAAAGTAAAACAATCAATTCTGAATATTATTTCAGCTTTTTGGATCAGCTGGATGAAAAAATTCATGCATTCATTGCAGCACAAAAAAATCATTTTTCATCAAGACAATGACTTGCTCACAAAGGTTTTTTGGAAATGACAAAATTCAACGAATTAAAGTACGAATTCCTTGAGCAGCCACCGTATTCATCAGCTTTGGCTCTCAGCGACTACCACCTCTTCAAAAACCTGAAAAAATTCCTTCGTGGAAAGCGTTTTTCGTCGAATGAAGAAGCTATTACAGCCATAGACGGGTATTTTGCAGAGATTCCGGAAAGTCATTATAGGGATGGCATAAAATTATTGGAGGATCATTGGAATAAGTGTATTGAAGTTAAGAGAGATTATATTGAATAAAAAAATATATTTCGTACCAAAAACAGTATTCTTTCACTTAGAACGCAGAAACTTTTCAATCAACCTGCACATGAATGATTCGAACACTCACTCTTCTCTTTAAGGAATTTTAACGATTTAAAGAAAAAACTCACTGAATAATGCTATAGATGGTTAAAGAGTTAAAACGTCCTGAGACTATATTTCTAAATTTATTTACAATGCTAAGCCAATTAATAAATATGCACCACACACAAGCTGTATAAACTGTTTTATCGTCAACATTAATTATTTGTCATTTAATTTGTTAATTACTTCGAGTAAAGTAAATTTGTAATAAAAAAAACACTGAAAAAATTAAAAAAAAAAAAAACAGCCGACGCTTTTAGTGAAACTGTACAAAAACCTTGAATTTGAAACTAGAAATAAAATTTTTGCAAAACAAACACAAACTGTCTTTTATATAAATACAGTCGACAAGAAATTGCAGAATACATATATTGTAGTTTGCAAAAAATTTAGAGCGATATGTGTGTTTTATGTTTATCCATACACTTTTGTAGGCACAGCAGTCATTAGATAAATTGAATTGATTGTTAAAAAAAAGCTCATTTTTGGTTATTTCAGTTTATTTTTCAAGTAGCGAATTAATTGACTCATATCTTGTATTATAAATGCCAACGCTTAACACAACATTATCCTCAACCTTTGAGATATACAATAGTTGTTTAAACGATTAATTAAACAAGAAAAAACGTTAACTGCGGTTGCAATTAATAATAAAAAAAATATTTATACAAATATTTACTTCTGGGAAAATGGGAACCATTGTCTGTTAAACATGTGAAAGACAAGCTTATAAAAGCAACTATGGTCTTCAATAATGTGCACAGTCTGTCATTTAGCTAGCTGCAAGGCGTGCGAACTTTACTATTTGAACGGTATAATTTGCTGAAATATTTCAATGGAATTGAGGCTCGTGTTCTTCGTCATTTCCCTGACTGCTGTTCAAATTGTTTACGCGCAAAATTATTGCGACAGATCCCTTTGTAGTTCCGGAAATCATATCGCATGCAATAATAATGGGGTAAGAGGAGCGTTTAGACGCCGTATAATCTCAAATTAGCATTTTAAGTTAATATTTGAAAATTTTAAAGAGATTCGCAGCGTCCTGCCGAAATGCCGCCATGGTAACAATGACACAGGCACATAAGAATCTTATCGTCAGGCTGCACAACACAAAGCGAAACACAGTGGCGAGTGGTAGGACGAAATTGAGGCCGGCCTGTCGCATGAGCACTATGCAATGGGACGATGAATTGGCCCGAATGGCAGCGTTCAATGTTAAACAATGCCAAATGCGGCATGACTCGTGCCGCAATACCCAGACCTTTAAGTATTCGGGTCAGAATTTGGCTAGGTCCAGTTACAATGGCACTCCGAATATACGGAATTTGTTACAAACCTTGATCAATATGTGGTATAATGAAATTAAGGACACAACTATGGCGTACATCAATAGATATCCGAACAATTATAGCGGGCCGTTAGTATTATATGGAGTCAGTGTTATGTTGTGACTAATTTTCAATTGATTTATGTATTTGCAGCACAATTGGTCATTTTACGGTTATGGTTGGGCAAGCGAACACTCGTGTGGGTTGTGCGGTTAGTACCTATTCAGTGGCGGGTCGATCAGGTAGGACGTTTCTTCTGGCCTGTAACTATGCGACCACCAACATGATCGGTCAAGCGATGTATAGGACGTGTTCAACTGCGGCTTCTGGTTGTAGGACGGGTAGAAATACAGCCTTTCCTAGTCTTTGTTCGAGATCCGAAGTTTATTGATTATGAAAAAAATATATATAATATATATTTGTATGCATATGTCGTTTAAGAATTTGGTTGGGAGAAGCACATATTTTTAGTGGTTTAGTGGTAGTTCTGTGACTTAACCGATAACCTTTTCAAAAGTTTTCGGAGGTAAAGCGCTTTATACCTAAAACTAACAGTAGAGAGCGAAAGAAAGAGAGAGTGAGTGTCAGATGAAATAATTTTTGTACTTGTTTTCCGTATTTATACTTTTTCGCTGTTTTGTTGTCTCTGAGAGTGTACACTATTATGTATTTCTATAAGAAGCGAATGCCAGTATTTACCATAACTACAAAGCAGAAAAATCTAGCCCCCTTAATGCAAAGAAACAACTCTTCCGCAAGCTGGTAATTTTCGAGTCTTCAGTAGCGCTTTTCTTTTTAATAATACAAAGCGGCCGCTCAAGACGGTATTCAGTTAACCAAGTTCAAGTGATACTCGCAAAAAAAAGCAAACAAAAACAAAAAATTTAAAAGACGCAAAAAAGCATTATTTTTTAAATCGAAAATGAATTATGAAACCAGAATTGTGCAGTAGAAAGTTGGGATAAAGTGTACTTTTCCAGTGACTCATTGGGTACAGATCGGCTTTTTTTTTAATACGGAGTATGATATGGCTGTAAGTTATATAAAGAGTGCAAGAGGACGGCGGTTAGCTTTTATCATTGGTGAGCACGTGAATTCACCTCGATCACTCTTTCGAGCTGTTTTTTTTGCTTTTTTGGCTCAAGGAAAATACCTCAGTTTAACAAAGTTCGAACAAATTGATAATTTAACGGCAAAACAAAAAATACGGGGATAAAAAGTATTGTAGAACTACGTCTAAGACAAAACAAAGTACGAGAATTTAAAAACAACACACAAAAACAAAACAACAAAAATAAAAATAGAACAATTAAATGATAACTCCAAGTGTGCTGAACTAAAACAAATATTTTCCAAAATTATAATTTTTCATGTGTTACATGAAATGAGAACAGCTTTGGTCAGCTAAATAGATACAATTCAAATCCATTATATATATGCCCTGAATAGTTTCTGAGATATCGACCTGAAATTTTGCACACGTCCTTTTGTACCCAAGAAGCTGCTCTGAAACGTCGATATCGGACCACTATACGACCGATATTGGCATAAATTATTATCTCAGACATCGCTACAATCTCCGAATATATTGTTCAGATTGGATCACTGTAGCATATAGCTGTCATACAAGCTGACCGATCAAAATCAAGCTAAAGATCTCTTTATACCCTTTCATGCTATAAAAAATGCATCTGTGAAGGGTATTTTAACTTCAGTGCAGTCGAAGTTAACGTTTCTTCTTGTTTTTATTAATACTATATTTGGGGTTTGAATTTTCTTAAATAATCTAAATAAAAAATTTAATAACCGTAAATTTCCAGAAGTAATTGGAAGGGCTAGTTTGCGCAGTTAAAAGTATAAATTTTAAGCATACCATAAATTTGATGAAATGTAGAAACACTTAGCAGTAAAAATAGTGAAAAGTTAGGTTAAGGTATGTGAAACTATTTTATGAGAAGGGCTGTCATCTGCTTAAACAGTTTAATTTTTTAAAATTTATAAATTACAGGCACTAATATAATGTAGATACCCAAATGGGATGTTTTAAGAGTGCTTGAAACATAAAAAATTTTGAGTAGAGTTGCCACTGACTGGAAATTTTTCTGTGAATAAAATGTATAATAACAAATGAAATATTATGATATGGGCACCAAACTGTACAGGTTTAAGTATAAGTTCTTATAATTTTATGAGCAGGATACTTTTTTAGACCTTGCCACATATTCAAAAATCGCATTAAATGAATAAAACAACTTTTTAATAACCAAAAATATTACAATATTACTACGAAAATTCATTGAGAAACTTAATCGAACATTTAGTTGCCGAAGAAAAATAAAAACAAAAACTTGCAAAATAATCTTTTCACTACCGTTCCCACTTAGATGGACGCTGCTATTTGTAATATTTATTTATTATTTTAACTTCAAATAATTACAAAACAAATTTGTGGTTAAAGTGTTATCTAATGTAATTAAAAAATGAGTTAAAAAATACCATAAAAGCGAGTGGAGAACCAGAAATTTCTCATAGTCAATTATTACATAGCCGATAAACACACCATTGAATACAAAAAGGAGTCTCAATTATTGTCTCAGAATGGAAATGAAGTTGCTGTTAGTCGCCTTCTTCCTCACGGCGCTACAAATCGTAAATGCTCAAAATTACTGTAATTCGTCCTATTGTGGATCCAGCACGCATATTGCTTGCAACAACAATGGGGTGAGTTGGAAGAGCTAAACCAACACTGCAGTGACTAATACGCAATTTACTTGTACTGTTAGACATTCGCAGGGTCTTGCCTAAGTCCAGCCTTGATCAATTTTACACAGACGCAGAGGAATGCGATCGTCAATTCGCATAATGCCAGACGTAATACCGTGGCTGCCGGCAATACAGCACTAAGCCCAGCCTGTCGCATGGCCACCATGCAGTGGGACAACGAATTGGCCACGCTGGCGGCGTTAAATGTCAGACAATGTCAATTGAGGCATGATGCCTGTCACAATACAGATGCTTTCCAGTTTTCCGGTCAAAATTTGGCGTGGATAACTTTCTTAAACACGGCGAATGTTACGAGCTTGTCTTTACAATCAATTAATATGTGGTATAGTGAGATCAATAACACAAATATGGCGTATATAAATTCGTATCCGAATAATTATCAAGGACCGTAAGTAAAATTTTTCAATTTTCGAATTAATTTTAGTAATTTTTGTATGAAATTTCTGTCGCATAGCGCAATTGGTCATTTCACCGTTATGGTAGCAGATCGTAATATTCGCTTAGGCTGCGCTGCTTCTACCTACAACGTATCCGGTCAACAATATAGAGCATTCTTATTCGCCTGTAATTATGCAACAACAAATATGATAACCTTACCAATTTATAGGAATTGTTCGGTAGCAGCTTCAAATTGCACGACTGGCACAAATCCGTCATACAGTAGTCTTTGTTCGGTCTCGGAAGCGTATGATGTTAACACATTTGCTTAAAAGTGTGTAATTCTAAATGGAATTCAAGTTTTGTAATGTTTGAAAAGTCAATAAATTAAGACTAACTAATAATTAATACACATGGATAAGGAGAAAAAAAAATACCGATTTTCTTCGAAAAAAAAACAGCATTTACCTACAATTCGAACCTTTTTACAAGATTGTTTCAATCCAACCATACGCCGCTTAGACCTTCTATTGTAGTAAACTGACTTAGTTTAGACAATGAATCATAGCTCTTCACAAATTGTATAAAATACAACTAGTCTAATTATCCTTAACTTCCACGCTTTAATCGACTTAACTGCCATAGTTTAGATCTTGCCAAAACATTACTTGCTACATACTGCTACAGGAGAGCGATCGATGAACGAGTATTAACACTGAATTTGAACTATACCATAAAGTATAAGCTAACACTAGGTGAAGGTCCGTTTAAGGGTAGCTGTCACCGATTGAGGGAATTTCTTTGTATATGATAAAACACGGTTGAACGTGGTCTCTATTGTAGAAGGTCTGGGTATCAGCGATTGCTACATTTTTCACCTATATTCGCGAGCAGCGCTTATGTGTTAATAGTAAAAATGCTCGGCAGTTCCTATTAGGACCGGATCAGCCATACCTAATAACCTTTTGCGTGAAATTTTAAATTAGATACAGTTTAATTAACTCATAATATTTTTCCGAAAGCTGCCACCAAACTATACAAATAGAAGTTGAACTTAAAGTTACGAGCAGCAGCTATATAATTACAGCTTGGTTTTTATTTTGCAGGCCTGCGTGATTTAATACGTTTTATCACCAACAATTCCGTTATTACATTTTTCAAATAATTTTATGCTGTTTGGAAAAAACGGCTGCACAGAAGCTACAGGTGCATTTTTTATAACATAAAAGGTTATAAAAAGATATTTATCTTGATTTTGATCGATCAGTTTAAATGGCAGTTTATGGTGAAGCGGTTCAATTTGAACAATTTCTTTGGAGATTGTACCGTTGCCTTCGACAAAAATCCCTTAGGCATAAAAGATTTTTGAAACATGGACTTGTTTTTCATAGATCTGTTTATATGACAGCTACTTATATATAGTGGACCGATATCAACGGTGCTGACAAAGCTGCTTCTTGGGAAGAAATGACATGTTTTATAGGGCCTCTGAAGTTTATTTCTTTACTATATAGGATCTTCAATATTTCTTTTTAAATAGTTAGTAGTAGTAAAAATTTCTTGGTAAACTTAATAAACCCTCTTCGGTGTAAAAATTTATTCATATATATACATATACGCTAAATCTCTGCCCAAAGCTGTATATAACAGAAACACTGTTTGATTTACTTCGGTAAATTAGATTTAGACCACGGAAATCTCACCAAGTACATTACTCCCCTTTTTGTCGAACCTTCAACTTCCACCAAACTTCCAGGTGGGTTTTACGGCTTCAAAAAATCAATTTTTCATCTTATTTAATTCTATAATGTCTCTAGATTGTTCCAAATTCTCAAGTTAATTCGAGTAACAGTTTTGGAAATACAGCCTTGAGACGTTACGCGCTTGAGGTCAGCTATATATGTTAGTCACTTAAAACTTTAAACGTGTTTCTCTCGAAAATATGTCTTCAAATTTTACACAGGTCTTCAAGATATAATTTACGAGGTCTTGAATGAATGATTTGTTTCATTTACAACTATTAAAAACAAAAGTCAAACGTCTGCCAAAAATACGATTTTCACTAATAATTAGCATAATTAGCTTTATTAGGGGGATTGCGTGCGATTGCACAGCCAATTTATTATGAAGTTATCCTTCGTCTATTACCTTAATTAAACTCTTAATTAAAACAACTATTTCTTTATTTTTACTTCATATGATCCTGTAAGAGTTTTTCGATGGATTAACTTATAGTTTGAATAAAATATTTAACCACTTAAAACTTAATCTCCAACATTTTTCAATGCTATACTATTGGCAAAGAGCTTTTACAAATTGAACTTCAGAGCGCCAGGCCTAACACTGAGCCGTGTCATATGATACACCCTAATGATACATTTAATGATACATAATATACAAAGCTCTAAATTATACAAAAAAAAAAGTTTATTAGAAAGAAAGGCGAATGCCTGTCCAAAGGCTAATGCCTGTCCAAATAGCTACCTATCAACAGTACATGACCAGCAAATGATTTGCTGGAGAATTTTTTGGCCCAAGGACTAAATTTTATTAGTTAAAACAGTTAGATACACATCACTAATGGACGGCATCTGAACATGTGGCATCTTGTAGTTGTGTGTAAAGATATTGAACTCGTGATCGTAAACTTAGAATATTGTTAGCATCACTCTCCATCATTGTGTCTGCTAAGCTTAAGTCAGCAAACTGACTAAGGTTGTAACCGCCGATTGCTGACTTCCTAGTGTTTATGTAGCTGTGCTATTAGCAGCTCTCTCTGCACTGCGAATTTTAGTTTTGAAAATTTTTGAATACATCTGCTTACTTTGGAGTGGAATACTACTACTCTACCTTGTTACCCGTCTTTATAAGCAATCTGAAATAGTTTGCTGGGTAATTATAAACAATCTTGTAGAAAATGACTCCTTTTAGAAACATATATACGTATATAGGTAGAGATATGGGTGTTATATACATTAGCACTGATAAGAATAGAAAAACAAAATATTTGTTTACCTGTACAAATTATAGTTATTTTTTAGAATGGCAGTAATTATATTTTCTTAAAGTATGGGTGGTTGCGTTTTGAGATCATTAATGAATTTCTTTCGATAAAGAAATGTACAAACAAAACATTTTTTAATAGCAGAGTTAGAGCTTTTTAGGAGTAATAAATGTAGATAAGAACATCTTTGTTTTGAATTTGGAAAACTTGAATTTATGAAATAACAGTGATGACAGTGTGATAAGTCTATGATCATGTTTTAAATACCATAAATAAAAGGGCTTGTTTGAACCAACCACGCTTCTCGCCTGATTTGGCAGCACTAACCTTACAGTTATTAGCCCTATTTTGGAGCTACATCATGTATTGAAAGCAAAGTTTAGGAAATCTAATCTTTATTGTAGAAAGCAATGAATATGAAACGAAGCTTAGCTCTGTGTGTTTAACAGTTTTTAATTAACGCTTTATTTTTATCAAGTATTGTACTTCAATTGTGATTTATAAGTACCAAGTGACCCATCATTTGTGACATTTACAAGTCAGTTGAGTTGGTTAGACAAGTGTTCAACATGCAGAAGAGGATCATTCAAGATCTAAATACGAAGTTGCATGACCCATGGTTGAGCCGGCGTTTGGCGCAAAACCATCATTAGAACATATATTTTCAAATAAACAAAATAGTCACCGGAAATTGATAACGATGGATTTTAGCTCGTTTGAGCACTCGCAAATGTGTGAATGTGAGATCTTGATGGTGACTAGATTTAACAAGAAGTTTCACAAGTCAAACTGTGAATCAAACTATTCAGTTTCTGCAACAAAAATAACCAGGACGGCATTAAGTGGCCGCCGAAATCCACAGATTTGACTTTCCCGGTGAATGTCACACCCAAGCATTTATAAAAAGGTGTCTTCGTCAAAGGAGTATTAAATACATATAGCTTCGACTTTAACATGTTTTTTTAACGATAAAATAAAATAAACGATGTGCATTAAACAGATAAAATATTTCTAATAATAATCTAAATAGTCGGTTTAATTGAAAATATTAACCAATACATATATGAATTTGAAATTATAAAGAAATGTTTGACAAAACAAACATAAAAATACTTTTATTTGAATAGAGTCGACGTCAACTGGCAAAATAAACCTACGCCAATACAGTGTGCATAAAATTTATAGCGACATATGTGACATACATATGTTTATTCATCTCCATTTGTATCTACATATCAAAAAATATATGTTTATATAGTTACAGTAGGCACTAGATAATGTGAATTAATAGTTAAATTTAGTTTTTTTGACCGCTTTGACTAATATTATATTATTGGTCAGTCACTTTGGTGAATATAAACTGGTGACTAAAAATACAGTATTTTTGCTCAAGTAGCACGAGCTCATATAGAACCCTACTTTTTTTTTTATACAAAAAAATGTACAACCATTGTAAAACATTTTCTAGAAACTTCCTTACAGACTTAATGACATAATATACAACACTTCTACTAAAGGACAAATACGTTTACCTTGTCTTAGTTTGGCTTTTTCATATAGAGATTAAGTCTTTAAGGGGATACATGGGTTTTGTCGAGCAAAACACGCTTTTTTTTCAATAACTTTGTTTTTTTCATATAAAAAATGAAATATTTTATTCAAACTTTTTATTATTTCAAAGATACATATTTGATAAAGATTTTGTGAAATTTTCAAAGGAAAATATTCAAAACTCGGTCATTACGACGTCATTTCCGGCAGTCCTTCGGAAAAAAGGCACTTTCGCGTTGACAGCAGAATTTCTGACAGGATCATCAAAGATCAACGTAAAAAAGAAAAAATACGTGTTTGAACTAAGACCAATAACTAGGTATTGCATGGAGAAAAAAATAAAAAAAGTGAAAATTGTAACAAATTAAAATGTAATTAACAGACGTTTAAAAAAAACGCAAATTTTGGTAAAAAATTTTCGAGTTTTTTTTTATTTTAAATAATTGTTATTGGAAGAAGATAATTGAAATTAAATTCAAGACCTTCTAAAGGTTTGCGAGAAATCTTGACAACCGTCTTTGAAAACACAGTTTCGAGAAAAACGCGTTGAAAGTTTCAAGTGACTATATTCCTGACCACGAGCGCCCAACTTTTTAAAGCTGTACTTCCAAAACTATTACTGGAATCAACTTGAGAACTAAGCACAATATTCTACAGATGTTATAGTATTAAATCAGAAAATAAAAAATTTTTATGTTTTTTGAAGCCGTGAAACCCATCGCTTTTTAACTTATAAAGCTGAAAGTAGAGAGAGAGAGGAAACTACTACTGCTGGTTTCCGTTTTTATACTTTTCCGTTTCCGCTCTCTGAGACTAATTTCTTAATTTGCGCACTCTTCTTCCTCCCGATAGTTTACTAATTCTGGCAGTAAAGAAACAAAGCTAATATTTACATCAACTATAAAGGAAATGCATCAAGATCACTGCACTCAAAAAAAAAACTCTTCCGCAAGCTGGACATTTTCGCGTCTTCAGTAGCGTTTTTGTCTTTAATCATACAATGGAACAGTTCAAAACGGTATTCAGTTAAGCCAGGTTCAGCTGGTAATCGCCGAAAAAAAAGGAAACAACAAATTAAGGGAAACAAAAAAAAATAATTATTATTTATGAGTAAATTTTTTAGGTATTGAAATCCCCTTTTGTACAAGTGCTTTCCAACTATATTTTATTATTGGGTAATAAACATTTATTGGATAATAAAAAACTCATCTCCCATATAACAGTAATATCCAAAATTACTAAAGCTGCGACAAGTAAAACTAACAGTAATATGAATTCAAAGTTAGGCAAGCAGCTTGAAAATCAATGGCTTTACAAATGAAATTTTTGAAGAAATATTTTACTTACGTAGAACAATTTAACAACGGAGCTTTACAAGGTTTAGTTCTCTCTTATGGCAAAGTACTGACTTTTAGTAACCAGAAAATAATTAAAGAACTAAAACGTCAACTATAGCAGAACAAGATCAGGAATATTTCTGCGGTAGACGCGAGAAAAAATTGGCCACTGCCCACTTCTACTTATGCTGACATGGTCCAGAACACTTCTTTACATATCCTAAGTAGTAACTCAACTTACATCCTCATTTCTGAGGTACTATCCTGACAAAACAGCTTGTTTTCTGGACCTACCGTTAGATGAGATCGTTGACAGCATATAGTTTTTTTTTTATACCTAAACAGAGTTTTCCCAGTCACTACAATAACAACTATAATGCATTCTTGCATTGATTTAAAAATGGTTAAAATTAAACCACAACCGCAGGTTCTTCGCGTTGAATGCTTTTTTAAAAGACATCAGTTTTTGTAAGTTTATAATAAATATAATATATATTATATATATATATATATATATATATAGATATAGATAGGACCATACGAGTATTTAAATACGCTTAATTGTGGCAACCATCTTCTAACAAAGTCAGAAAATAATGTTTTAGCTCCCATTAATCGTATAAAATGATCCCGTCATTCCGTATATTATATATCATATTACCAAACAATATGGAAGCAGTTCGTAAGTGCAATAAACTTAGTATAATGTGATTGGCTATATAACATGTTTAACAGGGCTTATTATCTACTACAAACCACCTTACCGACGAAAATTGCAGCAGCGCAACAAATATCATTCCCTTAAGGGTTTAGGGGTAGTCAAAATTTTCAAAAAATCAATTTTTTTTTTTTTCATTTTCGTTAAGTGTAATATTTTGAAAATATTCTCTGAAAATGATCCGTTGATCCGATAATTACTTTTTGAGTTATTCGACAAATAACAAAGCGTCTCGGGCACTTCAAATATTTTTTGTTGAAATTTTCGTGATTTCAAATCAAAACTTTGTATAATAATGCCATATTACTACTTTTGTAAAAAAAATATGATTTAATAGCAAAAAATAATTGCTGAAAATTCTCATTTTTTCGTGCCTTTGACTTTTGCATAGTTTTTATCTTATCTCTCATTATCTGCACCTTATCATGGATTTTTCTTATATTTACCGGCAGAAGTTCTATATATGTATACTAAAACTAACAAATGAAACAGCAATATCAAGCCGCCTTGACCCGTTGTAAGCTCATTCTATTTGGCGCGGATTGATACAGAATACAGATACAGAAAGTAAAGTTACAAAATAAAGCGGATTCCATCTCAAAAATATACAAGTGTCGAACTAACTAGATTGCTTTCATAATAGTGTATGTATTTCGTATATTTATTTCTTTAGGGTGCCTAATATCTAAAAATCGGTCTAAATGGCGTTACGCGAATTTTAAAAACAGATCTATGGATTCTGTACACTTTTTAAATTTATTAGTGACAGTGAAAGACCATAAAGTTCAAATATCTTACACTTGAAATTCTATATTTAAAAATGATAGAAGAACAGCTAGTAGAGCAGATGCAGCTCTTTCTATTGTCTCTAAAAAAATTAAGATTTGATTTTAAGTGATTTAAGGAAGATGGGATGGATGAAGTGTACATTCCGAAAGACTCATTCGATCAAGCCCGAATTTTTTTGGTAGCTTATAATATTCAAAAGATTTGTCATAATATATCCATTCGTGGCAACGACAATATGGAGTACAAAACTCATACAGGTCACCTTTGAGTGTGCCCTTAATAATTTCAAAATTCAATATTAATCTTAAACGGATCGTCCATCGTCGAAACAAATTAATAATTTAATGGCAAAACAAAACAAAAATTAACGTAGAATCGACGTCAAAGAAAAAAATAAAGTACCAAAAATTGATAAACATCACAGAAAAATAAAACAAAATATAGAACAATTAAATATTAACTCCAAGCGTGCAAAACTAAGACAAATATTTTCGAAAGATCTATTTTTTTCATATGTGAGGAAAACCAGCCTTGGCTAGCTAAATAGAATTGCAGTGTTTCTATATATTTATATTTTTTCTTAATACTTGGAATTTAATTTTTCTTAAGTAATATAAATGAAAATTTTGTAATTGATAACGAAAAGTGTATAACCTTAATTTTCCATAATTAATTGGAAATACAATGTGAAAAGTTAGATTAGGAAAGTTATTTTTTTTTTCTTAGAAGAGCTGCCACTTGCCTAAACAAAACATTTTCATTCCATAAAATATTTCAATTAAAGGTTTGCTTACAATATGGATAGCAAACTGTGAAGACTTAAGAGTTTTTGCAGCAGAAATCAAATTTTGAGCGGAGTTGGCACAATTTTGAAATTTATTTTTTAGAATTTAATTTAAAAAAAAAATTAAATTTTATAATCGCCGCACTAAACTGAACAGATCTAAGAAAAATATCTTAACATTTGAAGAGCGCAATAATTTTGTAGACGTTGTCACATATTCATAAATCGCCTTAAATGGATAAAACATATTCTTAATAACTATAAATATAATAGCGAAAAGCCGGCAATACTTTTGCCTATACATAGAGTAATACGAAGAGACACTCTCTCGAACATTTTTTAAATTGTCGAAAAAAAAAATGTAAATTCCACCGTTTCTAATTATATGACCGTTGCTATTTACTAATTTATATGCGCAAAATATGTATTAATTTGTTTAGCTTATAATAAATACAAAACAAAAGTCTGGTTGAAGTGTTATCTACATTAATTAGCAATGAGTTCAAAAAAAAGCCATAAAAGCGGACGGAAAACTGAAAAGTTATCATATTCAATTATTGCACAGCGAGGCGTACTATCGTGCTTTCACACGCAGATAAACACACAGTAAAATACACCAAGACTCTCAATTATTGCGTCACAATGGAAATGAAATTTGTGCTACTCGCCTTCTTCCTCGCGGCGCTACAAATCGTAAACGCGCAGAATTACTGTGATTCGTCTTACTGTGGAGCCAGGACGCATATTGCTTGCAACAACAATGGGGTGAGTTGGAAGAGCTAAACCAACACTGCTAGTGACTAATACACAATTTTACTTTTACCGTTAGAATTTCGCAAGATCTTGCCTAAGCCCAGCCTTGGTCACTTTTACACAGGCGCAGAAGGATGCAATCGTCGATTCGCATAATGCCAAACGTAATACCGTGGCTGCCGGCAATACAGCGCTAAGCCCAGCCTGTCGCATGGCCACCATGCAATGGGACGAAGAATTGGCCACACTGGCGGCGTTGAATGTCAAACAATGTCAAATGCGGCATGATGCCTGTCACAATACAGATGCTTTCGAGTATTCCGGTCAGAATTTGGCGTGGATTACTTTCTATAATACGCCGAATACTACGCGATTGTCTTTACAATCAGTTGATATGTGGTATAATGAGATTAAGGATACCAGAATGGCGTATATAAATAGATATCCGAATAATTATCAAGGACCGTAAGTATTGCGTATATGGATTTTTTTCATTTTCGGATTAGTTTTAATAATTTTTGTATGAAATTTCTATATTGTAGCACTATTGGACATTTCACCGTTATGGTGGCAGATCGCAATATTCGCGTAGGCTGCGCTGCTTCCACCTACAACGTATCGGGTCAACGATATAAATCATACCTATTCGCCTGTAATTATGCAACAACAAATATGATCAACTTCCCAATGTATAAGAGTTGTTCGGTACCAGCTTCGGAATGCACGGCTGGTAAAAATCCGAAATACAGTAGTCTGTGTGCGGCCTCGGAAAGGTATGAAGTTAACAGATGGTATTGAAGTAATATGACACTAAATGGAATCCAAGTTTGACTTTTACTTTGAATGGTTAATAAAATTAAGATAATATTAATAATAATAATATTAATATACATACATGGATTTATAAAATGCAAGGCAACCGATGTTCTTCGAAAAAAAAATGATTTACCTGTAATTTGAACCTCTCTACAATAACGTTTCAGCGATCACTAGACCAACTATGCTGCGCTTAGATCATCTAAGGAAGTTAGTTCAGACGATGACAAGATTTCATTCGTTTTAAATATTATTAAACTACACCTTAAACTTCTTCACAAGATCACATACCGCTAAGCTAATTTTTGTCCTTACAACTTCTTTTGAAGTTAACTGTCTCAGTTTCGACGCAGCCAAAACTCATTTCCTACTGTTACAGTAGAGACATCAATGATCGAGTATTATTACTGACTTCGGACTGTACTATTGTATATATAGTGTAACGTAGTATAGTCTGAATCTATTTAGGTATATTGTGGTATGTTTAGGGTATGGTGTTACCAAAGAGCTTCCAAGAATTTCTTTATAAAACATATAGGTAAAACATTTAAAGGCATGGTTGAACGAAGTATCCATTGTTTATAAGCAAGTCGCTATTAAAACATTAATTTAAGACATTGCAATTCTGTAATCGCACTTATAACTTATCATTCCTATTAAAGTCCAAGAATAATTTTCGCGATGTGCACATAAGTGGAAGAAATTCTCGACAGTTTCTAATTAGCATCGAAGAACATCGCTAAAAAGGCATATCTTATAATTCGCTTCCGTGAAATTTTAAATCATATACATTTTATATAATAAAATATTATCCCGAAAACTGTTGTGTACATAGTTAAACCAAACAAAAACAAAAAGAACTTGAACTTGAAGTTACAAGCAACAGCTGTATAATTAGCGCACGGTTTTTATATTGCAGGCCTAAGTAAATAAATACGCTTTATCGACAACAATTTCCTTGTTACCTTTTTCAAATATTTTTTTTCTTTTTTTCCTGTTTTGAAAAAGAAAAAAATACATTGTATAACAGAGAGACTGTATGACTCACTTCAGTATATTACATTTAGAACACTGAAATTTCTCCAAGCATTTCCCAAACATATACCCAGTAAACCAAAAACAACCAATTGACCCGTGTATTATGTAAGTACTGAATGAAAGAGAAAATCTACATCAAATATGAATAGAAAGCAAAACCTAGAAAAATCTTCAAGTAAATTACGTTTTTACAAGTATGTTTGTAAGGGCCGTGCAATTCTCGTCGTACAATTTTACCTACAAGAATTTGCCACTCTCGCGTTTTCTAATGCCATCTCTTGCAAGTTATTTTAGCATCGAAGGCATTTTCTTTAAACAAGCGCTTGTGGCAATTCGTAACAGTTTTTTCATATTGAACAGAATTGCTGCTGAAATGCTACTACTTATTTGAGAAAGATGAACAGTTAGATATTTTTGACATAATGAAAAATTCGAAAACTCATCACGTCCACGGTAGTGACAGTATTTTATTATTATTATATTTATTTACATAAGCCTCAACTATTACCAAAAGTTCCGAAACATTTAATCTGTTTAAATTCTAAACCAACGTCAAAGAACTTTACACAAATTAAACTCCAGAGCTCCAGGCGAATGACATGCTTCAATGATGCACAGTGTTTATTTTTGGAATGCAATGATCTTACTTATAGGAAATAAATTCTTTTACTGGTTAGTTTTTTAGCAGAAAGGCCAATGCGTGTCCCTATCATTAGTAAGAGAACAGCAAACGATTTGCATGAGAAATTGTTTCAAAGATGTAAATTTCTGAAGATCTGAACGTGCTGTCTTGTACTTTTTTGTAAAGTTAATTAATTAGTGGACGTGTAGTAAGGGTATATCTAGCATCCCTCTCCAATATCGGCGCATATAATCTGAATTTAGCAAGCCTATCGTAATCTTACCCAACGTATGATTTGTGACTTGACACTTCCCAGCTGTGCTATTAGCTACCCACTCTGCTCTGAGAATACCGGTTTGGGATGTGAGCTGGAACTGATTCCTCATCCATCTAGTAGCAAAAATTTAAACATATTAAAAAAAATTTGCTGATTCTACTCAGTGACCCTTTTTTATATGCGATCCGTAGAAATGGTTTGCTGGGTATTTATAAACAATCTTGTAGCAATTAAAGCACTTACAAACCTATATACCTATGGGCAGAGATATGGGTGTTGTGTATATTTGTACTGATAAGAATAAGAAAACAAAGCTAAAATATTTGCGCAGGTAATTAAGTTATTACTTAGAATTATAGTAATTACTTGTACATGTTCGTATATTGCGGTTGGTTGCATCATGGAATTATGAATGAATTTCTTTCGATAAAGAAATGTATTACAAAAGTACTTGCAAACAAAACATTTTTTAATAGAAGAGATATCAGCGGTTTTTAGGAGTGATAAATGTACATAAGAACAGCTTTGGATTTGGAAGATTTGCTCCTAGAACTCTTAAAATATAAAAAAACAGTGTATAATATAAGGTTTGTTTCTCGTCAATGAACTATTTGTCTGATTTGGAAGCAGTAAACATAAAGACCTTTCGTTTCAGAGTTGAGTTTGGGAGGACTGATATTTATAATGGAATGTAGTGGATATGAAACGAAACTTACATGTATACATGTATACATACAGGATGAGCCATCATTTACGACATTTACTAATCTGTTGACTTGGTTACACAAAGTACGAAAGCAGATGACATCGTTGAACGTACGGAAGAAGATCATTAAAGATCCAAAAATGCCTTTGCGTGATCCAAAAGTGACTGCTTGAGCCAGAGTACGCTACAAACCCAACATTAGACCAAATGTTTTCAAACAAAAAATCAAAAAAAAAAATTGCTGGATAGCCGTCCACTTGACTGTTGCGGATTTGACATTTTCCGAAATAAACAATTAAGGCTCATATTAAATAAAAATCTCTTAAATAAGAGTGTTGTTTTTACAATGGTATGCATTGTTTACATACCGACCTAAAAAATTGCGCACCCTGTATATATAGCACATAACTACAAGGTCTTCATGAGCAAGAGCAAAATAAAGTGCTTATAACAAAGAGCTTATATTTCTGCGGAAAGTTTTACGAAATATTTATCAAGTTACTTATTTTCCACTTATTTAGGAAGTTGGCAATTCATTTATCATAGCACAATATGGCAAGCAATGGAGTTACAGACACGGGATTTTCGTTGCTTGCTCGAAGCTTTAAAGCTCTGACGGCTGATTTATAGCATCGAAAATGTTTAAACAAGTAAGGGCTAAGTTCGAAATCATACATACACACATATATACTGTTGGAACATACAAGTGAATAATTTTCTTAATTTGCTAAATATTAGCCTACAAAAAGGGAAACGATAGTTTTAGAAAAATTGTGATTTATCTCTGAAAATAGCCTTATTTTTAAACAATTTCTTTAATTCGTTTGTACAATATGTTTTTTGGTGGTCTGCAAAGTAGGCCTCTTTTTGCGCGATAACCTCCTCATTCGATTCAAATGACTGAACATGCCTTCTTCCTCGGCTACAACTTTTTCCAAAACAAGTTACGTGGACTTTTCTCACTTTATCCTCCTTGATAGTCGATTTCGAGCAACTAGACGTGTTTCAGCAAAGTCGAACGTTTGACCACATTAAACCTAGTTTCCCCCAAGCGCTCCTTGATTTCACTACCCAATTTCTCTTTCAAAAGAATCAATTCACAGTTTTATGTTTTTTTTTTCATCTTTCCCGACAGCTAAATACAACCATGACGTCATGAATGATATAGGAAAGCCTTTGTTTACAATTGCTATGAAAATTGGAAATTTAATTTTGTTTATGACTTTTCGTGTCGCAATCTTGTCTCTATCATTCCTTATAAAACGGCTTCTTGATACAAGTTTTGTATTTTTCAATCCCTCAATAGAGCAGGGTTGCAAATAATGCATTAAAAAAAATAATTAAATTAACTTTTAAATTAAATTGTTTTTTATTTTGTTAAATTAATACGGAATTAAAATAAAAATAATCCCACATAACCGATTAAAAAAAAAAATTTAATCACAAAAACCGGATTGAAAAATAAAATAAAAAATAAAAATTTTAATCGCAAGCATAAAACTAAGTATTAAAAAAAAAATTTGTTTTAACATTAACATTTTTTCACGTTCATTCAAATCAAAAAAATGTGGAAAACGGTTGGCCTCAAGGGCTATCCCTGCAACTTCCCTCTAATTTCATACGCTAACGTTCAAATTTCGCTTTTTTCACTGCTTTTGAGCTCTTCGAAATTTTTCGTTTTCAATATCTCGCAAGTAAATCAACCGATTTCGACCCGGTTTGCGGCAAACGATGTGTTTTTTCAAGGTTTAGAACTGATGAAAAACGATTTTTCAAAATTTTTATTTTTGAGATTTCTCAAAATCTACTGGTCCGATTGGGTCCAAACTCACACGAAATTCAAGTGCAATGAAACCCTTTGGAATGCCATTTAGTTTATTCAAATCGGTTGAGCCGTTTAAAAGTTATAAGAGGGTCACATACATCCACACACACACACATACATCCACACATACATACAGACATACGGACATCATCGTAGAAATGTTCGGGGAAGCTTCCTCGACCCTCAAAACGTCGAGATCTGTTGAGAACTCGATTTATGCAAAATGGGGTGAAACCAATATCTTCCCGATTTTTAGAAAATTTTCAATTTTCTTAGCGGGAAGTTAAAAAAAAATGTGTTTAAATTCCAACCCCAATCCAATTTTTTAAATCAAAAAAATCACAATACTGCGACAGTGTGACGACAAACTACTGTATAATCCAAAAGTAATTACTCTCTAATCAAATTTGATCCGCACCATTTTAACTGCGCGCACAAACTGAATCAATAAATATTTTTTTCTTAAATTCTTACAACTGTTTTATGTTTGTTCACCATATATCAATTAGTGTGTGTGTGTGTGTGTTTCCAACGCGAAAAGTTTTTCTGGCAATTTCTACCATGGAAAAAAATAAACAACGAGTTTGCTTGAAATTTTGTATTTCCAACGAAATCACGACTACAAAATCGTACTTTATCACGAACACAAATATTTAAATGGCACAAAACAGTCAGTGAAGGTCGTGAAGTCATCGAAATCTTGCCTCATGCGAGTCGCCCACCCACCTCTGTTAATGTTGAGCCGCCGTGGATTCCAATATCTCTTATGGTTCGAATCAACACATTTGGGTTAATGTTTTGAGTATGAAGCGTGTCAATGCTAGACTCGTACCAAAGGACCTGAATCTTTTGCAAAACGACGTCGAGTAGAGTTTGCAAAAGAGATGCTTGACAACGTAGTTGAAGACCTTACATTCATCAAACGCATCATTACTGATGATGAGACGTGGGTTTATGAATATCACGTCGAAACTCTCCACCAATCTGACGAATGATGCTTTAAAACAAGAGCCAAAGAAACCAAAATTCGCTAAAGGCAATGTAGACTATTCCAGCTGAGATTTATAGCAGGAGTATGGAAAATTGGATTAAGTACGACGACACTGAGGACTGAGGTGTTCTTATATATACGCCAAAGATCTTTATCCAATTAGTTTTAATTAAATTTGCTTGGAGAGTGCGAACCAATTCCACCAAAATCCACAAACTCACATAAAAGTTCGTCAAAACTAGCGCTCACTTCGAAATATTTCAAAATCCACAATGATATCACGATGAAATGGTGAGTAGAAAGTAGTAACACCATTTCACTATTCGATCGGAAATAAAACAATCGGAAAATACAAATACATATACTTATAAACTATTTTGTATAATTGGACTTGTATTTAGTTTTTATTTAGAGTGCAATAAGAATTGCATTGATATTAATATTACGTTGATTAATAGTTTAATATTTTTCCGATGGCGAACAAAGGTTACGGTAACGCCGATTTCGGCCAGTCTTACAAAGCGAAGCAGCGCTGGAGCAACTCTTGTACATTGGAAAGCCGATCAAATTCGTTTTTGCATAATTACAAGCGAATAGGAATGCATATTGTGATTCATCCGGATCCATATAGGTAGAAGCAGCACAGCCTACGCGAATATTACGATCAGCCACCATAACGGTGAAATGACCAATTGCGCTATGCGACAGATATTTCATACAAAAGTTATTAAAAATAAACCGATAATTAGGAAATGCTTACTTACGGGCCTTGATAATTATTCGGATACTTATTGATATGCTCCATTTTGGTATTCTCGATCTCACCAGACCACATATGCACTGACTTTAATGACATTTCGGTTGTATTCGGTGAATCATTGTAGGTTATCCATGCTAAATTTTGACCGGAATACTTAAAGGTATCCGTATTGTGGCAGTCATGGCTGCTCTCGCACTGTTTCACATTTAACTCTGCCAGTGCGGCCAATTCGTCATCCCACTGCATGGTGGCCATGCGACAGGCCGGCTGTAGAGCAGACGTGCCACCAGCGACGCGATTGCGCACTTTATTGTGTGCTTGAACAATCAAATCCCTTTGTCTTTTTGTGAGTCTCACTACTTCCGCATCTATACAGCGCGTCGCAAAAGCCTGAGGGAAATGGCGAATAGTTAAAACAGTGAATGCAAAAAAAAATTTAATAGACACTCACGCCGTCGTGTCCGCAAGCAATATGTGGTGTCGAACGGCACAACTTCGGATCGCAGTAATTTGTTGCCAATGCCGCATTGACTGCCGTTAGAATGAGTAATATAAATCGCATTGCTAGCATTACAATTTGCGCCGATAAATTAGTTACTAGAATATTGAGGATCGCACTGAGTGTTTCTCGCCGGTTGGCTGCACTTTTATAACCGTGCAACCGTCTGACAATAATTAGTTTAAGTAAAAAAAACAAAAAAAAAACGTCAACTTCGGCTGCAGCGATACTGCTATAATACCCTTCACAGTTGCATTACTTACAGCAATTACACCTACATATGCGTAATTAAACCTGCAAACGAAAGCGATCAACGATTTTCATCCAACGAAAAACGTTTCGCTAGTTCTTTCTAGCCACTTTTTTCGATATAAACACCTTCAAGGCGAACTAAGGTTACTTCGTAAGGCTAATAGATCGTTTATGAAGTTATGTATCTTAATTTTGCTCGTTCAGTTTGTATGACAGCTATATGCTATAGTGGTCCGAGATCGGCGGTTCCGACAAATGAGCAACTTCTTGAACAGAAAAGGGACTGTGCAAAATTTCAGATCGATATTTCAAAAACTGAAAGACCAGATTGATATGACTAAATCGTCTCAGCTCGTCACGCTGCTCATTTATATTTATAATATATATATATATATATATATTACTTATAGGGTCTCCAACGTTTCCTTCTAGGTTTTACAAACTACATGACAAATTAAGGCACACCGTTCAGGGTATAATAGTTCTTTATATGTAAATATAAATATAGTAAAACATGTGTTGCTCGTTAATTGAAATGGCGTTGTATTAAAACTGTACTCTAAGCTGACGAATAGAAAAAATATCTTTTTTTTTTGGATTGAATTATTTATGGTCGAAAATAAACAATCAATGCTTCATACCTTCAACATGAATCTCGTTGCAATATTCTAACTAACACACATGCAGCAGGGAAAGTTCCAATCGAATAGAGAAAAGCTTTGTTTCTTAAGGGCAAAAAAAAAATGTCATGCAATAATATCGATATATACTTGTAGTAGACTATACTGAATTCATCCAATTAACTAATTTTGAAAATCTTGAAGTGAAACATAGAGAGCATGCGACGAAAAGACTTCAATACAAGCGTGGTCTCCTAAAGGAAGGTAGGGTTTCGAGAGCGAGAGGTTTTACCATAGCATTTCGGTTTAGTACTAACTTAATGAAAAGAGAACCGCTAATAATTGAAATTTTAAATGTATTATGTTGGTTCCCGTTATTTTCTAAACGAATGAAGTTTAATTTTTCTTAAATATTGTCCTACACACACACACGCACATATTCAAAAGTATACATGCATATAGATTTGTATGCGGCTGTCCCCATATGTAGCAGCATGGCGTATGAGTAATCAGATAAATAAAGTCTGGTAATATCAAAAAAGAGTAGCCAAATCTTTATACGCAGGTTTCTATAGTTTGCATTAACCGCAATACCATATGTTAGTTTTTCCAAAAAGCATTTTTTCAATATTTGTATAAGTTCGCAATTCCAACTAAAATTAAAGCAGTTTTTAAAGTATTTTGTATAGAAACGATGTACAAGCACACATACATATGCATTTCATTAATTTGACAAAGCGACATCTATATGTCAAATAATGTGACACCAGGGCGGCCAACAAATACACACACATACATACATATATGCTCTGCAAAAGCCAAACGTCAATGCGCCATGACAAGTCAGTTGTAAACTGAGTTTTGATTGCAAAATTTTTCTAAACCAGAACAAATTGTATTTAACTACTTTAGGTTTTTAATATTAGCTGTTTAATTAGAAATTGCACGAAAGCAGGCAAAGCCATTGTAAAATGGTGTACATAGATCGAGGTATAAACTGGAAGAAACCGGCTATACAATTAGCTGTATTAAATGCATTAAATATGTGTCAACTTCCTGCATAGTGTAGTTCCTAATAAAAAAAAAAAAGTTAAAATTCTTTAAAGTACACGTACTGCAATATTTAGAAGTGTTTGTTTACTATTATTTTTCGCTTGGCAAAAAATTATACGTTTAAAAGCTGCAAAAAAGCGCCGTACCAAATGTATATGACCTTCCTATATATTGGCAGATGAGGAAGTTTCAATTCGTTAAAGTACACGTACGATGTGCATTATTTAAAATTTCTTTTGAAATCAAAATAATATACCGAAAATTAAATAAAAAGACAGAAATTTGCAGCAATGCACAACTGCGTGTAGGTTTTGTATAAAATAAATAGTAAAAATATATGTACATAAATATGTGCTTTAGAAAAGATTACTTTCGCTGATTAAATATGAAAAAAAAATAAATATATTACATACATATGTGTAGGTGTATGTATATATATATACATAAATATATGTCTCTATGTTTTTGTTGATTTTTAAAATGTCCGTAGTTTACATTCGTTTCACTTTTTAATTTAAGTGCTTCGATCTTTTGCATTTTTATCTTTTGGCTCTGAGTTAATTTATTGATTTACTATGTATACTTTATATAAAAAAAAAGTTAGAAGAAAATTTAACTAAAACAAAATTCTCAATTGATTCAACAGATGGCAGCGTTTTGCAACGTCGTCCTTGGAGTGTGTCTCGCGTATTGGAGATTTTTACAGGACTTTGGTTCATTTCGATAACATTGTAAGTTATGCTGTGCATTACATTATAAGCTATATATAATTTTCTCTGCATATACCTTTTGTTAATGATTTTAATATAGTTTCAGAGCACTAATATCGCCATTCATGAAGGATGAGCATAGCAGCAGTGGAGGTAATAGCCGTAGAGGCGGTTGGGGCGGCGGCTTTGGTGGCGGCGGAGGAGGTGGAGGCGGTGGCGGTGGTTCTGGTGGTGGAGGAGGTGGTGGCAGCGGCGGCGGTAGCTTTGGACCTAACCGTCGTATAGGACGCATCAATAACACATCAATGGACGCACCTAGCTGTGGCAGTTGTTGTGGATAATTGGCAGTTGTGCCCAGCTATAGTTTATGAGACTTGACAAAATATCAATGAGCACTGCCTTACAGCATTTTGAGATTCGGTAAAACGAATAGGTTATATGTATATAACAACATTTATATTTTTTTTGTTTTTCAATTTTGCAATATTTTGAAGAAAAAAACTTTTAAACTGACAAAAATTAAATACTGAATGCATATAATGCATAAAAATAATTATATAAGTATATTGTTTTTTAGTCTTTATACAAACGTTTGTTTGTTATAATAAAATTCAATATCGAAATTTTAACTATAATTGTACATTTTTTAAAATATTAAAAATATTTACACCAAAATATTTGTAAATCTCACTCAAAAACAAGAAAAAATTTTTACTTCGCCTTTACCGATGCTATAATACGATTCACCTCTTATAACATAAAAGGGTATACAAATAAATTTTTTTTGATTTGGATCGGTCAGTAATGTATAACAGCTAGATGCTATAGTGGTCCGATTTGAACTATTTGTTTGGAGATTATAGTGTTGCATTGGACAATAATCCATGCCAAATTTCGTGAAAATATCATGGTTAATACAAAAGCTGTCCATACAAGATTTGATTTTGATCAATTAGTTTGTAGGGCAAGTTTATCCCATAGTAGTCCGATTTGAACAATTTCTTCAGAGACTGTACCGTTTCCTAAGATAATAATCCATGCCAAATTTCGAAAATAAATCTTGTCAAATAAAAAAGTTTGTCAGACAAGATCATCTATTGGATCGTTCAGTTTGTATGGCAGCTATATGCTATAGTCGGATCTGACAAATTAGCAGCTTCTAGGGGAGAAAATTACGTGTGCGAAATTTCAGATCGATATCTCAAAAACTGAGAAACTCGTTTGCGTATATACAGATAGACAGACATGGTTAAATCGACTCAACACGTCACCCTGATGATTTTACACAACATTTATATTTTACGGGGTCTCCGAGGTTTCCTTTTGTGCGTTACAAACTTCGTGTCAAACTTAATACTCGCTATTCAGTGTATAATAAAAATCAATTAACACTGTACTATACTCACAGGCTTGGGAATAAAAAAAATAATTTATTAATAAATTTATAAAATTGCCTATACTTTATTACGTAAATCGATGCATGTATGTACATACATATATGTAAGTATGTATAAATTTGGTAAAATCTTACTATGAGTTAAAAATAATATATGAAATCACAATAAAATATTTTTTTTTATAATAATATGTTAATACGTATGTAT
Organism: Bactrocera oleae; assembly: GCF_042242935.1. NCBI lineage: Eukaryota > Metazoa > Arthropoda > Insecta > Diptera > Tephritidae > Bactrocera > Bactrocera oleae. The sequence goes on from NC_091539.1 coordinate 59,178,952, forward strand.
ATATGTATGAAGGTAAACTTGTTCTACTGATCAGTCGAGATGTTAATAAAAAACATTGGTATGTATGTAATAGTATGTATGCACTTCATTCGCGCGCTGTGGCGTTCACACTCAATTTTCTCTCACATAATTTCTTAATGTGCACCTGATTTGTGAGTTCGGCTTGTCGTTGTATACGACGAATATCACCAATACGTTCGTACTTATTCGCTAAGAGGTATGCCGATTTCAGCTGGCCAATAAAGATGTGACAAGATATGCGCAATTCCACGCTGTGAATCCGTTTGACGAGATTATCAAGTACAGTTTTTACCTCCGGGTCATTACAGTTGCAAGCCGAGTTGACGGCAATCGATAGGATTTCATCAATGTCACGCGTCTGTATGCCATTGTTAGAAGTTATGCAGCTTATTAGCTTTTCAACTTCGGCAATGCGCTGGTTGCTAGCAAGAAATTTGGCAGACGCACCGAATACTTTCACCTCCGGCAGCTTGTAGTGGTGTATAATTCTATATTAGCGATTTAAAAAATTGTATTAAATGGCATTTTGCAGCGTAAAGTACTTTCACTCACCTGTAGGCTAAGCCAAAACCCTCCTCGATATTCTTACCGCACAGCAAAATCAATATGCATACTTGTATGCGCTCCTGAGCGCCATCGAAGAGCGTGGGCAACTTTAATTTAACCGAGTTGTCCAGGCGTAGCTGTAAGCATTTGCATGGTGCATTTATGAAATGAGGCACAACTAGTTTTTTCTTTTATATTTTGCATTTACCTGTTTGAGCATTTTCAAAGTGTTGGCTTCGTCGGGCGCACTCAACTCACGTTCGCAATGCGCCAAGAACTTCGCCACTTCCAATTGCATTGAGATCGTGTTGATGTGACTATTGAGCGCGCGCGCATCCATATGCATTAAAAAGCTCATATTCGTAGCCGGTGTATTCGCACCCGAACTCACACTCGAGCGCCGACTGCCGAACGAGCTTTTCCGATTGCGCAGCAATGGCTCGAAATTCACCTTATCCCATTGCGTCAGCTCCAGCTGACTTTGCAAGTGCTGTTGCGCATTGTGCAAATGCATGGCGTTCGCGTGCAGATGTTGGAAATTCTCACAATTCGCCGAGTAGAAGCGTACGCAGGTCATGCTGGCGCGCACAGGATCGTGCAGCAGCAACTGCAGCTGATAGAGCGAGTTGAGATGATTTTGTGTCTCCAAATAGTGACAGGTCTGCAGCAGCGTCACACGCCATATGCCCAAACTAGCGTCCATCCTCTGCATGTGCTCGATTAGTGACGGCAGATTGCCATAGCGCAGCGAGACGAGAAATATATTGTGTATAAAGTAATCCGATTCGAGATTTTGTTGCAGCAAATACTTGAGCGCCGCGTTGAGTTCGCGTTGGCGCATGAGAAATTGCAGCACATCCGTGTGTGAGCCATAGGTGAGCACATAGTAGAGGCATTCTTCGAAACCGCGCGTATGTTGCACATACTGCCGTGATTTATTGTCCAAATTTGCGTGAGTGCCACTGAGATTATTGTGCAGTTCGTTGTACTGACCCTTCGCGATGTGCTTCAAATTGGCGAGTGTATTGAGTATGCCCAAGGCGGGCTCGTGCATGCGTATAGGGCATGGGTCTTTGCGTCGCGACAACATGGAGGCGAGTGAGGTATTCGAGCTGCGTATGAGTGAGGCGCGCTTCAATGTTTCCGGTTGCGGTTTAAGGCACGGTGTGCTCTCTATGGTTTTTACTATCTCTTGCAGTAGCGGCGGACCGCGTTGTGGCCGTTTAGTTGTTTGTAAGTCCACTTCATGGGTATGCGATTCGAAGGGATTGTCATTCGTGTCCGTGTCCGTAGTTGTCGTGGACATTATGTATTTGCATATTTTCTCATTCATGTACTCGCTACTCAACTTTGTCATGCAATAGGAGAACTTTTCGCGTGCTGAGAATAATTTTATTGTTAGTTTTATTTTTATTATTTATCTTAAAGCATTTATGTGCGATTTTTTTATGTAGTAGTTGGTTATTAGTAATTATCCAATAAATGCAGTGTAAGCCAATGAAGTGTGGTTAATTTTGGTAATTTATGTATATGCTATGATGATGATGAAATCCTTGTTTAGTTATTTAAAACAAAATTTTTATATAAAAAACTTTTTTATCTTAAAAAAAATTTACTCTCAAGAAACATTTTTCTTAAAAAAAATTTTCTCTTAAAAAATTTTTTCTCTTAAAAGATTTATATCTTTAAAAAAAAATTCTCTTAAAAAAATTTTTCTCTTAAAAAAACTTTTCTCTTTAAATTTTTCTCTTAAAAAAACTTTTTTTATTCACTTTTATAACACACTTTTAATAAAATTTCGCACATTCACTGCTACACACCAACAAATTTTGAAAAATCAAAAATACAAATAGGACGCAAAAAGTGTCTTGAATTATAACTCAATATGCATACTTCTAATTATTAATTAATAATAATAACATTTAAACATTTTTACAAAAATATTTTTACGCAATAAATTTATGTGATGGTCGAAATTTGACAGCGTCTCATTTCCATGCAACAACATATACGAGTGTAAAATGTTATTGAGTTTTCGTAAGCCTACAGGGTCTAAATTTCTATGCTGGCATCTCAGAAACATTTACCGCACCTATATCGGAAATGTTTAAGGTGGCAACAACAATAAAAATTCGTATTTCGGCTCCATAAAACAAAACCCGTTATACGTGCGGTGAATATTCGCATAATACTGCTAAGGCAGTGAACCGTTCAAATAATTAATATGCATATGTTTTCGCAGAAATTATACCTGCCGTCATCTGCTTGAATCGAAACCGCCTCCTAGGCACAACAAGAGAACATTCCCACAATATGTCGACGAACTTCAACAATACAACGACGCGATATCGAACGCGACCAACTTGACGTGTGCTGAACGCCATTCTCAGCGGAGTTATAAACACATTAATCGACTGACTTCCAGTGAATGGCGACCTTGGAATCGAAACACCACCATTGAAGACCGTAAGCTCGTGTTGCCGCATGAAACCGGAGTGATCCTAGCGCAACTTCATGCTGAATACTATAGCAGGTTAAACTCTTACATATCCTGAATAGATCCCAACATACTACACTGCATGCAAAGTGTCCCCGTAAGACGCTAACCACCCCCCACTCATCTAACACCGCACTCCCAATGGTCTGACCACTGTTTTCGGAACCCACCGCTAAGTAATTTCAATGACATTTGATTTTGCACTTCCTACGGGGTTTAGCTAATTCTATATGTATATAATAATATATATTATAATTCTATAGCATCGATATTTTAAAAAAGCTAACCTAAAATTAATCAAACCGTTATATGATAATGATCTGTGCAACCGTTATCACGACAGTTGTATATAGGTAACGGAAGCGGATACGGATTTTTATCCGACCAAAAACTGACTCTTACTGACTTATTTGAAAAAACTCTTAAGCCACTACAACAACAACAAGTACCATATGCGTAATGGAAAAAGACCCGGATTTAAAGTTATTCAAAAAAAGTCAACTTAGCAATATTCCTTAAAAATATGTCGGGAATGTTAAAAAACTCTACAACAAACATAGAGTTAGACTTAAACGGCTAGGTTCTAAGTTTTGACACTCTAGGTACATATGGATATAACTGAACAATCCGTTCCCACGTCGGGTCTAACAACAATAACAACTACAACAACCTGACTGAACAATGAGGTTAAAACAAAAATATACAAAAAAGTAGAAAAAAAACAAAGCCAAAACGCATTCGAAACCGACTTCTTTATATACCCTTCACCAATCTACAAGATATATAGCCGCTACTTGCTTTCCAAATACTTTAGCATGCTTATTATGTTTATGTAATTATGTTAATAATATGTATGCACAGCACTCACCCGTGTCAAAGCAGCCGGCGCGCAAACAAGACAAGCCATGCGCCGCCATCACACCGACGGTGGGAAAGCCACACTTGAGATGCACCTCAAATGCCAAATCCCATTTCTCTGCCTGCACCAGTGAATCGCCCAGCTTGCGTAAGCTGTGATTATTGAGCGGACCTGGCGGTATTAACGACTCGCAGCCATTTTGCACCACCGACATGATGATCATTGAATGTTCGCGTATGGTTTCAATTTCTGGCGGGCCACCACGCACCTGCGTAAGTATTGGAAAACACGTATAAATAACATAACACACACGCAATAGCGTTATACATACCTTAGCGGCCAGTGCGAGGCAGTTCATCATTTTTGCGACCAGCTCATAGTCCACCTCGGGATTTGGCACAAATAGCTTTTCCAATTTATGACAATGATACAATAGCAGATCGACACATTTTTGCTGCCCCTGATGGAAGGCGAGTATGGAGAGACATAACGCCACGCTGGGCGCATGCTCATAGCAGAATTCCTCACGCAAGAGTTTATCATGCGTAATATTACCGCAAAGCTGCCATTTATATACATCGCTATCACGTGCACGCTTACCAACACCGCCGGCGTTAGTCGGCATACCGTCCTTCGCCACAGCCTGCGCATCCTGTGTACGCCTGCGTTGCACCTCCTCCGTTTTACTAAAGCAATCGTTGCAAACGCGCACCTCAACATCTTCGTACAGATCGGGTATGCGCATACGATGCGCCGAACAGGCAAAGCAAACAACACGCCCACAACGCCGACAATGATGACGACGCATGAGCATTGTGAAGGCGGCACGATGACAGCACATGCAGTGCGTGGCATCATCGTCGCGCACCCAATCCTCACGCGTCGGCGGCAACGCGGGCATTTGAAAGGCGCCGCAAAGCGAATCCAACGACTGTTGCATGTCGGTGGTCTGTGAGATGCGCTCCGAGGAGGAGGCCACATCCGAGACGTGATAATCCAGCGCCTTCGTGCCGTAAATACGCAACAACAAATCAATGCACTCATTGGTGATGACATGATGCTTCTGGTATAAATTGAAATTCAACAAAATGAACGCCGAATTGTTGGTGTGCCCGATATCGGTGCCAAGTTGGAATTTCACCTTATGCGGCGAATTCGAGCTGCGCGTATGTATATCGTAAATGTGACCGCGCTTATCAAAACAGAAGGCGCACATTTGTGTGCCGGCAACGTCGGACTGTGAGAGCGTCGTACGCACGGCGTTCAGCACTTTGGTGAGCGTTTCGAATTTGGTATTCATCACCAACTGTTCAATGATCAACAGTGGATAGGTGAAAAGTTTCCAAAATGGTGCAAGTTCACCGGGCGTTAGCTGTTCGAAAATTACCAAAGAAATTTTATAATTTCGATAGCTGTGACTTTCGTGCGAATTGTAACGCGTCAGATAGCCGACGGTGTAGCGCATTAAGTGAACCGTGCGAAACTTGTCCTTGTGTGTGTCTAGAAAATTGGCAACATCGGCTGTGGGAAATGTCTCGAGTATTTTTAGTAAGTATTTGTTGACTTCGCCATCGTTTGCGCTGCTGTCACTGCTACTGCTACTGCCGCCACAACTGACATCGTCATGCAATTCCAGCAGCGCGTTGAGTAGCACATCCAAAAAGCGTTGCTGCTGCGCGGCAAAGCGTTCGACCAGCTTCACTACACGACACCAATTGTAGCAGAGTTTATACAAATGCGTTTGCAAGAGTTTCTCGAAAATTGCGGTTGGTGTCTTCATGCCGAAATTATAGGCTTGCGGCCATGTCTCAAATTGCAATACCTCGGAGACTTTTGCATAAATTGTAATATCTGCCAAAGTGTCCTCCAGTTGTTGGCGCAGCGCGATGGGTATGCGTTTGGCCGCTTGCCGATTTTGCAGCGTGTTCTCAATTAACTCTTTGGCCAGGCGTGTGGTGGCAATTTTCGTGAAGTTGGCTTGTATCAGCTTGGCGCGCTTGCCCACATCTTGTATGCCACCGGCCAAGCGTATGTTGCGCGCATCCTCCTCAATTAGCTGCAATAGCAATTGATCTGTGCGTCTATGCTGCAACGCTTTCGGCTGGTAACCCAAATCGAGTGTCTGCAGCTGCAATTGTGTCATTTTCGGCACCACATCTGCAACCAGTTTGCTCGGATCGTAGTCGGAGCGCAAGGCAGCCACAAATTTGTTATCATTAAAGAGCGTTGCGACGCGCTCGATCTCCTCCAGTTTGAGTAGCGCTTGTAGAAAGCTTGTATTCAAATTATTTGCCGACAACGACACGCCGGCCGCATTAATGACACCGTGCAAGAGACATGCCAGCAGTGCATTTTGATTCGCCACATAGTTGAGTATGCTCTCCGCTTTCTGTTGCGTAATTTTGCGGCGCGCAATCTTGCCCACGTCACCGGCACATTTGCCCGCAATTTCGGGGCACACATTCAACGCTATCACGTGTACTAAATTCAAATTCAACGCTGCCACATTCGCCTCGATCTCCAGTGGCGTCATATCGCATTCGAAAATCAATTCGCCGATGACATCGCAGACGTTAATCTTCAGCAGCGCGCCGCTGTGATACTCCAAATTGCGATCACGCAGCAGCACAAGTTGCGCTAAATGTTGCACGTAGCTGATGAAGCGTTGATAGTAATTACATTTCGCTTGAAGATCGTGAAAGAGCGACGCATGCGTTTTCAAATCATCAATATGTCCGATTTCGCTGTCCACTTTGTGAAAGACTGCATGAAAGGCGCGCTCACGCTGCAACTCCAGCGCCAATTTGCGCGGCTTCAACGTATAGTAGTTATCGTTGAGCAGTCGACAGAGTCGCTGCTGTGGCTGTATTTGCAGACACTCACTGAGGCTTTCCAGTAGCGCTAAGGCGCCGATATCACTATGCAATTGCTGCTTATTGGCTGCGCCGTCATCATTGCGTAGTGAACGCGTCATATTGCTACTAGCGCCAACGGTCTGCTGTCGCCTTACAACCATTAAAATATTTGAGGTTATCTCACGATTGAATGGCAAGTTGAGCACCAAGTCGGTGATGATGAACGCGTTCAAGTTGTCGGCGTCGAAGTTGCGCAAAAATAAATATTGCGGATTGTTCATATAGCGCTGGCACAGTTGCTGCTGTTCCACTGTGGCTTCTATGCGTTGCGTAAGCGCAAACGTGTCAATGACACTGATTATGCGCGACACATCGAAACCTTTGCCCGCGACATTCCGTATCTGCTCAACAGTGGCGGCTGGCTGCTCGGCATCACCCCCGCAACCGCTTTGCTCCTTCTGCAGATAGTTTTCGTAAATAGTTGCCAATTTCTGTTTGATCTGTTGTTGTTGCTCGACAAAAACCAGCTCACGGTTGAGTGCGGTGTCTTGCAAGTGGAAAGTCTACAAAACAAAAGAAAATACATAAAAATTAAAAAACTTTATATATATATTTTATTATATTTTTTGATAGACATTTGTCTTGTTCTTGGTGTTGTCCAAGTGGTTGGCTGTTGTTAATGGCTTCTGGGTGAAACCGGTCGAATTCAAGTATCATTTTAGTGAAGAATTTTCTATGACGGATAACCATAACAACAAATAACGGATCATGCATAACTTTATGTGTATATACGGCGCAAGAACACAAATCTATTTTTTGTTATTATTTCTTAAATATTACTTTTTTGTTTCAAATTGAGAAAATTTTACATTTAAATAAAATATAAACGACTTTTTAAATGAGCAAAATGCATTATGCGGCAATTGGAGACTTTATTGCTTTCAGAGAATTTGAATAAATGTTTTAATTGCCACTCTTACAGCTTAAACCGAACAGTTAATTTACTCAATTAGCCAATAATATTACTTGGTTATATATTTATATCCTGAACTGGGTATGTTAAGCTTGCCACGAAGTTTGTAACACCCAGTAGAAAACGTCAGAAACCCTATTAAGCTGACGCAATTTAGCAATGACCGTCTGTCCGTTTGTATATACCCGAACTGGTCCCTCAATCTTTGAGATATCGATCTTAAATTTTGCACATGTTCTTTTCTCCACAAGAAGCTGTTTATTTGTCGGAATCGACGATATCAGACTACTATAAGATATAGCTGCCATACAAGCTCACCGATCAAAATCAAGTTCTTGTATGGAAAATCTTTTAATTAGACAAAGGCAAAATTCGGCCTGGATTATTGTTCAAGACAGGGCTACAATCTTCGAAAAAATTATTTAGACCGGACCACTGTAGCATATAGCTGTCATTTATCAGCTTGTATGATCAGATATACAGTTCTTCTATGGAAAACTTTTTTATTTGACGATATATCTTTGTCAAATTTGGCAATAATTATTGCTTCAGGTAACGGAACAATATCCGAACATATTGTTCAAATCGAATAACTATAGCATATAGCTGTCATACAAACTGAACGATCAAAATACAGTCCCTGTATGGAAAATTTCTATATTTGACGAGAAATCTTCACGAAATTTGGCATGAATTATTGTTCAAGATACCGCTATAATCTCCGAACAAATTTTTCAAATTGGAACACTATAGCATATAGCTGTCATACAAACTGATCAGTGAAAATCAAGTCTTTGTATGGATAACATTTTTATTTGAAAATATGCCTTCACAATATTTGGCATAGCATATTGTCCAAGGTACTGTTACAGTCACCGAAAAAAAAATTTCAAATCGGATCACGATATCGTATAGCTGCCAAATGCACTGACACTTTTTTTTGTTAATAAAAATTCGACTGGTTGACCGGTTTATAAATTATTGCAATAATCAATTTTCCATATATTTGAGAAAGCAGCTGCGAATCAATAGTGGAAAATTAAAGGGCTAATAGGCGTGTTAATTCAATTATAACGGGCGTAAAAGTAGCACTACAATAGAGTGAGGCTAATCAGTACATACCTATATATATATATATATACGGCAATATAAAAAGTCCATTGCAGAATATTGGACAAAAGTTAGATCAACAACATAAACCTAACCACAAAGAGCAACAAAAGACAGTAAGAATATCACCCAAGTAAGCAACAAAGCCACAGCTAAAACTAAAACTCATAATTACCTCAATGATGAACTTAACATCGCTGAAATTCTTCAAAGACAAAGCCATTATAGCCAAATTCTCCGGTGAGCCCAACATCTGCGGTATAATACTACGTTCAGCCAAGCAATTAAATTCACGACGCGATTTCAAATTCTCAACAGCATTGCACTCCGTTTCCTCTGCTGCATTGACGCTATTAATCATTAAATTAACTTTGGCACAATCGGGTTCACCAGCTTGTGCTGCGGGACGCGTAATGCCGGCGGTAACACTAATTGTGGCGCGCCGTTTCTTACGCGCTGCTTTGCGACGCGACAAACTAGCATGGTTACTACGATCACGACTGTCATCGTCACTAGAAGACTTCTCTATTACATCGATATGTGCGTGTATCAATTGTAGCAACTCTTCCGCCTCAAGGCTGAACTTTTGCTTGCTACTTGATAGCGTAAGAGAGTTATCAAATTTCTGCAAAACTGCATATTTCCACAGTGCCTCCGTTATTACATCAACAATGCGTTGGAAGCGTAGCTGCACACGTCCCGAAGCCAATTTATAGTCTTCCGAATGTATTTTTTTGGTAATGAAATTTTTGAGAAATGCAAATATTGCATGAAGCGCTGGGCCACGACAAATGAAACCTTGACGTCCGCTTTCAGCAGAAAGTGCCGTTGAACGCATAGACGCTGTGGGTGTTTCCACAGCTGCTTCGGCTGTGCTACTAACGCCACTTGAATGCGCCGCCGTGTGGCCAAGGTTTGCGTGAAATGCTGTTGAATAAATGTTTGAAGCGTGCCGCAAATGCTCACAGCGTAGGAATATTAATTGGAAAATATCCTCAATTAGAGCACACAGCATGTCGACATTGAGAATTTTACGTAGCATGCCGTTTAGCTGCTGCACCTTGCATTCGTAGTATGCATCCAAATTATTTGGGTTTGTATTGGGTAACATAATGTCGCACACAGTTGAAAGCGCTGTGTAGTAATTTAAAGTTTCCATTTCGAGTTCGTATATGCTTTTCATATTTGTTAACTGCATTTGCCATTTTCGTGTGGCTTCCAAAAAGCGGCGCGTCTCTTCAAAGCTGCAAGTTGTTGAAATGTTACTACATAGTTTCACACTTATTATAACAAAAATAGTTAACTTACTTGGTATTAATGTCATAGTCGTACAGTAACTTCAAAATGCTTCTGCCATTTAGTATTGCATCTAATGTTATTGTTTTATATAAATCCGTATAACGCTTTAGAAAATCTAAAATTATAGCTATGCGTTGAAAATCAGCATAAAAGAATTTATGTATTTCTTTTAAATGTAACGGAGTTCCATCAACGGTATACTCTGACAGCCATTTGTTTATGTTGCCGAGTTCGGACAATGTCTGTTTAGTATTTGATAATTCATCGGCAATCTTTAGTATCAATAAATTATTACGTAAACCTCTATTTTTTACATTACTAGCATTTTTTAATTGCTTTGCAATCAACGGTGCAAAATGCAATTTATTTCGTAATGCTTGATGTAATATAAATTCTTTATTTGGCACACCATTTGAGCAATTCTGGTAATGTTGTTGTGATTGTTCGAGCACCTCCACTAATAAATTGGAATCATGACGTGCCAGCAAAGCAAGGCATACGTCGTCAGAACTCCGGACTTCCGCAATTAAAGTTTTTATTAATTTGAAACGTAACGTCGGACCATCGAGTATGTTTAGCGGAAAATTTGCAATGAAATTAATGAACTGTCCACCGTTTTCATTCAAATTTTCTTTCAATAATATTTGTAGTACTTCAGTGAATACACGACTGATTTGAAGTTTGCATCTTTCTCGACTCGCATATAATATTTGCACAGCAGGGTATATGTAGCTCAGCAGCAATTCTGTTATATTTTCGAAATTAGCTGGTACTATATTACTATTGTTGGGTTGTAAACTTTGCAGCCAACTCTAAAAAGAGGAAAAGTTCAAAGTACATAATGCAGTAATAATTAATAAAAGCATATGTGATTTTGAACCTTTAGAAAGTTGCATTCGGTATGTGGTAGCACTTCGAAGTACTCCTGAATCTGCGCTTCTATGTCATCCATTGTTTTCGCTGCTCCAGGGAATCAGTGTTACACTAATTACTATATTGCTGTACCTTTTAGCAACGGCAAATCTGACTATATGTACAATATAAAATGCTTTTAATTTATGTAATTGCATGTCATTTTAAATCACAACGATATAACAATTGCTACAACTCTACACTCAAGTCTTCCACTCGCTTTTAATTGCTCTATTGTTATTTCATTACATGACTTTTTTAATAACAGTGGATGCAATGCAGAAGAAATTTTCGAAAATTAATGCACTTTTCACAAGTGTATGTAATTTTTCTTTGTTAAATTTTTACATCTGTTATCAGCTGATATTGTTTTGATGTGCACAGAAAATAATAAATTTAGTGCTGCCAGGTAGCATAGTTATTGCTTAGTCAAAAGATGAATTCTTAAGAATAATTTCATGGATGTGCTGCTATACAAACAAGTTTTTTACAGATTTAGATACAACTGATTGAAATATTTAAAGACAAATATGTATGAATTATAATTTCTTTGGTGCCGCGATTTGATGATATGGATGGAGAGTGGAGCAGAGAACGTATTCCATATATGTATCAGAGAATGTAAAATAATATACGTTCTCTGTATGTATGATATACGTTCTCTCCTTTCAACAACCAAGGGCGCCATCTTATTGTGGCTACTTCTAGAACAAAAACGGGTAAAGTACACGTCAGTTTTTGTAAATATCACATTGTCATCGAATTGCATTCTTGATTTTTCCAAAGTGTTAAAGTTTTTGTGTTTATTTATTTACTGAAATTATATAAAATTTATTGTAATTATTAGAAAAGCACTCAACGATTGTGACGCCATTGCAGAATGGTGTATATAGATCGAGGTAAATTGTTTAAGACATTTGTGTACAATATGTAGTAAAAACGAATTAAAACAACAGATGGCCGTGTCTTGGAGCGGAGACCATGGAGTTTGGCGCGCGTATTGGAGATATTCACAAGCCTTTGGTTTGTGACTGTCACCTTGTAAGTTAATTTCTAGAACGCACAATATGGTGTAATACACCACCTACTCACACAAACATATGTTCACATTTCAGCTTTAAAACGCTGATGGCTCCCTTCATGAATAATGACAATCCCAGCAGCAATACGCGACCGAGTAGATGGGGAACCGGTGGTGGAGGTGGTCCAGGTGGAGGTGGTGGTGGTGGACGTGGTGGTGGCGGTGGCGGTTTCAATCAAGGCCTTCGTCCAAACCGTCGGATTGGACGTGTTGTGAATACGTCAATGGATTGTAATATACCTGGTGGCGGATGAGCACGGTAACGTGTCCAAGCAATTTATAACGTTGCATACAGTTTTTCAGATGAAGAATTACTTTATGCACGCTTGGACACAACAGACTTAATCATCACCCATAAAGCACTGTTAAAACTACTCGAAACCTTTGACATCGCCTGCAGTGCGTTATGCTTTGTCGATTTTTTGGCATTTATTGCTTTTATGACGCACAACTTTGCAACCCTAAGTTGGGAGAAGTTGTTCCGACACGCACAAATCGGCAAGGTATAAATATTTAGGCTTGCTCTAATAGTAAAATATACATATAAATGTAAATATAATAGATATGCTTTAAAACATAGTCAAGATCAGTGCAATAGTCATGCTTTCGAATACATAAATACATATGTAACTGAAGATAATTTTTGTGAATATAGTAAATTTGCCACGCTGGATTTTACATTTTTATTTTTTACATCAAATGTTCAGGGACCCCAAATCTGTTGCATAATTACAACAGCTGATGAAGTTGTTGTGAGTATGAAGTACAGGAATTAAGAATTTCCTCGGCAGCTTCAATGAACAAAATGGACTGTTATGTAGGGGTTTTGGCACGATAGACAAAAATGCTTTAAATTAATTTTTCGGATTGAGAACAGTGTATCACCTTAGTGGCAACTACACGCAACGATCCCGGATTTTTATCCTGCCAAGAACTGTCAGTTCAGCAGCATCCCTCTAAATTATTTGGGGAATATTTGTTGCCAGTACAACGACTCTATGTTCGAATTTTGCCAAAAAAAAATTTTTTTTTTTCAATAAACATCAAATGTTTCCAGACTTATGGTGATCACTTTTATTTATGCGCATGCCTGCATGTTGTCTTTTCAGTGCACAAAGAATTTATATAAAAAAACTACTAATTCAATTAAACAAATTACAAACAATAAATAATAAACTTATTTGAGCTTAGAAATCTATTCGAGCCTTTTTCGTGCATACTTCATCGGTCCAAAACCCATTTATATCTTCATAGATTTGTGTACGTCTAACGGTGGGTTGTGAGTGAATACGCCGACATAACTCACAATATGGCAGCATTTGAACGCCGCTTTCGTAAGCCTCGACCAAGTAATAGCGACGCCACCAAAAGTACTTGGCATACTCATAAGGATGCTCACTCAAATAATTAAGGTATGCTGCCAGAGTTGAGGCGTTTTTAAAGTCCTGTGCGTCAATGTAGGAGTGTGGTGGCGCGAAACGCGTATAATTTGCACCACCAAACACCACGGGCACAATGTGTCGCTGCAGGGCGTTGAAAAGCTTTTCCGTTACATAATCCTTGCAAAGTGAATTCTCAAAACTCAAATAGAATTTGTAATCTTTGTCGAGCAACGCATCGCAACTGCTGTTGAAGCGTTCGCATCTGTAAGAGAAATTAAAGATGGTGTGATTCCGTCGTTTATAATATAATATGATATTTATTTACGTAAGAAAAATTAATAAAAAAAAAACAAAGAAAAACTTCTTTTGCAGCCAAGCTATAATGTCCTTTACAAATACAAAATATTCCTTGCCGGTTTAAATATTTTTTCAGAGATTGCACCATGGCCTTGGACAATAATACATGGCAAATTTCGTGAATATATCTCGATATCTCAAAAACTAAGGGACTAGTTACCGTATAATTAGACAGCGGGCGTGGCACCGCCTACCTTTAGTTGAAATCTCATATCTGAATAACGACTCGACCAATTTCAATCAAATTTAGTGTTTATATTACCTCGATATGTTGTGAAAATGGGTGAATTCGGACTACAGCCACGCCCGAATCTCATATATAGCTCAATTTTTAATTCTATATGATTATTTCCCTTTACGGCATACAAATCAAGCATCAATAAAGTTTTTGTATTGTAATAAAACTTAGCACAAATAGTAGCTTTGAGACATGTTACCTCATGTCTAAAAATTAGTCGAAATCGGATCATAACTTTTCAAGTCCCTAGTTACCGAATATGTGAACCCCAGTACCTGTAGCTGACTTTTTACCGAAAGCATCAGCCAATCTGTGAGATATATTATTGAAATTCATGGGCAATATTTTTATAATAATAACAGACCTCTTTGTCAAAAAAGGGCTAAAATCGTGTTACTACTTCACTTCACTTTACTTAGCCTCCATATACCTGATATTTGAATTTCAAACTTCCGGTTGGTTTTATACCGTATATATCAGTAAATATGTAAGATACCTTAATAAATTTTGGAGAAAATATTTGTTTGTTAATAATGTATAATTGTACTTAAAATATATATAAAATTGAGGCAATACTAACCCTAACCCCCATATACTTAATATAGGCATTTTCAATCATCCGATTCAATGTATACCTTATATTATATATTGGTCAACGTTTAAGTATCTTAATCAAACTCGGAGTTCCAGAACCAAATTTGGATAAAATCGGGACGATACAACCCTTAGACCCGCTAGACCTAATATAAGAACTTAAATCTTTCGGTTGACTTTATTACGTAACTGATATTGGTCAATAACTAAGAGTAAACATATAACATTGGATAGAATATAGTTCATTGGCAAAAATATGTAAAATCGGTCCTCGCATTACCCCAGCTTTGATTCTTTATATCGATTGTTTCGGGCAGTGTGTGCGTTATCTTCATAAAATGGCGTGGAAATATGTTCACGAATATACTTCAGTAATGCAAAAAGTTGACGTTGAATCAGTCCCGACCTTTTCCTATGTTTATATTACGATATAGTGATTTCCGACTTTCTTTTTATGGTTGGAAGTACATTGACTCATGAATGAAATGATATGCCTACAAGTACGTATACTATGAAAGTGTGTCAGTTCTTTTTATTTATAATCTTATCTCTGCCATTTTTGAATTTGAGTTATTCTCCTATATACCAATTACAGTTATATCTGATTCTCTGGTGGAGCATTAGGATAATCTTAATAAAATTAGGTGATAATATTACGATACAAATTGTGTAAATGGATGAAAACGTTTCTGCGTTACCTTCGTGTACCGAATATAATCATTTTCGGCATACCAACTAATTTTACTCCAAATAAATTCGACAAAATTTCTAAATCTAACTTTCTGTTCGAATAAAATTAAGTGTATTTGCCATAAATGTATAACATTTTATACCATCTGGAGTTTTAAAATAAAAATAGGATCCTTTATAAACTAACTGTATTGTAAATTATTGAAATTCAAAAATTATTTTTATTTGTTTCCATTATCTTTGAGTACCTATGGGTGTACGACATTGTCGTTCACACTAACACTGTTTGACACAGAGAAGCTACAACAAAGAATTTACCTCAAGGTCCCACATTTGCCATACACATCGACTTGCATGTGCGCCTGCAGCGCCTTCACTAAGCCGTCCCGTCTCGACGGCGCCTTACAATTGGACACAAACCAAGCGGCCATTTTACGCTTTCCTTCAATTGACAATAACAAATCCGTATCGTTTTGCGTCCAACCCACTTCCACCGCTGTCCATATTGGATCTTGCGCGGGCGCAATAATTTGACGCGTTGAAATCGTTTTGACCACATTATAACTCCACACAATGTCCGAATCGAGGCGATAACTCAACGTGAGATTATAGAAATTCTTTTCGGCCTGTAAATTATGCCTGGTGTGTTCAGGTGATTCTAATTGTGCGAACACAAACGATTGATTGGGCGAACGTTGTTGTGGTGTGCCGTTTGAAAAATTACACGCCGTATGAAAAACGATCGCTGCATAATCGACGATGGAAGGTAAAAAGTCGTGCTGATTGGTGAAAATGCAATTTGTTTGTGGGCACTTCGCATGCAGGGTGTCCGCGGGTAAGGTCCAGCGCTTGTCCTCAAAGAAGTCAGTCCAGAAGAGTACAACGATGTCTTGCGACGATGACAACTTCGACGTGCGGAAGATTGCATTTCGTGCATTGTTTCGCGTAAAGATCACCAAAATGATAAGCGTAAGTAGAATTATGATTCGCGTATTACTGTACATTTCCTTAAATGTGTTTAGTCTGTTAGAGGACATCACGCCCACTATATAGATATGTATGTATGTAGAACATAAGTAACTGTAGTTGTTTTTTTTTTTAAATTTTTTTTTTGACCGCTGAGTCAAATAATTTTTTTTTTGACGAAATGTATATTGGAAAAAAATATAAATATGTATATATAGATATATATGATGAGATTTACGAAAAAAAAATCTTTGATATTTATTTTTGCGATTTCATAATTTGTACACTCGTGATTTGAAATATTCCTTTTTTCTTTATGCTTATTTGTAATAATTAACTTGCATTAACATCTATCTAATATGCCGATTATAATATTTTAAATAAAAGTTTATGTATTTTTTAATATTTGTTTAATTCAAGAATGAAGACTAAATACCACCGATTGAAACGCTTATCATAGATTTTCCACTATTGGTATCAGGTAGTAAACCCTAATTGGTTATTGTATGTATTTATATATATATATGTATTTATATATGTACATATGTATTTATAAATATGTGTTATATCTTGAAGTGCGTGTCTACATTGGCGTTGATAGACAATTTTCACACTTTGACGTTTGAGTGTTAGTATTATTATCAACTGCCGGTACAGATAAGGACTGCTCACAACTGTAAGGCCTAATCAAATTTATTTGATTTAATGTTGTACATAAATAAAGAACACTACAGTTGCGCAGAAAGATGGTGCATAAAAAGTAAAATAGTGTTATCTATTCCAGCCAAAAATATTTGAGATAATTCTAGTTTTATATATAGGGTGCTTATTTAGAGAAAATAATGGAACAAATTGCCAAACTTTCATAGTAATTGTAAACAAAGCCTTCACCAGCTTTTGTTTAGGAGGTCAAAATCTAACGTATTTTGCTGTCAAGAGTCCTTTAAAAAGTGCAACGAAACCAAACTGCTATAACTTCTATTTCCATCGCTCTTAAAGGTATAAAGAGATATAACAGTTAAACCCCCTGTCAACGAATTTATTTTTGTTTGATATTTATGTTGAGTAAATTTTAGCAAATTATCAAACTACATCTGAACTAAATCGGAATAAAGTTTAAAAATCTTAGAACATCGATATCAATCGTCTATATGTTAAAGTTTTCAAGCAAGCTGTTGCAGTCGAGCCATACAGACATATCCTAATTGAGACTAACGACTTGGGGGACTGTGGTTTTAAACCTACTATAACTAAAGAGTTGACAGCCAACAGTTGACGTGATAAGTCCGGTTATGTTGGAAAAAATGGGAAGTCATTACCACCTCTCTCAATGACGATAGCTTCGAAAAAGTTAAAAAAAAACAGTGCTTGAAAATCGTCTTGTTGGCATCAGTGAGATAGGAGAGGTTAATGTTTTGGGTATGAAACGTGTCAATGCTAGACTCAAACCAGAGAACTTAGAATAACTTATTGTTGTTATAGAATAACTTATTCAAAGTTCTCTGTTCGTACCAAAATACCAAATCTTTTGATAAACCAATGCTTGACAATGCAGCTGAGGACCTTACATTCAAGGTGTCGCTCATCGTTTTCTTTGATTACCGTGGTGTGGTTCACCGAGAATTCGTTTCCGACGTCGAAACTGTTTAGCAATCTAGCGAAAGGCCCTACACAAATGAGTTATGAGCCTCCTAGACGAGGCTTATAATAAGTGTATGGAATTAGATTCATCGTTAGCGGACTTGTATTGGCTCAGGAGCCTATTTTAAAGGCATCATAAAGATTTGAATTAAAATATGTGAAAATGTTGTTTCTTTTTTGTCAGTCTGGACCACTTATGATCAGTTGAAATAAAAACGCTATAATACTAAAAACGTACCCTTTACATAAATTCAATTTGTCCGGTGCAAGCGATTATTACCAAAAAACTTGGATATCTGTACATATGTATGTATTTATATTAGATATGCATTTCGTTATGAAATAAATTAATTGTAGAAAGCAAAGCAAAGCAAAGCATGCTTTCAATCGAGTACACATAACGTGCTGGTTGCAAAAGTGAGTGGGTTAATACAATAATTATTGAAAAACAGACGCAGCTCCTTTTACATACCACACTCGTATTTTTAAGGTACGTTTCTCATAACCCACTTGAACTATCGCAGCAGTAAATCGGTCTACCTTTCAATGCTTCTGCTTGGTAGTTCAGTAACGGACATATATACACTTCAGGGATTTTTTAAAGATCACCTATAAAAATAAATCAGCAGTTCACTGTTAGTGGTATTTGTCAAAAATAAGAGACTAAACTATCATCACATTTTATAATTTCCACACTTTTTAAGTAATTACTTACTAAATTTCAAGTTCCCCTCGGATGTCTATTTATACTATACTGAAATATGAAAATATGAGAAGCCCTTGAACTAGTTTTTATACCCTGAATAATACACCCTAAGTTTGCCACGAAGTTTAAAATACCCAGAAAGAAACGTCGGAGACCCAATAAATTACGATCAGCATAATGAGCTGAGTTTATTTAGCCATGTCCGTCTGTCCGTCCGTTTGTATATATACGAACTAGTCCCTCAGTTTTTAAGTGATCGATCAGAAATTTGACACCTGTCCTTTCCTCATTAAGAAGCTGCTCATTTGTCGGAACGGCCGATATCGGAGCACTGTAACATATAGCTGTCATACACACTGTACAATCGGAATTAAGTACTTATATGGGAAGCTTTTTCATTTGACGGGGTATCTTCACGAAATGACGCATGGACTATTTTTTAAGGCAATAATTCAATTTCCGAAGAAACTGCTCAGATCAGATCACTACATCATTACCCTGCCTTACAAATTGAACGATCGGAATCAAGTTCTGCGAAGGGTATTTTAGCTCAGACGTTAACGTTTTTTCTTGTTTAATTTCTGTTTTGAGCGATTTCAAAACACATGTGTGGTCTTTAACCCTTTCACGACAGTGAGTATAATAATTCTCCACACATTTCTCTCGAACTCTCGAAGATCGAAAATCCTTCTCATCGTCGGTGAGGAGGATTATGATGGACTTAAAGTTTGCTTCTAATTTTTCGAAAAATGGGGAGTGTTTTAAATATATCTGTCAAATAATTTCGAAATTCAGCATAGAAAAATAAAGCTGGTATTTTTGTCTGTCCTCAAAGCAGGTAACTAATAACCAACGTTTTACTTTACGACTATAAAGATTAACCTGGGGTTGACCTTGTATAAGGTGTATCCATTGTAAGTGGCCACATAAATATTACCATCGCTATCTATGTATACGGTCTATCTTACTTGTCGGCGAAACACCATCCCATGTGACGACGAGTACACGACGATTAGATCCAATTACGAATTTGTCACTTTGTCCCTCGACCGGCACAATGAAGGAATTGTATTCGAGATCCTTAACTTTGCTATACCTTTTAGGTATATTTATTGTAGTATATATTGATTTTAAAAGTAGTTGGGCAAAATCAATCTTGTTTTTTTTTATGTTACACAGCCAGTTTTGTCGCTTATCGGGTTAACCTTTTAAACACAGTTAATTTATGAGCACAAAAATATAAATTTTTTGAGGTTATTGACTTCAGCTGGTTTTACAAGTATATAAACAATTTCTTTTAGATAAACTAAAACCACATGTGTAAATAGTTTGTGCAATTCGAATGAAAGAATAAAGGAAGTTGTCGCGAAGTAGAGTATTAGATGGAAATGAAATCGGCTTTAAGTAATGAGACAGTTATAGCTTGTAGTATCTTAAGATTGGTCTTTCTTCGACATTGTTTACGATAGATATTTGTGTTCTAAACTAACTTGATGTTCTGTAAAATAAACGCGCGCCGTCAAAAACTGAATCAGATGGAAATCATCCATGTTCTTCTCTACCACGCTTTCAATTAACCTGTATAGTAGTCCGGTAAATTTAGGCCTAAAATAAGGAGGAAGGTTACCTAAATTCATAAGAAACTGAAACTCGGCAAAATTGCTCAAAGCATAATTATAAAAGAAATCTCAAAAGTCCTCATCGTTCTGGTGTGTGCCAAAAAATTTAAGCGGGGTCAAAGGTCAAACAAATTAGTTTTACGCGATTTGCAGAAAAGCTGTGAGTTTTTTTATCGCAAAATTAATTAATAACACAAAAATTTTTTAATAGTTTTTTTTTACTAAGAGCCACCATTTTGCAGATATAAAGCTTTAAAAAGTTGCATCATTTATAACCATTTTTTCACGTATAAACATCACTGAAACTGTTAAATAATCAAAATTAGTTTACTATTGGTGATTGTAACTAGCCTATGTAAAATATAAGGTAAACTATTAGAATCTCAGGTATAATGAAACCCAGTTCCTAAATTTATACGCCAGTGTAATCTTGTTGATACGCTTGTTTTATTAAAAATTCGCGTAATAAAAAACAAGTTCAAATAGCTTGTCTTCCTCCAACCTCAGTAGCTGCTCATCAACATCTGTTTCGGGAATATTACCAAGTTCAAGTGTGGCTTGGTAATCAGTTGGACCCTAAAGACGAAGAGTTGAAAGTTGGTGGACAACACACGAGAGCCAGTTCAAACTTTATTTCTATTAGCAGCAAATAAACTTCTTAACACGATATTTTGCAACTGCAAAAACGGATGCCAAATGGGATTGCAAAAAAGTTGAACTGTTTTGCTCCCCGGCATGCACACATTGTCAAGGCCGGTCGTGCTCTAATGTTGAATCACCAACTGTTGAGGGCTCCTATGATACCGATAATAGATATGCTTTAAAACATAGTCAAGATCAGTGCAATAGTCATGCTTTCGAATACATACATACATATGTAACTGAAGATAATTTTTGTGAATATAGTAAATTTGCCACGCTTCAATGGATTTTAAATTTTTATTTTTTACATCAAATGTTCAGGGTCCCCAAATCTGTTGCATAATTACAACAGCTGATGAAGTTGTTGTGAGTATGAAGTACAGGAACTTAAGAATTTCCTCGGCAGCTTCAATCAACAAAATGGACTGTTATGTAGGGTGTTTGGCACGATAGAAAGACCAAAATGCTTTGAATTAATTTTTCATCATCTCTATTTTTCGGATTCAGAACAGTGTATCACCTTAGTGGCAACTACACGCAACGATCCCGGATTTTTATCCTGCCAAGAACTGTCAGTTCAGCAGCATCTCTAAATTATTTGGGGAATATTTGATGCCGGTACAACGACTCTATGTTCGAATTTTGCCAAAAACATTTTTTTTTTTTTCAATAGACATTAAATGTCTCCAGACTTATGGTGATCACTTTTATTTATGCGCATGCCTGCATGTTGTCTTTTCAGTGCACAAAGAATTTACATATATAAAAAAACTACTAATTCAATTAAATAAATTACAAACAATAAATAATAAACTTATTTGAGCTTAGAAATCTATTCGAGCCTTTTTCGTGCATACTTCATCGGTCCAAAACCCATTTATATCTTCATAGATTTGTGTACGTCTAACGGTGGGTTGTGAGTGAATACGCCGACATAACTCACAATATGGCAGCATTTGAACGCCGCTTTCGTAAGCCTCGACCAAGTAATAGCGACGCCACCAAAAGTACTTGGCATACTCATAAGGATGTTCACTCAAATAATTAAGGTATGCAGCCAGAGTTGAGGCGTTTTTAAAGTCCTGTGCGTCAATGTAGGAGTGTGGTGGCGCGAAACGCGTATAATTTGCACCACCAAACACCACGGGCACAATGTGTCGCTGCAGGGCGTTGAAAAGCTTTTCCGTTACATAATCCTTGCAAAGTGAATTCTCAAAACTCAAATAGAATTTGTAATCTTTGTCGAGCAACGCATCGCAACTGCTGTTGAAGCGTTCGCATCTGTAAGAGAAATAAAAGATGGTGTGATTTCGTCGTTTATAATATAATATAATATTTATTTACGTAAGTAAAAATTAATAAAAAAAAAAAAACAAAGAAAAACTTCTTTTGCAGCCAAGCTATAATGTCCTTCACAAATACAAAATATTCCTTGCCGGTTTCAAATATTTTCTTCAGACATTGCACAGTGGCCTTGGACAATAATACATGCCAAATTTCGTGAAGATATCTCGATATCTCACAAACTAAGGGACTAGTTAACGTATATAAAGACATACAGACGGACCGTTTCCATAACAGTCGGGTCTACGTAACCGGAACGGACCCGGATTTTTTTCCGACCAAGGACTGTCAACTCGACAAAATTCTGCCGCTACAACAACAACAATATACAGACGGACGTGGCTAAATCGACTAAGCTCAGTAAGCTGATTATGTATATCTATGTACCAGGTGTACCGGTATGAAATGATTGTGTTTTTGTGAAAATGAAATATTGAATTAAAAATTGATTTTTGCACATTTTGACCACCATTCTGACAAGTTGTGAATACCATGCCAATAGAAGTGTTCCTCTTTTGAAGCAAACCAATCAGACACCCAATTTTCGATTTCTGTGTAGGAATCACAGTGCTGCTCAGGCAATGCGTTTCCCATCGAAGAAAATAAATGGTAATCGGAAGAGGCCAAGTTTGATAAATACGGCGGGTGAGGTAGCAGCTCCCAGCCAAGTACTTTGATTGTATCCTGACAAAATTACTTTGCCATGTCTTCTGGTCCATTCTGGTCGTTTTTCGATCAACGCATGGGTCAAATTGATCATTTGTTGTCTGTAGCTATTAGTGTTAACAGTTTCACCAGGTTTTAGAAGCTCATGATATACCAAACCTTTACGGCATACAAATCAAGCATAAATAAAGTTATTGTAATAAAACTTAGCACAAATAGTAGCTTTGAGACATGTTACCTCATATCTAAAAAATAGTCGAAATCGGAGAATAACTTTTCAAGTCCCTAGTTACCGAATATGTGAACCCCAGTACCTGTGGCTGACTTTTTACCGAAAGCATCAGCCAATCTGTGAGATATATTATTGAAATTCATGGGCAATATTTTTATAATAATAACAGACCTCTTTGTCAAAAAAGGGCTAAAATCGTGTTACTACTTCACTTCACTTTACTTAGCCTCCATATACCTGATATTTGAATTTCAAACTTCCGGTTGGTTTTATACCGTATATATCAGTAAATATGTAAGATACCTTAATAAATTTTAGAAAAAAAAAAATTTTTGTTTGTTAATAAACTTAAAAAATATAAAACTGAGGCAATACTTCCCCTAACCCCCATATACTTGATATAGGCAATTTCAATCAACCGATTGAATTTCTAAATCTAACTTTCTGTTCGAATAAAATTAAGTGTATTTGCCACAACTGTATAACATTTGATACAATCTGGAGTTTTAAAATAAAATTAGAATCCTTCATAAACTAACTGCATTAAAAAAAGTTGATTCTTCATTAAAACTTTGCTGCTATTATGTTGTAAACATATTTCAACTATTTTTTTGTTATTTATTTTATTTATATTTGTTTCCATTATCTTTGAGTACCTATGGGTGTACGACATTGTCGAATACACTAACACTGTTTGACACACAGAAGTTACAACAAAGAATTTACCTCAAGGTCCCACATTTGCCATACACATCGACTTGCATGTGCGCCTGCAGCGCCTTCACTAAGCCGTCCCGTCTCGAGGGCACCTTACAGTTGGATACGAACCAAGCGGCCATTTTACGCTTTCGTTCAATTGACAATAACAAATCCGCATCGTTTTGAGTCCAACCCACTTCCACCGCTGCCCATATTGGATCTTGCGCGGGCGCAATAATTTGACGCGTTGAAATCGTTTTGACCACATTATAACTCCACACAATGTCCGAATCGAGGCGATAACTCAACGTGAGATTATAGAAATTTTTTTCATCCTGTAAATTATGCCTGGTGTGTTCAGGCGATTCTAATTGTGCGAACACATACGATTGATTGGGCGAACGTTGTTGTGGTGTGCCGTTAAAAAACGGAAATTTACGCGCCGTATGAAAAACGATTGCTGCATAATCGACGATGGAAGGTAAAAAGTCGTGCTGATTGGTGAAAATGCAACTTGTTTGTGGGCACTTCGCATGCAGGGTGTCCGCGGGTAAGGTCCAGCGCTTGTCCTCAAAGAAGTCAGTCCAGAAGAGTACAACACTGTCTTGCGACGATGGCAACTTCGACGTGCGGAAGATTGCATTTCGTGCATTGTTTCGTGTAAAGATCACCAAAATGATAAGCGTAAGTAAAATTATGATGCAAAAGATGGTTCTCAAAGCCAACTTCAGGAAGCGCGTATTACAGTACATTTGCTTAAATGTATTGAGTCTGTTGAAAGACATCACGCCCAGTATATAGATATGTATGTATATAGCACATAAGTAACTGTAATTTCTTTTTTTCGTTTTCACTGCTTAGTCAAATGCAAGTGTGTAACGCGATTCTTATTTTATTTTTTATTTTTGGCGAAATGTAATTTAGTAACAATTATATAGTAGTGAGATTTACGAAAAAAATTATATATTTTATTTTAAATTTCGTTTCTTCTTTTAGTTTATCCACACATTTTTCTGTTATTTGCTGCATATGTTATTTCTAATATGCCGTTTGTAATATTTTATATAAAAGTTTAAGCATTTTTTAATATTTTTTTTAATTCACGTATGTCTAAACTCAATTTGTCGGCGCAAGAATGAAGACTAAATACCATTGGCCAGTTTGAGTGTTAGTATTATTATCAACTGCCGGTACAGATAAGCACTGCTCATAACTGTAAGGCCTACAAGTCAAATGTATAAAAAGTGAAATAGTATTATCTATTCCAGCCAAAAATATTTGAGATAATTCTAGTTTTATATATAGGGTGCTTATTTAGAGAAAATAATGGAACAAATTGCCAAACTTTCATCGTAATTGTAAACAAAGCCTTCGCCAGCTTTTGTTTAGGAGGTCAAAATCTAACGTATTTTGCTGTCAAGAGCTCTTCAAAAAGGGTAACGGAACCAAACTGCAGTAACTTCTATTTCCATCGCTCTTGAAGGTATAAAAGAGATATAACAGTTAAACCACCTGTCAACGAATTTATTTTTGTTTGATATTTATGTTGAGTAAATTTTAGCAAATTATCAAACTACATCTGAACTAAATCGGAATAAAGTTTAAAAATCTTAGAACATCGATATCAGTCGTCTATATGCTAAAGTTTTCAAGCAAGATGTTGCAGTCGAGCCATACAGATATCTCTTAATTGAGACTAACTTCTAACGACTTGGGGGACTGTGGTTTTAAACCTACTATAACTAAAGAGTTGACAGCCAACAGTTGACGTGATAAGTCCGGTTATGTTGAAAAAAAAGGTCGGGAAGTCATTACCACCTCTCTTAATGACGATAGCTTCGAACAAGTTAAAAAAAAACAGTGCTTGAAAATGATCTTGTTGGCATCAGAGAGATAGGAGAGGTTAATGTTTTGGTTATGAAACGTGTCAATGCTAGACTCGTACCAGAGAACTTAGAATAACTTATTGTTGTTATAGAATAACTTATTCAAAGTTCTCTGTTCGTACCAAAATACTAAATCTTTTGATAACCAATGCTTGACAATGCAGCTGAGGACCTTACATTCAAGGTGTCGCTCATCGTTTTCTTTGATTACCGTGGTGTGGTTCACCGAGAATTCGTTTCCGACGTCGAAACTTTAACAATCTAGCGAAAGGCCCTACAAAAATGAGTTATTAGCCTCCTACAACTCCTTGTAGACGAGGCTTATAATAAGTGTATGGAAAATTAGATTCATCGTTAGTGTACTTGTATTGGCTCAGGAGCCTATTTTAAAGGCAACATAAAGATTTGAATTAAAATATGTGAAAATGTTGTTTCTTTTTTGTCAGTCCGGACCACTTATGATCAGTTGAAATAAAAACGCTATAATACTAAAAACGTCCCCTTTACATAAATTCCATTTGTCCGTTCGTGCCAGCGATTATTACCAAAAAACTTAGATATCTGTACATATGTATGTATTTATATTAGATATGCATTTCGTTATGAAATAAATTAATTGTAGAAAGCAAAGCATGCTTTCAATCGAGTACACATAACGTGCTGGTTGCAAAAGTGAGTGGGTTAATACAATAATTATTGAAAAACAGACGCAGCTCCTTTTACATACCACACTCCACCAAGGTACGTTTCTCATAACCCACTTGAACTATCGCAGCAGTAAATCGGTCTACCTTTCAATGCTTCTACTTCGAAGTTCGGTAATGGAATTTAGTTCTGTAACGGACATATATACACTTCAGGGATTTTTTAAAGATCACCTATAAAAATAAATCAGCAGTTCACTGTTAGTGGTATTTGTCAAAAATAAGAGACTAAATTATCATCACATTTTATAATTTCCACACTTTTTAGGTAGTTACATACTAAATTTCAAGTTCCCCTCGGATGTCTATTTATACTTTACTGAAATATTGAAACTGAGAATGACCTTGGAATAGTTTGTTAATTTCCGTTTTGAGCGATTTCAAAACACTTGTGTGCTCTTTAACCCTTTCGAGCTCATACAATAGTTGCTTATTCGTATAAATTTGATTAAAAGTTGTTGAAGACATAAGCCTATTCACATTTACCGCTAGCAGTCATAATTTTCGAAATTTCAACATTTTCGAACAGAGCTAAGTTTTGTCACCCTCATCCTTTTTAAACAGAGGTATTCCAAGTTCGCGTTCTTATCAATTTAAGGTGTATATATATCAAATATAAACACTTGAAGTGACAATGACTCAACTTTCTAAACAGAAGCGACAGTGAGTATAATAATTCTTCTATACATCGATAAGAAATCGCTTGGGTTTAAGATACAGTGCAAATTTCGAGCACCACATTTCTCTCCAACTCTTGAAGATCGAAAATTGTTGGCACCGTCGGTGAGGAGGATTATGATGGACTTAAAGTTTGCTTCTAATTTTTCGAGATATGATTCTACTTCCAAATTGCCCACTTGGTAGGATGGGTATTACCATAAATAAAAATCATTCCTGGTACAAATTTTTACTATTTCGGGTAACTAGGAAATAATCGTCGACATGTCGGAGGTAATGAATATTAGACTTTTCTGCTCGCTAAAACATTCAAAATACACTTATAGACAAATTTTCATCAAAGTTCAGAAAAGGGCCAAAGATTACACTATTGTTATAAGATCAAAGATAACACTACTGTTATAATACTCTTTAGTCATCATTTCAACTCGATATGTCACCGTTTCATATGAAAACAGTCACTCAAGTCGGAGAAAAATAGGCACAAAATAATTGTTACAAGTTGCCGCTATAAGAAAACACTTGACCTTTAGCAATATTAAAATGCATGCTTATATTCTTTATTGGTTAATTTTAGTATGGAAATGTTCAAATAACGTAACTAGTTACGATTACATTGGTAAACCAAATTAAACTTTTTTTATTTCATGAGGTTTCTAAACTGTTTCTTACTAATTTAACGTCGCTGATTTCAAATCTATCCACAGTTTCTTTCTAGCAGTTTCTCTAGTTTTAGGGATACAGGTACTTATTGAAATGTCATTACTAGGCTTGTTTGAAATAATTTTTACAGCAAAAAATTACTAAATTTCATAAATAAACCGCTATTTCTATATTAAGAAGAAGTTGTTTAAATGATCCGAAGAGTTTTTGAGAGACTTTCCAGAGACTATGATGTAACATGAGCATCAAGATGCACTTCCTCTTCAGCCATTTAGACAGCTTCCCAGAAAATTTAAGCGACTTAAGTGAATATCAAGGAGAACGCTCTCACCAATTTATTCGCACTATGGAAGTGCGATACCAGGGTCGTTGGAATGCCAATATGAGGGCTGATTATTGCTGGAGCAGTAATACAAGAACAATATATTTTTTAATTCTAAAATTCTAGTATTTTTGGCTAAAATTTTTATATGTTCATATTTCGAAAACTAGAGCTGCTAGAGAAAAACTGACTAAAGATTTAGAATCAGCGTGGCAAAATCGTATACAATCAGGTAAGAAGTAACATAAAACAAAACTACTGTTTCCTAGTGTTATAGTCGAACCTTTGTCATAGGTAAACCCTTGGCGCCCAAGCCGGTGATCTTGTAAGTGGTGCCAGCCGGTGCTGGTTGATCAAAATCGTCTGATGTTGTTACATATAAGATATCGAGATCGGGACCACCCCAAGCGGCAGATGTGATCTGCTTGGTAGGCAACTTGATTTCCAAAAGCACTTCGCCGGTGCTAAATAAAAATGTTATAAAGTAGTTTAAAATTTACTATCTGGATGTTCTAATAAAGCATTTACAAGTATAAATACTAACCTGGGGTTGACCTTGTATAAGGTGTATCCATTGTAAGTGGCCACATAAATATTACCATCGCTATCTATGGTCATACCGTCGGGCAACAAATTTTCCTTTGGATTTGGTCGGCGCACATCGAAAACGACCTTCGGTTTAGCTAATTAAATGAAAATATAAAAAAGATTCTACAGAAAACTTTCTGAAATTACACCAAGCGCATGCTTACTTGCTACACCAGCATCAAAGTCATAGTCGTATTCTTTCACTTCATAGTCGGTTGTATCTACAAAATAGAACTTATTTGTCTTCTCGTTCCATGCCAAACCATTGGAGATGCCCACATCTGTCTTCACTAACGATACATTGCCATTGTCATATTTATATAATTCACCCCAGCGATCTTTGTATGCATCGCCAATATAACGCATTGTGCCGGCAAAGAGACGTCCACGTGGATCAGCTTTGCCATCGTTAAAACGATTAACAATATACCGATCGTCTTGTTGAACTTCGAAAAGTACACGGTCTATCTTACTTCTTGGCGAAACACCATCCCATGTAACGACGAGTACACGACGATGAGATCCAATAACGAATTTATCTTTTTGTCCTTCGATCGGCACAATAAAGGAGGTGTATTCGAGGTCCTCAACTTTGCTACGGTATACCTTTTCCTCTTGATAGTCGTAGCGCAGTATCCAGCCAGAATCAAGATCAACATAGTAGAGGCTCTGCGTTTCAATATCCCAGTGGGGACCTTCACCGAGGTGTGCATACGAGTTGGGTAATGGTTCAATTTGGTAAGACAGCTGTATTTGAAAGATTTAATAAAAATTTGGGAATTAATAAGAAACCTGATATATTTTTATATTATTCCAATATGTATGACAATTTTAGCTTCATTTAGTATTGATTGATTTTAAAAGTAGTTGGGAAAAATAAGTCTTATCTTTGTGTATATATATATATACATAGGTGTATCAGCGTTATTCCCTATTTCTTTATTTAGGTATTTAATTTTGTTTTGTCTGTTGTTATTATTATTTTTGGTTACACAGCAAGTTTTTTTGCTTATTGGGTTAACCTTACAAAAACAGATAATTTGTACGCACAAAAATGTTTATTTCTTGACGTTATTTAGTTGAGTTAGTTTTATGTAAACAATTTCTTTTACATAAACTAAAACCACATGTGCAAATATTTTGCGCAATTTAAATAAAAGAATAAATGCGTCAACTATGCGTTGATAATTACATGGAAATGAAATCAGTTGTATGTAACGGGACAGTTATAGCTTGTAATATCTCAAGATTGGTCTTTCTTCGACCTTGTTTACGATAGAGTTTCGTGCTCTAAACTAACTAGATGTTCTGTAAAACAAAGGCGTGACGTCAAAAACTGCGTCAGCTGGAAATCAGTTTCTCCATGTTCTTCTCTACCACGCTTCCAATTAACCTATATCATCCCAATGTAGAGTAAACAATACACAACTAATAATATGTGTCTAATTGCAGTTAGATATCTCTAAAATTTAGTAATCACTTTGCTTTTGAATAGAAAATCGGACATACGGAAATTTCTAAAAGCTCATGTTATTGATAATTTTGTTATAACTTTTAAGGGATTACATGGGTTTCGCGGCTTCAAAAAATTTATTTGTCTTGTTTAATTTTATAGCATCTCTAGAATATTGTCCCAAATTCTCAAGTTGATATCAGTAATAGTTTCGGAGATACAGCTTTGAAAAGTCAGTTATATGGCCATTTAAAACTTTAACCGCGTTTTTCTCGAATTTGTGTTTTCAAAGTCGGTTGTCAAGATTACACGCGAACTACTCAACCGATCTTGATGAAATTTTATACAGGTGTTTGAGATACAATTTACTCGTAAATGGACGAAGGATGTTTTTTTTCAATTACAACTATTTAAAAAAAAAGAAATGTCGAGCAAATTTGACCGAAATTTTAATTTTTTTGGAAAAAGGTCTGCCAAAATTCCAATTTTAACTTTTTACTTTTATCCTTCGTTCAAGTACGAGTTTATGGTCTCAACTAAAACACATATATTTTTTTTTAAATTTTAAATGTTCCTGTCAGGAGTTAAGCTGACAACGCGGACGCACCTTTTTTCGAGGGGTCACCGGAAATGACGTTACAATGGCAGAGTTTTAATTTTGTTTTTTTGAAAATCTCAGAACTTATTCTTTAAATGTGTATTTTTAAGACAGAAAAAAGTTGAATTAAATAAATAATTTTTTATATAGAAAAAAAATTATTGAAAATAGATAGGCCTTTTTTTACTCGACAAAACCCATGTAACCCCTTAAGGATTCTTTTATCTCGTTCTTATACTAACAAGCTAAAGTCTAATGTTAAAATACGATAAACGTTCATGAAATGTAAAAATTTAAATGAATCACATTGACCCCTGAGTAATGACTGTAAGTTTTTGCCGGTCTTAGAACTAGTACTTTCGTTGTATGATTAAATTGAATTGGAATTTCCAATACTTATGTTGCAGTATTGAACTTGAAATTAATTACTTTTGCTATTTCCTCTTCAGTGAGTAACAACTTTTTTTAGAAACTTTTTTGTAATATTTAACAGCATATCAGTATTGTACTTAAACACGAAACTGTATCTTTCTTATATTCTGAATAGGGTATATTAAGTTTGCCACGAAGTTTGTAACACCCAAAAGGAAACGTCGGATACCCTATAAAATATATACATAGGTAAATAATGAGCTGAGTTCATTTAGCCATGTTCGTCCGTCTGTATACATATATGCGAACTAGTCTCAATTTTGAAAGTATCGATCTGAAATTTTGCACCTGTCTTTTCCTCACTAAGAAGCTGCTCATTTGTTGGAACAGCCGATTTCGGACCCCTATAGCATATAGCTGCCATACAAACTGAACAATCGGAATCAAGTGCTTGTATAGAAAACTGATTAATTTGACTAGGTATCTTCACAAAATTTTGCATGGATTATTGTCTATCTACCATATTAACTGAAAGATGGAAATAAGGTGCTTGCATGGAAAACTTTTTTTATTTTTGAGTTATTGGTTAAAGCAACAATGTAATCTTTGAAGAAATTGTTCAGATCAGATCACTATATCATATAGCTGCCTGAACGATCGGAATCAAGTTCTTGTAAGGAGCCTTTGTAATTGTGAAGGGTATTATATCTTCAATGCAACCGAAGCTAACGTTTTTTCTTGTTTTACACTAAGAAATACCCTTGGCATGACACAAAAATATAGATTGGGTTGGATTAAGGCCGTGATTACATCTTCGTTTCATCATTAATATTAAATAATGCACAGAAATACATTTTGTTTCATATTTACCGTTAAATTATTGGCACGTTTAGACACTTGCACTTTTCCATCTGTCTCCAATAACTCAGCATTGTGTACTTGGAAAGTGTTTAAGCACACTAAAACCGAAATAATTACAAAACTCGGAAAACGCATCATTTCTTTGAAAATTATAAATTATTTTATTATATACGAGTATCTGTTTCTAAATGCGGTAATTGTGATATCTCACGTCCGGCAATAAAGAAATCGAATAGAACTAAACATTAACACAATTAACAGATCAAGACTCAACTGAAGCCTTGGCTATAGTTGTCGCGACACTTATAAACTTTCACAGAGCGACACGAAAGTAACTAGTACACAAGTATACAGGTTGGTTGAAAATATATTTTCTCACGAATTTTTTCATGAACAGAGCTGCTTGTTTTAGTTTTCTGCAGATAATCAATCAACAAAAGCACTTTTGCATCCCAAAAACTGATGCCATAACCTTCTTTGCTTGTTTGTTGTGACTTCACCTGCTTTGGCGCTGAACAATCAGCTTCAGTTCACTATAAACGTTTTTGTTTCAATTTAGGATCATAGTGGTAGAACTAAGTCTCATCCATAGTTATAAAACGCACTTACTTTCCAAACAGCTTTTTCATGTGTAATTCTCCATGTAAAATATGAGGTACTCATTCGTCTGAGATGCCTATGGCATTCGCAATTATACGTTTAGTCAAACGTAGATCTTCACTAACAAAACTATGAACTTGCTCAATGATTTCTGGTGTGGTTGCGGTTTTTGGTCCTCCTTCGCGTGGATCGTCTTCAAGCCTAGTATGACCACGTTTAAATTCACCAGGTGAGGATTAGTTATACACTTCTAACAATTATATAACTTGAGAAAAACAATTGGAGCAAGTAGTGATATTTCTTGACGAGACCAACCAACTTTTCAACCAGCCTGTATAAACATATATATATGCATTACATATAGGTAAATGATTCAATGATTGCAATCGCCGAAATCAGTTATTCGTAGAGATACACGATCCAGAAGTGCAAACAAATCGTATTTCAATGAATGCGCATTTCTTTTCTAAGCATTTTAGAGGTGTTCCAGTTTAAAAACTAAAAAAAATCTAAAATATTTTCCATATTTTGATAAGCTAGTTATTAAAAAAATATATATATCTCTAAACGGATTTTTCAAAACCCAAATTAGTATCAAAGTAATGGCCGTTTTAGTACCGTGGCAACTCGTCTCGTTTAGTCTTAACTTAAAATATTAAAAGAATTTTTCTCAAAACTGTTTTTTTCGATGCCTTCGTCACGATCTCTCAAGCCAATCAAAAAATTTATAATTTGTTATATATCTTTAATAAAGTCCAGAAAAATTAGTAAAAAAAAGCGACCTTTATTTTTGCGTAGTCGTTTTATTTACTTTTGAGAAATAGTTGTTCTCTGAGTTTTATTGAGACGCGTCACATATTTTCAAACATACAATATATATATATTTATACATATATATAAAGGGTGATCCATTTCGAGGTTTGCTACTTTTTTAAACAAATAAACACATAAAATTCAAATTTAATGGAAAATGTTTATTACCAATCAAAAGAACATTCTTTGGCATTTATTTTTTGAAGATTATCTCTTTCAAATGAAGGCCGCGGCTACGCCTCAGATGGTCCATCCGTTGAGTCCAATTTTCGATGCCTATAACAAAATTATTGAGGCGGCTCATATCACTTCGGCTGTCACTCCTAGTTCACCGAAAGTACGACTGCCGAGATGTTTGTATTCACAGTGAGCGAGCTCAATACTGTTATAGCCGCCCCGTTGTCAGAGTAATTACTCACCTCTCTGAAATATGCTGCCCTTCGGAGCAAAACGTCTACTGTTACCTTAATGGTAGAGACTTTTGCTTGAAAACCCCTACAGAAAACTCCTCCTCCACAAAATTGTAGCTAAGTTTTTCGTATTTTAGAAAATGTAATACCGACCTCCTCGAAGTGTCCGACAGACAGACATTCGAAATTCAACTCATCCTCGTAATATAACACAATATCTATCTCGATTTGTTTCAGGTGTTAAAAACAACCGTTAGGTGAACAAAACTATTGTGAGAGTACATAAATCTTGACTTGAGCAATTTTAAAATGCAGGTTTGTACTTTTTATGGAAAAATTTAATATGAAAACGTATAAAAAATGTTCACATAATGTAACTGTGTATGATTATAGTTGAACCTTTGTCATAGGCAAACCCTTGGCGCCCAAGCCGGTGATTTTGTAAGTGGTGCCAGCCGGTGCTGGTTGATCAAATTTGGCTGATGTTGTTACATATAAGATATCGAGATTGGGACCACCGAAGGCCGCAGACGTTATTTGCTTGGTAGGCAACTTAATTTCCAAGAGCACTTTGCCGGTGCTAAATAGAAATAAATAATAAGAAAGATCAGGATTTATTACTTAGATGTGTCAATATATACTAACCTTGGGTTGACCTTGTATACGGTGTGTCCATTGAAGGTGGCCACATAGAGATTACCATCGCTGTCTATGGTCAAACCATCAGGCAATACATTGTCCTTTGGATTTGGTCGACGCAAATTGAAAACGACCTTCGGTTTAGCTAAATTAATAAAGGTATAAAAATATTTGTAGTGAAGACTTTCTCAAATTAGAACAAGCGCGTGCTTACTTGGTACACCAGCATCAAAGTCATAATCATATTCCTTCACTTCATAGTCGGTTGTATCTATATAATAGAACTTATTTGTCTTCTCGTTCCATGCCAAACCATTGGAGATGCCGACATCCGTCTTCACTACCGACACCTTGCCACCCTTTTCATACTTGTATAATTCACCCCAGCGATCTTTGAACTCATCGCCGACATAACGCATTGTGCCGGCAAAAAGACGTCCACGTGGATCAGCTTTGCCATCGTTAAAACGATTAACAATATACTGCTCGTCTTGTTGAACTTCGAAAAGTACACGGTCTACCTTGCTTGTCGGCGAAACACCATCCCATGTGACGACGAGTACACGACGACCATCTCCAACAACGAATTTGTCACTTTGTCCCTCGACCGGCACAATGAAGGAGGCGAGTTCGACATCTTGAACTTTGCTATGGTACACCTTATCCTCCTGGTAGTCGTAGCGCAGAATTTTGCCAGCTTCAATGTCAACATAGTAGAGACTCTGCGTTTCAATATCCCAGTGGGGACCTTCACCGAGGTGGGCATAAGAGTTGGGCAATGGTTCGATTTTATAAGACATCTGTGTTAGGAAGATACAAGTATAACAAAAATTTGAGAATCAGTAAGAAACTTGGCATATTTTTATATTATTCCAGACGGTAAGACTATTTTTATTTCATTTAGTATATATCAGTTTTATAAATATTTGAGTAAAATAAATCTTATCTTTCTTTACATATTGAATGTATAAAGTTCATCGATATTTTACTCTGTTATTTATTTACAATGTCATGGTTTTTTGTTACACAACAACTTGTGCAGGTTATCAGAGGTGAACCTTTTAAAAACAGATGTTTTTATTGAAAAAAAAATTGTGAAAACCGTTGCGAATTAAATTTAATTTTTTTGCTTTCGAAATGAATATTAAATTTTTGAAGTCATTAATCCGTAACAAAGTTTTAGTAAGATTTATATATTAAAGTTAATATACAATAATAAGTTCTAGAGATATAACCTATGCTAAATGGTAGGTTCATTTAGTATTAAGTAGTGAAAAAAATTGTGAGAAAAATGATAATAAGATGGAAATGAGATATGCTGGATTAAATTGACCATAGATAGGTAACATATTTATAAGATTTATGCACTCAAATTATAATATATTTTGGTCTGAACAAAATAGTAGCATTTTCTAAACGACCAAGCTCCTTTTTAAGGTTTTCCAACCGAGAATACCAAACACAATTTTTACCAAAAATAACCTCCTTCAGAGTGGTGATTATCTCTTATTTTGTGATTAGACTGGTTTAGGTGCCTGGCGACAGCGGTATTTCAGGAAAATGTAAGGTTGATGAGCTTGCTTGTACAGTCATATCAGTCTCAATAACAGCGGAACGGGAACGGATAGGACCTTCTTTGGCTTCCTTTGGCTCACTAATGGGCTGTTGGGTCTCAGACTAAATCAGAAAGCGCTAGTCGACTACCAGCAACTGGGGAGTCGCAAGGTCCTTCTGGGTAAATTGGGGAGGTTCAGGGAAATATTCGCTCTCAGCAAGGTTGGCCTTTCAGTGGTTGGAGGATTTCTGACTGGACACTGTCCGATCGGGATTCATGCAGTAAGGTGAAATAACGGAAATATAAATAAAACACCTAAACATTTGTGATATTGACGATTATTTGTGATAGGTATAGGGGGTTTTTGCCGATAGCTAATATCCAACTACACGAGTTTTTCCGTTTGGCATCACAAAGAGCTGTATATAACAGTCTAAGTGTGATCCACCCGCAATGCTGTGGGATCAGCCATTTAACCTAACCAAAACCTAAAAAGGTATACAAATTAATGAATCCGCCACCGATCGTAAGCAGTGCGTTTTCGCTGGCTTTAGTACTGCACAATCCATTAGTTATATTGCAAATGTTGGCAACAGATCAAACTACTATCTAACTCATAATATATTTAGTTCCATTACTAATGTTGTAGACTTGAACTTGAAAGTAATTAGTTTTATACTTCCCCTTCAACGAGCAAAAGCTGATTTGCGATCACTTTTAAGATATTCTAGTAGAATCTAGTAGATTGTACCGCAAGACGGAAGCGCAACTGCTCTTTACACTAAAATAAGGATTTGGTATGACACAATAAGATAGATTGGGTTGGATTTATGCTAATATGATTAATTGACAGTTATATATATTATATTAAAAATTGCATAAATTTTAATTATTTTATATTCTCGCAAATACCGTTAAATTATTGGCACGTATGGACACTTCCATTGATACTTCCACTTTTTCTTCTGTCTCTGTAACCTCATCACTGCGTACTTGGCAAGCGTTTAAGCACAGTAAAACCGAAATAATTACAAAACTCGGAAAATGCATAACTTTTTTGCAAATTAAAAATTCTTTTATTATATACAAGTATCTATCTCTAAATGCGGTAAGTATGGAACTAAACTTTAACACAGTTAACAGACCAAGACTCAACTGAAACCTTGGCTCTAGTTGTCGGGACACTTATAAACTTTCATAGAGCGGCACGAAAGTAAACGGTACACTAATATGTGTGTATGTATATGGCTAATTGATTGGCAATCGCCGAAATCAGCTGTTCGCAGAGATACACGATCGATTGGTGCAAACAAAAAGTTTTTCAATGAATGAGCATTTAATCGCTATGCATTTTAATGTTTACGTATCTGAGTATGTAGGTATGATGTATACACAACATTTTGACTTTTGTCTTGTTCGAAAGCAACAAGTGATTCAACAAAAACCACTTGCCAGCGTTTCCCAACCTGCCACTGAGGAGAACTGAGTTATACTTTAGAGTTTTTTCTTGATGACACTAAGAAGACTTAAATTTACTTGCTTTTATAAGGAAAACTGGCTTTCTCGATTCAGATGACACCTCTGTGTAATTTTTTCCTGCTATGTTAGGTGTTAAGAATCGAGAAAGCTTGTTATCTGCTGGAAATTAATATGTGAATCGACCGAATATGCTAAATGGGTCTCAGCGGAGAAAGGTTGAAAAATATACTAAACACTTTCTTTTGGTCGGCTAAGAACAGATTTGATATTGTATTAATATCTTATATTATCTTATTCGGATTTTTAAACTGTGTGAAATTTTTTATCGTTCTTATTTCTTCCTATATAAAAGACCGAAGTGTTTTAGTCTATGAAATTCCAGCGTTTTTCGAAGACAAGTTAGAAATAACTGACCGATCAAAATCAAGATAAAGACCTTCTTATACCCTCTTATGCTATAAGAAATGCGCCTGTTAAGGTAGCTTTATTGCAGCCGAAGTTAACGACTTTTCTTGTTTTTTTTTTCTTTCTTGTTGCTGTTCCCACGACAGTCGGGTCTACGTAACCGGAACGGACCCGGATTTTTTCCGGCCAAGGACTGTAAACTGGGCAGAATTCTGCCGCTATAACAACTACAACTTCGTGTTGAGGTTTTTGTTGACTACAATATCGATACGATGCATAATACTTAGGTCCTAAGGAAAACAATGCTATTTGATATATCCTTATATCCTAAAACCTGAAAAATTTTCTAAATTATTTCTAAAAAATTTGCATTCTAGAAAAACTTGAAAAAACAGTACGAGAAATAAATCTACATACAAACATTACAATTTTTTTGAGGAATATATGCTTTAGGCGACTATTTAAAAAAATACTCTACTATTGACTGATTCTAACACTACTCTTTTTAAATTGTTAATATATTTGAATTAAAAACATAGTATTCAATATTTCACTTTCACTGATTTTTAAGTTTTCTTTTTAATAATGAGAGGTTATATATTTTTCTGAAAAGTTTAACGACCACTGTCTATGAGTAAAGGAAGCAATAACCCATAGCATGAGCTACAAGATTTATAGTATTCTAACAGAATAAATCATTTTGGTGATCACGCTTTTGAATACTCACATACCACTTCATATATTTATATATGTACCATATACC
Organism: Bactrocera oleae; assembly: GCF_042242935.1. Taxonomy (NCBI): domain Eukaryota; kingdom Metazoa; phylum Arthropoda; class Insecta; order Diptera; family Tephritidae; genus Bactrocera; species Bactrocera oleae. Next base: position 59,217,670 of record NC_091539.1, read on the forward strand.
TACTCTACCTTTAAAACATGTATATGTATCTATAGTGCTTTATTTATTAATTATGTACATATACTTGTATATGTACGCAATTCTAGTGCTAAATTGATAATGCAATTACAGAAGTTACTGTATTGAGATCAACTTAAATTGCAGCTGTGAGTGCAGAAATGGGTTTGAGAGAGCTTTGCTGGCTTTAAGCGCTAAAGCTTTGTTAAGGAATTTTCATATACGGTTTGCTAGCATAATCAATTTGTCTACAATAAATTCTATGTCAAAACAAGTGACTAAACTTTAATTAAATATTTAAAAACAATAACATTTTGCACGAAAAACAAACAAATCCAATTTGCCGAGTATTTACATACCTTTGGTATTATTACGTTGGACCCGCTGAACAACAGAGAACAATGTGAGACACACAGAAATGAAAAGACTGAATGTCAAATGAGCAGAGAAGATCTTTTTATAGTCGATTTGCCGGTAAAAAATATTGTTATACACGCTACACACGCTCCGAACGGCAAGTTTGGTGTTGAGATGATTTGCGGGACCTGTTGATAGGGGAGAGGAAAATCTATTTTGAGTTATTCTGAAACGTAATGGAAACTCATAGCTGGGGAAATTTGGATCTTATTTATTTTCTGCATTAGATACAATATTACAAAATAATTATATTTGTTTGAATTTTTTTCTTATATTAATAAATAATTTTTATGTTAAGAATAAATACTAATTTTAATTATATTGTAATTAAAGGAAACCATAGAATGAAGTAAACACAAATCCTTGATTTTTTTATTAAATATTATATATGAAATAATAAAACAATCAATTTTTTTTTTAATATAAAATTTTTTATAATATTTTATTAGTTACAGAATGGTTTCTAAAAATAAAATTTAAGCAAAAAGCTATTTAAAAGCACCAAAAGATTTGGTAGATAATGAAAAATTTACTTTAAATGAATTTGGAATTTTTTTTTACTCTTTGTTTTGACGTTTCAATTCCATCAAAAAACATTCATTTTATTTAAATTTAAGAACCTTCGCTTAGATGATTTCGGTAGCGCCCTCTATGCTTCCATTATGTCGTTTCTTAAGAATGTTTGCTCAAGTCGCTTCCTTTTGATAAGCGAGTACCAAGCATGTGAATTATGAGTGAAGGAAATTATAAATATATTATATATCTGCATATATATTTATATTTGATTACGACACATATACACACATATATTTATATAGAAGAAATTCACTCGGAAGACGAAGGAAATTTGGGTCGATCGGGAGGATTCAGAAGATTTTGTTATATAATTACCTCCAATATATAAAAAAGAAATGTTGGCAACTCTATTTGTCGCCTTCGAAAAATAACCACAAATCAAGAACTTCTAGTTATTTTTTTTTTCCTGAAGATACGGGTATCTTCAGTCTGTTGTTTGCGTGCAATGTCTCAGGCTTGACCTTTGGTTATGTTTTTGATTAAAAATATACATAAATAAATGAAAATAATTTATTAATATGACCATGCAGATGATCTAATATAAATGTACCCATCACAAAGGAATTGCATAATTTCGGTTTCAAAATATTAAGAATTTATGACAGAAGAATGAATTCTTCTAATCATTAAATCTTTTGCCCTGGCAGTGAATATTTTGAACTACTTGTAGCACACAATAAAGCTCTTTTATAATAAAAAGAAAACCTTTAATCTCTAATACCCTTCACAAGTGAATCTTTTTTATAGCATGAAAGGGTATAAAAAGATCTTTATCTTGATTTCGATGGATCAGTTTGTATGGCAGCTATATGCTACAACTATAGTTATCCGATCTGAGCAATAGTTCGGAGATTGTAGCGTTGTCTTGGATAATAATCTGTACAAAATTTCGTGATATCTTGTCAAATAAAAAAGTTTTCCATACAAGGACTTCATTTTGATCGATCAATTTATACGGCAGCTATAACCTATAGTGCTCCGATATCGGCGGTTCCGACAAATAAGCAGCTTCCGAGAAAAGTACGTGTGCATATATATATATATTTTTTTTATGAGGTATCCGACGTATCAATCTTCTTAATTTTCAAAAAAATACCCGAAAACGTTCTAATGTCTACTGGGTTTATAACGTATGTTTTAATCGCGCTTAGACATATGTATTGCGAATTTTTTTTTGAATTTGCAAAAATTGGAAGCAAATATTATGATTAGCGTTATTATTATTACTCATACATATTTTCTAATTGTTTTAACGACATTTTAATTAATTGCCTACATGATTAGTTTAATTATCAAAGTTCAAAAATAATTCTTTATGAGTTCTTGATTTATTAAGATTAGTTGGCATATATAATTTATTATACTGCTGGGCCAATGCTTTAGTTGCATAAGCGTGTAAATTTGCGGGCCGGATTTTGAAATAAAAAAGGAGGTGTGTTAAGTTGATGTGCATTGGTACACAACTATTTACCATATACATATACTTGTAAGTATGTATTATTATATACCATATAGCTAATGGATTTGCAATCGCCGAAATCAGCTGTTCGTAGACATACACGATCCAGAAATGCCAACAAATAGTTTTAAAATAAATGCGCATTTATTTGCTGTGAATTTTAAAAGGGGTTTCCAGTCTAGAAATTTGAAAATATCAACATTCTTTTTTATATTTCGATAATTTAAATATTATTATTTATTATTAATTTACACACTTATAGTCGACAATTTAGTCTTAACTTTATCTTTTTGCGATGCGGTCGTCACAATATCTCAAATCTAATCAGTCGATTTACTTGAAATTCGACATGTATATTCTCTAAATATCTTTCAACTGTATGAACCAATAAGTTTAAAATTTATAATTATTAATATTTCTAAAAAATTCCACTAAGTTAAAAAATTAGTCAAAAATACAACTCAAAAATAGTCGCCACTCCATTTAATTTTGTTTGTTTATACGATAATAACATTTTTACTAATAAAGTATCCGGAATAATCTCAATTTGTAAGAAAAAGTTGTTCTCTGAGTTTCATTGAGATACCTCACATAGTGTCCGATATACAATACAAGTAGTAGTTGCCATAAAATCTACCGACAGCTCGAAATTCTTATGTTAGGTATATGTGGACTAAGAGAAGTATTACCCCGATTTAAACCGTTTTCGGTACAAAGACACTTCATTATTAGTAAAAGATGTTCTCTGAATTTCAATGATATACCTCACAGATTAATTGATATTTTCACTATTCGGTATCTGCGTCTATATTCATAGTCCGATTTCGATAATTTTTAGACGAGATTTCGTGAAGGCACTCTTTGGGCGATGTTAAATTCCAAAATCTTCTTCGGTGCTTGATTTATATATTGTAAAGTGAAAATAGGCGTGATTATAGCCCGATTTCTCCTTTTAATATTTAATATAATGATGCCAAGTTAGTGTTGTGTACCAAATTAAGTTGAATTCTCTTAAATTAACTTTAAAACCCTTCTGTACTTTCTTTATTGAAAAATTTTATGCTTCTGGCATATTTTTCAATTTATGACTTAGGCTAGGTTAGGTTGGGTTAAGTGGTCGATCCTGTTACAAATGCCAACAATGTTATCATTTGGCCAGCATAGTCGTCAATCCATTGTGATACCTAAAACTTCTATGTATATATTGATCATAAAGACCCTCATTTATCGAGTAAGCGCCTTGAGCCTATCAAAAAATTGTTTAGGCAGCTCATATCAGATTCGGCCATCTCTCTCCTGGTTTGCTAAAAGTACGACAGCCGAGATGTTTTAACCTCAGTTTTGAAATAGCTGGACAATGTAGAAGGGAGTGGCTAAATGTTTCCACTTTACCTTCCCCAAACAACTTTGACATTTTCCGTCTGATAAAATGTTTAACCTTACGTCATGAATTGCTTTTTTACAATGTGCAGTAAGTAATCCTAGAACTGCGGCTAAATGAACCTTGCTAAGAGTAATAAGTTCAGTTGATCTTCTACGTTCTCTTCTAAGCCAGAAGGATCTTGCAGTAGCACCGAAACTTGTCGTTGACCGATGCCTGCTAAGCGTACGAGGTCCATAGGTCCAGCGCTAGAGCAAACAGATACCCATCTCGTTCCCACTCCGATGTAAGTGTAACTTGCAGTTTCCAGCGATTCCGCTTTGGCCAGGCATCCAAATGAAGTAGCTTAATGCTATTGATAGTGAGGACAGACACCCTTGACAAACTAACTTTGAACGCACAGGGAGCGCGCTCATCGCTAGTATTGGCGCTCTGCTGTCGGAGAGAAAGATACTGCATTTCGGAGCAATACGTATACTGTTACCTTAATGGCAGCCACTTCTGCTTGAAAACCCCTACAGTGGTCTGGTAGCCTAAAACTAAGCTTTGACGGCGAGCTCCTAACAGAAAACTCCTCCTCCAATAAAGTCTCGTTTTTTTTCAGATGTTAAAAACAACCGATAGGTGAAAAAACTTGACTTGAGCAATTTTAAAATGCAGGTTTGTACTTTTTATGGAAAAATTTAATATGAAAACGTATAAAAAATGTTCACATAATGTAACTGTGTATGATTATAGTTGAACCTTTGTCATAGGCAAACCCTTGGCGCCCAAGCCGGTGATTTTGTAAGTGGTGCCAGCCGGTGCTGGTTGATCAAATTTGGCTGATGTTGTTACATATAAGATATCGAGATTGGGACCACCCCAGGCCGCAGACGTTATTTGCTTGGTAGGCAACTTAATTTCCAAGAGCACTTTGCCGGTGCTAAATAGAAATAAATAATAAGAAAGATCAGTATTTATTAGTTAGATGTGTCAACATATACTAACCTTGGGTTGACCTTGTATACGGTGTGTCCATTGAAGGTGGCCACATAGAGATTACCATCGCTGTCTATGGTCAAACCATCAGGCAATACATTGTCCTTTGGATTTGGTCGACGCAAATTGAAAACGACCTTCGGTTTAGCTAAATTAATAAAGGTATAAAAATATTTGTAGTGAAGACTTTCTCAAATTAGAACAAGCGCGTGCTTACTTGGTACACCAGCATCAAAGTCATAATCATATTCCTTCACTTCATAGTCGGTTGTATCTATATAATAGAACTTATTTGTCTTCTCGTTCCATGCCAAACCATTGGAGATGCCGACATCCGTCTTCACTACCGACACCTTGCCACCCTTTTCATACTTGTATAATTCACCCCAGCGATCTTTGAACTCATCGCCGACATAACGCATTGTTCCGGCAAAAAGACGTCCACGTGGATCAGCTTTGCCATCGTTAAAACGATTAACAATATACTGCTCGTCTTGTTGAACTTCGAAGAGTACACGTTCTACCTTACTTGTCGGCGAAACACCATCCCATGTGACGACGAGTACACGACGACCATCTCCAACAACGAATTTGTCACTTTGTCCCTCGACCGGCACAATGAAGGAGGCGAGTTCGACATCTTGAACTTTGCTATGGTACACCTTATCCTCCTGGTAGTCGTAGCGCAGAATTTTGCCAGCTTCAATATCAACATAGTAGAGACTCTGCGTTTCAATATCCCAGTGGGGACCTTCACCGAGGTGGGCATAAGAGTTGGGCAATGGTTCAATTTTGTAAGACATCTATGTTAGGAAGATACAAATATAACAAAAATTGGGAATCAGTAAGAAACTTTACATATTTTTATATTATTCCAGACGGTATGACATATTTTATTTCATAAATCTTATCTTTGTTTACTGATATTATACTTGTATAATATTCATCCAACGTCGAAGTTCATCAGTATTTTACCCTGTTATTTATTTACAAAGTCATGGTTTTTTTTGTTAAACAACAACTTGAGCAGTTTATCAGAGTTAACCTCTTAAAACAGATGTTTGTATTGAACAAAACATTGTGAAAATCGTTGAAAAATAAATTTAATTTTTTGTGCTATCGAAATGAATATGAAATTCTTGAGGTCATTAATCCGTAAAATTTTTTAAGGTCATACAAAAGGTTATACAAAAGATTTGTTACAGAATAATAAGAATTTTCTAAATGAAAATTGAACATATGGATATGATTACATCGGCCTTGCCTTATGATTGTTTAGCGTTAAAATAGTACAAAATTCTTTCAAGTTCGTGTTAAGTAAAACCAGAAAAAACGTTAACGTAGAAACTGTAATACCCCTCACCGATGCATTTTTTATAGCCACTTATGTATTTATAAATAAATATGAAAACGTAACCGGTCAATGGTTTGGAACCAAAGGAAAACTTTTTGACAGTTCTTTCTAATCACGTTTGATATAAATAATAAAATTAAATACATTTTATGAAAATGATCGTTTTATATTTTGATCAGTCAGTTTATATGGAAGTAGTATGCTATAGTGGTCCGATCTGAACAATTTATTCGGAGATTATAGCGTTGTCTTGGGCAGTAATGTATGCGAAATTTCGTGAAGATATCATGTCAAATAAAAAAGTTTTCCATACAAGAACTTGATCTTAATTAATAAACTCGTCTTCGTTCAATGGCAGTAAGTTTTTAGCGGCCTTAGAACTGCACAATCCATTAGTTATATTGCAACTGTTGGCACTTTTAAGATATTCTAGTAGATTGTACATCAAGAGAACTGAGTTATTCAATTTTTTATGAATTCGTTTCATCAATAGATAAGTGTCATGAAATTTTTACTGGAAGTCGATTAAGAATAGCAAATTCTAACGCACTAGTCGACATAGAGATGGCGCCACTAGAGTTTACTTTGTTACTTTTTTACTGTTTACTTTGGAACGCACCTTGTACTTTAGAGTTTTTTCTGGATGACACTAAGAAGACTTAAATTTACTTGCTTTTATATGAAAAATAGGATTTCACCAAGATGATACCCCTTTGTAATTTTTTCCTGCTTTGTTAGATAGTATTAATAATCGAGAAAGCTTGTTATCTGCTGCTTAAAAATATCAAATATGAAATGTCGGTTGAAAAAAAGTTTAAAAATATGTTAAATACTTTCTTTTGATTGGCTCAGAATAGATTAAGACAATAAATTCGAATATGCTGTCGGATTTTTAAACTGTGTGAAATTTTTTATCGTTCTTATTTCTTGCCATACAAAAAACAGAAGTGTTTTAGTCTAGAACCGAGCTATCGATGTAAACAAAAACTGAAACCACTACTATAACTTTTATGTTACAACATAATAACTACAACAGCAAGACGACCTACATTTTTATACCCTGAACAGGTTATATTAAGTTTGCCACGAACTTTGTAACATCCAGAAGGAAGCCTCGGAGACCGTATTAAGTATATATACTATACTTATAAAAATGATCAGCGTGACGAGCTGAGTTTATGTTATAAGCTGCCATACAATTTGGCCGATCAAAATCAAGATAAAGACCCTCTTATACCCTCTTATGCTATAAGAAATGAACCTGTAAAGGTATCTTCATCGCAGCCGAAGTTAACGACTTTTCTTGTTGAGGTTTCTGTTGACTATATTCTATGGAAAACAATGCTATTTGATAGACCCTAAAACATAAAAAATTTTCTAAATTATTTCTAAAAAATTTGCATTTTAGAAAAACGAGAGATTAGACGAACAGTGCCTATGAGTAAAGGAAGCAATACCCATAGCATGAACTACAAGATTTATAGTACTCTAACAGAATAATATGTTTGTATTATAAATATATGCTAAGTTGAAAGCTGAGGGCAAATGAGGTACCTATTCTACCTTTAAAACATGTATATATATCTACAATATAGTGCTTTATTTATTAATTATGTACATATACTTGTATATGTACGCAATTCTAGTGCTAAATTGATAATGCAATTACAGAAGTTACTGTATTGAGATCAACTTAAATTGCAGCTGTGAGTGCAAAAATGGGATTGAGAGAGCTTTGTTGGCTTTAAGCGCTAAAGCTTTGTTAAGGAATTTTCATATACGGTTTGCTAGCATAATCAATTTGTCTACAATAAATTCTATGTCAAAACAAGTGACTAAACTTTAATTAAATATTTAAAAACAATAACACTTTGCACGAAAAACAAACAAATCCAATTTGCCGAGTATTTACATACCTTTGGTAATATTACGTTGGACCCGCTGAACAACAGAGAACAATGTGAGACACACAGAAATGAAAAGACTGAATGTCAAATAAGCAGAGAAGATCTTTTTATAGTCGATTTGCCGGTAAAAAATATTGCTACACACGCTACACACGCTCCGAACGGCAAGTTTGGTGTTGACATGATTTGCGGGATCTGTTGATAGGAGAGAGGAAAATCTATTTTGAGTTATTCTGAAACGTAATGGAAACTCATAGCTGGGGAAATTTGGAATCATATTTATTTTCTGCATTAGATACAATATTACTCTATACATTAATAAATAATTTTTATTTTAAGAATAAATACTAATTTTAATTATATTGTAATTAAAGGAAACCATAGAATGAATTAAACAAAAATCCTTGATTTTTTTTTATTAAATATTAAATATGAAATAAAAAATTAATCTAATTTTTTTTTAATATAAAATTTTTTTAAATATTTTATTTTTTAGTTACAAAATGGTTTCTAAAAATAAAATCTAAGCAAAAAGCTATTTAAAAGCACCAAAAGATTTGGTAGATAATGAAAAAATATGAAATTCAGAATTCTCATATAATTTGTAACACTCATCAAAGGAATTTGATTCATTTCTGCAGTCTCCAAGATATTTTTTTATCTCTTTTCGTTTTTTGCGCTTTTAGTTCCATAAAAAACATAATTTTTCTTTAAAGTTAGAAGCTTGAAGTAGAAAATCATTGTAGCGCCCTCTATGCGTCCATTACGCGGGTTCTTAAAAATGTTTTCTCAAGTAGCTTTATTTTGATAAGCGAGTACGAGCATGTGTATTATAAATGGAGGAAATTAAAAATATATTATATATCTGTATATATATTTATATTTGATTACGCCACATACATACATACACACGTATATAACTGGGTATATTTTCTCATGCCGGCTATCACAATTGTTCCTTGTATAAGTACAACAAGTGTCTCTAGTTGTTTAGAGATGCCAAAAACGCTGACTCTTGCTGTCGACGGAGTACTCATCTGTATATTAAACTCGCGAAATTCACTAACACGATTTTCGATATAAAATCATGATAAATTTGTGACTCCATTGTATGTACGTATGGTATATCAAATCTACGTAATTGAAACGATCTCTATTTCTGAACAAGTCGGACACTACAGCAATTGGTTCCATAACAAAGGTAACCTAACCTACGCCGAAGACTCTTAAATAAACTATTTAAGTCAAACCAAGTGAGGAAATCGTTGGTAAATGCCGTGAGAATGAGACGTTCTCTACTAAACGAGCTTTAAACGAGCTTCTTCTCCCATGGTAGGCGCTCGGAGGCATGGTCAAGGGCGAACACTTACGGGTTTTATAGCGGTATACTAAAAAACATTTAAGTAGTTCTGAGAAATACTGTAATTCAAGTTTCATGGTCACTTGAAAAGACCGGCAAAATAACACACCACAAAACCTTGTATCACACAAATTATATCCTACCGAGGTATTAGACAGTAAAATCCTCCACATAATTTGTAAAGGTTAAAATTTAGTTCTATATCAAAAGCATAGTATAAGTATTTAGTTAGTGGATCAATAAAAACTCGCTAACTATTTAAATTCCCGCAAGACGGAGGAAATTTGGGGCGATCGGGGGGATTCAGAAGATTTTGTTATATAATTACTTGCAATATATAAAAAATAAATGTTGGCAACTCTATTTGTAGCCTTCGAAAAATAGCCACAAATCAAGAACTTCTAGTTATTTTCTTTTTCCTGAAGATACGGGTATCTTCAGTCTGTTGTTTGCGTGCAATGTCTCAGGTTTGACCTTTGGTTATGTTTTTGATTAAAAATATACATAAATAAATGAAAATAATATATTAACTATGACCATGCAGTTACTCAAATATAAATGTACCCATCACAAAGGAATTGCATAATTTCGGTTTCAAAATATTAAGAATATAAGACAGAAGAATGAATTCCTCTAATCTTTTGTCCCGGCAGAGAATATTTTGAACTAGCACACATGGTACATTACAATGCAAATTTATAAAAATAAAAAAAAAAAACAAGAAAAAACGTTAAGTTCGCCTGCACCTCAGCTATAATACCCTTCACAGGTGCATCTGTTTAGAGCACAAAAGGGTATAAAAAGATCGTTATCTTGATTATGATCGGTTAGTTTGTATGGCAGCTATATGCTATAGTTATCCGCTAGCGCTGTCTTGGATAATAATCTGTACTAAATATCGTGATATCTTGCCAAATAAAAAAATTTTCCAAACAAGGACTTCATTTTGATCGATCAGTTTAAACGGCAGCTATAACCTATAGTGCTCCGATATCGGCGGTTCCGGCAAAAGAGCAGCTTCTGAGAAAAGAACGACGTATCGATCAGGGTGTACAAGCATTGTGGCAAACCCTTTACCTCGTTCAGGGTAAAAAAATATACCTATGCATGTAAAAATATATGACTACTTATGCCATTGGAAATAAAACACAATAAAACAAATTTTCATAAAAATACCCGAAAACGTTATAATGTCTACTGGGTTTATAACGTATGTTTAAATTGCGCTTAGACATACATACGTATTGCGGAGTTATTTTTTGAATTTTCAAAAATTGGAAGCAAATATTATGCTTATCATTATTAATAGTATTGTTACTCATACATGCATACATTTTAATTGTTTTAACGACATTTTAATTAATTACCCACATGACTAGTTTAATTAGCAAAGTTCAAAAATAATTCTTAGTTTTAATGAGTTCTTGATTTATTATGAATAATTGGCATATATAATTTATTATACTGCTGAGAAAATCCTTTAGTTGTACGTAAATACATTTGTATATTTGCATAAGTGTGTAAATTTGTCGGCCGGAGTTAAAAAAAGGAGGCGTGATAAATTGCTGTTCAAAGCAATGATATTGCATGTATGTAAATAAATATATAACTTCATATCTACAGTCATATGTATACGACTTCGCTCTTGTTCATATATTTTGCAAAAAATTATAATGCAAAAATAGTATTTTTTGCACTGTTTGCATATAATATCCGCTAAACAATGATAAAAATCCTTATTTTTATAATAAGATTTTTTTTTCATATTAAATAAACGATTTGCATATGTAAATGTATTTTTATCACATTTCAGTCAGTTCAGAAAATTACAATAACTGCCATCAGATGCAGCTCTAAGTATAATTGTACGTGTATACATACAAACATATTTATACATAATAAAACCATACTTGGAATGTTTAATATTAAAAATTATAAATGTATGCACATTTAATAAACGCTTTATGAAATTAGGGGTGATTGATGGGCAACAGCGGCCACATTGCAATCACAAATGCAACCGAATATTTTGAACGTCTTGGCAAAGAATATTTTTAGGAGATAACTTTACGCTCAGGGATACATATAAGACACAATATATAAGTATTTGGGCAATTCGTTTAAAAAAGCTTAGCTGCCTGCACTTGAAGGAAACAAGCGTTCGTGCATTTGATTATGATTTGAAATTAAAATGACTTACTTAAGAAGAGTATACTGTAAATCTACTTTTGTAATTTTCACTAGTCTGGGCGGGCTGTTGTTAAATAAAAATCCATTGCGATAAATTTAGTAAATCTAATAGTCAGCTAAAGGAAGCGGAACTTTGGCGGGATACAATATGTTTGCTTTTGGCATTTGTATATCAAAATTTACAACACATAAACCATTTTGTCATTTTAGAAACCAAATGAAATGGTAAATTATAATCTGCAAGAGAAGCAAATTTGCTATACAAAAATCATGTGCTATATTACACTTTACTATTTCCAGGGTTAAAAATTAACTCGCCAAACTTTATAAAACTACTACATATTGGTTTTATGCTGATACTATTTGAAAGCAACTACTTGCTCCTCTCAATTTGTAACACTAATAATTCCAAATATATAATCCTCAATATCCTTAAATGTACATCTATATAAATATCAGTAATATTTATGTATATAATATTACAAATAATGAAATAATGAATATATTGTGAACGGCTCAATAAAATAATTCAACGCCTTTGCATCTTTCTCATCGGCGGCTAGAACAGCTGGCTGTCGTTTCCACAGAGTCGCTAAAATTGTTAGCTATTTCTTTTTCCCCACTAGAGTGCGTATTTTCCACGCTAGATGTCGCCACCCTCGTTTTCGCGTCTCTATTTGCACTCTTCGTGACGAAAATTCCCGGTAAAGAAAAAAATTAACCAACTTCATTCTCTGAATTCAGTTTTGTAGAAAATCCCGTCGCGTTCAGACTTATAAAATTAAATGTGGTCCGAAAAGATATGATAAAAACAAAGAAGTCGGGAGAGAAGTGGAGAAGCAAATAATTGCAAAAAAAAAAAACGATAAACATTAACAAAAAGTGAAAATAAGTGAGAAAACACGAAAAAAAAGTAAAACTGAAAGTGAACTTAAAACGCTTGCCTCATAATAACAGCATAACAGATTCCAAAACCAATTAAAAATCACACCATTACAATATATATAGAGAGTTATCTGCTCGTCAGTTGGCTACGCTTCAGTGTGAAATTTCTGGGAGGGAAGAGCGGCGTCTGACGGAGTCGTCGTTACAAAATGTCGGACGGCAGCCCAGTGCGTGCGCGACAAAATTGCTGTCGCCTCTGCTTGGCTCCGGGCAGTGAATGCATATCCATATTAAACAGCTATGCGGCGGACAAGGAACCGTTGGCTACTAAGATACAGAACTGCGTCAGCATCAAGGTGAGTACATAGTATATCTACCTACCTACACATCTATGTAGATATAATGAGCAAAACTGGGTATGACCCAATCAATCATAGATGGCGATGACTGGCTCCTATCTAGAAGTATCCATACGTTTGTGTGGAATTTAGTCAAATTTTTATGGTGTAATAGCTAAGGAAAAATACCAAAAACGTTCAAAATTAGTTACTAAATTATGTGATTGAGGTTAGGATGAGCAGTGAACGACAACCAATGCGACTGATTGTGCAAGTTTTGCGTCCGTGCTCCCACATGTCATGCCACGCCATGCGGAATTGCCAAGTCACCATATTGGCGTTAATGGCGTTTGTTGGTTAGTTGCGCTGGTGTAGCGTTGCCAGCCCGTGAGCTCTGAACAATCTGAGCAAGCAATCAATGATGGTGCCGTCTGGCGCGTTTATTGTGCGCGCGCTCTCTTCCGCTGCCGCTCAGTGCCTCCACGATTGTGACATGACATGGCTGGCTGGTGTATTATGGCGTATAATAATGTTGTGCCGTTGTGTGGAATCGATTCCATTTCGGATCCGGATTCACAGCGCTCACATCGTTATCGCACTCGCGTTGACTCACTAAGACTCGTGGTTGGTTGGTTGGTTGGTTACTTAGTTGGCAGTTGTTGATTGTATAGCTGAGTGGTTGAATAACTGAATAGTGGTTCACTGTGTGTGGATGTGACTGCGAGGTGTAGTCGGCTGGTAGCTACGACCACAGCTGTAGCTACAACGACTGCTGCTTTCATCGAGGCAGTCGTCTGAAATATCATCGCCAGATTCGTTAGTTGGTTGTCACGTTGCCTGCTGCTGTTGCTAATTGCTTAAAGAACAAAGCATGTCCACTATTTTCACAGTAAGCAACAAATGGATGAGCAGCTGCAGAGGGCAGTGTATTTAATGTTCTTTCTTTAGTTCATTATTTCCTGATCGTTTTTCTTTAATCTATTTTTGTGTAAAAATTGTTAACTGATAACGTGATATCAACAAAAACCACTAATAAATATATCGTTTATATATGTACTATATGAACTTTATTACATGTTAACATTAGTGATCTCCACACCTATTCTTATCCTTAATCGGTTTTCATTTTTCCTTACAATATGAAGTAATATTTGGCTGATCAGATGAAATTTGACCTGCGTTTCTATAGAAGAACCATGACAAAAACAACAAAGCCGGTAATAACAATTATACACACACTCACACAAACTCATGCATACTCGATTACGAAGGAGTGGAAGACATAGTCCGCGATAACGAAGATATGTGCAAAGTAGCGATGAAAACAATGCGATTTTTTTTTTTGCGTTTTGTACATAACAAAAGTGAATTGAATTCGGAAAACGCTGTAAAGGTAATCGAAGATTTACCAACTATAAGGATGAATTTCATAATTTTTTAGGAAACTTTGGAATATGCGCGTACAGAACGGTACGGTGCACGAGGAATATTTCATAACCGTAATTGCCGACGCACATGTGCTATTTAGCTGGAACGCCACGATTGACAGGCAGCAGTTAAATGCTTGCTGGTAACCGAGTACCGTGTGGTATTGGCTACTACGCTATCTCTTTCTGGCCTGCGCCCGACGCGCATTATCGGTGGTAGTAGTGCGTCGACTACATCATTGTCATTTCCCTCGCTTGGCAAGCTGTTTTGTGCTGGGAATTGACGATGTTCATGACTGTATCGACTACTTGGAGTACGTTGTGACTTCGTTGTTGTCATTACCTTATGTTCGTTCCATAGCCGTTATCTTCGTTGCTGTCTATCGATTCGCTCACCATCTGTGACCGATTCCAAAAGTGGAGATGGCTTTGTTTATCGTCTGGCGATTGTTGGTACACGAGTACTACGTTTTCCACATGAATTAATGTTGATAAGTGGAGTAATTTGAGAGCAGCTTGTAGGTACAAAATAATGTAGACAGCTATTTTGCTACATTGTTGGAGGGATTGAATAAATGTGTATTCGATGCTTGAGCCATACTAGCTGGAACCAGACAAACTGTTTGAAACTAAGGCGCTGTCGCGCAGTTTGGAGTAACTAAGCAGTTTCACCTTGAGAGTTGCATAACGTGTTTGAGCAGCTGGCAGCTGCTTACAAATTTTAATGCGTGCTGCAGTGTTTTATTTTGATAAAGAGATTTTGAGGTTATGAACACAATAGCTTTTTAAGACAACGTCCCAAGGAAAATGTGTACATGCATTTCTATCAATAAGAGCTCAATTGTTATTTTTGTTGTAGTTAGGCATTTTTTGGCGCTGTCGGTATGTCATATTGGTTATATAAAATGAAAAAATTAACCGAATTTATGAATCTAAGACTATCGCACTCTATGAGACTTCCTGCTTCAAATATGCTAAATTTGTAATATATTTGCAGTAGTTTATAAAAAAATATTTATAAAAATACAGTTTTCAAATACCAATAAAGTTTGCAAGCTACACTTCATTATTTTCTATAGTTTTGTCCGCTCATCTATAAAATATGTCAATTTGAGACCTGTATTGTATATTTCATGTCAACATGTTGCCTTGGTCAAACATGGTATCAATGCTACTATATAATCATAAAATAAAAACTACCTTCACGCTACTTGTGTTGCTACATTTGCCAGCGTTGTCAGTCAAACACGCTAACGTTGAGTTCGTTTCACGCTACGAATTCTCTGTGCGTTCGTCATGTGTTTATCAGGGCACGTTGTTTCACTTGCTGTTCTCTGTGGTAAAAGGGCTGTGGTTGAAGCTAAATTCATTCGCTTTACAATTAGTTGGCTGTAATGTTTAAAAGTTTGCTAAACTTCTACCATAAAGTTAACATTCAAAACTTTGTGGAATTTTCATATGTGTGGCGATCATTTCAGTTTTGTATGTATGTAAATATATCTAACTATTTTAATTTGTTGCTTTTCAATAGCTGGCACTCTAGTGACTACTTGGAGTGACGGCTACCACGTCAGCGTATTTGTTAGCGAACTCACCCTCAACGAAAACCAGCGTTGAGGACGTCATCACTCCCAAGTTAGTTGGTAGATATTCTCTTATCGTGGTATTGAAGCACAAATAGATAGGTGCATATAATATTATTCTTACATGATATCATTGCATAGTGAGGTATTCAGCTAAGTTGTTATGTAGTTCGGAACCTTGGACAATTAGCAGCTCTGCATTGTGTTCACGTGGCTTTAAATTTTCAAATGAATGTCTTAGAAATGTTCAAAGATCCATTTTAATTGTAGAGACCTGTATATGACTTAAGTATATTTAAATAATTTTTAAATGGAATATATAAATAGCATATACACTGGAATTGTTGTCGTAAGAACGAGTTGTAATTTTTTCGATGTAAAAATGCATAACATACATATGTATCTACAGGGCATGGAACAAGTGAGTAAATGATTATTAAAACCAGTATTATATAAATGTACTGATACAAGATTTTTTCAGATTTCAGATTAGTACAGATATATTCAGAACCTATTGCTTGGATGCTTTGAAGTCGATCAAAAGATATATTGTTATATTTTTGAGCGCTGCTTGCACACCTCTAGAAGGTTCCTTGTATAACCTCTGTATTAAATGAAATGAAGATGGAGGAATTTATCGTGAATTGCTCTTAATAATATCATGAACAGGGTATATTAAATTTGCCACCAAATATGTTACATGAAGAAAGAAACTTCAACGTGACGAGCTGAGTTGATTTAAAAGAAAGGGCGTGCGAGAAAAGTTAAGAAGCTATTTATTTGTCAAAACCGCCGATATCGGACCACTATAGCATATAACTGCCTTACAAACTGACCGATCAAAAGCAAGCTCTTTTATGGAATTTTTTATATATTACATTATCGATCGCTTGCAGAAAAGTTGAATGATAATTATGAAAATGAGGAGTTTGACGCAAAAAGCCAGTAGCCAGTAGCTGCTGTGCATTATATGCTACGCTGTCACAGATGAGTGCGTGTATCTGTGTGTAGCTTTAGGTAGTTTATTTGCTGTTTGTAGCATGGGCAAGGTGAATGAACATCAAATGGACCACCGCCCAGTCGTCGTATGGATACGCACTATTATAACCCTCTAAAGCTATGCTTAAGCATATACAGTTTTGTTTATGTACATTCATATGTATATACACATATGCTCACGCGTGTGTTTGTTTGCGTGTTCAATGGTATGCTGTACTCCTACCTGCCTAATTAAAGGAAAATAAGGAGTCATAATTAAAATACATTTTCTTATAAATGTGTTAGTGCTTCTTTGTGTATATGAGTATAAGCAATATTTCTGCATATGCGCATTTGTATGTTTGTAATAGCATATGCATAGATTGGCATCTGTAATTTTCTTTATTCGCCCATTTAATTCTATCCGTTTAGTCTTTCTGCAAGGATAATTATAATTAATATTGTTGTTGCACTCATATGTCGCTTGATTGTCATACAACGCTTTGATAAGGTATACGTACATATGTATGTATATACATATTTAAGGTTATGTGCATTGGAATATACATACATATGGAAATTTGGCAATAATATGTGCTAAGTTATCAATATATATGCATTCATACAAATATATAGATATTTACTACATATATACATATGTATTTCTTAATTATTCCAGCTAACTGAATTTATATATCTGTAGGTACTAATGGTTACGGTCTTATATACACACATACATATAGGCGCACTTTCAATAATGTATTCGCACTCCAACTTCAATATGTACATAGCCTAATGTGTTGCATATACAGTCACGTGCGTATCGAAAGCATAAGAACCAAATGTTTGTAAAATTATCTTTTGACCTAGTTGAAAGTTTAAAGCACAATACAAAAATTTGTTTCTCACAATTGCTACAATAACAAGAACCACTAAATCTTCCATCACAAAAAAGTTAAAATTTTTTTTTTCAGTAAAAAAGTTACGTATTTTCAAATGCGTTTTTGCCGGATTTCTCTGTTCAAAATTCCCTATAAATTTCCTTCATTATAAGAAGTGTGCAAAATATAGCTGAAAACATTTTTATTTTTATAATATTTAATTATTTAAAAAAAAAAATAGTTTGTATAACAAAAAGAATTAAAACAAAATTATAAAAATAATTAAAAAAAAAAAATTTTTTAAAAATTATAAAAAAAAATTATAAAAAAATTATAATAAAATTATAAAAAAAATTATAAAAAAAATTATAAAAAAATTATAATAAAATTTTTTAAAAAAAGTTATAAAAAAATAATATAAAAAATTATGAGAGCTTTGTTAAATTTATGTTAAAATTAGGGATAACAATAAGTACTCACAAAGTAAATTTTTTTTTTTTATATTTCTTTAATTCACTTTTCGAGAGTCACAAGAAAACAGCCGCATGCATTTTCTTAAAAACTTCGGCTGAAGCGAAGCTGTAATTCCCTTCACGGGTGCAGATTTTATAGCATAAAAGGGTAAAAAAGATCTTTATCTTGATTTTGAACGGTAAATTTGTGTGGCAACTATAACCTGTCGATCCCCCTCGATCTAAATAATATGTTCATTGATTGTAACGTTACTTTGGGCAATAATCCATGTTAAGTTTCGTTAAGATATCTTGTCAAATAAAAAAAGTTTTCCATACAAGGACATGATATTCATGGTCCAGCTTGTATGGTAGTGATATGCAATAGTAGAACAATTCGAACATTATGTTCACGAGATTGTAACGTTGACTTGGACAATAACCAAACAATGCCAAATTTCTTATCAATATCTTATCAAGAAAAATTTTTTTCCAAGCAAAAACTTGATATTGGTCTTCTCAAATAAAAAATGCTTCCATACAATTCCATACTATTTCCATACTATTCAAAGTCGTGTGCGAAATTTCAAATTCATAACTCAACAACTGCGGGAGAAGTTCGCGTATTTGTACACAGAGAAACGGACAGTGGCTAAATCGACACAGCTCGTCACGCTGATCATTTATATATATAATTTTAAAGTCTCCAAAGCGTCATTCTGGGTGTTACAAATTTTGTCGCAAATTTAATATGCGCTGTTCAGGGTATAATAAATATAATATACCGTTTAGGGTAGCGCTAAAAAAAATAAAAAGGACTTTTGCCGAAGGAAATCGGCCAATATCGAAAAAATTGGAAATTTCCGGCCACAAAGCTATATAAAACTCACTGCTTCTGCATTTAACACAGTTGTGCTGCATTAGAAGAAGCAAGCATATGTGGAACGTACACATATGTATGTATATGCCCTTAGGTAAATAGGCACTTAAGATGTGAGTTTCCATGTATGTATATATGTATACATTAGTACATAATTATTTGAAATACATTTCGACGCACTTATTCGATTTAGCTACACATTGGCTTAAACGCATGAACACGAATTGCATACATACATACATACATACTATGTTAATGCATATGTATGTGTTAGTGTATTTGTCTTTAATCATTATCCTTGCGAAATGACAAAGGTTTTGTGTTTAATCGGCTTGAGTGCCTTCATAGGCCAATACAAAACACAGCTAACACTAGTCTCTAGGCCTCGTCAAGTTGTATATAAGTGCCTGAAAGCGTTTGTGGGTGTGTGTGTGTGTGTGCAGGTGTGTTTGCCAGTTTGCATGCGATGACAAATGATATTAAACTTAAATATTAAATTAAAAAATTCAATTAAATGCCATTGTCTTCAACTAAAAATGTTTCGCACACATACAAGACAGCTGCATTATACTTTTTGGTTGCTGCTTATCACATTGCGTGTGTGTAGCGGCTACTTGTTCATAATCACACTCAATTGTTTGTTTATCTTGACCTCTTGTCTTTGCGGCGGGTGGCATGCGTAATGACACATTCCACATACATGCACATATGTGACGAAACACACATACATATGTACATACAAGTAAATTTCCATACATGTATGCAAAATCACTCAGTCAGGCATATAAACCCCACATGTTTCATAGCCAGTGAAATTTAGAGTGTGGGAACCCATTTGTGCGGGTCAAGTCCGGTGGTGTTGGCTTATAAGGATACATGTATGTATGCACATATAGGCATGTCTAACCATTCACATATATGTACATACATATGTATGTAGATACATATGGACCAGCTAAGATGTTTCCGTCGTCTACATATACTTACTGTTGTTTTGAGCAGGAACAGGTCATTGACATCAATATCCAATACAAATTGCTGCAGTCGGTGTACCCCTGCTGCCTGCCTCTCTCTCATTATAGCAACTACCGTTATGCGTATATACCTATTTGTGCTACCGCTCCTGTTGCTGTTGTTGTTCGCCTTGCCGGCGGTAGGCGTAATTTGCGGCGACAATTTAAAATCAATTTCCCAAATAGAATTGTGCAATTTGAATATTTCATTCGCAAGAAATTAATAAATAAGATTCTTTAATTTTTTGTTAATTAAAAATTCATCTACATTTGTTCTCATGCATATTTTATAAAGCAAACGAAAATGAGCGGCTCCCAAAAGTATGCAATACACACGCGCGAACTAAAATTGAAATCATAACGGTAAAATTTTGACAACACCGAAGTCTAGTGTGAGTGATAGACATAGTATAAGAAATTATTTTGATTTGTTGTTGTTGTTGTCACAGCACAGAAAACATTCCCTAAATAATTTTGTTAAATTCTGCAGAGCTAACAGTCACTTAGACGGTAAAAATTTCAATTCCATTATGTTTACATACCCGGCTGTCGTGATAACGAATTTTTATTCGCTTGTTGTTGTTGTAGCAATCAATTTAAGTTTGTAGTTTAATGCATATTTCATTAAAAAAAAAAACGAAAAAGAGGCGCTCCTAAAAGTATGCAATACACGCACAAAATAAAATAGAAATTTTAGGGTTAAAATTTGACGACATCGGGGTCTAGAGGTGAAGTACAGATAATAAATTAGTCTTATCCAGCAAATTAGTCTTTCTCCAAATAATTTTTACCAAACTTCGCAGAGCTAATAATCCTTAGTGGAATAAAATTCCGGGTCCGTTTCGCTTACGTAGACCCAACTGTTGTAGAAACGGATTTTAAAGCTTTTGTTGGTGTTGTCGCGGTTCCACCAAGCCCTGTCCACGCTCTTGCAATCAATTAAGTTCATTTCTGTAAAATGGGTCAAAGTCCTCTTGAAGGTGGCTCTATGTCTCCACAGGTCACAGTATAACTATCCACTTCATTAATACGATAATTAAGTGAGATTTCATTACCAATTAGTATTATTTTTCACATAACAGTTTAAAAATGTACCGTTATTTGCGAAGTTCCGATTATTTCGGCGCTTTTACAGGCATTTTTGAAGAGCTTGCGTATAATATTTAAAGGAATTAATAAATATTTTTGTTTTATACTTTAAAATTTTGGATATCTACATCATTCTATATTGTTAACTATATATAAATATATCCATTATGTTTCTTATATAAGCATACTCACCACTTCAATAACTGCAGCACACTCTAACCAAAAAATTCGCTCTTTTCTCACTTTCAGATAAATCCCGAAGATCACCTATCACTGCGCATTTGTCATGCGTGCATCAGTTACCTGAATTCCTGGCAGAGTTTCAAGAATCGCTGCCTTGCCTCACAAAACAAGCAACGCAGTTGGTTGGACACGACTAAACGTCAACAATTGCTCGACAACAATGTCAGCATATCAACGATTGGTGCAGATGGCACCGGCCAACATCAGCAACAGCAGCACCAAGCGGACGAGAATGAACAGCACACAACGCCGAGCTTGGCATCATCGATTTTGGATGGAATTTCGTCGTTGAAGAAACGAAAATCTTTAACTGTTTATGTGAGTCCTAAAGAAAACCCCACAGCTACTACTAGCACTACTACCACCACCACCACCACTACTACTACTACTACTACTACTACTTGTACTAGTACTACTAGCGTCACGAGTAGCAGCACTGCTGCTACCTCTACGATTACTACCACAACGTCTACCATTAGTAAACAGCAATTGCCAGCAGCCGCAGCAGCTCCGCTTCATACGAAACAGACAACAGCACAACCACTGCTATTGGAGCAACATTTACCTTATAGGAAATACAGTCGGCAATTTGCGCCCACAACCGGCTTGATAGCTGCTGCCGCCGCTGTGGGTCGCACGCCAACGGTGGCTGTGGCTGCGGCAGCGCCGTTGCAAGCGCCACCGCGTCGTGCTCGGCATTATCATCGCAGTCAGCAGCAGCGGCAACAGCAGCATCATCAGCAACAGCAAAAGGAAATGCAACAACACGTGCAAGCTGAAGTGGAGAAATATCAACGGCAACAACTACAACAGCAGCAGCAGCAATTGCTCTTAGAGCAGCATAAGTTGTTGGAGCAACAACAATTGCTGGCTCAGCAACAGCAACAGCAGCAACAACAACAACAACAACTCCAACAACAGCAACCACAGTCTGTGCAATATCAAGCACCGCCAATTGCCGTTGCTGCTGCCGCATCCGCCCCATCGTATCAGAGTGCCGCACAGCAATTGCGTTTATTTAGACGTTACACGTACAATAACGTAAACGTATCGGCAACAACGTTTTCCACGTCTATATATATATTATATATTTTTGCATATGTCTATATATGTTTTTGTTTTTACCTCTGCATTTATTCAATGAACCCATTTCGGTGTGAGGGAAATTGGTTATTTTCCGAAATTTTGAAATTTGAAGGAATGCCCTGTTAACTGTGCTCTATTGCAGCCATAATTATTTACTAGTCTGTTAGTCTCTACCCTAAGTTCTCGATCTGAATTTTTGCACACGTTCTTCTCTCAACAAAAAGTTAATCATTGGTCGAAACCGCCAATATCGCACCACTATAGCATATAGCTGCTAAACAAACTGAAACCGCTCCAAATCAAGTCCCTGTTTGGCAAAATATCTTCATGCAATTTACCATAGATTATTGTCCAAGGGAACGCTACATTCTCCGAAAATATTTTTTAGATCGGACTACTACAACATAGAGCTGTCATACAAACTGACCGATTAAAATCAAGTCCTTGTGAGGAAAATGTTTTTATTTGACAAAATATCTTCATGCAATTTGGCATAGATTATTGTCCAAGGGAACGCTACATTCTCCGAAAATATTGTTCAGATCGGACCACTATAGCATAGAGCTGCCTTAACGGCAAACTATTTTATTTGTGACGGGTATTCCAAGTTTGAAGCAATACATTTTGCTAGAATCCAATAGGGTAGGGTGTATCTATTTTACCAATTTAGGGTTGCCAGCTTTCCCATTGTCTTTGTTTGCTAAGTTTTAGAACTTTATCGCTAAAGCCCGACGATGCTATTATAATATAAAGCAACAATTTTCGGCAGATAGCGCTTTACATGTACTATATTTTATTCGTAAAAAATATGTTAACCCTCCGAGTCCTAATGTTATGTATTTTTGGTTGTAACAAACAAAAAAAAATTATTTATTCTAACCCAACTTTTTTTTCAATATTCAAAAAAAATATTTTTCAGCGAACTTAATGAAATTAAAATTTTGTTACATATAAAAACCATGTCCATAAATTAAATGTTTGTTATTCAACTTTTGACACCATTAATAAATTTTTAAAATTTTTTCTCCTATCTTCCACAGCCCTTGCCAGCTGTAGAAATAAAAGATGAGCCGATGGATCCCGATGATGAATATAACACCAAACAGCATGACGAATCCGATGACATGGTTGACCCAACACTCTTCTTAGAACGCACCGAAGAGGAGGGTGACGAGTCGCTCATGGTATGTCTCGTACACATTTTCACTATAAATTTAAAATTTTTTTTTTACAATTAAAATTAATAAAGTTTTTTTTCCTAACGCAACACCTGCAGGAACAAATTCCCTACCACTATGAGCAACCGCGACCGCCCATCGAGCTGGCCACATTGGTGGACACCAAAGAGGCGTCCTGTCGCGCCTGCAATTTGAAATTCTCCACACGCGCCAACGCACGCCGCCACGAACGCAATCTGCATCCAAATCTCTTCGAGCTCTCAACATCGACACCAAACAACATGCCGGTGACCAAACCCACACCCGCATTGGCAGCCGCACTGGAGTTGCAACGCGCCACAGCGGCCGCTGTAGCCGCGGCTGAAGCGTCGAACGCCGCTTCTGGCATGATAACACCGCTCAAGTACCGACAGCAAATCGTGAACGCATTCAATAAGTGTGAAATCGGCGGTTACGACTATGAGCATCCGGAGAAGTATCAACACCATTTGACCGACGAGAAGATCGTTTTCCTACAGCAGAACGATGAATTTTTGCGCCAATATCAGAATATGACTTGTCGTTGTTGTAATAAAACCTATACGACCTATAAGAATTTCATGGCACACATGCGCAAGAAATATCTAGCATTGCCGCGCAATCTCTGCTTCAATTGCCTGAAGCTGAACGACTCGAAGGCTTTGTTTATCTCGCATTTGAAGCGCCGCAATTGCATCAACTTGTACAAAGTGTTGCATGCGCTCATGGCGAAGGACAACAATTTCGCCGCTGCTGTGACTGCCACAGCGGCCGCAGTGCCGGACAAGTTGCGCGCCAAGGAATTGCTCGTCAATAAGATGTACGAATGCAAATTGTGTCCGCAGAAGTATCGGCTGAAGTTGGAGTTCCGTTCGCACGTGTATGACGAACACGCCGACATGCAACGCAAGGACACAATGCAAAAACAATGCTGCTACTGTGGCTTGGAGTTGGACGATCCGGCCGAACGTAAACGTCACTACAACAACATGGATTGCATCGTGTCGTTGCGCTGCGTCACATGCGATGCCAAATTCGATAATCATCAGAAATTCCTCGATCACGTGTATGAGAAGCATTTGGCCGGTTTCGGCGATCAAACGTCCACATCGCCGCTAAATATTAGCGCCATAAGCACAGAGCACTCGCCGGTCAAGAAGTCAACTGTTGGCTTGGGTGGTGAGTCGCATGCGTCTACGATCAATGCAATCGGCTGTCATTACTAATTCTCGATTTTTTTTTTTCATTTGCTTTCTTTAGGCGCCTCCTCCACCGATGAGTCACGCAGCAGTCACCAAGCTGCCTCATCAAATCAACCGAAATCACAATATTTCTCACGTATGCCACAAGCTTGCCCCATATGCGATCAACAGTACAACAATTACAACAATGTGTTGCGTCACATGGAATCGAAACATCCCGACCAATTGCCACAGACATACAAATGCGTTAAATGCGGCATTGGCTATCCGCGTCTCTCCAATTTGCGCGAACACATGGTTAGCGCTCATTCGGCGGATAAGGCGCGTCATACGGGCTTTGAGTATATTGTGAATGCGGATGCGGTTAAAATTGCCTACGGCACACAACAGAATGTCTACACGGGACGCTATGATTATGTGATGAAGGATTTGATGTCGATAACGAATGGCGGCTCCATCGGTAGGTGTTGCAACATGTAGCACGAAGCGTTGCATGTTGTCGTTGTTGTAGTGCTAGAAAACATTTTCCAAAGTTTCAAATTTTAAGGAATGCTGCCGAGTTGATAGTTCTTGGCCGGTTAAAAATCCGTGTTCGTTCTGGTTACATAGACATTGTAAGAATATTCTGCTCTCTGTTGCATAGTTTTCGTCACTTAACGGTTGTTTGCCCACAAAAAAAGTAATTGTGTTAGTTATAGCGTTTTATTGCATTATGAAGCGTTGACTTAGTTAAGCATCGTAAGTGAGTTTGTTTTTGTAAATGGTCGTAATAAGTTTATTGCCACGCCTACGACACATTACAGGGTGTAAAGCTCAAAAATAATATACGAAAAAAGAACTATTACACCACACACTTCAATTAATCAAACTAGGTACTAATATTTTTCATTATCTACCATGTAACGGTATTTTTCAAAAGTAATGAAAGAACGACTTTCCTCTGAAAAATTATGCTAAAAATCAAATTATGAATAGAAGTACAATTTATTGTCTATATTTTAAAATTATGATGTGTGGGCGTGTCACCGCCCACTTTAAAGTCAAAATTTCGAGTCTCACGAATCGTTGTCCCAAATAAAGCATTGGCTGTAAATATTTAACGCTTAGCAGATTGTGAGTAGCGCTAAAAATTTACGAGTTCGACCCTTACATTACCACCGATATACGAAAGTGATATATAAAACTTTTGAGTTTAAGAAAATTTCTTACTTTTTATATTTCTTCATTCCGACATGTATATGTATTATTATTTGCTAATATCACTTGCTTCTAACCTCAAAAAATGCAGCGGACGACGATGAGAACTCCAGCGAGAATCCAGCAAAGAAAATGCGCACAGACAACGGTGCCGCTGTGACAACCAGCACAGGATCCGGTGGCAGCGGCGGCAACATGTACAGCAGTCTGAAGGAGTGCCCCATCTGCAATGCCGTCTTCAGCAACAATATCGGACTCTCCAATCATATGCGTTCACATAGTGCGGCGGCACAGAACAATTCACTGACATCGGGTGCGTTAAACGCCAGCAAATCGGCACCGAGTGGTCTAACCATCACAACAGCGCCACCGGCGAAATCCACAACGCCACCGGCTATGCAACACCAGACCGCCGTGCAGAAGGCGATATTCAAGCGTAGCTTGGAACAGGCAGCCGATCGACGTTTCCGGCGCATGCGCTGTCGCCTTTGTCAGCGTCGTTTCTCATCGAAGAAATCGTATCGTTTCCACATGCTCAACGACCATCAAATACGCAATGTACAGTTTATTAAATGCAAATTATGCGATGCGGAATTCGCTTACGAGAAGGGTTTAAAAGTGCATATGTTCAAGATACACAATACACTGCTAAAGGACGAGATGATCGAGAAGCAATTTGAATGTGATATTTGTTCGATCGTGTATCGCAGTGAGCCGCAGCTCATGCACCACAAGAAAACCGTGCACGGCAGCGCTGTCGGCGGCGCCGATCAAGCCGATAATACATTCGACGATAGCTTGGCCGGCGGTGGTGGTGGTGCTGATGTCAGTTCGGCTGCGAATCCAGCTGATCGCTCGGGCCTGTCGACGCCGGTAAGTAGTGTGGGCGCCGAACGCAGCACGTTAGACAGCTCAACGAGCGGTCCGCTCTACTGGTACCAGTGCAAGTACTGTCCGTCGAACTTCAATACGAACAAGAAGTTGGCTATACACATAAATTCGCATGACGAATTCGATTCGAATGACTATTCGTGCAAGGATTGCGGCAATGTCTATAGCGGACGCAAGAGTCTATGGGTAGGTGTCTTCAAAATATCTAGCAATTTATATTTACTCACACTCTTTTACTTCGTTTCAATTGCAGGTGCATCGCTATAAGAAGCATCCACAATTCCCCGAACCTTCGGAATGTGTGCTCTGCAAGAAGGTCTTCTTCGATAGTCAGATGTTGGAGAATCACATACCGACCTGTAATCGCAAACCGATCAACGCATCGGGCGCTGTTGCCGAAAGCGCTGGACCGCCACCCATTTACAAGCATAAAACCGGCGATGACGATGACGATGCATCACACGATGCAAGCGGTGTAATTACGACAAGTGCTTTGGGTGGTGGTGAACTGGAGATTACACCGATACCGGCCAGTGGCATGAAGATTAAACTACCCGAAGTGGCTTGTACCATATGTGGACAACGTTTCACCGATCAGGAATTGTTCGCCAAACACATACAAATGCATGAAATGGAATTGTATACGGATAATCCGTTGGCAGCCATGTTTGATACTGGCCCAGCGGATCCGAATCAATTCTATTTGGATCGGGTGAATGATAATGGCGAATACGCCTGCGATTTGTGTAATAAAACATTTACACAAATGACTGCACTTAAAGTGCATCGTAAATGGCATTTCAGAGGTGATAGCAAACAGGTGAGCTTTTGGGCTAGTGCAGTGAGGCTGGAAGCAAAATGTCCCATTGTTTTGGTGTTCGAAATTTTAGTGTTTCAAAAAAAAAAAAGCCCAGAGAATATACAAAACAGAATGCGTATTGACGATTGACGCTCGTGAAGCAGAGAGATTAGAGAGGGGGTGGATAAGAAAGAGAGAGTGAGACAGTAGGGGAGAAAACCAGGAAGAGAGAGTAAGGGAGCAGGGATAAACATAAATATTAAAATGAGAGAGCAACTGTGATATCGAAGCGGAAAAAGATAAACACAAAACTACTCGGTAAATGTTTTATGTCATCACAGCAATGACGGGAATATAGAGAGGGAGAGGCCAACCTTCAAAGGCTGATAAAGGTAGAGGGAGAAGTAAAGAGAGTCAAATACAGGCGGTGAGAGATTGACAGATGAAAGCAAAAGTAGATGGAGAGCGTGAGAGTGAGATCGATAGCTATTAAGAGAGTTAAGTCAGAGAGAAAGATGCAAATTAACAAGTGGGGGAAACTTTTTAAGTTTTTATTTTTTTTTTTTTTTTTTAAATGTAAATTGATTTTTTGGTTACATAGACATGGCTTTCTACAATTATTACAACAAAAACGTTTTTAGTTTGGGTAGATCTTACTCTCGATTATATACGAGTACAACGTACCACCAATCGCAATCGCAACCGCATAAATATTTATGCAACAGTGTTTAGTCATCAAAATTTACAACTCGGCATTTTAGCATTTCACGCCGCGTCCTCCGCACCAGTCACAAAAATAAATATAATTTAATTGTATATAAACCAGCCATGAATATTTGTACTAATTTGACTTAACCCCATAGAACCAAGCCGACGGGGATCTTTCAGCCAATGCAGCAGCGAACCCCTTATCACAGATCCAGATCAACCATCAACATCCACCGGGATTACAAGCAGTGGGCCTTATGCCCAATCCCCATCATCACTCTTCAAAATCCCAGAAACGCAAACGCGAACTTAAATGCGAATACTGCCCCTCCACCTTCATCAGCAACAACAATCTGCGTCGTCACATCTACGAATTGCATAAAGAGGAAATCGGCAATTTGCCAGTGCCGCCGAAAATCAACATCGATCCATATTTGCAATGTCGTCGCTGCCAAGAGAAATTCGACACGAAGAACGAATGGATCGCACACAAAGTGAACGATGCGCGCGTCACCAAACCATTCGGACCCTTCCAGTGGGGTTGTGATTTGTGCGGTGCCTATGTTTCGCGCAAAGAGAAGCTAATCAATCACATACACAATCACCTGAAGGAGAAAGAGATTGTGCCGGTGGAGGATCAGCAGCAGACACATGATCAGAACCAGAATCGTGCTGTGAAGACAAAGTCAGCGACGACGGCGGGTGTGGTGGCGCCGATTTCGATAAAAGTTGTAGCTGATGGTGAGGTGAAGGTAAAGCAAGAACAGGACAGTGATGAGGAGAAGGAAGACTTACAGGATGGTGTGCTTAAGGGAGAGGCTGAGGAGTCCGATGAAGAGGAGGTCGGCGGTGAGGTGGATGGTGAAGTAGAGGAGGATGAATCGACACGCCAGGAAGTTAGTGCGGCGCGTCGACCTGGCATGGACACAGATGATGAAGTCGATGAGGAGGATGCTTCCGAAGAGGAGGCGGACGAAGATGAGGAATATGAAGTTATGCAGGTGGATATGAATGAGCAGGCCGACGGTGAAGTGGCGGAAGCGGATGAAGATGACGCCGACGATGCCGAAGAGGGTGGGGAAGATGCAGACGATGGCGATGGCGATGACGTTGATATGGATAATGAGGAAGACTCCAATGATCGTACTATTACCGCACCAAATGAACGTAGTTACGCGCGCGTGCCAACGGCCGCAACACAAGTCACCATCGAAACAAATCGCATATCGACAGATACAACCGAAGACTCATCGCCGTCATATGATGAGGACGACGACGACGATGATAACGACAATGATTCGGATGATGACAGTGATGCGGAGAGCGGCGATAGCTCATCACAGGCATCGAAGACACCGGCACCGGCGCCGAAAGCACGCTTCTCCTGCGATCTCTGTCGCGTCTTTTTTGATTCGCAACAAGAGCTGCAAAAACATGTGAAAATGCATTTCCTTAACGGACCCGGCTCGGTGTCGCTAACCGAAATCAAGCCAAAGACGGGCAACAAGTCGAGCCGCAGCAGCAGCAGCGACGTGGTGGCGGTGTAGTCGTGACGCAACGCCGCTGCAACACTCGCTACCTGCCAATGCTAAGTAATACTTATGTTGTTGTTTTTAATACTGTCACATAACAGAAATGCTAGTTATTATAATTTTATTATTATTCTGCAGCGCAAATGAGCGCCGCTTATAAATACTTTAGTGAGTTACTGCCTAATTTATTTAATTCATATTTTATTCTATTAAATTTGAAAAAAAAAGAATTAAAAGCTTTGTGTTGCCCATGAATTGTTGTAGCAATTAGAAGATTAGTAGAAGTATGAATGCAAACATTTTATAAAAATAACTGTAAAACCTTAACTATACAGCAATAATATAAAGCGTATGTATGTATTAAACTAATATAATATAATATATATACATATATAGAAATAATAATTTAAGATATTCCTGCTCAGTTAGATTTCGCCTGAAGAATGCATGCAAATAATGTGAAACCACCAATAACGGCTTTTACTACAGACACATATATACATATGTATGTAATTAAATGAATACGAAATATACATACATGCATACACATAACCTAAAAATATGCTGCAGCATTGCAAGAAATCGCAAACATTTCCAAAAATCAGGAAATAAGTTAATCATTTTTATTATAATTTTATTTTTTTTCTTTAATTCTAAAAATAAAAATTCAAATGAATATACATAAATGCGTGCATAATGTAACTGTTAATATCTTTATTTATTTCTTTTAATTTTTTGCTTTTATTATTCAACACAACAAAATAAAATAAAATAAATATATACTATAGAAATATAAATTAGTTTTAGTTTTAGTAACACTCTTACAAATACAAACTAATTATAAGGCTTCAACTGTAAACACATGAATTCAAGCAAAATTAAATTCAATAAATATTTATGAAAAAATTATTTAAATTTTTTTTTCTAGCAACTGAAATCAATTGTAGGCGTATATTGGCAGAAGTCTAATTTTACATTTTTCAGTTTTAATATTTCGTTGTTGCTTTTGTATATTTATATATATTATAGCTTAAAAATTTCCATAAATGAGGAAAGCGACAGTGTTGATAGTGATTGGAACCAACTAAAACCAGCTCCGTTCAGTTGAAGCGGATTAAGCACCTTAAGGTGTGTCCAGCATAAAATTTTTAGAAATCATTAATTTTTTCATATTTAGTATATAACATAAAATAACATACTAAAATTTAAAATCGATATCTCAAATAGTTTTTGAGTTACAGCCTTCTAAGATCTAACCGCTCAGTTCAATTAACTACATTAATTTGTCTTTAAAACTGTTTTTCTCGAAAGCATTTGCCGCCATGAATTGATTGTGTTGCTGTTGCGGCAGTATTCTGCCGAGTTGACAGTCCTTGGCCGGATAAAAATCCGAGTCCCTTCCGGTTACGTAGACCCGACTGTCGTGCGAACGTTAGAACGTAGAAATTGATTGCAGTGATAGGCGATCTCTATCAAATTTTTTCAATACAATGAATGACCTATCTACAATTTTGATAGGTCAAAAATGACCAAAATTTCAATTTTTTTAAAAATGCCACCATTTTGTTAATTTTGATTTTTTTCGTTTGCAAATCATTCTAAGAACAACAACACCTTCTAGTCGAGAACTTTTTTCATTTTTTCAATTTGGTTTCATCTACAGAGAGGCCGGAATCACTGCAGCAGAGGAGGACCATTTTTATTAGCGCCGGCGGAGGTCGTATGTAACTCAAGAAATATCAATTTTTTCTTCAAAAATTTTACTGTGTGTTCTTAAAATTTGTAACTCAAAATGGCGTTTTTAGGCAGTCAAACTAGCTGTCGGACTTCGAATCCTGAAAAAATCGATGCAATGTATACTCAGCATAATACGGGAGACCTTTGATTCGCCTCATCGCAAAATGCTGTTCGAATTTTCTCTTTCCTTTTTCTCATTGCCCATTTTCTTTCAAATTAGTTGCAAGCGGTCTTTCGAAAAGCACACATGATCATCAGTACATCAAGCCTTAAAAATATTTTTATAGGTATTTTAATTAGTCGAAGTTTCGTGCTGAAGAACAGTCTCGGTTGATCTCGGATCGTCGAACGTTTTTTTTTTTTTAATTATAAACATTTCATTGATCAATGTCTGATCCAGCTATATGCTATTTATGATGGTGACTTTATCTTATTCGGCGACAAAAGTTTCTTATGATAATTTTTTTTTTTCACAAAAATGAGGTTGTAATTTTAAGGAAAGCAACAAACGCTGTAGTAGTTGGTAGTAGTTTTCCAAAAAAAATTTTTATTTTATAATCTACAGATTTTAACCTCAGGCTAAGCAAAAAAAAAATTGTTTTTTCGCTCCTTGACGACTAAAAAATTTGTTCTTATAAGGTCTTAATTTCGACATTAGTTTGTCTGACAGCTATATCCTATTCTGACAAATGAACAGCTTCTTGGGGAGAAAAAGACGTGTGCAAAGTTTCATAACAATAGATATCAATAACTGAGAGAATAGTTCGCGTATATATTGTGTACTATACCGTGTTCAATGCTGGTATAATTAATGTCACGAGATGTCTATGTGATCATCAAATCATCAATCATAATGATGCTTCGATGCTTCCTGGGACACACCGTATTTTTTGAAAACACGAAGTGTGTTAGTGCTGATGATCTGATTATCATACATACAGGTTGGTTGAAAAGTTTCTGCTCTCAAAATGAAAAAATACTGTTTTTGATATGAAATATATTTTTTAATATAGTCCCCCTTAACTTCAATACACTTATTCCAATGATCCTCCAATAATTTTATGCCATCACTATAATGACTTTCCGGAAGCTCTGCAAAATACCCGTCTACCGCTGTAATAGCTTCTTCATTCGACGAAAAATGCTTTCCACGTAGGAATTGTTTCAGGTTTCTGTAGAGGTAGTAGTCGCTGGGAGCCAAATCTGGTGAATACAGTGGATGCGCAAGCTATTTGTATTTGTCATTGTTAAAACACCTTTTGTGAGCAGCATTGCCTTGATGAAAAATGATTTTTTGTGTTGCAAAACAAGTCTTTTCTCACGAATTTTTTCATCCAGCTGATCCAAAAGGCTGCAATAATATTCACAGTTGATTGAAAATAAAGCAATATATAAGGTTGGCCGTTATTTCCCTTCCGCTTTTTTGCTCTTCATTCAATGCTTTATAAAAAGTGTTACAGTGATCGGATTTAGTTAAAATATGCGCCGTTTTGTTCGATGATCTGTTTCCATCTAGAATATATGGCTAGTTTCTGTGTTATATAGAAAATACTTATTTGGCTGCGACAAATTGTTTCTCTTACTTGAAAGAGCGATAAAGAGACAATAAAGTGAGAAAACGCTTGGCAAGAGCCAACAAAAATACGTTACCTTTCATCCTTTTATTAATAAGCTATAAAAAAAGTGGGTTTGCCTTTATTTGCCATTCAAATTGAATTTATTGATATTCGTAGTACATATATGTAATTTTATACCGTTATGTATGTATTTAAAAAGTTGTTTGTTTTTGATTTGGTTTTGTTGTTTTTGTCAAACGAGTACACAGTTAATTTACAAGTACCTAATATTGATTTTTGTTGTTGTTTTTTATTGCATATATTATTTTAATTAGCATAATATTAATAATAGTAATATTATTGTTGTAAATTTATATTTAATTACACGCTCTATAACAGTTATTTATGCACATACATACATTTAAGTTTTTTGTAAGATACACAAGTGTTTTTTGCATTATTTCTTAAGTTTTACACGATTATTATGGAAATTATAATTTTTACATACATTAGGTTTTTTTCTAAATTAATTTATAATGTTTTTCAATGCTTGCACATTTTTTATTATTTATGTAGTTTAACTTAAACTTTTATATTTTCAATGTCTTCGTTTGCAAAACATTGCATTGCATACGTTTCCCTTCAAAAGATTGGTGTTACAATTTCATATCATCAGTTTTGTACCTAGTCACAAGCTACATATGTATGTGTGTATGTATGTATGCATTGATGCGTGTCTTTGTGTATGTAAGTATGTATGTACGACACGCAATTTCAATTCTCTAACAGCAACCTATAAATGAGTCTCTACTTATGTATTTATACAAACACTTATTACATAATAGCTTATTTCATTAATTTTAATTTTTTTTTTTTTTGGAAGATTTTTTGTTGTTCAAATGTTTTTATGGCAAAGAAAAACATTTTGGAAGCAAATAAAATTTTTTACTATAATTATTTAACTTAATTGCTTTTTTGACTATATTTTCTATATAAAATTATTGAAATTTATTTGAAATTAAAATTTTTATTTGTGTGGAATTACGATGAAGATGTTTTACAAAAATTATTAGTAAATATATTTTATAAAATGCAGTGCTATACATTATTAAATCAAGATTTAAATAGTTTAGTTTTTATTCAAAATAAAACATTTATTCAAATACAAAAAAAAAAAAACTAATATAAAATTTTTTAAAAAACAATACAAATTTTAGAAAATAGTGCTCATAAATATTTTCAGCATTGTTCCCAAAGGGAGTTACATATTGTACATATATATGTATATGACCTTCAAATAGCATTACTCAAAATTCATCACGATGCTAGCTGTGTAATTACGACAAGTGCTTTCGGTCGTGGTGAACTGGAGATTACAACGATGTCGGCCAATGGCACGAAGATTAAACTACCCGAAAGCGCACTAACCGAAAGCAGACTAACCGAAAGCACACTACTCAAAAGCGCACTACCCGACACGATAAACTCAATATACGTCTCCAATCAAAACCATTATTAAGGTGAGCTACTGAGTCCCTCAGCGTTGCTTCTGATAGAATGTAAGCACTTGTTCTCAAAAAAAAAAAACTCTCTTTTTCAGCAGCATTGCAGAACAAAAGTCATATTGCATGAAAAAGCTTAGAAAACAAACTTTTTTAGAAGTTTTGTGGCAAAACGACCAGTGCGATGAACTACATTATAGTCAGTGTGAAGAACAACTTGAAGTAAATGTTCATTAAGGCGTTACGAGTATATAAACTGGCAAATAGTTACGAAGATATGAGCGCATTTGTGAAAACTTTTTAATGCGTTAGGGATGGTTAGAATTTTCAAAAAATCGATTGTTTTTTTGAAAGTAATTTTATTAAAGTATTATATCTAAGAAACAACAGCAAAGAGTTTCCGGGCGCTCTGGAACTTTTGAGAGCAGCTAGCTATCAACCGATGCAATTTTTCCTCAAAATTATTATTTTTTTTTGAACTGGTAGTGGTCACAAGTAGCTCGAAAACTGTTCGGCAATTTTTTTTTTTTTGAAATTAATACAGCTGTTTGAAAACATGAAAAACTAGTGCCTGATTTTGTGTTTTTTTTTAAATTCTGACTGCCATTTTTTTTAATAAAAAACAAAGCTTCTAACAGGCACTCGATTATCGATTAATAAAACTATCGATTATCGATTAATAAAACTATCGATTAATAAAATTATCGATTATCGATTACTAAAATTGTTTTTTTTTTGTCCGATTGAATGAATATGAATTAGTGTTGATCACCGCAAAGAGTCATTACTTTTAAAGTTTTTAATTTTTTTTTTCAAATTTCTGTCAAGTCCAATTCTTAACTAAGTGTAATTGGCTCCCAAAACCTTAAACGTTTTGGCGAAATGCAGTTTTCAGAGTCTGTGACTAAAATTTCTTCGAAATGGCTGGACCTATCGACTTGAAATTTTCACACGACCATCTTTGATATATTTTTCATTTAATGATGGAGTGAATGCGATTTTTGATAATAATTAAAAAATTTTGAAGCCACTCTGAAGCGAAAAATAAGAAAAAAGATTGGATTATCAAGAAAACTTTCGGTAAATTTCGAATTGCAAATCGTTTTCAGCAGCCAGATGTTCAAAAACCATGTAATTAACAATTGATGAATATGAATATGATTGTTAATATGTAAGTATTATTACGCACATATGGTTAAAGAAGCTGATTTTATTTTTAACATATAGCGTCGATTTGACACATGTAAAAACCGAGCGATAAATATCGAAAACCGAAGAGAATGTGAAAGATTCTTGGATATGGCGGCTGTTTGGGTAATTTTTATTTGCTGATTTCGTGGCATACCTAAAGTATCTCGTGAGAGGTATGTTGAGCCTTAAATATACAAGTAAGCTACATGAAGGAAGAACATTTTACTGTAAAATTCTCGAAAACTCGTTGAACGTGAGAGTTTCAGTGTAGCCTTATGTACCCTTTACGATAAATATTGAAAGTATTTGTAAGTGTTGCTTATATCTCACTATCGCTTCCAATACTTAATGTGGTTGTATTAAATAAGATTTGATTTGAATGAAAAATGTTACTCATACGCCCGTGGTGGTCAATTCATACTGCCAATGGATTCGTTAACTTTTATTTAACCAATTTTTGATTTTCGTGTTAAACTTCACAATATTGACGAAACTTCGGAATATCTATGTGTGTTTTTTTTTGAGAAAGCCAAATGTTTTTTTGTTGATTTTCGCGTTGGAAAAAGATATTTAGTTCGCTGAAATTTCAATGGCGACAAAGCTATGGGCTCAATGAAAATGTTAGCAAAACGTAACTTGTAGCGAGAATCGAAAGAATTTTATGGGCATAAGCAAAAATATAAATAATTAAGTAATTATGCTAATAAAAATTAACATAATTATTAAAAATAAAATAAATAAAAATTTCTTAAATATTTTGTTAGAAATTATATTTATTTACTTACTAACAGCTGATATGCTAACAACTACAAGAATTGATATTGATAAATATATAAATAATATTTTTTATTTTTTTTTGTATTAATAATAATTTTTGCATACATATGCATATACAATACATATACGATTATTAGCAGTAATCTAAATAAATTTTGGTGTTTATGTTTTAATTTTTATAATTTTCAAGCTACTAGAGTTCATTCTTTATATAGTAAACTACACCATACCATATGTAAGTATATATACATATATAAATAATATATATGTGTTTATATTATATAAGAGAAATATAAGATATAAATACTTAGTGGGTTTTCTACATAGTCTATTAATGCTTAGTTAGTAAATACATAATTAAGTATGTATGTATGTAGGCATTCATCTAATAGACGCTAAGTACCCGTAGTTGGAGATTTTTATTATATATATTATAGATTTTTTTTTATTTTAGACAGGTACGAATTGATTAAATACCTGATTAGCAAGAGAAAATTATTCGCTTAAATAGTTAAGTATTTAGCTGGTAATTTAGTGTATGCTGGTAAGTTTTGTGATTGCATGTTTTATATAATTATTTATTAATTTTTGTTTTTTAATTTTACTGTTTTTTAATTTTAATTTTTATTTGTTTTTTAAGCATTTTATTTTTTATATATATTTCTTTATTTCAAAGTATATAGGTTTTAATTTGTTTATATTATTTAAAGATTGCCAAACTTTTTTTTTGTATATTTACATATATTTTATTTATTTGTTATTATTGAAACATTTTTTATTTATTTATTATTATTTCTTTCAGCAAAAAAAATTTAATTATTTATTTTTTTATAAGTTTGAGCCTTTTAAAGTACTTGTTGTTTGTATTATTTAAAAATTGTTATACTATTATTTAATTTATATTTATTTATTTGTTATTTTTAAAATATTTTTTAATTATTTAGTATTATTAAATTTTTTATTTTAAAATATTTTTTATTTATTTAGCATTATTATTTTTGATTAATAAAATTTTTATTGTTAAAGTATTTTATATTTCTTTTATATAGTTTTATTTAACCTAATTTAAATTTTTTTTCATACTATTTTTTATATTTATACTTTATTTATTTGCTATTTTTAAAATATTTTGTATTTATTTATTATTAGTATTTTTGGTTATTAAAATTTTTGTTTTTAAAGTATTTTATTATTTATTATTTTATAAGTTTTAGTCAATTAAATAATTGTTTTTTATTTGTTTTATTTTTATTTTTAAAGTATTATTATCTTTTATACATATTTGTATTTTTTTTTAAATTAAAGGTATTTAATGGTGATATTATTTAAAAAATTTCATAATTTTTTTATATTAATATTTTATTTTTAAAATATTTTAGTTAATTATTATTATTATTTTGGTTATTATAATTTTTATTTTCAAAGTACTTTATTATTTATTAAAGTATTTTTTTATGTTTTTATGAAGATATATATATATAAATTTTTTTTTATGTTTAAATAAGTTACAGTATTTTATTATTATTATTTTTTGAAGTATTTTAATAATTTTAAATAATAAAATTATTTAATTGTTTATGCATTTTTTAATTTTTCATAATGTTTTTCATTTATATTGTATTTTTTTTATAATTTTTTTTAATATATATTTTTTTTATTTATTATCTTAATATAATAATTTTAATACCTTAATATATATATATTTTTATATGGATATACCGACTGCTTATAGAGTTAGTTTTCATAGCATACATAATTGTAATAGTTACTAATTAAGTTTTTGACATTGGCGGAATTTGGGGTTATGTTTATAAATCGTTGAAATATTGGCGCATTAATCCAAATACATAAAACTGAGAAGCGATTTTTTTATAATCATTAATTATCTGTATATATATTTCGGCTATTTGTTTAAATTTATTTATTTTTCATACATTTTTGTTATTGTAATTAATAAATATGCGGAAACCAGTCATTACGCACGTCTGTATATAAATCGCACGTAAATATTTGTTTGTATTATTGTATAAATATGTTTGTTTGTATGTGTTTACATTGCAATAGTTACACAGTTAAAGTATTCCGATAGTTGCAGGCATAAATTTCAATTACTTTATTTGTATACGAGTATAAGTATGTTTATATGCATTTGCGTTTTCTTGTCTCTCATCCGTTGAAGTAAATTATTTTTAGTTTGTGTGAAATCAGGTAATTCATTGCAAAATCACTTTTTGTTTCGAACGGAAGAAGTTTGAAGATTTGTCGCTTCGAAGATTCATTTCATCCATATTTCATTCGGTATTATGTAAGTATATTTATCGTTATGTGTGTGAGTTCTGCAGTAGGCTACATATATATGTTCATAAATGTAAATATTATGTTTATTCTAATATTTCTTATAACATTGTTCATTGACGCGCTTAAATGCACACATACACATGTAGTGTTAGTATAACTGTATATTTGCATTGTTATATTCCAATAGTTAACATTACATACAAACATTTGCTTTCAGCTGCCGTAATCAATGTCCATTACGAAGTTATGCTACTCGTTTTTTGTGTGTCCACTCGCATATGCAAAACCTCTGTGGGTACACTAAGCGACAAATGAAAGTTTTCAGTTGGGTTTTCATTAAAAATTATTATAATGTATACATTTTATACGATTTACTAAAGCTTGAGCACGTGTCAAAGAAAGACACCAGCAGCTGAAAATGGAAATTCCGGTAATTTTGGCATCTCGGATGCACCACGCTAGGGAAGGTCAGTTGTCGAAAATATCGATAAACTAATGAAAGTCGTTGAGTGCGACCATCATTTAAGCACTGTTTTCGAGGGGATTTGAACATTGCACAAAAAAATATGACTTACGTCAGGACGGTTTTGTTATGTGTTTGGTGAGACTGGCAGGGAATAACCTACTACGAGCTGTTCCCCTATGGCCAAACTCTTAATTCGGACCTATATTGTCAACAATTGGGACGTCTGTGAGAAGCACTCGCCTAGAAGCGGCCAGCTATGGCCAATAGGGGAGTGACTCGCCAGAAGCTCCGGGAGTTTGGTGGAAAGGTTCTTATTCTATTGCCTTTCCTATCTATGTGAAATTACCTTCAAAATGGCAATAAGTTAGTGAACAAAGCAGTGCATATTTCACTCAAATTGGAAAATTCTAACAATACCAAATAAATCTTCAAATTAATTCAAAAATTACTTTTACCAGACCTGGTATAATGTTGACGATATAAGTACGAACAACACAACCTTAATCACGGGATATGTCGAACGTTAAGCATTTCGTTTGGTTCTACCATTTATTGTTCAAGACTCCTTATTTCGATAGAGTTAAACAGAACGTAACTGACACACGGTTACTAATCAGACATTGAGTTAACGGCCTTAAGTGATATCTATTGTTTGGTAGGTTCTGTAGGTAAAATCAAAATTCTTTCCAAAGCAAGTGTAGAAATTGGAACGTCATCAAACGCAGTAGTTGGTTTCATAGCTGTAAATAACATCATTTGAAAATTGTATTTTATCATTTTTCCGCGATTTCACTTTTCTTGGAAACATCTTTAACAGTGATAACACTTTAACCATCTTCCTCACTTGTTGTTTTGTAAACTAATTGAGTTCAGAAGACCTCATCTGCATTGGAAAGACCAAAATGAGATTGACTCAATACTGATAAAGAGTAGAGTAGAGGTATAGATATTGAGTAGAAAGAATACAAAAAGTAGACAAGCGAACAAGTTTGTTTTAAGGATTAAAAGTGTTCATAACATCTCCAAATATGTAAATGAATTGTTGCAGATAAAATTATAACTACAATCGCGGTTTAAATTTCAATACAATACCGTGTGATATCTTGATTAAAAATAAAAAGTAGTGCCGAAGGCGAGCCAGAGGAAACATTTTGGTAAACTCCATATTAGTAAGTGGTGTTTAATGGGTTGAAATACCAAAAGCGTTAGATAAGTCGAAAATTATATAAAATAAAAATATTAATAATCAAAAGCATAAAATAAAAAAGTTGAAATTAATTTTTAAATCAAATAAAAATATGCTAGTAAAATAAAATATTTAATTAACATTTACTTGTGACTGTAAACCTTCACTTGTCGCCTGGTGTATGGACGAGCCTTCATTTGCTTGTTTGTGCGTGTGTATGTATGCCTGCATTTGCAGATAAATGTGCATTTTTTATGTATTTCGCCACTGCCACCGCTACTACCATCGCTGCTGCATATTGACTTTAGGATATTGTGCACGAATTCCGTTTGCTGCCCAAGCTTCGCTCCTGTATCCTCTGCAAATGTTGTATTTGCGCGGCTGTTGGCGCATGCGACGGCAATGTGGAGCCGTGTGCACTGCCCGCTGCCGAGGTGTTGGCTGCATGTGATGGATGATGGTGATGGGTGGGCGTGCTCGCACCGTTATTGCCAACTTGCTGTGGCAACGATTGTCGTCGGCGCCGCAGTGCTGGACTCAGATTGTACGTGATTTTCGCTTGTGAGAGCAGCTCTTTGAAGACCTGCATGAACGTACGAAGTTTTGAGGATTAAATAAATGTTTAGAAAAAAAATTGTTGTCAGTAGAGTTTGGTATTATATGCATATTAAATTTTAAATTTGCACCTGTGTGATGTTTTCATTTTTCGCTGCAGACGCTTCAACAAAACCATTCTCCCAGTCTAGAGTGACCACCGATTCTGTGGTGGCATATTCAACCTAAATGGTGGCGAAGTTAAGAAGAAGAAAATTAATAATTATAATGATATGATCAAAAGTCATTAAAAAAATAAAATGTTTTTTAATATATAGTAAAAGTGCATGAGGATGATATAGGGTGGTCCATTTTGTGATTCCTTACTTTTTGAAGAGAAAAGCACAAACAATTTAAATTTAATGGGGAATGTTTATTATAATTTGAAAGAATATCCTTTGGTATTTAGTTTTTGCAGATTATCTCTTTCACATGTTTTCGGCGGCTATTTCTCAGATGGTTCATCCGTTGAGTCCAAATTTCGATGACTCGTTCGAGCATTACGCCTGGTAACTGGCGAATGACATGCATAATGTTTTGCTCCAAGGCCCGAATCGAAGCGGGACTGTCCGCATAGACTTTAGACTTTAAATATCCCTATAGCCAAAAGTCTAACAGTGTGATATCACACGATCTTGGTGGCTAATCGACCGGCCCAAAACGTGAAATTATCTGCTCACCGCAGTGTTCTCGCAATAAATCCATTGATTGATGCGCTGTGTGGAAAGTGGCACCGTCTTTTTGAAACCAAATGTCGCCGAGATCACGAGCTTCAATTTCAGGCATTAAATAGTCGGTTATCATGGCGCGATAATGGTCGCCATTGATGGTTACGTCCTCACTGGCATCATTTTTGAAGAAATATAGACCGGTGATACCATGGCCCACAAACCACACCAATCCTTTTTTTTCTAGCTGAAATGGCAGCTCTTGAATCTCTTCATGTTGCTCTTCGTCCCAAATGCGCCCATTTTACTTGTTTACATACCCATTGATCCAGAAATGGGCCTCATCGCTGAACAAAATTTGGCTCAAAACGAAAAAATTGGCTTGACACGATTCATGCGTGATCTGTCTGAAAAGCCGTTTGAAAAAAGTCCCTCTACTATCACTCCTTATTTCCAAGACTTCTTATAGCTTATAGCATACAAGCGATAGATCTGCATGCCGAAGTAGTCTTCTTTATCGTTCCCTAATCAGCTCTTTTTCTCAAGGTTCTCAAATTTGTGATCTTTATCTCTCTATACTGTGAGAACGGGCGAGTAGTACCCAGAAAATAACTTTACTGGTCAAAGAGTCGAGAAGAAATTAATAATATAAAAAGTCAACCAAATACAAATATCCAAAGGGTATCTCTGAAATGAAACATATTGTTACAAAACCTACTTGTCGTTCGAGGAAGATGACTTGATTAAAGTAGTGTCGACTTAGCTGGGTTTCACATTGTATTTGGGACATTTTGCTTTTTTGTAGTAAAAGTGTATTATCAGAAAAATTCTAAAATTACATGGATTAGACTAGGTTAGGTTCTGGAGCTGATCTCTGCGACAGAGATCACCGAGCTTTTTATTTAGACTGTTAAACCGTCGATCTGATGGAAAAACCGCTTAGGTATGGATCAAGGAACCCTTATGTACCAGCGAACCGTTAATTTCGATTTCATTCAAATCGCTTAGTTGTCTGAATGTACGCATCCAAGTTGTTTCAAACTCGGTCTAGCGAATGAAAAATTTTGATGATGCAGAAAGAAGAGATCTCTTCCTTGGAAGCTCATTGGATTTACAGTTTCCAGTGATTTCGGCCCAGCTCCGCAAATTTGTAGTAAACCATGAAGTAGTAAACTTTATAAGAAACTTTTTTCTAGTAGAAACTCACTCGAGGGCTTCATTCCTTTTGAAATCTCGCTGTGGTAACGTGTATTTCTAACTAATATATCAAAAAGTATATCATATATCACTGCAGCCTGCAGAAAACCTAAATAAATGAAATTTCCTCCCAAGGAGAAGAAGTTTTTTTTTATATATTACACTAATTTGGGAATGACGAAGTGAGGGTTACATTTAATTCAAACATGCAATTAACGCCATTCAATATTCTTAGCCAAGCACGGCTCCGTAGAAAAGCATTATTTAAGTTTTATGCTTACATCGAAGAAATACATATAAAGGCTTACGTAAATCAGCTGAAGACAATACAGAAAGTTCTAAGCATTTTTTATTCCATTCTCAATCTCCTTCCCTACACATCATATCCGTGGGCAAACCTAACCTAAAACTTGTGAAACCAATTAAACCGTGTTTAATAACTTTAAATAACCAGCAATAAATAAAAGGAAATTAAACCTAAGGCCCGACAATTGTCTTCGTGTTATGAGTAAACTATGAATCGCCCAGATTAAGGGCTCTACAAATTGGATCATTAAACAAAGTGAAAGAGATATACGAAAGATGTCCAGAAATCCCATTATGTCAACGAATGAATTAAATCTTATAATAATTGAAGCGACAAAGAATCCATTAAGTCCAATATATACACACACATACATATTTATATGAAAGCTAAGTTGGCTGATAAAGCGTCGGGTCAGTGAGAAATGATGCGTGCGACATGAGAAAGCAACAATTTAACAACAACGGTCGAGTGGAATGGGAGAAAAGGAAAATGCCTTAGACCGGTCGTATATGTGTATATATTATATATGTATGTAAGGGCTTGTAAGTAGGAAGGCCAATAAAATGAGGCGGCGAAAATACAACGAAAACAGCAAAAAGAAGCTAACGGTAATCTGAAGAGCAACAGTAACTTTAACTGAAATTATCGGTATTTACCAGAAGCTGAAATTCATAGCCCATAGCTCGTTTGGTGTCTAAAGTGGGAGAGCGTGGCGCATTGTGACCGGTCTGAACTACAGCGAAAGCGGCTGAAAGAAATATACATATGTATTACATACATACTTATATGTGTCGCATGGGCATCACATCTCTGCCGTTAAAGGAGCTTTGTGTGCAAAGAAGAAAGTTGCTTACATTGCACGAAATCAAGCGAGAAGATTTTTCGGTTTTCTTAAGCTGTCGACAGGCCAAATCACAGAAGGAAATATATTTTCTATGTGTAAGCGGAAGCAGCTTTTATTGCTGTGGTGGGAGTGCCTGACGAACAAACGTCAAAAAATGCTTACAAACAAATTTCATTGTCTTATGCGAGTATATTGGTAAATGTTTATGAATGTACAAATAGATAACATAGATAGGTACATTAGAAATGTTCTTATTTGAACCAAAAAATAAAAACATATCTTCGAATTATTTGTTACTTGAAATAATGA
The DNA here is from genome assembly GCF_042242935.1 of Bactrocera oleae. Classification (NCBI taxonomy): domain Eukaryota; kingdom Metazoa; phylum Arthropoda; class Insecta; order Diptera; family Tephritidae; genus Bactrocera; species Bactrocera oleae. The sequence continues at coordinate 59,262,304 of NC_091539.1, forward strand.
ATAATGCTTGAAAATCATCGTGTTAGCAGCAGAGATCCAACACATTTTGTTTAATATTTTGGATATGAAGCGTGTCAATGCTGGACCAGAATCCTTTGCAAAAACGACGTCGAGTAGCGTTCGCAAAAGAGATGCTTAACAACATAGCTGAGCACCCTACAATCATCAAACACATCACTACTGGTGACGCGACCCGAGTTCATGAATATGTTATCGATACTGTCCAACAATATTGAGAATGGCGCATCCAAAAATGAGCCAAAACCGAAAAACTATAGTTTTATATGAAGTGGTAGGAACTTAGTGGATATTGAAAGAAATTAAGTTCGAATTCGCCGACAAACTATGATGCGATTACCCGAGTTGCCTTTCATCAATTATAAAATTACTGCGATTGATTGGCTCCGCCACAAATCATAATTTCGATCATCTTCGATTCGGCATTCGGGTATGCCATTTTCTCAAATTCGCTGCTCTTTTAATTATAGTGTATAGGAGAATAATTCCTTTCGAAAACTAATGATGCTCCTAATGTCAGTTGTCAAATCTCACTTCAAAACATTAAAGATAATTGCCTCGGTGTTAAGACTTTCTCATTCTATCTCTAACATTCGTGGAAGGCGACACTTTTATTATACACTGAACAGAAGATATTAAGTTTGCCACGAAATTTGTAACATCCAGAAGGAAACGTCTGAGACCCTATAAAGTATATACATATAATATAATATATATAAATGATAAAAGCGTGAAGAGCTGAGTGGATTTACCGATGTCAATCTGTCTGCTCGTCTGTCTGTATTTATGTGAACTAGTCCCTTCGTTTTTGAGATAACGATCTAATTATGTCATGTAATTTTGTACATGTTTTATTATTCGTCGGAATAACTGATATTGGACCACTATAGGACATAGTTGTCATACAAATTGATCGTTCAAAATAAAGTTCTTGTATGAAACACTTTTTTATTTGACAAGTTATCTTCATGAAATTTGAAATAGATTATTGCCTAAGACAACGCTACAATCTTCTATTATACTGTTGAGTTTGGACCGCTATAGCATGTAGCTATCATACAAACTGACCGAGCAAAATGAAGATAAAGATCTCTTTATACCCTTGTATGCTATAAGAAATGCACTAGTGAAGCCAGTATTATAGCTACGGTATAGCCGAAGTCAACGGTTTTTATTCTTTTTTTTATAAAACTCAAATTATGTACACCCCTAATAAGTATTCATACTATAAATATATATACGTGTATATATACAATGTATACGAAGATTCATGGAAGAGACATGAATAACTGCCACTCAGAGTACATAATTTTTGGTTTATTTCTTCCAAATGAGCAAACTTTAGCAAAGCCCCAAAACAAAAAGGGATACAAAGTATATTTGTAAGGAATTTACTCGCATGGAAGGGAATTAAATGCTGCGTGTAAGCCAAAAATGTCGAAGTAAATTGAAACTTCTTTAATATTTACGAAGAAAAAACGGAAAGGTATGTAAAAGAATTGAAAGTACGCGAGCAGCTGTTGTCTTGCGAGGCACATAGCCGTCACCAGTCCCCTCCTGTGGGGTTTGTGAATCAATTTTACATGTTTCAATGTGGGCTGATAAGATTTAGTTTAAGTTGAGTTAAGTTTGTGCTAACGAGACGCAATCAGATTTTCAAGCTCGTGACTTTTGTGATACCAAGAGGGAGAAAGTGAAAAAAAGGGGTTTTCTGTTGCTATTTATGAACATTTGTAAACAGTTTTTTTCAGAGGTTCCAAATGACGACGTTTCGAGGTATTCTGAAGAAGACGTAACATATATACATATATGGACCTGGTACTGAAGAAAAAAATTCTATAAATATGAGGTATCTTGAGAGACTTTAAATCAATGGAGATATAATTTTTGATGTTCGAAGCTATTTTGAGTACACTTAGAGTAGCAAAAGCAATCTGGTCCCACTGCGCAACCTTCTATAAAATACTCCACGCACGTCTATGGCTGCCTCCTTTTGGAGCAAAAGTAAATGCAATCAGGCACGAGAATCGAATAATCCGTCCAAAAGCCAGATTGTAGAGGAATATTGCAGGATTTGTTGATGATGTTAAAAACTTTTTACGACCAAAAAAACAGCAAAACAAAACAAAACTGACGAAAAACGCAAATGCTAAAATGCAATAAAAACAACAATAAGCCAAGTTAATTTAGCATTTTAAAATAAAGCAAATTTGCATTTTTATTACCTTCGCAACAGGAAAAGAGTGAAAGATAGAAAGAAAATCAGAGCGGGTGATTGAAAAAAGGGTGTCTTTTAGGCGCAACAAGAAATCTGTGCCAACGTCACAACAACAATTCAACAATTCTAAGTATTCCTCTAGGAATGCGCCATCAAGCGAATGCTGATGAATAATAACTGTAGTTTGTATTGGAAATTTGCGCGCGTTCAGAGTCCCATCGGTCCGCTCAACCGTTTAACGGTGTACAGAATATAAATTTTCGTGAGGCCAAAGCGAACAAGTGGCACATGAAATTACAACTAAATTATGTGTGAAATGGCGCATGACAAATACAAAAACAATAGCAACAACAGCAGTCGTTTGCATAATGAGCAAATTGTTCACTGGCTCGACTGTAAACTACTAATGGCGTAGTTACAGCGCTGCTTAGTTAGTTAGTGGGCAAGTGCCAAGCGGCTCAATTAGGCAACTCTTTTACAGGGATTTAGAGGGATTGTTGTTGGTATATTGATAGTGGAAATTTCGATAATGTATTATGCTACTTTGGTTCGACCAGATGTTTGTTTCTAGGGGAAAGAACGCGCGTAAAGTTTTCGGATTTATATCTCAAAAACCACGGAAATAGTTCGCGTATATGCAGACAGACGGACCGATGCGTATAAATTGGCTCAACTCGTCACGCTGATTATTTATATATGTGTATACTTTATAGGGTTTCCTACGTTCGTTCTGGGTGTTACAATCTTCTCGGCAAACTTAATATACAATATATAAATTACTAATACTTCAAATCGATACATTCTTTTATAAGCGAGCGCCAAAAGAACGCTCAACTAGCAATGAGATAAAAACTGCATAACTGGAAGAACTTCTTCTCTTTTTTGGTACTACAACCGTGGGCCAGTCCTGGCTCAGAATACCAAACTTCGCCTGTAGTCTCTATCTCACACACGTTATACATCCCAAGTCGATCTGCTAGTCTAGGGTCTTATCCAGGATTTGATGCATTGTGAAAATCTGTTCTACGCTGGATTTTCTGGGTCTAAAGCGACACTGATAAGATCCAATCAGTTTATTTACAATGGGCTTAAGTCTTCCACACTATAATGTTGAAAGAATCTTATATGCAATCTTAAGAAGGCTGTTCTCGCCATAATTAGCGGAGACTGCGGGATCACCCTTATTGTGGATAGGGCCGAGTACACTCATATTCCAATCATTGGGCAAGTATTCATCCGAATGCTTAGCAGCTGGAATGTGCGTCTTTCCAGCTAAACGCCGTCGGTATTAAACAGCTCTGCCGGTAATCCATCGGTCCCTGGAGCTTTGTTGTTCTTATGCCTCATTAAAGCTGTTTTCAGCTCGTTCTGATCGAGTGGTGGGACGATTATGTTGTCACGGTGGATTGTTGGTGCGAGTTCTCCTTCATCTGTCGCAGCACTGCTTTCGGCATTTAGTAGTTTCGAGAAGTGTTCTCTCCAAATTTTGAGTGTTCTCTGTGTGTCTGTTTTCAGGTTTTTATTCCTGTCTTTTCAAAACCGGCCTCGAGCTTGCAACCATTTGTTTGCTGTCTGAACTTTTGATAAAAGCTTAAGGCGCTACTTAATAGCGCTCACAAAAAATACTTTGTGAATTGGTTTTCCTACATCTCAGTGCGTTTACTTTTAAGGAGAAAACCAAAAATATTCTACACTTTTTGAATACACTCCTACCTAAGTCTTCGAGTGTTTATAATAGAATATTTCACATAAAAATTAAAAACAAAAATAGCTTTTCACTCACCTTCCTGGCGTCCTCCTTCTCGGCAACTAGGTCAATTTTATTGCCCACCACCACAATGGGCACAGCTGTGGTCGCTTTGGTCTCGTGTATTTGATCGCGTATCATGCGCACCTCCTCGAATGTGGACGCATCGGTGACATCATACACCAGAATGAATGCATCTGCCGATGAGATGGAGAGCGCGCGCATTGCAGGAAACTGTGCCGACAGGAAGACGCATGTATACAATGACGTTGTGCGACAGGAAAGCGCCACGCAAAGCAGAAGGAATCATATGCAAAGGAGAAAGAGAAAGTGAAAACAATGCGAGATAATGTAAAATTTGCATATTATTATTGTTTTCTCTTAGATATGCACATATTTTATGATAAAACAAAAAACACAAATGGAAGTAATCGGATTTTGCTGTACATTAAAAAAAATAAAACAGTTTAAGATAACAGCAAGAATAAAAAAGCTGAAAAAGTGAAAAGAATTTCCATTTAATTTCATTAGCGAAATGAATTTTGCATTGACATTTTGTGGGTGAGCAGCAAGCAAACTTTGTTTTGTTTTTGTTTTTGTTTGTTTTTTTGGACTTTCATGTTGTTTTGTTGGCTTCTCCTTGCAGTCTTCTATGTGTTTTGTTTTTTGTTTAGTTGTCAAGTGCCTGCGTTGTGTGCGCAGCAAGCTGAAGACGTTGCATGTTCTCAAATTGTTGCTGTAATTGCATTATTGTAATAATTAAGTTAGCAATAACCGCAAGCCCTTAGTTCGAACAAGTTGAACTTTATTAAAACGAGTCAAACCAAACTTTGGCACAGACACTTGTTTATATACATACACCTATATAGTTATAATCTGGTTTTGAAGTTCTTAGAAGAGTTGTGGCAAAGCATTTCTAAGGAGGAAGTGATATTCAATATTTCAAGCTCTTACATTTTTAAGTCTCTGAATAAAGTTCCAAATATATCACAGGAACCCTAACGCAGTTAACAGGCAGAATATTTTAGGAACCCTGAATTAGGGACGTAAATTTTTAATACCGTATTTGGGAATGTGAAAAATGTTAATTAAATTATTTTTTGAATGTGTATTTGTATAATATATATACTATCTGTTCAAATAGACTAGCAGCAATTGCAATGCAACCATGCGTTAAATGTCAGGGGATAACACATGATCCAATAATATTTTAGTAATTCATTGATTTTGAGTAGCGTCCATGCCTAGCTTTTTTTATAATAAATCTATAAGAAAAACATATATATGGCAACAATTTTCATTTTTAATAGCAATTTGTCATTAGAGGCATTCACAATGGTAGAACTAGTTCAAAATCAGTAAAACAAAACTTGGAAGCACTGAAGCAGGGATCAAACGAATTTAATGAGGTACTCGTATTCACATAGTCTCTTGTAACGAATTTAACTCGTTAACTTTGGTGCGGTTTTCCCATGTACAATTTTTCAAAGATATCGAAAAGAGAAATGGCGAAGCGATGACGGAATATTGTATGATTTGTCTTCATATGCAAAGATCTCACTTTCCGATTCATTATCATCATTTTCTGTAGCTCCCACTGGAGCATAGGTCCTCAATAAATCATTTCCATGCGGTCTGTTTTTTTGCCAGCACTTTCATCAAAAGTTGATAATACTTGTATGTTATGTTTTGTCGATATAAGCTGCCATATGGTTTGCTCTATGCATGTTAATGAAAGGAAACATTTCAATAATGGTTTACTAGTGAAAAGTAATTCTAAGCTTTTCGATACAGGCTCTTAAATTAAGTATTATTCGAAAAAAAAACAATGTCTTGGGTCTACCAAAAAGAACGACGTGATGAACGTGAAATAAAACACTAAAATTTAGTTAAAATGGGTTTTTTTTGTAATGTAGATAATTTTATGATTTAAACAGAATATCGACCAAAAGGCCATCATAGCTCCGTTTGCATATCTTCACCCGTTTACGACAATTTTCGATGATCCCCAGAGAAAATAACTGCCTGAGCTTGGCGGTCATTTCTCGATGGCCCTCTCCATATTTTGACGTGAAACATGAAGCGCACACCGTCTTGTATTGGAAATAGCGATCGTCCGCGTCAATTTCGTCAAATTCTGGGAAATAAGTCGGTCAACATAGTTTTATAATGGTCGCTATTGGTATGCAATTGCATTTTCTGAATCACACGAGGATTTTATTCTCCCCAATAGCGACAATTTGGTTAGCTGATGAAGCCGTTAAGCCAGATATCGGTCTCATATAAAAAGATGATTTTTCGGATTTTCCGGAGAACGTAAATTTGCGTAAAAATCTTGGACAATTTCCAAGCGTTGTACCAAAGTGAAACGTGAAGTGATGAAATGCAAACACACTGACAAAATTTGACACAAATCTGTAAACAAACATAGCCGTCACGAGTTGTCAAAATCACGTCAATCTTTTTGGTAGACACGTATACCATATTTTTTTTATTTCCACATATAAAAATGTTTAAAAATTTCAATTAATTGATGTGAGAATCTTTAATTGCACTTGTATATTGCAGTTCGAGCTCAGATTGTATTAACTTTTTCTTCATTACAATACATTACAATATATTATGTACATATTTAATGTGTGGCAAAACTAAATACCTACTACATGGCGTATGAGCAACATTTGAGTATGCCTACATTCATAGCAAAATCCATGTTTACATTAATATGTTTCAATAACCACATCTTTATTGTTTATCATTTGATAAATTTTCCTTGTGAATTCTCTTCGCTTAAATTAATTGCATGAATAAAAATAAATTTATGCTGCTTTGTTACTTGTAAAATTTTATTGCGCCACACACGGCGTATGAGCAACATTTAACACACAAATGAATGTAATAATATTTTTGCTCAAATATCAACTATTTTTACGTGCCGTTATCGTATGCTATCGATTGAGTCAAGGTCACAAAAGTTTCGTAATCACGCGTAACGTAAATTTTTGCTGGTTAATGCTCGGAATGTCATGCCACATATGTACCGTTGTGTGTAAGTGTGTATATGTATTTGTGGTTATCTCTATTTTCCCTCTATGAGTTCGAAATTACTGATAACGCCACACACTTGTATATACGTTTCCTCTAATCGCTTGCGCTCATTTCGCTTATCAACCAAAGTCATTAATATACAATTAAAAGGGGTTGTAAGCACTTATTTTAATTACTTGCTTACGGGTATAGCGAATATATGGATCACTCACTTATTATTACTACTTTTTTTGCTATGTGCAGTAGGGGTATGACTGCTAGAAATTTATAAAGTTTAAGAATTTCAAATATTTTTTTTTAAGAAAGATGAAACATTTTCTTAAGCTGTTGGGTCAGTCTTAAATTTTCACCAAATTGATTAATGTTTTTTTGGCTTAAAGTACAGTTTAGAAACTTCAGACAAATAAAATTTTGCTTAGGTCCAGAATATATTGTCAAGGTTTTTTGAGGGTCCTAAATGGGTCTAAACGCTTCAATAAAAATTAATTTTGAAATATTTGTGAATATCGCAATTATTTTAAAATACTTTTTGATCTAAGATACCTTAAGTATATTATGTTAATTTAATTCTAAAGTTTTATAACTTTTTCTGTTTTGGGTTATCTCTCTTTCAAATAATCTAAAATTTGTCCAAAAACATTATTCTGCCTTTATTAAATTTGGTTTAAGATTTTAAAATCTAAATCAAGCATACTGGAAACATAGAAAGCATACTAGAAAATATATAAATAATACATACAAATAAACGTTCATGCATAGCTTAAAAATCCCATTATTTTTTTAAATTATTATTTTACAAAAAAAAAGTCATACCCATTAAGGTTTACTGCAACCACATCCTCATATATGTTTGTATGTATGTATATTAGTTAAAATGTTTGAGCGTGTTATGAAGTTATCAAGTAATGAAATCTAGGGTTGATGAAGATTTCTTGTGTAGAAAGCAAAAACAACAACAAAATAAAACCCTATTCGTGCTTTAGGTGGGTGTTATTGCTTACTTGCTTTGAAATTTTTGGTTTGGGTCTTAATTTTACCCCGAATTTAGAAACTTATATTCTGCTTAATATTGCCATTTGCTAATGCAAGTAAATTAAGGTTAACGGGAAATAATTGCAATTATTTTTATCTCTACTAGTGAATAATTCTATGAATAAATATTTAAGTCGTACTTAAGTAAGTTATTAAGACTACCTTACTTAACTACCTAGGAAAATTTAGTAATTTGAAAGAGTTTAGTTCGTTGCATTGTTATAATTGTGGAAAAAAAAACTTTTGCACATTAAAAATTACAAAGCCTCTTTGACAATTTAACTCCTTTCTAAATACATTAAAAGAAACGCTTTTCTCACAGTTCTTAGTTCTTGGTCTTGGCGACTGTCACAATTTAAACAAATAAACTGCACTTATAACAAGGGCTTTATATTTGCGTAATTGTGATTTCCGAGTGTGATGCCCCAGTGTAGTCTCCGTGTGGAAGATCAGAATAAATATCTAATCTATTTAACTTAAACCTATCTAAAAATTTCGCTGATCCTCACTTGGTTGAACCGGTACGAAATTTCAATCTCTAAGTCAGGCTTTAGTAGCAATAGTTGCTGTGCGTTGACATTCACAAAAAAATACCTGGAACAGAACTAAAAAATATATTTTTAGAATATTTTAATTCAGAATATAAAAGTTTGCTCTAAGTGGTCTCTTCGTTCCAAAATACACGTAAAATCAAATCTATGATACTTTTAGTAACACAAGAATAATAGGTGTGTCTAAGTTTACGACCAACAGTTTAAAAAGGACTCAATATAAATATACCGAAAAAGTTTAGGTCGGTCTGCAAGTGGTTTTACTTAAAAGTGGTGTGCTCTCAACATATCTTCTTTAAGCGGTCTTGGCTGCTATTGTTTCACTTGTATCATTTTATTCAAATTTTAGGGAGTTGTGAAGCAAACAAACAACTGGCATGTATTTAAGAGACCTATATAATCTCTTAGAGCGTTGCTTTTACATTTATTTTTCTTGACTCGATTTCATTTATTTTTGACACTAGAACATAATATTTGGTATAAAGTCAACGAAAGTGTGAATATTATATTAAAATATATAATTATATGGGACCTAGTTGAAGTATCGACGTGATTTGACCCATTTTTTAACAAAAGCGAACATTATTATCATGCACGGATTTTCTCCGAATTACTGAATGATTAAGTAATATACCATATGTACGAGTATCTCATAGATTTGCCGATATTTTCAGTAAAAAATCAGCTAGAGGCACTGTGTTAAATATTTTCAATATCAATGGACTTGAAAATTTAAAGTCCGGTTTCGACTATTTTTGGATGTGAGATGGCATTATCTGTGCAAGAATTACTTCAAATAACTTTCTTGGTGCTTGATTTGTGTACTGTAAAGTGAAAAAAACATATGGAATTTAAAATTTTTAATGGAAAGACGACGGACGGTGACACATAGTCACCTGGTATCCAATTTGTCTCATTATTCTGTTAATTTCAATATACCATATATAACTCTATATCTATCTTGTTGTTAGAGATCAAATAAAGAACGAATATTTTGGTTCAACGCAAAACCATTTTTTGGTGAAAATAATAAAGCGAGAGCTTATAATGTTTTTTTTTCTCAAAATTTCAACAACCCAGCGATGCTATATTATTTAGAATCTACCATTTTTTTTGTTTAATGTCATTAAATACCAGACGATTATGTTCTTCTAGAGCGGATAGTTTATTCGTTTTCATATGTTTGAAATATCAATAGAAATCTAGTGCTTACTAAGTTTAGTGATATTTGGCGTTAGCAGATCGTCATAAAAAGTCATTGTTCAAATACATTTGATTAAAAAATGTTTTTCTGTGAAAGAAACTTAAGAACAACATTTACAAACAAGCATAAGCACACATGTGACGCAATGAGGAAACAGCGTAAACCTGCTCCGTGCAATTACCTATGGCAAACCTCAAATACACTTCATCTCCATCGCACAGCATGCTTCAATCATAATAAACGTTGATAGCACACTTACGTAGATATATATAGGTATATAGACATATATATGTATGGTATAAGTAGATGCATATGTATATGTAAGTGAGTTAAGGACACGACTCGAATGAAAAAGTGAACTACTTTTTTGAGCATCGATAGTACTTTGAAATTAAAAACAAGAAAAAAGTGAATCGAGCGAAAGTAGATGAACGGAGGGAAAATGGAAAAACGAATTTTAATTTGCCGAACAAACAAACTAAAGTCATAACGGCATAAGTGCATATGTGTTGACTTACATTTCTACCAGTCCATTTGTATACATATGTGTATATACCTATATATATATGTGTTTGTATATATGAGAGCATACCGCCTGCATAATCCGCTTGCCATGAATCTATTAGGGAGACGAAATTCAATGAAATTCAGTGAAAAATGGAAGAAAATTTGCGCGCGGCGAAGTGATGTGAGCCTTTCCCAAGCACTCTTGCATTTACTATAAGCACACACGTATGAGTAAACTTGTGTGTGTATACATTACAGTTGGGAATATAGCATACGGTGCATTTGCGAGTGGGTGCTTTTTTGCATTTTTCAAGTGCGGTGTGTTGCCACATTGCGTTTGTTTGGCCGCCGCTGCCACTCAGCAATTCATAATCCAATTCACCAACTCGGCTGCAACAAAAGTCACAATCAACCGAACTTGTGGTGCAACTACTTCAACAGTGTTGTCGAGCTTTTTTTGTTTTGATTTGTGTGTGTGTGTATGCAATAGTATGCTTTTGGTAGGTTCGCATACATAAACACGTACATGCAAACTCATCTGCGGACTTGTAATGCTCGCTGTGCGACGTTTTCCGCTGAGAAATCAATTGTTGTTTGCATAAAACCAATGAAAAATTCGAAAACGCCTAATACCAACGAGGAGATCTAGTTTTTAGTTTAAAAAATAGTGTGATCCCTTAGCGAACATTTGTTTATACAGCGGTGGAAAAGAAAATGGATATCAATAAAACAATTGTTCGGCACTTTAAAATGTTTTATGAAAGTTGAAAATGAGAATAATGTAGATAACTGTTTCTATAGATCGCTTATCCGATTCAACACAAGCATTTTCCGTTTCTTAGTGCATCGCTGGAAAAACAAGCAATTGTAGAATTGGAAAGGTCTTCAGCCTAAAGCTATATAAGCAGCATTTACACAAACATATCGCCTCAATCAAACCACAACTCTTTGTTTCCTTATGTGTTCTAGCTGGATCAGTCTCTGCAATCTTAAGCTAGTGTAGAATTAAAAAAAATCGATTTTTTTCATATTTTCCAAGTTTAATTATTTTAAAATAATATGTCTACAAGAGGATTTTTAAAAAATTAAATAATTTTGGGAGATATAGACATTTTACTGTCCCGGCCTTCAAACTGGTTCGGCTGAGTCTTATCGAACAAAAGACTTTACGTGAAACTTCAAATGCGTTTTTGTCAGTTCAAACTTTTGCAATACGATACCCAAGATTCCTCGAGTTCTACTAGACCAATTTATTTGAAATAGCTGCTACTAAGGTACCGGTAGACGTAGCGGAAAGCAGCTTCTTTCGCAGAGCAGCGATACCACTTTGAGCATTCTGATCGTGCGCTCAAGGAGTTCTTGAGGAATGCCTAGCCTCATTACCATATGTTTGGTCATAGCGGCATCAGTGGAAATTATGAGGCTGCTAATTTTGTATGAAAATTCATTCGCAATATTATTAGACTGTGGTCTGGAGGGAGCGAGAGTACCGCTGTCTGCTGTTTACTACTGGACGGCTGGGCTTCGCCTGAGTTTTGTGGGCGCTGCCAACTTCAGTTCTTGTGCGGTTCCAAGGTTCCAACCAGTTATTGCCCACTCGAAGCACAATTGGTGAGAAAAAAATATTCCAATGGCAAACTGTCGAAGTAGTTTAATAAGACGGGGTAGAATCATTTCAACACTTCCTTCTTCACTGTCCCGCCTTTACGAGATGGAAGTTGGAAAACTTTGATTTTCATATACCTAGATAAATTTAAGAAGATTTGTAAGATTGCTGGTTCTTTGTTAATACATGACGTTTTCAACTATAGCTTGAGGTATTTTTTTCACAAGCAAATTGTCTTTGACTAAATGTGATCTCCGTCTCGGAAATTAGTATAAAAACTTAACCTATTTTACTTAATCCTTAAAGGTTGACACAGTCGCCAGTTTCATTATCTAAGTCAAGCTTCATTTGTTTATGTTGTTGTGGTTTGAGATTCTCATAAAAATATCTAGGTTTGACTCAGTGAGTGAGCGATCAACTAATGCATTATATCAGCTTTATCTTAGATGTAAAGAACTGAAAGCTAAATTCGTGAATATTTTAATGCAGAATGTAAAAAATTGGTGTAATTGTTAAAAAAAAGACTGCCGAAACCAAAATTGTGGTAATTTTGGAGGAAATTGGGGTGTTCGAAATCTAAAAAGTCTAAGTTTAGTTAAGGTCTGTGGTCAATATTATAAATATTCCGATAGGATTTAGGGCGGATTGCAGATGGTTTTAACAGTAACATGTCTGGTCATAACTCGAATGTGATATGTTGGAATCAGCAAGCAATGTGGTCAAATCGGTGAAAGTTTCACGGTAAGTGTCGTTAATAAATTGAGTCTGATTTTGAACAAGTTCGTACAGAAAAAGAAAAATATTCCTAAAATAGTCGTGGCTAAAACATTTCTTCGAAGTGATAGCTACATGATATTTTTTTTGGAGTCAATTTGTTTATGTTTCTTAGAAAAAATTTTAAAGGAAAATAAATATTCTTAGAATATAACCACTGGTTATTAAACTTCTTCCAGAGCAACCCTCAAAAAATGAGTTTTGAATGTTTGGCTTAGATAGTGCTCAAGTGGGACATCTCAAAAACTATTCAAAACCTCATTATATGCTAGAATATACTCTTTTTATATATCCATTCGTCTCTATATATCAACTTGCTTCTCAAAGCTAAAAATGTGCTCTTGTTAGCTACACTCGTTGTAGTAAAAATAGTCCACTCAGACATAACATAACAGCTAGTTTATGAAGCTGTTAGTCGACAGATTACTGCTTTCATAACATTTTTCATTATGTCACATGCTCTTCGAAATCTCAAGCACTCTTCGTTTACTTCCACCATTGACCTAGCTACCGCTACTAACTGGTATTACTCCCGACTGTGCAATCCATAAAACCATTTGTCTGATTGTTACGCTCGACTGCTGCAACCTTCGGTGTACAACATAACGTTGCATATGAAGAAATCTATGTTAGTGCTGCCACATCCACTCTAATAGCAAACAAATGGTATTCATTAGTCGTTGGAGCGGCGGTGCTACGCGGAGGGGGGTTGTTGTTTTGATTCCGTTTATGACACCGTTTACAACCGTCACATAATCATTGCTTCATTGCTGTGTGCGTGTGGTGGTTGTTGTTGCCACTTTTGTTGTTGCTGCTGCTGACAGTTGAATGTCGACAGTTGCATATTGTTTTTGTGCTGTTGTCAGCGGCGCTTGTCCCACCGAAAATGGGTCATCAATTTAGCGGCGGCATGTGGAGCGTGCACTCGGCGCCTGTGACTATCGCTGTAACGGTGCCCGTAACTGTGCCGGTGACGGTGACTGGGATCGTTACAATGGTGTTGAGTGACAGGCGCGCCAGGTTGGTTGCTGCCACAGCAGCTGTCAGTATAATTGCTATAACAATGACAATGCCAACAGCGATGGCAACAACAACAATATTATTTGAAGCCAAGCATCGCCAATGATTACGTCCACAAGAGTCAATCGTTGGAAAAAAATGAAATAAATGCGAACTTTTCGCTTGCGCTTTTCGTTTCTCACTTGAACTGCACTCGGGTTTTCTCTTTCAAACGGTTCTGCGTTTGTGTGTGTATGAACTTGTGTGTGTATGCGTGTAAATATTCTGAAGTACTTGTAACATTTGGTCATGGGTGAGTGTGCAATGAAACCGATGCTCGTAAATTCATTCAATGCTTCTGCTGCATGCCACAGTTTTTGCTTTATTGCCACTTTACAACGTTGGCAACACAAATATTTGCGTGAAAGTTAAAATAGTTTATACATTCAGCACAGATTTTTTAACTTGAATGGTTTTTCCATGTGAACTCCCATGTATCAGTTTAGCTGGCAATAAAAAGGTTTTCCATACAAGAACTTGATTTCGATCGATCAGTTTGTATGGCAGCTATATACTTGTACTATAGTGGCTTGATATCGGCGGTTCCAACAAATGAACAGCTTTTTGATTAGAGTAGGATTTGTACACAATTTCAGATCGATATCTCAAAAGTGAAGGGACTAATTCGCGTATATACAGATACAAAAGGACATAGCTAAATCGACTCAGCTCGTCCTGCTGATGATTTATTTATAGGTATATACTTTATATGATCTTTGAAATTTTCTTTTGTGACAAACTTAATATTCCCTGTCCTTTATAAAAATGTATAATGAGGAATTGTACTTCTAAAATTCCAAAACTCCTTGATGCAAAAGAGATAAATATAATCTGTAATCCGAGTTTGAAGAGATAAACCATCATAATTTCAATTGTACACTAAGGAATTGCGATTATACGATGAGAACTAGCTCATATACAGAACAAGGGAGTTTACTGACCTACTTTCTACTTGTTAAGCGTTTGGAAAACTCAGACAAGACTTGATCAAAGGTATCAAAAATCCAGAAGAGGTCCAGAAAGATTTGTGAAATTACAAAATCATACTTCTATATCTATATCTTATCTATAGTAATCCATTGTGTTACCCTTAAATTATATTAGGTAAAGTAAAAAGTTCGTTCGGTTTCACAGGCCTCTCTTGAAGCTAACTTATCACCATTAAGCGCGTTCGCCATGGACAGGAAAAGATAATAATCACTTGGTGCCAGGGCCGGACTATAAGGTGGGTTCATTAGGACCTCCCATTCGAGCTCCCGGAACTTCTGGCACGTCACCAAAAACGTGTGTGACCTGGCGTTGTCCTGATGGAACACAATTCGGCCTCTGTTGATCAAAGATGGCCTCTTCTGGATGAGTGCTGCCTTCAAGCGGTCCATTTGTTGGCAGTAGAGGGCCGAATTGGGTGTTTGGCCATAGCGGAGCAGCTCGTAGTTGATGATTCCTTGCCCATCCCACCAAACACACAGCAAAACCTTCCTGGCCGTCAATCCGGTCTTGGCCACCGTCTAGGCCGCTTCCCCGAGCTTTGACCACGACCATTTGCGCTCGATGTTGTCGTAAGTGACACATTTTTCATAGCCAGCCACAATCCGCTTCAGAAACGGGTCGATTTTGTTGCGATTCAGCAGCGATTCGCAGATGGAAATTCGGTCCATCATGTTTTTTTGCGTTAGTTCGTGTGGCACCCAAACATCGAGCTTCTTTTTGAATCCAAGGTTAAGGTTAATGGTTCCAAACGGTTTTCTGGCTTATCTTTAGTTCCTCAGCAATTAAATAAGTGCTCACTATTTTCATGATTTTATCGCAATTTTCGACGACAGGCCTCCTGATGCGTGGTGCATCTTTGACATCGAAATTACCGGAACGGAACCTAGCAAACCACTTTTGTGCTACACGTTCGTTTACAGTATCGGGCCCATAAACTAAATTAATGTTTTCAGTCGCTTTGGCTGCTTTTTCGCTTTGATCGAAGAAAAATTGTAAAATATAGCGAATTTTCTCTTTGTTTATGTCCATCTTTGACGAGCGCTCACAACGAACTGAGTCAATCAATCGAAAAACTGTCAAAGACAAACTTTTAGTGCGAATAAACACGTTTTCAGCGCCGTATAGTATGACATGGTGCGACACGTAACACTAATACTATGGACAATAACGCCATCTCTTAGATAAAAACCGAACGAACTTTGTGCTTTACCTAATATATAACATCTAGTAAGTATAGTAGTTGATCGTTCAAAACGTTATTTACGAAGTAGGCGTGTTTGTGCTCCAATAATCTCCAACTGAGCTGTAATAAAATTGTATCAAAATTATGCTCTGAACCAAAGTTACTTTAAAAGGGGGTGGAAAAGTTTGGGTTTGGGAGGTGTGTTCTTTGAAAGAGTTCATTCAAAACCTCTTCAATCATTTAGCATTAAATTTTTTTCTTTATATTTAAATCTTCGTAAATACTCACACCTCGCATGCATGAATGTATTTATATGAAAAATATGCAGTGGAGTCAAATGTGCTGTTTGTCGAGAAAAAGTGAGCAAATATTTCATGCAAATTAATCACTTCACGCTCGAAAGCAATGATCTGCTTGTATTTTAATTAACATATTTTACACGCCGCAGCGCATATTAACTATTTGTATTAAATTTCATTTTAAATTCATCATTAGCTCGCACAATTAATTTCGCGTTAAAAATGCAAGTTTTTTGCATTGGTGGAGGGTTTGTAATAACTGTTTTTTACTGTCGTAAAGCTAAAAAATCGGATGGTTTTTACAAACGAAATTATGTGTGTGATGAAAGTTTGTGTTAAAAAAAGTAATGGCATGTTTATATTTATGTCAAATTATCGTTTATAATGGGAAAATTATTTAATACAAATATATATTGTTGCATATGGGTATGAACATATTTATTTTATTATTTTGTTAGCTTTGCGGGTGGAGCGTTAATGGCTTCTACGAAAAGTAATTTCGGAAAAATTTTACAATTGCATAATATCAGGCGAAATTATATTGCTTGGCTATGCAACCTTGCGCAACTTCATTCTGGGTACTGTACTAGTTTAAATTCCTATTTATTCAGAATCGACAAAGATGTGCCAATCTATGTCCTGTACGCAACGAGTCTCCACTTGACTATAACCTCTTTGCATGCCCTATGAAACCAACCCATCTAACAGGCTTCATACTCTTTCCACACCCCGTCCAAACAGCACATTTACTGGGCCTCCTAGATGAGTTTGCTGACAATCAACTTGTGCTTTGCTACCCAAATAAGGTCTGAATTAACTTGTAGTGTTGTAAGCACGCGTTAGTATGTAGTTTCTAGCACTGGTATGCTCCAACAATGTCTCCTACAAGTTCCTATGGTATATTTACAAGTAAACTTCCGTGAAATCAAATTGTAACCAATTTCGTTGGAGAAAGTTAGCTGTGCAAGTGATTTGATGACCTTTCCTTACACAGAAGATTTCATATTGATATTCAGTTAAATATTTTAAGTGAAATTAGTGAAAGTACCTCTATCTTTTGGGTCTCAATTTATTGAAGTATATACCAAACAAAGTTTAGACATTTAAAGCAAATATTTCAAGGGTGATATATCATTTAGGATCTACAATGCAGAGGGTTTATAATTGTTAACTCGGCATTGGAATGACTTCGAAATAGGTGTTGATAAATCTAATTATCTGTATTGAGAATTGTGATTATTTAATCTTATCCAAAGCGTATACCAAGAAAAATATATATTAGGACAGTCAAAGAGTTGAAGTAAATTACGGTCACGGATATCTCTATATAGATCAACTATGGAAGACAATCTAGGTATATCGATGAAGTAGAATCGCCGATGTTTAGATAAGAATATCTGGAAAGTAATTTTAAAAGAGAAGGTCATGAAGTAATAGAAAAATGAAGTAATAGAAAAATTGCTAGTCGACCATTCACCTCTGTTAATGACGATAACGTCGAACAAATTAAAGATACAGTATTTAAAAATTATCGTGTGTGCATCAGAGAGATAGCAGAGCATCTCAACTTAGCACATTTTGGTTAATGCTTTGGGTATGAAACAGTTCAATGCGAGACTCGTATCAAAAAATCTGAATCCTTTGTAAAAACGACGTCGTCAACGACAACGTAGTTGAGAATTCTACATTCATCAAACGCTTCATTTCAGCTGATAAGACGTGTGTTTATGAATATGACGTCGAAACTGTTCAACAATCTAGCGAATGGCGTTCCAAAACTGAGCCAAAACCGAAAAAACCAAAATTCGTTGAGGGCATTAAAGATCATCCTACCTGACGCTTATAACAACTGAATGGATTAAACGTTAGCATGCTTGTATTGGCTCAAAGGAAGCCGATTTTGAGGGCACTAATAAATAGTTGTACTAAAATACGTAAAAGAGTTTTTTTTCTGTCAGTCGGGTCAAGTTTATTAGTCTGCTAAAAGATAAAACGCTATATTATTACAAGCTTTAGTGGTGAATTGGAGAGTTTAGCGAACATTTTATGTGAAGGCGGTTGCTGAAAAGAGCATTTTCAAATTATGCTAAAATTTACTCACTTTATTGTTGGTAAACATCCAACAATGCCACTGAATGGAAGTACAATTTAAATATTCAAATTATTACGAAAAATATTTCGTATAACAATAAAATCAATTGTGAATTTGTTAAATGAAGGTGTAACAGGTATAAACTGAATATTTCAAATTGTATATACACAATACATTTATGCATGATACAAATATACGCACACACAAACAAAAATGTAAAAGTTTCCAGGAAAAAAAGGCGAATGGAATTCAATTGAAATTCAAACAGTAATTTCCGTTTCAAAATTGTTTACCCATCAATGTCAAAATACAATATATGAACATATACATATATACATTTATGTAAGCATGTATGTATGAGCACGTGTGCGTGCCACCGCAGCGTGTTGCAAATATGTTGTTGAAAAATAGTTAGTAGCGCCATATTCACCAGTAAATAGAAAATATCAATCAGTTGAGTGATGGATGGCGGCGGACTGAAAAACAGATAGCTCCCACCGCACATCTACAAACACACATCCTTCTGCAAACACGCACACAAGCGCAATTTCTAACCGCAAATGATGGAAATTAAAATTTAATAAAAAACGTGCGAGCAGAGCACACAGGGAGTTGCTGCGGCTAAAAAATACTAAAGCACTATTTACACATACAAATACCAGTTGGCTTTTGTGTGCGTGGAGCTCAGCTATAATACTGATAGTAACAACAATAATAGCAATTACCACATAAAAAATTGGTTGCGCTTTATGTGCCTTGCGGTTGCCGTTGAACAATGTAATCTTGAACGCACACGCGCTTCCCCCAAGTGACCGCAGCCAACCGCAACAAATGCAGGACAAAATCTCATGCACACACCGGCGCTCACACATACATGGAAGCACATAGATTGAGAAGCCGTAAAGAAAAAGATACGGGATTGATAGACCGTAGGATACTCCTCTTACAGTACAGACTCGTTTATAAAGAACTTTAGACGAGATTTGTTAAAAATAAACAAACTTCTTGAATTTATAAAATATTTGTAGAAGAACTTTACAAGTCAACTCAACAGATAATGAGTAATGAATCCCACCGATGTATGTGAGACTTTTTTAAATTTTTTTCTCTACTTTACCCGGTGTAAAGAATAAATCCAGCTAAAATTTTATCTCTGACTAAATTGGGTTGAAGCAATCAAATTAACTTGTTTAATTCAGTAAGTTTTAGCTCTTTAGTCGGACCACAAAGTCACCGAACTAAGCTCTAGTTTTTTTTCCTGCCACTATACCGCTAAAGACCGCTGGAGGATAGGTGCAATGAGCTTATTTACGTATGGGAGTTTGAGTGAGGACTAGTGGAAATGCCCGCTGTTAGGAACTATCCATCAATATTAGTGACAGGTTACTTGTCTATTGTAGCATTTTTCAAGCCGTTGCACCATCAAGGTTGCAGTTGATTTACAACTTCAGCACATAGCTTCCTTTAGCCTTGAACTCACTGATTGCCTGCTCGAGGCTGGTTAAGAAATGCCCAACCTTACTATCAACGGCATCGGGTTACTTCTTGATAAGACTAGTTGTGGTCCAAGGTCATAGCGGAATCGCAGGCAACTGTAGAGCTGATGAGAGCATCAGCCTCGCTGTCGTTGCAGTGGCAATGCTTTGCGCCTCCGCTGTCCTGTTAAAGTTTACTATTGGAAAGCTGCGCATTGAGTAAGCTTGATGAGCTGGACAATTATCGGTAACTGTGCGGTCGCAAAATTCCTCTGACCCAAAGTCAATAGGTCAAGAGGATCAGCAAAGTTAGGCAATGGTATAATGGAAGCTGGAATATATATTCTTGTTGAGAGGCAAAAACTAATCGTTTTTGTACCTATTGCAGATTCTTAAGGTTCAGCATGTTATTCTAAGTAGTCTAGCATATTTTTAACAAAATGGATTAATCCGATGTTGTTAGAAAAACTATAATTTCAGGGAGCTTCTGTGGCAAAATACTGTTTGCAAAGTATAGTGCTTAAAGAATAACAAAAGTCTTCTTCTCCACTGTCTATCACTTATGAGTAGGAGAGTGAAATTTCTGACTACACATTTCTTTATTATGGTTTTAATACCTGGAAGTTTATAACACCCAGAAGAAAACGCCGGAGACCCTATATAAAAATGATTGGCATGATGAGCTGAGTCGATTTAGTCATATTCGTCTGGCTGTCCGTCCGTCTGTCTGTATATACCCGAACTAGTCCCTTATTTTTTGAGATGTCATGAGTTATTCATGTTACCGGTTACATTGAGCCGACTATCAGAAACAATACGACGTATATGTCAAATAGTGATTCCATAGAATTTTTTTCTCAACTATAATCTTATCAAAAATGACTAAATGGTTCGTTGATCATCATTTTCAATTCAAAGTGACGCATAAAAGCAAAAACTCCGACTGTGTTTAATCACGTTTCCACGGCAGTTGCGTCTAAGTAACCGGAACGGTTCCGGATTTTTGTCTGGCCAAGGACTATCAACTCGACACCATTTCTCGAAATTACTACAGGAAAGTTTTCTGTCGCTACAACAAAAACAACAGTGTGCAATTCATTCGTTCATAGATGACAACGTAAATCCGCAGTACAAATAAGCGGGCGCTGACTGTGCTATCAGCCATGTTCAGTGAACTTATCCACACACATATACACACATACATATATACGTAAGTCATTACTGAAATAGAATTCATTCATATTCGCACACTCACCTCATAAGAGCCGGCCGTATCTAGAATGTCCAGCGTCAGACTAACGCCAGCAATTGAAAAGTTGCCTTGATGCATTTCCTCGATGGTCCTTTTGTATTTCGTGGTGAATGTGTTGTATAGAAATTGTGTGATTATGGAAGTTTTGCCCACTTTGGCCGAACCCATAACAACGATTTTGTGACGTGCGTTAGCGGGTCCAATAGCGTCATCCACGGCATTGTTGCGTCCAACTCTGAAACGATAAAGCCAAAACGAAGAAAAAAAAAATTGAGAGGAGAGCAAATAAATGCAAATGCATAAATAAAGCATATTGAAATGGCCGTTATGAAAAATATTAAAAGCAACCGCACAACAACAATAATCTCAAAAGTATGAGGCAATGAGCAACATGTATCTTCTGCCCGGCGGAAGTTAGTATAACATGACCAAGTTAAATAATGGATCAGCAACAACCAGCGCGGCACATGCATACACGCACACTCCTGTACATACAGTGTATATGTGTCTGCTAACGGTAAATCGCTAGTATGTTGGAGTGCGTGTGCGTCCTATCAAATGGCGGCGGCCCGGATAAGCCACGCATTACTTATAAACGATTTTGTACATTTGTGTGTATGTGTTGTATGTCTGAAAACCAGAAAGACGAGCGGCATGGCGATGTATTAGGCGTGTGGTTTTAAATTTTCTAATTAAATTGTGGCAAGATGATTTATAATGGTGCCAAAGTTTTGCGGCCCTGTCAGCGATGTCAACGTTGGCTGGCGGATATGCGCCGAGCGGCAAATAAATGCGTAGACAAACTGTTTTTGAAGCACCGAAGATGAGCTAGTCAATTCAATTAAAAGCGTAATATGCACGAAGCGCTTCTAAGCACATCTTTGGGGAAATTAAAAGCAAAATGCAAATACTCTAGCATTAATGCAAATATAAGTGTGCGAAGTGTGCTTGAAAGGTCGGTGAGGATTTGAGTAAAATATATTGTTTTACAAAAACTAATTATATTTTTTTTAAATGTAATCTTATCTCTTATTTATTAAATAAAGAAAGATAGGAAAAGATGGGTTAATTTTTTGAAATATCGATAGCCTCTAGATGTTAAAAAAAAATTTTTTTCCAAAAATTTTCTGTTTTTCTAATCTAAAAATTTTACCCTCAGGCTAAGCAAAAAAAATTTTTTTTTCGCTCCACCCTACTGTATATAGTCTCTCAGTTTTTCAGACATCACGAAACGTGTTTTCCGAGTCGGTGCAGAAAATTTCTTCACAACGGCTGGGCGCCCGATTTGAAACCTTTACGCGAACACCTTAAATATATTTGTGTATAAGAATTTTGATAATAATTTTGATTTTTAAGCCACTTTTGAGCTGTAAATTCTTTTTACAAAAAAAAAAAAAATATTTTTTGGAAAGTCCCTATTTTGTATCGATCTGAAATTTTACATATGTCCTTTACTTCCCAACAAGCTGCTTCTTTGTCGGAACTGCCGATTCGGGCTACTATAGCATATAGCTGCCATACAGACTGAAATCCAGTCCTAGTAAAGAAAACTTTTTTATTTTACGAGATATTTTCATGAAATTTGGCATGAATTATTATCCAATGCAACAAACGAACAATTTCCGAAGAAATTATTCAGATCGGACTATTATAGCATATAGCTGTCATACAAATTTGTAGTCGGTCCTCTATAGTTGGTGTTCCAAGATTAGATTTTATAGCAACAATTCATTGCGGGTCTTGGATAATTTACGGAGACCGCGTTTGCGGCTCGGTCTGAATTCGTTTTTTTGTTGCCTTCTATACCTACAAGAAAAGCTAACGGCCCCTCGTATTACAGAACTGATACGATTATTTTTTAAGTGTTGAGTTGGATATAATAGTTTATTAAGCTATGTTTCTCAAATGGTACTAATTTATGAGATCGTGCTTTTAGAGAGTTCAGGATAATGCTGCTTGAATATAAAACTGCATAGCTTAGATTATGCGGACACGAGGGTCTGTACGATTCTTTAGCTTCAGAGAATGTTCAAAATTGTTACTAAAATCATCGAGCTAAGCATTAATAATATTTTATGTGGGCGAAGTAATTCTCAAAAAAATAGCCGTAAAGCCGAAGAGCTTGGTTTGACGTCTTATGCAATAGACCAGGTGCTAAATTAAGGCGTCATTAAACGTCAACATGTTCGCTAATTGCCTACACACCGCATTTGGGTCTGATCCTAGCGAGTTTTTATGTTCTCAGACCAGAAAAAGGGAATTTTATTTTGGTTCAAAGAAGCACATATTAGCCTGAATAATTACTACTTGAATTATAATGCTAAATTGAATTGATGCTGGGTCTATGCTAAACCTTCTTTAATTCTACTTGAGCTGCCTCGCAAGGCAACATTAAAGAGCAAAACGAGCGAGCGAAAACAATTCGTAAAAGTCATGAATGTAAAAAGTGACTTACTCAGAAGGTACGCTAATACTATCGTATAGCCGTTATACTTATAAGATAGCGATTCTGTCTACCCGCATTTGATTTAAGCAAAAATATCATGAAATAATTGCAAGCAAGTCTTTAATGATTCGATATATAGCAACTTCATTAGAAAACTTTCACAAACCATGAATACTGGAAATCCATCGAGAAATGAAATACTATGTCTTTCGACAAATTCAGGCCGTATACAATCTAAATGCCAGCTTATGTAATCAAACTCGGCACGAAATCATAACAAACCGTGCACAGGAACAAAGAGACATTAATTTCACGGGAAAAATGTCACTTGCAGTTTCTTCAGCTTTGCGCCAGTCTAGTGAATGCTATCTCACTGAAATAGTAAAACTTTTTAACTGCCTGTCACATATGTGCATCGGTTGCATAATTATATACACACACACAAGCACTGGAAAATAAGTTAGCTGAGTGTCGCTGGCACACCTCGACTTGACGTGCAAACTTTATTAACACAACAAACTCAGTCAAAACTCAGCAGAAACCGTTGCGCAGATGCTACGTGTAACGCAACTACTGAATGACTTGACAAACCCGGCAAGCAGTTGCAGCCAGCAGTCAACATGGCCTTGAAGAAGAAAAGAGAATAATGAGAGTGTGAATATTTCTGTGGCAGTTGAAGCTACCCTGTAGGAGTCATATCGTAGTTATGACTAAACTGAAATAATGGGGTTAGCACAGAACTATGTTTGTAGGTTAAAACTTTCGCTGAACCGTTCTTTATGAATAAATGTAAATATTAATTGGTTATATGCATTTTTGAATTTCAAAAAAATCGAATTTTTGGACATATGTATATCGCATTTACACATATTTCATTGTATTCTGCGGAATTTAGCAGCTGATTCGAAAAATAGTTTCAGACATATGAGTGTATTTGTCAGAGTTTAATTGTTTTTCCAAATCGGTGAGGAAAACTTTTTCATAAATTTTGAAAAAACTACTTTATTTTGGGGAAACCGCCACATTGTCAAACATCAAAATTGTAACTATAACCCCTAAAGATAAGATATTAATAAAAGATATATATAATATATACCTTTTGTTGCATTTCAATTATTTTTGTACTGCAGTTTCAAGGATGTGATTAGTGTGCGATTTTTACTTCAGATATAATATTTTCAATTCTTATATCTATGTTAGTTGGCAACTCTGTTTGAAAAAATATTCAAATCATCAGTTATTTTTATACTTTAGTTTGTAAATGTGAATAATATGCAACTTTGCTGCATATATATTATATATATTTTATTTAATTTAATTTTAATAAAATGGTAAGTGGTAACCCTGTCGAAATTTAAAAAAAAATGGTGGTCACCAATCATCAGACAGGCATTTGTCATTTAATTTTATTACACTTTCAACTGTATTTAGTTTTCCAAAATTTTGGTTAGTTGGCAACACTGTTTTACGTTTTTTCGTTTTTCTTCGAACCAGCTTTGTTTGAGATATAGGAAAATATAGAAAGAAGTAGAACAAATACTGCTTAGGACATCTCTACGTCAAAGTCGTCAGTTCCTTGTTTGGAACCCATACGAACGCCTAACGGTAATTGTGCTCATGACACTAAAGCCGCGCTCTTTTTGATTGCACTATATTTTTCTGCCGGGTTTGTGCAGTGTCAACATGAAAAATAATCAGTTAAGTTATACATATATTTGTTGTTGTTGTTTTTGAGGTGTGTTGCAGTAATATGGGCGTGTGTACACACTTGTTGCTAATGAGGTTTTGGTATTGTAACCGATTTGTGTATTGCGGTTGATATTCTCGTTTAACTCTTCGTTTGCTTTGTCTTTTGCTCAAAGGCAATAGCAGAAAGTGTAATTTTAATTAAAACTTATTATGCATTGCATTCACAGTAACAACTGCAACAAGAACAATGCAGTGATATCTGCTTACAGTATTTGTAAGTGTGTGTGTGTTTATTTGGAGCTGTGAAGGCGTATTTTACTAATTCTTGATTTTATCAAAAAAGTGAAATATTTTTTTGTCCAACTTTAATTGCTTACTGGGTTATACAAAGCTGCTTTGTTGTTGAAATGAAGTGCTCATCAAAAGTAATATTGCTCATGGTTTCCTTGGGGACGCAACAGTCGTTTGGATATTAAAATGCTGCTTTGTTTGACAAAAAATTAAATAGTTAATACATTCTATACACTTTTTAATTTGTGAAGATTATTTTTTAACTTTTTTTGACTCAAAGGTTTGTATAAAAAGATGAGCAGAATCAGATTTAATTCAATACTCTTAATTGAGAATGGGAAAGGATATACATAAATATTAAATAGCCCTCGATGACTCATCAGTTTTATGAGAAACTGGTTTACGACAGAAACACACTCGGAATGGTGATATAGTCTTATGTGACAGCGGCTACTTTTTCAAAAATAGTTGTTTCTTCTTCATGTATAATGACTGATCATAATATATGGTATACTATTCGCAAATCTGTCAATTCTTTTTAAGGGGTTTTACGGATTCAAAAAACAAAAAATTGTATTGTCTTATTTAGTTCTATAACATCTCTAAAATATTGTCCTAAATTTTCAAGGTACAGCTTTGAAAAGTTGCGTGCTCGAGGTATACCTGACCGTCTATTAAAACTTTAAACGTGTTTTTCTCGAAACTTTGTTTTCAAAGGCGGTTGTCAAGATTTCTCTTATTTAAAATAAAAAGCGTCGAGACATTTTCACCAAAATTTGCGTTTTTTTAAACGTCTGCTAAAAATACAAATATTTAAAGAAAATATTCAAAACTCTTTATCAAATATGCATCAAAGTTTAAATAAAATATTTAATTTTTAAGATGAAAAAAAAAATTATTTAAAATAAATCGTTTTTTGCTCTACAAAAGCCATGTAACTACTTAATGGATGTTTGTATGTATGTATCTGGACCTAATCGGGCAGTATGTAAATACATATAAGATATGTTGTTAGCAGTATATCACTTACCAGATAGCCAGCTCTCAAACCAACTATCCAAGGCGTTTGACATAACATACATATATTTCAAATATGGTACATATAAGTATACTTCGAAAAAATAAAATATCAGGACTTACACCGCATTAAGGCTTAAAGACGTCTGAAGTTTATTTTTAACACCCTCTTATCGTAAAATTTTTATCTTGACGAGGGGTACATTTCTGGTTACATATGCAAAATTGCCGTATTTGAAGTAAAATTAATCTTGAAGACACTACCAAGGCTCCATTGCACTCAAGACTCCCTTGCGGTCAAAATTTGAAGTCAAATATTTGCAATTTTTCTATTGTGTCTACAACTATCTTCGTGCGGTTTGCCAAGCGATGGCGTACCTCGATTTTTATTTCATTGTTCTAATATTCCGAAATTGCGTTGCAAACCTACTGCCTTGAACATCATTTTTAGTAAATGTCATTCATTTTACGTGTAAACAACAATATTTTCTTCACCCAAATATGTCGAACTTTCTATGTGAAAAAGAAGAAAACCTTAGCCAAAAGTCATCATAAAGTTCAAAAAGTGTTTTGCACGATTGAAAAATATTTATGTTTTTTGCTTGGAAAGGGAAGAAAGTTCTGGATGGCCAAAATAGTTTGACGATGGTAAACTGGTTAAAAACACAAAAAGTGCTCAAAAATTGTGTGGGAGTCTTTCAAGCAACCATTTCAAAATATTTAAAATTAGCCGGATACGTTCAAAAGCAAGGAAATCGATAAATTGAAACTCAGAAATGTTGAAAGTATGTCAGAAATACTGCTTGGATACCATAAAAGGAGTCGAAACCTCAACACAAAGGCTGAGAAGTTTTGCCTCTCCCACCTTATAGCCCAGCCGTTGCCGCTTCTGACTACCATTTGTTCCGGTCGCTGCAGAACGCCCTTACTGGAATACGTTTCAAAGCAAAGCAGGACAGCGTATCAAAAATTGGCTTGATTCATTCTTGGCCTCCAAGCCGACGCAGTTCTTTAGGAATATAATCCATAAATTGCCGGATAGACGGGGAAATGTTACAGTTTCAGATGGGTAATACTTTGAATCTAATTTTGACAGTTTTAAAAAATTATCTTCTTGCATGATTTTTGGTTTCACAAGAAACGAAATTTGGTGAATAGAAATATATAAAAAAGAATGCTACAATTTAGTTCAAAAATATATTTATTTTTAAACTTTAATTTTAAAATATATGCATGTTATTTCGAATTCAGAGAAAAAATGTCTCATCAAATAATTCATCGTTCAGAAAGACCAATTTGTAATATTGCATTTTATATTCCTAAGCTACGGGTAATTCATTGAATGAACAAAATCGCGTACAGTTACGCTTCGATTGACTTAATTTCAAGAATAATTTTGGTTTGCAGGCCAATACGCAACGGGAAATAGAGTGTGTATTTGTAGATAAACATATACATTTATGTCACAAAGTATATATATAAGACCAACAAGTACACATTTTATAAAAAAAAACTCTCTGCATCCTTGGCTCAAAGCTAAATTCTCCACTTTCCCTCTCTCTTCACACTTACAATTCTCAAATAAACAAATTGACTATGACAATGTATAAATGCCTCGGTCCATACAGCATACAGCAAAATGAATGAATCTTTGCAAATCTAAACAAATATGAAAAAAAAAGATTTTTTTTCTTTTTAAACACAAAATATGCCTGACTGTGGGCGCTGTCTGCGGGGAGCGACACAAGGACACTAATGATGCCTGCGACAAAGCAGTGACGACAAAGACAACAATGAAGGTAATCATAACAATGTGACAGATGCTTGCTGGCAATAATGAAATGCACTAAAAGCAGCAAGTAGATTGAACACAAAATTTGCAAAAAAGAAGTCACAAATGAAAAACGGCAAAAACGCAAACAAAAAAAAAAAAAACGAGATAAATGATGACAATACAAGTAAAAAATTAAACAAACAAATCAGCCAAGCAAGTAGTCCCTTGGAACACCAACAAATAAAAATCTCAAATTGGAGCTAAAATGTAAGGAATGGTGTTGAGGTGAAGACAGGCTGTGCCATAGCAGGTACCGCTAAGCGCATGAGCCAGAACAATTTGTTGGCGATTACAGTTGTGAGCAAGAGCTTAGTATAATGAAATATTTCTACAATTAAGCTTAACTACAGCCGAAGTTAATACGCTTGGACTTCTGTAATAGAATTTGATCGTGGCTGAGCTTTTGCTAAAACTTTAGAACCGTTTCAAAATTTGTAAGACCCTTTACACATTCAAAAAGTAGAGAATTCCCGCGTTGAGCTAGTAAATTTCCTCAAAGACCAAGTAAAATATACTATGTATTGAAAGTCACTTTGCAGTAATATTTAAAATACTAATCTCTAGGAATCTCTACTAACAGATCTTCCTGAAATATTTATGCTTACTTTGTTGGCGTTCGTCAGAATGCCTTTACTATGCTTTGTCATTTTGTTGCGGCTTTAATTCTATTTGAGCAACTCTGTATCGGATTTACATTCCGATAAGTTTTAATACGCCACAATCAATAATCGATATTTTATATTACTCCTTATATAAAGGCAATATACCCCCTCTATAGTGGTAGTATACCCCTTATATAGAGGTAGTATATCCCTTATATAGAGGTGATATAAAATATAGATTTATTCTGATGTACTAAAATTTATTAAAAAATGATTTTTAAATAAAATCATCCCTGTTTCCGACTCTGGATTGTACAATAATATTCTTGGATAATGCTATGTCGACCGTAGAAATTTTGAAGAAGAAAGAAACAAACAAATAGGCACAGCAAAATCTTTTTGATAAACTAACTCGGGTTCATCCTGTTTAGCTTAAAATCGAGCTATAGAAGAATATTGTTTATGTACAATCAATATATCACTCGTGATCTACAATTGGTGAGCAAGATTATGGTGAATTAAATATTAAAAACTGCTTTTTGGAAGGGTCTACTGGCTGTTTTTGATGCAGAGATAGTCAAGATTAGGTCAAGAGATAGATATCGGTGGAAGTAATGCTCTAAAGTTGGCAGAAAAAGTGCCGTTATTTTTTAAATATAATAATAAGTTCAACTTCGCGTGGTTCGAACTAATTCAGCAATAAAAACTGTTCGCGAACGCATTCGCAGAAATCCGCTTAGAAAACGGAAAATTATGTCAAGTGAAATGGATATATCGACCATACAATGCAAATACTTATTCCACATGAAAGCCTACCGTAGGTAAACTGATCATATTCTGACAACGCGCTTGAAGCATACTCATAATATGCTCAAAAGATGCAAGCGGCTTCTTCAGTGCCACACGGTCAGCGGCCATGAAAGTATTTTTTTGCAGATGAGAAAAGGTTTTTAATAAGCAAAGCGACATATCTACGCAAAAACTTTCAAAGACGCAAAGCACCGTTACACGTCTTTACTTCTGTAAAAAAAGGCGTCCAATCTGGGGTGAAAGCAGAATGTTTTAGACGGATTGGTAAAGCAATTAAGCACAACTCGTTGCCATGGAGACCATTGCTTCCTCAGCAAGATTCTGCGCTAGCACACAATAGCGCAAAAATAATATTCCTGGTTTCATAGCTGCAGATGATTGGCTGACTGGCAGTTCTGATTTGTATCCATTGGACTGCAATTTGTGGTGAGAGTTGAAGAAAACTGGCCTGTTAAATACTCCACAGAAATTTGAAGATTCTCAACAAATATTTTGACAGCGTCGTCAATACCATTAGAAACTATGCGTGCTGCTATTGATCAAAATCCGAATCGTTTGAGAGCAAGCTTAAGGTGACCATTTCGTATACAATTTTATAAATCGCTCATCCACTATATGCAATATTAAATAAAATTAACTTTGTTTAAACATATATTATAGTTTAATTTTTATAACGGCCTGAACTTGTAACAGAACTTATGGCGGAAATAAGTATATTGTATCCTGTATACTAGGGTGGTGCGAAAAAAAAATTTTTGTTTTTCATTTTATTTTAATTTTTACTGTAGATTATAAAAAAGGAAAGTTTTGACAAAATATAAACTTTTTTTTAATATCTAGAGGTTGAGTGGGCCCAGTTTTAATGTAAATTTCGGGTTAAAATTTTTTTTCGACAAGAATAAGTAATTTTTTCTTTAAACTCTTCAATTTTATATAAAAACTACCGAATGTGATGGTTTTTGACTCAAAATTTATTTTGACGCTTAAGAAAAACATGTTGTCGTTTTTGTTTTGGTTTTATGATTAGGTAGATAGTTGCGACCTTGCAAAATGGGTTGAGAAAGGCAGCAAAAACTGACAAACTTCATTCGATCAACTCACATCAAAGAAGATACAGTGCTCGGATATAAATCAAGTCCACTTTATATATTTTATACTTTGTATTCACTTGAACTTTTTCTTGACCTTGCAAGCTTTTGAAGTATTATCAATTTTACAGCACGCAAGAAGCTTAAGGCTAACTTAAACCAAAGAAAGGCCTAAGCAAACCAAAAAATTTGTTTCAGAAACACAACTACAATGACTTACTTGTCGCGTTTCGGTTTATCCTCCGAGCTGTCGTCCTTCATAAAGGACGGCTGCAAGCTGAAACGTCTGCGTAGGTGGCGACCGCGCATTTTGGCGTCGTAAGCGTAGATCGCTGTGCGAGAAAAGCTGGCGCTTGAGTACGTGTGTAAATTCCAAATTCCAAAAGCCGACGGGTGTTTACAGCGCGCACGCAGCGGCTCTTGAGTATATTGTTGCACTACAGGTGAGTGCGCTCGCAAGCAAGTCGTGTGTCACTTGCAACTTAAATTGTGCCACAATTGCTGCAGCACCAAAACGTTGCTTGTATCTATCCAACTATAATTTACACGCTTAACTTATCAGCTTTACTTTGTCGCTTTTCTTGCTTTGCTGTCGAGGTACCCGCTCAGTTGCGCGTAATTCGGCTCAGCGCGGCGCTGCTTGTGCGCTTTATGACTTCGGGTGATTTTTCGCTATAGCTCAACGTTTCACAAATATTGTTGTTTCTGTTGCTGTTTTTTGTGGCTGCAACAAATGTATTTTATGTGCTGTCGTGCTCGTATTTCGCGTCGCGATGCTATAAATCATGCAGCTACCGCTTTATAGTTGTTGTTTTAGTAATCAAGCCTGCTCTGGTTCAATTGTAGCACTGTCACTGCGGCTTTTTGCTGTTTCTTTAGCTCGCTTTAAGGCGCTTTTTGCAACATCTTGTGTGTATTAAATATCTGCTGGATAATTTACAACAATGACAAAGTGTTCTGCTGATTCGCCTTAAGAGCTGCTCTGCTGCCGGGGGAGTAGTGCTTCAGCGCACACACACACACACACACATGCGATAGCACACACACACACTCACTTATATTGACTGCGAAAGCTGTGAGGCGTGCACACAATGTTTTATAGCACTAATATTTGTATTCAACGGTACTTTGTTTTTGCCCAAGTTTGTGCGCGTGTGTGTGAGTTTAAAGTTCGTCAAGCTGACTTTTTTTTTATTTCCTCCTGTTTTCTTAACAGTCGACTTTTTTGTCCTCTAAAATATTGACTTGTAGCGTTTTTTGGGATGTTTGCTCCCTTTCTCCCTTCTATCTCTTCTTCTCTATTTTATTCTTCTCCCCTCAGATTGAGTGACTGACTAGATGCCAAGTACGAGTGGTTGCTTTTAGCTGCTAGCTGCTGTCATTTGTCTTTCGTTCACAAATATTTACTGCCAAAATGTTGTCTTCCCCAGCCGTAGCAGTTGCCAAATGTGTTTAGCTGTTGCTTTTGTTGTATTTTTTAATCCACGTTAACGTTTCGCCGCAGCCAAATATGCAAATGGTTTTATGCGCTTTGATGGTGCTCTAATTGGTGCAAAAGTATTTAGGCAATTTCCGCGCGCAAAAATGTTGCAGCACTTCCTTCCTCAATGGCGACCCGGCAACTGTAAGCGTAATAATGGTATGTAAATGTAAATATATTTTAAATTATTTTTAGCAAGATTAAAATAGTTATTTTTATTATGTAAATGGAAAGTGGATTTCATAAATTCAATGCATAACTGTTCTACTTCAAGCGTATGTTAGCGAATGCCCTGTAGGAAATTGTACTTAACAGCATATCCTTCTGAAAACATAGGTGGCGCTGTAATCGGCTTTTTTATAATGCACTGATTACCTTAGATCTTACTAGTAGTGAATGGAGCTAATACTGAACAGCCGAAATCCATGAATTACCCATATACATATATATCCTAAATGCCACGCTATGTCTTTCAACTGCTATCTCTATATCGAGTACATCGAAGTCCAAATAAGCTACTTTGGGTTGTTTTTGACCCCCAAACTTATTATTTAACTGAAACTCCATTAGCAAGTATAAAGCTTAATGTGACGTTTAGTGATTTTTTTTGCTAATGGGTAACTCTATTTTTTCAAAACGATAAAAAGAGAACGGTTAACGAGGAACGGGTGCACACACAGTGTGGAGGCGATTTTTGCAACTGATTAAACTGAGCGGCTACACTTTAGAATGCTGTAACTAAAAAAAAATTTGAGATATCGAATCAAAATATTAGAATGTTGGATGCCATTGAATCAATTTTTTATATTTAGATATCACAAACGGTGTGTCCCTTAAAATAATAAACCGCATTTGACGGAGAAGAAAATGCTTTTTTCAAGAGGAAGGTCTTGTTTCTACTGTCTAACAATAAAATGAATAATTTAGCGACGCCCTTCTAAATATACAAAATAAGTTCTTTTATACAGAAATCAAATTAGTGGCCTTAATTTGTCTTCGATTAACAATTATTTTATTATACTTTAGAAATTGAAATCACTACAATCATCAGAAGATTCTTAGTATTATTTAAGTGTAATTCCACGAATATATTAATTTAAAAAAAATATATCCAGGGTAAAATAGGCTGATAAAAGGTATATAATAATCATAATAATTATAAACGACCTACATATCGTAAACTTATTCCACAGATTAGATCTTACACAACATCAATGACTTTATGAAACTTTGCTGCTTCAAAAAAACATTTTTTTTTGGGATTTGTTAGGCTTTCATAAAGTTTTACTGAAAGCTAGTGACTAGTTTCTAAATACTTATACTTTTGATTTCATTCAAATAATACCAATCCTGTTTAAATATATGATGCCCTGACTAGTTCCAAAATTAGTATTAGCTGCACACTCAGTACTGCTAGAACACAGAAATTATGAAGAAATTAAACTTTTATTTAGATTAAGTTGAGATCTATATCATGAATATATTGTTGGTTGAATGTATGTAGCTAAACTTTTTATCACTCAACCTAATCTACCGCATAATCTACCATATTTATCTAGTAAGATTTTATAAGAAAATTTCATAAGAAACAAATAATATACTGTATCGACAGCGTAACTTTGTTTATTTATGAATGAATAAGCGTACATTTTTGACAACTTTCATTATTATTGTCGTCGCGCGGCTTTATCTTTGCTTCACTTTTTGAGAATGTGTTGATGCAAAAGTGCTGCTTGTGTTAAAATGTATTGTTTTGTTTGTCAACAACTTTGTGGCATTTGTGTCTCCTTAATTTGTATATTTTATTCATTTAATTAAGAATTTGACAGCGGAAGTTTAAGAAGTGACAGAAGCTGTTCACATCTGAGCAAGTGTGTATTACTAAAATTAAATAATGAATAAGAAAAAATATTTAAAAATATTATATATTTAATTGTACATTATTCACACAGAAAATTTAACATAAAGCCTTATTTTAATACTTAAATAATTGAAACTTGTAATTGTATGATGTATTTATAGTTTGTCAGAGCGTATACGTAACACACAAAAATAGTGCTTAGGCATGCTATTGGTATTCAGCAAAGAAATTCAATAAAGATTGAATAACATTTATGAAATGATAAATTAGTGTACATTTTTAATAAAGAAAACTATTGAAATTACACAGATACGCCTGCTCTCACTGACACATATTTCTATATATTCTACTAACTTTTATTGGCAGCATAGCAGGAAATCCGTTCCAGACCTTCTGCTGGCCTTCACAGCTTACCACGAAGTTTGTAGCACCTAAAAGGAAACGTCGAACACACTATAAAGTCCACATACTTCAATTAGATTTACGAGCTGAGACGATTTAACCATGTTCGTATGTCTGTCTTTATATACGCGATAGGAATCACGTGCTTGTTTGGAAAACTTTTTCATTTAACAAGAGAATTTTACAACATTTGGCAAGAACTATTTTCCAAAGCAACGGTATCGCCTCCAAAGAAATTGTTTAGATCGGACCACTATAGCATATAGCTGCCATAAAAACTGACCGATCAAAATCAAGTTTTTGTATGGAATATTTTGTATTTGTGAATGGTACAATAGTATAGCTTCGGTGCATCTGAAGTTAACGTTTTTTCTTATTATTTTTCGATCTCCATGAATTACCCTCTATAATTTAATTTTTTCCTCTTATCTTTTATTTATTCTTCAAACACTTGCATTGATTTGGAAACTTTCTGTTATTGCTCATATATTTTGGTTCAATTTTCGTCTATTCCTCCTGACTGAGAGTGTGAGTCGGAGTTGAATATACTTGTATGTGTATTATTGTAAGTACTAAAATATTTTTCTCATTTACAACCAATACATACTTTTATATACATTTTATATATTATCTATGTGTGAATGTAAGCCAACAATTTTATCTCTGTATTGACATTTAAGTAAAAGATAATGTGATTATTTTTGATTCGGTAAGTTCTTAAATTACACGCAAATAAATTAATTAAAATGTTTGCGTAAAATGAATGCACTTACAGCTATTAGAGTGTGTCGCCTTCGTGCCGCCAGAGCAGAGTAAAGTAAACAACAGCACACAAACAAACAAATACTGAAGTATGTAATTTAAATTGACTGCATTAACAATGTGTGAATATATGTGAATTTAATACACAAATTTACATATGTATGTGTGCGTTCGTGGCGTGTTACTTGCGACCATATCGCCAACCGGGCTTGGTGGAGTGCCATACGCCATGGCCCAGATAAATTGTGATATTGTGCTGAAGTTTATGCAAACTTTGACTTTTCAACCTCATTTCTGAAAACCGCAAATTTGTTGCTTCGCAATAACCCGGAAAATAAGAGAATGCGAGCGAGGCGAATGCCAAGTGAAATTGTGCGCTGAAATGCGCCGGAAAATGGAAAGTGGAAATGCGAAGTAAAGTGGCACACATTGCATGCACGCACATACACACACACACACACATTTATAGAGAATGCATAAAGCACTTTGTAAATGAGTGTGTGTGTGTGTGTGTTTGTTGGTGTGTCAGTAGTGACTCCCGAATGCCAAATAAACATAACAACAGCAGCGCAAAAGCTCAGAGAGACAGACACACAGCGACAGGCAATCAGCCGCGGCAGTAGCAAGCGAGTTGCCTGGCAAGCTAGTTGGTCCTCTGGCAGCTGTAATTTCAGCAGATAAAGTTTATTGTAAGCGCTCAACTGCGAACTCACACCCATCACTGACGTTATGTCTTGGCAATTTCATTTGTGTACCGTCTTTTCTGGCAAAGTGCTGCTTAAGACCCGGCGGCTGTATGCAGTCTGTTTGCCAAAAATTATGCGCTTCTTCGCTCGTGCTGCCATTATCTTTAGTGTGTTTGTAACCCAGGGTAATTTGTTGCAAAAGAGTATTCTCAATTTGTTGAATAAACTTGTGCTTGAGCTATTGAGGTGAATATGGCAAGGCGAGACGCTTCATCAAGAATAATGGCAAACAGAGGCTGCGTGATGCTAATTAGCTCAGTAATATTGTATGCGCCTCCCATTTTTAATCCAGGCTTTAGACATCAAATCCGATGCAAGATCAATAAACACAGTGCATCGACTTTCTGCAATACGAATAATTAGTGCTTTCCGGATTATATCAAACGACGCTACCGACGTCTTAGCCAGTATTACGCCCATTAGCATGCAGATAGAAGAACTTGAGCGATGGTTGCTCCCACTATAAAAAAGAAAGCCAAGATGGGTAAGTTTTTCAAAGCTTAACTGTAGTTGTTGTATCGTCAAAAAAAACATTCCTAAACTAATGTTGAAAAATGCCGTCGAGTTTATAGTCCTTGGTCGGATACAAATCAGAGTCCATTCCGGTTGTCTTGACTAGACTGTCGTGAGAACGCCGAACTAACCGAATCTAGCGGAAGTATTTTTCTGCGGAAGTGTCTTTGAAACTTCATTCGAGATACTCGTATAGCTGTGCTTATGGTCTGTTAGGTACAGAAGAAAGGGTCGTGTAGAAACCCTGATCATAAAACAACGAAATGACTAAGTGATTAGAAGTGACAACCGATTTCACTAGAAAAATAGTACTACTATTAGAAACACTAAAGTTGAAGTTGATTAACACTACTTCTAATATAGGTTTATCTCTCATACTTCTCTTTCTAAGTACTGCAAACGAACTGAAAAGACAAGAAGTGGAGGGCAGTTTGGAGTTCTCATGTCAAGACATGTTGCAATTGGCATAAACGCTTGCAACTGCTGGTGAATTCGTTCATCCCTTATTTGTTTGTTCGTTATCAAGCTTGTTGGTCTTGCTGTTAATGTTC
The DNA here is from genome assembly GCF_042242935.1 of Bactrocera oleae. Lineage (NCBI taxonomy): Eukaryota > Metazoa > Arthropoda > Insecta > Diptera > Tephritidae > Bactrocera > Bactrocera oleae. Next base: position 59,299,451 of record NC_091539.1, read on the forward strand.
TTGTTGCTGAGTAGCTTAATGCAAATAAGCATTCCTCAATTGGTTGTAAATTTATTTTGAATTAATTTCTCCTTCAGCTGTGACACCTAATTTTTCGTTGTAATTACTGTTACTTCCGCTTCAGTGGCGCTCATTCCACCCCTTCCAACGCCAGCCGCTAGCTCAACACCGCAGCCTCAATGCATGGGAAAAGTTTTTGTGCAGAAAAACAGGAAAACGAAATACAAAAAGGGTTTAAGTGCGCATTCAAGCGAGCTTAATGAGGATGAAAGGAAGTCAAAGGAAAACAGTAAGGAATATCACTGGAATTTTTGTGCAAAACTTTCAAAGTAATGCTAGATATGTTGGCTTGGGTTATGGTTTGTTTGCAGTTTGCTAAAAAAAATTGTATTTTCCTTTTAACTTTTGCTTCTAGTTTTCCTTGTGGCAGAGTGGCAACTGTAATAAAATCTATGTTTCGAATTTCTTTGAAGAATATTAAATTCCTAAATTGATATACATATCTAATAATTTGAAGTATGTGGCACGGCATGCAAAAGTTCTCGTTGTAGGTAAAGCCACAGATGTTTGGTTAAGTTTTGTTTTTCATAACTTCATTTAGCTTGTGTACTCTCTCAGTGCACTGGTGTTGCGAAATAAAATTCAAATATTTTTAGGAGCAAAAATTTAATTTTGGTGTGGTGATGAGCTAGTAGAAAGATTCTTATATGTAGAAGAAAATTAATTTAGGCAGGCAATATTAATTACTCTTAGTATTTTTGGTCTACCACAACTATTTATAGAGGTTTTATGTAGGAAAAATGGTAGACGAGGTGCGAGGCATTAAGTGGCATCTTCAAGTGTGGAAGATCGGTGCTATTTTAGCTTTTTGGCTTTAGTTTTGCAAACTGCACTAGCAGACTTAAAAATACCTAAATAAGTAGATAGTATCAGATCAGAAATTTTGTGGACTCTATATAAAAGAGCCAACGTCTCTATGTACAAATTTAAACCCGCTTTTAACAGCATATGAACTTAAAAAGTAACACCTTTTTTGAGTACAATACTTGAGTTTGTCAACTTATAAAACTAAGTTAAAATAATGCTATATTTACGTTACGTCATAAACACGAGTTAATGATTATGTGTTTATGGAGAAAATTTAAGTGTTCTATATAAGTTAAGCTTATAACTTTACTATTTACCATGTATTAGTTATAAAATAGTAAAGGTAGGTAAAGTTTTATATTAGTTAAATAGGGTTGTAACTCTCTAAGCACTAAAAAAGTTGTGTTTGTGGTGAGTTAAATGAAAAACGTTTCTGTGAACGAACTATAAGAGAAAGCAACTCGTAATATTCGTAAAATGTTTTAGAAGTTCACACAACTATTTCTCTAATATGCCAAAAATTGTCTAATATTCCAAATGATTTTATGAGTATGGTCTCTGCACTTAACTCAGATGACAGTGAGTGAATCATCTCACTTATGTACATATGTAACTAAACTGCTGTCATCTGGATGCATCAACAGTAGTTATAGACAAGAGACACACCTAATTTGAAAATCGGTTTTTTTTTTGATATTTGGATAGGTTATATCACTAAAAATAATATACTAAAAATTTGAATATCTCAAATAGTTTTTGAAATACAGACTTCTAAAGTGTAGTCGCTCAGTTAAATCAGCACCATCAGTTTTTCTTTTAACGCGTTTTGCTTAAAACTATATATTATATATGATGCTGGGCTGATTGATTACTCGGAGACAAATGTCCTGATCGCAATCAAACTACCAGTTTTTTGATCTAATAAATAATACAAATTTGGCAGCAAATTTTCTATAGAATTCAACTTTTTTTCAAAAACGCCGCCATTTTGTCAGTTTTTTTATTTATTTTTCGACCGAGGGCTGTTGTACAGACAATATCTTCTAATGGAGAAATTTTTTCAGGTTTCATCTACGCGCAAGGCCAAAATCACTGCAGCAGTGAAGGATCTTTCTGCCGTGCCGTCAAAATCACGTGTAACACGAAAAATATTTAATTTTATATATAGCCTTAAAGTTTAAAAAAAAATTGAGACAGTAGCTTTTTTTATTCCGAAAATCGTGTTTTTTTAGAATATCGGAGTAGGTGTGCTCCTTAACTGAAGTTTAATGGAAAGCTCACGTCAATTTAATTCTTTGCTCGTAATCTATTCAAAGATGAAGTTCGAACAATTTAAAAATGAATTAATAATTTTACAAAACTTAAAATTTTAATAATTATGTTAATAAAAGAAAGGCATCGATTTTTTTCGAAAGTCATATAGATTAGAGTGAGGTCAGAATTGTCGAAAAAAGTCGGAAGTTTTCGAAGATATGATGCATAATTGACATACTAATCTCACTGCATTATTTTATCAACTGAAGGCGATTAGAATGTTTTTGGATGACATAACATGGCTCTTTGAAACTATATAGAAATAAGTAGAAAATATTTCATCAGATGTAATTCAGTTCTATTTTATATATATAATATTAACTTCTTGGATTGTCGAAAAATACATCATATAAGTTATGTTTGTTATGTCTTCAGTATCAAGATACGAGTACGAGGTGTGTTCAAAGGAAAAGGTGAATTTTAAATTTTTGCGGGCTGTGTACATTCGATTATTGATATTTTGTGTTTGTTATAAGCGGACATATATGCTTATCATGTGCTGGCATTAGGAACCAATTTTGATTGGTAGTTTGTTTTTGGCAACTGAAAAGATTAGTCACGTTTTTATGTGCTCTTCGATTTTCGACTTTTGAAACAAATGGATAAAAAATATGTATTAAATTTTGCATTAAAAATGGAATAAAGTGCTCCAAGGCACTTGCAGTGCTGACTGTGGCATTCAGTGAGTCCACTTTGTCTCAAAAAAGTGTTTATAAGTGGTACAAGCATGTTGATGACGATGAGCATCCTCGAGCTGCGACGACGTAAACAAGCAAAGAAAACATCGAAACAGTAAAAAACTTGTTCTTGAAAATCGTCGAATTAATGTTAGGGAAGTTGCAGAGGATGTTGGCATATCAATTGGTTCATGCCAATCAATTTTCTCGATTGGTTTGGCATGAAACGAAGTTGCTAAATTTTGAGCAAAAGCAATGAATGACGTCAACAACGATTCTCAACTACCGCATTCACCAGATTTGGCTCCCTGCGACTTTTTCCTATTCCCAAAACTGAAGAAACCAATGGAAGGAAAACGTTTTGCCACAATTGATGAGATCAAGTCAGAATCGAAAAAAGAGCTGATAGCCATACCGAAAGACACCTTTCAGAAGTGCTTCGAGGATTGGAAAACGTGTTGGCACAAGCGTATTATATCCGAGAAGATTACTTTGAAGGGGACTAAATAAATATTGAGTACTTATTTATACTTTTCAAAAAAATTCACATTTCACCTTTTCCTTTGAACACACCTCGTATGTGTTTCTCTACTGAATTTAACAATTTATTTACATTTCCTATTACCAACTTTAACATCACTTTCAAAATATAGAAAAATGGATGTTACTAACCAAGCGATCCAGCTACCAGAAGCCAACGAGCGTCATTAAACATCAAAGCAAATTTTAATGCCACTTCATTAGATAACTGCATCGGAAGTTCAAGGTGGTTGTGAGTAAAATCTCATGACATTTTAAGCGTGCATTTGTATGAATAAGTGAAGAGAAGTAGCCACGTCAAATGTTTCATTTGTTCACACTACATACATATATTTTGTTGAGTGCTATTATAACTTTAATTGAGATAAAGCCTAAATTTGAAGGAACGAAATAGTCTAGGTCACAGTATAGTCTACTATGAGCAGTGCTCTTCGATAAATCAAATGTAAAATGAATTTTCAGAACAACGTGTTTATGAGAAGCTACAGTTCGATTGCTTCTGTTTTCAAAATTAAAAAAAGGTTCGAATAAAAAGTTGTCACTTAAACAATACGGGCTATCATGACTTAAAAACAAGCCATTACCAAAAAAAAAAAATATATATATACAATATATAAACAAATTTGACAAATCTTCGAAAAATGTGGTACTGGAGCAAAAGTTAATAATATGAAAGTGGCTATGGTGAAGTGTCAAAAGGTCACCGTAGCTAAGTGATATGCATTAGTTACAGTTAACTGGACGAGTTACTGGTAAATGGCTAAAATAAAACCGCGAAATATTTCATAAAAATATTTACAGTTCACCCAGTAGTTAGCGTGTGTCAACCATATAAAAAAATTTATTATACATGACACACATATGACCGCAAATTCAACTATTTTTCGCCGCAAGTTTCGTTTATCTTTCATTTTATGTTGCCCTTTACCGCCAACAAGCAATTCAAAAGCACTCAATCGCGCAAATTCGAAAACAAAATTGAAAATGACGTTGAATGCGAACAGTTTCAATAGAAAGATACTGAAACAAAAACAACAAATTTACCGTTAAATAAATATGTATAAAAGCGCGTGAATTGCAGAAAAAAGGAAAGGTGAGCGAGTGTATAAAAATAAATTTCTGTGGGTGAATATGAAATGAATATGCAATTTTCTAGCTATTAACCGAGCAAATATGCATATATACTCATATGTATATATGTAAGGTATATATGTATGTACATATATGCACTATCTCAAATATGCATACGCTCAAGTGCGCAGCGAACTGTAGCCATAAGCGAGTGTATACTTACATACATATGTGTGTGTATTAGTATGTGTATGTACATCTGTATATGTATGGGCTTTTGACACTTGAACATTTAGCTCACCGGAAGGCAGCAACCGCACATACACACATACACCTCTGAGTAGATAAATAGGCACACTAGTCCGGTGCACAGGAGCTTATGCCGAAAGTAAATATGAATTTCATAGTTTTTGTTTCCATTTAACCCTTTTTTCTGCTTATCTTTTTTTTTACTTTTTTCGCGCTAAGCACCTAATTTTTGCCCCCAACTTGATTTGCCTCTAGAGTGTGGCATTGAATGACTGGCAAAGTGCACCGTTGAGCACAAAATTACCCATATTTTGTGTGTGTATATGTATGTGTGTGGGTTTGTGCTTTAGGTAATCTCCAGCAACCACATTGCTGCTTATCGATGTGTCGGTGTGCAATTGTGTGTGTGTGACAAATGCCACTAATCTGGCAGTTATTTTTGGCATTAGCCGGTAGTTACCCACACATAAGCACACACACCTATATGAACAAATATGAGAATATACAAATGACTTGCACCTGCCATCTGGCCTATTTTTGACTCCTTGAAAGGTAACAGTATAGCCCAAATTGGCTGTAGTTACTTGAAATGGAAAAGTAACCCTTTCAAAGAGGTCGTAATGAGCAGTAATCCGTAACCGCAACACTTTTTACTCGCACAGTATGCTTTTGTGGGTGTATGTAAGTTAGCGTCGCCGGTGTGAACTGCTGTTGACTTTTGCTAAAGGTGTCATTACGTGAAGCATGAAACTAAAAGGCACAGGTCACGGAGAAATGTTTACATTGCAATACTAGAAACTTTGCTGCTAGGAATTATTTGGTTCATGTGAGATTATACAACTCTGTGCCGTACTCCTTAATAATTGATAATAGAAATACACAAAAGAATTTAATTATTCCTCTGATCCAATTTTTCTCCACACCGAGTATATGATCCGGTTTTTGTTTGAAAATAGTGTTCAAAAATATGATAATCATCACAAAACCAATACAAGTAAAATTTAGAAGAAATACGAACACTTGAAACTTTGTTAACTTAGAACGATGATTGAAATCTTTAAAAAATTTTGGGTTGATTTAAAAGATAGAGCGAGAGGATAAATGAAATCAGGCCTAACAACTCAATAACTTATTAATATTATATAATATAATTTTTGAGTGGTTTTCACCACTGCAGCTGAATTTATTTTAGTTTGAATAGTTGGGAACAGTGAAAGATGATTCGTCGTAATAATCTAACGTTTTGTCTTCCTCAGGGCATGGACTGCATAAAAGGTGTGTCCCAAAAACTAGCTAGACATACGAATTGATGGAAAAGGTTTATTGTGTTGATTACTCAGGAGTCGTACTCAAGTCTATACATGGTTTAAACGATTTAAAAATTGTTGTTGTGTTTAAATGACACCCAAATACCATATGCTAGTAACGTGCTGAATTGGTGAAAAAAGTCCGTGAATTCATTGGTATTGATGCTGATTTTAATACGAGAATGTTGGCTGAGAAATTAAATACGAGTAAAAATACTATTTGGAGAATTTTAATTGAAGAATAAATAAAGTTCTGTGCGTGTTTTGTGTACATGAATTAAATGAAAACCAAAAAATTTAACGAGCCTTTGATGAAAAAAAACACGGATTTCCTCATGCTCTACGCTCCGTATTCGCCTGATCTATCACCATGTGACTACTTTCTATTTCCAAAACTGAAATTCAATATGAAAGAACACTTTATGATGATGTTATCTATAATATATATTCTACTTTATCAAGTTTCTGTATATAAAATCCAAGGGTAAATTTCTAAAAGTAGAATTTGTTTGCTTTGTACATCATCAAATTCTATAGATAAGGGTAGAGCTGTAGTCTCTTAGCTAATTCCTATATTTTATGCAAGATATACCTATGTATATGTATGTTAATAACGACGAGGTTGACAATAATTTCTGTTGAAGTCTTGCGAATATAAAGATTAAATGAGAAGTCCTATATTGGCTATGTTTGCTGCATTCTGCCCTTTCAAGCATTTACGAGAGGGCCAAATGAGATATATGAAATAAGTTTTAGGTGCTATCATAAGCATATTTGATGAATCCGATTTTCATTGCTCTTGGTAAGAATAGGCAACGCCTTTTTCAAAAATTTGAAAACGAGGTACTGGGGGAATAGAAGAAGTGATAAAAAATGGGAAGTAGTAGTAGCAGTGTTGGGTAGAGTAAAGAATTGGTAGATTGATAAAAAACCAAAATTTGAAAAACTAAGTGAAGAAAAAGAAATAACCATGCTCAACCATTGCTAAAGCTAATTACAAATTAAATAGAAGTAAAATGTATATAAGCACATATTTTTTGCTTATCGACAAGACTGGCTTACACATCCATTAATATTGATCTTTTTGCCACCTACTTTCTTTTAGTTTTTTTTTCGAATAGTGTTGCATATGAAATCCATATGAGGCGTGTTATTATGTAATGGTGAACAACTGTATTCATATACCCAACTCATGTTCGCCTTCAAGCTGTCTAGGCAACTGCGACCGTTTGTAGCGAAGTCATTGGCGGAAATCTCTAAATCAACATTAACATCATCAGCACAACATTGTCCACAATATCACACCGTTCGCACCTCCGTAACAGCGCTTCAGCAAATATTGACTCGTTACGCTGTGCTGCGCAGCACATAGAGGCACTTTCACATACATGCACACTCACACATGCATACACACTCATATCTCGATACGCAGTAATCACTACGATAGTAGTGGTTTTTTTACGGTACACCTCTCATGTATAATATAATATATACTCGTATGTATGTATGCATACATATATATGTGCATAAATACAAATACACACTCAAATGCACTCATACATAAACAAATAAGATGTATTAAGCACTCACGCCTTGAGTGTATGCTGCGTTAAGTGGTTTAAGCTGGATGTCACAACAATCGATAGATATTTGTTTTTGTTGATTTTTTTTTGCTGTTGTTTCTGCGGTTGGCCACTTTTGCGGTTGCCACTAGATGCCGAAAATTCACAACTGCATATTTCAAGTGTCCACGCACACATACAAAACAAATTTACATGGTTTAGAGTTACATGAAAATATACATATATGTTAGTGTAGGTGTGCATGTTTGTCTGAAAATCTGCCAGCAATCTCTGCGTTAGTTGATTAGTGGCTTAGGGGATTTTCCAAACATTTCCGAGCGATGTTCAATATCGACAAACGGAAGTGCTCATATTATTTAAATATTATTGTGTAGTCTATCGTCTTGCAGCAAATACATACACACACATACTCATACATACAAAATTTCTTGTTGCGCAATGTTCAGCATGCGTTGTGTGGCAGCTGGTTGTGCCAAGGCATGTAAAGCTTCTGAAAGCCATACTTGCAACACTTTGTGAAGTGACATATGTGGTAAGTAGATTTGCTATTGAAATCAATTTGATATGCTAAGTTCGACAAAACTATGTAGGTAACTGTAGCAATGTAACTTATTCGAGTTTGAGTAATGTAGCGGGTGTTTCAAGTGTGTTGAATTGTTTTGAATTCCATTACTACAATATGCTCGTATAATTATAGCGCTTCGTGCTCAAAAGTTGTCATATTTACCAAAAACGCTGTGGGGCCCCTGATGGCCAACTATATACACGTAAATGAAACGCTTCGGGAAGCAGAAGGTGTGGTAAAAAAAAAAAATATATTTTATTCTCATTAAAGAATTATGTTACCTTGCATGCCAGAAAAAACGCTTTTTTAGTGAACATTTTTTTTGAAGAGATAATTTATTTAATAAATAAGTAAAAAAAAATGTACGAGAATTTATTTTTATTTATTCATTTTAATACTTATTTAAAGTTCAATTAATTAATAATTATAATATTAACTTAAGGTTCATTTCCAAAAAAAAACAATGGATTTCTTTATCTCCAGGAGGGCCTCTGAAAAAAGTTGTCAGGCGATTTTAAATTAAAGTATTACAAATCAAAAAACCAAAAAAAAAAATGTTACTACAACTGATTACTACAAGTAATGATAGCAGCATTATTCAGAATTTAGATTTTCAACAAATTGGCGGCTTAAAAAAAACCGTTTTTTGTGAAAAATTCTACACTTTGGAATTGCTTAGCAATCGAAGTGATTATGAAAAATCATATATCTTCGATCATAAAATATTTCTAAGAAGGTCGTGTTGAAATTTCAAGTCGATCGGTGCAGGCGTTTCGGAGAAACTTTTCACAAAGAATCAGAAAACAGCGTTGCGGGAAACCGCATTTACGGTTTTGGAAGCCGATTAGACTATGTTAAAAAAATTCTTTCCAATACATATTCGAAACTATTTATTGCATCAACTCAAATTTTTGAAAAAATTTTCCGAGAGAAAAAAAATTTTTTTTTTGCTTAGCCTGAGGGTAAAATCTATAGATATATATAAATGTATAAAAAAAGAAAATTTTTGGACAGAAGAAAAAAAACTTTTTTAATATCTAGAGGTCCACTCAGTTTTAAAGTAAATTTTTTGAAAAAGTTGTGCGTATAGGAAGATATTTTTGAAGGAAATAATACGTTTCATTAGTCATATGATCTGAAAATCGACCGCTCAAATCGCTCTTCACGAAAATGTTGTGTGGGAACCCACATGAATTCAAATAGATTTAGGGTCTCCCACATTTCCTTCTGCGTGGTCCAAATATCATGGAAAACGTAATAAAACCCGTTTAAGTTACAAATATATCTCCAAAGCTGCCTCTCTGCTTTCATTTCAACTTCAGTCTCTCCTTATGGAAACACCCTATACCCGCACCAATAAATTGTATCTTCTAGTATTTGGTTATATATGGGTATACTTAGTTATGCGAATGTAAATTTATTCTTCAACATTCAATTTACAACACTTCCTGCTACCGTTATACAAACTCAGAGTGGCAACTGCCTCCTAATGATATACCTTACTCAGCAGTGCTGGTGTTTATATGTAAATCTTTTATTGAAAATAAAGTAGCATGAAAATTGCGTTAGAAACTTGATCTAAATCTCTCTCGTTCAGCTTGTGAGTTTTTCCGCTTGATAGATTGTGCGCACATAATGCACAACATTCATACCGTCTATATAGATTTCTATATATACTTACATATCTATACTTTCAACTGCTTGCATTTATTAGAGTGCAGAACTTTGCTCTCGAGTATTAATAAAGTCTGCAAAAGTATTTTAAGTACAACTTTTTGTTAGCTATTTTATTTTTAATAGCGTTTGAAGTGAATTTTTTTTTTATATTTTGCTTAAAGGTTATTAGAGTTTTCTGTTTAATATGAAAACATATATATTACATAATATGTAATTTAATATATGAATTTGATATTAGTGACTTAATTGCATGTGTTTTATTCTGAAATTCAGGCTGAGAATATTGTTCATGGTTGTTAAGAACACACAAATTTTGAATAAAATTTTCCTACCACTCTTTGAGTATTTGCAAAATCCATTAACAATCAAAAAGGGTGTTCTTTTAGTAGTATACATTTTCATTTAAATAATTCACAGACAATTTTCAATTTCAAGGTATTTGTTAAACAACATTTCAGGCATATGGCCAACGTGACTATGTCTAGTGAAGATACCTCTGCTCCAAATAACGAACAACTTGCCGAATGTTGTTTTTCAATAGGTCAGTAGTAGTTGGTTTATCGGCATACACTATTTACGACAAAAAATAAGTTGGGGTTTGCTTTTAAAAATAATTTTTGGAAATATATTTGAGATGGAGATTAATGGAGAGATTATTCAAGTTGCACTTTGCTGCAGAAGATTTTCTGCATTTATCTTTTTTTTATACATTTTTTGATTGTTCTATCAATTGGATAGTGGTTTTAATACCCTAAGTGAATTTTAGCTAAAGGAAAGAAAATATTTTTTTTGAATCCTATACCATTCTAACTCATAAACCAAATGTACTTTAAAAACTATTTTTTTTGTTATAGAAAAAATATTCCAACATTCTAAATATAGTAAAACAAATATAAATCATTTCTCTCTGAAAAAAAAAATTTAATGAGCATTAGAATTCCAGCTTAGTAATTTATATTTCATTGTCATCTTGCAGCATTACCTGTAATCACCTAAAGCAAAGCGGATTACCGACCGAACAAGACACTTTAAAATGGGAAGTTTGTAGGTTTTCATTATATATAAGCTTAAGAACCATAAGCAGCTGAACGGTAAGCCTTACCGCCCACTAATTTGGATAGTGAACAAATGCGTGTATTGTACTATATATATAAATATTAATATAGATATTTATTTAGGGAGTGAAGACACTTAAGTCGACAGAAATGATATTGCATTTTGAAGAAAATCATTTTAATGGAAGTTATTTGAAATATTTTGTATTCGTTTGTATATTAGGTAACAGCTGAAAATATACCATATACGTGTGTGGTGAGTGTAAGGTGGATCCATCAAGGGTATCGTTTTCAGCAGCTAAGTTGTGTTCATATAGAGATGCGTGATTATAACCCTAGCAATTTGTCATTGTCTTATTTATATATTTGAATATAATAAATAAAAGCCATGTTGGCAGGAGCGTATGAGTTACTTTTTGGAAATTCTTATTTTTTGTTATTTTAAAATATTCAATATATATACATTTTATGTGCAGGTATGCAATATTTTTAACAAAATATTGGATTGTTTTAAATTTCTTATTTTAGAATTTTTAAGAATTATTTTGGTAAAATTTTCATATCTATAACAAAATAATTATTGTTGATGGAGGCGTATGAGTAACTATTTGTAAAACGATTACTTTATATTTTCGTCGTAACTCTAATATTATGTACAAATATAATGTGTTGGTATTCCATATGATTTAATATAGTTTCATCAAAATATTACATATTTTTAATTTACGTTTTTTATATTAATTATTTATATATAAGACTGCAAGTTTACTTTGAGTGGAAAACTATGTTTGTGTCTTGTTTTCATTGTTTAATAAAATTGCAGTTTTTCCACACTCGAATGTAAATTTCGTACATAGAAATTCACCAGTAATGAACAAAAGGAATTAGAAGTGTTAAAATTTTGTTTAAACTTTTTAAATAACATTTAACACACATTTTAATAAGTGTAGTAAATCTATATAACATTTTTTTTGGATTTAAAATTTGTATTTGTAAATTAAAGTTTAAATGCTTTATGATCAAAATATTTTGAATAAACGCTATATTTTCGCTTATATGGCAAACCTATTCCAAAGTGACTTTGAATACGAATTCAGGGGTTCGATAGTGTACTATATTACTATACTAAAAATAGAGTGTAAAAATAATAATATTAAGTGGTTGAATTGGACCATTTCATTTTTTACTTTCGGAAAAAATGGCAACTCCAAAATATTTATAGAATGTTGTATTCTTAACATAATTGCTAAAATTTTTTTTTTAATTTTCAGAGTCTTCAGAGACATAAAATTTTTTACCAGAGATGGTAAGAGAGGGCTTTATAGAAACCTAGGTCAAAATTGATCGATGGGCGGTGCTCCGCCGTAAAATCAAATACTCCGGACCCACTCGACAAATTTCAACAACATTCTGTATGTGATATTATCCTGATATTCCTATATTAGAGTGAGAAAATGGGCGAAAGCAGAAAAAGACCAAGCGTACTATGGGAAGTACAACAATTTTAAATTTAAAATAAACTAAAATTTTTAATTTGCAATAAATTTAAATTTTTAATCAAGAACCAATCAATGTATCCGAATAAAACTTTTCACAAATAGTGCCCTCAATCTATTTCATCATACGTGAAAAAATTATGGAAATCGAATTATAACTTTTCAAGCCCCCACATACCGAAGATGTGGACCCCAGTTCGTATGGTTGTCTTTTTGCTGAAAATATTGGTTGATCTGTGAGATATACGAGTATGTATTATTGAAATTCGGGGAAAACTCTTCTTTGATAAAAATATACCCTTGTGTCAAAAATGGGTTTAATCAGGTCTCTATAAATAAAATTGGATTTATATCCATAATATAAAAAATTTCGATCCTTTGGTCGACGTTTTTCACATCAACTCAGTATATTAAATTCAGCCTCTTCGGTTGTGTTTATATCACATACATTTCATTTGAGGATGATTTAAGTGTAATTTTCTCTGCGGGGAAGTAAAATAAAGTAATATAACTAAGTGAGCTTATGATCTTCAAAATAAGCTAATTTGGTACAAAATTTTATTGTGTTTCATTTACGATTTCGTCGAGCAATGAAGTTGAATCCTTAATATTGCCAACCTTGGAAGGTATGCAGCCGTATAAAATTTTCGGTTACACCCAAAGTTTGGCTTCCTTATTTGTTACTCAAAAATTTAATTCCAGACCTTTTTTAGTTTACAATTTTTTTTTATTTTTATGCTTTTAAGCATCAGTGCTGAAGCACTTACAGTGTATAAATAACTTGCTTAGTTGCGACATGACTTTCTTCAGCCATGCTTAAGCAGAGCTCCACCATCTGCTAAATCAAGCGTCGAAAACCGTTAATCTTTAGCAGAACGCAAATAGCATAGAAATTCCCAAGTCAGACAATTGGAAGTCGGCACAAATCCGCCTTTTCATTTAGTTAAGCTCCATGTTTAATTACCACTCAACAAAGGCGTTTGCCGAGAATAGAAAGAAACCACACTAAACAAAAGCCAATTGACAATTGCTTGTGGGGCCCCACTTGATTTGCAGGTTCATTAAAAGCGCGACGTCGTGACCTCCGACGCATTTCTCAAGCCATTTGAGCGTGAAACGTTAAAGTGTTGCATACAAAAGATGTATATGGCTGTGTAAACTAAAGAAAGAGAGCGGGAGTGAAAGGGAGAGTCTGTGTATAGAGAGAGTGAGACGCAGAGAGTGAGAGTGAATAGAAAGCGACTAATTAAATGGAATATTATGCAACGCAAATTAGGCAAACACCTAAATTCATTATCAACAGAATGAATCAAACACACAGACACACAAACACATCTCTACAAATATGCACACACACACACACCACACACACTTGCATAATCAGCATTGCATTAAGATTAGATAACAGCAGCTGAATTGAAATACAATTATATACATGCCATTCGCATAACATTTCTTAGTTGGCAAAAAATAGACCCGCCTCTCTCTACTCCTCTCTCTCTCGACCATTATAATTAATAGGCAGAGGTATTTGCACACGCCCAAAAGTTCGCTCAGCTGGAAAACTGCAGTTACGTGTAGAAAATCTGCGCGCTAATGAGAAACCTAGTTTGTAGTGTATGAAATGAGCCATAATAAGAGGAAGTACGCGACGCAAAAATATGTGCTTGCTGTTGAGGAGCAAACTGAGGTGGTGCATGGGAGTTGTTGTTCGTGCTGGTCGCATATCTTCTGGCGACACGCTGTCATATATTGTCTTATTAGTGGTGAAATGCTTTGGGTCACTTTATTAAAATGTCACCAGTCAACGAGAAAATAAATTAGACAAGCGCATAGACGCTGCAACACTAATACTTTTTGTAGACGTATACACTTGTAGGTATTTACGTATATATGTATTTACAAAGCAGCGGGGCAGTATGAGGTTTGTGGGAAAAGCAACGGCTCCATAAACTGGTAAAAAATTGCCAGTTATCTGTTTGTTAAGTAATTGTTGGCAGAAACAGCTGACGCAAGGTTGCAATTCTCAGTAACTGCTGTACTTGTAGGATTTTTCGTGTCATAAAAAATATACACTCAGGCCGTTGAGTGAATTTTTATTATTTTGATACCTTGAACAGGGTATATTAAGTTTGCCGCAAAGTTTATAACAGCCCGAAGGAAGCGTCGGAGACCTTATAAAGCTGCCTTATATAGCTGCCATTCAAAATAACCGATCAAAATCAAGGTAAATATATATATTATATAATATTATAAAATATTTTTTGAAGATTGTTGGATTCTCCTTCTCACTTCGTGGCTTATAAAGCTCGAACAAAACGTTTATACGTATAGTTGCTATAAGAAATACACTCGCCAAGGGTAGCACAGCTTCGATGCAGCCGAAATTTTGTAATAGTTTTGTTGCTAAAACATAGAAATATTATGATAACCTGGGGCATAATAATAGTAAACAAACCATAACATAAAAAAAATACAAAAAACAGCACAAACGTGATCTGCGATGATATCCCTAATATGTTTAAAAAGCCTATATGGATTTCGGAAATATGAAAAATAATGCTGATATCAATAATTAAAGTCATGCGAAACCACTTTTTTGGTTGACTGCTTTAATGAACTACATAATATAAATATCTTTTCGACCGTATAGCTTGAGATTTTGGAATAACATCAACAGGCTTAACAGCTGACAGCATTTTTAAACTTTCGACTCACTCAATGAAAATGTGCGGTCAAATTACTAAGAAATAAGGTTGAGTGCCTGTTTTAAGTAATATATTGGCAATTTCTGACCTTACAAATACTCTGACTCATGTTCTTGGATCCCTCATTTCAAAGCGTTTTCATAAGCCTCTCTTGATAAGATTACTCTTGTTTAAGCGCTTTAGTATTAAGTAATAATCTCCACTCAGCATAAGCTATAACGTTCAAGTCGTAAACTCTTGATACATTGACTACTGACACTAAGTAGATTATATTTGACTCTAGCAAATTTTGCACACAATGTAAGCAAAAACAGTTTTGGTGATTAAATTTTTTACATTTATAAAAACGTAAATTACCAAGCGAATTCATCTCTCTTAACTCAGTTGAAATATCCCTGTTATGCCAAAAAATTTACAACATGATTGAAAAATTTGGCCCCACAGCGTTGGCTGTCTGTTTTGCCAGTCCCTATCATATACCATATATTAAAATTATTTTTTATTAAACTTACATTTTCATAAGCTTGAGATGATACACACTAGTTAGTGGCGCTTAACTAATGCCATATAAATCCCAGTGCTGTCTCGTCCTCGAGGAATATTAGTAAATACAATTTTTTTGTAAAAAATCCTTGCTTCAAATATTATGTATTATGTCCTCCGCTTCGAACAAAACTTATTTTTCTTTAAACACTTTGTATACTAAGAAGATGCCGGAGAAATATATAAGATTTTGGGTAAGCTCAACGATAGTCTAAACCCTTAGTTCTAAATATAAAACCATGGTTTTGAGTGCAGCTTCTATATCTCGTTGTACTTTATAAACCCATTGACGATCTGAAAAGAATTGCTCAAAACTTAGTCATCAAAGTGAGATTGGTCAACCCTATAAACTCATCATTGCAGTGATGAAGAGGGGATCAATTATGTAAAACAATATGAGTAATTTTTATAGCAAGTGCCATCCAGTGCAATTTTATTACATTGGATCATTTATTTATCCGATAACAGTTTATGAGTTCGCTGAACTTGTTGAGATATGGACAATATTTTATTCTCAAGAATTGCTGATCTTTCGTGTTATTTTTGTAGCTATATACATAAAAAATGTTTAATGATGTTTCGAAATATATCGAGATGTGCCGTTTTGAAGAGTTCTATAACATAAACGTTGTAAATTTTGTCGATTACTTTCGATTATGTATATTGGAAACATTATCTACCTCATAGTGCAATATTGACAAAGTTTCCAAAAACTACTGAAAGATTTTGGTATAGCTTGAAATTTACTGATATTCAACTGGTTCAAGTATATGGCTATAATAAGAAACCA
The DNA here is from genome assembly GCF_042242935.1 of Bactrocera oleae. NCBI lineage: Eukaryota > Metazoa > Arthropoda > Insecta > Diptera > Tephritidae > Bactrocera > Bactrocera oleae. Next base: position 59,315,893 of record NC_091539.1, read on the forward strand.
ATAGAAAACCGATAGGCGGAGACCATTCCCGTTACAACTAAGAGCACATACTTGGAGAGCCTTTCTTAGAGGTGCCTATCAACCAATTTTTTAGAGTACGAAGCGAAAAAAAAACATTTTTTTTGACTCACCCTAATATAAGTATACTTATGTATATTAATATACATTATACTATATATGACTTGCGAATATACACAAACGAGTGATTTTGTATGCGCATCAGCAACATAATATCAATATTTCCGTACGTGAGTCCCTGAGGCGCGCACCAGCGACTGGATTTGAGCGCGACGGACATTGTCGATTGCGGCGAGGTTGGTGCCATTGCCACCGGCCGCTGCTGATAAGCACATCGTTAATTGCCTGGCAAATTTTCCTGCCATTTTTTGTCTTATCGTCTTTGTTATTCTTGCTTATGGCCCACTTTACACCATGCCTATCTGGCTGCGCAGCTGGCAGCCTATCGTTTTCCGTTGCTATTTTTTCATACTCTCATTTATTTCTGGTTTCGTTTTCCGCTTCAATTTTTTTTTGTCTTTTTCGCTATTTCGGGCTTATCAGTTTTTTTACGCCGAATTTTTCCAGCTCAAATGCATTTTTTTTTCGCTCATCGGAAATCGTGTTGCGTCATTGTGTGCCGCCGCTGCCCTGGAGTATTTGCCTCTGCATATTTATTTCGGTATTTTTATCTTTTTTGTGTGTGTGTGTATGTGTGCGGTTGCTATCGCAATAAATGACAATTGTTCCACTTAATTATTCACCTGCAGGCCAACCATGACTGCTGATATACATACAAACAACATACGTACACACCGGGTCCTGCGTTGCCGATAATGTCGCTGGCTCCGGTGCTTACCAACTAACCAGCCAGCTCACCGAAAAGTAAGTGTGTAAGCCGCTGGCGATACTTTAGTTGCAAATTTATGCGCCGATATCTCATTATAAAGGCACAAAGCTGGATTTACATGTGCTTTAATGCGTATAAGTATGGGTATTACTGTACTTATATATATAATTATATACATATATATGAACTCTTATACATATATAGGTAGTTTTTGGCGAGCTTCAGGTAAAGTGTGTACGGATAAAATATTGTGTAATCTATAATCTATGCAAAGGTGCTATTTTAAGCTGACATAAATTAAAACTATCTTAAAATAGTATTCACATATATAGCTTTTATGCCCCTCGAAAGTAAAGTGGGTACACATTTTTAAGAAGTGGGTGGAAATCACGAAATATAATTATATTTTATTGTATGATCTTAAATTCATCGGTTATATGACTAACTTTAAAATTTATTATATACCTTATTTAATAAATATGGTTATGAATTGTAAATCATCCTAAATGTAGGCAACATATTTCGATATTGTATTTAATACTGATCACAGTCAAATAATACTAACAATAGTAGTTTCACCCACTGGGATTTAAAATTAACGCTTAAGCATTACTTTCATCAGTGATATCTGCAGTGAGGCGTAAATTTTCTTTTTTGAAAGACTTCGCAAAAGAACAGAAGTGATATTATAACTGTTAAAGCTTATATACCATATTAAAACTTAGGCAAACACTTGCAACATTTTTATATACTTTTTGACGAAATTTTCCTCAATGATCAATTACTATATTTGCTTAGTTTCCGCATTCAAACAAACTCTTCCTAAATGTAGGCAACGTTTTCGGTATGATTTATCTAAGCCTACTAGGAACAATTGATCTCATAACTTTTGTTTGCTCGCTCTCCTACAGAAAAATTAATAACAGATGTCGCGGTAAGCATACTATTATCCAAAATTAACAGGGAAAATTAACAAACTGTAATGTTTGATCAAACCTTATATAGATATGCTTAAACATTTAACTATAATAGTAGTATCATAAAAACTCTCTCCAGTAATAATCAGTTTCAATAATTCGAAATGTAGGCAGTATTTTTCGCCATGTGAACCTACTAACTTGATATTGACTAGTGTCATCAAAGTCGATTATTTGTATTCATATAAAATCATCCTAAATGTAGGCAATACGTAATTTTTGCTACTGAATTTAAATATCTACTTTATATAGCGTTAATAATTCGTAGTCGAGTTGCATTAAAAGAACTTTGCCGAATTTCTTTGTAGAATGTTCGTTGATAATTTTATTGTATTTAAAAATTAGAGCACAAATGTATTCCTATACTCAGCGAAAGCGTTCGACAGTCGATAGGGTATGATACTTGTCACTTGTAATAAAATATATTTGTTGTAAAAAATCTGAGAAATAAATACCCATATAGTTTTAAGTTGTCTTAAGGGAGATCTTGCAAAGTTTAATATTAATTTTTTTTACTCTAATTTGAAGTTACGACTTACAAGTATTTAATTTCTTTATGCAAACACGACAGCCTCTTAGGTAATCAGAAAGATTTGAGATGCATCTTTCGAAGTCTTTCACAAGGCATAAACATATATATTTCAAATCTTGGTGGAATCAACAATACTTGAACAAAACATTTCTCGCATAGATTGTCTTATTTTTTTTGTGATGCGGGTATATATTACAAGTATATGAATGTTAAGAGATAAGGCTTTCCAAGACAAAGTCCCAATATAAAAGTTGTCTCTTCGTCAGAGCATCTCCAAATACATACTAGTTTTCTGAAATTTTTATATTCACCTCGAATTTTAAATAAAAATAAAACTCTATACAATTTTATCTTCAATTCTAGCGAAAATATTAAAGCTGCAATAACAATCGAAACTGATGAACCATAAAATAGATGCCGTTGGGTATTTATCTATAATCTGCAAATACATTTATGAGCATATATGTATAACACGTGGCGCTCGATTGTGGTATTTTCACAGCCGCAGGTGCGCTTTATACGCTTCCATGCATCCACTTGCATATATTGTACATGCGAATGTATCCAAATAATTCTACATACATATGCATGTGTGTGTGTTCATGTGCCAATATGTTTAATGCTTTAACGCATTTTTAATTTAAATATAATATATTTGTGCGCAGCAGCGCGTACCGTTATTGTTGCTTCGCGTTAGCATTTACGTCACATTAAAAGTTTTAGCCGCCAGCGTTAGCAAGCGTAGTTCCCGTTTGTATGTATTTGTATGTAGGATAAATATATGGAATTTATACAAGCTAAAGTGAGCAACTCACATAAGTGTGTGTGTGCGTGTGAAAATAAATAAATAAAATTTAAATAACTCGCAGCGTCAACGAATTTGTTTAAACTTTTGCAAATACTTTAAAATTTATTGTTGACCTGCTGTCATTGATTGCTTTCTCTGTTTCGTGAATAACGATGGTTGGGTTATTAAAATTCCGGTTTAAAACGAGTTTAAAGACTGGTTACTTGGTTTTCATAACAAAAATCACAACAGCAGCACACATTTTTTTTTAAATAATAAATTGTATGTAAATTGTACTGAAGAGAAAAATATTTTTTAAGTATTAGAAGAATGTTGTGAAAATATAAATTAAGTCTTAGTGGCTAGAAATATTATTGAAAATCATTTAAAGAGGTTTATAGTCCATTCCGATCTAATAAATTCTCATCTAGTCAAGACTATAGTTGTAAGAAGACTAATAACTTTTTTAGTGAATTTTTAGCCATCCTAAATGTAGGCAACATTTCTTTAAACACCGTTTCTGTGGCGAAATAATTACTGACCAATTTTTGTGGGGTAATAAATTATTGACCTCAATTTTTTGAACGTTTCCTACGAATTAGTAACTTATTGATCCGCAAACCAATCACCTATGTATATAAAGTTTCAGATATTTCTACGAACGTTACATCTTCATTGTAAAAGCTGTTCGTCGATGTACATTTTATTTAGATTTGGGAACGATTATATGTTCTATAGTTTGTTATACTCATATATTAAAGATTATACTTGAAAAAATTTAAAGCAATAGTTGAACGGTTCTAAGGTATGTCATTAAACTGCTGAAACCGTCTAAGAAGATTTTGTAAGGAGTCCGAGTTGATAAACCTATGTCCAGCAATCGACGGCAGGGAAAATATTGGCTCGAGATTAATCCTCCCAAAGATATATCGACCAAGAATCAGCATTTAGGGGTCGACACAAATAAGATTGTGAAGTGGTCTATAGGAAGGGAATGACTTAAGCATACGACAGCCTTGAGAAATATAATTTTTGGGTATTACAAAAAAAGAACCTGCTGTATAAAGTATTAACAGTTTTAGGGGAATACTTATACATACATATTTTGAGAATAAATAGTAAAATTTGTAAAGAAAAAATGTAATATTTTTCAAGTTAAAAACAAAATTATCAACAGCTGCAGTGCATCCGGCCTTCTCCGTGGATAAAATCTAAAAAAAATGTCTACCTGAAGATATTGTCCGTGCCCTTTTTGCTCTTTATATTGATTATTTGTCTTAGTAATTACTCAAACAAATTAAAAAAATGCTGTTTAAAGATGAACTGACGAAGCTGAGTGAACTGAGCGAGCTGCTTTACCTTCGAAGGCTGTAACTCTAAAACTATTTGTGAAATTGTTTTAAAATTTTATTATGTTATTTTTAAAGGTATAACATAACTGACTCTCTTAATTTCCGACTACGTGTGCTTCTTAAGCGATTTCCAAATATAGATGTTTAAATAAATTTATATGTACTAAACTCAAATTCGGCTTTCATTCACGCAAGTAAAGTGGAAAAGAGTACCTTTTATTATATTTTCCAATCTTTTTTTAAACATTTAATATTGTGGTTCAATCATAAAATATTTTTATTAGCTCGGCCTTAATCATATTTCTACTTTAGCCTAACAGCTGCACTTGAGTCCCGCTAGCCTTGGGCTTTAATAATTGAGTGTTTGGCAAAGATAATCAGATATTTATGAAGCCACTCTTTTAGGAAGTTTTTTCATATTCAGCAAGTGAAATTAAATTGATTTTCATAATAATCAAAACTTGCTTTAAAGGCCACAAATGTGTGCACTTGTTATGCAAACTTGAAAACAGGTTCATAAAATCAAAATGATCGAATGAAATTGGGCACTTAAATTAACCAAACCGCAATACTAAGTGAGGATACCTGAAGTGCTCGTAAATTTGGTCAAAAGGTTCGAAGAACATGTGTGCATATATATTAGTACAAATACATTGATGTATTTTATCACTCTTGAAGCAGTGTATTATAATTGCGATATTTATTCCCAGCTGTATTGCAGTTAACGGACGGTTTTATGAATTTTTAGCCAAGCGAGTATAAAATGGAAATCACTTGAATTTTTTTTGAATTTTTTATGTTTTTGGGAAAATTATTATAGCCGGTAGCGCTCAATAAATTTGGTCATTAAACCAAAATGGACGCTTAGATTAGTGCGAACATAAAAATTAAGTGATGAGGAAAGCACGTAGTTGAGCACTTAGCTACACATACACACCCACACACCCCTACAAATATACACACATACATGGAGACAAATATAAGAGCACACTTGGACACATATGTGTGTGTGTGTTCGTTAAAATATTGCCAGCAAAGTGAATGAATAAAAGCAAACACATTCATAATTGTAAGTGCAAGTGCTAACATGTATGCCTGTGTGTGTGTGTCTATGTGTGCCTGTAGGTTGCCGTATTTGCGCTACTGCCGAGCGCACACTTAAAGGTTAACTCAGCTTCAACTTCTGGCAGCTGGCGAACGCTTAAACACCCATACGAAATTCGGAATTAATCATGGCAATTCATTCGAAAAAAGAACAACAACTACAACAAACACAAAAACATAATAATAGATTTTTGTCAGAAAATTTTAGTGTGGGTGATGTCGTCCAGCTTGGTTTTGGCTATATAAATCTATGTGCATATGTATGTACATATATGCACGTAAGGTGCTGTTACTACCATGTATGTATGTTTGTATGTATTTCTGCATGTGAGTAGACTCTTTCGTGTAGGTAGGATTTAAATTCACATTTGTAAGTGCCAGCTTGTGGGCGCATAGACAAAAAACGCTCAAAGGTACGCCACACACACACACACACACTCACATACACAACTAATACAGCTTACAGCGCTTAGTCAACCTGATTGATTGTGTGGAAGCAAGCTTTCTTCTCTTCTCTGTTTTTGAACTTTTTTTTGTTAGTTTTCGGCTTTTACGTTATTCTTTCTGCTACTGCTCTGAGTCGTTGTTACAAAATTTACATTAGTTTCCTTTTCAAGTCTTAATGTGTACTTTCTTTGCACGGTATTTTTTTACAATTTTAAGAATAATATATTTTTTTACCCTCAGCAGGGCAAGCAAAAGCTTAGTCGATTTAGCTATGTCCATCTGTTGTTATTCTAGTAGCGGCAGAAACCATTCCTGAAGTAATTACGAGCTTTCCTTTTACGGCCTTGGCCGGATAAAAATCCAGGACCGTTTTGGTTACTTAGACCCAATGTGGAGGGAACTCGAATTAGTCCCTCAGATATCGATCTGAAATTTTGTCCATGCCCTTTTCTCCTCAAAAAGCTGCTCATTTGTCGGTGTCGCCGACTATAGTACATAGCTGCCATATAAACTGATCAAGTATATATATGTATGGAAAACTATTTTTGACGAGATATCTTCACGAGGTTTGGCTTAAAATATTATTCAAGATAACGCTAAAATCTCCGAATAAATTGTTCCCGTCGGACCACTATAGCGTATAGCTGCCATCAAAAGTGACCAAAAAGTAGATTATGATCTTTTTATACCTTATGCTATAAGAAATGCTCCTATGAAGGGAATTAGAGCTTCGGTGCAGCCGTGCTTGTTGGTTTTTCTTGTTTTTTATTTAATAATTCAAAACTAATTTACTTTTCGGAATATGAAATGATGTAAACTCCGGGTAAATGAACTATTTCTGACTCACAGCTGCATTACTTGCTGCCCTGCTTCTGCAGTTTGGGTATTTAAAAGATTATTTTTGTAGAAAAATGAGAGCACAACTATATTATGTAAAATTAATGAAATTTTTGTTGTAGCACGCTTGATTTAAGAGCAGAAATAACGTTTGTAGAAAAATGAGAGCATATATCAATTTAATAAAATTTTTGTTGCTAAAAGTGAGTATCACGCTTGATTTAAGAGTTGAAATTACTTTAGAAAAGCATCAGTTAAAGTTGATAAAATTAAGCTTGTTTTGAGCTTCTCCCAATCCTCTATGTTTTTACGGCATTTTATCTGTGTCTTCAAAGAAAATCGTTTCTATTCAAATTTCAAGCTTCACTTTCGAACAAAGAGAATTCATAGAAAGCCACTCATAGTGGTGAAGAGAATTGGTTTTGCAATTTTTGTGTAGACAATTTTGGTGTATTTTCAATTAAAAAATACTAACTTCCTCTACAGTTAGATAGATCTAATGTTTGTTTTCAATTATCCATGAGCTTCTAAAGATTTACGCCTCTATGTGATCATTAAAAAACCAGTCTAAACAAAATGTTTGCTTGATACCGACCTGTTGGTACATAAGGTAAACAAATGGAAGATAACGTAACGAAACTCAACCTCAAAATTAGGTTCGTTTATTGACCTTAAATATTTATATATTCTCATATCTCCATGAAAATTGCTTAGAACACTAAAGACCAAAAAAAAAAAAGAAAAACACCATTTCTCAACAAGTATTAGAATAACGTGGCTAGGTACACTTAGGAATAAGTAAGAAAACCTTTTGATACTGGAATTTAATATTTTTTATTATTATTAAAAAATGTCTGAAAACTCTTCAGTGTGCATAATTTTTAGATTGTTTTTATACCCTTAACAAAGTTAATGTGATGCTTTTGAAGAAATCGTTCCCGTTTTCTCAGCTTGTGTTAGAACCTTCGGATACTAAAGGGGATCCCTGGACAATTCTCGAAATCTCTGAAAAATATATTTTTGTACGTTATATATAATATTTGTCAAAAAATATGGAAACCAGTTAGCTAAACATTTATTCAACTATCAAAGAACATATGGTATCAGATATATTATTTCAACCACATCACTCGGTTTTACAAGGGCGTTTGTTGATAACAAATTTAAACAGGAATTGGCGATCAATCAATGAATCAATAAGAGTAATTTCATTAAACTTATCAAAGTAGAAAATTATATCTTTTTTGATAAATTGTATAGACGACCGTCATGTTGATAATTTTCCTAAAAGTAGCCGTATAAGGAACAGAGGAGACTTAATATTTACATGAGTTCTGAAACTGTGAAAGTAATATAAATTAACAAATCCATCTGTTCTGCTGCAAGCACCAACAACAATAAAGAGAGATAATTAAAACTTAACACCTGCAGTGCTTGCCCACCTCTATTATTCACATTTAACCTTAAAAAGTGAGCACATTAGAAGCAAAATTAGTACCTCATTTACGCTCTTTACTCGGGGGCATGCATATGCATATTTGTTTAGATGAGTAATGCTTTACTTGATAAGAGAAGTAGTAATAAAAAAAAACGATGCCTTCCCTCTTGTTCCAATACACATCGATGAGTTTCCATAGTCGTATGAATATATAATATGTATGTGCATATAATATATTGCTCTGGATATTAGTCAGGATATTGCAAATCAATAAAATGCATTATGAAAGAAATATGGCGTTAGTAGAGTATAATTTACGATATCTGAAAATTCATTGAATTAATTATGACAGGCGATGAGTATATTTACAATGCGATTGTGTAGCAGCGAAGAACAGAGCAGCACAAAAACAAAAAACTAACTGTTAGAACATTCATGAAAATATTCTATTCTGGCGCAGCTGTGCGTTTTGTTAGAGCGTGGCTTGTTGTTTTTTGGATAAAATTTTGCAGCACATATGGAATGTATACATAGATAGTAAAGCATATGGGAGGAGGGTTTCATTAGATGAGGTTAATGTTATGGAAAGTACCCCGGAAGAGTTGTTATCTCATAGATAATTGTATTATATACATACATAATATAAAGCAATATAAAACGTAGAATTTAAAAATTAAGAGAAAAATATGTATAAAAATAAAATTTCTTAAATAAAAATTGCAATTATGAAAATTAGACTAAAATAAAATAAAATAATATAAAATAAAATAGTATTAGATTAAATTAATTTAAATTTAATAAAATTAAATAATATTAAAATTAAATCAAATATAAATAAAATATATATATAAAATAAAATATAAAAAAAATTAAATAACAAAAATAAAAAAATTAATATAAAAAAAAATTTAATTAAAACAAATAAAAATTAAAAAAATTAAATTAAATTAAACTAAATCAAATAGAAGTTAAAATATAAAAAAAAAAATTAAATAACAAAAATAAAAAAAATTAAAATAAAATAAAATTAAATCAAATTGAAATAAATTAAATTAAAATAAATTGATGTAAATTAAACAAAATAAAATAAAATAAATTTAAATCAAATAAAAATAAATTAAATTAAAATAAATTGATATAAATTAAACAAAATACAATAACGTAAAATTAAATTAAATTAAAGTACATTAAATTAAATTAAATTGAATTAATTAAAATAAAAAAAAATTAAAATTAAATAAAGTACAATAAAGTTTAATGAAAATAATAATAAGAAAAAACTTTAACTTCGGCTACACTGAAGCTAAATACGTTTCACAGATCCATTTTTTATAGCATAAAAGGCTATACAAATATATTTCTCTTTATTTTGATATGTCTGTTTTATGACAGCTATATGCTTTGTGGTCTGTCAATCTGAACACCTTATTTTGAGATTGTACCGTTAACGTGAACAATAATCAAATAAGTCAAATTTTATCAAGATATCTTGTCTAAAGTTTTTCATCCAAATACTTGATTTGAATCGGTCAGTTTGTATAGTAGCTCCGGTCGAAACAAATTGTTCGGAGATTGTAACGCTGTCTTGGGCAGTAAGCTGTGCAAAAATTCGTGAAGATAATTTATCAAATAAAGAAGTTTTCCTTACAAGTATTTGAGTGTGATCATTCAGTTTGTATGGGAGCTATCTGCTATAGTGGTTCGATGTAAACAATTTTTTCAGAAATGACACCGTTGCTTTAAATAGTAATTAACACCAAATTCTGTAAAGATATCTTGTCAAATAAAAACTTTTCCATATAAAAATTTTATTGTGATCGTTTTGTTTGTATGGCCGATATATGTTTTAGTGATCCGATATCGGCGGTTGCAACAAATGAGCAGCGTCTTGGAAAGAAAAGAAAGTGTAGTGTAGTGAAAGTTTAATTAATATTTCGGAAACGAACTAGTGCCCAAATTCGAGGATATACAGGCAGACAGGCGGACAAAGAAACGGATATGGCTAAATCGACTCAGCTCGTTACGCTGATCATTTATATTTATATTTTATACATATAGGCTATCCGACGTTTCTTTTTGAGTATTATTTTCGTCGTGCCAAATTTAATATAACCTTATTAAAAGTAAGCATATGATAAACAAGAAACAGTAAAATCAAAAAAATAAATAATCCACCAAATTCATCTAAATAAATAGGTACTATTTATGGCACGCAAATATTTATGAACACAAAATTCTAGTCCCCACAATAGTAATTCGGTATTTAATCTGTCCGTAATGCAGTAAACCACTAACTGATGCGTTTATGCAAATAATAAGCGCTGAAATGATGTATGCTTTTCGGCGCATATGCGTGTAGTCAGACAAGAGTGTGTGTGTGCGGGTGCTCGTGTAAATTTACTGCTGGTTCACCCTGAATACTGGTAACTGTTTGATAAGTAATTGCGATTTGATATTGAGTGAAGGCGAAATATTTGCAAGCATTACCGCTAAACAAACACATACACACACACGTGTTCAGTTATGAATGTAACTGAAATGGAATGGTTTCGAAGCAACGGTTGATGAGATTACATTCTGAAATGAATTATGCGCTGAATTCGCATATTTTGTTGATTTTGTGCTTGCTGTGAATGATGTATAAACGCCCGGTGTTTAATATTCTTTTATAATAGTGCAGACTAATGTGTTCTGGTAGGCATTGTTGTTGGCTGCAACAGAATTTTTGTGCGGCTGCAGCTGACAGACAAGAAATACAACAGCTGTTCTGGTGATTTAATTAAAATATTTGTTGGATGGGAAGGAGGGTATGAAATATATTCAGACATTTAGAGCTCGCACACTTTTATAAAAAATATTATGGGTATTTTTTATTCAAATTATTTGGTTGAAATGAGCTATATTATATGAAAGTCTTCAATTGATATATTATCTAAATAACATAAGCCAAAAATACCACAAAAACATTAAAAAACCTAGAAAATAAAATTTATGAAAAAAAAAATTATTTGAGAAAAAAATTTGTTAAATCAACGGTGTTAACGAGCTCGCTAATTGCTAATTTTTAGTGCAATTAACTTTAAATATTTAAAATTCTTTCTAACTACACAGAAAAAAATATCAATAAAATATTCATCAAATGAAAAGTTACTCATACGCCGTGTAGTCTCAACAAAGCCCAACAGATGCAAGGCATACAGTGACTCATATACACAAATTTCAGCAAAAACTTTCAATATTAAACAATTTCCGCTATTTTCATGCTATCAATATTCAATTTGTGCCACAACACTGTGAAAAAAAAAGTTCACCGCAAAGTGTTCATAAAACGCCGAAAACGCGCAGAGTACAAAACACCTTAACCACAATGGCAGTAAATATCGCTTATTTATGCCGAATATTCACGAGCGTAACAGAAATAAATTAAACTGAAAAAATAAAGCTTATTGAAATTTATTTCCATTTACCACACACGCCGTTGCCATGGCGTATGAGTAACGAAATGCACAGCAGTGAACTTTTTTTTATAGCAACTGATAGTGAATTGTTTTGGGACACAAAATCGCGATTATAAAACCAACAAGATTAATTCATTAGTAAACAATTGTAATGCGCATATACTCACATACACATTTACATAACCACAACCTATGCGAATTCGTTGGTTTAAAAGTGTGAAATGCGCTTATGGCAACGTAGGTAAGGCTGAATATAGTAGTGTGTAAGTATGCACACGCCATGCATTTTGCGGTTGTATATTTAAGTAGCTTACAACGGCACTAAGCCTTTTGTAATTTAATGTGTTCTAATGTCTGGCCAAAATTCAATTATCAGCACGTGAAAATGCGGTTATTCTAAAAGTTATTTAGAATAGTGAAGGTTCAAGGGTCTAAATATAACGATTAGTATTTAACTTTGGAAAATAATAATAAATTTGTTATAGCAATATGTAAGTAGAGCTGTAATCCATACAGAGATATTTTACGGCTACAGATGGCCAATCATGTGCAGCTATAAAAGCACAAATCTTGCTTTGAAGCCACTGCTGGGTAGCCTTTGCAGAATCTTGCTGGAAGATTCAATGCACTGTAAACTTTTTGATCATGACTAAGAAGAATATCCGCAAATAGAATGCAGCAAATTTTGAGTTTTTGTTATGAATTGAAAATGCTGTCATATATCTTGGGAATTTTATTTTATTGAGCAGAGAGGTATTTGCGTAGTATTTATTTTTGTGAGATCAAAAATCTTTGTATATCTAGCTATAATAAAACGACTATAATATAGGAAAATTTAAATGAGGTGTGTTAAAAAGTTGTGGTGTTGCCGTCAGAGAGATAAGGGAGGTACACAAAATCGACTCATAATATTTGTGTTGATGTCTTGAATACGAAACATACCACCACTATATTGAAACAAATAAACAAACGAAATTTATAGCTGAGCACTTCATTGGGCAACTATGACACTCTGTGAAAAGACTGTGTTGCTAATGCAGCTTTGAATTTTAGAACCAAAATTAATGAAAATAAATATATATTTAGATTATTTTTATTTTTGTTTTTAATTTTTGAACGACATAAGCTATATTTTGCTTGTTTTTTAAGGTAAAAGATAATAAGAATTCTACGGAAATATCTAGGCTTTCATACCAATGTAGGGTGGATGTTATTTTACATAAGTCTTCTTAGATATGATTTTTTACAATATTCATGGTAAAATTTATTGAATTTAAGTTAACTAATATTTAATTTTACTAAATTTAGTAAAAATATGTTATATTTCTAATAAAATTTATTTTGTTAAAAAATACTTTTTTCAGCCAAAGTGTTATTACATGTAGCTGTAATTGAGTATGCGTGTGTTAAAATATAGTTAAATAAATGTGAAAAAAATATATATAAAGATAATATCGACCAAAAACTTAGTAGTTAATTTGGCTAAAGAAAACCTGTTCGTTGAAGATGGTTTTTCTTAAGCCAAAGGACTATCACTTAAGTTTCTCATATTAAAACCAAACATTTTTTTGAATTTTTTTTGAATTTTTTCCTGAAGTAATAAAAGCTTGTAATAAATTTTATTCATTTAAAAAAAATATATTTTTATACCCTAAACAAGTATATTAAGTTTGCCAAGAAGTTTGTGTAAAATAAATAATGATCAGCGGGACGAGCTGTCCTTCTGTCTGATCTGTAATTTTGCACACACTATTTTCTTCGCATCTTGACAAGAAGCTGCTTGTCGGAATCGCCGATATCGGACAACTATAGCCTATAGCAATCATATAAACTAATCTTACAAAATCAAGTTTTTGCATGGAAAACTTTTTTATTTGACAAAATATCTTCATGATATACTACTACTATTCGAACCGAATATCTTTGTTTCTCATTCAGTAAGTTTAGAAGGGAAGGTTGTTTAGGTCAAAACTCGTGGGTAGAAAAAACGAGTAAAACATTTTCCGATGGATGAAAATTGCTGGCTGGTCACGATTTCAGATTTAGTTATATCTCTAATTGCTATAAGAAATGCACTTGTAAGTAGTTTTGTAGCTTCCTTACAACCGAAGTGCACTTTTTCCTTTTTTTTTTTATTAAAACAAACAAATCAAACCTTTTCGAAATTTTCTAAAATTTTTTCTAGTTTTATTTATTGCAATAAAAACAAAATTAAAAAAATGTGTAAATTTTGTAAATTTAAAAATATTATGACTGATTTTATTTATTGAAACCTAGAAACTATAAAAATTAAACAAAAAATATATATCTTATTGAAAAAGTTGTGAATTTTTAAGCCAAAGAAAAATGTTATTGGTATTGCTTACTAAAAAAAATAATAACAATTCAAAATATAAATAAATATGTTTTTTGTAATAAAAAAATAATAAAACTGTTATTGTTGTTCTTGTATTTTTTTATTCAAAATAAATTAAATTTGGTTAATAAAATAAGAAAGTCAAATTTTTAAAATGCAAATATTTATTGTTAGAAATTTTTTTCAAAATTTCTTCAATTGAATTTAAAAACTAATTAAGAGTGATACAAAATTTATAATTTTTATTTATTTCATTTTCCAACACTATTCGCTTTCGTGTTTTTTTCCTTTTTTTGTGACTTTAATATTATTTATTATTTATTATTTTAAGATTCAAAATACACCGCTATGAAATTGAATTCTTAATTGAAAATATTAGAAAAATTGATACCACATCACATGACATTTGACTTTTAGCTTAATTCGTACACATTTTCAAAATTAACGTTTTTTTTTGGTTAAAGAAACAAACGCGCTGCTTTTATTGCGGTAATTTGTCACAGCTTAATTTCATTAAAGCCCACATTCGAGAAAACAATGCAAAACTCAGTCAAGAGTAAATTGCAAAGTCCACCAGCAAACGAAGGCATTATAACAAATATTCAAATATACACATTAGGGTGGGTAAAAAAAGAATGTTTTTTTCGCTTGGTACTACGAAAAATTGGTTAAACCTTTCTATTCGATTATAAGAAAAAAAAACTAGATAACGGTAAAGCGGAGGACCTTCCCATTACAAATAAGAGCTGATACTCGGAGAGCGCTTCTTAGAGGTATCTACCAACCAATTTTTCGAAGTACCAAGCGAAAAATAAAACATTATATTTTTTTTGACTCACACTAATATATATATGTATATAATATATGTGTGTATGTGTGTGATAAGCCGCACTAACACAACAGCGTGGTATTACAATTTAATCGAATTCGCTTTAATTTAACAGCCACCTTTATTTCAATGCCCAAAAGCGAATTCCCCTTGGACGCATGCTAAACCGTTATCAGCGCTACATGCGCTGCTCTTGAAGCTTATCAAATGTCGCGTGTGTGTGTGAGCATATGTGTATTTCCACAAAACGCAAAAAAAAAAATTTACGACATTTTCTTTGCCGTCGTTTTTTTGTTTTCAAATATAAGCGAGTAAGTATGTTGTTGTTACCTGTGTGGCTGATATGCGAAACCTTGCTTGTTGCTTTCGTTAACAACAAACACAGTTGTTGTTATTGAAGATTTGCACTTCGCGAATTTTCCATAAAACAACCTTTGAAATCAAAAAGCGCCGTTAGTTCAAATTTTTGTGACAAACATATATTGTACAATGTTTACCGTTATATTTGTAAACAAGCTTATTTCTATTTTAATATGCCTGTTGTGTTGTCACTTTTTGGTGTTTTTGCTGTTTTTAGATTTCCACGCAATTATTACCGTTGATCTCCGCCACACTGAAATTGAAATCCTCAATTCACAAGTTAACGGTAAACTTTTATTTTCAATTCCGCACACAATTTCCGTTAAATTGTTAAGCTGCTCATTTATTTTGCCAGACACTTTCACTGTTTGCCTTTTGTATTTATTTTTGATTTTTTTTTTTTAATTTTTCTCTTAATTTGCGCTGCTGCTTTCGAACTTGTACGTTCAACACGCTACGCGTTCCCGGGAAAACTGTTTTTCACTTGATGCATGCGATGCCTCGAAAGTGTGTGACTTGAGTACGCGCCGCACACACACAAACACATATATACCGTTATATACAGTTATCAGCACGCACTCTCCCACACACGCATTGGTTGAATGCCACAGCGCATTGCTGTTAGTTCGCAATCTGCTCCGGGAAAAAGCGCTTTCACTCCTTGTATGTTGCTGTATGTTTTTGTTATTGTTAGCACTGTGCATGTGCAGGTCTATCCCGAAATTGTTGTGCGAGTTTACGGCGAATTCGCCGTTGAGTTAGTTGCCGCTGAGCTGAATTGTCGGTTGAAATGAGAGAGCGCGCAAATATTCGAGTGCTTAGAGAGCTTTTATAACTGAAGGCGAAAGCTTTATATTATTTGCTGTTTTGCATTGACTGTTTTTTATTTAAGTTTGTTATGATAATGAATAATTTAAATTTTTTTTTCCAAATTGAAATAAATAAAAAAAAAGTTCTAAATTTTTGATTTCCAGAGGTTTTTTGTGCATATTACACAACAAAATACAAAAGCAGTCAAAAATCAATCCGGGGTTCAGTTAGATCCTTACCGTCTTGATATAATAATTTTTTCAGTTGTTAAAGCTGGAGAACATTGTATTCGGGGAGCTATCATGGTGAGATGTTAGAAAAGGCTTTTAATATATTTCTACTCTTTCTCTTTTAGAGAGAGAGAGAGAAATAGGCGTGGCTGTGTCCCGATTTCACCCATTTTTAGACTGTCTAACGAGAAAGATGTCCTTCACCAAAATTGGTATAATAGTTGATTCAGTATTATATTTTTATAAGGTAAACAGCGCCACGTCCACTGTATAATTTTTGAACAGACTGACAGACAACCGGAGATGGTTCCAAAGACGACCTCGAAGTTAACAGAACTGCTAACTTAATAAAGTTTACAGTAAAATCTTTTCTTTTTTTTTTTTTTTTTGTTATGGCTGACAATCGTTTAAAGCTTTTCGTTCTTAAAATCTATGGCATAACTGATAAATTTTGCATTAAATTAATTTTTAAGAATTGTTGCCACTCATTAATTTTTTTTATTAATTTATATTTAATAAATAAATATAATGATAATAATGGGCAAAAACTTATATTTTAAAAGCTTTTTCCTGCTACATTTTTTAAATGGTTGCCACATGTTTGAAAACTTTTAATAGAAATCAAAAAAAATTATAAGGTAAAAAAACAATATTTTGTTGATTTAAAATGAAAGAAAAAAGGTTATAGATAGTTCATAATAATTTTTAGTAGGGTTACCAGCTGTTTAAAATTTATCAATTTTGAAAAAAAAAAATTAAACGTATTATTAAACTAAGTTTTCCAAATAAAACAGCACTATGTTGGTAATATTTTAAACAAGAGTTGCCAGCTGTTTGAAATTTTTACGTTAAAAAAATTTTAAGGTAAAGGGACAACACATTATTGCTATCAAAGGAAAGAAACAAGGCTATAGTTTATTATCTTTTAAATAGAGCTACCACTTATTTCAAATTTTAAACTTTTAACACAAAAAAAAAATTAATAAAATATTATGATAATTATAATATGATCATTAAATATACCATATGATCAAAATACTTTTTGAGCAGAGTTACCAGCCGTTTAAAATTTAAAATTTTTTAGAAAAAAATTAAACAAATTATGATCGTCAAATGACACAGACTTCCGTTGCAAATAGTTAAGGCAAGAGTTGCCAGTTGTTTACAATTTTTAAGTTTGAAAAATTTGTATGGCAGAGAAGCAACACATTATTGGTATCAAAGGCACGACTCAAGCTTACAGTGGTAACTTTATTTTTTTAATAGAGTTACCAGATAATTCAAAATTTTGAACTTTTAAATAAAAATATATTAAAAATTAAAATTATATTATATGATCATAGAGCAAAACATATTTATGTAAAAAAATTTTTGTTTAAAAATGCATGCACAGGCAAATAATAATAAAGCGTAACTATTTCTACGTAGTATTTATTGCTCACTTTGAGAGGTTTCACGTACCACACATATACTTTATTTTTCTTGTTGTTGTAATTTTATCTATGATTATTCAACATTATACCTGCGTTTTATGTATATCATCCACGTTAAAGTGTCCACTCAATGCAGCGAATCAGCGGTGACCAATTCAACATAACCATTTACTGGCAACAACGAAGTCAAAAGGTAAATAAAAGAAAATTACACCATATTCCATGTTGTTCAAGGGCTACTCCCTTCAGCAGCTTCACTCGTAAAAGCGAAATGCATCTCACTGTGCGAAGTAATAGCAGTAAAGCGACTGCCAGATGGGAGCACTGTTGGATGGCACTAGGTTTCTGATTTCCACGCTGCTTCAGCTTGATTTCAACAGCAACAGTGGCGCGTCATTACAATCGTTTTCGCCACTAACATTGACGATAACCCAACAGCGCGTGAGTTTACCACCGCCTTCATCGCCACTGCTGTTGATCCTGCCTGCGTGCAGAGCTGCCTGACTGCCAGATCTCAACTTTCAAACGAAAGTCTTACCGTAGTGTCATGTCTGGGTTTACCAAAGAGATTGCAACCAAAGCGCTTGTCGCACCACATACACGCACGCATGCGCACATACACAAACAGAGTGGAATCGTGAGCTTAGCGCTGCTGAGGCGTGAGTCGCGGGGATGTGCTGGATAAATGTCGCATCAAGTTGCATTAAATAATAGCAAGCGCATGCTTTTTATTTGTTTTCTGTTTTTTGCTTTTACTTTTTGCATTGTTAGTTCAACGCATTGCTGGTATGGCTTGTTGCTTCCTCTTTCATTAACGCCATCTGTTACGCGAGTGCTACAATTGGAATGACACATTTTCACATCTCATTTACGACCACATATAATTTAATTGTTTGCATATATAATATATACATGTGTATGCGAGTGTGTGGCTATGTTTGCTATATACTATGTGTGTGAATATATGTATTTATGAAGATGTGTGTGTGTTTGAATTTAAAATTATTTAATGCTTTGTGAATTCACTTTTATTTGCCATTTTGAAGGTTGACAGTCAATGTTGCTCATACGCCATGTGACTCGCGATATGATTTTAGTATATGTAGAGGGTGGTACAAATGCATAAAAAACGTATATGAGTATATGAAAAAATGCAGGGAATAGAACATAAAATAAAACTTTTCGGAGGTTTTCTTTTTTAAATAAAAGCATTATTGTATACTCATTTCCTATTTAATTCAGGCTTCGATTTTGTGTGACATTTTAAAAACTCGTTTTTTAGTTTTGTTTTCCAAGCATCTTTGTTTATTTCAAGATTTACTGTGTTAAAAAAAATATAAAACGTTTTTTCAGCTTCTACAGTACCCTTTACAGGTCCATTTCTTGTAGCACAAAAGGGTATATTGATATCTTTATCTTAATTTTGTATGATTAGTTGGAATTGCAAAATACAATAGTGGTACAATATAGATCATAGTCCGGGCTTGTATAATAATCAGTGCCAAATTTCGTGACGATAAATTGTCAAATAAAAACGTTTTCCATATAAGAACTTCATTTGGATCATTCAGTTTGTATGGCAGTTATTACCTATTTTGAGTCGAACTGAACAATAATAATAATTTATACCGAATTTCGTGAAGATATCTTGTCAAATAAAAAAATTTCCATACAAGAACTTAATTTCGATATATCAGTATATATGTCAGCTATATGATATAGTAGTCCGAACTGAACAATTTGTTCATATATTATAGCGTTGCTTTGGACAATAATCTATGCCAAGTTTCAAGAAGATATCTTGTCAAATAAACAAGTTTTTCATAAAAGAACTTAAGTTTGATCAATCAGTTGATACAGCAGTTATATGCTATATAAATGAGAAGTTTTTGGGAGCGAGAAGAATTTGTGCAGAATTTCAGATTAATACCACCAAAAACGAGGGCTAGTCGCGTATATACTGACATGTTGTTAACTTATATATAGGGTATCCAACCTATCCTACTGAGTGATACAAACTTCATGGCAAAACTATACCCTACCCTATACAGTTTACTTATAACGTTACGTTAAAATATATTAAAAATATTTTCTGAAGCACCCTATTTACTGGTAGTAGCTTAACGCAATTCGTGGTAATTTTACGATTTTAATATTCATTTGATGAGCAGCTTAAGTCAATTACAATTTTGTCTTCTGTGCTTATTTTAATTACATACACACCCTCTCTTTTACATGAACATACATAAATACTCTTTTAAACACAACGAAACCATATAATTAAATACTCTTGAGATATTATTAATTAAAATGGAAAATATTTTTTTTTAATATATACTAATCTGCTAATATGGCGGATTTATTCAAATTTCTTAGAATATGTAATTAAATTACTTTTTGTGGCGTTAAGAGTGTAATTAAATGGTTAAGGGGTTTTTAAAGTTTTTCAAGTAATTTTTTTTATAGATTTTTATGGACCAAAAGGACATATGACATATAATATTACGAATTACAATAAGGTAGTAAAAATAAGAGAATCACTGTTACAAATGTTTGTTAGCGTCAAAAGATTGCATGAGAGAGTTCAGTAAATGATATCAAGCAAAAGATGCATAAAGCTGAAAGTCCTCCCAAGCAAAACTGATCAATTATTATAGTAAATTTTACTCAGACTGGTCTACTTGAAATGCGCGCACAAACCGAATCGATATACAATTTTCTTCACGGTTTGGCTCAAGCTATTTAATGTTCGTGTGAAGTTTGATCTCCATACGTTAATTATTGTGTGTTTGGCATTGAAAAAAGGGCAAAGAATGAGTTTGCTTGAAATTTTGTGTTTCCCATGGAATAACGTTTACGGAAACGTTGAACATATTCAGAAGTGGTTTGGGGAGTCTACTTCATCACGGACACAAGTATTTTAGTGCCACAAAGTATTCAGTGAATGTCGCGAAGTCATCAAAAAATTGCCTCATGCGAGTCGTCTGTGGGTTTATGAGTATGATGTCGAAACTATTAAAAAATCTAGCGACTAGCGCTCCAAACATGAGCCGAAGTCGAAAAAAAAACGTCAAAGTCTGTCAAAGTGCGAGGTAATGCTTCGTTCCGTAAGGTCAAACGATCAATGAGGAATACTACTTGGCTATATTAAGGCATCTACGTGCGGATTTGTGGACAGAAAATTCATGGTTTTTTGAACACGTTAATGCGCCATCACATGCAACAATGATTAAGCTCCCTGCAACTTTTTTCTATTTTCGAATTAGCGCCATTAGTCCATTTAAGCCATTAGAAGTCATTCGCTGAAGGCACCGAAGACTAACCCAGCCGCGGCTTCGAAGTGTATGAAAAAATTTAACTAAGCGTTCACATACTTACATTGGCTCAAAAGGAGCTTATTTTCAAAGCGATAATAAAGCTTTGTACTAAAATACGTGAAAAGGTTTTTTTTTTTTTTTGACAATCCAATGAACCAAAGAAGTAATAATTTCACGTAGCGTGTTCTTCAAAACCCACGCAAACCCATGAAGTTAATCAACTCCTAATAGTAAAAGTGGCTTTCTAACAGCATTTATCTGAAAGTCGATTGCTCACATGAGAAAATAGACTTGAAAACCAATAATAGCTGCCACTCTTAGTACACAAATATCTAAATATCGCAATGAGCACACACGAAGAAGTTTGCAGTTCCTGACTAAAAAGGCAAGAATATCCAACCTTTTGGGCGAGTCTGACATTTTGGTGTGAAAATAAAAGCGCTGATGTTTTGATGAAGCTGTTGAGACACAAGTTTAAATATATGTACACATTTATATAAGTTATATATATATATATATATATATTAACATGCAGCATATTTGTATATATGTGTAATAAAGCAAAAATGTTTGTGTGTATATATATGGTATGTGTTTCTCTATTAAACTCATAATATTATTAATATTATTATTATCGCTGTTTCAATATTAACATGTGTACACACAACTACTTGTAGGTATAGTATATGTATATACAAGTATGTATATAAACAAGTATATCGATACTGTTGTATGCAGATACATCTGTACACTTGAAATATGGTTAGCCAAAGATTAATGATAATTTATAGAAAAGTGTAGTGAAAAGTCGGCATGAATTTGAGGCACCCGCAAGCCGACAAGAAAAGGGCAAAGCCAAATTCTTGCTTGATTGGCCACATCAAGGCTTGTGACCTAGTTGGCTGTTTCTAAAATAATTTTGTATTTGTACAAATTATCAGCAATAAAATTGGAAATGTTTTGTTTGCGAAAAAGGTTGCTCTGTCTGACCGTTCGTAAAATTATTGGAGAAAAGTGAGATAAAAAATAAATTTAAACTTTAAAGAGCTCACGGCAAAGGAGTCG
The DNA here is from genome assembly GCF_042242935.1 of Bactrocera oleae. Taxonomy (NCBI): domain Eukaryota; kingdom Metazoa; phylum Arthropoda; class Insecta; order Diptera; family Tephritidae; genus Bactrocera; species Bactrocera oleae. The sequence continues at coordinate 59,338,072 of NC_091539.1, forward strand.
AAAAATGAAAGAAATTTATGTTTTATTTTGTTTTTACAGAGACATGATTTTATTTGCGAAAAGAAAGCCATTTATTGGTTAGAAAAGTCAGTAAAGTAGCTTGAAAAGTGTTCTTGAAAAATTTTGAAGTATTTGCTTACTTATTTGCATTCAGCAGCGCAGCGAGCGTGAGAAGTTGAGCCGAGTTGTTATATGTCGGCATGTTTGTCTTTATATACGGAAACTTATCGCTCAGTTTTTGCACCTTTAAATAGTATTATATATTATATTAGCATTAATAGTTAATAGTTTCTTATTTTTGATTGGAAAAGTACTAACTTCAATGTTTAAAAGACTAAAATTTGTATTACTAATCAAATCAAATTCAACTATAAGACAGGCATGAAACTGAGTTCAGTGCGATACTATCGATACTTCAAAAAATTAAAAAACAAAACATCATAACAAAAAAGAAACATTAAAAAATGACAGAAAATTTTTAAAATACATGATCATTTTTGAAACCAAGCATTCAGACTATAATTCACTCAAGGTTTGGCAGAGCGTTGCTCAGAATAGCAAACATTTTTTATTAATGCATTATTGCTAAATAGAGTTGCCAACTGTTTTTTTTTTTGTATTTCTTTTTTTGGAATTTCTTACATTATCGTAAAGAAAAACATGAATAAAATGATATTTTTGAAAAGATATGTCTTCAAATATAGGTACTTTGTTTCATAAATATTTATGATTAGAGTTGCCACTTATATGTTGATACTTCTGAGAACATACACCTACTAATATTATATTTAAGAATGTTTTGAACTTTAAAAAAAATTACCAAAACCTTTTTAAAAATGTGCAGAATGTGGAGTTGCCACTTAGTTTTCTTAAAATACACAAGTATTTTAACAATATCGTCAAGAAATAGTTATATAAAAGTTTTTAAAATCAATTTTGCCAAAGGATTGCTTAAATATATCTGTAATTATTCAAAGTATAAAAAGTGAGGTCAAGGAAAGCATAGTTGAGATTTATTGCAGAGTTAATATATAGTTTTTCAAATTATTTAAAGTGTTTTTTTTAAGCAAAATGTGAAATTTTGAACTTTTGTTCGTTTGATATTCATTTATTATTAATTTTAATTAAATATGAAAATTTCTGTGAATAGAGTTGCCAACTATAGAATTTATATCATATAGTAAATTTATTTTATACATATCTAATCTAATCATTAATAATTGTGCACTGGTAAATATTTAAATAACTTTATTTTTAATCATATTTTGTTTAGGGTTGCCAATTTTTTATTACGTTTGAAAATATGCAATATAAAATTTTTTAATAATATGTATATCAAACGGTTTTTATGAATTTAACAGCAGTTTACATAAAAATTTTGAAAAAAGGTTACCAGAGTGCCACAAATTAAATATCTATCTATGAATGTATGTAGACAAAAGTAAGATTTTAGGTGAAAATATGGCATGTGGCATTTAAAAATAATTTATTTTAACAAATATATTTATCTCTTAACTTTATCACTCACCAAAAATATATTAATTTATAAATGATATGTGTATATTAACAGTACAATTATAAAAAATCGTGTAAGATATATTTAAATAATTGAATTTTATCAAAAGAAAATAGTATAAGTGGAGATAATTCCAGAGTAACAGCATTAAACTGTTAGCTTTTGATGCCTTTATGCTAGTGCCATAAACTTGAATTTTCACTAAAGTCATAAATGCGTTTTACGGGCAGTTAGCTTACATACAGACATAACTACATACCATACATATATACATACTTGTACAAACTAATGTCGAACCACCCAAGCGGTGAAAGAAATATGGGAAAATTGTGTATGTGTGCAAGTAACTGTTTTCCATTTTAGCCGTTATCGCATTTAAATTGAAATTTAAATTCATGCATCCAACAATAACACACACACACACAAAGCATGCATACAAAGCAAAAACATGCAAATTTATGCAAGAGTTTGCCTACACATGACAACCACCAACCAAACTAAATAAATATATACATATTTACAAGCACTTTGCGTGGTTTCGCTACGCCATGGCAAACAAAGGTCTGTGCCGGCCATAAGAACGCCGTTATGTTGGCACACCCACATCGGCAACTAGCATATAAGTACATATGTATGTACATATTTACATAAGCAGACATGCTCATCATTGACAAAGCCCACTAACGTCGATTTTGTGTGTTTGCCCAACGCAACAATAACAACTACAAAAACAACAATAGCACGCATTGCTCATCAGCGAGTCAACAGCATACTAACAATCTACACACATACACAGGCATATATATACGGTATATCACAAACAAAGCAATGCAACAATCTGATGTATAGTGGTGTGCGGAAAATTTGCAGAATTTGAGAGTGTGGTGGATAATTTTTATTGATGACAAGAAAAAATCTTAACCTCTCTCACTCTTTACATATCAAAAGTTTCCATTCAAAAACTTGATTCTTCAGTTTATATAGCTGCTATATGCTATTATGGACCGATATTGGCAATTCCTGCATATGAGCAGCTTCTCAGTGAGAAATGTGAACTAGTTCGTATACATACAGGCGGACAGACAGACGTGCATCGCACAATCGACTCAACTTGAAACGTGAGGATTATAGGGCCTACTTTTAAAGGAAAGTCTTTTATTATTTCTCAGACCTTTCATACTTTTTGCCTGCTAGCGCCGTGAAGGTCTTTCATTTCTATATAATTAAAAAACGGTGTTGCATAGGTGGCGGAAAACAGGTTAAAACTGTTCAAAAACAGCTTTTTAGTGAATTCTTTTATAAATGTTATTTAATTTTTTTAAATAGTTTAAGTTAACTGGGACCAATGTAAGAAAAGTGTACTGGAAAAAAATAGTAGATATTGTGGGTGATCAACATTTTCAAAAAACTCCTAATTTACGAGTTTTTAATTTACCCAAATTTTTAAAGTAAAATGGGTTGAAGAATATTAAATATCGCCTCTTATCCCTCAATGATTGTACCAGGAACACATATGGTTAGAGCACAGGAGTCCATCCGAAAAAATTCGGATTTGAGTTCGAAATTATGCGGAAGTATTGAGTAGTAACACTACAAACCTCAATATGAGAAAGACCCGACACTATAGACCTATTAAAACGCATCTTAATTATCTACAATGTGTATTAAATAAATGAGATCCGATATTATTACTTTCCACAACACTGTACTCACACCTGCACCCGAATACATACCAACATTTATATGCTAATACACATATATAATATGTGATGTTACTGTCTCAACATACAAGTAAACGTCATTTACATACAGCATCGTTAGCATCATCATTAATGGCAAAAACAAGTGTTACAACTGCACTAACAACAATAATATCCAAGCAACAATACAAGCAAATGCGAACTAAATTAAATGTCGGCAGCATAGTTAGCATAAAATCGATATAACTCGATGTTTTTGTTGTTTTAAGTCGTAAGATTTTAGCCTTTTCAGTTATAAAACTAGTAACAGTTAAATTGAATATTGCCTACTGAATTGTGCTTCTTAGGATTTACAACTGTTTCCAAAATATATATTATTTTTTGTTTTCTCTTGTTGTTGTTAGGGTGCAAATTATAGCAAGTTGTTGGACTCTTCATTAAATTTTATACATATATATACGACCTCTAGCAGCAGAGGCTGTCAACTATGTGTTTAATAAAATGCTAAACATTTGTTGCTGTACCTTTTCAGGCCTTGAGGCCGAATAATTAATAATTTACATATTTATATCTTGATTATTAAGATTTCTTTTTGGGTTAACAAATAAAATTGTTGTGAAGTTGATACTGTTATCAAACATAACCCGAAGCATGTTGAGTCATGAAAGTAGAAAGATTTTGTAAGAATTTGAATTTAGAAAAAAAAGAGTCTCAAGTTACCTCACAACATATCGCCAGGTGAACCCGTTGAAGATAGTGATGTTCACACTTAATGTTGTTTTAAATGAACATGTTTTGATAACATACGGACAAATACTTGTAGTCCAGGTATGACCGAAGTACTTCGTACACCCAAAGCTGACATAAGAAACGGCTGTCACTTTTCGTTAGCGTAAGGCAAAGCATTCTCTGAACAGCATATACATACATACATTATTGGAAGTATTACCCAATCTTCATAATATATGATCTATCGACAAAAAAACATAACCTCAAGCTTAGGAAACCCACTTCAAATAAATTGCTTCGTATAAAGAGCAATAATTGGGAATACGTTTATTTAAACAATAACAGATATGTTGAAAAAAATAGATAGTTAGCAGTTGATACTCGTAAACTTGTACTTTAAGCTTAGAGCCTTGGAACCATCGAATTATGTCTACAAAGCTAGACAAAATTGTACGTAGTAGGACATATAATCTTGTATAAAAAAATAAAAAATACTGCGAGAAATGAACGAAGTTGCAAAAACGGACTGTATTTAAACAAAAATGTTCAACAATATATTATTTTAAGATACGGAAATGATATAAGTTCACTTTGAGTAGACGATTCAACAACGGACATAATATTCCCTTGAAAACTTCAGTGAACTTCTTGCCTTGAAAATAAGTTTTTAAATGCCTTAATAATGATGGAAATATCTACCAATATTAACTTGGTTCACAGTAAGATCAAATTCGAAACAAAAACAATTTTTGACCGAGTGAAAAAAAATTCCATGAAAACAATTCAATATTCCGATTACCAATCCAAATTTCTCAAATTTTAAAAACTAATATAGTTTAAGATATTATGTTTCTCTATTAAGAAATATATATATATATATAGGAAATATATATTTATATATATATATATAAGAAATAAATATATAAGAAATAAATATATATATATTAGGGTGGACCAAAAAAACTTTTTAATTTTTTTTTTTTAGTTACCATCCGATCTCATCCGAAATGATGAAAAAAAAATTCTGGTAAAGTTTGAGCTCTTAATATTAATATTATATTAAAAGGTGCCTCATAGATATTTTCGATTACCCATATAAATAAGACAGGAAATTTTGTTTTTTTTCTTTGGATTTTTGTTGTACACAAACAAATAATACATATTCTTATAGGAAATTTATCGATCTACAGGAAAGGTCTGAAACTTTTTATGGTCGGGTCAACTCATTTCAAGTTATTCGTAGTGAAAGTCCAACAGAAAATCATAAAAAACTACGAATAACTTGAAATGAGTTGACTCAACCAAAAAAAGTTTCAGGCAATTGCTTTCGGACAACAATTAATTTTGGATGATCAGCCGTCCTGGAGTGATCTACGACCTCGATTGAATTCACCATACCATCGATAAGTTGGTGAGTTAATTTACGCCGAAAGTTTCAAAAAATAATCACAGGAAAATATTTGCGCTTTAATGCCTTTTTTTGGACGAGATGAATATTTTAAGTTACTGTAAACAACACAAATAGCGCGCGTATGTCAAAACGTTCTGAGCATGTATAACATAAAAAATGTCAAACTTTACAATAAAGTTGTGAGTTGCGCGATTGCAACACTAGAGTTGCCGAATATCGAAACATAATAGGCCACCTACGTAGTTTGTAATACTTAAGAAACTTCGGAGTCCTATAAAGTATATATATGTATATAAATGATCAGCTTGATTAACTGAATCGATTTAGACATGTCCGTCCGTCTGTCTGTCCGTCTGCATATACGCGAATGAGTCCCTCAGTTTTTGAGACATAGATTTAAAATTGTACACACCTCTTTTTCTTCCCGAGAAGCTGCTTATTTGCTGGAATCGCCTATGTTGGACTACTATAGGATATAGCTACCATATAAACTAACCAATCAAAATCAAGATAAAGATTTTTATGCCATGTTATGCTATAAAAAATGCAGCTGTGAAGGGTATTATAGCTTGGTGCAACCGTAGAAGACGTTTTTTCCTGTTTTCATTAATTTTTATTTATTAATTTTTTGCGGACTGCGCGGCTTATCTGCCGTTACCAACATGTGTCTCAAGTAATTTTTGTAAACCGCATTCTTTTTTAAGCTGTTTGTGTTGATCTGCACACCTCCACTTTTATTTGTTGTAAATTAAACTACTTAAAATTTCAAGCAAATAAAAAAGTAACTGTTCATACACATGCCTTTTCACAATGAAACAAACTTATTTGCCACTTAACCGCATGCAACAGGCATATGAAAGCTCATAACGGCTGTTCTATAAAACCTTGCTTATGCAATTTGCAGCAGCACTGCTTACATTTGTAACTAAATATTATTAACACCAGCAAAGCTGAGTAAAGTTGGCAGTCACAGCGTGCAACATAGTCTTTCAACTTTTATTTGTTTCATTTTAACTACCGGCATACATATGTGCGTGTGTGTGAGTGGTAACCAACAGCGCATAGCATAACGATTACTAATGGCGGAAGTTTATAACACACTTATGTAAAAATGTGTGAGTGTATGTGTGTGCATGTATGAAAGTATGTTTGCATGTATGTGTGTGTATGCTAATGAAAGTATAGCGTGTTAATAGCGCCCGACAGCGTTCGTTTGTCTCTGCGACCGGTTGGACAACGACTACTCGCTCAGCTTCCACTAACACCACTACACACATTTGTATTTGTATATATGAATTTATAAATGTATGTGTGTAGTTGAAGTGCCTGGCACAGCATGCTGCCACTCTAGTTTTACTGTATCTGTTGCTATTTGTTGCTACTTACCAGCCCTCTTGGCCGGCACGAGTGTCATTAATGAAGCAAGCAACCACAGGAAGCAACAGCGCTCGACACAAGCTACACGCCAGAAAGTATTGCCAACATTGTTTGTATGTATTTCGGTATAAATGTTGCACTACGTTGCCAGCTTGTCAAAGACAGCATGTGTGCAAGCACGTGCAATGTGCCGCAAGCGATTTTGTGGCATGCACCCAATAAGGCGATTTTAACCTGCTTGATTTCGAATACATATAACCATAGATTTCTACAACAACAAGTATGTGTATGCATGTTAAGACACACACACATACATACATACATACATATATATATGCATTTTCGTCAATATGTTGCAACCGTAAATCACATTCATTGCATTTATTGCTCGAATCCAATTGGGAATTTCGTCCGTAGCTAATTTATTTGCATCGAATTTGATTAGCAACAATTTGCTTGAATGCTTCAGCACAAAATTGCTTAAGACTGTTGAGGTCATGTGGTGCTGGACTTTTAATTTGCATTGAGGTTTTAATTTAAGCTTGTTGGCAGCAATGTTTGTGTGTACATTTGTAGACTTGTAGACATATCTGAATACCACTCGGAATTCAAAGGTGAATAAATTTATCGTTTACAGATGATTTTGTGAATTTTTTTCTTGGTTTGCTGTATGTAAACAACAGAGATGTGCATGGAGCAAGGAAAGTTTCGTTATTCGAATATTTGAAAAGGCGTTAGAGCATAATTCGATGAGATGGACAAAATTCCGAGTACGAACTATCGCAAATCGTAGTTTTAGACCGATGTTCCTGATAAAATATTGGTTATTGAGCCATCAAAAAAGAGTGCACCAAATATACTGTGCAGTTAATATGCGCACCAAATGGCATCACCTTTTGAAATAATTGAAAGTCCAACTCACTTACTTTCAAGAATAAAGTTTATGCTACTATTAAGCGGTTATCACTTTCGGCTTTGCCTGATTGGTTGCCAAATCGTTCCTGTCATATTTCACATTAAAGTAATATAGCATATTTTTAAGAGTCGTTTAATGTATTCAACTTCTAACCTCTTCTTCGAAAAAGCCAAATCAAGTCTATAGGTCTGTTTAAGGTTAATGCGCGCACCTAGTCTGAAATCAAAAAAAAAAATATTTTTTTCAAATTTCGATAAGTTATATCTTTAAAAACTTTTAAATCGATATCTTAAATAATTTTCCATTTACAGTCTTCTAAAATGTAATCGCTCAGTTTAAGCAGCATCATCAGTTAATCTTCAAACGCATCTTCTTCAAAACTACATTTTTCAAAGTTACTGAATGATCGCTCGATCCGATCACTATCAACATTTTTCTGCATGTTCTATATGTAGTTACCCATACAATGATAAACCAGTTATTTGATTTGTTCAAAATCAAAATTTGCTGTCCAAAAACGATCAAAATTTGTGCCTGCTTCAACTTTTTTTAAAAAACGCCTCGGTCAATATCTTATAAATAAAATGTTTTTTAAGCTTTTATATTCTTAATATACATATAACACATAATTCTACCTGTTGAAATCTATAGTTCTTCCATAATATGGATGTGAATATCATATTATAATGTTTAGCATCCATATTAAATTCCTCGAATCCATATTTAACATATATCGATTCTACAATACAACAGGGACGAATCATTTCTTAACAAAATTTGAGAGAAACGCCTAGGGTTTCCGCTGTTGATCGATTATTTCTTTCCAGGCTTTGGTTAATAATTACTGCATATAGTCAAGTTATTTCATTCTCAAATTATAATATAAAAATATAATGAAACACAACATAAAACCAGAGTGGAGCAAGAAATATTTTCTCCTCAAAACTTTGTTGAAAAAAGGATAAGATATGAGTGTTTTTTTCAGCAGTTATTTGTTGGCAGTGAATGATAATAAATCCTATATCTATCACGTAACCTCTACGAGAGGTATTTTGTTGAAATTAACTATATTTCTGAGTTTGTTGAAGTCCGATTCTTCTTATAGCACAATATTATAGGTATCACACAATCGGTTGCTAAGGTCGAAAGTTCTAAAATGCAATGCTGGGATAGAGCGACAGTTTACTCAATAAAACAGGTGGTTTGATAAGCCACTTAGTAATTACAATGAATTTTCAACATAACTTCACTTTAGCTTTTGAAATTTAGCAAAATACTAGCTCTAAATCCGAGTTGTTTATTGAAGATAAATCGGATGATATTTTCTCCTCATTCATAAGGCAAAGGCTTTTTAATGTTATAGAAAGAGAAGATAAACTCTATACGGTCCTATACTTTAAAACCAGACATATTAGGGTGTTCTTTATTTCTCAAGTATATATTGTATTTTTTTTAGACGTCCTATGAAGCTTCAGTTTATGCTCTAGAAAACATTACCCAACGTAAAGAAGCTCTTTATTTATTCGCTTGGTATGATATTGAAGTATATTTAAGTGAAGAGTTATAATATATGTGCCCTTTTTCCATATTTCTATATAAACGGTGCAATTGTATAAAGTGTTTTAGAAAAATATTTCCCAAAGGTTTATAATAGATATCTCACGACTGCTTTCACTTTAAATATGGTTCGATAAATAAATAAAAATAAATAAATTTTTTTTCATTATTCTTAAACCCTTTCTATGCATTTCTTTTCACTGTTAGGGAACTTTTTTAAAAAACTCGCAAGCAACTGGGCATTCGAGGCGTAGAATGTTGTGAGATAATATTCTCCGGAATATTTTAGGATAGATCTGCGAACTTAATATGAGGCTTTGTAATATGTTTTTAAACAAGATTTGTGAATTTATTTTGAAGCTAACTGTAATTCAAGTTAAGGTTCAAAGTAGCAATTGTAGGGTTAACATAATGGCTGTTTTTTTAAACGTGTGGTTTTCAAACAGGTAATACTTTTTTCGGAGTTCGTCTTTTTGACAGCTGTTACTTGATTTATACGAAGTTTGGTTTGCCATTTCATAATGAATTGACTTACTCCGGAACAAAGCTTGCAAAGATTTTTGGACGATTTTGCAGAAACAAAATCTTGCGGGCTAACAAAATTCAACTTGTGCAAGAATTAAAACCGAACGAGCCACAAGCGCGTCGCATGTTCGATGAATGGGCCCAAAACAAGATGGCCACCGATCCCGACTTTCCAAGAAAATTTTGTTAAGAGATGAAGCTCACCTTTTGTTGAATGGGTATGTTAGTAAACAAAATTATCGTGTTTGGAGCGATGATAGTCCACAAGCCTTTGTTGAGACGCCATTATATCTTCAAAAAGTCACTTTTTGGTGTGCTCTATGGGTAGAAGGAATCATTGGTCTATATTTCTTCAAAAAATGAAGCCGGTCATAAAGTTACAGTCAGTGGGGAACGTTACAGAACCCGTTCTCAGGACAGTCGGATATAAGTAACCGGAACAGACTCGCATTTTCAACTCGGCACCATTCCTCGAAATTGCTTCAGGAATGAGACATGATTAATGACGTTTTCGTGCCACAACTGTAGGATATTGATGTGAACGAACTTTGGTTCCAACAAGACGGCGCTGTATGCTATAAAGCCAACGATCAATTTATTGAAGGAAAGTTTTAGTGAACGCTTTATGTCACGCAATACTGATACCCGAAACATTTTAGTATAGATCTTAAAAGACAATACGATATTTTATATAAAATTATATAATTGAAAAAAATTTCCTACCAGTCCGCTCATGAAAGAGATTACCAAATAATCATGCAGTGTCCACACTAATTTGCAACGCCTCACGTTAAGCGCACTTAGGAAAAAGCAAAATTATATAAAATGAAAAAATAACAAGTTTCTAAAAGCGAAAAGGTCGAGAGAGAGGTGACTGTTGCGGTATAGTTGAACTGAGAGTTTGAGCAAACAAAAATCTGGCTGAAATTTGCAACGAGCGATTGCGAAAAACTAAATATAAATTCAACTACAAACACAAGTGCACAAACAACACGCACATTTATATATGCGAGGAGAGTGGTAAGTGAATTATAGCGACTGAATAACGAAAAATAAACAAGCAAATTGTAACTGTAAAATCAAAAGCACACAAGGGCTTGCCTTATATATGTGTTATTATTTTTACGAAAGCATATTGGTATTCACACATACATATGGCATGTAGTTACTTGTGTATATGTGTGTGTGTGAGTGTGCCCACAAAATTTACGCCCATTTATTCATTAAATGTTCTCAAGCTGTAATTGCTCGAAAATCGTGCTTTACTCTATAAGCGTAAGTCGGCGTCGGTTTGTTTGTAATTTCGCTTTTATAAAGTACTTTCAATATTTGCGTGCGTGTGTGTGTGTGTACGTGTGCGCAATTGCATGTGTGTATGTATAATTATGCGCGAGCACGTAATGCGGCCATTGGCATTAGCGGTTGCACGACGTGATTATATATCTGTGTGTATCTACATATATTTGTTAATGTGTATGTGTGACTCAGTTGGCGTGTGACTCAGTTGGCGTGTGTATGTGTGTGTTTATTTTTCTATGTTGTATACATATATGTGTGTTTGTGCGTGGATCGCTCATTGGATTGTGCAAACTGCGTTAGCATTTTGGCATTCATTTGGCTGAATTGCCTGTGGATCGAGTGCGTATTATTTGGCATTTGGCATTTTTTTTTTTTGCTATTTTTGTGTTGGCTAACCATCGCATGCTTAAAGGCTTTGAAAGTTTTTCGTTTCAATTAAATGAAACAAATTTTGAAAATTTTTGCTATTCATGCTGCGCCATGGCTGTCAGCAGCTACGTTTCGCTGATTATATTTGTAAACATGTGTGTGTGTGTTCATGTATGTGTGCATTTTTGTGTGGACTTTCTCTATTTGCCGGTCAAACGCGTTCCTGACCAGCCGGAGCAATAAGATGAACGGTGCAACGAGTACGGTTTGATAAGCCATTTAGTAATTTTAATGAATGGTCAACATAACTTCACTTTAGCGCATGAAATTAAGCAATTAATTAGCTCTGAATCCGAGTTGTATATTGAAGATAAATCAAATGAGCCTCTCTCCTAGTAATTACATGATCATTCTTAAGGCAATAGGCTTTATAGTGTGATAGATGGAGAAGAAAAACTCTATAGGCTTCCATACCTTAAAACCAGACATGTTAGGGTGTCCTTTATTTCCGAAGTAGACATTTTTTTTTGGAGACGCTCTCTGAAGCTTCAGTTTATGCTCTAGAAAACATTACCCAACGTAAAGAAGATCTTTATTTTCAATTTTAACCGTGCTCAAATCATATTTACTTTTCCTTGCATATACCATGGTATTCTTTATATATTTTACAGAAAACAAGTTAACCTACAACTTTGAAAATTTTTTTCGAATACCAATTTTTCGCCCTACAAACAAGGTGCACATGTTTTTTCCCATAAAATTATTCTCTTAAAAGTTATACGCAGTTAAGTCTATATATCAAATGATCTGATCATTCAGACATGTAAATTATACCATAAATTCTGTGTTGCTCATACGTCATGGTGTACTGTAAATACCCTGAACATCGCATATCAAGTTTGACACGAAGTTTGTAACACATAAAAGGAAACGCCAGAGATCCTATAAAGTATATATATAAATTATCAGATTTAGCTATGTACGTCTGTCCGCCCGTCTGTATATATGCGAACTAGTCCCTCAGTTTTTGAGATATCGATCTGAAAGGGTAAAGGTGGGCGAAGCTTACATTCAATCACTCGTTCTCACTGATTTTAAAACATAAAAAAACCTCAAAGACTTGTGACAAACCTTTTGATATCTGTATGATATAGAAACGAAGGGTATTTTGTTAGAGGTGCAAAAATTCCTAGAGAATTAGCTGTCAAACCTGCTGCCAAGATAAACAAATGTGTTTGACATTTTAGTTCGGTAAATTTTGATAAATTGCTGTGAAAAGTCTTACACCAGATTGCCTTTAAAAAACATGCAAATTATTTTATACTCTCTGATATAAGTCTTCTCTATGAACTTTGATCAACTTAACTCAAAAAAGTTGTCTTCATTTTCTTCTTTGAAGCTTGTTAATACTATACCGCTGGCGATTTTACGGTTTCGCAAATATTTTTATTAGGTTAATGAAACGCCACAAAAATGTGTGAATCTTTGTAAAAATCCCTTTAAATTTTCTACTGAGGTTCTAAAATGTTCTATTGGTATTCTAATAAGCTTTGTCCTGTTATATATATCCATTGTTCTTGAGTCGATGAATCCATCACCATTCAATTGATTTTATTGGCAATTTATGCTAGCCACTGTATAGTACATACCATCGAAAGGTAGGACAGTTGAAGGTTCCCTAAATATTAATGTTGACGTTTTCTGATATTACAACATTAATCAGTTGTCAGTTTTTTTCTTGGTTTAATTAATTAATTATCATTACCAACTCAGTAGTCTCCGAAAGCCAATGCCATATTTAACAGCCCTTGTAGAATAGCTGCATGGTATCGCAGCAATCATAGCAGTTTTGCGACAAGCAGTGATTGGTATGCGTGGGTTTCAATAGGCTAACTGAATGTAGCCAACAATCAGTTATGTGTCGGAGTAGATTTATTTGATATTTGGTACATATCTCTTTATCTGAATTTTGCTCAGTTTTTAAAGCTATGGTTTAATTTTTGAACTGTAAGAGTATATATTTAATGAGACTACTAGTAGAGACAACTGGTGCCAGAGTCTATCACTGAGTAACCAGAGCCCATTACAGTACGACATCACTAGCAGTAGTCTAAATTACAATAAAAGTTGCTAGGTACCGGAAGTGATCAGTGGCCTGCTTTATATAATTAAACAATAATTTGAAAAATAGACTGATTCTGCCTGATCAATATATGTATACTCTATGAAAAGAAACAGGTCCAACAGATGATGGAAATTTTTTATATTCACTTCCGTTTCACCTGAGATTCAATTTCTTTACATACGAGTACCATATTTCGTTTATCAATTGCTCTTCCAAAACTCTATATTTTCCTATTGATAAACCTTTATTCGAACGACTATTGGCCCGAAGGCATTCGCATTATTATCAGCAAACTTGTTGAGACGTGCGTAAAGTGTTGAAAGTGTTTAGGAAAGAAGCAAAATAAATGCGAAAATGAAACGAATTCCAAACGATGAAGACAAATGAGAAGATAAAGGGATACAAACAATAACGAAAGTTTTCTTTTACTTTTGTACAAAATAAAAAAAGCGTTATAAGTGTCTATTTGTGTGTGTAACCAACTAGCCTACAAATTATATAGCAGTAAAGGTAAGTGTGCCGCAGATAAAGACGCATCAATATACATTTCAGTTGATTTTACAAACTTTGCACACACATACATATACACACACACACACAAACTCAATAGATACCAGAGAAGCTGAGCTCAATGGAGAATGAGCCACCGCAATAACAAGTTGTGGAGAGCTTTGGTAATGGTGAAGGATTTGTAATATTTAGTGTAAGAGGAGAAGAACTTTCCGCAAATTCTCTGCAATACGGTACCCACGTAGCAGCAAGGAAACAGTATTTGTTTCTTAAATGTAGAACAAAAACTTGAGTTTGGTTAGCCGAACTTTATATTGCCCTGCTCATATGTAAGTTATGTTAGAAGAAATAAAACACATGCGGACCAAAGTTAGTTGTAAGCTCATAAGTACAATATATCCTGAGGGTGACCCTAAAGTCCATCGAATATATTTTTATTTAATTTTCGAATCATGTTGTTAAAAAATACAATTTTAATAGAATTTTTTCCCTACAGTTCTTTTTAATACATTTTTTTATTATAAAAAGTGTAAGTCTGAGTAACCAAGCTTCGTTGGAGCTCGAATACAAGAAAAAACACGAACATTTTTAAAGTTAAATTTTTCGACAGTAGAAACTTGTAAGCCGTTGAAATTGAGAATTTACTAATTGCTTTGGAACAATTTTTTATTTTAATTCAGGTGGCAACTCCAGAAAATGTTAGATCCTTAGACAATAAAAACTTTCAAAGTTTTTAAATCAGTACTTTAGTATTTGCTTCCAAAAAAATTTTAATTTTAATTTAGGTGGCAACTCTGCAAATATTTTTTATGTAAATTATTATTTGATACCAATACTCAAATATTTATTAATTTATTTTTATTTTCATTTCATCGTATGGCAACCTCTTTTATCTTTAAACTCCTATTCAGCTTAGGAAACTTTAAATAAACAAAGAACATGTTACCAAATTATGAAACACATTTTTTTATATATAAAATTGTTTTTGTTTTTTGGTACGGACCACCTTAATGCTTCAAGAATTTGAGATTTCTGCAGCAGTAATGGCAACACGAAACACCCTTGACAGCAAAGTTTACAATTTCCACTTTTAATTGTGCGGCGGACTGAGAGAGGGACAATTGAATTCAGGCCAAACTCGACGAAGCGGCAGGGGAAGAGAAGCATACAAGTGAACGGTTCAAATTCAAGAATAAGAAGTATGCAACTGGATGTACTTAAACTTCGTCTAAGTCAATTCCAGCGTAATTGCTGCCAGAGTAGCTTGCAATTGCAGGTAATAGTTGTTATTGTATATGATTGTGGTCGCAAAAAGCTGCCGTTGCTATAGCTATAAACCCGAAAACACGTGTATGCATGCACTCATGCAGGCACTAATCTAATCTGTACAAGTTTAGAGCAACTTTGTGGCTTCAAGATGTTTATGAGTGCATAGAGGAACAAATTTTCACAAAAAAGAAGAAGCATTGGATGCCACACTAAACTTATTTAAACATTATTAATTGATGTTTGCGTACTCTTTTGAAAGCCAGAACGGTTCGGATCAAGGATCGTATTGATGTTCAGTGAGATAAGTTAGGTAACTGAGGAAGAAATCTTCACTAGCACTACAAGAAGTCTCTTCTGATATTGAGATTGAAAAATAGTGCGAAGACCTTTAGAGTGTGGCCAAGACACTGAAGGAAGGACGACGAAGGGTTGCTTCTAACTCTTGAAAATAATCTAGAAAATCGAGAAAGTGAGATTCGTCTCGTCATGAGTTTATTTTGGGATGTCATATCTATAGATCAAATTGAATAAAAAACGGTATAGAATTCCCTTACATTCTTATGTAACCATTTGAAAATTAAATCAGACTTTAACCACGCCTACTTATTACACACAATATTAAATTATTTCAGATTATTTCACCTTACAATATATACAAAATTCAATTATCAATGAAGATATCAAAATAGAACTTCGCGCATATGTTAATATTATATTAAAATATGGCATCATTTATCTAAAAATAGTCGAAATCAAACTATAATTTTCGAGCTTCCAGATACCGATTTGAGAATTGCCGTGCTTATAACTGATTTCATACCGAAAATATCGGCCTGTTTATGAGATATCTGAAGTTTATTAAGACATCGACTTTTCTTGATAATATTGTAGCCTGGTGCTACAAATTGGTTGAATCGGTTCAGTACATCCCCCAGGCCCAAATACTAAACTTAACAGTGTTCGATCTGCCGGTTGATTTTATACCTTTATATCGGCCAATAGATAAGATATCTTAAGAAACTTTTTTCAGCGTCTAATACGTTATTATATATTATATATGTACACTATACTTTGTCGACGGAAATCGGTCTTTGAACTACCGATTGTTATCCAAAGCATTCCTACAATATCTTAGTAAATTTTTCAAATCGGCTTTATAACATACATATATGTATTTATATATAGTAGGGTGGAGCGAAAACTTTTTTTTTTTTAAAAAAATTTGTGTGCTCATTATTAGAACTTTAAAAAAAAATCTTAAACGACAACATGCTTTCCTTAAGCGTTAAAATAAATTTTGAGTCAAAAACCGTCAAAATCGGTAGTTTTTTATAAATGTTTAACCAAAAAAACTTTTTTTGTCCAAAAAAAATTTTAAGTGAAATTTACTTTAAAAGTGAGTGGGCTTCTAGATGTTAAAAAAAAATTTTATTTACAAAAATTTTCTTTTTTTATATTCTACAAATTTTACACTCAGGCTAAGCCAAAAAAAAAATAATTTTTTTTTCACTCCACCCTAATGTATAGTATATGGGTCAATATGTGTGATTTCATGAAATTAAGTGAACAATAATACTACTGTAAACCTATTGTAGTTGGTTGCTAAAAATTGAAGAATCGGTCGACACGTACTTCTAATTCCCATATTCCGTGAGCATTCTTTATTTTTCTACTTCTATGCTTCATATAATACTTATAAATCGCATTATTCCACCAGTTGTTTTTATTGATGTTGTAGCATATTTTCCAAGTTCCTTTGCTACATATATGTATGTATGTTTACAGTACTTTACTTATATAACGCAAAATATTATATATTTACATTTTACCAGTCTGAACATGAAAGGAGAAAATTATCGATAAACGAAACTTACAAATTAGCTCAATTGATAACCTCTGCAATGCACAATTCGCAATTCACATTGACCTTCAGTGCCAGACGAAGCAGCCAATGCTGGGCTAACGATATAAAATATTGTGGGGAAGAAACGAATAAAAGTGAAAAAGTGGTCATTGAACTGAAATTGAATTTCACAAAGCAGATCGAAAAGAATATTTCAAAGCAATCGGCAGAAACGTAGAGAGCTTACATATAGACGAACACACACAGACATGCACCAGCGTTGATTTTTGTACTATGGAGTTCAAATATTAGTCAAGTGTGTTGGAAATCGAAAACAAAAAAGTCGAATAGTTAAAGAAAGTAAACAGAACAGGTGAATTTTTGAAGTGAAAAGAACAGCAAAAATTTAAAAAATCTGAATTCTTGTTGTAAAATAATAGCAAAGGCATACGCACACACACTTCTGCAACTAACTTTGTTTATCTTTGTGTTTGTGTTGCAAAAATTAACAACAAATATTGACTGTGGAGCAGCATCACTGAGTTGAATTCATACCGTCCATAATACTGCCAACATTCTTCAACGTACGCTCGGACCCCGGCGCTCCGATACATATGTATGTGCGTGCGCCAATCAATTGTGAAATCAATGAAGTCAAACGTGCAATCATAAATGTTAAAGTGAAAATTTCATTTGCGGCATATCCTGCCAACGGCAAAAGGATAACGATAGCATGATAGGGAGTTATGCCAAGCGAAATGAGCTGATAGAAGAATAGCAAATTGGGAACGTGACCATCACAAACTAAATCATGCTTAACAACACAAACACTCACACATACATGCATACAAACATACAAAGTAGCAACTGCTGAATGTATGTGCGACCAAAGTAAAGTTAAGTTTCGTTATTAACGAAACGTGTGTATGTGTGTGTGTGTGCGTCTAAAAATTGCAACGTTGTAAGTAGAAATTAGTGAGAGAAGGAGGCAATTCTTCAAAGTTATGCACTGATAAGGCTAAGCGTATCGTAAATTTTACTTAAATATATCGGTTGCAGACAGTTGCACAAATTCTGCTGAGAAATCAATAATTCATATAAATGTGTGCTTGCGGTTATCATTGGATTCCTACGGTCGAACGTGTCGCTAATTAAAGGCTCTTAAATATTGTGCTATAAAATAATATATGTCAATTACATTCTCATAACATTTATTCTCTTATATCCAATAACGATTATTCGGGATTTGGAATCGTCGACTTCAACATAAATTTAATTATTCAAAGACTTATAGAAGTGTCCCTATTGTAAATAAGTATTGACTGTATTTAATCATCAAGTATTCTCTACCTTTTATATAGAAAAGTGCCTCAGTCTTTAGGTTTTCTTTGAGTCACTAAAACCCTAATATTATGGCGAACTGTGAGACGTTTATTTAACGTTATGAAAGATAATACTTAATAATGGATCAAAAATTCTACTGAAAATATCAAATAATATTTTTTTCGATGTTCTGTATGTGCACTTTTACACAGGGACTCAAAATGGTCTCATTTTTTTCAAATTTTCTTTTGGTGTCGCTCTGTGCATTCACACGGTCAAAAAGAGAGCAACTCGAGTCTAGTTTTTCTGCATTCCGTTGCGTATTTCATTTGTATGTTGAGATGATGGTCACGTATTTTGCTTGCAATGAATTACCATGAATATGGTAGAACAATATGCATAATACAAGTACCTACCCGCTAAATAGTTTCAAAGAAATACTATAGACGGGAATTCCCTAATCCACAAGAATGTATTGAATATCCGCTACTAATATTTTCAAGGGCAAATTTATAATAGGAATTTCCTAATCTTTAAGTTTTTAAAATTCATAATTTCTTTACTCCATAATCTATATCTTAATTTTCTCATTATTTACAATTTGTCATAATATTTCTATTATTCTATGCATACATATTTGCATATTACATACAAAAATAGATAACAGAACTCAAATTTGCGAACGAATTCATTTGAAACCGAGCGCTCTTGCAACCATTCAAAGAATTTGAAAGTGAAAATTAATGTTGAGAACTGGTTTGAGACTCTTTTGAGTCCCTGTGTAAAAGTGCACTATATAGTTCTCCTTGCAATGACCTTCCAGAATGACCATTATTTATTAAAATTTTTATTGAAATTAATTTATTTAAGTCATTGTATTGACATTTTTTAGGGAGAATTGTTTAAAACAAATTGATAGAATTTTCTTTTTTTCAAAAATTGGGTTTTTTTTTAGGTTGTCACTCCATGTATGCACCTTGAGAATTGTATATCAATTATATATGTAATTAAGATTTATAAACCTCTTGAAGAAGTTTTGTCTTGTTCTATCACCTTGCAAAAGCTTATTACATTCTTCAGTAAACTAGCGTCCTCATTGCCATTTGCGTTTTAAAATAACGTCATATTTAAAAGTAACTGAGTTCACCTTTTGCTATTTTAATGATTAAGAAATGCTGAATTCGCAACACGTGTGTATATTATTTTCTTATTTATAAAAGGCTTTCAAAAATTTGTGCATATTTAGTTTCAGATTCCGAAAATTATTATAAATAAACTTCCAACGAAATACCTTGCTTTATTGCAACAATTAATAATCTAATATATTTCATGCCATAGAGAAATTATTTTTGCCGCTTGTTTAGCTTAGTTCCTAATCTTGTTAGTAAATATACATTTTTATAGTGCAATTCATACTGCTACGTAATATGATAAATGAATGAAAAGTTCCAAAAGATGCACTTACCAAATCAGCTTAGTTCGGGCAATAACTCAACATACTCGCACTCATATATATATGCTCAAACATAACGGTATGGGTTGCGCATGAAATGCCGGTCAAAGCCGACCATTAATAGGTTTAAAAACCAATAGACTCACTCGAACCAATAAAGTTATTCAACGTTGCAGTCCATTTGTGCCAACTGCAATGAAAAATAAACAAAATCTGCCAGTTAACATAATTTTAATATTTTTCATCAGTTTTAAAAAGAGAGAAAAATGAGCCGATATTAATGACACAAGCTTTGAGAGTAATTTTGCTGTTAGTTGTGTTAGGTTAGGTGAGGTTATGCTAAAACAATATTACCTCGTGGAACTGAGAAACGGTAGCATAAACTATATGTATGCTACTATTAGCCATTTGTGATAAATCCGTAGAAGACAAGAAGGCATACATACTATAAGTAATAGAACATCATTAAGTTTAAGATGGTGTTTGCAATCTTGTTGAATCGACGGCATTTTTAAGCGTTTATTCTACAGTTTACGTATAGCGAGTATCCAGGACGGACTGACACAGTTTTTTGAAATACGGTAAGAACTAGTACTAGTTTATCGCGGTGCTTCGAAATGGAAACTAGATCTCAGAGTGTTTTTAGGGTTTACGTCTAAATAATTCCGAAACAGTTGAGATTGAAATAAAACGATATTTCTGAGGTGATATAGTTCTGTTAGACCAACAATTTTTTTCGGATAGCATCAATATCTAATACTACTCGACTTTCTTTGAACGCCCATTATCACTTCGAACCCAGTTGATTTGCCTATATCGACTGAGTATGTAGGTCGAATATCGACATTGTATGATGATCGTTGAAGCACGATGATACTTAAGAGTTCATTTTATATAACTGTCAGATATTGGGTGGACAAACTTCAAACAATCGGATACAATCTTTCAAAAATCTAAAATTATTCCTTCCAAGTTTTTAAACTGTGTTTAGTCATAGATAAAGGTATAAAAGTAGAAGTGCCCTTGGTTATGTAAGTTTAGGCGTGACATTAGAGAAAGAAGTGTTGAGCTGATGAAATATAATCTTCCTTCAAGCAACTGGCATCTAAGAAAATATGCAATATTCTCGCATGAATATCGATTAGATAGTGTTCACTAAGAACTTCTACAACTACTGAAAGGTGAATTTTGCTGAGGGGTAAGCGCTCACTGGACCTCTTACAATTTAGCCTGGGCCCAAAGAAGCTTGCTACGGCACAGTTACTAATAGCTGACTAGCGCTTGCCGAGCTGGTCTGAGATTCAACCATCGAAAAGTGAACCACAAGAAGCCAACAGAACCCGTACCTGTTCCCAATTTACAGCTAGTGAGACTGAGTTACCTCACTAAGAAAGCTCAAGTGATAGTCATCACTCTGAAGGAGCTTACGCTCCGGAGCACGTTGGTAACCGATGCTAAAATCTAATATAACAAACATCTGTAAGTCCTCTGTTGCTGCTGCTGCAGTGAGCCATTCGCCTAATTGCAGTCAATATGTGTATGTACACGATGACAAATCGTTGCACATCGATTGAGTTGACAACGCTTGAACGCTTTCGTGTCAATTGATGCTTGACTTGCCTACACACACACACACACACTTATGTCAGCTAGCAGGCGAGGTAAGCGCTTGCAGCAACCTGCAAATACATATTATATAAACATAGTACCGTTTTAAAGTGTGTTGCATGCGATGAAGCGCTAAATAAATGCAATTTGCAATGCAGCAATTGATAAAAATGATAAAATTTGTTAAATTTGCCATCCAGTTGCTCATGCAATTATCTACTCGTTAGCGGAGAGAGAAGAGTAAATGTCGCTTTGAGCACATACACAGGCACAGAAATACATATAAACACTTATACATACACACACAAAAAAATACATTAGCAAATATTTGCCTAGTAAACTAACATTTAATTTATTTATGCGATAATTTGCGGCAATAGTTAGTAACTAAATAAACATATAATGAAGTGCAAGTAAATACGCATGTAGAAATTTAAATTAATTAAATTTATTACGATTTAATTGAAACCAAAGCGCTTGCAGCGATGATTCTTGGTTATATATTGTTGTTGTTGTTTTTTGGTGGCTGTTGTTGTGGTTGAACTTGATGGCGGAAGTAATTTAAGCGCACGTTAAGTAAATAAAATTTCGATTTGAAATTTTCATTAACAGTTATTTGAATTATATGTGCATAGGTATACATATACACAAACACATATACACCAATATATATCCTATACATAACTGTAAAAATATCTGCTTAGTTATATATTTACAGTTTGTTTGTATGAACTTAACTTTTCGCTGTAAATATGCAAAGTATGTAAATCATTATTAATACTAGAGTTTTACACAAATATTTTCTCATTCCCGAGTGCTTAGTGGAGTCTCAACGCTTGGTTGAGCTAAATTAATGGGCAGCAGGCTTAAAATTTCAATATATACCGAAGAATCACTTACAGCAATACCATAAGAAAAGCCTTTTAATGCAGTAGTAATGAATATGAAAGACATATGGAAACACTTAATTAACCATTCATGAAACTGAGATTTGAGTTACGAAAGGAGGGAAGTATATTTTTCGAATACTCTTTGTTTATGATCGGAAATTTTGTTGTGAAAATTTTTTAATATCATTATTATATTTATAACTCACAAAATCATATTTTTAAACATATAACAGAAATAATTCGATCTGGCAATTTTTCTACTTCTCTTCTTTTTATTCTTCTTCTGTTACGCTAATGTTTTAATCTACTAATAGCCTTCCGTCTTATAATTTGTCGCATTGTCATGAGATTTTTTTTTTCAAAACTTCGGTCAAACCCCTTGCCAAATACTGTTTCCTAGGCGCTTCCTTTGGTATCGCAGCGCAAGCAATTTCGAACTATTTTCAGCAAAATATTAGTGGTCGAGCTAGAGACGCTTCTCCCGAAATTAGTTTACGAAATGTTTCGAAAATATAAATCAAAATTATTCATGTAAGAATATATATTATTTTTTGGAGAGTTTAGAGCGATAGCAAATTATTCTCTTTAAAATTTTATGACATATTCTTGAGTATAGAATCCTTATTAAACTAAATTTCATACGCTCTAGTTAATATAAAGAAAATATTTGGTACTCAGAAAAATTTACTGAGACTCAGCCTAGGTATAAAGTGGTTTCTCCATATCAGTTCACTACTGATAAACTTGAATGTTCTGATCTCTTGGTCGCTTGCAGTAACCATAATGATAAAGAAAAGTCTCTTCGGAGTTACTGTAGCAGTTTTCAAAAAAATTTCTGGTTTTCTGAAGATCACTTTTAAAAGACTAATACTTTGACACAAAAAATTGTTTGAGGTATAGAAATATAGTGGAATTGCAGTAAAAAAGATAAACATAAACTGATAAGCTGAATGGTAGCAACCCAAGTACCAAGTACGACTAGCGATATTATTTGTTTTCATTTCAGGTATCTAAAAATTTCAACGATCGGTATCCTTAAAGGTTCGATTCCAACCTTTGTTTTTATGTTTGAGCTTCAATCACATTCTTTTGGTAATATATTCTAGCTCGAGACAGATCAAATTGATTGGTAACTGTCCCATTGACATTTCATAATATAGTAGCAAGAATTTTTCGACATTAAGTCAATAATGAGATTTTGAAAAACTGAATTTCCTACTCCATAGCTGTAGCAAACGATTATCTTTCGTAGGCAACGCTTTAGAGTTTTAGAGTATATTTCACGAGAGATTAATCTCACAAAGACAGAATTTGAAAAGGGTCATAGTTCGTTTCTACATGCAACTTTTTTATCAAAAATTACGCTCTATAATCACTTGATGACTAACTGAAATGTTTATGCCTTGAAAATTTCTAATCCAAAATGAATATCATCGGTATAAAAATATATTATATTTCCCCATAAAATAAATAAGACAACTTTATAGAAAATTTGCAAGTAATTTCAATCACCCCCCACCAGCGTTGCAAATAATGCATTAAAAAAATAATTGAATTTATTTTGAATTAAATTTTTTTTAATCCCGTATTTGGTATTAAATATCAATTCCCAATTTTTTTAATTAAAAACATAATTGCAAACTTTTTTGCGCACAATCACTACACTTTAAGACACATTGGCACATCCAACAATTATAATTAAAGCCTGACATTAGAGACCGTTAGGTTATTTGGAAAACATTTTCAATCACTATGAATTCCATAAATTTTCTTTCGACATTTTTCCAATCACCACAGGCATTTGGTCAGACGACAGCACGCAAACACAGCTTTTGGGGACAGGCGCTGCTGCTGGCAGATCCTTATGGCTAAGTACCATATACCATCCAATTAAATTCCTTTCACTCATGACGCTGTACTTTATGTGCCAATTTTATTGAACAATTGTGTTTGTAGGTACATGTGTGCGTGTGTGTTAGCGAGCGTAATGAAAATGCACGTGTTGTGCGATTGGATGTATGTGTGTGTGTGCTAGGGAAAATGTGTGGGAATTTAAGCAAAATCAACGCTGATTAAATACCAACACGCACTCAAAGCATACCAAACGAGAACGAGGCAGTTGAAGGAACGAAATGGAATGTGATTTGTGTGGAAAAATCTTTTGCGAAGTTTTCGTTTTAGAAAGCAATTTATTTTTCGCTTTTTTTTTAGCGTCAAATATTGTGGGCGCTATTATACAAATGGGAATTTAGTATATATATATATATATGTATATATATGTGTGTGCATATATATATAATTTTCTTGATGAATAACTGAAGATGACTGATTTACTGCCGCATAGACGGATTCACTCAGTTCCGAAACATATAGACTTGCTTCACACATTTTCCGTTTCAATGACCAGCGTTTACATATATTTCCACACATATACTGTATGTATATAAATATATATATGTAAAGCATTAAGAAAAATGTGACAAAAGTGTACGTGTAACAATCTGGACAATCGTAAATGATATTAATTTCAAAAGATGCGCAAGCAATGAGCGTCACCAGCGGCAAAACAGCACTCACACATGCTGTAAATGCATACATATAGATATATATTGTATATATCTATGTATGAATACTTAGCTTTCATTGGATACCTTTAGTGTGGTAGCAGCTTTTGCCCTTAAGCATTTCTCGAATATGCGCAACAGCTGCAAGGAATTTCAAAACTTTGCAGCATACTTTTGGGAAAGGTGTAAACTTAGGTACATGCATATACAACTGTGAGTGTGTGCGTTTGTTTTGTTGCGTGTTTGTAGTGAATGTTAAATGAAAAATAAATATAAAACCCTTTCTAGAAATATGTTTTTGGCAGCACATAAAAACTATTTTGGCGGGAGTTTGTTGCGTGAAAAGGCTTAAGCGCCTGAAGGTATGCTACATAAACAAAAAATTACTAAGTGGTTTCCATATAAATAGCATTTTTAAACAAATTCTTGGTAAAACTATTTTAAACAGCTAAGCGAAAATTAAAGATTCTCCTTCATCTTTAAAGCATGAAACGCAAGGAAGAGTAGTAGAAGAAGGGGAATATTTTGCAAAAGGTTTTAAGGAAGTACTAATACATGGCGATATTAATCTCAGAAGTAATTCAGTAATGTGCTAACATTATAAAGACCCAACTTTAAGTTATTTATTTTATAATAAATCGAGTCCAGGACAGATTTTAAATAAAAGCTAGCAAACTTGACAGATATATCTCTATACGAGATAGGACAAAAGTTTGAAAATGTTTATAGTTACATAATTGTATTTCACAAATTTTTCCGAATATTTACATAAAGTATACCTCTTTTTGGTACTTTAGACTTTGGTTATTAATAATAAAATTGTAAATATAAGGCAAGAATTTTGGCAAACAGAAAGACTTGAGAACATTTTTATTTTAACAAATTTCTAACAGTTTCAAAAGTAACCAACACTAGAAGCTTTTTCCTAAATACCCGAACAAAAGACCTAGAAAATACTGATTGAGAAACATAGTTTCCAAGAATACTTGTTCAAATTGTAAGGAACTTAGAAGAAATGGAGAAAGTTTATGTCCATTTTAATATTTTCTAAACGTTTTGACACTTCTTAATAAATCTATTCCACTTTGTAACACTGCAATATAACATAACTTAATATATCATGACAAAACATTACAAAACTTTGCAACACATAACATGACATAGCTTAACATAACATAGAATAACATAAATTAACTTAACATTGCTTAACTTAACATAACATAACTAAACATAGTACAACTTAAAATAACATAACATAACATAAAAGAACTTAACATAACTTAACTTAACATTACTTAACTTAACATTACTTAACTTAATATAACATAACACAACATAACCTAACACAACATGACATCAAAAATGTCAAACTATACGATAAAGTTGTGAGTTGCGAAACACAATAAGATTGCCAAATCTCAAAGTATAAGAGACAAACTATGTATTATTATATATTTATAACATCTGACGGCTGCAAAATAGTGCAAGGACAGCAAATAAATTTCACTTCTTTGATTATAAATTAAATTTTTAGACACTCTACTCATTCAAAATATTTATCGCATTTTATCTGCAATTTACTTATACACTTGAATAAGAATACTTGAGAGCAACAGCTTTTACATGATGATAATAAAATATACGCGCCATAAATATTTCAGATAATATAAATCATGACGAAAATATGAACCTAACACCTCTTCCTTTATCCCATCATCATCTAAAAACCAACCACAAGCCCCCACTCAAACATCAATAAATCAAAAGAATCCGCACGAAAAACAAAAACAAGGAAAAAAAGCAAAGAATTATTATTCGTAAGAAAATCTCGATTAAACGTGGCCTCATTAATCACAAAATTGAGGCATATTGAATTTTAAATGTTAGCCGTAGCATGTGAGTATGGCGATATTAAAGCAACAGCAAATGCGACATGAAAGAAACATACTAAACGCAAAAGCCTCAATGGGGAAAACGGATATGCAAACGGGCATAAAGGAAAATGTCAAAAGCAAAAGACGTGTGGGCGTGTGTGGCAAGCGAAAGTAGTAATAAAAGCCGAGCAACAAGTTGTGGGAGGAGTTGCTAAAACAAAGCCTAATAACAACAGGAGAAAACGGAGAAAAAGAAAAAACAATAGACGCAGCTGTAGCAACAAAGCCCACGCTCCGATACAAGCAAAACACGGCGCAACAGTCTCGTTAATGTATCGAAGTGTCAAATATGTGAACGATATTGCTATATTCTTGACTTTATTGAATTGTGACGGGTCGTCCGATAACATAAATTTACGCTTAAGTGTGTATATACTTCGGTATACATGTATATATGGTATATAAAATAATTATAGCGCTGATGATATTATTGGAGACGAGCTGTTGCTAAAATTGATTAGAAGCAAAAAAAAAATGTTCGGTTCTTCGTCGAAGTTTCCCCAAAGATAGAGGAGAACCTTAACACTGAGAAACTGGATAATATCTTCCAAAATATTACTGTCAGCATATAAGAAAAAATCTGGAATATTTGTAGCTTCAGCTTTTATTCAGTGTCCTTGTAATCTTTTATCGTCCATTTTTGAAAAATTGTTATCAAATCTGTCCGCAACACCGCAACTAAAGCTACACGATTCAAAATTCGACTACATACCATATATCTAATATGAAATAAAAACAAGAAAAAACGATAACTTGTAACGACTTGAAATTTATCGTTCAGTTTGTATGGCAGCTATATGCTATAGTTGTACGATCTTAACAATTTCTTCGGGAATTGTAGCGATGCCTTGGACAATAAAATGTTCCATAGAAGGATTCAAATTTTATCGATCAGTTTGTATGACAGCTATATGCTATGGGGATTCGATATCGGCGGTTTCGATAAATGAGTAGCTTCTTGGAGAGTAAAGTAAGTGTGCAAAATTTTAGATCACTGTCTCGAAAACTGAGAGACTTGTTCCAGGATGTACAGACAGACGGGCGGACTGAGTGACAGATGAATTTTATAGCGTCTCCGACGATTCCTTCTAGGTGTTACAAACTCCACTGCAATCTTTACATTCCCTGTTCAGGGTTAAATAAAATTAATTAATCGAAGTGTGGACAGAAACCGGAAGAAACATAAAATCCTTCAGTAAATTCTCATAATGGCTTTTCGTGTTTTGATAAAATAATCTAGAATGGCAAATCGAACAAGCAACTGTCATAAAAAGATTGAGGTGGTATAGCAAACTATTATATCACTTTGATGAGTTATTCGCATAATTGCTAAAATAATACCCGTTATAGAGCGATCGAGTACAAAAGAACAATACCCAAAGAGATGAGTCCACTAAACCAAATCTCACGCTTGTCGAGCCGCGTAAACTTTTCCGTTCATTAGCCTTTGAAACCATCTACAATGAGAAACCGGAAAACTTGAAAGTCTAGAGGCAAAAATTCAAAGCCTATATTTTATAATACTAGACAGTAGTAAGCCCATACAAATGAAAATTACAAGTCGTACTATTTAGACGCTTTGTGGTTCATTTATTATACGAGTATATGTGAGTTAACTTTATATTTACTATTTATTGATATTGATTCCATTTATGTGGTCGCCACTATATTCATTATTCACTGCAACTCCTTCAGCAGACAAAAGACAACCATGTAAATATTTGCTAAAAGTTTTCAAATATATTCTCTGGGATTATGCATAAAACAGCCTATAAATGTATATATTTTCTTGCTACTGTTGCTTTTGTTGTATTAAAACAAGTAATGCTTATGACATAGCATAATGTCGCATCGAGAAATATCCATAATGAAATCCTAAGTGCAGTGTGTTGTGCCTAAAAGCAGATTTCATTGATGACTATGTTTTGCTGTTGCTGCTGCCACCGAGGGAGTTCAAGTTGCTACTGCGTCGCATTAGAAGAGTACATAAAGGAATGTCTCGGGATGTGTTGCCGCTTCTCTCTTCGCCTTTGAACCCACTGGCGTTGTCGCTTCCGCTGTTGTGCCACACTTTCATTCAGCGTAAAGTTTGTTGTCTACTTTTGGGCACTATTACTTGCTGATTGCTTTTAAATTGCCAAGTCTCATAAGTGGGAAAGTTGGTCACACAAAAGTTAAGCATCATAATTTGGGTTCTGCTTATCCTTAATACTCGTAATGAGAGTTGAAAGGAATTTTTGTTGAGAGCTTGTGAATTAAGGGTGTGAGATGAGTATAAGCATTATTTGGAAATTGATTTCTGTTGTAATCTTTGCCGGTAGTGATTAAACATCTTATTAGTGTGGTATTAATGGGGCGTAAAGTGTCGATGGTGGTGTTCAGATAAATGAAGACAACAACTCAACATTAATTTGCCAGTAGTTATTCTTCCCATTTGGTTGACAGCTTTTAAGAGGTAAAGAGTGGAACCAAAGTCAGTGTCCATTAATCCTAATGAGCAAGTTTATGTTTAATGAAATATTCAATGCCCCATATTACATTAGAGCTACGATGATTTTCTTATCTGTGGTGAAATATAACCACATTAAATTAGTTATGTCTACACCGACCGACAAACATCATCAAACTTTGATAGAAAGATTTATTCGACCCCTTTAAGGGAACATTGCGAAATGAAATTTGTACTCGTATTAGGATAAGCTTAGTAAAACAAAAATCCTTGAACCTTTCACAAATAAAAAAGTTGTCATGCAAGAACTTGATTTTGATCGGTCAGTTTATATGGCAGCTATACGTAAATATGCAGCTTCTTGAGCAGAAAAAGTGCAAAATGTCTGATAGATATTTAATAAACTGAGGGATCAGATCAGTTTGCGGCAGATAGACGGACTCAGCTCATCTTTCTGAATATTATATATAATATATATTTTAATTATATATATATATTTTAAAGGTTTACCGACGTTTTCACGGGGTATTACAAACCACGTAGCAAACTTAATATAGCCTGTATAAAATATAAAAAAACTATAAAAAAAATATTTAAAAATAAATTACTAATTTTATAAGCATAAGAAATAAAAAATGTATGGTAGATGTGATAAAAATTCAGAGAAGTACAAAAATTCGACCTGCTATTATCATACAAGTAAACAGACAAGGCTAAGATCTTACATTACTATATCTTACAGTGAACCGATCTGAACAATAAGAACAAAAGGGTAATTGCCCCAAATGTAAATAATGGTTGTTGACTTGGCTAAATGCAAATAAAAGGGACATTGACCTAATAAAATGTAAACAAAGAGGTCATTGACCACATAATATGTAAAAAAGGTAGTCATTGACTCATAAGTTCTTTTTTTTCAAGAAACTGGGCATCACCCGGAACCGCCGAGATCGTACCAACATATGATATAGCTGTCATACAAAGTGATCGGTCAGAATCAAGCCCTTGTATGTACTTTTACATTTGATAAGATGTACTCATGAAATTTGACATAGACCGTTGCTCAAGGCAAGACTAGAATCTACGATTATATACGATGGGACCGCTATAACATATAGGTACCATACAAACTGATCGATCAATATGAAGGTATAGATCTTTTTATACCATTTTATGATATAAGAAGTGCCCCTGTGAAGTTATTAGAGCTTCGGTGCAGCTCAAGTTAACGTTTGTTCTAGTAAAATAAAAGTAATATAAAGTTTTGCTACAGCTGAAGGTATTTCTCCTGCTTCGATTCGTGCGAGTTACAAGAGTATATAATGTTCGGTTATACCCGAACTTAGCCCTTACTATCTGCAACTTCGTAATTATGGCTGAATTTTTACAAGATGGCTGTGGACTTCAATCGTACACGCGCTGCTCAGATTGTGGGATCAAGACTTTTGTACACGATTTGGAACGTGTTAAACTTTCACTGAGGGCATACCAAAGATGGGAATAATGGAATCTCATGCGATGAAGTCGGGGTCAAGTAATTCATCCATTGGACAGAGAAGTCAAAGATTTTACTAAAAAAAGTGAGCTTAAACACACTCTGCAGAAAGCAAATTTAGTTGAGTTAAAAGTGAACGAATGCAGATTAAATATAGGCACATCTTAATAATATTGTTTTCTAAAACAATTTTTAGTCAAATGTCTTAATACATGAAATGAACATTTCGGACTCAGTCCCCTGGTCCACCCATTTCCAAAAATAAATTCTAGCAATTTATGCTGTATGTTTAAGTCCTTACAAAAACTTCCCCAAACGTTCTGTAAATGCAAAAGTACTGTGTCCTTTATCGACAAATAAAGCAAAACCAAATGGACAGAAGACGCTTGTAGTTTTATCTCTTATTAACTAGAGTCACATCTGTAGCTGAAAGTGAAGACAGCATAAGCTCAACCTTAAAGGACTACTTAGCTAAATAGAAATGCAAGTAAAGCGATAACATTAAAGCAACAACAACGCAATGAGAAACTAACGGTAAAATACTTTTGCAATACGCACAACCTCTAGCTAGACACACATACCTACGCAAACTTTCAAGTTAGATAGTAAGTAGCATTAGTGGGTTTAATTGCCTTTACAAGAGTAGAAACTGCAAGCATCGAATAGCGAGTGCTCTTCAGTCGGTAGATAAGGTATTGTTAGCTGCATGAAGAATGTCATTTTTAATTTGATTGCCAGGCATTAGGATACAACCTGCCAATGGAGCGGAGTAGCGCTCTCCTGCAAGACAATTAAAAAATAATAGAAAGTACTAAAAGACTTTTAAATATTTTACAATTTCCTGGTGCTGCCAACGCCGCCTGCCGCCTGCCGCCTGCTGCTGGCGGCTTGCGCTTCGTGCACACACACCAATGCAATTTCCGGCTTCATTTACGAGCTTCACAGAGCTCAGAACTCGTGTGGAGCGTAGAGGTAAACTGAGCGCCGTTGGGTATGCGCTGCTTGTTGCTCGACGCAACGATGTTGCAAGCTGCATTTTTGTTTTGTTTTTATTGTTGTTATTTTTTTAAACTTTTTTTTTTTTGTTCATTTTCATTACATGCGCACTTGAAATGGATTGGATTTCATGCCAGACATTGAAGACAGCGAAAACTGTGCAAGACAAATGGGTGAGCGCGAGTTAAAGAAGAAGCAGAGCTAGAGTTGTGAGCAAGAAACACAGTGACAGTTACGGCGTCACAGCAACAATGTGACAATGCGCTCGCGTGCAAGTTAAATGAGTGCATTGTAAATGAGGAAGAAGAACAAGAACAAACGAAAGGATGATGGCGAAGGAGAAGAAAGGAGGTTTTGTGAAAAGTGATTGCCATTCTGTTTGGTGAAGTGGAATA
The DNA here is from genome assembly GCF_042242935.1 of Bactrocera oleae. NCBI lineage: Eukaryota > Metazoa > Arthropoda > Insecta > Diptera > Tephritidae > Bactrocera > Bactrocera oleae. The sequence continues at coordinate 59,370,325 of NC_091539.1, forward strand.
TGAGCAATTGGTGGCAGCCACTCACGCTTCATATTACAGACATTTTCATTTTTTATTTTTGCGTAAAAAGATACATTTTAATTCAGTTGCATGCGAAGTAGCGAAAAATTAAATGAATTTTGGTTGTAAAACAAATGTTTGAAGTTTCAAATTTCCATGTTGTCGCAAATTGGTATGCAATGCTTGTGACGGACAATTGTTGTTATTGTAGAACTTAATAAATATATATTTGGTTGTTGTTTAAAAATTTGATAAAAAATATACTTGCATCACTTTTTTCTTGATTAAATTATTCAATTAGCTAATTGCGCTAAAACATTTTTTATATCGAAAGTGTTGTTATATGTATTATCGATATGAGCAGAGCTTTAAATGATTATTTGTAGATAACAAACTTCTGGTTAAGCCAAATGTGGACAAAATATTTCTGCAAAGTATAACATCACTTTTCCGACCACCTCCGATAGTACAGCGATAATTTGGAGCGGAAGGTCGATTTCATTAATGGTCCAAGAAGCTATAATATAACTGCATTTTGCTTTTCAAAGAGCTTCAATAAAAATATTATACTAAGGCGGCAAGTCGGGAGATATGAGTGACACAGTCAATGTCGCCTCTTTTTAACTTCAGACGTCTAGAGATTGTGTGACCATATACAAGCGACGTGGACGGGCGGTGCGCAATATTCTTTGAAATAATTGTACTTAATATGAAAAAAAAATTGAACCAAACATTAAAATGCCCGCAAGCTGGAAGAAAACTGTAGAAAAAATGACGAGCACGGCAACAATGTGAATTCTTACATTCTCTCCTTCAACCAGTTGACAGGTTGGGCGCATTGTTTCGGTATGAAGCGATTTATGTGACCGTTTAGAGTGATTTAAATAATGATGGATATAAAAAGGTGGGTGTCACACAAGTTAAGGCAAAAATGCCTCATAGACAAAATTAAGCAATTTCTGAAACGTGGGTTAACTGAAAATTAATCTGGTTGGTTAAGATGAAAAATGGTCAACTTCAACAACATCAAGTCAGCTCGGTTTTGCTATGTGTTTGGTGGCATCGGTAGGGTATCATCTACTACGAGCTGCTCTGGCCAAACTCTTAATTTGGCTCTGTACTGCCAATATTGGAAATTGGAATTGTGTTCCATCAGGACAACGCCACACCACATATATCGATAGTGACTCGCTCGATGCTGCGGAAGTTGGATTGGGAGGTGCTTATACATCCACCTTATACACAGGACCTTGCACTAAGTTATTACTACCTCTTCCTGTCTTTGGCAAATGGTTTTACTGGTGAAAAATTCTTCTCAAGAGAAGCTTAGGAAATCAACTGTCCAAGTTTTGGGCCAATTGAGCCGAGGTTTTCTATGAAAGTATCATTATAAAATTACCTTCTAAATGACAACAAGTTATAGAACAAAAGAGTGTCAAATTTTAACTAAATCAGCTCATTTTAACTATGCTATACAAAACCTTCAATTTGATGCAAAAATTATGGATTTATTTTTAATAGATCTTACATTAGTAGTACTCGATCTTATTGGGCAGGTGGTCTCATCTTTAGAGGTTAGGTAAATCCAGGGTTAAAAAAAATATATATTTCAATTGCTTCAAACACTTTAGGGTCCTAAAGACATAACTCAATTGATACAGTGGCTTAGCTTGTCCGTATAATTCCAGAGGATGCCAAATTCAGTGAAAATGAAGTGACAAGAATTGCGATGCACATATGACTTTGCTATTGCCAATTAAAAGGAGAAAAGAACTTATTCTTCATTGACAGAAGACAGAGAACTAAAAGTGTATATCAGACACCTACATATAGGTAATTTACTCGAGAATAGAACAGGTGTATCCCTTATCTAGTGGGGAAGTTTGAAAAAGCCAATAGACTAAACCTTTAAAAATAACATAATAAAATTTTAAAATGCAAGCTCAAAAAGTTTTTCAGTTATAGCCTTTGAAAATGTAACCGCTATTCGTTCGATCATTTAAAAGCATTTTTCTCAAAACTACATTTTTCAAATTTACTTGCAAAAATTTTTTTTTTTTTTAAATTTCCATTATGTAAATTTTTTAATTCTAAGCTGTACTCCTTAAGTTAAAGACCTGAAAAAGAATCAAAATCATTTAAAGAAATAAAATAAAATATAACTTAATTCGACACTAATTTAGTAAAGTGTCTCTATTATTCATTACAACCGAGAACATTGAAATCCTTACATAATTATTTTATTTATCTTTCATTTCAATTTCTCATTCTCCTCGAATAAGTAGCGTCGTTGCATTGATTGTCATCGCTGACTGCTAACTAAGTATTTGTATTGCATGCTAGTTACTACACCGCATTTACCGTAGTTGTTGTTGTTGATGCTCTTGTTATTGTTGTTGTCCCTATCGGATCTCTTTGACATTGACTATAGCCATAATGTCGTATTATTGTAAGTATATCACTTTCTGTCCGCTTTCTGTCTCCAACTCGGCTATTGTTTGTCGCCCCCGCTTTGTGGGTCTCTTCGCATCGTCGCGCACACTACATTGCATTTTTTCAGTTGTTCAGGTTTTTGTTTTCTTCGATATCATTCTATTTGTTATTTAGTTTTGTTTCATTCATGCTAAAAGTGCATTTATTTCACCCACACCAATAAATTAATCAACATAGCGTTCTTCGCTAACCACGCACACACACACACTCACACAAACTCAGCAGCACACTCGCACATATTAGAAGACCTCCCACTCCTCCACTGTTATTGGTTTATATGAATTGGTTTTTTTGTTTTTGTTTTTGTTTAAATTCCTCTTTTTTGCTTCTGTTTTATCATTGATTGCATACACTGATTGAAAACTAACAAAAGCGTAAAACGAACGAATGAATGAAGGATTGAATAATATAGCGCAAACCACATTATACAATAAGCGCATACAAATGGACATATTTATTTATTTGCATGCAAGAATTGCGAACATGCCTTTTAAGTAGATTGACATGCAGTCGATTTCTATCACCATAAACTCGAGTTTAAGTTTTCGTGTTTACTTTTTAGTCTATTCGTTATGAGTTTAAGAAGCTCTAAATTAAATTTGATTGTTAATGTATTCGGAATTTTGGTATTCATGAATAAAACTCGAGTTCAAGCTTCGGAGTTTCTGGTAAAACTTTAAAGCCATACTTGACTAATATTTTTTAATAATTATGGTATTCAGAATTAAACTCTGGTTTGTAAGCCCAGAGTTTATTGCATATACATACGAGTATATACTCAACATACCATCTCATTAAATTTGACACGGAATGAAAATTCAGGTATTTTAATACAAATCTCTATTATCCACTTCAAAATAGGCTCCTTGAGCTTGTCAACGCTGAATTCATATACTTGTTACAAGCCTTGGCTGGGATGGCCTTCAGTGCCTTTACCGAATTTGGTTTTTTTTTCGGTTTCGGCTCTTTTTTCAAGCGCTATTGTTGGAAAGTTTCAATATCATATTCATAAACCTACGTCTAGTCACCAGTAATTATGTACTTGATGAATGTAGGGCTCAAGCATCCCTTTTGACTAGCATTGACACGCTTTATACACAAAGCATTAACTAAAATGTGCTGAATCGATACCTAAGAGAGGATGAGATCCGTTGCAATCTCTATGACGTCAACATGCCAATTTTCAAGAACTTTTTCCTTCATTTTTTCGTTAACAATGTTATGTTGTCATTAACAGAGGTCGACTTGCATGAGGCAAATTTTCGATGATTTCACGACCTTCACTCCAATCTTTGTGCCATTTAAATACTTGTGTATTCTCTTCAAAACACTTCTGCAATATTTTCAATAATCCCTTGCCGTGATTCCATTAGAAAAACAAAATTTCAAACAAGCCCGTTGATCAATATTTTTTCAAATGTATTCCAGAAAACTTGGATCACTGCGTCGCAGTGGCTACTAGTGGTGGCTTGTTCTCTGCTTACATATCGGCGAAAAATCCTTCGTGGCTGGGGAGGAGTTGTTGAAGAAGAGACGCAGTGATCATTTTCACGAATGGATCGAAACTAGGATGGAAGGTTGTTGGGTGCGTTTTCTGTATGAATCTCTCCTTTAATATTAGCTCCAGTGCGACTGTGAGAACCTTTTTTATCTTGCCGTAATCGTAGGGGTTCTTACTGCATACTGTCCAATAGACATTCATGCAGTACGGCTAAAAATCTTGTCGGACGCTAGTTGTCAATGTTGTATGGAGGAGTGTGAGGTGGAAACATCTAGCCACTTTCCGTTCCATTGTCCAGCTTCTGCAAGACTGAGGTTGAAACATCTCGGCAGTCTTACCTTCGGCGTACCAGAAGACATAGCCGAAGTTGACATTAACCGTCTTAACAAATTTTTGATAAGCTTTTGTTGATCGATTTGGTTGAATACTATTCACAAAAATTGAATTTACTCCACTGTGATTTAGCCCATTCTAAACAGTACATATTTATGCTTATAGAAATGCAACCCTGTTATTCAATCTAATTCGAACGCAGCATTGAAAAAATCTTACCACTGATTTGTTATCGCTATTTTTACTTACTTGAATTCCATTCATTCGGCACACACTGCTATGACTACATTCCTAATTCAGAAAGTCTAGATTCATAGTAAGAACTACAAAATGTACTCCAGAAAATGATTCCATAATAAGAGTTTTGCAAAACTTTTGAATACCACGAACTAGAAAATTTTTCTTGTAACGGAGTCAAAATTTCACACATTTCGCGACTATATATATACATGCAACGAGTATATATTCTCAAAGATCCTCGGTGGCACACAGCGCTCCAAACTAACTGCGACAAATTTAATCTTAATTTGACCTCTAATTAATCGATACTTTCAATTATACGGAATAATTAAAAATAATTATAAATATATTTCAGCAATCATTTCAATGTTTTACATTTCCTGCAGGATCATGCTTCTCATCTATACCTATTTGCTGTTGCTTATTTATTCAATAAAGTAGTCTATCTCTTTGTTGTCTTCTTCTTGTTGCTGTCTGCTGCAGCCGAATGCATTTATTTCCACATTATGTAAGATATATTGTGTGGACTTGTATACGGCTTCAGCTTTGGTCGATTACATTTCACGTTTCGTTGTCAACGACTTGATTTACCAGGGTATCTGTGGTCGGATTAGCTGAATAGCCAAGCAAATTACAACATCAAATGAATCAATAGGAAATCAATGTGTGCTAAAGGAAAGTGAAATACAATGGGTTAAATTAAAAAGTGGAAAAAATTCTCTAGAATAAGAAAAGTCTGCGTTCTAGTCAATTTCTTGAATAAACGATATTCAAAAAGCAAAAATTGCTAGTGATGGAAAATTTTTATAACTTAATAATAAAAAAACTCGAGTTTGTGTCTTAATCTTGATCGTATTCATATGGCCATCCATTATACGGTATAAAAATGTTAAATCAAACTCATAGTTTCCTAAACACTCTATTATGATCATTTTAAACTCGAGTTTATGCGCAGTATGTACGTTCAATAATATCGTACTATTTTCTTTAACAAATATACGAGCAAAAGAGTTCTCGGCATTAGTCTCACTTTATTCTTCGACATTTTTCGGCTTTCGACCTCTTTCTGTTTTAGACGAGAAGACCACATGGAAGAGAACTATATACTATATATAATAAATCAAGTTTTTTGAAAATTATGATTTAAGCAATATTCAGAGTAGGGTTATCATCAACTGAAAAATTAAAACGGAGAAATGTAAAAAAAAGAAGTAAGCAAAATATAAGGCGTTTAGAAAGTATTATAGGAGACTTGAGCAACGTCTCTAATATACACCTACTTTGGCATAGAGTTGCCACCTAATTTAAAAATTAAAGCCATGCAGACTATTGCAATATTGAAGCTTTTGTAGAGTTTATCTTAATTAATGGATCTCACTTTGATAGCTGTAAACGTTGGTCCTTTATGTTACGCAAAAACTACTAAAAATTAATCACCAAATCCTCACAGATCGACGCAGCGTTTAGAGCTTACTTTACTTGTTGAGACTTGATGTTAATATCAATCCCAGCCATTTCGTTAGGTTTGCCGAAGGTTTGACTACCGAAATATTTCAGCCCCAGTCTGGAGAAACCTGGGTAATAAAGGAAAAAGTGACAAGATGTTGCCACTTCGCGTTCCTTCATACAACATCCGACAAAATTTTTAGACACACCGCGTGTGAACCTATTTGATAGTGAGCAGTCAGAACACCTACAATTGCGACAAGATTGACTTAGCTAAGAGAAAATAGTTCATAGGACCTCCTGCGGTTCAGTGTTTGCGAAGCTCACGGAAGTCGCGGTTCATAAGTTCAATCGGATGGAATTGGGACAAGAGTGTCATTCCTAGCAAGCTAATCAGCTTTACAGTTTTCGGCGATTCCGCTGTGACCGGTCACCCAAACAAGTCTAACACAGAGGAAGTTTGATGTCACATCACTTTAGATCAGAAGCCGCACCTCTTCCCAATTGCTCCTACACAGCAGTATAAGGTAACCGATGCCTTCCTCACTCTCTCCTCAATGTTTAGTTTCCATGAATGCTTCCTATAAAGCATAAGCCACAAGTATTTCACTCTCTCCATATGTTGAAAAATATGTTAGAGCCTCTCAGCGAGAGAAGAGTATCACCAGTGATTTTGTATATCCAGTTTAATACGTTGTTGGAACCTCCTCGATAACAAAGTAGGGACCCACCGCATTGTCTTTATGTATAAGCGCACCTTCCAGCCATGACACTACCGAGTACAGGACAGTGTCGACTGACCTACCTTTGATGTAAGCATGCTAACTCCTTAACATCCTGTTTCATGAAATTCAACCCATTCATTAGTCTCTCCAGCGTTTTTAATATCATATCGGTATAACTGCTATAGGTATTATTACCATATGTTATGATTTATACTTTCATGCCGATTTCTGTGAATCTGACTTTTTGCGAAAAACAATACAAAGTTCATTATAGGGTCAAACCAAACCTATAGTCAGCAATGAAAAAATATACATGAAAAACTTTAGAAAAAACACAAATTAAAGTCAAAGTGAAGGATGACTTAATGAAATCAAGCGAATTGCAACGGACAGCCAATGCGAAGTTGAACTAATTTGAGAAATGGGAATTATGTCATGTCGTGCGCACCAATAACCTTCGCCATGCACGCAGAGATTGGTAGAGAGAGAGAGAGCGGAAAAAGTTGGTCAACAGTCAACGGTCAGCGATTACCAAACCACGCACGGCAATCGAATACCCAAAAGTCAATCCCCACACGACCACCTCGTCAGCTCAGCCATTCATGCGCTTAAGAATATTTATTTATCGGGCAGCCGAAGCGGCGTCGAATACGCTTAATGAAGAAGCCAGCAAAAAATACTAAAGTAAATAAATGCGAAGGCGCGAACGAAAGCATGAATTTAAATTGAAAAGAAAGTGTTGTGAAACTGCAGAGGGAGAGATCTGCTCACAGCTGGTGGGGCTTTTCGCAGAAAATGTTCACAACTTCGCTGTCAAAAGGTCGACGTGAGGTTTTACTGGATTCGAGTGGTGTACTGGATTCGAGTGGTGTGGGTGCGAGCGCGTTGGTATGCAAAAGGCGTGATTCTTTATTTACTTCGTTTGTTTTTTTCTCTCTCGCTCACTGCTTCTTGATTTCGGTCGCTTCCGTTGTCTGAAAGGTGCTACGCGCTAACATTTAAATGTGCTTCAATGGGCCGCCAAGATGTAGGTGAAATTCACTTACTTAGCGCTTCAAGCGAAATTGGTTTGCGCGCAAGTCGTCTAAGTAATATGTGTAAGTACTAGCCAAAGTACTTAAGTACAAGTAAATGCTGCGTCGGATGGTGCACTCTAAAGCAGCGCTCTGTCTTTCTTGCAGAGTTGTATTTTGCTGGTTACATACTTTTGTTACTCGATTGCTTGTATGGTTGACTGTTGATGGCTGTGCTTACAAAATTCTCTTATCGACTTGCTTATTTAGCCATTGAGCCCTTACTCGACTGTTGCATGCTGCTATTGATGCTTTAACTTCCGATATTGTATTGTTGTTGTAGTAGTATTTTATTCGTAGTACTCGCTCAACTTTATTAGTTTGTGGTGGTGGTGGTGGTGTATTGCGAAAATAAAAATAAAAGACTACATACTATACTGCGAATGAGTGCGACCGACTGGTATATTGAAAAAGTTTCAAGTGCTAGAAAACACACTTCTGTAACCAGTCAACAGCCCAAATAGCGGCTGAAAATGAAAATCTGAGTGTGTCTAGTAATTTGCTCGAACAAACTTATCGAGTATCGATGAACAGCAGCGAATGAAGACAATAAAATATAAAAAATATATTTATTAAATTTTTACTGCACTTATTATTCATAAATTTTCGATGCAACCAATTTTTGATACAGAAATGATACTCCTTTAATGTGTGAGATATCCACATTAAAGTGTACCAGTTAATCGAAAATCTAATACCCTCGTATGTGGTCAGAGGAAGATATAAAGATATTTCATACATTTTTGGTATCACGAGACACAAAAAGTAAATTAAAGTTTCTATAAATATAATACAATATACCTGATCGAATCAGACCCGGATTGCCATCGATATACATTTTTCACTAGATTGGTACAACTTGCGTTGGTTATGTCCATTAACCTATATTCCATATGACCTATATTTATCTTGACTTCTTTCTATTCGCTTTTAATCTGAAATTTTTTAAATAACATCGGTATATCTCTGGCGATTTTTATCATGGAAAATAATGGAGCAAATAGTTTGCTACAAATACAAATATTTGAGCGACATAAAGCATTCGGTGAAAGGCGTAAAGTCATTGAAAACTTGTCCCAAGCGGGCCATCCATCCGTCTCTGTTATTGACGATAAGATCGAAAAGCTTAAAGAAACAGTACTTGAAAATATTAGAGTACGCATCGGAGCGATATAGCAGAGGATCTCAAATCTCCCATGGATCAATTCAATCCATCATCATAATCATGGATAATATTTTGGTTATGAAGCGTGTCAATGTTAGACTCATACCACAAGACCTAAATCTTCTGCAAAAACGACGTCGAGTAGAAGTCACAAAAGAGATGCTTGACAACTGATGACGTTGGTTTACAAATATGACGTCAAAACTAAAATTAGCCGAAGCTGAATGAAACCAAATGCGCTGAAGCATTGAATCCCAACTGAGGCTTATAACGAGAGTTTGGAAAATTGGATTAAGCGTTGGCATTCTTGTATTCGCTTTGAAGCTTATTTTGCAAGCGATAAGAAAGATTTGTATTAAAATAGGAAAAAAAAAATTTTTTGTCAGTACGGCTCAAATTTTATGGTTCCCTAGAACCCTCCCTATAACCTTATTTTGGCAACGTTTCCACATATCAGAGATCTAATATGTGCAAAGTTTTATATTAATGCTTGTATTGTTGCTTGATTTATCTCTTGAATTTATTTCAATGTCTTTCAAAATGGTGTTTCATCAAAAATAGGCGTGGTTATGTTTCGATTTTTGATGTTGCCAAATGATATTTTGAAAGTAGGGTGATACTAATAAATAAATAATTTGACTTGATTTTATTTTTCAGCTATAAACTTTCACTTGAAGTTCTTCGGTGACCATATGATCCAAACCACAAAATTTTTATTCTCTAATGTACTTCTAAGATATTTAACACATATTTAAGAATTTTATATAGAACTTCCAAAAAATGATGTTCTATATCAGCGGCATGGTTATTTACCGATTTTTATAGAGTGTTGTATCACAACACCACTTCATTGCTTACTTACTACATTGATTATCCATCAATAGCTCTATTAGGTTTCTATTATTTTGTTTATTGTATTTTTAGAAATCTATTCATGCGTTTTTTATTGCCTTCAACGTTCTTTGCTATTTTTTCTTTTTCCTAGAAATCATATGTGTTTCGTGTGATCTCAGCAAACCTCAAGCATGCAAATATCGCTTAAATGATGAGTAAATCTCAAAATGGAAACCCTGTACGTATTATTTGGTATTTTAAGTAAGAATTTCTTGCAGTTCTGTTAGTAACATTAAGCTATTATGGTGCAATATAACAAAAAAAAAAATATGGCCTAACGAATAGGAATCAAAGCTTAGAAAATGGTATCGGACTTTGAAAATAGTGTCAGGTTGTTTGTTGTTCCTTATTGACAAATAGAATATATTGTGGACTTTGTTGATAGCTCGAAATTACGTTAGCTACAAGGGGCAGTAATTGGGATTCATGTAACCTTAAGACTGCAGAAATTCTTTTGATACTACCAAAGTTCTTGCTAAGTTATTGAGGTAGGACCTCTCTGTCACCATTATTAAATTGCAAACTTGTACGACAATTTTTTAACAATTCATCACGAATAAATCCGCTTTGATTTGCTTTGGTTCAACACCAAATCCGCAGATTTACTCAGCTCAATTTCCGACGTCAAACGATATTTCAAAATTAAAATCCATAACTGAGCTTTGGCCTGCTTAAAAAATTTTGCATGATTCTTTCAATTATTTTTTCTTCTTCGCTTTATTTCGGTGTACAGTGCAGAGGCAGGTTGCCCCCAGTGACGAGTCGCGCTGTCATCAAATGTTAGTCGCCTCTTCTTTCTCGCCAACATTTGCTACTGTAGTTGTTGTTGTTTGTGTGCGTACATCCATCTACCTTAATAGCGCATATCATGCGTTACGCCGCTCGCCAGCACGCCACAAGCTAACCGAACTCAACTGACGCAAAACAACACACACACCGATACAAACGCAGTGACTGTTGAAAATGCCAACTAAAAGCTCACATACATACTCAAACGCGCGTGTGTGCCAATGTATGCGTAAAGCGGTTGATAGGTAAACATGTGAATTAGTTTGAGTGTATGTGTGTGCGTGTGTTTGTGCTGCCGGTTGATATACATCAGTTCACGGCCGTATTTCATCACCTTTTATGGTGTTTGATATGGGTTGCATTTTTTATTGATATGTTTTTCTTATTCGTGTTTGCTGGCAATTTTTTTCGTGCTGTTGTCTTTGGCTGTCTGCGAGCTTTTTATTTAAATTTCATTTTTCACTTTGGTGTTTCCTTTTTTATACCCGAGTGTAACCCTGTTGCTTACAGGGTTAGATATATGGAGTTTAGTATTAAACACTACTCTGTTTAACATTAAACCCTATTCACTTATAGAATTGTAGTTAGCATTAAACACTACTCATTAATAGAGAGTTTCACATTAAACTCTATTTATAAACACGTTGTTTACAAAATAAACATTTCTAAAATTTTTCTTGCACATCTCTTTTTGGTGTTTATGAAGATAAATAATGGTGGTGGTATTTCGGAGTTCACAATTACATACCTAAAACATTCCTATTGTAAACTAATTTCTCTTAAATTTGGCTTGTTCACCACTTTTTTAGTATTAAGGAGGTTTAAAACAATTTTGTGGTAAAATTTGGTTAACGGTGTTAGAGTTTACATAAATCGATGATGTTAAACACAAAATTTCTTTAACATTATTTTATTTTTGATCAGAACATAAACTCGAGTTTTCAAACTAAAAAACATATTATTGGCATTAAGACAAAATTATTTGAGGTTAACTAGGTGTTAATGCATCGAAAAATGATATTTTGTTTAAATACAAATCTATATAAACCCAAGTTTGTAACGGAATATAAAGGATTGATTTCGTGCTTTTGTCATTAACAAAGTTATGCCTTCATTACCATATTTCTAATATATACTAACGCCTAAAAGATACTAAATTTTTTCGAGCACTAAATTGAGGGAGAGGGATAGAGATGAAAGTATAGTGAGTCCCACTCAATCTATCACTCAGGTCCAATAATAAATGATTAGTTATCAAAGAGACCTGCACAAGTACCTTTTTCCCTTTTAGAAAAGTTTTTCACTTTAAGTCTTTTAAGGCCTGTCCGTACTGTATTTCTCTCTCTTTCTCAATTTTTCAGACAGCGTTTGGCTTTAACCAACTTTTTAGTCCCTGTTGCTTTTGAAAGTTTTTAGGGTATATAATATATAGTTGCAACCGTATTTACTGCCACCTTACTTGTGGTACGCTTCGCTATCTCATATCCTCACAGAAAATCTCCGATTGCTTTATTGTGTTCTAGATTTAATGTTGTTTTCATAAGAGATTTGCATTGTTGTTGGTCGCAGCGCACTGCAAGCTGGATGTTGCGGCAGATAACAACAACAATAACTACGCAAGCCACAAAAGCAAAGGCATCGATGAAAGCAGCTAATATATCTTCGTAAAATTGCGGTTGCTTAGGTGCTGTTGTGGCGCGCCGTTGTTGTTGTTGTTGCAACCTTTCGTTTTCTTCTTATGCTCTTTCAGGACTTTTACGTGTATCTGTCAGTTGATCTTTTGTGCTTTTATACACATTCAAATTTATGTTTCGAGATTTCATTTTTTTATGCATTGCTCCCGAGTCCTCCACTGCTTGCTTTAGCTGCATGTTTGAATGAATGGATGGAGTTTGGTTGTTGCTGTATGCAAAATCACGGTTTATGTTGAGATTACTTTGGAGATAAGGCAATTGCATAATATAATCCCAAACGAGATTGAAAAGTAGGATTACTCAGTGGGATTGGCATAACAGTTTCTATGAGTTATGCTTTTATCAGTAGTAAACAGAAATTTTTAGCTCTATTTAAAATAATTAATACATAATACTTAGTACTTAATACATAATAATTAATACTTAATACTTAATACTTAATACTTAATACTTAATACTTAATACTTAATACTTAATACTTAATACTTAATACTTAATACTTAATACTTAATACTTAATACATAATACTTAATACTTAATACTTAATACTTAATACTTAATACTTAATACTTAATACTTAATACTTAATACTTAATACTTAATACTTAATACTTAATACTTAATACTTAATACTTAATACTTAATACTTAATACTTAATACTTAATACTTAATACTTAATACTTAATACTTAATACTTAATACTTAATACTTAATACTTAATACTTAATACTTAATACTTAATACTTAATACTTAATACTTAATACTTAATACTTAATACTTAATACTTAATACTTAATATATATACAATTAATACTTAATACTTAATACTTAATACTTAATACTTAATTATTTATACTTAATACTTAATACTTAATTATTTATACTTAATACTTAATACTTAATACTTAATACTTAATACTTAATTATTTATACTTAATACTTAATACTTAATACTTAATACTTAATACTTAATACTTAATACTTAATACTTAATACTTAATACTTAATACTTAATACTTAATACTTAATACTTAATACTTAATACTTAATACTTAATACTTAATACTTAATACCTAATACTTAATTATTTATACTTAATACTTAATACTTAATACTTAATTCTTAATACTTAATACTTAATACTTAATTATTTATACTTTATACTTAATACTTAATATATAATACTTAATACTTAATTATTTATACTTTATACTTAATACTTAATACTTAATACTTAATATATATACAATTAATACTAAATACTTAATACTTAACACTTAATACTTAAAACTTAATCCTTAATACTTAATTCTTAATACTTAATACTTAGTACTTAATACATAATACTTAATACTTGTTTAAATAACTTCATTTAATTTAGCTCCACTTAAACACTTACGTTATAAGCACACAAGTGCCACACAGGCGTATGTCTTTGATAAGAATTTGTGGCACGCATTGACACACATTTCGTAAGTTGAAGCGAAATGACTTAAAGAAAAGCACTCAAGTGGCAGGTTAAATTTTAACGACACGCCAACTAACAAACGCTTACAAGCAACAACAAAAAAAGCAAACAAAAATTAGCAAAGAGATACACACATGCAGCTTTTAGTCTGGCATGTCACATGGACTTGTAGCTGACAGCGCTGAAGGTGCGTATTCCAAGTGTTGACAAATAGCAGTGCTTACAATTGGATGTCTATATATATACAGATGTGCGTTTATGTGCGTTTGTGGCCTTGCTGCCAGCCAAAAAGCAAAGTAATCATAATACGCTTTTGTTTATACATTTCACCTGCTTTACCTGAGTACCGCTATACGCTTCAATCAACAAAGCAGCAGTCAGAAGCAACACACAAGTGGACTACATGGCGTATAAAAATAATTTGTTAACTAGCAATGTAGTTTAATTACTTTAAATTATTTAACGCGTTGTGCCTTGTACGCGCCTTATTATTGTTGTTATTATTATTGTTATTATTGTTTTAGCCATAGTAAAATACAGGCACCAGCACACCCTAGCCACTGACGCTGTTACTGCCTAGGATGCTGCCACTGCTTTTGCTACTATTGTTGTGTTTGCCACTGTTCCAGGTACCTTCAGCAGATCCAGCACAAGTTCGCCAAACGCCACACGACTGTAAACATGGCAAAAAGCCAGCTATAAACCGCCGCCGTCAACCACCGATCACCTACAGCACACTGGCTGCTCTCACAGTTGGCGGCCCTTATTCGGCGCTACTGATTGTCATGGACAGCGCCGTGGGGAATACAGCGCAATGTCAGCGTCGCACTGCAGAGCGGTAAGAGCAAAGTTGATGCTGACGTTCACACACTCACACACACAGCGTTGCATGGAAGTTTGTTTCATTGGACAACAGAGCCGACAGCAACAGCTTGCAGTGACATTAAAAACGACAAATAAGAAATTATAAAAACCAACAAATCTAATAAAGTAACAATTAGGAAGCATAACAACAAAGTGGCGAAGAGGGGATGCCATTTTCAGTTGGTAAACAGCGAGCAGCATTTGGCAACAGCAATAACAATATTAACAAAATTGTTGCCGGGTAGTTACGAGGGACAGTTAAGGATTTTTAATGAAAAATTTTCTTATTTATGTTTATTCTTTTGGCGTTTTCGTAAATAGTCAAAATTTTAATTTTTTTCTTATTCAAATAAATATTTGTGAAGTATATGTGAAATTCTCCTAGCTATGTATATATATATATATATATTTATATATATATGAATTTTAAAATAAATTAATATGGTTTTGGGAGTGAGTCCTCGCTAAAATAACATTTCAACACGCGCCTAATTGTAGGCTACGTTTTATAGCTTTTTATTTGTCACCATTAGGAAAGCTTGCCTACATTTAGGATAGGGTTAAATAAGTGTCAATATTTGTTTTATTATGTTGATATACATGCCCTTGAAGTACGATGAAACTCTAAGCAGTATTCATTACTTACTTTGCTGGTAGCAATGGATAAAATTAGACGTATTTATATGAGCTTGGCGATTTGCGTTTGTTAAAGGCTCACACTTTGTTGCTTGTTTGTGATTTCTTGGCCAGAAGCAGTACTCTAAGGATGTCGCAGCCTTCATACTTGCCAGACATGGCTCCGTGTGACTTTTCCTATTTCCAAAAATACAGAAAATTTTAAACGGCCGTCGTTTAACAAGCATAGTCGAAATTAAAACCGCATCCCTGAAAGCCTTAAGGCTAACCCAAAAATCGAGTTTGAGAAGTGTTTCGACGATTGGAAGAAGCGCTGGCAGAAATGCATAATATCGAACGGGAACTATATTTAAGACTGCAACATTAATGTAGACAACCCACCGTACTTTAAGCTCGTAGTTCGAGGGTTGTCTGCGGATAAAGCTTCATAAGTCTTTGGCAAAGCACTGCTCTCGAAAACCTTCTGACGCGCTTCATGCAAATATTTCATTTTGTCATCATTCGAAACCAGTCCCTTCTGTGGCCCATTCTGATGAAACTAGAGTTAAGGACGTCAAAGGTATTTTAGGCCAGATTTGAACTAAAACCGTAACTTTTTCGCTGGCTTAAAATATATAAAAAAAAACCTTATCCATTTAACACATTTACCCACCTTCGTAGCAAAAAAAATTCGCAAGTGACACTACTTCCCAGCTTTGATGATTTGAGGCAGCAGAGCTCATTTTCTACGAAGCCTAACTTTTGCTTAAAGTTTAAAATTTGAAAAACTCTGATATTGCGTCGTCTTTTAACTGTGACTCACGCAGAGTTGCTTTCCTTCCACTAATTCCAATCAACCAGCAAGCGTTCCGAACCCTCCACTGTGTTCACAAGCACTTGCCCTTGAATTCGCTTTTTCTAATCAATGATTCATCCGCTCTTTGCTGTCCTTCATTCTCGCCATTTTTGCCTGCTTTTTCTGTCTCTCATACACATTACACCTTGTCCCAGTTTTTGTTTACTTTGCACTTTTATTGGCATTTTAATGAAATTATTTCCTTTGATTTATGGGACATTGTTGACTTTTGAGCAATTAATAATCACCCGCCGAGCAGCTGGCGGTGTAGCCGAGAGCTTTAGGTCGACAAAAAGCCCCGTGTGCCCAGTGACATACTTTCTGCCGAACATTTCGAAGATCTCTTGGGATTTGAACATGTGTGTGTGTGTCTGTGTGTTTGTGTGGATATTTACGCTGGTTAATTGAGACTGATTAAAATGAATTGCAGCGCAGAAGTTGTCAAAAGGATTTACCGATTGAGCACGGTGCAAATAATCGCTTCATAATTCATTGGCAACGCTGAGGTAGGCAAAATCGTTTTTGCAGGATTTGTTTTGTTTTAATTGGATTTAAATTATGTTGCACATTAATTTAATAACTAATTGGTAAGCGTGACTAAAGTATTACTAAATATCATATTTATATTTCTGAAGCGTTTCGGTGTTTCTGAAACTGCAATTTATGCAGTTTATCCTAACGATTATATAAGTGAATGAAGCAGTTGGTACATAAAGTTATACGAGGTGTGTTTACAAAAAAACAAAAATTTTCGTTAAAAAAAAAACATATTAATTCGTTTACATTTATGCTGTCGCCTTTAAAATAGTCCCCAATCGATATAAATATAAAAAAAGACTCAAGCCGGCGAAAGTCTCCGTAAAGTACCGCAGTCACCGTATCCGAAGTAGTGCAGCTGTCAGTCTAGGCGCAAACAAAGTATCAAAGCTATTTTTTTTTTTTCAATACGGTATTCTGTTCCGAATACCGATCTTTTGTAAGGCACAACTAATCTGGCATTAGTTTTAACATTATTGATGACGACCTTTGCCAAAGGTGTGATCTCTTTTCACGGCAGTTGGTTCGACGTAACCGGAACGAAACAATATTTTTAACCGGCCAAAGATATCAACAAACGGAACACATATTACTAAATATTAACCTGTCCTTATAAAGAGCATGTAGAACATGTCATAGGAAAAACAATGTTTGACCAACCGCTGCAGACGAGCAATTTGATAGCCTATCAGGATAGGTCAAGCAAGTAGAAAAACATATCGGACATTTCAGTTGCTTTCAAAGCAAATATGGAGACCTTAAAAGTATACTCTTTATCTATCGTAAGTTTGTTCAAATCCCTTGAGGGGTTAGGGGTAGTTTGAATTTTCGTTAAGTGTATTATCTTGATTGCTTTTTGAATAATTCGACAAATAACAAAGCGCGCTCGGGCTCTTCAAAGCGCTCGGGAGCAGGTAGATGAAACTTTAAATGCGTTTTTCTCACAACTATGTTTTTTGGACTGGTGACAACTGTAACTCGAAACCCGTTTAGTAGATTTTAATGAAATTTATACAGGTTTCACAATACATAATGAACTCGGACCTGATCAAAGGATTTTTTTTTCAAAAACTTCAATTTTTTAAGACCAAGTTGATTTTTTCCCAATAATCTAGAAAAAAATTTCCTGAGGTCGTTTTGTTAGTTTTTGAAAAAAAAAACACAAAATAAAACTTCGATCAGGCCCAGGATTATCTATTTATAAAACTAATTTTTTCCATCCGATTGATTTTAGATGAATCTTCAAGTACTTATGATTGTCACCGCAAGGACCTTTTTTTGGAACTGGGTTTACACAGAGAGCTATAACTTTGATCGTCGATTGCCTTAGCAAGATTGAGTTTTTGCGAACTAGAATTAATCCCTCAGTTTATGAGATATCAATCTGAAGATTTGCACAACTCCTTTTCTCCCGCAGAAGCTGCTCATTTGTTAGAACCAGCTCATCGGACCACTATAGGATATAGCGGTCATGCAAACTGATCGATCAAAATCAAGTCCTTGTATAAAAAACTTTTTTGTTTGACACTATATCTGCACGAAATATGGCATAGATTATTTTCCAAGGCAACGCTACAATCTCCAAATTGATTGTTCAGATTGGATCACTGTAGCATATGACTGCCTTTCAAACTGGCTGATTAAAATCAATATGAAGCGACTTTTATACCCTTTTATGCTTTAAAAATTGCAACTGGGAAGAATTATTTACTTGTTTAACGACAAACGTAGGTTTAACGCCTCATTATTTTTCCAAATACGCTAAAAGTCCATAAACTGAGTCGATTTAACATCTTCACCTCAAATTTATTTACATATGGTATATACGAAATGATTTTACACTATGAAATATGCTGGTATTTACTAGGTTGGTCAAATATGGAAGGCTATTTCGAGTTTTACTCTTTTAAAACTTGTAAAAAATCTCCAGAAATTTAAAAACAAAATATATTGACCAATATTTGATTCTGTTATATCATTTAATTATACAACTGCAACAACAACAACAATTAACGCTTTATGCTTCAGCATCAGCTTTAACTTCAGTAAAAATGTAGGACTTTTCATCTTTTAAAAATACACTGTCATCACGGCATTGTTTCTAAATTCATCATCAATCACACTTTATTCGTCCTTAAAGTCTAAATTTAGCAGCCTTAACAAAGATAGCATACTGCGCGCACACATACACACATACATATACGAGTATGTAGGTTCATACATACTAATCCGCGGCAGCTATTAATAAATAAAACACAATAGCTATAGGAAACACCTGTAAATAAGGCAGACAGATCAAACGGCAGACAGGTGCCAGTTCAAGTACACGGCGCACACGCACACAGGCGAAAATATAAAAACATACTTACATACATATACACACATACTTATATGTATACACACAAAGAAAGTTGAGAACACTGGCGCTGCTTAGAATTGCTGTTGCGCCTTGCATTATTTTCAATTCACCTTCAACTTACGCAGCAAACACACACACACACATATATTTATTTGTATACCTATGTACATCTACATTTGTATACACATACACACACACACATACAATCTTATTTACGTATGCGAACGCCTGAAATCATCTTTATATGAGCACTTCGTCGCATTAATGAACAAAAGGTCGGAGAACAAACGAAAAAAAAATATGAGAATTTCAAAACAAAAGGTCATAAAAGAATAATAACAGTAAACAAAAAAAAAAAAAAAACGATATATAAGTAAAGAATTATATGCATATGAAAAATGTGAGATTTAAACAATAAAACACCGATCCTCCGCACTCCGCACCAGCGGTCGTCGCTTGTTGCCTTAAGAACTTCGAACTCCCTTCGTGAAAGGATTGTCACAGCAGCATCAGGTGTCTGCTGGCCACCACGCTTGTGGTGCGTATGCATGCATGTGTGTGTAAGTATTTATGTGAATAAGTATATTTATGGGTAACTGTTGAGTGCTTTTCGCAAAAAGTGCTCACGAACCCTACCCATGAATATGTAAATCTTCAAGCTATTAACTGTTGTTGTCCCCGCGTTGTGTTGTTGTGCGTAAGTAGGTGCCTTTTCTTACACAAAACGTACACTATTCAACACTTTTGCAGTTCGTGTGAGTTCGGGAGTTGTGTGTGAGAGTGTGAGTGCGTGTATTTGCATATGCAAATGAACTCGACTCAATTGGAGCTCAAATGCCACACAGCCTCCAAAGTTCTGAAGGAAAGTATACACGCACACATATAAAGAAGTACATATAAATATATGTGTGTTTGTGTTTGGTATTGACATTTCGCCGCA
This sequence comes from Bactrocera oleae, assembly GCF_042242935.1. NCBI lineage: Eukaryota > Metazoa > Arthropoda > Insecta > Diptera > Tephritidae > Bactrocera > Bactrocera oleae. The sequence goes on from NC_091539.1 coordinate 59,390,319, forward strand.
GCTTTAGCACTACTCATTCAATTATCTGAAATTATCTGTATTAACTTATTCAGCGTGAGATAAAAGCTCATGCGAGTGATTAGTCTACAGAGCTTTAAGCTCAAAAACCTGCATGTGAAAGCTTAGTGTGTGTCTACAATATGAGCTTAAATATTTTTAGGTAGGTGCGCATGCTGATTTATATTTGCATTTGACCAACTAATCATTATTTATTTAAATTTATTAACTTGCTCTGATTGAAGGCACATTATACAGACTACAGAAATTACCTTGTTTACCATAAATATATAATAGTTCGACTAAGTTAAGTTCGTTAAGTAAAGTTCATTAAGTTAAGTTGGTTAAGTTAAGTCGAATTAAGTCATGGCAAATATATAGAGAGTAGTTTTTAAGTTGTGTTAAGTTTGGCTAAGTTAAGTTCCATTAAGTTACGTTGAATTAAGTTACGATACGCAACATTAGCTTATGATAAATTAAGGCACTTAATCTTTAGGTTAAGTTATATTAAGTTAAACTATGAAAAGGAATATGAAATATGAGTGGAGTCTGTTTAAGTTAAAGTCACTCTGACGATGCTTTTTGTAAATGAACATGTCTCGTTCACTAATTTGTCGTATACATCTTGATCTTAACCTACAAATCGTTAAAGGTGCTGTTCCGCAAGGAGGGGAGAGTGGACAGGGAAAGATATTGGTAACACTTTACAGGCATGCGCCAGACAACTTTGATAATGGATGGTTACAAAGGCACTAGGTTCAAATGTATAATATAATAAAGTTTCCCAGATACATTGAACATTGCAAGCTCAAGAAGCATGTATTGAACATGAGTATAGCCTCTTGTAAAAGCTGCCGGTTTTGCGCCATGATTTTGGAAACTCTTGAGCTTCCTTTTCTAGTCTGTAAATGCAGGATCAAGGTTTTTGGAATTTTATATCCGCATAGGGATCACATCACCTCAATAGCGTTCAGCAGGATCCTGGAAATCATCAGAGTGCTGAACCTAAGTAATTCAGTGTAACAGAAGAGAGGACACAATAGACCTTAGGTATCAGTACCAGCCTCAATTTATTTCTATCTATCTATCTTGAAAATGTAAGATTCAACCCAAAACTTATTTTGGACCGACGACCCAACAGATATGCAGGTATCTGAACAGGGTATATTTAGTTTGTCAAGAAGTTTGTAACACTCAGAAAGAAACGTCGGAGACCCAATAAAGTATATCTCAGTTCAGTGTGATGAGCTGAATCGATTTAGCCATGTCCATCTATATATACGCGAACTAGTCTTTCCGTTTTTAAGATATCGATCTGAAATTTTTCACACGTTGTTTTCTCTCTAAAAATTATCTTTTTTGTCGGAACCACTGATATCGGACCATTATAGGATGTAGCTGCCATACAAACTGCTCAATAAAACTCAGTTTTCTTTAATTTTTTCTAAAAGCGGTCATCAGACAATGGCAAACCTCCGAGGCTATTTCTGGCAAAAAGTTACAAACATATCGATTAACTTCAAGGCGTAAACCACAAAGAGGAGTGTATACGCTAATTATGTACAAAAAATAATTATATTTCTCCTAATAAATATAAAATTTTATAGTTTGGATATAATTTTGTTTTTATTTCTTGTGATTTTGTTTCAAATTCACACTTCACTCACATACCTTATACTATACTGTACACTGCACTTCTAAGTGCTCACTTAAACTCACGTAGTAGACACTCGATCGGATCACTACCCGTTTCCTCCGACTCCGACTCAGACCTTTTAGCCTCTGTAGTTGGTTCTTCGGACTCTTCGCTTACATCCGAAGGCAGTTTGGAGGTGACAAGACTCAAAAGACTTAGAGTTGTGAACGACTTGATGAAGTTGATCGTACCTCGTCGCTTCCAAAATGGCTTCGCTTGATTCTTCCATTTGCGTAATTTATGCAAATCACAAAAATTAAACTGTGAATTCTTAATAATGTCTATGTAAGTTTTCTCATTCGAGATGGTTTGCAATAAGGCGAACATATATTTGACATATCGCTTGTTTTCCGGCTCTTCTCCGTCTTGGAATGTGTCACGTGCCTCTCTAAGCGCATTCTCGGCTAAATGATATTTGCTTGGAGTTTTCATATATATTTTTGCCACTTGCAGCAATGCTAAGCCAAGTAGTTTACCCAATTCCAAATGTCGCGCTAATAAAATTGCCATTCGCAGTTTGGCCATAGCATAGGATGTGTAGCCCAAACTTGGGAAAGATGCAGAAGTGGTGAAAATTATTTTTATTTTATAGTTTTTCTAATATTGTGAGTATGGTAAGATAGGGGGAATTGGCATTATATGGCTGCAAAACTGTCGACTGTTACAGATTAACGACTAGAAGTATTTGCATTCAAAAGACTATCTGGAAGTATTAGTTTTCTGTTTTCTTCGTCTTCAAATCGACATATTAGTGGAAAACGATATATTTCGGTTATCTGTCAGATGTTAGCTGTCAACTGTCTTATTATTTTTCGATGGATTTGAATTAGATAAACTCTATAACACAAAACGGCCGGCTACTGAGTAAAAGTTTTTTTTTTATTTTCTCTGCTCTATAAGTCAATAAGATCCCTATTGGTAGTGGAAAATCATATAACGGATTCTGTAAGCTGTCAAAAGCTTTTTATTTACAATCATTAATAATCTCAGCAATTCAAAACTGTCAACTAAGTTCCGTATATTCTGCTCAGACAGAGAGTTTTGTGTTTGACTCGAATAACGGCAGTAATACAAAATGGATAGGATCAACACAGAGAAAAAGTGTATGTTTTAAATAGTCTAATAAATTCTAACGTATCCGAGAGTATTTCAGATTACCAGAAACCTTGGTATCGAAATTTTACAGACCCTGAGATGCACTGTATTTCTAGAATAAATGAATCTAGTCATCTTAGAATGCCAATAACAGAAACGGCATTCGAGACCTTAATTCTTTCGCAAAAGATGACAGATATTAAAACGGAGGGAGCATTATCTATCCTTGTAGTCATTATTGGTGCATTGGAGAAGCTTAAACCTACTTTGATCCTATGCCACGTAGTGTAGTTCGTCGAAGTAGGCTCTAATTAAATCGGCTATTAGCAGACGTAGTCAGCAGTACAGGGAACTATCTTTAAATATGGAAACCAAAGATTACTTAATGGGAAGCTCGAGAAGTTAACTTTGTGTTCTTGGGAAAGCCTATGCAATATAAATATCGTTAACTAAAAATTTCGAGAATAAACTTCAAGACTCAAAATGGAAATATTAACATACTTTTCATAACACACGCCTTTACAAATGTTTATCTCACATCTCACTCTCTGAAATTCACTGTTCTTCTCGCCCGTCAAATAACGTTCAGCGGATCTTAAATGTTTCATGGCCTCCTTGTAATTGCTGATTTCTATTAGCAGGCGCGCTTTTACCAATATGGCTTTCGCGACCAAAATTTTCAACTTCATTTCACCAACTGAAATTAGTTCCACACACATATTTACACTTTTTTTCACTCACAATCTTACGATAGCGCTCACCTTCGGCTATACATTTGATAGATCGGTCAGCTTGTTCAATGCCGAGTTTTGGCTTGCTATGTATAAATGCCTTTGCGGATTTAAATAGAACGCTTGCAAAGGTTACACCAACAAATTCATGTAAATTTTGCTCATCAAACACGGGTGTAATATTATCGGTACGCCAGTCTTGAGCGCGACTCAGCGATAACGCCTTCTCGAAGTATTTGATTTCTCTTTTAAAACTATGTGCTCCTAGAAGAGTTTGCAAGAAGAAGAGGAAAATCAGTTGAGAATAGTAAGCATATGACTTAGGATGAGTACTGGAATTACTGAATAGTCGAGACACATGAAAGAGTTCTAAGTCTGATTAGTAAAGAGATTTTAAATTTATTCTCCGGCACTCTCTTTCACGGATTTCTGCCTGTGTCGCTCTAAACTGTAACTGACTCCCAGATATGTCATAACAGTACTACAACCCAACTATCTTTGCGTTTGAAATACATAAAGCGGAAGAAACATAAGTAGTGTAGGACATCGAAACCTCTTTAAAGCCGCATGAGAGCAATAGTGAACTCCCTATATGACTATGATGTCAAAGTCAAATATGAATATCCGCCTATAGAGTGGCATCTTAAATTTTACACAACCGGATATATTCTTTGGGGTTTCTTCGGAAAGTGGAAAAAATTTCTTGAGTGTTGAGATATCTGAAGAAACATAATGAGCCTCTAGAAAGAAATGCTAAATAAGTTGTCCAGAAAATTATAAAACTTCTTGAGAGTACACACAACTAACAACTATATGAGAACTAGCGATAAGAAGCTAAGCATTTTTTTAACATCAAAATACCAGAGCTCCTTTCATCTTGAAAACATTCAAGTCATGCAAAACCATGAAACAATCTATTTTCAAGAAGTACTCTATGAAATTGTCAAACCAAATAACCCCAAATGCTAAGAAAATTATTCATCAAAACTACGAGTAGAAAGTCCAAAACGCATTTAGGCCTACAGCTCCACGTCGGCGGTAGATAGTAATGAAAGTTTCGCGAATCAGAGTTGAACTCAAAGATGTAGATAATTCAAAAAATACAATAGCGTAACAAACTCACTGCCACTCATGTGAAACACGGCATAATGCGTATAAATCTTCGCACGCAACTCGCAGCGTAGCACATCATTCAAGCCGAACGAATCGGCTATTTCGATGATTATTTCAAGGAAGCTCTTCGTAAACCAATGAAAAGAATCGGATAAATTTCTCGCTATATTCAAAGCTTGATAGATAAGTTCGTAGGTAGATTTTCTGCTGAGGCAAGTTTTCAACTTAGACACTACCTCGGCTGCCTTGCATATTTCATATAACTTCAGCAATGCCACCTTATTCACCCACATGCGTTTTTTGATGAATTTATCTTTGATGAGCGCATTCTCCTCACACACCAAGTACTCGAAGTACTTGGCACAAGTCATGCAGCCCTCGAAGCACAGCTCGGATAAGAGAGCATGGTAAAGTTGGTGGTGACCGCGTTTCGCTTCAGTCAGCGTCATATGCTCGACATCAACGTCAGCCATTACCTTCTTCAAATAAGATCTTCCCACTGCCATTCTGGTAGCGCTTACTTTTTATTATGTTTTATTGGATGTTGTCGTGGAATCTGATTTTTATTTTGGTTTATTGTGCCAAAAATTGCCAAAAAGGTTGCAAAAACTATTTGGACGAAATTATTTTATATAAAAATTATGTATAAAAAATATAAAATAAACAAAACTTTTTTAGTTTTGTCAGGTTTATTAAAAAAATTAAACTGTAAATGAAATATAAAGAAAAATCATTTTGAAGCAAATGTTAGGGAAAATATTTCGAAGCAGAAGGCAAGTGGAAATTTATTATATGTTTCGATTTGTTACCGTTTAACAGAAAACCGAATACTTTAATTCATTTCAATTTAAATTCTGTTACCAAGTCTGTCTTCTGTTGTAAATTATACTGCCTTTCTGTTTTTGCCAAATAACGCTGGCTCACAAATTTTACTAAGTCAACATTCCAAATACTTTATTAAAAATTACAACAAATATATTCTATTATAACTTTTCTGAAATCAATTTGTTGTTAATTTTGAAGCTCAAACAGATTTGATAAAAACCAAAATAGTAATTATACAAATTTCGAATTTTCATATAAATTAGTTACCAGTTTCTGTTTTAACAAAATTTCTGTTTCTGTTTTCATTTCTTTTATGACTTTCTTATAAGCTAACTGCAAATATGACATGAAAATATTCTTTGGAAAAAGCACAAATTGATTAAATAAATGTCTTTGTTAAAATATATCAAACCAATAATTTAGTTTCTGTTTCTATTTTGTTCCGGGATTTTTTTTAATTTCATATAGTATAATATAGATATGTATTATGTAGTTATACTCGTAAAAAGTTATACTAAATTTTCTGTTTCCATTTTTCTCATTTCTATTGTGGCATCATTTTATGTCAATATATTCATAAACAGACGCAAAACAATGTTTTCATTTACGTTCTCGGTTTAAACTAACACAAATTTAAGTTATAGTTTCTGTTTCCATTTTCTTTTATAGGTAATATTGAATAAGTATGCTATATATTTACATTCAAAATGTAGACAAATAAAACAACTGTTCTGTAAAATTACTGTTTTCGTTTCATGCATTCAGTTTCTGTTTCCGTTATTCAGTTTAAGTTGTTCCAGTTTCTGTCTCCTTTGCAACTATTGAAAATAGTCGAAATTTCGTAATTATATAGCATATTGTATTTGTAGAGAAACATTTTTTCTGTAAAAATTTCTTTTGTTGTTTTCATATTTGTTATATTATTATTGTAAGCTCATAATGGAAAAATAGCATGAATCAGATGTAGACCTATTAACCATCAAATTACGTCATGTACAGTATTCGGTTTCTGTGTCTGTTTCCGATTCAGTTGCTAAATTCTTGCAGTTTTCGCTCAAATATAAAAAAATTAACTTACCAAAATTATTTAACAATTTTCATTTTGCAGAATCAACTACAAAATCCTCGGTAGCCTCATGACTAAATCTTTTATATAATTTAGAGGTCAATTAAGTGTTCAGCCAAAGGCTAAAGGGTAGACTGATCCTCAGCTAAACTAACATTTTATCGGATGTTATATTGAGCTCTTGAATCATTAGAAAATAATCATACAACTAAATTTCGTGCGCAATATATAGAAACAACAAACCTATTAGACGCACGTGCTTGCAACTAACAATAGAACTCGCAACCTATAGCATAGAACTTGCAACATGTTGTATTTGCCGGCTGACTTCAATGAAAACCGGAACAAAAACAAAGGCAATGTGTGGATTATAAACAAAAATGCCGCACGTCACCGTTATGTCGTCAGTTGGGAAATATGAAAAGAAGACAGCAACAACAAAACCACAATGAAGTAAAAAAAAAGCAATAAGATAGCTTAAGTAGAGGAATTAGCACTGGAGTGAATAAATCACTAAGAGTATGTGCCTGCGTGTGTGTGTGCGTGTGTTGACACCACTACGGTCGCAATGAATTGTCCAGCAAATTAAGCGAGTTTTTCATGCGAATTTCCTTTTCAGTTGTACCGTTGACATCGGCACGCATGGAAGTAGCGAATTCGGTTAATACTCGTGGCGCGGAGTTATGAAATACCGTTATGCTGTAAACTAAGGGTTGAGTGCCGGTGGCGCTGAAGTTACTTGTGAACATGTGAAGTTGTTCAGAAAATGTGAGTTGGTGTATTTGGTTTACACATATGCTGAAAATAAAAGCATTGCAAAATAATAAGAAAGTGATTACTGTGTGAAATAAATAAATAAAATTAATTATTTTCCATTAATTCAAGTTTATGAGTTTTAGGACCATTTTGATTTTTTTGCCAGTCGAATGAGATGATGTGAAGTTAAATAAGGTGGCGAGATTGAAATTGGCATAAAATATAATGTAGGGATATTTATTAGGATATTAATGAGCATAGTTACTACACGAATATCTAAATCGGTTAGTTTCAGGTACCACAAAAATCCTTAGATGCACAAAAAAGGCTATTGCAGAATCTATGAAAGTTGGTGAGAGTATAAATTAAAAGAAAGAGTAAAAATGTAACTAAAAAGGATAAAATCATTTAATTAAATAATACTAATGAACGGAGCTAAATTAATTATTTTTATTTTATTGAACCACAATTAGTGGAACATGTAATTATATTCAATTTCAATTAATTTTTTTAATTTAAATTAAATTAATTAACTTTTTATAGAATCAAAATTAGTAAAATAAAAATTCAGTTATATTTCATTGATTAATTTTTTTAATTTAAATTAAATTAATACATTTTTTTATGAAGCGAAAATAAGTAAAATATAAAATCATATAACATTTTTTTTTAAATTTAATTAAATAATTTTTTTTTATTTTAGTTACATAATTTTTTTACGAACATTAGTAAAATATAAAGTTAAATTAAATTTCATTAATAAATTTTTTTAAATTTAAAAATAGTTAATTAATTTTTTTATGATTCCAAAAATACTAATATATAAAATTAAATAAAATTTCATTAATTATTTTTTTTTAAATTAAATTTAGTTAATTAATTTTTTTATAAAGAAAAAAGCTGTAAAATATAAAACTAAATTAATTTAACTAATTAATTTTTTTTAATTTAAATTTCATAAATTAATTTTTTTTTTATTAAATTAAATTAACGAACTTTTTGAATTGAATCAAAATTGTTTAAATATGAAATTAAATTAATTTTTTTTATTATTTTTAATTATTAAATATATATATGTATATATATATATATATATATATTATTAAATTGCTTAAATAAAAAAATTATTAAATTTTATTTAATTTCATTGAACATTAATTAAACAGTTATATGAAATAATTATAATTTTTAGTTTATAGTTTTTTGATTTTAGTAAATTTATGAAACAAAAATATCTAAATAAAAAAGACCTTCATATCCTCAGATTATAATATAAGATAAATAAATATATATATATGTATATAACGAACCACCGTGCTGTGCCCCTGAAGCTTCCAGATAACATATTCGAGTGTTCTTATGTACACATGCAGATACATAAATTTGAAAAAATATTATTTAAGTCTAAACACTTCCATCAATTAACGGGTATGTGTAAAATCTAAATGTACAACAGCAACCAATTACTAGTAAAGTTACTTAATGAAAATTGTGAAGCAACGCTTACATAAAAGGCTTCACTTACGAAAGTCGACCAATTTGTCACTTGTCTGCCATTGAAACGTCATGTGTGTATGTGTGTTGCATGCTCAACCAATAGTGAAGTGGCTATAAAAAACAAGCATAAACATAAAAGGAAATAGTCAAATAAATAAAATCATGCCTGAATCGAAAATAAAAGTGTGTTGTGTGTACGTGTGCGTTTGATTTTGTAAATGAAATTACATAAAAAATTAAATAAAAATGAAAAATCGAAAAAATATGGTCGACTCATCCGACGAGGATAGCATAGAGCTTTTGGATAAACTAAAGCATGTGCACGTCGAGTCTGAGGCAACTAGTCATGTGCTGTGCTACAAGGAGAAAAGCTGTTGGGAGTCTGTTGAATGGAAATCGGCGCTGAATCACATTGGCTTATTCATATCGCTCTCGATCTACGTTGGCGTAGGTGGGCTGGTGAGTGGATATTTATGTATAAATTTTTTGTAAAAATTTCTCAGCGATTTTATTGATGCGGTAAATAGTTGGAAAATATTTTATTTAAAATTACCAAAAAATATTAATTATTAATATTTAGTAACTAGAAATTAATTTTTATAATTAATTATTAATATTATAATTTAAAAAAAATCATTTATCAATTAGTTAGCAATTAATTTTTGAAACTAAACTAGTTTTAATTAAAATTATGAAATTAAATTAAATTTTTTTAAATTAAATTTTTACTATTAATTAAAGAATTAATTTCTGTAAAAAGAATTAATTTCTGTAAAAAGAAATTATTTAATTAATTAATTAAAATACAGTTATTATAGCTTTATTAAATTAATTATTACTAAATAATTAAAATATTGGTTTAGTTTAAAAAAAAAAATTAATTATATATTAATTTGTATTTAAATCATTATTATTAATTAAAACTGTAATTCAGTTAAAAAAAAGTATTTAATTAATTAATTAAAGTACAGTTATAAGTTTTTAATTAATTATTATTAATAATTATTAAATTATTCAATTTACTTAAAAAAAATGTAATCAAAAACTTAATTACGAATTAAATTAATTATCAAATTAAATTTGCTTTGAAAGTTTTTCTTCTCTTTTTTAACTTCTTTTTTTTATTACTAAAAAATTTTTACTGAATTTTAAAATTTTTATTATAAAAAAACCAAGCAAGAAATCTTAAATTAAACTGTCTTTTGAGATTTTCTAAATTTACAATCAAAATATATAATTATTTTTACATAAATACCACAATTGGACCAGTGTAGTCCAGTGCGTCGACAATTTCATACAAACGTCTATAGCAAAACAACTAAAGTATTTCAATCAACATGAAATTTAAACAATTCTTTTTTACATTTTCCTTTTGGTTTTTTTTTTGTTGTTTTCGTTGCTGTTCGAGTATTTGTGTTTGTTTTCAAGTAGTCATAAAACATTTAAGTGCTGCTAATACAGAAAGTTCGGCGTGGGATTAACAAAAGTGGCTAATTTAGAAATGGAAAAAATAAATATGAAAACAACAATAACAATTTTTCGAAAGCGTGCAAGCAGAAGATGCTAAACGAGTTTTAAAATTTGCTCAGTGAAGAAAAATGTTCGCTTATTCATCATCATCAATCAATGAAATAAACCGATGAATATATAGAAAAGTTGCAAATAAGTTTTCCTATGCTGGTATCATATATGTAGATATGTATATAAATATGAGGAATAAAGAGTAGTCGCCTTGTAAATGGCCGCTGTCACTATTCATGAATATATTATTTATTGGCGAAGACAATATTTATCTCTATTGACTTGTAAAGCAATGATAATTCTTTCATTAACTTTAGAAGTTAATAAGCCACCAACAACATAAGAACAACCTAAATTGTTTTTGTAGAAAAACTTGTGAAAGCGAGGTAAGTAGTAGCAACTAAACTTTTTCCTGAAACATGTTTTTTTTGGAAAAGTAATTTTCAAACCACTAGGAACTATAAAATACGACTTCATGATTTTTTAAAATTATAGTATTTAAGCAAATTTGAATTTTGAAGCCGTGAAATAGATAAAAATATCTTTATCTAGATTTTGATCGGTTCGATTGAATTGCAGCTTTATGCTATAGTTGTCCGATCTGCTCAGTTATTGCAGCAATGCTTTTGACAATAATCTGTGCCAAATTTCATAATTTCATGACTATACTTTATATACATATACATTTAATTTAAAAAATCTTCCATACAAGCACTTGAGTATGATCTGTCAGTTCGTATGGCAACTATATGCTATAGTTGTCCGATTAGGTTCCGAGAAATGAACAGCTTCTTGGTGAGAAATAAACGTGTGCATAAATTACAAAATGGTACATCAAAAACTTAGGGACTAGTTCGCGTATATACAGCGGGACAGACAGACAGACGAATATGACTAAACTGACTCTGCTCGTCACGTCACGTGATCATTTATATATATATATAATACTTTATATGGTTTCCGACGTTTCCTTTTGGATGTTACAAACATTGTGTCAACCTCAATATACCCGGTTCAGGGTATCAAGAGCTTATAGTAAGTCGAAAATTCCGTCCACGACTCCAGGAACTATTAGTAAGCTGGTGTAGGCTGTTGGGTACTTACAAGGAATATCTCAGGTTTATAAGAGTATAAGTTGCTATTCCGAATCAATGAACTCGTGATTTTATTTCGAGAAGAAGAATCAAGGAAAAAAGTTACCGAAAAGACTGTAAAACTAAAAGCTAAGAAAAATAACCACAATCGTGACTATATACCACAAAATTGTTATGATTTCCACCCCTTCTCGAGCTGTCTGAGCAAATTTGAAGATATTCATTTTTCTCTCTCTAAGAATTATGAGTTGATATGTTCAAGAAGATTTCATTACAGAAACTTCCGTGAGTGACTCAAATTGTACTCATCATACGGGTAGTCCGCCTTGCAACTACCATTCGTAATAACTCGTTGGCGAACCCGAACTTATTATACTATATTTGCCCAAAATTTACAAGATTTCCAGACAAAGAGACGTTGAACTTTTGGTACTGATCATTTTTACATTAGCAAATATTTATGAACCAGGTTAGAAATTGATACATCCTCTAAAACTTTATTAAACCAATATACTCTTTTACATAAACAAAGTTTCGAACTCACATACAGCCAACAACAAATAATTTTCCAAAGGACATATTAAATTTGGTACTCGCCTGCATATACATATGTAAAGGGTGTTTTTTTAGAGGTGTAGAATTTTAAATTGCAATAAAACAACGATGGATTATTCGATTGACATGAATTTTATTTATCCGAAAGATAATCTTGTGGCATTATATTTTAAATATAATTTCTGGCATATGACCGCCACGGCTGGCACGGATGTAGTTTAATCTGGACGTCCAATATTCGATGATTTTTTCCAACATTTGTGGCCGTATATCGCCAATCACACGGCGAATGTTGTCTTCCAAATGGTTAAGCGTTTGTGGCTTATGCGCATCGACCAATGACTTTACATAACCCCACAGAAAGTAGTCTAGCGGTGTTAAATCACAAGATCTTGGAGGCCAATTCACAGGTCCAAAACGTCAAATTAAGCGGTACCAAACGTGTCTTTCAATAAATCGGAATGAAAAAGTTAGTAATCATGGCTCTATACCGAAGAAGAACCATTAGTTTCGAAATAAAATTGCACTATTTGCAAGCGTTGTTCAGGCGTGAGTCTATTCATGATGAATTGCCAAACCAAACTGAGAACAAATCACTTAACAGCTGTTAAATCGGTCGCCATCTTGAACAGTAATGCCAACTTAAAGTTCTATACCTCGAAAAAAAACACCCATTACATATGTCTAACACATACTCAAATATTTTCAAGAGAACTAGCCATATGTCACCGTTCGTAAGTATATATTTATAGCAATCCATGCAAAATTTATTACTATCACACTCCGAACAATTCATTGATTGCATGTCGTGCGGTAATTAAACGGTGAGTTGGACGACAAGTCAGCGTCGAATGCCAAAACTCCCGCTAAAAAATAACAACCGAAGTATACAACCGAAAAAAATATTATGCAAAATTTTATATGTAAATATTTAAGTGGTCATGTCGCGACTAAAGAAATCGATAAGTAGCTCGTGTGGTAGCTCAAAACCGAATAGCTTGCAATAAAAGCCGCAGCGTAAAGTATAAGGTACATATAGGTAAATGTATATATAAACTTTGCGTTGTGGCAAAACCACTCGGCGAAAAGTCACGTGCTCACGTGCAGCACGCAATGTTTGACGCCATAAAACGCATACACACATATACAGTTACAGACATGTGTGCGCACGTATTTGCATAATCGAAAGGCGTTGTGTGAAAGAAATCCATTTTGTTATTTGTTGCAGCGAAAAGTTGTGGTTTTCAAGCGATTTAACGGTAAACAGAAAGTCAGAAAGTTTGAGCCAATATTTTCTTTTTTTTTTTTTGATTTTTCGCAAGACTTATTTCTTTCAAAACCAAAACCTTTCTTTACGAAAACGTTCACCTCATTTCGGCTACTTTCAACAACAGGTGTTAGATACTCTACTTTTTGAGGCAACTGCTATACAGGCTTTGAGCGTGCTGACAGTGAGCATGGCCTCACTAGCAATAGCATCAAGCTACTTCCATATTAAACTTATCTAGGTGTCTGGCCACAGCGGAATCGTCGGGAATTGTAAAGCGAATGAGCTTGCAAGTAAAGGCATCATTGATATTAGCCGCCTCAGTGAATTTGTCGCAGACTCTAGGCAATATGCGACGGTCTTTTTGATCCATACCTAGGAGTTCTGAGCATCCCAACAGACAGGGGTCAGTAGCTGTCCAAGTGAGATTATTCGTAGACTAACGAGAAATTAGCCTATTTACCTAACCGAACCTTAGTGTGCTCAAAAGCTCAGTGATTACGTCATCGTTCTCATAGTTTCAGTGGACTATATTTCACTTATATTTCAGGACTATAACGGCCTGTATCCAGTTTCTTATTCAGAGCCGTGATCATGTATAGCCTGGAGAAATAATGAACTGTTCATATAGAAAAGCTATAACCACTAGGTGGCAGTTCCGAAAATTTTTTGACTGTGGATTTTCTTACGAAAGGAAAACACCAAATGATTAGATGTATGAAGATAATAAACTTCTAGGAGCGATTTTCTGCATACTAGTATAATATATGAAGATTAGAAAAGTGCCATTTCTGTCGCTCTGGAGAGACACTGAAACTTTTGCTTTTCGAGTGCAACGCAATAGCAAGTAGAAGATGAAAAGTTAAGGTAAGGCAAAGGTAGCACATTTCTTTTCTTTTTCGAAGTACTATTCTGGATTTCCTAAATGTAAGAAGACTAGACCAAGTATAATGGAGAGCACAAAAGACCACAGGCTGCAGTTCAAATCGATTTTAAATATATTTTAGCGTTTTTGGCTTCGGCTGAAGTCGTTTGATTCCATGCCGCTACTTAAAAAGTTTTCGCGACATTGAATTTTCTAAAAGCAATCTGCTCCAAATCGAGTTAGTTATAGCATTTATAACTCAAGAACGACTGGAGTGATCATAATGAAGGAGCGCATACCAGGATAGTTATTAATATATCCGAAATATTACATTAAAATCTAGAAATATATACAAGTACTAATACGAAAATCGACCATTGAAAATCTTCGAATTGAAATGTAAGTCAAAAAAGGCAAAATAAGAATTGTGAAACCGATAACTCATTATCATTCCTTTTTTAAAGGATAGTTGCGTGGAAACAACTTGGCACTTCACCATCAAAGAGAATAATAGTTAAAGATTTAATGATTTTGTAGTTCCCTCCTGGGAAAGCAAGGATTTGAAGGTACAGGCTCCTGCTAATACTCTTAAGCTGACTATAAGCGTGAATACACGCGATGTAAATTAACAAATCGGCAACCTCAGTTTAGAGCTCCATATAAAAAGCTTCATTTATAATCCATTCACAAGTAAGTACATACTTTGGTTGGTCAATTACATGGGTATATACATTTTTTATTGAATAATTACAAAGTTTCTACTTTTGCTGTCGCTGAATTGCACGCACATTTCAAATCACGTTTCAAATCACTTGCTATATCACATTCCACCACTCTTACGAGTGTTCATTTGGCAAACAGTTTTAAGTGAGTGAGATCAAAGGTAAAAGTGTGTGTGTAATGGCAGTAAATATTCATGGCATTAAGACGTTACATGCAACATCAACATCAAGTTAAGATTTCCGTTTGGTGGCTTTTGCAATTTCCGTTCCATTTCCTTATGAATATGCAGCATTAAAACACTTTTTTTCATATTTTTATGGTGTTTAATTAAAGCGGCATTTCGGAGAGGGGTTTCCTTTCAAAGTGAATTTATGGTCTGCTGCCTTTTAATGTGTCACTTAGTGGCTATCAAAGGATTCTTTCAATGGAATTTGAAAAATGCATTTTTATTTGTATTTGAAATTGTGCAATAAATTATACAATGTTGCCACATTTGAAGGAAGAATTCGAACATTTATATATATTTGACTTAGTCAGTATATATATTTTTGAATCATTAATTTGAACAATCGAGCGGTAGCTGCTGAAAAGAGCCAGTACTTTAAATGCTATAATACATGTGACACACACTCTGGCTTAAGCCGTTTGTGGTGGGTGGAGACACTAGAAAATTATGTTGAAATTGTCGCTTATAAAATATTGTGGAATTTTATCTATTACTATACATAGATGATATACTATAACAACAAAAATTTCGATGATTTAAACCATAGATTATAGATTTCAAGGGTATTATTTTTCAATAAATAAGGGATTTGCTATTTTGCACATCCTTTGGTGTGTGAAGAAGGATCTGCAGCAATTTCTTCCACTTTTGGGACAAACTCATATAATTGCGTATACAAGAATTTTGCTCGAGATAACTTAAAATTGACCGGTAAATAATATAGTCCAGTATATGGTATAAAGTCAACTGGAGGGACAAAGGAAATTGTATTAGATATATAGGAGCTAAGCGAAGATATCAACCGTTTTGAGCCTTCTTGGTATGGAACCCTTAATATGGTGGCATAACAGCGCTATTTTTGTTATAGTCACCTAATTTTATTAAGCAATATATAATATTTAATGCATTGACCATTATCTGTGTTATGAAATCAACCAAGAGAAGACAAATTCTTATACTTGGTATATGGAGACTAAGGAAGTTCATTACCTCATTTCCGTACATTTTTGAGGTGTTTATTGCTGCTGGACTTTAGTAAATGAAGTAAAGTAATGCTTACAACACAACAACAATAAAATTGACTTAATCTGATAAAAAAGTTACTGCGACATGAAATTTTCCCCATTTTTTCCAGGAAAAAAATGCTGCTGATATCAATAATTGTTTTGATGGGAATGACCTCGCTGAATACACTGTTGCCTCACCTATATAACGCCACTTAACACTTCAAAAGTCGAAGGAAAGAAAGCTAACTAGCTAAGCTTAACAAGAGTTTTGGGTTTTTTTCCTTTTTTTAATTTAATAACGACAAAGTTTATTTAATTTAATTTTCCATAGCCTTGTTGGCTGGTGGTAAAATCCGGCGGGAACAATCGTAGAAAGAACGAAAAACGCGGTTGTATTTTCGAAGGCGGTCGATTGCGAAAAGAGGCCGATATCATGGCGACTATCCCTTTTGTTGGTTGGTGTGGAGTGTTGTGTAGTGTTCAGATGTAGTTATGTGGTTAATGTTGTGTGGGTTTAATGCCATGCAGAGTAGTGTGTTGAGTTCGTAAATGTGGTTTGTGTGTGTTCGGAGGAGTAGAGTTTTTAGCCATTGGCCATTGTACATCCTTAAGAAGATATTACGAACGAAAACATCAAAAAAATCACAACATGAATTTGAATGATCGTAAAATTAAATTGAGCATGTAGGTATGTTCGAGCTCACGAGATTTCCCACTAAAGAAGAATTTATCGTCAATACGGAGGCTGAGATTTATTTTTAAGCAATATATAGAAAAATTCAAAGATGTCTATCGCTCTTTGTGGTAACTATGTTGAATAACCGAATTTTATCAAAAAAAAAATTAAGTTCGCTCTACCGAAATTATAATAACCTTCACAGGTGCATTTCTTATAGCATGTAAGGGTAGACTCCCATGGTGAAATTTTGTTGGAAATACCAAAAAAAAATTCCCTAAAAATTTGGGACTTTAATTTTAATATTAAGTACTAGACCTAGGCCTGTAAAGATTTCCCATATAAAATACATGTAAAACTTTTTAAAAATTTAAATTATAAATTAAATTTAATTTCCAAATCGATAATATTAATACTCTTTGAGATACAGAGATTTTAAGTTGAAGTGGTATGGAATTTTTATGGATTTCTGAAACTCAGGTGAGGTCGAGTAATAACATACAACGCCATGGTATTTTACGTAAACAAAAATTTATCAGTATCATAATACAAAAAGTGAAGAAGTACAAATCATCCCATCTTTGTTTTGCTTATTTTTATCTCACTTTTTATAAAAACTTTAAATGCAGTAGATGATTAACAGATAAAATAAAAACCAGGAGAGAGTTGACATAAAATTTTTAGTAAGAGGAAAAAAATTTCAAAATTTAAAAAAAAAATTTTTTTATTTTAGCATCAAAATGTTCAAAAATACAATTTTTCAATCGTTTGCAATGTAAAATATAAATATTTAGTGATTTAAATGACAATTTATAGTGAAATTAATTTATTTAACAATTTAACTTAAGAATTCCATACCAATTCAACTTAAAATCTCTGTATCTCAAAGAGTATTAATATTATTGGTTTGGTGCCAAAGACTTTTTTGTAGGAAATTAAATTTCCTACAATTTTGTTATCAAATTTTTCTCTATCTAGTTTTGTTTACGAGATAATTCCAAAAAAACGCGAATTTCATGGAAAAATTAGGTTTGGGGGCCCGTACTACCCCGCAGGTGCAAGTTATAACTTTACCGCAATGGAGACTTTTGTAGAGCGTTCAATTCTGAGGAATACCTAATGACAGGTGAGATAATTCCATCAACTACCGCTGAGTTATAAAATTAAAAAGAAACAAAATCAAGTTTTACGTGTATTTTATATGGGAAATCTTTACAGGCCTAAGTCTAGTACTTAATATTAAAATTAAAGTCCCAAATTTTTAGGGAATTTATTTTTTGGTATTTCCAACAAAATTCAACCATGGGATCGAAAAAAAAATAGTTAAAAAAAAAGCAGTCTAATGTAAGGGTATCAAAATATCGTTGTCTTGATTTTGAATGTATATGGCCAGTTTGTATGGCGACTATAGCCAATAGTCGGCCGATTTGGAAAATTGGTCGAAGATTGTAGTGTTGCCTTTTAAAATAATCCATGCCCAATGTCGAGGAAATATTTTTTGAAATAAAAAAATTTTCCATACAAGAACAGCTATATCCTATAGTGGTCCGATATCAGCAATTTCGACAGATAAGCGGCTTCTTCGGACAAAAAGAACAGATGAAAATTTTCAAATCGATATCTCAATAAATCTCAAACACTGAGGAACATGGCTTATTCGACTCAGATCGTCATCATGATCATAAGACAATATTATATATACTTTACAGGGTCTTCCTTCTGGTTGTTACAAACTTTGTGCCGAACTTAATATACCCTGCTTAGCGTATACAAATTTTATTTCTTCAATAGGATACGAAGTTTTTATGTGTCTACAACCTAAGATTATTCTAATGCTGTGAAAATCATTTCTCTTAACTTAAATCAAACAGTATTTTTATTATCAAGTAAGCAAATAGCAATTTTTCCAATACAGATATTGATTTTTAACCATTACTTAAATCATTATTATATAATATTCTCACGATATTACTATTTTTTTTTTAAATGAATAAATTTTTCTTTTCTACACACTTTCTCAACAAAAGGGTCTCTTTCGCTTCATATCCGTTCAGTTCGTGGCAATCAAGGTTCATAAGCAAGAGGTCAACTAATTATATAATACATTTTTCTAACAAAATATCTAATTCCACCAACGTGGCAATCAAACTTTGTACACTTTTCTTTAACAGTGCATATTTTACGGCTAAAGTGTACATATGTAACTTTCACTTAACTAATTTTTGCCATTTATCACCTCTTACTGGCACTATCACAGTTTATGCCAGAAAGTTCAAAGCACTTTTCCCATCGTTTGCCAAACGAACAAACAAAAAGCAAGAGAAAAAACCGACAAAAAAAAAATAAAGTTTTTTTTTGCGACCAAGGTCATTAGTGGCAAATAGTGGCCGAAAGGAAGTTGTAGAATTTATAGAAAAGCACAATGGGATTTCCTACAAAAATGTAAATGGCAGACAGAGCAGAGCGACATAAGTTGACACACACACACAAACAAAAATGAAGTATCGCTATGAGTCAGTGAACGCAGCTAAAACATTCTGTTTTCAATGATGAGAAGCTTTTTGGGTTGTTATATAATTTTTTGTGCATATATGGTATAGCTTAGTAGGTATTTTAAATATATTGCGGGTTTATATGGGTCACTAGAACAATTAGTAGGAAAAATACATGTGTGTTGGTAGGCTCTATACGAACTTACGGTTATGTAAGCGTGGGTGAATGAATAAAAAATAAGCAAATAAATTAAATTATGTTTGTTCTAATTGAAATGCATTGAATTTGGATTTTACAATTGGGGTTTAATATAAAATTTTGCAAACAATATTCTGAAAAAAAAAAATGACAAATCCATTGTAAATCGCTTAGCTTACAACTATACAATTTTATAGCCAAGCTAGTATCAATCAGTTGAGACATACTACCTAATAAATTACGCGTTAAATGACTTCAAGCGTTCAGTTTGTTCGCCAATTAATCTGAGTATGAAGAAGCCATACGTTTTTTATAGCGCTCGTAAAAAGGAAAGCGCTTTTGAAAACTTGATAGTCAATATCTAATTTTGAAATAACTAAATGCCATAAAAAAGAACGCTAAGTTGGCTAGAAACTGAGGTTAAATCGTTAGAAGATATACGTATATGCAGTGGTGGATGGATTAGGTATGAAGGTATAACATTTACTAATACGAAAGCTAAGCTGTGAAACTGTTTCACTAGCGAGCTGGCTGAACGCACACCTATCCATCATTTGATCATCTAGTTTGAAGTCAAGTGACAAAAAAATCATATAGGTGCCTAGTCATAGTGGAATATCTGCGATGTAAGCTGATGAGCTTACAAGAAAGAGCACCTTCGTCTCATTATTACCGGAATGTAAGTTCGACTGTCATTTTTTAGTTTACTAGTCAACACTTGGACCTCACTTTAGTTCAACGAGCTTTGCATGGCTGAAAGATTCTCCTGACCTATTTCGAGTGAAACCGAAGTGCTCAAAAAGAAACGTATATCTCTAACTATTGTACTTTTCACGTTTTGAACCTTTTAGGCTGGAGTAAATTTGCTTCATGCATACGGCAAAGTTATTTGAGCGATGGGAAAGTAAAATAATCTTAGAACGTTCTTCTTGATTATCTCGCTTTTGTGAAGCTTTATTGGTATGCTGATTCTCACTCAATTAGTTAACTAGAAGAAGTGTCTGGTATCGACTACGGGCCGATTTGCGATACAACTCTTTACCTCATTGAGATATATCCAAAACACGCGTTCTGAATTCATCAACGCCGCTTCAAGCGTCGAACGACTTAGTTTATTTTTTACGTACGAGAATAAAAAGACTGTCTGTCATACGCAGAAATCCACAATTCATCACCTTGATGGAGCTTCATCACCAAAAATTGAATTAATTTCATCGATACATTGTTCTTGAGTTAAACCACGTCAAAAGTTGTAAAAAATAATCGCGTAAAAATGTTCGCGATTTAATTCCATTTTTTGGCTGAAATGAATATTTTAAGTTACTGTATAGTAAACAACACAAAAAGCGCTCGTATATCAAAAAGTTCTGAGTATATTTGACATCAAATTACGATAAAGTATGAGTTGCCAAATCCCAATTTAATGTCTATAAAAACATAAAGGAAACCCTACAAAAAAGTTGTATCTAATACAAAAATTGCTGAAAAGCAATTAAAATAAGAAAAAAAACTATCAAAAATGCACCTAAAATGTTAATAAGAGGACAGTATGGCTAATAGTCAATATGAGGCGACAAAATCGTTGTTAATTCATCATTTTACAAGAATATTAAGGAACTCAAATTTATCCCATCGAGGCAACCTACATTACGAAGCAAAATAACCGGATATGCGCATAATTTTAAGGCGTAACGTAAACTTGTTAGTGAAAGTACAGAAAAAAGGGACCCAAAAAAAAATAGTTTTTGAAACAAGTAAGAAAGGACTAAGATCACGTTTAAGCGAACATGTTATACTATCGCAAAGTAAAGTAATATATTGGATTGTCGTATATATTGTAAGCAACATTAGGAAGTATTTACAATCACAGCAAGAAGATACATTCCCCGATAGAAGTCAATGGGAAGTTCAAAGATATTATATTAGGTACATACATATATGAAGCCAAGAGAGATATTGACCCAATTTCACTAATTTTGGACATAAGGGCATGCTATCATCACAAAAATATTCTCCCCGAATTTCAATACCAGATCTGACAGCCAAATGCACTGAGTTCCCGATATTTGGTGTCTGGACCCTAAGAAAGTTTTACATGATTTAGGTAATTTTTGGGCACAAGATTTAATATCTTAAGTGGACTACTTGCGCAAAGTTTTATCCCAATATCTTCATTGGTGTTTGATTTGTATACTGGAAGTTAAAGAATCAGTTGATATTTCAAGTTGTGTTATATGAGAAGTAGGCGTGGTTGTTTTTGTTAGATAGCCAGCAGGTACCCCACGTTAATACGATCTCCTGTACTCAATTACTACTTTGTATCTTAATTAAGTGCTCTATTAGGTGCCAATGAACTATTATATAATATATAGGAAGTTTCGATAGACAGACAGACAGTCACCCGGATTTCCTGTCGTCTCGTCATTCTGGTAATTTATATACCATATACATAATTCTATATCTATCTGCATTAGTTTAAGGTGATACAAATAACCGTTAGTTGAACAAAACTATTATACTCTGTAGCAACATGTTTCGTGGCATCAAAATAGCCAACAAAGTTTAAAAATTCAGCTTATTCTAAGTACTGCTCAAAATACCAAATGCGCAATATGCCATGTTAAATTACTTCTTTTATTTTTTCCACTATATTCACAGTTTTGTTCCTAAAACTTATTGCGTACGCTCAGTAAGCACTGAAGTTGCATAGCTATGGCCATGACACTGACCGTTACGCACCTGAAGTGATGTTGCTGCGTCTGCGTTTACTTTAGAGTCAATCAAATGCTGCATATGACAGTTGTAACCTCTAGAAGCGAAAGTAACGGCATATTTCCCGTACTTTTCGGCACTCAAAACAAACAAAACACGCGAAACTTCGATTATAACGAGTATATGTGGATGTGCGTGTAACTATAATTGTGTGGGCTGCATAAAGATTTATACCCACACCCTAATGTTCACAATAATAGCATAATCAGCAACTTTTACAACCACTCTTGTCCGCTTCGGAGATTTTCGGTAATCTAATCAAAAAAGCGTTCCAATCACAATACACATTTGTATATATTTGTGTAGCTATGTATGTGTGTGTGTGTGTGGATGTGTAAATAAAGCAATCTGATAAAACACTCCTTGTATTTATTTTTATATTTTCGGCATTTCGCTGTTGACTGCTCAATAGATTGAGCAATCACAACCAAGTAGGTTGGGCCTCTATATTTCCATGCATTCTCACCACTCCCCTCTAAACTATGTTGGAATTTGTTCTTTGCAGACTTTTATGTGTTTCGATTGCTTTACTTTCATAAATTGCCGCATAGGTGACCCTTAGTAGTTCTGCCTTTGTTTTCATTTTCTAAATCGCTTTTTCACTTCTTGTCGTCGACTGCACTTGCCCCTCCCCTTGTGCTCCACTGATTGCTATTTTAGATTTGTTTTCATTTGCATACTTGGATTTGAAATATTTGCTATTGTCATGATTATTTTCCCAATATGCACATTATTATATGTGAGCGGTGTTTTAGACATTCTCGTAGTTTGCTTTTAGGCGCGAAAAGCACATTTTCCGCTTAAGTGATATATTAATAGTTCTTTTGTTAAAATTTCGGCTTCCGGTGAAAGAAACATAAGTTGTGGTGTTATGTTTTATTATTTTATTCGATAACATACTGCAAAGTTTCCTTATTTTTTACCTCACCAGGTGTTCGAGTGGCCTATTATATTTCTTTTCAGCATATTGAGAATTATTGAGTTTTCTATTACTACCGAAAATAATATGTTAATAAAAGTGAATGATAAATCTAAGATAAATATTATATAAATAATCTTCTTTATCTGGCAGCCCTTTTTTGTTGTGTTTTTTCTCTGCATATTAAAGCTTGATAAATTTAATTTTTGCCATCTTTCGAATCAAATTTTATCTTTAACTAAGCTTCTTACAACTATATTGACCTCAGTGCCATCTAGCGAGTAATTTCTTGCAACTTTTATATTATTTTGATACCAACATACATATGTTCTTAAATCGAACCAGTTGTACCACAAATGCGGGCCTTAGTAATAAAATTTTACATGTGGCAAATACCAATGTCGTGACTTCGCACAATCTTTTATCACAACACAGCGAAAATGCAAGAAAAACTGAAACAACATTCTTCATGTTTCGATAACCAGTCAACCCTGTTTGATTTCAATAATTAATTTAGCAAAAAAAATTAAAAATCGGTGGCAACAAAGCTCAATATTATGTTTCAAAAAAAGTATTCTTAAACATCTTTAATTTAATATCCAAAGCGTTATATATTAATACATTACATATTTTATTGTATAAGATATTATAAACAGGCGGCAACCCTGATCAAAATTATTTTCAATTTAATATTTTTTGAAAATTCCAGTGCAATGGTTATATGTTTATATATTACATATTATTTATAAATTTTTTAAACAGGTGGCAACCCTAATCACAATTATTTTCATTTGCATGTTTTCTTAAATTTCAATGTGAAAGTTATATGTGAATAAATTGCATATTGTATTGCATAGCATTTTTCAAACAGGTGGTAACTCTTCTCAAAAATATTTTCTTTTTATAAGTTTACTTAAGTTTTGAAGATGTCCCCATTTTGTTATATACCCTATTTTCATCTAATTAATTTATTTATATTTTCAAACAGGTGGCAACCACATAATTTTTATTTTATTTTTAGACTATTTAATCAAAAAAATAGTTAACTGCGAAAAAATAAGAGATTTTTTAAATTTTTTCAATTTACGTAAGAGCCAAGCACACTACTGCAACAACATTGTTAAAACACAAAAACACAATTAGGAAAAAGGCCTTTGCAGCGAAGAACTTGCACCATAAAATATTTAGTATACAAACATATATGCACAATCCCATTTACTTATGCAAATACATACAAGCGTGGCTAGACTATAATTTCCGCACACTTTCTAGAAAACCGCCAAACTGACTAACAGTGGTTATACAAGTATGTTTTCATGCAAGTTCCGTTACGGTTTGTGAAGGCAGCAGTAAATCTCAGACATGTAGTTGTAAATTCGATTATTTACACAAATTTCTTACATAATGCAATTGATTGGAAGTTCAAAAGTGCTCACACAATTGATTTGAATGTCTGAATGTATTGAATGGCAAATGTTACGTATACGCATGGTTGCGCCGACTAATCGACCTTACCATTTGTGTTAAGAATAGACTATTTCTAGTTGTAATTTACTTGTAAGATATATGGAAACTTCTTTCTTCATACCTTTGTGTATATACTCGTAATCTAAATAACGGTTCTGCCAAATTCTAATGCTTGCAGTGCAAGTCCCCTGGTAGCAACATCAAACACCGTTCAAATATCACATCTCATTTTGTCTGCCTCGGCAAATTACAGGCGGTTATTTTTAGAGATTATTGCTGGCAAACTATTTTTATGAATGCACATTTCATTAAATATATACAAACATAGCTTCAGTTTCCTTACTACGCTGCAGCTTATGGTAATAAAACATTGGAATATGGGACTCCCCAAAGAGGATGAATGTATTATATATATATCATGTACAAAAAATAAATAAAATATGTTTATATGGTTTTTATTGCCTTTGCTAAAAATTATAATAAAAATATAAAAAATTAAAGCTATAAAAGCGTTAGGAAATCAATTAAAAGGGGGAGAAATAAGACACACTAGAATAGGAGACGAGGCCTCTTCATACCACATATACGAGATTTGCACAAAAAGTATCGCGAATTTCGAATTTTCGCACATCGCATTCGACAACATCTAAAACTTGCCTCATGCGAATCGTCCATTCACCTCTTTTGCGAAAAAGTTAAAGAAACAGTGCTTGAAAATCGTCGTGTTAGCATCTTTTTTCTTCTCGTCTCTTCTCTTCTCTTGTAGATCGACTCAAACGCTTCATTTCAGGTGACGAAACGTATGTTTATGAATAGGACTTCAAAACTATTCAACAATTAAGCTAATGGCGCTCCAAAAATTAGTCAAATCAGAAAAAAAAATTCGCTCAAGTTTCACTCGGTTTTGTTAACTCGGTTTTGTTAACAATAGAGCTGTTATAAATAAATTTTGCCTGTACATTTTCAGTCATTACTGAAGAGTCGGAAAATATTTAATTTCACAATTTGATCTATTTTTTTTTTCTTTTTTCAAATAGTTCACATAAATATATACGAAAATGTCTGATTAGTTTTATGTGGAACACTAAAATCAGTACTCGCCGTGTTCAAAAATATTTACATACAAAGTGTAAATGGTAAAGCATTTAAAATTTAGCACAGCCATCAAACAATTAGTTATTCCTCAAGTGGCGGGAACTAAACCACAAACGAAAAGCGAATATTTATTTCGACGAAACTTAAATGCTACGAGGCAAAATAGCATAAAATCAAACACGTGTTTCACACATATATACTTGTTTGATATATGAACATCGAGGGTATGATTGTCTATGCGTGTGTGTGTTCGTTTCATGTTCTAATTATTTTCTATTACACAAAAAAAAACGCGAATTTTCTAACTTGCCGAGAGAATTTTCGCACAATTATTTTAAATTAATATTCGGCTAACCTTCGATGAGTAAACAAACAAGCATTATGATTTGTATTTAAAAATGAAACAAATCAGATCAACTGCCGATGGAGAAATGAGCAAAAGCGTGCGAACAAGTGTATTAAAGTACTTTTAATGATTTGAGATTTTAGTCTAATTTTCTAACGATCTCTTTTCAGAATTGAGTGGAATGAAATTCCAGTTTTTATTCACAGATATTAGCGAAAATGTTGATTTATTTTAGGCAATTTTACAAATTTCGGATCAATTTTTTTCAAACCCCAGAAAATTGTATAATAGGTCTAGTAAAAATAAAGCCACTATTTTGCATAAAATTTAAGATTTTATTAAATATATTTAAAACGATCCGATTCAAGACAAATATACACCATTTAGTTCGATAACTTGTTGCCATTTTGAACGTAATCTCATAATGCCATTTTTATAGAAAGCCACGTCCATATTAAGAAAAACAGTCTATGCTATCTTCATTCACAATTTCTTCCTTCAGACGGTCCAATTGTTGACCTTCCTAATCGTTTGCGATGGCTTACGGCAATTCGATCACGATCGTTTTCGCTTGACGTTGTCGTAAGTGACCTACTTTTCATCACTAGTAACCATTAACCTCATAAATGCTCGGAGTTTGTTTTTTTATGTTAACTCGTGTGACACCCTTCCAACGTGCTTCTTTTTGTATCAAGACTTATAAGTATGGTTCCAAACGATTTATATTTCAGTCTTTAGTTTTTATTTTATCTATATTTTTGACACTTGTTCTTACAGATTATATCACTATATGTTATGCAGATATCTATTAAGAGAATATTTGAATAGTTCTCTCTTTATGCTACTATTCGTGAACTCAAGTACAATCATCTCTTTTTTTCTTAATTTTCTGTATATGTCCAGACATATAAAAAATGTACAATAAAATTTGTCATGCATAGTTTTCTCAGAATTATGTGAATGAGAAATAGCCGCATAAAGTGTCACCCTACTGTACTATGTATTTATGTTACAATGAAAATTTCGTCGAAGTCTTCAATCCTCGAGATATGAGAGTAACCATTCATTAGCAAAACCGTTGCTTATCAATTTCAATATACTCGAATTTTTTTCTAAAGTATTATTTACCGATATTCAAGGTTCGTATAGTTACTGTGTCAAGATATCAGGTCAACGGAAAGTAGGATCATCTTGGGCCGAAACATATAATTTTATACAATGAAATTTCTTAGAACAATATTGTGGTGAATTTCGGTATTTTCTTAATGAAGATTAAATTTAAAAAGATATTGTATCAAAGGTGATTTTATGGAGCACTTGAAAATCGTGTTTGCCAAGTGCTAGGTAAAATAATTCACCTTCTTTTCTACAGTGCACTTGCTAAATACACCTATGGTAAATGCGGTTGAATATTTCTTCTATTATTCCTTTAAAACATAACCTCAGCCAATCTTGACGTAAACTTGACATTATATTAATACGTTTGTGAGAGTTGTATTTTCAGCTAATTTTAAGCGTAAACAAATTTATTTATATAACCACAAACTATTAACTTATACTTAATACATGACAGCAAATATATATGAGATTCATCGCCCCTCCTACTTATCTACGTTAGGCATGGAAAATGAAGATATCACATTGTCAGACTAACCAGCACACCCAACAGTCGAAAATTCTCCATTTATCTTCACGGCTATAAATTTCTCAAGTACTGCCCAGGTTATTTCAAGCATTTTAGTGTTGAAAATGACATAGGCTGACGGGTAGCCCTTGGGCATATAAATGTATAAATAACGAAACGAAGAGACATCCAAATCATTTACATATACAAATGTACACATTTGCATCACAGCCGTTTCTGCACGCACTTGAAATGAAATTTATAGCATTTAAATGACACACTTTCGCTGCGCTCTATTAGCATAGTTCGCACTAGCGATTTTGTGGGCTATAAAAATGTAAATTAGATTGATTTTTATCTGCGAAACAAAGTGACAATGGCAAATGGAGGGCGTTTTATTTTTTGAATTTTTTTTTAGAATTTTAAGTCACCGCGAAAAGCTTTGATAAAAGCTGAAGGTGATGAAAAGAAATTGCTGAGTGTGTGGAGCAAGCGCGGAACTATTCGTACCAATTATATATACTTATATAGGGACTGCAAAATATTATGCAGCAAGTGAGGATGTCATTCGAGATTTGAAAAAAAAAATATTCGCTAGATGCCACTGTAACCAAGATTTTGTAATATTTGGACTATAACTTGTACTAATAATCATAATAGCTCAGGCCGTTGTCGACATTCGTCGAAATGTGATATGTCTTTCTAATTTGTAAGCAATAAAAACCACCTATCAAGAATATTCCTGCCAAAAAAAAAGATCAGTCAAAGCGTTTCTGTTGTTTAATGTCCTCAAAA
Source organism: Bactrocera oleae (assembly GCF_042242935.1). Lineage (NCBI taxonomy): Eukaryota > Metazoa > Arthropoda > Insecta > Diptera > Tephritidae > Bactrocera > Bactrocera oleae. The sequence continues at coordinate 59,418,738 of NC_091539.1, forward strand.
ATTCCATAAAGAGTTGGATTTTTTTGTCTAATTTGGAAAAAATGTTAACCACCTATCAGCAAATTTTTCTACCAAAAACTAACCAGCCTTTTGGAATCGAATCTGTCAAAATCGAAAAATAGAAACAATAGAGATTGCAGTTAGAGTCAGATAAGACCTCTAATACTAAATATTCTCAAAAATTCCATTAAAAGCTTATAAAGCTGTATTGATTTAAAGCTAAAAATATATGATGACTTGAGGAATATGAATATGTAGCATCCCGGAGATAGGTATATATTTACCTAATCAAATATTTTCCACAACTATTAAACAATCCTTTCTGTATACCGAAAAACTAAACGAATGACAACATTTCCCGAGCTTTGTGCCCGCGTTTAATGTTTTCTACGAGCGAAGGCTAGATTCACAGCAAGCCTTTTCCCACACAGAATTTAATAATTATTTAAGACGAAATATTTTACCTATTTTTTATAATCTCACATGCAATTTTCCATAATAACAATATAAAGCTAAAATGTAAACTTAAATTTTCACTTGAATTGTCAACCAGCCAACTCTGCTAGACTTATCTACACTCTGATGCCTGATAGATACTACAACAACCATTTTCAATCGTAATTTTCGACATTAAGTTGAGCTTAATGTTCTTTCACTAAGCCAGTAGATTACTGTGTTATCATTTATTTACTTTAATTTGAGTTAAAATGTGCTTAACTGTGCGCGGGCATGAACATGGCTTCCTTAAATGGCGAGGTAACGTGTCCTTGCGTCCTTTAAGTCACATAGACCATTATATTCGTATATACATGTGTATATGGTATATATTATATTATATATATATAGGAGCATATAGGAAGTTTACATATATAGGAGCATATAGTAAGTTTACATTAGCAGCCTTTTTATTGCTTTCCAGTATTTTTTTTTTCTTCTTGTTGTTGCATGTCTTTTTGCTAAAGCTTTGTCTGTGCGCTTCTGATTATACACCAACGCTATGTGATTAACTCTATATTTTATGTTTAGAGTGTTGAGCTGCCGGGATTTCGGTTTTTATGATGATGGTGATGCCATTGTGATCTTAACGAGCGACTTGTTGCTGAATTCAAAGCTTAAAGCTTAGATGGATTTAAGGTCAGAAATAGTCATAGTATGTATATAAAGACCCTGAGAATAGCTAAAGATTGAAATCGATATGGAGAGAGAAATAGCAATAGATTGAGTAATAGTTTAAGATTAAGATTGAAAATGAAATTGAGATAGAGCCTTATGTTGAGGGTGAAATTGGGACTGAGATTGTGATTTAGATTTTCATTAAGTTTAAGATTGAGACTGAGATTAAAATTTATATTAAGACTGTGGTTGAGATTAAGATTGAGATTGAGATTCTCCTTAAGATACAGATTGAGATTGAGAATGCGATTGAGATTCTTATTAAAATTCAGATGAAAATTAAGATTGAGATTGAGATACAGATTGAGATTTGGATTGTCATTAAGATTAAAGTTGAGATTGAAACTGAGATTAAAATTGATATTAAGACAGTGGTTGAAATTAAGATTAAGGTTGAGATTCTCCTTAAAATTCAGATTGAGATTGAGATGAAGATTAAGATCGAGATTAAGATACAGATTGAGATTGAGATTGAGATCGCGATTGAAATTCTTATTAAATTCAGATGAAAATTAAGATTGAGATTAAGATTGAGATGGAAATTGAGATTGAGATTGAGATTGAGATTGAGATTGAGATTGAGATTGAGCTGGAGATTGAGATTGATATTGAATTTGAAATTGAAATTAAAATAATTGAAATTAAGATAGAGATTAAAATTGAGATGAAGATTATGATTGAGATTAAGATTTAGATTGTCATTAAGATTAAGATTGATATTGAGATTAAGATTAAGATTAAGATTGAGATTAAGATTCTCATTAAGATTAAGATTGATATTGAGATTAAGATTATGATTAAGATTGAGATTAAGATTGAGATTAAGATTGAAATGGAAATTGAGATTGAGATTGAGCTGGAGATTGAGATTGATATTGAAATTTAAATCAAAATAATTGAAATTAAGATAGAGATGAAGATTATGATTGAGATTAAGATTTAGATTGTCATTAAGATTAAGATTGATATTGAGATTAAGATTAAGATTGCGATTGAGATGGAGATTGAGGCTATTGGTGAAATTAGGATTCAGACTGAGCTTGAGATTGAGGTTGAAACTGATTTTGAAATGGATATTGATTCAGATTTAGAATGAAATTGCGTTTGAGGTTAAAATTAATATTCCGCTTGAGATTTAGATTGAGATTGAGATAGAAGTAAAAATTGCGATTGAGATTGGAATAATGATATGGGGTCTTGATTCGTGGTTATTAACTACCACCTACTCTGTCGGTTGGGTCTGACCCTTTATCATTTCCTTCATTCCTTAAAATAGTAAATACTTTACGAATATAGTTCTCTTGAGTTGTAGTTGAGTGTAAAAACAAAGTATTTCACAACAATTAGCACTTTACTTGTTCTTACAATTTCGGTACGCCTTAGTTCCCACTATTTAATATACAAACATATATTTCATAATTGCTTGTCAGTATCACATTACACAAATAATTATTTTCTTCTCTTAGTACTTATAGATATGTCACATTCTAATAACTAATCAACGTACTGACAGCCTGCTTAATTCTTACCTTCTGTTTGAGATATTGTTGGCCCACAATTTTGACAGCAACAACAACAAATAAGCACTGTTCCTGTTCAACATATAACATAACATATAACAAACAGCCTGCCAAAGTTAATAGCTGTTGACAACTACAGTTGTGACATATGTACATACATACAGATATACTATCTAATCGTATGTACAAATTATGACAACAATGTTTGGACAATTTTGGACTGGCGCCAATATGAATTTCGAATATTAGTTGAGACAATTAGTTGGACTATACATATACGTATAATATATATGCGCAAATATGTACTTGTATATACATTGCAATCACGAAATTTTGAAATTTCCGATTTAGTGACGACATATTCAATGTTTACACGCACATATAAACATTTGTATGCGAAATTTTTGAATAAATAAGCAATCTAGCAGATCTGGCAAGGTCAATGAACGTGGTTCTTTGAAAACAAAAGCTATGACATGTGAAATACACTACAATGTACACTTCGCACAACCCACACAGAAGTATCTTCTGCATTGTATTTTCCAACACATAAACAACTGTCGTTTAATTTTAGCTCTTATCTTACCCCTATTTGAGAACAAATACTAAAGTGTTCCTCGCAACTGAAAAATAAAAACATACTATTTATGCCAGTCAAAACACGTATTAACCATATTCTGAAATCATGTATGACTTCCATCAAGTATTATTGATATTTCTATGTTATAAAAAATAAAACTCTCCAGCTAATGGTTTTGACTCAGAGCCATCAGATTTTGAAAAAAGATTGGTAACGCATAAAGTAACCCATGACTTAGTTTACCTGTAACAACACAGTTAGAGCGATCTGATATCGTCATCAGGTTAGAAAAACGAAAATCATTGTAAGTAGTATTGTATATGGGAATGTGGGAAATTTTTATAAATCATATACGGCCAAGCGGAAGTTCGAAAATTGTATATTAGGTATATGGGGTATAAGGAATGCATTAACCCAATATTATAATTTTTGGCAATGTCACATACTATTAACATGCCACATACTAAAAATATTCCACCCTGAGTTTCATTAAGGTACACTTATCATCACCAATATATATGTAGTAAAGTCAGCCGTATGTTCCAAAATCGTAATATTGGGGGCGAAGTGAAGTTATCGCCCGATTTTATTCATTTTAGCTACAAAGATTTATTATTATAAGTAAAATACTCTCTCTCGTTTTTACTAAGATAACCCACATATTTGAAGACATATCCGGTAAAATAAACCGGAAACTCGAAAAAAATTTAATTTGGTATATGGCGGATAAAAGAAGCCTTTATTCGATTTAACCCATTTTTGACATACAGGCACACTGTTATTAGGAAGGCATTTGCTACGAATTTTAAGAACATATCTCATAGATTGACCGATATTTCCGATAAAATATTCGCTGTAAGAACTGGTGTCCACATATTCGGTATATGGGGCTTGAATAATTGTGGGGCAAAGTTACATGCCCGATACATTCATTGGTTCTTGATTTGCAGACCGGAAAGTGAGAGAATCAGATGGATGGAATTTCCTTATTGGGGGAAATAGGCGTGGCTATAGTTTGATTTCGCCCAATTTCGCATTGAAACATAGAAATGTCAAGGTAATATTACATATTAAATTTGGTCAATAGCAGTGAGGTAGGTCCTGAGATATGGGTTTTCACTTAAATGGCAGCGGTGCCTAACCAAATTTTATTCACGACTCCTATAAAACCCTTTCGTACCATCTCGGGTGTAAAATTTAATGTCTCTGGGCTGTTTATTTATAAATTACAGATGATACAGATTTCTGACTTAAAATTTATGTATATTATATTTTTTAGTAGTTGTCGAATTTATTCCGGACTAAACAAAAAAAACCAAATTTTTACCACAGATATTTTTTCTCGCCTTTAAAAAAGCTATGTTGCCAAACATCATTTGGTCAGGCATTGACACGCTTTATACCCAAAGCATTAACCAAAATGGTTCAGTCGATCCACAAGGCATGTTGATCTGCTATCTCTTTTATACCAATACTACGATTTTCAGGTACTGCTTCTTTAACTTGTTCGATGTTATTTTCATTAACAGAGGAGGACTAGCCGACGCAAGTTTTTGATGACTTTACGACCTTCAATGAATGAAATACTTGTGTTCGTGATCCAATCTTGAGTTAATCATCACTTTGTTAATTACTTTGCATGTAAATTTTTGAAGCTAAGTATATATATATGCAATCGACGGAAGGTTTTACGGTGACATGGCAAATCAGACTCGAGAAAATTGTATACCATTATAAAACAAAGGGTTATCTAGTAATATGCACAAACTTTTTTGCTGTGTGAAGGGTATTGTACTTTCGGTGCAACCGAATTTACCGTTTTTTCTTTTGGTTTAATAAAAGCACACTTTTTTATAATAAAAATTCAGAAACTGCTGCTCTATTTGGTAGCCAATTCGTTGTAATTATTGTATAATTACTATATATAATTATGATGTGCCAGTTTCACATTTTAGATTTAAAATTAACACAATATTATTTTTAGAGATGAAGCAACGCAATAGTCAACAAAGCGTGTCATATGCAATTAATATTGATGTAAATGTGATAGCGGCAATAATTATATAAAATTACTATTACTAAAAAATCGTAAATAAATCTCTCACACGCATTGTTTAACAAAATTATTAAATAACTAAAATTAGCTGGAAAGCTTTTGTAGCGACAATTACACATAAAAACATAAATATGCAATTACATAATATTTAAATTGTAATTTTAATAGACTAAAGTTAAATTTTAAAGATTTGGTTATTTGTAATTGAATGTAATTACAAAAATAATTAAACTTAATTTACATTATTTTGATATAATATATTTACATATATATTTATGTATGTACCATATATTTGTTTTATCTCTATGCATTATTTACACCCACAATATTGTATATTGCTTCCATAGTGTAATTACTTCCATAATTACTTTAAATTGGTGCTCCGAAAATAAAAATTTCAAGTAATCTAAATTTAAAAATCTCATAATTCGTGCATAATTACTCTAGTTCGTACGAAATGTATATAAAAAAGAAGTGTAAAAATCGCTTTCCGCTAATAAAAGCAACAAAAGAGCAAATGTGGCGAAGCGTTGCCAACGTTTACAGCCAGCGATGTAGCAGCTAAATTATGCTTGTTCTTTACTTCCTCAATTCTATTATTGTAGTACAATCGCAGCCTAACGGTTACAAACAAATTTGCAAACAAAGCATAAAATTAATCAAAATTTATGGTTGTATATGTGTACACATATACAATAATCGAAATGTTTTCTTAATATTTCCATGTTTTCTTTAATAATTTCGCGGATTTTTACTTTTTTCTTAATTTTGTTCTCGATTTAATGACGAAATCGTGCAGAAAATGATAAAACAGATTTTTGTATATTTATTTTGCCGCTATTTACGCGGAAGGCAGTTTTGCTTTATTTATATTTTTGCTGGTTTTCTTGTTCTTATACGAAAACTTAAATATATTATTTGCAGCTAATTTTAATATTAGCGGTTTTTCGGATGATTTCGCGAAGGAAAAATAATTGTTGGACCCAAAAATATACGCAACGATTAGTTTTAAAAAGTAACAATGCATAATAATATTTCAGATTATCTTTGGATTTTTAAAAACAAGCCATAATCAAAAGCATGGACCAGAGAGAAAACAACCTCTAAATTTTTATTTATGCTCGAAGGCTTTCCCCCAAGACTATGAAAGTTCAATGAAATTAACTAGTTAGTATCTAGAGAACATCAGCACTGAAAAACAACTATTCAATTCTCAAGAACTATTCGAACTGTGTGCTTTGAGTTCCTTGAGAATTTTTTCAAAAATATCTACAAAGATCTTGACGCTCTCAGTTTCGTGAAGAACATTATATTCACCCCTTAAGCTCTTTTTAGGAGAATGAAGTTACAGAATTACTCTGAAAGCAAGCTCTATCGATATACCACATAAGATGATCAACCTATTACTTACGTTAAATAAACTCTTTTCAGTAATAAATTTTAGTATCTATACCGTTAGATGCTAGTCAGAGAGGCGCATTACTAAACACACTATTTCTACCGGGTAATGTAACCAGAAACAACTCGAACACTGGATTTCCGTTCCTATCATCGACCTAGACCTGAAAACCCGTTTCCTGACGGTCGGGTCTATATATAAGTAATCGGAACGAACCGGAGTGACGACCTAGATCAAAACACGCGTTTCATGTGGGACCGGACTATATAACCGGAACGTACTCGCGTTCCAACCGATTGCAGATGGAATTGAATATTTGTATTCTATGTTCAAAATGTTTTTTGTGTTTCTGTTTTTTTTTGTCCGGTTTTGGGAGTAAAGTGTTAATGTGTGGGAACCCTATAACCTGCGACTTGGTCTCATTTTTAATAGTGGCTGAAAGGGATTTTTTCGGAAGTTTTGCTAGCGATGTGATTAAATTGAAGAGGAGGTTAAGTACATACGAATTCAGAACCCAGAAAGCCTTGCACTTATAATTGAGAAAAATTAAAGGCTTCTTGATCTTATCAATATTTTCTGAACCTTTCTTCAGTTCTATTCATATCTGAGAGTAATCCTCCACCACGGCCTTACCCCTAACCCTCTCCTTTAAAAAATTATTCAATCAAATACCACACAAAACTTCAACACGTGCCTACAACAAACAAAATACTGCAGACAACATGCAACACGCAACCTGCAACTTGCAACATGTTGTGTTTATATGCTGCAGTAATGAAAAGTGAAACACAATTGAAAATACCAGCCAAGAAAGGCCGAAAGATGAAAATGCACGTTTTTCCTACACAACGTCATCGGTGTGTCTGCGCAGAACCAGAACAACAACAACAGCAACCAAAATATTTGCGAGCGAGCCATCTTCATACATACTAGCATAACAGAAAGTGTGTGTGTGTGTGTTTATTTTTAGTTGCATGCTTTTGGTGGCGCTGCCGCAGCCGCAGCCGCAGCATTTTGAACTTTTGATTTCCCAATCAAGTGAAGTGAGATTTTCATGCGAATTTTCCTTTCAGTTGCGGCTGTGACATCGAAGTGTGTGGTAGTGAAGACCCGGCATAAACGTTTGAAGGTGCGTGTACACTGTGTATGATTTGTGGCGCGTATTTTGGTGGAAATGTGTCTTTCTGAAGAAGTGTTTTAGATTGTCGAAGAAGTGGAGTGAATGATAATTTGCTTTAAAAAATGAAAATTAATATAATTTGTGCGAATATATGGCAAAATATTTTCAGTAAATAAAAAAAAGGTAATGAATAATAAAAACAAAAATAATTATTAAATATATTGTTTTTGTTTTGAATATAGTAGTGAAATTTAAAATTCAATTTAAATAAAATTTAAAAAAATATAAATATTGCGAAAATTTATATTATGTATATTATACATTTAAAACTCATAATAAATAAATTTTTTTAAAACAACTTAAACTTCAATTCAGGATTCGATACTTATTTTATACAATATATACCTATGTTTGTGAAGAATTGTCTAAATTTTTTACATACTAAAAATTTTTTAAAACCCAAAAACAAAGTTTTCCGCATTATATGGTTTTTCAAAAATATATTTTATTAATATTTATTGAATATAAAAAATATATTTTATTAATATGTATTAAAAAAAATTTATTAAAAAGTTTATAAAAATTGTGAAAACATTAAAACAAATTAGACCTAAACCAGAGAAAAAATAATTAGTGAAAAAAAGAAAAAGATTTATTTCCAACAAACTATTTAAAATCAAATTTTATCTAAACAAATTTGTGTTAACAGTTAGTGTGGGGTACTTGCCATTAATTAAAGTGGTAATGCTTTGATATATTTGATTCTCATATGACATATGGTGCAATTGGTTAGACAAAATTTATTTTTAAAAATTTTCACTTAGCATAAAATCGGCTGTCCAAATTTTTCGAATCCTATGTCCAACTGATTTCTACTAGCTTGCTTTAAAAGCAATATTTGCAATTTTTTTAATAAGATAAATTAGTACAAATTAACCAGATAATAAATGTACAAAAGTCAATCTTCACAAAAAGTTGAAGCCTCAAAAGGCTACACATTTTCAGCAGCCCATATAATTATGGTTTTAGGCTAAATACAAAACAGAAACAATCAACAGGTTTTCGGTGGAGTGAAAAAGATTTGGCTCCCAACTCATGCAGATAGCAACGAGGTGACCAATATCAATAGGTATATTCATATGTGTCAGCAATGAATTTCACAGAAAAGTATTAGATCTTGGAATACATTCAGAAAAGTTTAGCTCAAAACTAGGTTAAGGGTAGGGTTAGCTGAAATGTTTGCATTGAAATTGGTAACAACTAAGCAAAGTCGAACTAAACGATTTGGTTAAACCCCCAAGATAATGTTCAGTCAAATACCTTTGGATTAGCTCTTATACAATTTTTATTGAGAGCAGCAGAGACTACAAAAACTTTTTAAAATTTTTCCAAAATTCATTTTCAGATAAAAAACTTTTTCATACATGAACTAAATTCCGATCGTGCAGTGTGTATGACAACTATATGCTATAGTGATTCGATATCAACGGTTCCGACAGCTTCTTTGTGAGGAAAATACAGGTGCAACATTTCAAATCAATATCTCAAAATGTGAGAGTATATACAGATAGACGGACGAACAGAGGGACAAACAGATAGACATAGCTAAATCAATTCAACTCGTCTAGCAGACCATTTATATATATATATATTTTATCGGGTTTCCTTCTGGCTGTAACAAACTTCGTTTCAAACTTAATATACCCTGTACAGGGTATAAAAATATTTCTCCTTTCAGACTTCATAGTATACGAATATTATATACTCTAGCTCGGAATTTATATCACAAATTGATAAAGGCAATATTTGAGCACTACAATGTACAGGTTGGTTGAAAAGTTGATTGTTCTTACCAAGAAATAATACTACTAGCTGCAAATTTCTTTTTTCTCAAGTTGGTACGTCTATCGTAAGAACACATGCAAAGTTACAAGTCATTCTGTCAATCATTTCTTTATTCCCAAGCCAATTGAAGTTGACGTGTCAGGGTATTCTGTTAATATGGAAAAAATTTAATATCGCACAGTGATTAGATTCTTTAATTTGAACAGTTAAAAAGCAACGGAAATTCATGAACAATTGTTAGTAGTGTATAAGGAGTCCTAAACGAGGTCGCAGTAGGCTTGAAGACGATCCACGCGAAGGACGACCAAAAACCGCAACCACACCAGAAATTATTGAGCAAGCTCATAATATTGTTAGTGAAGATCCAAGTTAGACTAAGCGTGAAATTTCTAATGAGATAGGCATCTCAGACGAATGAGTACTTTAAATTTTACATGGAGCACTACATATGAAAAAGCTGTTTGGAAAGTTAGTGCCGCACACGTTAACAATTCAACAAAACTGGATAGAAAACAAATTTCTCAGCATAATTTGGAGCGTTTTAAGCAGAATAAACCCGATTTCTTGCATCTTTTTATAACTATGGATGAGGGTTGGATCTACCACAATGATCTTAAATTGAAACAAGAACGTTTACAGTGAACTGCAGCTGATTGTTCAGCGCCAAAACAAGTGAAGTCACAACTAACAAGCAAAGTAGGTTATGGCATCAGCTTTTTTGAATGCAAAAGGAATTTTGTTGATTGATTATCTGCAGAAAGGTAAAACAATCAATTGTGAATAGTATTGCAGCCTTTTAGATCAGCTAGATGAAAAAATTCGTGAGAAAAGACTTGTTTTGCAACACAAAAAAATCATTTTTCATCAAGACAATGCACCTGCTTTAGCATCCACCGTATTGACTACTACTTCTTCAGAAACCTGAAACAATTTTTTCGTGGAAAGCATTTTTCGTCAAATGAAGAAGCTATTGCAGCCATAGACGGATTTTGCAAAGCTTTCGAAAAGTCATTATAGGGATGGCATAAAATTATTGAAGGATCATTGGAATGAGTGTATTGAAGTTAAGGGAGATTATATTGAATAAAAAAATATATATCATATCAAAAACAGTATTTTTTCGTTTCGAGCACAGCAACTTATCAACCAACCTGTAAAGTCCGAAAGTACTTAAAAAATTTGCTCATTCACAGCCAAACTTAGAACCATATTAGATATAAGACAGACACGGTGTGGAAAAAGTATATTTCAATTAAATTCCATATAAAAATTCAGTGAATAGAATTATTTTGTAAATATTTTTGCTCTTCATAGAATTTTCACTACTGGAGAGCAGAATCTGAATGAATTACAATGAATAGAGACAATTTTTTCTCTCTTTTTATATTATTACAAAGAAAATTTACTTAAAAATGCTGTGAAAGCCACTAAAAGTTATAGATAAATTTTAATAAATGTCAAAATATTGCTCATTCGCCCGTGTGTCCCATGAGAGATGCTCTAAGAAGTCCACTTACTCTAGTATGTAAATAAAAAATCACGCATTCTTTACAAAAACAACAAAACTAATAAAAATTTGCTGCTTTTAAAATTCAGAAAAAAATTTTATTTATTTATAATCAACGAACCACGAGTAAGCTGCCCAGCGAAAACCAATGAAATACGTGAATTACGAGTATGTGAGTGTGTGTACGCGCCTATGACAACAAATGATACGTAAAGTGATTCGATTGAAATTATAAAGTGAAAATTACTACCACATGCGTCATATAAGCATTTATGTGCGTACATATTTGAATACATGCTGTTGCATGTATGTGTAAGTGTCTGGCGTAGGCTTACAAAGCACTTAAATTTTAAGTAAAAATTGTGCAGTGTAATAAAAAGTGAAAAATATGGCTGGTTACGATGCGGCCGATGAGGCCAATACAGAGCTGCTCGAGAAACTCAAGCATTTGGATGTGCGCGTCAAGACGGAGGAGCGCACTAATTGCTGGAAAGGTTGTTGGAAATCGAGTAAATGGAAATCGGCGCTAAATCACATCGGTTTGTTGGTGTCGCTGTCAATCTACTGCGGTGTGGGTGGACTGGTGAGTGCAAGCGTTCAACACAAAAGAAGTGAATGAGAATTAACATAAATTACGATTAAAGGGTTGCAAAGTTAAATTGTGTGGAAATTCTAGTTTTTTTGTAAAAATATAATACATACACATATATATTTCTTTTAGCAGAATTATCTTAATTTTCGTTAAGTTTGTATTGCAGCTATATGCTATAGTAGGCCGATCTCAAAAATTTTTTCAGAGATTGTAACGTTGTCTTTTATAATAATTTATACCAAATCTCGTGAACATAACTTGTCAAATAAACAAGTTTTTCATATAAGAACTTGATTTTGATTAGTCAGTTTGTATGGCAGCTATATGCTATCGGGATCGAATCTGAACAATTTCTTCAGAGATAAAAGTGTTGTCTTGGATAATATTTTATGCCAAATTTTGTGAGCATATCTTGTCAAATATAAAAGTTGCCTATACAAGAATTAAATTTTGATCGATCAGTTTGTATTGCAGCTATGTCTTACAGTGGTCCAATATGGGCGGTTGTGATAAATGAACAAACTCTTCTGTTCTGTGTATAAAAGAACAATTTCACACAAGTACTGATAAGCGTCTACATACACATTCTACACTCAGAAAAAAAATTTTTGTTGCATTTTTTTTTTTCCGAAAAATTGTATAAACACCATAAAAATAGACTGATTTACTTTAAATTAATCGCTTGTTTTCTATTCTCACCAAAACTCAAGTTTTCAATTCGTGGAAAATTATCCAAATTCATTCATTTCGACATACGCAATTTTTTCTTGTTAAAAATCGACATTTGAAATATACGATAGATTTTAATATTTAAGCACTCAAATTAGCAATCGTTTAAACCACACAAATTCGTACTACTTACAATTATTTATGATCACAAGTGTTATTTATGCAACCGCAGGCGTTTAAATCAACACAAAAATTATTGAAAAATGTTAACATAATTTCTCTTGTTTTCCCTACACGATTTATTTGTGTTTATTTTCAAGTGGCTAGTGAACATTTAAGTGTTTCCAATAAAAATGTTTTATGTGTTTGTTATGCGAAGCAAAAACAAAAACAACAATAAAAACATCATAACCAAAAGCAAATAAACAACTTTTTGGTTGAGAATTGCTCGTACTTACGCAAGAACTAATAAAAACAACGGTAAATGGATTTTGGGTGAAAAATTATTTAGTGAAAAATGCACGTAATTCAATTTAATCAATTTGTTTGCTATAAAAAATAATAATACACGTCGATAAAACGATTTATATTATTCATATAGCAAGTTAAAATGCAACCCTGTTGCTGTCAAACAAGTAACGCTGGATAGACAAGTGTCGAATTTCGAATAACAGTCCAGAGCAATTCTAAATAAAATGACAATATTGAATTTTTTCCTACTACCTTCACAATTTCTTGTGCAAAGAAGTAGCCGAGCATTCAAACTAAAAATTTAATATTTACTACGAAGACTCTTCGCTCATCATTTCAGCGTTCAAATTGTAGTACACTGAAATCCATTTAAGGCATTCAAAAGAAGAAAAAAATGTATATCTCTATAAATGGGTGTCGAAACAGTCAAAATTAGGAGAGAGAAGCGACGAAATATACACGACCCAAAAATATTAACTTCGCTCTGTAGAACTCTACAGAGGTACTTTGCATATAGGTTAGATACCTTATATTCCACTTTTTCCCACACACAATATAATCTATATATAATGTTTTAAATCTTTCTTTGCAAAAAGTCAAGTCACCCATTAAGATTATCTATCGCAGATCATTCCGTAAATGAACTTATGAATGTCGGACTATTCTCTCATTATTTATTAAATATTTGCTTGCAGCTTGAAATAATATTTTGTTACACAGGCATTTGAAATTTAAATATATTTATTTTCAAAAAGATACTCCATTAAATTTAATTCAAAATTGCTTTGAAATGGTATTTAAAATTTCTCAACGATTACAAACCAAATTTCAATACTAACAACAGATGGCGCTATCAGCTCGTGCTTTCCTAGGTAACAGTTTTTTTTTTTAATTGCTCTTCGTATTGATATTCAGATAATTAGATTTAAAAAGTTGTCTTGGTCACAACAAAAACCTAAATATGTTTTTGTCAGAGCTCGATCATGCGCCTTATTATTGAGTTAGGTAAGGTACTAGTTAATGAAGATATTCCTTGAAAACCAAAAATTTTACTAAGAAGTATGTGCGTATATATGTAGAAAGCGTTGTATATATGTATGTAATCGTTGACTCTGGCTTTCCCACTGTTAGTCTTTGAGAAACACAAAGGTATTAAGTTCCTTGGTGATTCCTGCATTCTGTTGCGATTAAACTTAACGAGTAGTTTGGGGTATGCATCAAGTATATTTCAATCTACTATCCGGTCTTTTCGATACTAGTTTTGATATTTCTATGATATATATTCTATAGGTGTCATATTGAAAATACTACATTTTATAAGTTGTTGCACCTGTTATTTTGTAGTATCAACTGTAAAAAAACAGCTTTGAATCCTTTAGTGGAATCTTTATTGATTGTTATGTACATATGTTTTTAATAATCAAAAAGTAGAGATCTCAATGAAGAAAACGCCTACCGATTTTAAAAAAAATCAATTATTTTGTAGTAAGAATTTTCGATTGAAAATTATTATCCTTTTCCGTTATTAAGTCAAAATAAGGTGAAAAAGTAAATATTTAAAATCAAAAAAATTACGATGTTTTAGCGACATAAAAAGTTAGTTGACCCCAACTATTTCTTAAAAGAAAAAATTTAATTCATAAGAGATTAAAATTAAATTTAAAAAAATTGTGTAAAAGATAAAAAGGAAAAAAACTTGGTTGTTTGAATTTTCGTCGCAAATTTTTAGGTTATGTGAAAGAAGTGTTTCGACAAAAGGTTTAAATCTTTTTATTACCTACAACTTTCGCAACTTATTTCCACATTACTTGTAGTTTTTTCGGAAGCCGAGATCAGCCGTTTTTAACCCTTAAAAACTCTCTCAAGCCCCTCCCTACCAACTCCTACTATTTACAAATCCTTCGCCAATGAGTTTCATCGTACTATTATTTTTTACCTTTTTACCATTTTCAGGCTTCAGCTCTGGTGTATATACCATAGTTGCCTATTCTTTGTAAACATTTCTCATAGCTCGGTTCAATCGTATCAGGTGTTATTTTTAGAGAGTACCAAAGAAAATTGAGAATTTGGCTGATCACCGACTTCGTAGAGGTTGCAAAACAAATTCACTGTCTTAGTAAAAAAAAAATACATTACAAATGGATTTATTTAACGAAGAATTTCAGAAACACTAAGCACTTTTCTACCAGTAAACTTATAAGAGTGGAAATTTTTTTAGTAACTGGCGTTTTTTTGGGGACTTATCTTTTAAGAAAGAGAAGAGATAACAACGAAATTTACAATCTAACCTGAAATTTAGTTTTTTTAAGGTTTTGTTGTTTACTAAACCACTCCGTTACATTGACTGACGACGTGTCCTACATTGCTGTTAAAATTTCAGGTTCAGGAAAATATCAGCGTTGTCATGGCTTTATTTTTAGTCAATATTTCTTCGTCAAAAACTTTTTTATTTGCATGCAATTCGTGTATGAGCTCAACAAGCAGCTTTATTCGTGTGAATTTGCATTTATTTTGGATCTTTCCGCTGATAAAGCCCTTGTTTTTCGCGCTGTAATTTCTAGGCAATTTACATACCTGCAAATTTTAACGATAAACAAACAAGTCTGTGCGAGTTTCAAAAATCTCGTGCGCTTAAAACTTTATGGCAAGTTAAATTTGGGGCTCTCGCGTGAACGAAAAGCCTTACCACAGTTTGACGACGCAATTTGTGTCAAGGAAATTTCGTTGGCTTTTTCTTATAATTTGTATTTTCGGTTTATTTAACTAGCTGTAAATTGAGTAGTTGACTACATATATGCTTATATGAGTATATAATTTAATGAATACATACTTATGTATATACCTATATGCATGTATGTGGACTTATATAAATATATCTCAGCACTGTATTGCTGGAAAAGGAAAATATATTTTTATAACACGTTAATTTTTATATAATTATTTTTCATTTAATTTTGCTTTAAAGCTTAAATTTTAAATTTATTCCAAGTGTCGCCAGTTGTCTTCATTGAAATTGTTTTCAAAAAATTAAAAAAAAAAAATGTATAAGAATTTTAAAAACTTAAGGAAGCAATTTACATGACAGGGTATTTATTTGGAATAATTTCCTTTGTCTTCAACGGTCTATTTTCACTGATGTTGTAGTGTATCCCGTTATTAATAGATGGTTATTAATATATGAGAAGACTTTAAAGTATACGGAAGTGTTGCTACACTGCGGTAATAATGTATTAAAACAAATTATTTTTAAACATGAAAAGTAAAAAAATGTACTTTAAAAAAGTAATTGTTAAGAATTTCGGGAAACATTTGTAGAAGCACTCAAATACGAGTATATAAAAAAATTCAAAGACAAAATGCTAAAGTGTCATGCCTTTATTTAGGAGTGTATTTAACGCTGAGTACAAGGTAATAATAAGTAAAATGTTTAAAAATTAGAGACATTTTTTTTTTTGTAATAAAACTTATTTATCGGTTAAGGTCATCGACTGAAACAAAATTGTGTAACGCAACAAAATTCCGTCACGCTAGCAATAACACAGAATACAGCTATATATATCGAACGCTGAATAGATAAAATTTATCGTTTAAAACAAAAACAAGTTTTAGGGTTGTCAACTGTTTAAAGTTTTGAAAAACAGGTTGATAACAGATAAATTTTTTTAAAGGGTTGCCATCTTTTTAAGGTTATATAAAAGTAAAAATTCATAATAAGAATTGATTTGCTAAGTGAATAATTGTAATAGAAGTTTTCAACTAAAAACCAATTAAATGGACTTTAGTAGCAAACATTTTTGGAAAGGGTTGCCACTATTTTGAAATTTTTTGTATATAAATCAATTATTTTTAATAGCAAAATAAGCATAGAACTCTCCTAATTTAAGCTGTTTCTGTTGGAACATTATATTTTTGATGAGAGTTGCCAGATCTTTGAAAATTGTAATTTAAACAAATTGATTAGATTAACTCAATATTAGCATATTGGTATTAAGGAACTAGTTATTGGAAAATCTTTGATATTAAATTTACATGGCAGTGGATCAGTTTATTAAGCTTCCTCAGTCAGCTTCGATCTTAATAAAAAGATCATATCGTTTTTAGCAAATGATAATAGAAATAATAAATAAACCCTATTTTAAATGCATAATAACAGCGTACATATTCTTTGCTTTATTAAATCTATGTTTGCAACACACACATGTAAAATTTATTATTTGTTTTTATACAAAAATATTTTCCTTTTTCATTCATCATTTTTTCGTGCCTCTGACTACCCCTAACTCCTTAAAACAAAAATATTTTGTCTAACTTTTTTTAAATTTATTTAAGAAAAACGTGGCCATTCCAAACACATAGTAATATAAATAAACTCTCCACATCATGTCAAATTAATCACTCTTCACAGCTAAAAACTCTCTTGCAATAAAAACAATTAATTCAAACAAAATACCACCTGACAACCTATGTTCGCATAGAAATAGCCGAACACGAATTTATTTCACATTTTCACGATTGTCATCACCAAATCCTCAAATTACGCACATAATTAATTCAATTCATAATCTATTCAATACAACTGGCAGAGCGCCAAGTAGCCGAGACAGCAGTGTCACATATCAAACGTCATCGTGGATTTACATTGATGATTGTCATGTTGCGGTTACTTATTGTATAATGCGACACTGCTAATGTTATGACCACACTGATGATTATGGTTGTTGGTGGGCACTAACCAATATAATTGATAAATTGTGTTGGGGCTTTTTAAAGTGTTAGAAAGAAGATTTTTCATCTAAATAAATGATAGGCAACATTATAAATTGCTTCGGAATTTTACACCAATTTCAGAAACCCTTGAACAAATATGAACCAAAAAAGTTGCCTACTTTTTGGCGCACTGCCTAAAACAGAATAATATAATAACAAAGATAGCCGAAAAGTAAGATTATATATGTTTCTATTTCCTTCAGTATATTGCGGTTTGGTACAAAATACAGAATATAATACATATACAGAACATAATACATTTCGTGTCCCTGCTTTATTTTATTCATATATTCTTGCAAACTTAACAATTTGAACTTATTTTGCTATTTATGGAGCAAAAAACAATAATTTTATCAAGAAACTAATTTTATTAAAGTGTGAAATTAAAAAAAAAACGATTATTTTCAAAATTAAGCGGTGTGAAATTAACAAAAATCGAATTCAAATTTATCGAAAATCGATTGTACTGAATTTTAAATCGATATGTCAACTGGTTTTGGAGTTACAGTGACTTCTAAATTGTAGCCACTCAGTTCAATCATCTAACTGTTTAAGAGATGAGATGAGAGATGACGTGATTTTAAACGCGTTTTTTAGAAGCTACGTTTTTCAAATTTGCTTTAGTGATTACTCGGAGACAAAGGATCCAACCTCTATCAAATGGTGCACGTTTTGCATATAGTCCTTTATATGATAATCCATTGAAATTTATCAAAATTTTAGATTTTTCCCGACCGTAGGTCTTTGTGCGGACTATATTTTTTTAGTGAGAATTTTTTTAGGTTTCATTCAGGGAGAAGGCCGGAAACACTGCTACAGTGCCTTGTTTCTAGAGCCGTTGGAGATCGCGAGTAACTCGAAAAATATCTAATTATTTCCTTTAAAAATTTTTCTGTCTGTTACTTCTTAGAATATGTATATACATATATACCTTTAAATGTTTAAATGCATTAATACAGTAGTTTTTTTATATGTCAAAAATTGTCTTTTTAGGCTGTTGCACTAGGTGTGCTCCTTAAATTTTCATGCGCCGATATTTAACAGTTTTTTTTTTAATTTGAATGAGTTGGCAATTGTAAAAGATATTTATAACGTTGAAATGTAATAATTTTAAAATTTTATAACAGTATATAAAACAAAGTTATATAAACATTTTTTAACGGTTGGCAACCTTTAACAAAAATAATGTGTATAAAAATTACTTACTATGTAATGCCTCTAAAGTTTTCTGAATCTCCCTTTCACAGTAAAAAGGGAAACCAACTCCCCTGACACTGATTAATAGGACAGAAAATGTTCTCTTTTTCCGTTATTAAAGTGTGGTGTTACATGTAAAAAATGAACCTAAGTGCGTACATATGTATATTTCACCTATTTCTTGAAACTCCAAAGTACTCAATTTTCTATAACCACACATGAAATTGAAGAAGACAACTAATTAATGATAATTTCAGGATGAAATGAAGCATATAGGACATCAGCAACTTAATTAATTCAAATTCCCGCTTTATACATATAGATAAAAATATATTAAACTTTAAATAGCTTAAAATAAAAACTCACTTTTCAAACTCACTATAAGAGTTTCAATGGTGTTAATTTACTTCACACATGGCGTATACGTATCAAGCTCGCACTCGTTTGTGCACATGTAGATATTGGGTAAACTGGTCACATTTATCTGAAATAACAGTTAAGCAAAGCGTAAATGATAAATTAATCCAGTGGGATGCGTTAGAAGTTAAGAAAATCGAAGCATAAAGGTTAGATTAAGAATGTAATGGTGCGTGTATACGCTCACATGAAAGAGAGTTACAAGCGACACACATATGTAAGTAGGTATACAAGGGCGTTACGAATACTCCACGCTTAAAGTTTTGGCTAAAAGTGCGAAAAACAATAAATCACTTTGACATTGTGTGTAAATGGAGTGCGAATATGTAAATGAAATATTTAAATTTTTAACAGGGTCAATATAACTTTACAAAATTTTAATATCTATACTTATATTAGAGTGGCAATTAAAGTCGAATGTTCAAGCTCTTTTCCTATACATCCCCTCTATAATCTATACTTCAGTCCTGTCTATGATTACAAGCAAAGAAATTCTGACACCGATTTGAGATGAAGAAGATACATAGGTTATATAACGGTTAAAGTTAAGACCTGTTCAACCGCTGTTTAGTTAATTTTGGTTTTTTGGAGTTTTTTCAGGATAATCTATAGACGTCTAAACGCAACATCACAGTCCCAAATCTGTACCCAAATTTCCGCACTATAAAATTTACCTTCAGAGTGACTTAAAAAGTCCAAACTATTATCAAAAATCCAATTTGCTCGATTACTTAAGAAACAGTCCAAGAAGTTCGTGTAAAAATTTCAAGTTGAACCGTTAAGCTGTTTCGAAGAAATTCTCCACCGTCTTTGAAAACAGCGTTTCGAGAAAAACGTATGTAGAGTTTTCGAGCCCGATTACACTACGAGTAAATTTAAAAATTTCTAACAAACACGCTCATAAAGGAGGGAATATTTGCCCGATCAACTTCAAATTTTTAAAGAATATTTTCAAATATATGTACACTCGATACATATGCAAAAACAAATTTCGATTTTTAGATATTCACAAGTCCTGCAGTCAAAACAATCTCCGCAAGAAAAACTAGTTGCGACATAACAAGCTGCAGCTTAACGTGTTTTTGCTCCTCCCAAAGTGAAATTATTCAACTATTGAAAGAGCAAACTTAAAATAAGTCAAAGTGCGACTTGGTGAACACTAACTCCCACCAAACACACCCCCAAACAGGCAAGCTCCAGCACAAACTGTCAACGCATTACGAGAAATGTCTAGTGAGAAAGCCATAAATTGGCTAAAAATCGACACATCCTTGACAGTTACACTCGTACTTGTCATTGACATGCAATTTATTTGACAAAAGCAGAAATCATGAAACGAGGACACAACGACATCTAATGGAAAATAATAAAAGAGAACAGAAAAGTGAAAAGAATGACAGCAAATTAGGGGCGATTGAAGATGTTTATCCCAACATCTTTAGCATATCATAACTCGTGGGGGTATGACCACGTCAAAAGCCAAAGGATTAGTAGAAATATCTATAAGAATATATACATCAGTAGGATAGGAAGTGACACAGTACCATAATAGTAGGCAACTTAATTTATATGCCAGACTTGAGTCAACTCATACATTTCCATTTTGCTCGTTTGCTCAGATTTAAGCGTAGACAGCTGGCTTATAGTCATGTATATCGAGTTTGACAATTCTCTTGCATTTGGAAAAAATTATTAAATTTTAGAATTTAGGCTTTAAGGAACTTGCAGTGTTTATATTTAAGCAATGGTTATATTTATAAAACATTTTTAGTGCTTGTTAGTGTGCTGAGCTCGATATCCTATAATTCAGACTAATAACTAGAGCTTTTCCGATCTCTTTGTTTTGAAGATGTGAAGTATATCGAGCGAAATGGAAACTTTGTTGAGAAATAAATCGACTTTTTCTACCCTGATTAAATTAAATTAGGTTTGACATATAAATAGAGAAGAAGAATAGTGGCGACCTGATTATTTAATTCATTGGTGAAAGCGCTCCAACTAAGGCAGTGAATTTCGGAAGTAGTTTAAACATTTTTACATGACGAGCAGAGTCAATTTAAGCATGTCCGTCTGTCCGTTTGTCTATATATACGTGAACTAGTCTCTCAGTTTTTATGATATCGCTCTGGAACTTCGCACGCATCTTTGTATCCCCAAGAAGTTGCTCATTTGTCGCAACCGTCGATATCGGACTAGTATAGCATATAGCTGTCATACAAACTTATCGGTCAAAATCCAGTCATGGTATAGACAACTTTTGTATTTTGGAAGATATCTTCACAAAATTTGGCATGAGTTATTGTCTAAGACAACGGTACAACTTTCTATTAAATTGTTTAGATCGGACCTCTATAGCATATAGCTGCCATACAAGCTGATTGATCAGAATCAAGTTCATATATGTAAAGGCAACTTTTGTATTTGTAAAGGGTATTATAGTTTCGGTGCAACCGAAGTTAACATTTATTCTTATTTTCAATTCATTTCGTTTATCTTACTTATCGGCTCGGACTCAAAAATACTTTTTCCATGAGAAAAAAATGTGTAAACTAAATAGTTAATTTATTGCAAAATATAGAAAAAATTTCAAGATTGACTTTAATTATATACGTCAAAATGCTTGAATGAAGTAGCTTAGTCAAACCTTAACTCGACTTAAGCTTCTTTGCACCAAAACCTGACCAATACTTGCTTGTTTATTTTTATTTTGAAAATTTTGCAAGTTCCTTCCTAGTCAATAAAATGCATTAATTTATAAACAGACTTAGGGGCCGTCCATAAATTACGTCATCGATTTTTTGCCGATTTCTTTTATTCTCCGAGTCGCCGCCAATCTTCGTTTAATAAACACAGTGTCGCATACAAACTATTTTCATAGGTACGATGTTATTTATAGTTTAAAAAAATAATGTAGACATGCCTTGACCTTGTAATAAATAAATAGATAAATAATGAGTTCAATAATTAATACCATTAAATACTTGCAAAATAACATTATCTTTCCTTAGTATGAGACATGTATTTAAGTATAAGTATAGTATTAATATGTACTTTTATTAATTATGTAATGTTGTAGTTATTATTTAAGTATTGTGTTTATTAGTATGCTTAGATCTTTAAAACTACGCAACGGATTTTGATGCGGTTTTTTTAAATAGATAGACTGATTCTTAAAGAAGGTTTATATGTATAATACATGTAAGTACCACGGGCGAAGCCGGGGCGGGCAGCTAGTATTTTACTAGGTGTGCTGGAAGAAATTTCTTTTTAGAAATAATCTTTTTGTACGTGAAAAATAAACTATAAATAAATAAATAAGAATGACGTCAATTTCGAAACACCGCCCCCCCCCCCCCATCTATCATTTACCGTCATCCGCAGACCAACCCCCCCTAATTTAGAATGACGTAATATATGGACGGCCCCTTATACTCATGTACGTTCTGGGGAAAAAATTTGAGTTTATATTATATTTTAATTATCATATTTAAATTTTAAAACTAAAATGCGCTGCTACTAGCACCTTAATTGCATTACAAATGTTGTATTTTAATAGTGTCTGGATTGCAGCGGCATACGCGTATATTTTTAGCAGCCAGTATTTTAAACGATGAATGCAGGGAATTGTGCAGAAAGGGAATAAAGCAAAAATTTTAAGCTAATTAAGCGAATAATTTGTAGTAAAATATGATAAATAGTACAGCTACGGGGTGTGTTGCCTTTTTTCGTGGTATTAAATATTTAATAATTGCTTTGAAAAAAATATTTTTGAGAAACTTTTAGTTAATTTGCCTCTTTACAATATATTTAGGTTATTTTTGGAATCTCTATCATCATCATATAATGATAGCACACGATGTACTTAAACGTACTTAAACTACTGAAGAATATGATGAAGAAGTTGGTGAAAGAATTTGTTGCTTGAAAATTTCTTATAGCTTATATTATTCTCTGACTCTTTCCCCAAACTATTTCCACTCAATTTTCCAACCACAATATTGTGCCTTCGGATAAAAAAAATGTATTTTTCAAAAGCATAAAAATATGTTAAAGACCGAAAGCTAAAATCTCTAATAAATCTCAATTAAATAGACAAACTTCTACACGACAGCCAACAAAGTGTCTTTCGGCGCTTTTATTTATGTCTGTGCGTGTAGATATGTATGTGTGCATAAATTTGCCATTTAAAATGAGCAGACAAATTCTTAGTGTCGCTTTGTTTTTGTTCAACAAGTTGTTTCGAAAATTTCCACAATTTATATTGCGGCCAAAAGTCATTCTTCTTAAGACTTAATTGTATTCTTTAATAAACTGTGACAACACCTCCAGGGACAATCTGTTCTCCACGAAATTTTTGTAGACTTCAATTATGTTGTTGTTGTTGTTTTTTAATCTTCTTTAGTTAGCCAAGGCATATTCCTTCAGTTTTGTTGTGTTCTTTGGGATTTTTGTTTATATGTATGTATTATATGCATACTAATGAATATTATATGTAAGTTAGGTTGGAGCAAAAAAAAATTTTTTTTGTTTGGCTTAGCCTAAAGGTAAAATTTGTAGATTATAAAAAAAGAAATTTTTTTTTAACCCCACTCACTTTTAAAGTAAATTCCAAGTGAAAATTTTTATTTCGTTAACAATTTATGATGAGTGCTCTAGAAGCTGTGGAGGGTACTCTTTCTGGCCAATTATCAACTTGGAAAAAATTTTTTGTTGTCATTATTGGAGTTTAAAACAAAAAGTCCTAAGCGACAATATGCTTTCCTTAAGCGTTAAAATAAATTTTGAGTCAAAACTCGGTAATTTTTATATAAATGTCAAGAGTTTTAAAAAAAAAAAAATTTGGTTGGCAAAAAAAATTTAACTCGAAATTTACTTTAAAAGTGGGTGGACCGCCTCTAGATGTTTAAAAAAATATATATATATTCTACAAATTTTACCCTCAGGCCAAACCAAAATTTTTTTTCGGTCCACCCTAATGTAAGTGTATATAGTGTGTATGTCTAGTTGCTGTTGCTAATTATTAAGGGCGCCATAAATTCGAAACATTATTATTATGAGACTATATCTGAGGGTTATTAGGTTACAAATGAAAATAAATCTATTTTGACGGTTACGATTATTGCTTTCGTTGGCCTTAAATTATTAATGTATGTATGTGTGAGCAAAGATTTTTCAACTTTATAACATATATACTAATTGCAGAACTTACAAGAACACTGATGTTAAATATTCAAAAGAACTGAATGAAGGAAGCTAGAGAATACATATATAATAGAGTAGAGGCACGACATTTTTTTGCTACTTTGCACTCAGCAAGGTCCTAACCGACTTTGATAAACTTTTCACGTGATTGTCTTACATATTTTACGAACAAAGAAAGCAAATGAAAAAGTGCATTTTTACGAAGTCCTTTCTATTCTTTTTTCACAGTTATCGGACTTTAATTTCATTGCGCTAAAATGTAGGCAACTTTTGATATACCTATGAAATTGAATTTTTAAACAGCATTGCCTACATTTCAGAGTCATTAAACACAATAATCTTGTTAAAAAAGCAGAAATAAATGATTTTAACTCCTAAATGTCAGAATTTTCTCATGATTTGAAATAAGTAAGCAAGCCGTGCTGTGCTGATTTTGCACTTCTTGGACACCAATATATAGTACTAAAATATAATCAAACAGTTTTCAACCAAAAATAGTTAAACGGTTCTACCGATATATTTATAATTTTACACATTTTCAACTATAGAGTGGGGATATAACACCTAAAACTTATATTTAATTTTCTAAAGAAAATCCTTACAAAACTGAATCGTCAAGTAATCACAGCCCCAAAAGTGCACACATAAGTCCACAAAAAAATTCTCTTTACACGCACAGGAAGTGGCGTAGCAAACAGGAAGAGGGCTAATGTGCCACCACCACCAAACGAATTGATTTTAGTTCAATATCGAGCACTATGCCTATAAGGTTGTGATTCATTTGTGTAATTCTGCTCACACCACGGCACTTTGAGTGCTCCTTCATTTTATATTTACCGTGAAATGACAGCAAATTTATGCATATTTCCGCTAGCTTTGGCTTGTAATGCTTGTTAGCAACGGTAATTGAAACCTTTTTTGATTACTCAACGCCTTTACAAAACAGTATACATGTTTGCTTTCGAACGCCCCGTTATGACTGTTAACATTAACTGCTCACCACTTTGCCATCTTCATGTTTGCGCGTTTGCTTTTCCGCACTTCCTGCCGAAATTTGCCTTTTAATGTCTTCCATCCCAACAATTATCGCATTACAAATTTCGTCGTTAATTTTAATGTGATTTTGCTAATACGCACACACACATACATAAATGCATTATTTTGAGTGAGAGCAGCTGGAGAGTGGAACATTAGTTTTGATGAGCGCAGTGCTTTTATTTCTTTGTTTAGGTCATTTAAGTAAATATTTATTCAATGGAATATGATTTTATTGTTTACTTTTACTTTGCTATTTTATCATACACTATTTTTATATATTTATTAGTTTGAATTTTCGAATTACATTAAAAGTAATTGGGGAACAAAGTATATAAGTATTACAATATATATGTTAAAAAATTTTATGAGAGACTCCAAATTTCTTTTAAACTTTAAGCTGCCAACAATGACATTTATTCAGAACTCTTCAATAAATTTTTATTATATGTGAGGTTAATATTGACTTTTAAACATAAAATCTTTGAGCTTGAAACTCAGAATTTCAAAATCAAAGCAGAAATAAAAAATACAATTTATTAAGAAATGAATGAAAAGTTGAATTAAAATAACAAAATTTTAATTTTCGCGATCCCGAAAATGACCCCGTTTTATTTTTTTAATTCAATTTATTTTTATTACATATTTTATATTTCATTACATATGTGACTTGAGGACTTTTGGAATCCCGTTGGAATTTTTCATTCCTTAAAATTCCATTTATGAAGACAAATTTTAAAAAATTTGTAGTAATTACTAATACACATTCTAAATATCAACTTTGTAATAAGTCACAGCGAAACTTATATACATTCATATATCTACATATTATAACAACTGAACAACAAAATTTTAAAAATGTGTCAATCCCGAACAAAAAATCTACTGATGTGAATTTCTTTTACATGTATACTACACTTAAATAATTTTAGGTCCCTTAACATTACAATGTACTTACATACTTTAATGAAAAAAATTCTGCATTATATAAATAAAACGAAAATTCGGAATCCTGAAAATTAATACAGAAATAATATTTGAAAATATTTTTTTTTTGTAAATTTGAAGTTTTATGAATACTTGAACATTAATTAGTTTCGGGATCCCGAAAATTAATACCGAAATTGTATTTGAAAAAAATGTTGTATACTAAGTTGACTATTGCTTTAATAATTTATAATTCAAACTTTAAATTTTATTATTAATAGAACACAAATAAATTGCAGAATCCCGAAAACTATTATTATTCAATACACTATTTTAGCAGCTTTTTAATTCAAAAATTTATTTTATTTTTAAAGAATTTCGCAATCATTAAATAATTTTGGCATTCCTAAAAGCAGAAACGTAGTTTAAAATATTCATATCATCCTTATTTTGAATCTTTAATTTGAAATTTTTATATTATTGTAAATACCATAAATTTACGGGATCGGAAATTATATATGACATTTCCACATGGCTGATAGTATCTATAAGACAGAATTATATTAATTAAAATTTTTTCATATATTTCTGTTTAAAAAGCTTCAAAATCAATCGTTAGTTTACTCCCAATAATATGCGGGATCTCGAACTTTAATCCCGAAAATGTTTTCATATTTTACATCTGTTTTCTAATTCCTTTTAATATGTCGGAGTAAAAGTAAATTCGAAACAAATTTATCATTAACTTTCAATACAATATAATACCGAAACCTTTTTCATACATTTTGCATGCCTTTCCTGATTCCCTCTTTAATACGACGTAGTAAAAGTAAATTTAATTCATTATTAACTCTCAATAATATTTAGAATTCCAAACTGTGATACCAAAACATTTGTGCATATTCTGCATCTGATTCGCGCTTTAATCGAATGTACTAAAAGTAAACTCGAAACCAATTCATCATTCGTATGCAAGAATTATCAGTCCATAAAAGTGCTACCAAAATGTCAAAATTGACATTTACTAACTCATTACGGAAGTCATAGTGAACTTAAAGTTTGCAAAATATTCCAAATGCAAGTTAAATAGGATTTGCGGCTTGTAAAATTACCAACCGTAAACTTGGCATGGCCTATCAAGCAAGAATAAAGCAGGCTTAACTAAAATGTCACTCATACGCTATGACAGCCAATGCTAGCAAGCAACAGTCGTTATTCTTAGGGATTTTTATTGTTTTTCATACAAATACATACATACATAAATATAGTATTTATGTATATTTAGCCAACGTCCTCTCGAATTGCTTACAGATTGGAAAGGCATAACCATTGACAGTAGAGTACTCGTATATACTCGTATAGTAAAATGATTGTTATTCTGAAGCTCAACACATATCTTAACGGTAATATTGCAGTTTAGGCCTTTCTTTCGAAACAAAAAATAATAGCCAACAACATAAAGTTATTAAATACCTTGGATTATGTCGAAGTTTCGCTATTTGGTGAGAACAATTAATTGAATCTACTTTTAGGAAGTGCAAAAAATCACCACTGATGTGGTTTTCTAACTACAAGCAATGCTAAGGCAATAAAATTGAGCACAATAAAAATCGCATAATAAAAACAAAAACAAGCAAAAATGGCAATTAAAGATTAAGAAAACGCCACAAGTCTTCATTTTGGAGATTAAGTTGGCAAACGTCGAGGAGGGTGCGTAACGGTTAAGGCGTGGCCGTGCGTGGCACTTAACCGTGGCATATGTTAACTTTACTCACGCACTTGGTACCTATAAAATGAGTCTACACGCTTTATTATATGCTATCTGTCATGATATCTGACGCTTAATAGTTTCATGTATATATGTGTGTATATGTGATTGCTTGCTTTAGTAAACGCTATCTGCCTTGGCCTTAGCCTTTCTTTCCTTAAAGACAAAACCCGTAAAATTGAAAGGGAGTATTAATTAATTTGTTAATAAATAACATTTGACGTTACGCAGTGCAAATGAGGTTATTTGGGAGAAACCCCAGTGAAGGCTCATCTGATAGCAATGCCCCTTAAAGAGCACAATCATTGAGAAGTAGAAAGCCGATAACACTTTATGAGATACGTGTGGATCACTCTTGGCGTTTCAAACTCCTGCTTACATTTTGGTTTGATATTCTTAATTAACTGTATTAGTTCTCATAACATTTACTTAACCTCGTTGATTTAATTACCTTAAAGCCTTTGTCACTGCAGAGCACTTTCATGTTTTTGTGACGAAATTTAATTGAGTTCGTGTAAGTTTGAATGCAGCAATTTTAATTATTACACAAACATGAGTAAACAGTGCAAGTTGATATGATCTCGTGCAACGATTCTACTGCTGAAACGTGTTGGATATAAATAACGTATTAAAAATTATGAATTATAAGAAAATTAAGCTAGGTAACTCTAAATAACGAAATAAGCGGCACGACACATGAAATATTAAATACAAACTATGAATCATATGGCCATTTAATTAATAAAAATTGTCTTAGCCAATAATCTATGCCGAATTTCGTGAAGATATCTCCCCAACAAAAAAGTTTTCGGTACAAGAACTTGATTTCAATCGATCTGTTTGTATGGCAGCTATATGCCAATATCGGCGATTCCTACAAATTAGAAGCTCCTTGGGTAGAAAATAATGTGTGCAAAAATACAGATTGATATCTCAAAAACTGAGGGACTAAGTCGCAAATTTAATATGCTCTGTTCGGGATCAGGGTTGCAAATAATACATTAAAAAATAATTAACTTAACATTTTAATAACTTTTTTTTTTGTTGTAATCCCAAATACGGTATTAAAAAATAATAATTAAAAATTTAATGCCAACTAGCGGATTGAAAACTAAACAAAATTTTTAAATAATTAAGAATTAAAAAAAAATTGTTTTGGAAATAAAATTTTTGCGTTCATTCAAATCAAAAAATAATATTTTAAATTTTCAACTTTTAATTGCAAACCTCTTGGATTAAAAAGTGAAAATTTCATTTTTGCCCCACATCGAAATTAAATAATTCAAATCTAATTTTTAATCTTAACATAGAATTTTTGTATTAAAAAATTTGCAACCCTGTTCAGGATATAATTATGTGTTTAACACGATAAGTGCCTTAGGTTTTGCAAAGTAAAATCCACTTTTGTAGACACTTATAAACTAGATGCATATGTGAAAGACGTGAAAGATATATTTACATAATATATAAAAAAAGTTATAATATTAACACTTCGACAGAAGTTTTGCTAAAGAGTTGAAAAATTTTGGCAAAATTCATACGCATAATAAATTGAAAGTGACATTGCTATGGCAATATGTTTAACGGTAGTCACGTCACCAGCAAACAGGTTTTTTCACTTATGGAATTTCTTTTTCTGCTTGTCATCATGCCAAAAACGGTCCATGCGAGAGGGTTCAAAGCACTTTCAACTTCTAAATTTCTACACTTCTTTTAGCATCATAAATTTGGTCGAGGTCAAGGTCAACGAAGAACCTCAAATTTGTGAAAGTATAAATAAGTAAGCCAATATTAAAGCCAGTGGCAGACAGAAAGCTGCTTAAATAGCTGATGTCGACGCTAAAACAAGAACGAAATGTCGGTTATTGTGGCGAGCGTTGCCAAGTAATACAGCAGGCGGTTGATTCAGTTTAAAATACAACAATACAAAAAGTGTATTTACATTAACTTTGTGACCTATAATTCATATATGCTTGTATGTTTCTGTAATGCATAATTCAGCAGTGTGTTATAGTCTTCGCCACTTGAATTACAAAGCGACAATAAAAGAACATAAAAAATCAATTGTTAATTGGCGCCTGGCAGACGCTTGAGCGCATTTTATTGGTGTTGTCTTAATAGTTTGAGGTTGTATATAAGGGGCTGTTACTTATTGCTAAAATGAAGCTAGACCAAATTTTTCGGAAAAACTAAGAAAATTTATGTTTAGTTACAAAAAAGAGAGTTGAAATTGAATTTTTTTATTTTGTTGAGAAAACTAGTTAGAACATCTCAATTTGAAGCAACAGTTAGACTCCGTTCTCCAAATATGCTGAACAATAAAATTATATGAATTATTCTAAAAATATATTATACATATGTGTCTGCTAGGCGTATACGTAACAACTAACATATTAATATTTCTGCTGTTCGGCTTTGATTCGTGAAAAGATTCTAGTGACCACCTTCGGTATGCGTTTTGGATATATATATATGTCACTAAGGCTAAAAATTTAAAAAAAAAAATGTTTTTAATTAAAATTTTTATTTATCGCTTCAAATTTTCCCGTTTATATGTCGCATGTCGCATTACAACACACGTTTTTCGCGAAACAACTTTTTTCAATGCTGTCGTCACAATATCTCAAGTTCGATTCACTTTAAATTTGGCAAGAATGCTCTTTAAATATTTCTCTATCGTATGAATCTACAGATAATTTCTATACATAAATAAATTGTATTAGTCATAGCCTCTGACTAAAACCCATCTCACAAAAAAAGTAATATTCTGCTGGTGGTTTGATAAGACACAAAGTAAGTAATATTTGAGTTTTAAAACTAACTTTTCAGATCAAACGAGTCACCACACTTAATTGAAATATGGACAACAATTTTATTCAAAATTTGAACTAAAGTTATATATATGAAACACAAGTCTTGGACAAACTTTTTTTATAGATTTATTTTCCCAAACATTTTGTCTAACATATTCTATTAGACTTTAACCAATGCGACAAATTTATAAATAAATTAAAAACTGTACAATTTTCGGTCAGTAAACATACGCAATGAACCAAGCTGTAATATTTGAAATGAAATCCTATTTCCCGCTTACTAACAAATCGAAATCTTCTTTGCAAATTCCCACATGTAACCAAAAGTAACCCAAACACATTTCTGGAAGCGCTTATTTCCTTGCAAACGAAATCCAACACCACTTTTACATATACACTTAAGTGACTTTGAAGTTATGCCAAAACCAATTTTCAAATTCAGTCCGAGATCCACACGACACCAGCGCCACAAAACAAATTGCATGCAAGAGAGATGTGTGTAAATTGAAGTGCAACTCCAGCAAAGCAAGTTGAAAACAAAACAAAATGATATTAAATAAAATAAAAATTGACAGAGTGTAAAAACGTGCAATGTAATCTGCTTGCAGTGAAGCAATCGCTTCGCACTTCCTCAAGCTGTCAGCTGTTGGGATATACTTGAGTTGCTGCAGCTGACGGAGCTTAAGTCGAGTGGATGCTTTGCAGGAGAAGAAGAAAAAGAAGAAAAAAGCGGAAACAGCAGCTGAAGCAGCTTTGTAAGTGTCAAAGGGCTATTAGGAAACAGGTTTAACAGTACTCATGTGTGCTTTTTATTGTAAAATATGCATTCAAAGTTTAGTGTCATAGAAGAAATTTCCAGTGGGGATTCTTAGAATTCATTTGCTGCTGCATTTCTTTATATACTCATATATATTTATTGTTGCATTGTTATGTATCATTTACAACATATTTTCTATGCATTCACTTCGAAATGTATTACATTTAAACATTGAAGTGAACACCCTTTGTAGTTGCATGCATATTTGCACACCCTATATTGGCGCATATTATTTGCATTTATTACACGAATATTCGACAATTTATTCGAGATATTTTATTGGATTTTTCGTGTAGCTTGTAGAAGCGATTTGTAAGTCGCAAATATAGTCGTTAGTTTTGAATGTTTTTCAAGGTTTTTTTCTTTGTGGACGGGCGAGTCTCAATGTGAACGGAAATTGAAAAGCATTAAATGGTTGATTGAAAATTTTATAACTTAAGGTAGTATCAGTCGCTTACGAACCGAAATTTATACAGAATATTGAAGTAGCTTTGAAGTCCTTGAAAGGTCACCTGATGTTGCTTAGTCAATTATCGAAAAACTTATTCATAAAATTTAGTCGCGATGTGAAGAATACATAAAGAAGATTTAAGATTCACAAGCATGAAGAGTAGTTTTGTCTACAAAAAAAATTTATATCCAACAAAACTACCAAAAAAAAGAGCAGTTTTGTGAAAGTCATAGCATATGTTGCTTTAACGCTTGTTATGAAGAGCTTTGTGAAATGAATCGATTTAACTCATATTTATATGAAGAGATTTAAACATTTTGAAATACGAAGAGTGTCGATTTTACTTATCTTGAAATACGGAAGGAATCTTGAAATAAATTTCAAATACAAAGAGAACCAATTTAATTCATTCTTATTCGAAGATAGTCGATATGACAAATCTTTAAATATGAGGAGAGTCTAGCTTACTAATCTCGAAACACGAAGAGAATCATTTCTAGCTATATTAAAATATGAAGAGAGGCAATTTCACTTATCTTGAAATATTATTAGAGTCGAAATTTGTTAGTTTCGAGATCGCAAATGTTATATAAGCCCATGATTCGCCATATCTGTTAAGGTTGAAACTCGTAAAGCCCTTGCGATATCGTGCTCGTGTATCTTTTTATACCAATTGGTTCCAAATTAAAACGTGAACTTTTTTTAATATCAAGTAATCTTACTAAATCTACATAATATGGAAAATATTCAAAAATCGAGGATACTTTCATATGCCTCCACATGGAACTTGATGCCATTTCCCCTCTACCTAAAAATTTGTGAAAACAGTTTCTTTCCAGTAGCCTGTATTCGAATACCTTTCCATATACGAAAGATAATCTTCCAGCTGCCCAGCTGTATTGAAAACTTTAATTCCTTCTGCGGTGTTTAAATTTTAATACTGGTTTAGTTGCTGGCTTTTAATATAATAAAAAACATATATCGGCGAGCAATCCTTCAGTACTAGGCTAGGCTCATCAAAGTACTAGGCTAGTACCGAAATAATTCTGTGAATGCACCAAAAAACCTGCATTTTGATTATTCTGTGCAGCTTTTCTAAATTCCACAGCTGTCAATAAAATATTTCGATAGCCCTCTGCCTTCCTGTCACTTTTTATGTTCAACAAAGTTAAGTAACTTGCGTAATTTCGGTTTCTTAACAAAGCTTGTGGGTAGAAATTAAAAAAGGTCTGATTTACTTCAATCAACCAACCCACACACATTTACTTAACATAAAATTGTATATAATTTTTCTTTCAAATGCTACATTGACAATGCATCAAAGCAATGAATCCTGTTCTTCTTGAGTAAAAATCTTCAGAAGTAAAAGTGAGTTCATTACTCTCTCCCCTTTTGAAAATTATTACAATTTTTCTTTGCTTGTGCCAATAATGTAAATGAGTGAGTGCTGAAAATTGTTCATGATTCATTCGTACCTAACCTCACATCTGCATATATTTTCACGTTTTCATTGAAAAGCAATGCGAAACATTCTCTTTTCACTCTTTTCAGGCAACTCAATCAACAATTTTCGAACAAAAGGTGCGAACAATTTTTTATTATAAACATTGGGGTATTTGTAAAAAGTTACGCAAAAAAAGAACTACTTAACTTCGGTTGCACCAAAGCTGGAATACCCTGAACAAATAACGAAGTTTCCATACAAGAACTTGATTCCGATCGTTCAGCTTTGTGATATAGTAATTTGACCTGAACAATTTCTCTGAAGATTACATTGTTGCCTTGGACAATAATCCATGCCAAATTTCGTGAAGATATCTTGTCAAAAGAAAAAGTTTTTCATACAAGAACTTGATTTTGATTGTTCATTTAGTATAGCAGCTATATGCTGTAATGGTCCGATATTGTTGATTCCGATAAATGAACAATTTCTGAGAGAGAAAAGGAACATTTCAGAACGATGTCTCAAAAACTGACTAACTAGTTCGCGTATATATACTTGTACTTTTGCTTTCGGGTGTTACAAACATCGTAACAAACTTAATATACCCTGTTCAGGGTATAAAAACATAATAAAAATAAAATATTGAATATTTTTGTATTTTCCTTGTTTCGCTAACGAATTCACGGGTAATTCGGATTTTCTCATAAAACATCAATTATTTTAATTATGCCGATGCTCAATATTTTTGCTATAAATAAATATATTATCTAATAGAGAGCAACAAACTGAGAGTAAACAATGGCCAATATTATTCAATAGTGATGTATTAAATGAGCATTTCATTTGCTGTAAACAATTGCAAATCATTAGCAACATTTTAAAGCGAAATACAACGCACTCTCACAATAAATAAAAATTGTAAGAAGTAACGGCATAACTTATCGCAAATCAATCAGAACTGCTGATTAGTTTATTTATTTTACATCACTTGAGATACATACTTCCAAATATAGGTGTGATAGCAATAAAGAATTGATTTATTAATGAATTTTTGTTTATTTACATTTTAGCTTCGAAAATTGAAACCGATTACAGTGAATACATTTTTTAAGCAATTGTAGCGATTTTTCTTGTAAATAATTTAAATTCGCAGAATAAATTTGTGAGTTCATTGTTAATGAGTACTTTTTGCGTTTAATTAATAAAATTTTTATTTCTTATTAAATGGAATAAATCACTGCATAATGAAGTTGCTTTTGAAATACATACATAATTCTCTAACAGGTGGCCACTTTTGACAGAAACTATTTTCAACCGTCGCTACTTGAAACCTCTTAACGGACACACATAGTGAAATTTAAAAAAAAAATCAATTTTTTCACATTTTAATAGCTTGTACCTTTAAAAATAATACTAAAAAAATCGATTACTCGAATATTTTTCGAGTTACAGCCACACAAAGGTAGTCGCCCAGTTCAATCTGCTACAACAGTTTATTTTTAACCGCGTTTTTTTAGAAACAGCATTTTTCAAATGTGCTGCAGTGATAACTCGAAGACAAATGATTTGATAATATTGAAATTTTTTGAGCCTATTTTGCCTCTTCTGTAAATAATACTACATGACCTATCGGTTTTTTTTCTAATCCAAAATCGATCAGAATCAATCGACCAGATCACTTTGGCAGACCAAAATTGACCAAAATTTGGGGTAAATTTCAATTTTTTTAAAACGTTGCCTTTTTGTAAATTTTGATTTTGTTTTTCTTTTGTTATCGGTTTTGTTGACGAATTATTGCACTAAAGTTGAAAAATAGGTGGCAACTTTGTTCTTAAAATATTTTCTGATCTAAGCTTTTGTAAACTGATTAAGTTTGATATCCATATTGCAATGTTACATTTGCGTAATCAATTTTATTGAAGTTAAATTTTAAGCAAATGGCCACTCTTAGAAAATTAAATCAGCTACATGGTCCTTTACACAACTTTAGTTTGATAACTATACGGTCACAATATATTTACGTTATCAATTTTACTGAACTAAAATTTTAAAACAGTTCTTTCATTTTCAGCTTCTTTAAAGGAAAATGTCGTTTATCTCACCAAGTGTTGACAACTCTCCTCAAACAAAATTCCAATTGGTTCTGCCTTTACTTACGCATCGCTCTGTATACTGAGTGCGAGCTGCGTTCCGGGTTTTGATTTACAGTTTGAGCTGATAAGACTCTGAACTCATTTGAAGTGAACGTGAAAACTCTGTTGCACGCACTGATTCTTTATTAAAGTTGCCACAAACATTTTTAATTGCAATTTCTACAATTTTTTTACAAATATTGTAATTAAGCTGAAATTAATTGTATTTAAAATTGCCAACTATGTATAAAAAAATTAGATTATTTAGCTTTAAGTTTGCAGATGAACTTAGAAAGTAGGAGCAGCTCGATCTAACAGGTTATAAAGCCGTAAGTGGCAGATATTTAGTTAAATGTATTTTCCGCATACTACACACATTGCTATTGAATTTAATTTTTTTATACATTATCTTAATGGTTCGAATACTTTAAAACACATCTTAAAGACTTAAAGTTTTGTGTATTTCGATGAAAAGAGTGCGGGAAAACCAAAAACTGTGAAAGAAATTAAAAAAACCAAATACGTAGAAAATGCTTCTCGCATATTAATTCTAATAAGTTCACCCATACTTTTATACATATTTATATATTACTACATCCACCTAAGAACATGTATGCTTCTTACCGGGGTCATTACAAGACGCACGTGGTTTCATTTTCCACTAGGATATTTTTATGGCATACCTACAAAGCAGTATACACATTTATATGCTTATGGTTGATCTTATGTGGTGCTAAGCGTTAACGTGACTTTATTATTGATTTCTCTGCTTCACTAACTGTCCTCACGTGATTAGAAATATGAAAACATCAAGCTGCTCAGTAAGTACGTGAAAACTATCGACAACAAATTCTAAACCATATGATATAGAGTACATACCAATACATATCAAGAAATTATATAATCGGATTAAAATTGAACGGCACTGCTCAATATAAATAAAACTATTTTTCTAGATTGGTACAATCTTTTTTTTGTCGGTTCGTGTGAAAATTGATCTCCGTATATCGATTAGTGCATGTTTGGCAGCAGTTTGTTTACGACGCGAAAGGTTTGTCTGGCAATTTTTACCATAGAAAATTAAATTGAACAATGGGTTTGCTAGAAATTTGGTGTTTCTAATGAAATCGCGGCTACGGAATCGTTAATAATGTTGAAGTAATGTTTTGGGGAGTCTACTTTATCACGAAGCATTCATTGAAAGTCGATGTAAGGTATGACATCGAAACTGTTCAGCAATATATTTAATGGCGTTCCAAAATTCAGTCGAAACCAAAAAACAAAAGAACAATTAAATTAATAAATGAAGGGAAACCTTCACAAGCTTAGTCATAGTTGTAGTAGTATATATTAAAATAAATTAAATTAATTTAAGAGTTAATTTAGAGTAAAATAAATCTTATTTTGCTCAGTAGTTCCTTTATCTTCACAGTGGCAAATATCAATTACGTGGGTCAGTATAACTCAAGCCTGTCCCCCTAAGTCGACTTAAGCTACTTTAACGTATAAACCCAGCTTTTGAATGCGATTTTTACACAAAAGAAGAAATTTTTACTTTTCCATAAATAATTTTTAGAATATTTTACACTTTTGTTTATATCCAAAATTTTAGACTATCTCTAAATGAAATAAGATTAATGAATTGAATATTATAAATTACTATGCGCATAATTTCTGCTGCTTACCCATATAATACTCGTTAAACACATTGCGCACACACTTTCCCAATAATTAAGACAAATGTTGCCAGGCAAACGCAGTCATCACCAAAACAATTAGATTCGATGACGTTGTTGGCGAATTTTTATATATCCGTTCTCACTATCATTAGATATCGTAAACATTACTATAAATATGCTATAAATTTTCTAGATGAGATAATTATAAAATTTTTGTTATACCTCGATTAATTAATAATTTCAGCAAAATTTTGCACCCCAAATGCAAAAGAGATGAAATTTAATTTAATTTTAGAAATAATTTTCTTGAATTGCAGTATGGAAAAGAGGTGTTGACGCAGCATATTGGGTGTCATTTCAGTTTTATTTGGTACTCTACTAAATTTATGCCTTTCGCACTTTCATTGAAGTTCTGACTAGCCCTTATTGCAGCCTAGTGCCTAAATATTTTCACCTTCTGTGAGGTCTATTGGTTCAGTGATACAACGCAAGCTGACAATAGAGATCCGACTCATTGCCATTCCGATTATCGTTGATTGATCGTTATTTTTTCGATATTGTTTATAGCCGCTTTTACTTTAAAAGTTTTAGATTTATATTTTTCAATTCTATTTTCAAATACATTAATCCTATACCATACCAGTAGCTCCTATATATTACTATGCTTATTTAAATATTATCAACATACATATGTTTCGATAATTAGTAGTCGATATATATATAGAGACAAATATGTATATTCTCATTTCCATAGAAAACATTCTCTTTGATATCAAATGAATTTTAAAAAAATCAAATGGGATATTTTCGATAAATTTCGATTATTTTCGAACTCTAAGCATTAACATAACACGTATTCGAAGAACATTCATTGGAACTAACAAGTAGAATTCAGCAGTCGTCGTTGGTCTGGAGTCCTAAATAATTGAAATGAAGTGCTCATACTCAATTTTAGACCAAATTAATTTCCAGTACAATAATTATAGTACTTTTTGATAAAAAAAAAAATTAAGTACATATTGCTGGTAATAAGAAAGTCTTAGAAAAACATTTTAAAATTTTAAATTATTACTATTTAAATAACCGTTGCGATTTTCTATAACTGTTATAGGTAGTCAGAATTTTCAAAAATTCGATTTTTTGAATGTTTTTTTTTTATTTTAATCTTTTAAACTTCAAATACATATTTCTCAAAACTATGTTTTTTAAACTGGTGATCACTGTAGTTTGAAAACCGCTCGATAGATTTCAATGAAATTTATACAGCTGTTCTTTTTTTGAAAACATGAAAAACTCGTGTTTCATCGAAAGGTTTTTGTTTTTTAATTTCGTTTTTTTATAAAATGTGATGGTCAGCGCAAGGTGCTTCGTTTGGAGCTAGATCAACATAAGCAGCTATTACTTTTAAAGTTATACATTTTTTTTTTTCAAATTTCTGTCAACTCAAGGCAAAAAATTTCAAATTGTCATTTTTCATGTCTCTGCCTTCACCTAACTCCATTAATTTAAAATTCAATTTGTATAAAAAACCACTCTTCTCAGTCCAAAAATCTTTCTTTCTTTTTTTTTTTTTTGAAAATATGTTCATTTTGTTTTTTAAGATATTAATTTTACTTCCTTTACCTTTTCTAAATTAAAAAGTAAGAATTTTCTGCTTCAGTATCGATCATTATAATTTTTTAATCAATACATTTTGTGCATAATTTTATCGATAATTTTACAATTCTTAAAGAGTCATAGAAAGCCATTGAAATTTTTGGCTCTAAGACATTGGTCGCTCTTATGAAATTTTTGACTAAGATTTCTCTAGAACTAATTCCAATTTCTAAAAACAGAGTTCAAACTTATTTAGGTATCAATTCTAGTAATCATTCACACATTGCCATCTACAGTTGTACCCTTTTTTTCGTATTTGATTAGTAGGCAGAGAATACGGGAATTGTCTGATCAAAAAGGTTTTATTTAGTAATAAATTTCCATACTAAAAATAACCCAAAAAACATTTCAATTTTTTAAAAAATGTTCATATGTTATAAAATATGTGTTTATGACTAAATTTAGTCTACTTATGTGAATAAAAGCGAAAAGTGTAAACAAATGCATTGTCCTAATTATTTATTTAATGCCGTCTCAGACTAACTGCACTCGCATAAAACATCAGTAAAGACTTTTTAAATACAAAATTACCTCAAACCGCAAAACGAACACTAACCCATAAACGAAAATAGCAAATATACGCACACATGCTTTCACTTGCGGGCTAGTCGAAACTACACATACTGTTTCATAAGTTCATAAAAATTCAATTTGATGCAAAAAGCAGAAGCATGACGGCGCAAATCAGCTCTGTTTTCCTAAATGATCAAGTAATCCATCAAATTCGCGGCAAGCCATTCAAATGCACAATAGACTTTTTCGCGTTCCCGCCCACCTCGCGCTGCAGAGCAAATAGCTGTCTACTTTGCTTAAACGAGCTGTCCACGAGTAGTGCGAGATAAACAACAGACCCAGCGAGAGATTATGCAAATATGCAACACAGAAGAATTCTTCATGATTTGCAGTAGATTTTTTGTCTTCTATTTTTTTTTTTTTTGGAAATTTTTCTTTGTGGTCCACAACGGTAAATAAAATGCTGAAAATAGCTCACGAAACTATAGTCTATTATAAATATACCTATTTATAAGTTTTTCTTTAAATAATTTACTCATAATTGTTGTTCTGTTTTTATCGTTACAGGTCTTCCGTCAACTAGAACGTCCTGCGGAATTGGAACGTTTACAGTATTTAAAGGGTGTTGTAAAGACACATCGCGAAAAATTCATTACGACCATATTAAATAATACAGACGTGTTAAATTTTAACGAGCTAGTAGCAAAGGAATTAGCAAAATATGAGGTGGTAAGTACAGCCAGAAGAACAACAACGGTCCAGAAAATCGGTTTCTACTGAGAGTATGAACATATTTCTATAAAATATATATAATAATAATAAAAAATAATAATAAAAAAATTGTGAGAAAATCTTGGTCAATGTGGTCTTCGTTCAATTATAAGCGTTTCTAACTGACTAATTGTAATTGAAAGAAGATAGTTGTAAATTAATTCAAAACCTTGTAAAGGATATTTGAACACCTGTCTAAAATTTCATTAAGATCGGTTGAGTAGTTCGTGAGAAATCCTGTCAACCAACTTTGAAAACACAGTTTCGAGAGAAACGCGTTTAAAGTTTTAAGTGACTATAAACATATATGTACGTAGCTGACCTCGAGCACGCAACTTTTCAAAACTGTATCTCCAAAGCTATTACTGGTATCAACTTGAGAATTTAGAACAATATTCTAGATATGTTATAGAATTAAATAAGATAATAAATTTTTTTATTTGTTTTTTGAAGCCGTAAAACCCATATAACCCCTTAATCATTTATTGATGCTTCCCATTCTAAGTCGTCGGTCAAAACTAAACATAGTGTTAAGTGTGGGCTGAGTTTTTTAGAAAAAGGTAAATTGTCCATTAACCATTTAACCCCATTAACTTAAATTGACTTAAACAACTTTAACATATTGGAATTTTTTTCTGAATTTAAATTGATATTTTCATATTTATTTATTACTATTTTATTTTTTATTTTTAACTTGTATACCGAAACAAAAATCTTCAAAAAAAAGTCTTGTGCGTTGGCCGGGAATCGAACCCGGATCAACTGCTTGGAAGGCAACTATGCTGACCATTACACCACCAACGCCACATATTACAGTTACCAGCAATCACTTCAAATGCCTTCCATACAAGTCACACTTTGATTTACGCTCTTTTAGTTTAATCCAAGCTAAAAACAAAAGTTTTTGCGCTACCTGACGTTCTATGTGATAATTTGCTGAGTTTTATATTTGTTTGAGATAAGAAAGCTATGAGCTCTTTATGGCACATGAGCTCCTAATCTTCGACAAAGTACGGAAATATTTAATTTATGCTTAGTGTGTTCTCAAGTGAGTATTTAACTCAGGTATTTCAGAATTTTTATACCCCGAACATACTGGGTTTGCCAAGAAGTTTGTAATATCCAGGAGGAAATGTTGTAGACCCTAGATCAGAGTGATGAGCTGAGTCGTTTCCCCTCCGTGCGTCTATCCGTACGTTTTATATGCGCACTTATATCTCCTCCCCGAGCTGTTCATTTATCGGAACCACTGATATCGGAATACCATATAACTGCCATACAAACTGAACGATCAGAATCAAGTTATTGTATGGAAAACTTTTTATTTGACGAGATATCTTCAGAAAATTCGACATGGACTATCGTCGAAGTTAAAATCAAGAAAATATAGCTGCCATAGAAACTGAACGATAAAAATCAAAATAAAGATATTACGATAAAAGAATATAATTTATTCAGCAGAAATAAGGCAACTCTAAGCAAATCCCCTCTCAATAATTTCTCAGTATTTATATATGAAACCACAAGCAATAAATTTATGTAAATTCGCCCAAACAAGACAAAGCCATTACTAAAACGCCTATCATGTCAACTAAAATTTTCCTAGCAACCCACTCATACGACCATATCTAAACCCTTATGTGTAAATATTAATAACAACATCTCATTATTGCACACACAGGCCGTGCAGGAAGCCGCCGAGGGTGGTCTACTCATTGAGGCCGATAAAGACTTTCCAGAGCCCTATGAGCGCTGGAGCATTTTACAAGCTGTGTTCTTCTCATCGACTGTGTTAACGACAATAGGTAAGTGCCAAGGCAACCCTGTAAAACACACACACACACATACTCATATATAAATGCTCAGAGCAACAGTTCCCACTGTGTCTAGAAGCTTCGAAAACAAAAGCAATTTGAAATATTATTTTTGCATAAAGATGTTCGTCAGAAATATAAACAAAAGCACAAGTGAATAATAAACAGGCAAACAAATATAACACATGCACATTATAATCATCTGCACTTCGGGTGAAAAAAGGAATAAATCATGCTGCGAACAAGAAAAACTTTCACTTTTAGCCCTTTCGGCATTCCAAGCTTCCTTTTTATGCAAATACATATGTGTGTGTTATTGCTGTTGTTTTCATCCTTTAGGCGCACAAAATATTTATTTACATTTTATCGTTATTTTTAGGTTATGGCAACATAGTGCCCGTAACGACGGGCGGACGTGCTTTCTGCATCTGCTTCGCCCTGATCGGCATTCCATTTACGCTCACCGTCATCGCAGATTGGGGTCGGCTCTTTGCGACGGCCGTCTCAGTGTTGGGCAAATATATGCCAAGTAAGTAGTATGACAGTAGACTTCGAAAAAGTGTACATTACTCTACAGGTATAATACAGCTGTTGTCCAAAGAATAAGTACAGACAAATGATATTATTGCTTAGATCAACAATAATAATATTGTTTCTATCCTCGAGGGAAGACTTTTATATATTATATTACAAGTATATTTATATATGGTTTTTCTACATTTATTGATTTAATACCATATTGCGGAATGGGTTTTTTCACAATTAACTTTCACTGATTTCTTACTGAAAATATACAACTACTTCAAGAAATCCCACACCCCTTGGTGAACTAAAGAGTCATATCGATAAACTTTCGATCGAGCATTATGTCAAATCTCATATCCCATTAAACGCCTATCTCATTCGTCGGTATTATTAACGTTTTACAATAATTGGAAGAATATTCAGAAGTTTGAAGTTACCTTGCTTTTTTATACTCTTGTTTTGACAGAAATGCACACCAAAGTTCGACCTTGCCTACCGATAAACCTGCACTACGAAAAAAATATAGTAGGCTAGCTTAGATTAAGTTGAGAGGTTAATCAAAAATGGAACCCACTCAGAATAAATAAATACTCTTAAGTATTGTTTGAAAAGACTCTCAAAAATCGATAAAACGCTTTGAGGCTGATATTAGATTTCTACCCTTACTTTAATTTTACTTTTAAACTTTTTCTCCTGCGGTCTACACTAACCCAGAAGAGTCTCGTAGTCGCACAGGTCGTAAGATTACTTCTGGATACATGATCAGTGTTGTCGTTAAGTATTTAATATTTCAGAGGCCTGAGTTTTTCTGGCTCATTTATCAGTGTCACAATATGGATCTTCCGTGACCAGCGCAACACTTAAAGGTTTCCAAGAGTCTCGCCTTACTTTCCTTATATGCATTATTTTAATAGCAAGTGTACTTATTACTTTGGCTATAAGTGTAGTCAAATATAAATGCGCATCGCTTAGGGCATTACATATGAGCACAACCTTTGTATATTCTTCTTTTATCTGTATTACATTTATTACATCGTTTTCACAGAATTTCCGAACTTTACGAATTTCATTGGCAAAACATGGTTTTACGCCGTTTTGGCCGTTTGCTTCCTGGGCGTCTACTTGGCTGCGGGCGCTTGGTTGCTGCTGCTGTGGGAAGATGACTGGACATTCTTTGACGGATTCTATTTTTGCTTCATCACAATGACAACCATCGGTTTTGGCGATCTGGTGCCGAGTATGTGCAGCTTCGTTGTGTTTATTCTGTTCACTCTTCGTCTTCTTACTAACCCTATTTATTTAATTTTAATTTTTTTTTTTTATCTTAGAAAAACCGAATTATATGCTGCTCTGCACTTTATACATTCTCATCGGTCTGGCGCTAACTTCCACCATTATCGAGCTGGTGCGTCGGCAATATGCCACCAGTTGGGCGAAGCTGCAAGTGAGTGTTGCATGCTGCGTAACGGTTATTATTAGCTGCATGGCAATAAATTCTCGAAGCGTTTGCGCTAAATCAATTATGAAACTTTTGTATCACTTTTCTTCTATATTCGCTTTTGTTATTGTTTACGCGTATGCGCTTTTTTTCCAATTCGTTTTTCATCTGCTTTTTTGTTTTTCTTTTTTTACTTTTTTATTGTTGCTAGGAACTTTCCGGTCCGATGGCGGAGACTTTGCGGCGCCTAGGCGAAACTGCTGGCTATGGTTTGGACTACATGGCCTTGCAGAAAGTATTAACGGTATGTATGTTTGTATGTGTAGTCGCACATAGTGAAAGTTAGCGGCGAGTTTTAA
Organism: Bactrocera oleae; assembly: GCF_042242935.1. Taxonomy (NCBI): domain Eukaryota; kingdom Metazoa; phylum Arthropoda; class Insecta; order Diptera; family Tephritidae; genus Bactrocera; species Bactrocera oleae. The sequence continues at coordinate 59,463,395 of NC_091539.1, forward strand.
TTGTGTAGATAGTTTAATGACTTTTGTTCGAAATACAAAAACTATTGTGAATAGTTTTGGTTAGTTTTTAATATGAATCATACGATAAAGAAATAATTATCAATACAATAATATATGTAGTATGTAGATATGTAAATATGTAAATAGAATACTATAAAAAGATTATTATAACTCAAACTTAGCCAATTGTGGAGGATTAGTGTCATATTACCGCTTGTAAAGCTTCATACTTATTCTTTGTTTATGAGTCTTATATTCAAAAACCGACTACTTTCAACTGTCAAAACCGTAACCAAAACTAATTTACTACCTTTAAAAGAGTTCAGATGAATTCCCAAACTGACCGTGTCATCTTATGCAATCTTCATTGCTGCTTGCTCTAAGTCCCACCTCTAATAAGAACTTTTTGCTGAATAAATGATTCCCGATACCGCATATGTTATAACTCATAAAAATTTTTCTCTTTTAATATGGTCAACAGAGAATATTTTACACGGCTTGGTCATGAAATCTCACGCAAAGGCAAGCCAGTTCTTTACTGTCTTAACTCACATAGAAACTGTGTACTTAGATTTGTTAATTAAATACTTTAGACTTAAAACTAGAAAATTCACAAAGTCGTGACATTAAATTGTGAGTTAAGGCAGGTAGAGTTACTCATTAGAGCTTACTTATGGCCTTAACTTCTTCGGCACGAAATATACATAAATCATTATTATATTTCATGAGAACCCACTTTTTCTTCAGATGTGTTTCCTCAACGACGCCTTGGTCTTTTCTTTATCGTACGCCGAATTTAAAAGCTAATATTCTTATACAGCCAAATTTCACGAATTCATAGTTTATGCTCTAGTCATAGAGTAATGCGTTTTCAAATACTATCCAGATGAACTATCCGGTAACCCCTTAACAGATTTTTGGTGCAACTCAGACCTTTCATCGATATATAAAAATTCATTTCGTCTTCAGCAATTTTTGTTATCACCAAGAAAGAAACTGTTCTCCACACTGCTTATAGGCTATAAAACCTAACCTTACTTGACCTCTACATGGGTTCATCAGTGTTAAACGACATTAGAGTTGTTAAGCATAGTATATATACTAGGTAAAATTATTTCTATAATATACTGGAATAAGGTGTTCGCTAGCGGACTAGTTAAACTAAAACTTAACTGACTTTCAGTGAGTTCACGGTTAAAATATGATCACAAAAACGTCTGAATTTACCTAAATAAATTTTTCTATTTCGGTCGACCTTCGGCAGACATTTTTATAACATTGTGTATGTGTTTTTGACATAAATCTTGAACAGTCTTTGGGAGAGTCAAATTTTTTTTTTACAGTATCCACAGATAGCTCTGAAAATAAATGAATATTTTGAGATTTCGGAACTAAAACAAACAAAGTTTATATTATTTGAGCACAATTTTTACTTGAAACTTTAAAATATACATAGTTAAAAATTATAATTATACAATAATGTCGATTTTTTTACATAAATAAATATAATTTTTTATTAAGGCCTGTAATAATATTTTTTTATTTTAAAATATTTCCCCATATAAATGTCGTTGTCTAATTTTTCTACTAACCAAATATTTTGAAATCTATTTTTAATTATTTTTTAAATACTAAAGCGTTCTGTAGATGATGTAAAGTTAAAGAAATTACTACCCGTAAGCTTTTCAGCATATTTTACTTTTTAAAAACTGTACATATATTATTTAGAATTATGTTAGGCAGTGCAAAATGATTGGGATAGATTATTATTTAAAATTGATATTAAAAAAAAAAAATTTTTTTAAATCTGGACGTATATTGCCTTGAAATGCATTATTTTTAACAACATATGAGTATAAAATATATATAAATTTTCCCAAAATATAATAAAATCGAATTGAATAATGCGAGGTGTGCTCGAAAAGAAATGCGATTTTTTCTAAACACCAGCTGTTTCGGAAATGGTTTCATCTCGAAATCGTTCGACAAAAGCTTTTAAATTAAATTGGTCTTTGTCTTAGTCTGAACTTTCACCAGAATATGTGAATATAGTGAAAAGCTTTTAATGAAAATGAAAGCTCTCCTAAATGTTTGAGCATAATACGTATGCATTTAAAATGTGTTCAAAAATGTTTATCCCGAACAGTTTTTACTGTATACGCGCTATACTAAATGCAAGTATTTTAAAAAAGAATTTTATGGCTTTTCCGAAGCTCAGAACTTATTTATAACTTTTACATAAATTAATACATAATTTTTTTATTTGATCACTTTTTAGCACTAAGCTTTGAAATGTTTAAGACAAGTAACATTTATAAAAAAAGTATATGTCTATACAAACGAAATATATTAAAAAAACGTATCAAAATATTTAGTGATTTGAAAGCAGCTGCTTGCTGGTGCTTTAAGTTTGAAATATACATTTTGCTTTATAAAAACGCGCATGCTTATAATTAAGTAAAATTTAATTATAAATATATGAATACATACTCCTATGTACTATCTCGTATTACATACGCTTAATTTATAATCACAGCTTTCATAAAAAGCTCAGTTCACTGAACTTTAGAGCTTGCTATTCTTAAGCTTTTACTGCAAACTATGTATACCAACAAGACTTAGCAACATATTTATTATGTACTTCATACATCTAGCTATATTAAATTTAAATATTTGTATTACTTTCACATCGCCAACAAAAAGGTTTCAATGCCCAAATGGAATACTGGCACGAAGAAGGACAATGCCGACATCGCCGCGCTGGAAGCCATCACCAATGCGCTGCTCAAAGAAGTCAAAGAGGCACAAGAGAACAAACCAAAAGTTTTAAAAATCGTCATTTACGAAACATCGGTCTAAGCTAAGCAACGGTACTTATTAATATTACAAAATAATTAAGTTTAAGTTATAAAAAATATAATAGCAAATACATGGAATATAGAAAAATAGTATATTTATTATATAATTTCACTTTAGTTCAAGTTAATATTACGAAGCGCACAAATTTTACAAGCCGCAGTGAAAGAAAAACTCGCCAATAAACGTTTAAGTAGCACGAATACACAAAACAATAATTTCCAAGCATACTTTTAGGCCGTCGACAGCAAAGTAGTTAGCTGCGTTTTAGCTGTATGAAATATAATATTTCTTTGTTGGTGCGAGCAACAAACATGTTGGATGCGTGTTCGATTTGTTTATACACAACAACAACAAAAGCATGGAAATCGTTGTAAGCATATCTAAGTCTAGCTTAGTAGAGTAAGGCTTCCATAAATTTAAATGTAAGTAGTTTTAACTAAGTGTGGTTGTAGTTGTAATTGTATTGGATAGTTATTGTAACGATATTTTCGGTTTTTAGTATATACTTGATTTTATATGTTATTACTTAATTGTAATTTTTTAAATTTAAAACAAAAAAAGTGCGACTTGGCGCGTTAAAAAAATCACTCATACGCCATGGTGAGCAGCAGGCGCGCTCACAAGGACGTCACGGCAGTTAAGCAACAGTAAATAAGTAGCAATCGTAATATTTATTTAGCTTAAGTAGAAGCATATTGTATTGATTTACTTATAATGTTTGTTACTTTTAATAAAAAAGACTTAAATATAAATGTTTGTGGTATTAATTTTTTGTATACAAAGAAGTAGCAACAAATTGTTTTGCGTTTAATACACTAGCAATAGTAAAAATACTTGCTTTCGAATAAAATATAAAGAAATTCGTTTGAAATGAACTTGGATTGAAGGTAAGGTTTTCCAACTTTTACGTTTTTCAAAAATGTGTGAGATGATGGTGGTCCTTAAATTTTCAGAAAACCATCAGTATGAATATTTTCATGCCAATTACTTTAATTATATTTGTTTTGACACTTGGTAAGATTTATCAGATTCAGAAATAATTATTTAGCTTAACAATTTTTAATTTGAAGAGATTTCCAGGAAAAATTTCTTCGAAAAATTGTTATTGTGTTATTTCACCATTTCAAAAACACAAATCTTATAACAGTTTTAATCGAGGCTTCAGAATCGATGAGAGATTCCATAAATGTAAAATGCAGTCAAATATTTATGTTATACTCAGAATAGTTTAAAACTCCTCATATGACACATGGCATAGAGGCCACTAACCACATGAAATAAAATTAAGATCAAGCAATTTTTGAAAGTATTTACTAGCAAAAAATTTACAATTAAGCGAAAAGTTGCTCCTGCTGCTTATTGTGAAATATATTGTAACATTTTTCTAATAGCGGAAGAAGTCACTGAGGCATCAAACAACCATATTTTTTAGATAATCATTTCGAGGTGCGTTTAAAGTTCGATCACAGTTATTTTCGAATATAAAAATGTATAAATTTTAACAATAAATATGTGCATACATATATTAAAACAAAAACAAAAACGTTATTCTCAGCTGCACCGAGCTATAACACTCTTCACAGGTGCATTTTAATTAGCATGAAAAGATCTTTATCGTGAATGTGATTGATCAGTTTGTATGACAGCTATATGCTATAGTGCTGCGATCTGAACTATTTGATCAGATATTATGGCGTTGTCTTAGACAATAGTCTATGCAAAATTTCGTGAAGATATCTTGTTAAATAAGAAAGTTTTCCATACAAGGACTTGAGTTTGATCGGTCAATTTGTATGGCAGCTATATGGAATATTAGTTCGATATCGGCCGTTCCGACAAATAAGCAGTTTCTTGAGTAGAAAAGCACATGTGCGAAATTTCAATTCGATATCTCAAAAACTGAGGGAATAGTTTGCCGCTTGCGCTTACATATTCTTCCACCTCCCCTTTCAACCAATCAACCAACCAACGTGTACAAAGCACAATTAAGGACGCGTAAAAAGCCATTAAAACCATACAAAACGTATCAATCAACGAGCACGCAAATTATTTTCACGCAAACTTATGAATATAAGAAAGATATACCATATATGTATAGTATATATGTATTAGAAAAATATATAAAAATGCGCAGAAATGGTATTTTCCTAAAGCCGCTGTAATACATAGACATAAATCATAGTATTTAAAAGCAGCCTTTTGATGGGACACTTGTAGGGTATAACCTCGCTTTGGTGAGCTACTTCCATTGGTTACGGAACAATGAAATTAAGAACCTTTTTCGTTCAGAAGCTGAAATTATTTTAACAAATATTGGAACTATTAATTACAATATATAATTGATGAATAAAAAAAAGTGCTAAGAGCTTTATAAAATGATTATAAAAACTTTTTAGGCATGAATTTAAAAAATTCGGTAAGAGAATTAAGAAAAGTTTATAAAATAATTTTTTTTTTTTTTGAAAATTAGCGAGTTCATATTTGTAAAACTTTTTATCAATACTTTTTAAAAATTCTGTGATGAAAATAAACAAAAATCTTACAGGTGTATTTGTCAATAACGAAGGAGCACGCATTTTCTACTAAAAACTCGTTCTTCAAATCAAACTCTTTAAAGAGTACTTTATGTGAATTAAATTTCTTTTTTCATTTTTTTTTTTGTATAATATATTTTTATATTTCCAAAAACGATGCTATTGATCTTTTAGTTGCTTGTTACATTTTTTGAAAATGAGTGTTATAAAAAGAGCCCCTCAAACTGACAAGATTCTTTATAAAATACGATAAAATAATTTTTTTTCTGTTATATAGAACTCGGTTCCGGTCGAATCTTAGCTACTCCCTACTTTGTTTGCCATATTTTTATAAATTCCGTACACACATTTGTACAAAAATTTATAAATGTTAATATTCTAAGCTCATCCTCCATTTTCCCCACCCTACGACCAGCGCAAAGCTCCGTCTGCCACTCACATATTTACACACATAAATATAACACGAAATTAGTTTCCATCCTACTTAACATATATGATATAAGTATATTCACATTAGCATATTTCAGCCGAAATAAATCAATGTAACTTCAAACTCACAGTAATAAGCTTTTATGCTCCCCATTCTTCACACTCTCCTATTTTTTTGCACGCACGTAACCCACGAGCAAATTATGATTTTTATTATTAACATAAATGTCAGGCATTTAGCACATTTCGCCCATAAAATTGCGTGATAATGGTAAAAAAACAGAGGCCGCCCAAATGTAAAACAAAACAAATAATTGTCTGTGTGTGGTTATATGTGTGCTGCACAGTGTTGCCACAGAGAAAGCGTGTTTGAAGAAGGATGTTCCATATTATACGCGTGTCTGAACATAACAAACCAGAAAAGCTTAAATATTTTGATTTTATGTTGAATAATTGCGTTGGCAAATATATGGGCCACTGATTAAGTGAATGTTTGGTTTTTTAATGCTTGGAGAAAATGAGTTATTACATATCGTGTACTTATTAGAGATTCACACATATGGTACAATAGATACATACATACATGGAATATAGGTACATATGAATGTGAAAATGGAAATATAATGGTATGAGAAGTATGGACATTCTTAATGTGATACTCTTAAGGTTAGGTTTTAAAATTGATGGGCTTGCAACAAAATTCTGTTGCGTAACAAAATTTCGTCACGATCGTAGTTGCAAAATGCCAACTTTAAGATTTAACTAACACTTTTGAATACAATACTTAGATAGTTTAAAAAAGTTGGAAGGTTGCCACCTGTTTGAAATTTTAAAATACACAATAATCGAAAAGATTTAATAAATATAGCGGTCGAAGGGATATTTGTGAAAAATGTTGCCAAACCTTATGTTTTTTAAGCAATTACATTCATTAAAAATTAATTAAATAAAAAATATATGGTAACATAAATATTAATATGAACTGGCTTGGAATGATTTCAATTAGAAACATTTTGGAGATTGGTTGCCAACTTTTCGCAAAAAAAAATTACTTAATCGAGATCAAATCAAATGAATTAAGAGATGAAGTAATTTATGACAAGTCCATGGAAGGACACATCGGCAAAATTTTTTCAATTAAATCCATATTCTCCATATTTTTATAAAAAGCAAAAAATTACGTCTAAATTTTGGGATGGACTTAGAATAATTTTCATCGACTATCTTGGGTGCCCAGTCATATATGTAGGTATAGAGGGTAATGAAAAGTCAGACGAGTTGGTCCGTTCAGTTCTCTTAAGCTGCCTTAGATCGTTCAGCTACTTCGAGAGGGAGGAGGGTGAACAGACTAAAAAGCTTATACTTTTAACATTATAGAGGACAACTACCCCTAATGTTCGACCTTTAGAAACTTGGTAAAGTAAAAGCGGCCGAATGCAGAGCATGAGCAGAGGATTATGTGACGCTGGAATAGACGAAATAGGTAAAATCTAGGGTATGAAGCAAATATTTATCATTTTTTCAAATTATTTATTTTTTAAAGAATTCGAACTTGCATGGGAAATTTATGCTCAACCTATTATTTTTCTGTTGTCAAATACAAAGTCTGTAAAACTTACTGATTGAATTTGCTTCACCTTCATAGACACACGCACACACATATACAAACATATAAGCTTCTAAGTATATGCATTTACTTTGTTTACAAGATATGTATATAGACATAAGTGACATAACATATATAGTTCAAAAACTATAAAACTAACCGAACGGCGACCTGCTTGCAATTTAAATGGCTTCTAATGAATTTGTTTGCTCAAAACACAAAGACAAAAGAAAAATTCACTGAAATGCAAGTTGAAGGAATATGACGCATTCATTGTTGATATACGTAAGTGCAATTTTTTCAGAATGGAAATATCTACCTACTTCTATGTTATTTACCTCCAAGTGATTTTAACAATTTTTTTGTATATGTAAACAAAATATATATTTATATGTACATACATATATACATAACCTATTTCAAATTTAGTTTTAACATAAGTACATAAATATTTAATGCAAACGAATTTTTTTCGTATGAGTTGTTTATGAGGCTGTTGTAAGTTCTGTGCGCATGCGCATTGAACTCTCTGAGTGCACAAGAAATTCAATTTTGATTTTTACTTTCTTTTTGCATGAAACAATTTGATTCAAATTATTATTACTGTAACCAAAAGGTTTAAAAATAGGGTTGCCACCTGTTTAAAATGTTCAGTCAAAAATAGTTATAAGATAAACAAAATTTTGCAATATATGTATTAAATAATAAAGAGATTTTAAAATGCTTAAAGTTGAAATTATTTTATGAAGGGTTGCCATATAATTTGATAAATGCAATTTAGCATTACAGTATTGGTAACAAATAAAATGTATTTGAGTAAGCTTTCATGTGCATAGAATAATATAAAAGAGTTTTCATAACCTTCCCTTTTTTCAAAACAAAAATAATACATAATTTTGAATAATAGTTTTTTTCTAACAAATGTTTGCTCACAGTGGAAAAGAAGCGTAGCAACTCTCATAGAAATTATATTATATATTATAGTGATTGACCGCAGACCACAAAACGTACTGTTTCCCGACTATTTTAACAAGTTAAAAGAAATATTGATCGACAGATATTTCTGATCGCTTTACAGAAGCAACAGTCTTTGTTGTGAAGAATGCAGGTGTCTACCAATTGATTGTGCCGTATCCATAATTCCAAATGTGAAAGCGGTTTAGAAGTCAAGAGGCGCGGATATGCAAGCTAATAAATTATATAATAAAATTGCTATATTCAAGTATTGTAATATGCTAGGGTTGCCATCATGCATAATTTGCATGATTTCTTCCCACCACCAGTATTTTATTAAAAACAGAAAAAACGTTAACTTTGGTGACAACGAAGCTATAAACCCCGTCACAAATAAAAAAGTCTCCTTACAAGAACTTAAGTTTGATCAGGAGTTTGTATAGCAGCTATATGCTACAGTGACTCGATCTGAACAAGTTCTTCGAAAATTACACCTTTATCTTAGACATTAACTCACATTAAATTTCGTGAAGATAACTTGTCACATGAAAAAGTGTTCCATACAAGCACTTGATTCCGTTCAGTTCAAATTATTTGATGTCTTTTATCTTTAATAAAAACCAATTAATTTTTTCCACACAAAATAATATAAAAGTAATTTAATTAAATTATTATAAATTATTTAATTTTTTTATTTTTTATTTTTAATTATTTATTTATATAATTGTTTTTACTTCGAAAATTAGTTTTTTTATTGTTGCTAAAATCAGAAGTGTTCAAAAATTTATTTTACTTAGACCTAAGAAAATTATTTTAACAAAATTAATATTCAAAAAAAATTAAATATTAATTTGATAGATTTGAAAATCAATTTGAAAGTAAAAGCAAATAGACTTTTAGAAAAATTTAATATACTACAAGTAAAAATAATTATATTTATTTCATTAATAGTAATTATAATATAAAAATTAGTTGGATCATAACCACGAAAAGCTTTACTAAGTTCATAGCCAATGAAAGCAATTCCACTTTTACTTTCAACAGCAGACTTTTTTCAAACGCCACCTCCACCAAGCGGAGAGATCATTTGAGCGCCAAAAATGCAGCCTCACTTTCACTCAGTGCCGCTCATTTTCCGACCCAAAAGAGTTTCGCGAGAAATGCAAGATAAATCAAATACGCTGTTGAAGATTTTCAAATAACTGTACTCTTATCAAAATACAGATATGACACAGTCGCTCAATGCCGTACAACAGCAACATGAAGACGGTGAGCTGGACAAAGCTATGCCGATCAACACCGACTTGACTCAAGCACAATCACAGTTGGACCGAGCACCGGCTCAGTGGACATCGGCTTGTGGCACAAAGTTCGCGGTTTCAATTCTTTCTCCACTAGGCTGTTGTTGTACATTTGAGGATTTGTGCGTTTGTTGAAGCTCAGCTCAGCGCAGCTCAGCCTAGCTCAGAGCTGTGTATAAAGCTATAAAAGCGCACCACAGGCGGACGGACGCCACCAGTTGAACGCGAACGGGCATTTGGCGACAATCGTTATTATTGAATGGCAGTAACAACAATAGCAAACATAATAGTAGCTGCTGAAGAGGAAGTGCCTGCCTTGTGGATTAACTAAATAGTAAAAAGTAGTGTTTGTGAATACTAAAAGCAAGCATAGTGAACTACTAAGTGTGCATTCATACATACATAACTACATACATATATGGATATGTATATGGTATGAAGAGGGTGGAAAGCACTAATTAAGTGGCATATGTACCTATATACATACATACATACAGTAAAATATATTATTGCAAATGCTTGTGCCCGAACCTATTCTACATACAATTTATGCAATATTATACAATATTATCGTGTGCAAACGTCTATGTATGTGTACTAATTAATTGTGCACTATTTAATGGCCAAAGGACTTAATTAATCGTTGTCTGAGATTTGAACGAAAAGCGTATGCGGAAAGTGTAAAAACACACACACACATACACAATTACGAAATAAAAAGTTTATTAAGTAAAAATACGATAAAAATATAATAAAATTTTTAAATAAGTCTACAAATTATTTAAAAAAAAAAAATAATTAAATTAAGATTACCGCGTTAAAATAAAGTGTACGTCAATATGTCACTAGAAGTTTTAAAGGATCACGTCCTGATTTCGCCCAGCAGCGTTTTCTATTTTCTGCTGCTGCCCACTTTTCTCCTATGGCTAACTTACTGGCGTCTATCACGACGTCATCTCTACAAGTTGGCCGACCGTTTGCCGGGACCTAAGGGTTTGCCCATTGTTGGTCACCTGTTAGATGTATTCGGGCCGGCATCATGTAAGTGTATACTTATAGAAGCATATTTTTAATAAACTTGTAGGTATAAAACGCAAATTTAGATTTAATTGATTTCGATTACATTTGAATTACTTTATGAAAACCTTATTTATCCAAAAATATTTTATAAATGCGTTATATTGCTGATCATTATATAAGCTCTTGTAGATTTACTAGTGAGTAATGCTGAATTACAATTATGTTGCAATGATATACGAATCAATTACATTCACCTCAGAAGTGAATTTAGGTATAAAGAAAAATTGCATTGTGTACACTTAAAAGTGTATCGAATGTTAATGATTACATTTTAATTACTTTACAATCACCTTATTTATTCAAAACTTTTTTATGAATGCATTATATCGATAATCATTACATCATTTATTTTATAATTACTAAGAAAATACCTCTAGACTACATAAATATTGTAATGAAATACTGAATAATTACAATCTCCTTAAAATTAAGTATACTAAGTATACACTTTATTATTATTCATAGAAATCACCTTAAAATTATTGCGCTATTAATTATGATTACATTTCACTTACCTTATGATCCACTTATTTTAAAATTACATTATATCGCGAATCATTACAAAATTTCTTGTATAATTATTATAAATAGTAATGAATTACAATATTATTGTAACGAAATACTTATTAATTACAATCAATCTAAGTGATTATTTTAGTAATATATTATTCAATAAAAAGAGAAAGAATACTTGATTATGCAAAAAAATTATACATACATTAACTATCATACGGACTTTTATATAGTATCTAAGTGTATATTTATATAATATACGTAATTAATTTATAGTTTTTTATTTATTGCATTTGTAATATTCAAAAAAAAAAAAGCAATTATTTTTCAATTTATTACTTGTAAATACTTTGATTACTTTGCAATGGTTTATGATAATGAAATTAGAATATATTTATAGCTGCTTTTCTGTTTACTTTGCCGCATTTAATCAAGTAATGAATACATAAAACATTTAATGAACATTTTTTTAATTAAGCCATCTATAGATACGGCTTTCTAGTGATTACTGGGACTTGGAAATGTAATTTAATTACGATGAATAAAGCTTTCAAATAATTTTAGTCTACCTTCTTAATTAAAATATGCTTTGATTACAATAAATAATCGCTGAAAATAATTAAAGATTACTTTTTGTGATTCTATTGAATTTTACATATAATTCACATTTTTTAATAATTACTTTTTTTTAACTGCGCAAGCATTTGATTACAACGACAAATACATTTTATTTACTTCTCAAATTTATTTCATACTATGTTTGATTATTCATAATTACATTACTTATGGACGAAATATTAATCTACTTTTGCTTTGGCAATTTCAAGTAATTAAAAATATCTAAATAATACATAAAATATCAATTTTTGTAATTTTCCTTTTATGTTAGTAAACTATAAAAGCAAAATAAATAATTTTTTCTAAAATTGTAGGAAAAATTAAATTTCAAAAAATTTCGTTCTCAGAGCATTTAAAAGTTCTAAACTCTTTTGTTTGTCTGTTATAAATTTGCGAAATATAATTTAAAATATATTACAGTTATAAATCTTTTTAATTGTGACATTTTTATTGCCTCGAAATAATTATATATATTCTCTCTCTCTTAATTTTTCATTTTATATCTGGCCTGCAGCGGTTTTCAAGACCGTCATTCGCAAAAGCGCCGAATTTGAAAATATCGCCAGAATGTGGATCGGTCCGCAGCTGGTCGTTTTCATTTACGATCCACGTGACGTTGAAATTTTGCTGAGCAGCCAAGTTTACATTGACAAATCATCGGAATACAAATTCTTTAAGCCATGGCTCGGTGAAGGATTGCTCATTAGCACAGGTAAGAAAATTTAATGTACATATGTGGTGTGTGTGTATGTATGTATGTATTTATTAAAAAAGTCGCGAAATAAAAAAAATATGTAAAAAATATAAATATGTACATGACGCTTTTAAAAATAACTTTTTAACTTCACTTTGAGAATCTTCGATTAAATCACTTTTTTCAAATATTTTTTATAATTTTACTTTTTAACAATTCACTTTCACAATTCAATTTAAAAAATTATAAAAACAAACGAATTTTTTTTTAATATAAGCAAATCACAAATATAAATTAATAAATACATTTTAAATAAAATTTATTTAAAATAAAAAAAGGGCACAAAATTATAAAAAATTGTTTGAAATATGTATAAGCCAGTAAAATTTAATAAGATATTTTTAAAAAAAAATTAATTTAGAGTTTCCAAAGTTTAAAAATTTTATATATGAAAAGATCTAAAAATCTTCCAAGCTATACCAAATAACTAAGGCTAAGGGAAAGTAGTAAGTAACAAAATAATTAACGAATTTTAAAATTTATGTTATTATATGACTAACAAAAAATTATTTATAACAAAGTAAGTTTTTAAAAATTAACAATAAAAAATGAAAAATACATATTTATCTAAAATAAAAATTATCAGCATAAATTAAAAATAAAAATTGTATAACATAAAAAGTTAAAAAACTTTGATTTCAATTTTAAGAATTAAAGAAAATATTTTATTAAAAATACTACTTTACAGTTTCGTATAAAAATTTTTTTTTTTTAAGTTTTTAATGCTCACAAACTCATGATCACATATGTACTTTGAAAATAGTAAATTCAATTATAATTCTTTTTGAAAGAAAATAGTTGTTTATAATTTAAAATTTAAAAAGGCAACTTTAACATCTTTCAAAACAACTGTTAGCAAGGCATTTTTTAGATTAACTTAAAAATTTCAAATATTATTTCATAAGTTTAGAACATAAAAGCATCAATACTGAATTTGAGTTATAATATAATTATTTAAAAAAAATAAAGTATTTGTAAAATTTACAAAATAATCATGAATCTTTTGGCAAATTTTTTCAAACCATATAATAATTTAACTTCCAATTTAATTAAAATAAATTAATTATAATAAAATAATTTTCAAGAATACAATAGTTTATTCAATATTAATTTACAAACTAAGAAAATACTTTGAGAGAAATTAAAAAAAAAGATTTTTTAAAACTGTCAAGCATTGCAAAATTTTCATATCATTACCATTTATAAATATAAATAAACCTAAAAAATTTGTAAAAATTATTTAGAAAAAAATTTTAAAAATTAAAAATTAAAGAAAGAAGAAAAAAGCTATAAAAATCGTAAAAAATATTTTTAAATTTTTAAAAAATGTTTAAAAAATACTAAAAGATTAAAAAATTTTATATAAAGTTTTTATATATAAATTGAATATAAAAATTTTAATTTATATAATATTATAATTAATATTAATATTATATTATATAAATTATGTGTTTAGTAAAAATATTTTTAAAACATGGCAAGCAATGCAAAATAGCATACATTTATATATAAACCTGAAAAATATCTAAAAATTATTTAGAAAAAAATTTTAAATATTAAAAAAAAATTTATAAAACCCGTAAAAAATATTTTAAAATTTTTAAAAATGTTTAAAAAATACTAAAACATTCAAAAACTTTATATAAAGTTTTTTTATAAAAATTTTAATATATATTATATTATATAAATTATGTATATAGTATTTTTCTTTAAATTATTTAAAATTTATTTTTAAAATATTTTTTAGACATTTTTGCAGTACTGTTTTATTAAGAAAACATGTATTATAAAATTTATGCAAAACTTAATTTTTTTTAAAACTATTTTTTTAATAATTTTTTTATATTTATTTTTTAGAAATATTAAATTAAAATATTTTTGTTGAAGATTCGCACGCTCCAAGCACTTATGCGTAAGCAATTTCGCTTTCATATTGTATTGTGGAGCTCTGCACGCAGGTGGTTCACCTCAACACGAATTTCTTTAAATTTTCTCTAAATAGATTTACGCGTTTTCGGCGCCGCGTAAATCACTTAAACAATTATTTTGTGTGCCAAAATATTCCGGCAATTTTTAATTTTTATTACAATTTTTTTTTTCGTGATATTTTTTTTTTCTAAGAAAATTTTAATGCTCTGTTTTTACGCTCGTCATGGTTTTGCAGCAAAATAAACAAATTAAAAGTCAAATTATTAATACTTAGCGAATGTGTGTGACGTTGCGTCGGCGGCGTCGTCGGCCATTTGACAACATAATAACCTAATAAATAAGCCGAAGCGGCAACAAATTAAAAGCGCAGCGCTTCGCTACATGAGGAAATGGGGAAAGTAGTGTGTGCAAATGCTAAACACATACTCACACACGCATGCACAACCATACATGTGTATGTATATGTGTGTGTGCGTGTATTTGTGTCTATTCATAAAAATGCCATCACATGCTCAAGAATAACGGTATATTTGCATTAGTATGTATATAAACGTGCTTATAATTTGTACGTAAATAGTAAATTTGTGCGATTCACACACACATACATACATCTATACAAACACACACACATGCATATGCAGGCATTTTGGAGAGAGATTTGCTGAAAACCGCTGCAATGGCCATCACTAAATACTAAAATATGCGTGGGTTGCCCGCGTTTTTATGAATTATACATTTTTATATGTATGTATGTATGTGTGTGTGTATGTATTAGCAGAGATTATTTATTCTAATAAGCATGCACATGCACACAGATACATTTTTGTTGCTTATAAGCTAAGTTACACACACATACACACGTTTTTCATGAATAAACAAAATTTATCAGCGAGATCTCCACTGACGTATGTGTCGGTATGTAAGAGCGAAGGGTGTATCAATAAGGCAAGCATATGACTTTCCACGACAGCGTGACTTTGAGTGATCTAAGATTCAATGACTCTCGAGCTTTAAATTGAGAATTGAATTAAATTCTGTCGATCTGCTGAGATATATTGACTTTAAGGCTCTCTGTCTAACTCATTTTTTTTTATCTCAATGTACCAAGAACTTTTGAAATCCTTCTCAGTTGCCCGAAGGTAACTAACAAAGTTCGCTATGATCCCCAGCCTTCAATTAGAACTTATCGATCTTCCGTCCGCTACGTAAAACATATGCTCGTGAAACTTCGAGACACAGACGTCATCTTCTCGAATCTCTCTATCGATCTAGTAAGGACAGCAACCCTAGGCCCATTTTATACATCACATACTGATTAACTTGGTTTACTAAGAAAACCAGTGGCTGTTCCTCAAGACTTCACATCTCTTAAGACAATAAATTTTGCTCGAATATTTTACCTCATTTGTCTTTAGAAGCAGGTAGAAAGTAAAGACCACAAGCGCGTTCCGAAAAACGAAATAGCTGATGAGATTGCCAAAAGTGTCATCCGCTTGACTACCAAACCAGTTCAGGAAATACGTAAGTCGATAAAAACGATACACAATGAAATTTGCAAAATAGTTGACAGACGAATCAGAATGAGATGCAATGCCTTAGAGGCAGCCAGGATCGCCAGGATCATGTGCAAGGGAGCAAAAGGAAAACACGCAAGCTTTCTAGTTACTCATACGGCCTTGAAAAGACTGCAGGGCGGTTGTTGGCCTATTCAGAGGCCACAACTTACAAGCATCATATGGGTATTATTAACGACGACACATGTAGAAAGTGCAGGAAAGTAGGCATGAGAGAGACACTGGAGCACATCCTCTGCTTATGTCCGACCGTATCTAGAACTCGACTTGGATATCTAGGAACTTCGCAATTCAAAAGACTTGATGAACAATCAGAATTAGTTATCAAGTCTCTATTAAACTTCGCAAAAGGCGTTGACGTCCTGCACGACGTAAACTTCGGTTCTTATTAATAATGAACTTTCATCTGACATTGCAAAGGACCTGTAGGTATATGTATGACATGACAGTCAGACAGTTATTTAACCTTTAACCCCACATTTTTTGAGCGAAAAATTTACTCGCGGCTTCAAAATCAACTGACGGCTGATAAAAATAGTAAAAAATTATTGCCGTTATTTGATTTATTATTCCTCTCTTGATGTTATAATATCGACTTAAAAATATTAGAATATAGATATTTTGGATACTGACTTACGGAACCTTGAGCCTCGAGCTATTTCGCTAAAAATTTAAAACATGTAAAATATGATTGAAAAATACAGTTTCTTTTTTGAAGTTCTTCATTAATCTCAATATGACTTCTTCCTCTATAAAATGTATGTGTACCTAAAGGAGAGTCAAAAAATTAAAAAATATTTGTGAAATACCAGTGGTCTAGGTGAGGTAGGAAGGGTGAATTTAGAATCGTCACTATTTAAGTCAAGTATAAGGAAAAGATGTTCCAATCTCTGCAAAGCATACGCAATTTATATTTAAAGGTTTTAGTAACAAGTTCGATGAATTTTCACAGTGAAGTATTAAAATTTGTTTTTAGACAGTACTTATCTCAAGATTATTTTCAATTCCAAATTCCTCCTCCAATGGATATTGGCAGTAAATTCTGAGTTATGGACATCTGAGCCCAGAACATCCACAAAAGTCGAACTAATACAAACTCTTTGATTTTCATTGCCATGTTTGGAGACTTCGAACATATATTTTGTTTATTTCGAATAAAAAAATGTGGAAAACGGTTGGCCTCAAGGGCCATCCCTGCAACTTCCCTCTAATTTCATACGCTAACGTTCAAATTTCGCTTTTTTCACTGCTTTTGAGCTCTTCGAAATTTTTCGTTTTCGATATCTAGCAAGTAAATCAACCGATTTCGACCCGGTTTGCGGCAAACGATGTGTTTCTTCAAGGTTTAGAACTGATTAGTTTTTGGTGTCGATCGGTCAAGTCGTTTGGAAAAAATTCGAAAAAAACGATTTTTCAAAATTTTTATTTTTGAGATTTCTCGAAATCTACTGGTCCGATTGGGTCCAAACTTTCACGAAATTCAAGTGCAATGAAACCCTTTGTAATGCCGTTTAGTTTATTCAAATCGGTTGAGCAGTTTAATAGTTATAAGAGGGTCACATACATCCACACACACACACATACATCCACACATACATACAGACATACGGACATCATCGTAGAAATGTTCGGGGAAGCTTCCTCGACCCTCAGAACGTCGAGATCTGTTGAGAACTCGATTTTTGCAAAATGGGGTGAAACCAATATTTTCCCGATTTTTAGAAAATTTTCCACTTTCTTAGCGGGAAGTTAAAAATATATCATATATAAGTAAATAAACCGTTAATAAATATTTATACACATATTGTCATTAACTTCTGATATAAGTGGTGATTTTTATTTAAGTGTTCTTAGAAATATTGTTTATTTCGCATAAAATAATATATAAAAAGTGTAAAGTAAAAGTAAATACATATATAAAAATGTAAAAAATTCAATTAACACCTTTATATCTTTTATTTACTCTCACATAACAGGTGCGAAATGGCGCGCTCACCGCAAGCTGATCGCTCCAACATTTCATTTGAATGTATTGAAGAGCTTCATTGATTTATTTAACGAGAACTCACAGCTAGTGGTGCGTAAATTGCGTGCCGAGGGTGGAAAAGCCTTTGATTGTCACGATTATATGAGCGAGGCAACAGTGGAGATCTTACTTGGTGAGTATGTCGACACATATATATAATATATGAGGGTAGTTATAACAAGCTGTCTTTACTAAGGTGTTGAGCTAATTAGTTTCAAACTAGTTTCAACTAGGTTCTATAATTTTTCATAACCCATGTGAGCCGTTTTTAAGAAAATATGCCATAAAAATAAAACTGGAGTAATCACCGATCAAAATCTTAAAGCGTCAAAACTCAACTCTCCAAGCTTACTCAAAGCTAAAAAGTTACAAACCTAGCGTTCGGTGCGCGCAAATGAGAGAATTCTGTGTAAGAAGTGTTGCAGTAACTCAATTGCGATCAACCTGCGTCCGGTTACGAGTTGGCCTACGATGAAATCTTGGAGATAGAGTTCAAAAGCTCATTTGTCTTAAGCCAAACTTAGTCTTTTAATTTTATCTGTTCAATCTGTTCATCTTCAGACTTCGCAGGAGAGAAATATTCCCTTTCTCACATTGCCATTGGACTTGACTTACAACTAACTTACAAGTTCTCTGAGCAGTAGCTTATTGCAATAACCTTCGGCATACAGTCTAGTCTTTCCCTTCCTCGCCATCTTGCAGCATTCTAATATCTATCAAACAAAATATATTCCCACACTTTATACACGTGCTTTCACAACGTTTTTGCTAGCTTAGGCAGACAGTCTAGTCTAATACTTGTAGATCGACCGTCTTAATAGGTTTCTATTCACATTCAAATATATTTAGCGCATTATTAAATGCCTGGATTCATTCACAAGTGGCCTGGTTGTGTTAAAAATAGCTCAGTGTAAAGGAAAGCCTTTCAAATCATATTTATTAACTCATAGACTTGCAGTCACATGAATGAGCTGTCATTACACTTAGTTAACTTATTTTGATGGAAATTTTCTCTTCGACAAATACAAGTATATGATTTATCCACTTGCATTGTTAGGAAGAACGCAAGCAAATTGAGGTGTCTATTTTTAAAACTACTCTAAGGAACTGCATTATGGTTTTAATTGAGAGATCATTTTTTAACAACCTGTGAGTGAATTCTGAAACTATGCTGTGCCGACCGGCTTTAGAGAAAAATATTCCTTTTCATAGAACTTTGCAACTACTCACGTAGAACGCATATCACAATAGAACGATTTTCTAACACTGTCGTATAATACCTTCTAACTTTAACGACGGTCCGTTCGGTATACGTTTATAAGGAATTAACTCGCATCGGGAAAATATCGATCACATTCAATCGTACAGTTTGCATCAAGAGAATTCCGCCTCCGAACTTAAGCTTGATAATGATGATCTCACCAAATGGGTATGGATCAAAACCGCTGCCAGTTGTACTACTGTGGAGCCAGAACCAACCATTTGCAAATATATAAAAAAGAATAGTCTTGAGTTTTACCACTATTTCAAAATTTTTTTCGCAGTTCCAATAATAGAGGTCGGCTCTAAAAGCCTTAACTTATTAAATGTTCGAAATTTTAGTCTATTTTAGATTACGACATTGAGTAAAATGTCAATTTTTAAACGAATTTTCAAACGCGAAGCTTCAGACTCGAATTTCTGAACAGTAGTATACTGTAACCTCTTGAATCTCTAAACTCACAAAAATTATTCCGAAACTACTAACATCCCTTATGGTATACAGAGAATAACAATAGCTCTCATTTCTAGCATTGAAACGCAAAATACGCCATTGCGTAGTGTGTTTAGCACAACAACAATAGACTTGCGTAAAATTTTCAAACTTTTTTTTTGCAAACATAACCTCACTATTACGCCTGCGGAGTTAACCAATGTGCCTACTATTATTGAATCATTCAATAGACCATTATTGCCTTATATAAAAATTATTACAAACGTCCAAATGCAAAAAGTGCAATTAAAAAAATATGTTAATGACATTGCAATTATTCAATGGATGACAAAATTTACGAGCGTACGCAGGTTAAAAGCAGTTGGAAATTGCGCTCGTTAGCACATTTGTCTTCGCACAAGCGAATATTGTCAAAGTGCCAATGCAAAACTCTGACGCCGGCATATGCAGCGCGAAATTAGCTGTAGGCGGTTATTTGGTGCTAACGTGAGTTGAAGTAGTTTTTCCACACCTACTGACATATTTGGCCTGAACTTTGTGGAAGAGTGTAGCTAAAGTATATTTGCGTATTTTAATGATATTGGAGAGAAAATGAGCAGAAGTAATTTTTTAGATTAAGAAGAAATTTTTTATATTCTTGTTGGACCTACAACAAACCACTAGGCACTAAAGCAACTTGTAGGAAGAAGAGTTTAAAAATATATAAAATCGGGTTCAATCTCCATAAGCGAGCTAACTAAACATTCATACAGAATTTTAAGCCTTCAAAAAAATGTTAATTTATATATTTTCCCACAAATATCATTTTGAGCACCCAAGCGTATAGCGAATACAATAAAAAAGATCTGTGAAAATAAAAGAGAGGCGAATTAAAGTGTCGTACAATTCCCCTATGATCCAAAGACTCTCCTAGCAATGTAACGGCAAAGCTCAAGAAGTTAAACGTTATCTATGATTTTTATTTTTCTGCTCATAAATTATTTTTAATTTATTATAAAAAATTATTCATTATCTGCGCAGAAAATCGTGAAAATCAATGTGTAATTATTATTACGTGATTTTTGAAATAAAATTTATAATGAGCACGGTCTCTGGTAAAAACTCTATGTTCCATGCCTAAATTACAAGTAGTATATCAAGATTACTAGCAATCTGTAGAAGAATTTTTAGGGTAAGTTCATATCGACTAATCTGAAATATTTGCTATTGTTTTTTTTTCTATTTTGGAGCTACTGCTTGGGAGAAACTTATTAGCTTTCCAAGATATTGAGTACTAAGGGTCAAACTGTGGTATCTTTTATATTTAGTCGCAGATCCACAATAATATATTTTACAAACAGTTCCAGACGTGACGACCCATAAATTCGGCTTTCGAGGTTTCAGAAGCTTGTTACCGTAAAAAAGGTGAAAGCTTGTAGGTGAACTATGTATTGTCGCACCCTTGAATTCTTAAAATAATAGCGATTGTCTGCTAATTTAAATTAAATTATTTTGGGTTGGGAGTCTGAGAGTCCACATCCACGTGCTTATGTGATCACAGATAATGCCGACAAAAGGATTACGGATCAGACGTTGCATAATTTATAAACTACAGTATAGTGATAAATTATTTTTGGGCAGAAGAACAGATAAAGCTAAGCATAGGTTATGATTCCAATAGAATGTTTAAAAATTAAGAAAAGTAGGCCTTGAAAACTAATCTTAAATTCTTAAAAGTCAAGCGGGGTCACATCTTCTCAGAATTGCATAGATTTTAATACACAGAACATAGGAACATATAATATATATTAATACGGATTCGCACGTACGTAAACTTCTAATACTTTGCACCGAACAAAATGCAATGAACTCTATAGGATTTACATTGTCTTCATAGCACAGTTCCGACACGTGCGAGTTCCCCATTGAGCTACGACAAGTTGAATGGCCTCAACTAACCTCACCTTATCAGTTCACATTTCCATTTCAACGCTCCTTTAAATATCTAGCACTACGTGTATGACACACCTCAAGTCCTCATTAAAATGCAGGAGAAGTACTTAGCCCTTAATTGCCAATAGAAACACCTAGCACCACGTTTATGACACACCTTAAGACCTCATCAAAATGCAAGAGTTTAGCCCTTCATTTCTAATAGAAATTTTACACATATGTATGTAAATTCAAAGGTGAAAATACTTCTAATCCAAAAAAAATTTATGCTGCGCGCGTATCACAGCAGTTATCAGTCATCTGTGTGGCCAATATGTAAATATAGCCTTGGAAGTCACCCTGAGAAGAGATAAATTCTAAAAACTTTCGCGAGAACAACTGCAGTCAACAGTGACGATTTTGATTGACAGCAGTCAAGAGCCGATCATACGCCACTCAAACATGGTTACAAGCAAAAATTATGACATACATACAACTAATGTTGCATGAATTGCATGAGCTACACCAATGGTTTTGGCGTCGTGTTCGCTTAGCGCTGGCAGCGCCGCAAACGAATGAAAAGAGAAAATAGCATAAAGAAAAATCGGTTATAGGAAAGAAACCAAAACTGGTTGGTATGCAAGCTGCATTTGGCATGAAAGCGTATCTTATGGGCGTCTGCATGTTGCATGCGTGCTGCCGCTGGCAGGAAAAAAGCCATGTTAGCATAAACGCGGCGCAAAACCATGCATTGTTATGTAATGAAACTCACGCTCTCACGCACACAGTGGAGTTACTTGTGCGCGCACATTTGATTTTCTTTTTTAGCTTTTTCATAAATTTTTTTTACTGTTTTCTTTTTTGCTTAGTTTCGTTAAGTGAACAATTAAGTGTATTGCTCATCTTGCTTTGATTAATTGAGTTTCTTCTTTCTCACAGTGCTTCGTAGTCATTTTTTGCAAAAAAAAACACTTTTTTTAACACTTCTTTCCTTTAAAAAGTTATTATTTTCAAGAAGCCTAAGATTTGGTTCACATCTATTGTTGCACAACCAAAACGACAATAGATATACCTTTTGATCAAATTTAACCCGGACTGTTAATTTTAACGAAATTTTTTTCTTAGATTGATTTGTCTGGCAATTTTAACATTGAAAAAAAAAGTTGTAAAATTTGCTTGAAATTTTGAGTTGCTAATGAAATCTCGTCTACGGAATCGTTAAAAATTTTGCTTTTATTTGGATAGTCTACTTTATCAGGAACACACGTATTTGAGTGGCACGAATTCTTCAGTGAAGCTCGTGAAGTCATCGAAAACTTGCCTCATACCAGGCATCCATTCATCTCTCTCAGTGACGATAGCATCGTACAAGTTAAAGTTAAAGAATCAAAATCGTCGTGTTGACATCAGAGAGATAGCAGATGATCTCTACATCTTCCATGGATCGGCACGACCCATTTTGGTTAGTGTTTTGGGTATAAAGTGTGGCAATGCTAGACTGCTAAACCATCGAGTACAGTTCGCAACAAGCAATGCTTAACCACATAGCTGAGAACCTTACATTCATCAAACGCATCAATGCTGGTGACGAGGGATGGGTTGTTGAATATGACGAACGTATAGAAGGCCATCCAAGTCGAAGCTTATAAAAAGTATATGGAAAATTGGAATAAGCAAGCTTGTATTGGCTCAGAAGCCTATTTTGAAGATGATAGAAAAATGTGTATTAAAATACGAGAAAATGTGGATTTTTGTCAGTCCGGGTCAAATTTGATCAGATGAGAGCGAGCTTAAAAAATTCCTAGACCAATTTCTCTTATAATTTATACTTAATCAGAATAAGCTTTTTGAAACTTTCGCTTTTGGACATCTTACTTACTTTTATGTTTATACTAGGAAACCAACTGGAAGGATGGAGCAATTAAAACAAAAATCATTAAGCTTTCGATATGCTTTTAGCTTTAAATAAGCTTTAAGGTTTCAGCAAACTTTCAGCGTGTTTTAAGCTTTCAAATTTCCAATTCTTTCGATATTAAGATGTTCAAAAGTTTTAAGCTCTTAACAAACTTTCAACATTATGACATTGTATAGGAAATAAGCATGATCATGGCCGACTTTTCCGTCTGTGAACTGTAACTACGTGGACGTTTTATTTATATCAGCTTCAATCTTCTCATGTTCCCATAATTTGAAGGATATCTTAAAAAGTGTGTATTCGAAATATTTTTAAAACCGAAAGAGTAGTATCCTTTTCTCCCTACGAAGCTGATCATATGTCAGTATCGCCGATATCGGATCACTATACCGGACTGTTATATGCTATGTCATACAAACTGATTAATAAAATTCAGGATAAAGATCTTTGTAAACCCTTTTATGCTATAATAAAAGCTGCTGTGAAGATGATAGTATTATATTATATGCATATGTATGTACATATGTACAAAACTCATAGAATCAGTAGTATCGAATATTTCTTGCAAATAGCAAATTAAAAAACGCAAATTAGTAATTTTTTTATAAACATAGTTCAAAATCATTTTTAACACACTGTAACTAAGAAAGAAGTAACAACGAGGAAATTTGCGCATTTTAAGTAAATCAAAATACTATCAAATTCGCACGCCAACATTGATTATAAAGAAGTATGTAACACTTCGTTTTACTTACCCACTTTTCTAGCTATTTCGCACACACACACACACATTAACGCCTTCGAGCGCCTTTGCTCAACTTGCACTTTGAGTGCAAAAAATTGCGAATTTTCTTCTGCATTGTGTTTCGTTCCACAGCTGGCCGTTTGTTACGAGCATGAGTGCGTCTGTAGGTCGCTACAGCCGACTCCCAGTTGGACGCCAACTAGCCATTGCATACATTAACTAAGCCAACGGTTTAACTTTCCGTTGCAGCACATGGCATGGCATAGCATAGTATGGCGTCATCTAGCATTATTTCCCATTACTATTTGCTTTGTTTGCCATTTGGGCGTTGAGCGACACACACCTGATGGCCGCTGGAGTAATCGAAGCATGCAAAGAGAGCATAAGTTTGCCGCTTCGCCCCGCCGTACCCACAAGGCGCGAACAGACCGCGCTGCTGTTATGTAAGTTGGAGAGTTGCTACGGTTTGTTTTCCTTTTGCTAGCACTTTCTTCGGGCTTTTCTTCAATTGAATTGGATAATCGGCGATGCAGATAGTTTGATGACCGGTTTCTACACACATACACACACACAAACACCACTGACGATGTTATTATTTGCAATATATTGCAACTTTTTGGCAAAATTTTCCATGTTCAGCATGTCTGTCTGTATGTCGTATTTGTTGTAGTTAAAAATTTTAACTGATTGCAACCAGCTTTGTTGTTGGACGTTTTCGCTGATACAAGTTCTTGCTGAGGGCTATTGCGGTGAATTATGAATTTGTTTAAATAAATATAACGGTGCAAGCAATGTGCATGTACCGTATGTGACGCGAATCAATTAAACGGTAATTATTTCACATGAGGTCAGAGAGCATCCATACATATTCGTTGAGACAGTCGTGATCCTATTTGTTAGCTAATATTACCCGGAAATTTTATACAGAGAAATACAGAAGAACTTAGGTTAGGTTGTAATGGAAGTAGTGCAGCTACTCTGCCGCTGAGAGTGAAAAAAACGCACAGAAGTTGTTAACATTCCTATTCAGAAGAAACCACTAGTATTGAATTTACATGTTTTTTAGCTTGGCCTTACCTTTAAAAGAGACGTGAAAAGATTTGACAACTGTTAGCTAATTTGGAATGACCGTCAGATGAAGTTGATCTGATCTCGACACTCTAAAGATAACAAAAGAACATTGAGCATTAGGTTCAGAAATATTTGGGTGTGCGAAAGCTCTATACAAAGGTTTCGAATGACTTAAGCACCTAACCTGTTGAGTCTAAAACTATATTCAAGCTTTTTTTTTTCAAAGTCTTAAGCTCAACCGAAGCTATAACATTTTCCCATCTTTCTGGCAATTTATGAATTCCATCCCAAAATAACTGCGCCAACTTGGCGGGCATGAATGAGTCAAACCAATTTTTGATACCCTGTGCTGATGTGAGCCGCATTTCAGTGAGGGCGTTCTCCATCGACCGCAGCAAATGGTAGTCAGAAGAGGCAAGATCTGGACTATAAGGCGTGTGCTGTCGGTAACATTCCCCATTAATGGATTTACCTGGTTTTAGATATTCATAATAGTTATCAGACCAAGTACAAAGAATTACCTTGGCGTCTGGACACTCGGCTTTGTCGTTGATTTGGCTGATTGGCCAGCTTTTACATATGAGTTTCTGCATCTAGAGTTGTCGTAATGGATCCATTTTTCACCACCAGTCACAATCCATTGCTAAACCTGTCCTTTTTGTAGCGTGTGACACTTCTAACATACTTTCTTACGTCTCTTGGCTTCAATTCACATGACACCCAATTTCGTTGCTTTTGAATGTATCCGACTGCTTTTAAACGTTTTGAAATGGCTGCTTGAGTGACTCTCGAAGATACTTCAAGCTTTTCTCATATCTGCCTCTCTCTGAATCAAATAATGTTTCCAGTTCCCCCTCTTTTAACTTTTTTGGCCGCCGTTCTTCGCTTTTCATTCCAAAGTCACAACTTCTAAATCGTCCAAACCACTTTTGGCATATTTGCTCAGCTGAAGCATGTTCACCGTAAACTTCTACCAAAATACCTTGACTTTCGGCTCAGGTGCTCTTCATATTCAAGTATATGGAGAAGAACTCCCCGCAATAACTCTTTTTCAGGCACAAAGTTCGACATATTCGAGTGAAAGAAACGCTTCAAATGAATGACAGATGTATACTGAAAAAGACGTACGATCACAGTAACTTTTCAGAATACTGGAATAATCGAAAAATAATCAAGTTACGTCATCTCTTCATCTCTATGTACTCAATATTATACAAATATCGACCTCAGGCTCTTTTTTCTGTTCGCTGATCTCAAGAGAACGGTCGCTGGAATGACGGTCTATTTAAAATCAAAAGACCAATCGTATCATAAAAATGGCATTACTATAATCGGTGTATCAACCTCGATAGACTGATTAATAAATTATAATCATACCAAAATACGAACCGAACTTATCTGTTAGTCCAAAGCTCCCTCATACTATGAAATTTTGTTTTTTATGTAAAATCTGTTGCTCTTATTCTCAATAACCTTACTTCACTTTTTTTATTTTAACCATTGCAGAGACGGCCATGGGTGTTTCGAAGAAAACCCAGGACAAATCCGGCTATGAGTACGCTTTAGCCGTTATGAAAATGTGCGATATACTACATATGCGCACTCGCAGTATTCTGCTACGAAATGACTTCATCTTCACGCTCTCCAAATATTATCATGAGCAAGGTAAATTGCTGAGTATCATACATGGACTTACAACGAAAGTAATCAAATACAAGAAGGCCGCATTTGACAACGGTACACGCGGTTCACTGGCACAACAAGAAGTGACAGCTAAAAAAATTACACCACCACCAACACCAAAAGCAGGATCAAAACAAGAATCCACAAAAGAAACATCCATTGAAGGTCTGTCGTTTGGTCAAGCGGAGGGTTTGAAGGATGATCTAGATGTCGAGGAGAATGATGTGGGCCAGAAAAAACGTTTGGCCTTCCTCGATCTGTTATTGGAGAGTGCACAAAATGGTGCTTTGCTCAACGATACCGAGATAAAAGAACAGGTTGATACGATTATGTTTGAGGGACACGATACAACCGCAGCTGGTTCATCTTTCTTTCTCTCATTGATGGGCATACATCAGGGTATACAAGATCGAGTAATTGCCGAGTTGGATGAAATATTCGGTGACTCAGATAGGCCAGCCACATTTCAGGATACTTTAGAAATGAAATATATGGAACGTTGTCTTATGGAAACGTTACGCATGTATCCGCCAGTGCCGTTAATAGCACGTGAACTACGGGAAGACTTAAAATTGGCATCCGGACCATATGTTATACCGCGTGGTGCCACCGTTACAGTGGCTACGTACAAATTGCATCGCAATCCAAATGTTTATGAGAATCCAAATATATTTAATCCCGATAATTTTTTGCCTGAACGTCAAGCCAATAGACATTATTATGCCTTTGTGCCGTTCTCAGCGGGACCGCGGAGTTGTGTTGGTAGGTGAAAAATTAGCTAGATTTCCCAGCTTATTTTTTTTATATATAATATAATTTATTACTTATAATTTGTTATTGTTTTTTCAGGCCGTAAATATGCCATGCTTAAACTGAAAATACTCCTATCGACCATTCTTCGAAACTATCGTGTCCATTCAGATTTAACCGAGGCCGACTTCAAGCTACAAGCCGATATCATATTGAAACGTGAAGAGGGCTTCCGTGTACGCTTGCAGCCGAGACAGCCCAAACCGAAGTCAATATAAAGGACTAACCGTCTAATAATTTTATAATTCTACTAGGTTTTGGATTTACATGCATTCAAATATATATACATATATTTTTCACATACTTGATTTTAAATGTTCTTTTTTGGTGAAAATAAATAAAATCGCATTTATTTAGACAGGAAAAGATACACGTCCTTTGAAATATGGCTTACTGTTTTAACCCAAATAAAAAATTTTTGTCAATAAATTACCGTGTATTACTAAATTGCGTCATTTTAAGAGCTTAATCTCGAAAGAATTCTAAGGTCACACAATTCTGATACTTTTTGATTCTGTGGCAACAATTTAAATGTAACACACAGTTTTAAAGATTTCCACCTCACAAAAAAAATTATGTGGCAACATCTAAAATGTGAATAGCATCAGCTGTTTATGATATAAAACGAACAAGCCTATTCGGAAAAATATTGAGATCGGAAACAAATTAGCAAATGTACAAATTAAATTCCATAAATATTAACATCTCAAATTATAAGCCTATAGAGAAGAAATCTAGAACCCAGCCTCAGCTGATATTGGGGAGTACATTTCACGGGGAAACCACAAATCCACACGTACGGATTAGATCAGCCACATAAATAAGAATGAAGGCAATATAGGAAACAGGCAGAAACTAAAAAGCACACACGGACGTGTAGATGAACTAGAATTCACAAACGTTATGTTTTTTTATAGAAAAAATAAGATAAATTCCAGCTGGAGTAAAAGCAACATTTTGGATATCGTAAAGTTCTTATTACTAATTGACATCGTTACAATTAAAATAAAAAAGTATAGTTGTGTGAAAAGTAATTGTAACGAATCTTTATTTACAGCACAACTCGGCCAGCCAAACTACATGATAAATACTTCCATGACTTGTGGTACAACGTACCAATAGAATCAGAATTTGCATACGGGCATAGACTATTACTTTATTTCAAGTAGTTTTAAACTGTAAGAAAAGTTAGATATTTTCATTTATGTCTTAGTGCTTTCAAACTTATTGAAATTATAGAAGTCTTTAATCACATCCAAGACTGTCGGGTCGTCACAGTGGAATAAACTTAAAAAGTTATCGTTTCTCTAGAAATATTCTTCAAAATTAATTGGGAACGCTTATTTCATACAAATCAGATGGCGGAATTGAATTGATTTATGTAGATGTAGCATTATGATACTAATTTGTCCGGTTGGTCGGTTATCGGCTTGGTACCATCCCCAATTGTTATTTGAGGGATCTTTTCTGTCACTACAACAAAAAAAAAGGTCGTTCCACTTACGTAGACCCTGATGTCCGATAATATGAATGGATTATGGTCAGTATTTGAACGTATTATTAAGTATTTGTTGAAACTATCTACCGATTGTTTTTTCATAAGCTTATTAGTTTTGTTGTAAAACGACATAAGAAAAATTAAGATTAATAAACTGTAAAATTGTTGTTAGCAACATAGTTGCACACGATAAATATAAATTTTACCTGCAAAGAAATAAAAAAAAACTCAGATTGTTGATATGTTAGAATCTTTCGTAATGCATACCTTGATTCCACTCGTGATTGCCTTCGATATTCACTGATTTCATTGATTTTAAAATAAAAGATTATTAAACTCAACATTATGAGTACGGGTTAGTATAAAATTTTGTATTATTCTTTCCCTAAGTAAATTCTCAACATAAATAAAAGAAAACTACTTAAGAAACATAAATTCAAAAGTCTTTTTTATAGTTTTTTAATTTGTACAGCTTTTTTATGCAAATTAATTTAAAACACTTAATTTTACACTAATGAACGAAACTTTTACGGAACCGGATACTGCAGAAGCCAACCGGAAGCGGGAAATAAAGGCAACTGTTAAATATTAGCAGAAAAAAAAGGAAGTATGCTAAATGAACGAATGGAAACAGAGAACGTAGATTATATCATATTTATATATTGATATACGTTCTCTGATGGAAACTTAAAGCAATACCAAATCATTGGTAATGCCCAATTGATAGAAAGGATTTTCTACAATATTTTATTTTACTCCAACAAATAAGTTTTATACAAATAAATTCAATTATATTATAATAAAGTTTGGTTTTTGTTATTAAGGTAAAAAAAATTAATTTATAATTGCTACATTTTAATATACTTCAAATTTATTTAAGCAGTAGTAAATATGTGGCAAGGCTCTAAATGTCAATTCAAGGATAATTCAAAATATCGGTTTAAAAATGCAAAAAGGAATTTAGTAGAATTAAAAGTGGAAAATAGTGTAGTTCAAATTGGAAATTAAAGTATCTAAAATTTTCGAGTTACAAGTGAAGCTATTGTAAATGGTGTATTATGTGAAAATGTGTAAATTAGTGTGCGTTTTAATATTAATATTGTATATGCTTGCATTTCTTTTTTATGAAGAAGAGCGGATGTATGATATTTAACATGTAAGGAATCAAACATGTACGATTATTAAGAAATTTAAGTTATACTTCAAATAAGGTAAGTTTTTTGAAAAAATGTATTAACGCTGCTAAAATGTTTTATACAAGCACATAAACAAGACTACTTGATTTTATATATGCCATGAATGTATGAATGCAATAAATGAAACTGTCGGCCTAAGAACCTAGTCATTCAATATACCATATGTATGTAGGATTAACTAATATATATCCAAATGTCTAATTACACATTTTAATAAGGTTATCATATATGCATTCATATAGCAGCTTGCTACTCTCATTATTTCCTAAATATAAGTTTTCACAAAAGATTATTTATGTATATATATATATATATACATATGTATGCAAAATATATAATATAATAAATTGTATTATTTTCAAGTTTACTAAACAACTGGCTACTCAAAATAAAATCCGAATATAGTGTAAAAAAAATATCTGGTAGCGCTATGCACTACTTATCAATCCCGGAGAAGTAAACTGAGTGAGCGCTGTAATAATATTGATAGTGATTTGTGACTTTAAAAGGTGAACCAAAAACAATAAATTTTATAAACTAAAAGGTAAGTCGTTTATATACATACCAAGTTATCTATAATATTTAATTATTCTGTTTTCCAGATAAGTTCAGCATGAATTTTACCGATAAAGTTGTTATTGACACGGGCGCAAGTTCCGGCATTGGTTCCGCCACTGCGGAACTCTTTGCGAAATTGAATGCTAAAGTGGTGCTCGTCGGACGTAATGAGTCTAATCTAAAGGCAACTGAATCAGCATGCAAAGCAACAAATGAGAAGGCGGAATTGTTAACAGTCAAAGCAGATATAACAATTGATGCTGAGCGTGTTATCAATGAGACTATAGCGAAATTTGGCAAACTAAATATATTAGTGAATAATGCCGGCATTTTAGCCGGCGGCAACATACTGGACATCGATGTAGAGCAATTTGATCAAATACTAAATACAAATCTACGTGCTGTATTTATATTAACTAAATTGGCAGCACCCCATTTGGTGCAAAGTCAAGGTAACATTGTAAATGTTTCCAGCTTGGCCGGCACACGTGCATTTCCGAACGGCTCCAGCTATTGTGTGTCTAAAGCTGGTCTAGATCAGTTTACCAAGTGTATAGCACTGGATTTGGCATCGAAAAATGTGCGCGTAAATTCCGTAAATCCTGGTTTGATTGTTACGGACATACATCGCCGCGGTGGCATGTCGGAGGAAGCTTATGTCAAACATTTGGAACATGGCAAGGAAACACATGCTTTAGGGCGTGTAGGTAAACCAATCGAAGTAGCCGAACCCATTGCTTTCTTAGCCAGTGATGCTGCTAGCTTTATTACTGGCGCTATATTGCCAATTGATGGTGGTAGACATGCTATGTGTCCGCGTTAAAAATGCTAACAAATTTGCAAGAATACGAATTAAAAGATTTATAAATAATATATTTTTTATGTAATGAATAATTTCAAATTAAAATATAATCTACTTGAAACATGTGTAAATAATCATATGTATAACCAATATATTTTTTTAAAAAATTTATAGATTTCATTTTATATAAAAATTCAATTAAAGTTTTTATATTCTGAACAAGTTTTCCACGAAGTTAATATATAAAATATATATATATAATCAGCATGACGAGCTGAGTGTATATACACGAACTAGTCCCTCAGTTTTCGAGATATCGATCTGAAGTTTTGCACTCGACCTTACCTCCTTATGAAGCTGCTCTATACATATAGCTGACATACAAACTGAAGGATCAAAATCCACTCCTTGTACGGTAAATTTTTATATTTGAAGAGATATATATGAGTATACATGAAATTTAGCTCGGAGCATTGTTTAAGGCAACGGTAAAATCTCTAAAATAATTATTCAGATCGGACCAATTTAGCATATAGCTGTCATACAAACTAATCCATAAAATTGTTCTCGACGGACGCAATGAAGCAAAGTTACGCTCTACTGCAGCAGCCTGTAAATTAGCCAATAAGGAGGTCGAAGAATTGAATATCACTGCTGATGTAACGACGAAGGCGGAATTTATTATAAACTCAACAATTCAGAAATTCGGACAAATAGATGTATTAGTCAATAATGCTGGGATTTTTTATTTAGGCAACATACTGAATATTGACGTGGAACAGTTTGATAGAATATTAAATACCAATTTGCGTTCAGTCTTCCTTTTGACTAAATATGCCGCCCCACATCTCGTGAAGGCCCGAGGAAATATTGTGAGCGTCACAGGACTGCGTTCATTCCCTGATTTTTCGGTCTACTGCACCTCCAAAGCGGCACTTGATCAATTTACTCGATGTGTCGCCTTGGATTTAGCGCCGAAAAATGTGCGTGTAAATGCTGTCAATCCTGGGGTCATTGCAACAGACATTCAAATACGTAACGGTGTGACGGAAGAGTAATACGCAGACTATTTGGGAAAATGCAAGGAGACTCATCCGCTAGGTTGTGTGAGAACAACAGAGAAAGTGGCCGATGCTATCCATTTCTTAGCAAGTAGCAGTTCGGACTTTTTAACGGGAGCAACTCTTCCTGTCGATATAAGCAAACATGCTCTTTGAACACATTCATGGTATATTTGATAAATAAGTACACCGTACCCACGACAGTCGGGTCTACGTAACCGGAACGGACCCGGCTTTTATCCGGCTAAGGACTGTCAACTCGGCAGAATTCAAAAACAACAACAACATAAATAAGTACACAACCGGTATATGTATTATATATCAAGCATATGTAATAAAGATAAAGTGGATATAAAAAATAAATAATATACAAATCACCCAAAGCTTAACATACAGTACAATAAGAAAGTACAAACATTAATGCATTTTAAACTATCGTATAACACTCAAGTATATTCTATCTCATAATCTTATTGATATTGGGTTAATTGTAATATTGAAATAGGAAACTATAATGATACTACTTACAAGCAACCAACTCAGTTCATTCAACGCCGTGTGTTCGAATAGTTCAAAATGAGCTTAGCCGGCAAAGTTGTTATTGTAACCGGAGCAAGATCAGGCATCGGTGCTGCGACGGCGGAAGCTTTTGCCAAACACGGTTCTAAAGTGGTGCTCGTAGGACGAAATGGAGCAAATTTAAAAGCCTGTAAAGCTGCCAACAGCAAAGCGGAACTTCTTTCCATCATTGCTGATGTCACAGTTGATGCGCAGAGAATAATAAACACGACAATTGAAAAATTCGGACAGTTGAACGTGTTGGTGAATAATGCCGGTGTCGGTGAAAGGGGTTCAATCTTAGATATTGATGTCGATCATTTTGATCGGATTTCAAATATAAATTTGCGTTCGGTCTTCCTTCTAACTAAATACGCCGCACCACATCTCGTGAAGACTCAAGGTAATATCGTGAATGTCTCGAGCGTCGCAGGTTCGAGCGCATTTGCAGGTGGCTCGGTCTATTGCACTTTCAAAGCAGCACTGGATCAATTCACCAGGTGTATCGCCTTGGATTTGGCACCGATGAATGTGCGTGTCAACGCAGTAAATCCCGGCGTAATTATTACAGATATTCATCGGCGTTCAGGCTTGTCAGAAGCAGAATATGCTACATTTTTAGAGCGTTCAAAGTCCACACATGCGCTGAGTCGCGTCGGCGACGCAAACGAAGTGGCCGATGCCATTCTTTTCCTTGCAAGTAACAGTTCGAGCTTTATAACGGGAGCAACTCTGCCAATCGATGGTGGCAAACACGCAATGTGCCCACTTTGAATGGAAATTAAATGTTAATTGTGATAGATATTAATAATAAATGTGTACATGTTGTATTTCCTTTTGAATTATTTGTAATCGAGCTTAAATTCTCCACTTGTTGAATTATTTTCTGACGACTTCAATATACTTATGTATAAAGAAATTAATACGTGAGGTATTTTCAGGAAATTGAGTGAATTCCGTTGCAACATTTTTATACCCTAAACAGGGTATATTAAGTTTGCAGCGATGTTTGTAGCACCCAAAAGGAAACGTCGGAGACCATATCACTATATTTTATATACATACAATATATAAATGATCAGCACGACGAGCTGAGTCGATTTAGTCATGTTTGTTGTGCCAAGTTGGTGGAAGCGAAATGTTCAAATTATAGCAGGGAGTCTATTACGTCTAACCCTTTTTTAAAACCGAATTGGTACGGGATAATGAGTCCATTTACTTCCGCAAACGACATTAGTCTGGAAGAATTAATTTCTTTAATGTCTTTGACATACAGGGTAAGACGGAAATGGATCTGTAATTCTCAATATAGGAAGAAGGTTTATTAGGTTTAGGAATGGGCTTGACTAAGGAAACTAAGTATTTAGTATATTATTATATAGGGTCAAGAACAACTAGTATTGGCTAAACTTGCCAAAATATTACTGCATTTTTCTCACTCTGGCTTTTCGGTTAGAAATTTGAACCTTGGCTTAAAGTTGTACGATTTGGGGATGGAGAGGGATGTGATTATAGGATAGTGACCGCCACTGTGAAGGCCATCGATTGTGATGTCATGAGAGTTTGGGTGCTATTGTGAAAGAGGCAAGGATAATGTCGGAATGTGTAAAGATACTATGTGTAGAGAAGTGAGTTGCTTTACCATCATTTGGTACAATAAGATCATTTGATATCATCAGATATAGTCCTTATCTGTGATAATTTCGCCTCTTTTATTCACTGTCGGTAACAGGGCGAACCTGTTATCACCAAGAGAGTGTTCCTCTGTGAGCGCATCTCTTGAAGTTCACTATACTATAATACAAACACTCTTTAACACGTGCTTTAAATAAAATTTCTTGAAGTTAGAACGCACTCACGAAAAAGAAGGTTTGAAGGGATATCAAAAATTATCAATAGCAAAAAATACAACCGTTCGCTTTGAGTATCAGTCGACGACTGAAACCGCAAAATATTTCAGCGCTTTTGTTTGCAAATTGCGGGAGTATAAAATGTTTCGAACTTAGCTCTTCCTTTCTTGTTTTATGTGGCATGTAAATATTTGTTCAACTAAATGACGGGTACTAAATACTCAAGTGTTCTTACATTTATAAGCAATATTATTAATAATATAATAAAAGTAAGGAAGGGCTAAGGGCAATTTTCAAAGATCAAAAAGGCAAGCATATTTAACGGTGTTGAAAAACCTTACATCAATCAATGTTGCGAAAGAATTTAATATTCATAATTGAACGAAATTATGAATTGATCACAATCCTATTTGGTAAACAACTTAACCTCTAGATTATATAATCACTTAATCTAATAGGTTTTTATTAAAATCAATCTAAATAACCCAAATCTCTATAGGTATGGTATATTTATCACATTAGTGCTGGTGGAGGGTATATAGCTCTATACCCATAATTTTTGTTACCGAATGACGATGATGATGCTAATTAATATATTGTATAAACTCAGCCGGATTATATTGGGTATGTGGAGGCTATGGGAACTATTGACTCGATTTTACCCATTTTCGAAAATAGGAAGAGGAAAATATTCTCTCAGAATTTCGTTAATATACATCAAAATTTGATACATTTTTCGGTATAAAATCAAACTTAGGCACTGAGGCCCTCTTATTCGGTATCTGGCGGCTTGAAATTTATGGTCCGATATGACACATTTTTGATTAAGAGTACTTGGACGTACTATTCCTTTAAAGTTTTAACCAGATGTCTTTACAAGACTTAAAGCTGGCCAGTCCAATAATTGGATATTGCGGAACTGAGAATATGCTTTTGTAGCGCGATCCACATGAATGGGAGCGTTGTCTTGCTGAAATATCCAATTTTCCTCATATAAGTTCTCAGCAAAAGGAATGAGCTCACTATCTAATAGATCAATGTATACTTCGGCATTCATTTTAGTCGGTAAAAAGCACATATGTATGAGATTTACCTTTAGCGCTAAAGGCAGCCCATACCATTAAAGATTCCCCACCATGGTTTCGCTTAAAGCAAGTCTCTCTTGGATGTTGTGTATCTCGCCAATATTTGTGATGACCATCTGGACCATCCATATTAAATTTTTTCTCATCGTTCTCCCAAAACCGGTATTGTCGCAAAACAAAACACGGCCATCTTTATGTCGCTTCTTCATTCGCGGCTGGGCTACTTTTGATTCAAAGTTAACTCTCATTTCATGCTTTAAAATTTACTGAACACGCTGTCTAGTGATTGGTAGGCCTAATTCAATATTTATCTGCCTGCAACCCATGCCCTTCGCTAGTTGCTAAGTGATGAATGCGTCTCTTGCTGCGCTTATCGACTGCTGGTAACCGACCAGTCCGCTTGATGACACCATAGTTTTGAGGATCTTTCAAAAAAATTTGCGACCTCATTACGATGTCGGTTCACTGACGCAGCAATTCGAACAATTTTTATGCCAACTTCATGCATTCTAATTATCCTACCCCGCTCTCCATCCGAAAGTTCTGTACCACGTGGCATTCTTACTAAATAATTAAAATTAAAAGTAATTAATTATATTTATACGCACTAGATTTAATACCGTTAACTTACTTCTTTTCCAATTTTATCACTTTAGTTAAAAACTAAATGTACATATACATATGTTGTCTGTATAGCTGATAGAACACAAATATATGAATTTGCACATACAATTGTTTTCTATAAACTATGCAAATCGCAATGCCGTTGTTAATTAACTGTACTAAAAATTCGAATCGTTAAACATAAACAAAATATAATATGTGCACCAAGAATACTCATATGGAATAGAATTTACCGTTATAAATTCAGGAGATACACTTTTACGCTATTTGGTGTTCGATAAGAAATGCCAAGGTTGAGATCAGAGGAATGAGCTAGAGCCTTTAAAACAATATGTGGAGGCAAGTTTTTTCTGTGGTTGGAGATGTATTCATGATCGTTATTCTGCTGGTGCTTTTATCTAAAAGGCACGATCGGTTTAATTAATTGTAGCATTTCATTCAATGAAATATCATTGTATAAGTATCTGTCGGTTACTTATGTTATTCTGTGAATTGGCCCGATTTTTTGCCTCGGAAAAGAAATTTGAGACCAGTATGTTACCACCACGGTAATCGTGTTTGTAGTAATACTTGTAATTAAGTATAAAATTAAGTCTTATCACAAGTCTTATCACAATATTTTTTATTATCCATTGCATCATCCTTAAAAAAAAAATTTTCGATTTTTATCAATTTTGAACTCTTAAAATTTTTTGCCGAAACAAATTGCTATTTTGGCGGTCGTCAAGTGAACAATCAAGCTTTAATCGGTCGACAGACAAAGCGGTCGTCAAGCGAACAATCATGCTTTAATCGGTCGACTGACAAAACGGTCGTCAGGTGAACAATCATGCTTTAATTGGGCGACTGACAAAACGGTCGTCAAGCGAACAATCATGCTTTAATTAGGCCACTGACAAAACGGTCGTCAAGCGAACAATCATGCTTTAATCGGTCGTCTGACAAAACTTCATTCGTTAACCGATTAAATTCAATTTTTATTTGTTTAGGATGGAAAATATAGGAAATGCTTTAGTTTTGACCACCGAATTTTTGACTTTTACTAATTATTTCTTTGTTTTAAGAAAAATAGAAATTTCAAAAGGTGCACAAGGGGGGTGCCTTAGTTTTGCCCAATATTGTATATACTAAAAGATCCTGCCATGCGTTGATGTTGCTAACCTTCTGAAAGGTAGCAAACCGAAAAGTTTATCGTTGGGAGTCAAGTCTTGCATTGTTCCAAGCAATGATTCGAGGGAACATTTGTGTTCTTTAGCACTGCTGTTATTCCGATATTTCATACCCTGAACCGGGTGTACTTCGAAACGTTGGACACCCTATAAAATATAGATATAAATGAGCCATGTTCGTCTGTCTGTATATACAGGAACTAGTCTCTCAGCTTTTGAGATATCGATATGAAATTTCGCACACGTCCTTTTATTACCAAAAAGCTGCTGCTAGCAGATATAACCAAAGTTAATGTTTTTTTCAATCTGAGTAATCTGTATTTTATCTCACTTCTTGCTTCTCCTGTCAACTTATGTAAAGTGATGTTACGTTATTTCGAATTTGTAGGTCACAAGATATTCTCTCTCATAATCTTATCCAATAACATTTATGTTTATATATGTGTTTATAAGCCAATTGATATTGACTTATTGGTGATGGTGAAATAGGAAACTATAAAACTCTTACTTATAAGTCAATCAACTCAGTTATTTTAATACAGTGAGCTCGAATAGATCGCCATGAGTTTAGCCGGCAAAGTTGTAATTGTGACGGGAGCAAGTTCGGGCATTGGTGCTGCGACGGCGGAGGCTTTTGCCAAGCAAGGTTCAAAAGTGGTGCTCGTAGGACGAAATGAAACAAATCTGAAAGCTACTGAGGCAGCCTGTAAAGCTGCCAACAGCAAAGCCGAACTTCTCTCCTTCATTGCTGATGTCACTGTTGATGCGGAGCGCATAATAAACACGACAATTGAAAAATTTGGTCAGTTGAACGTGTTGGTGAATAATGCCGGTGTCGGTGAAAGGGGTTCAATCTTAGATATTGATGTCGATCATTTTGATAGGATTTTAAATACAAATTTGCGGGCGGTCTTCCTTCTGACGAAATTTGCCGCACCACATCTCGTGAAAACTCAAGGTAATATCGTGAATGTCTCGAGCGTCGCAGGATTGCGCTCATTTCCAGGTGGCTTGGTCTATTGCACTTCCAAAGCAGCACTGGATCAATTCACCAGGTGTAACGCCTTGGATTTGGCACCGATGAATGTGCGTGTCAACGCAGTAAATCCCGGCGTA
This sequence comes from Bactrocera oleae, assembly GCF_042242935.1. Taxonomy (NCBI): domain Eukaryota; kingdom Metazoa; phylum Arthropoda; class Insecta; order Diptera; family Tephritidae; genus Bactrocera; species Bactrocera oleae. Next base: position 59,502,938 of record NC_091539.1, read on the forward strand.
ATTATTACCGATATTCATAGACGTTCAGGCTGGTCGGAAGCAGAATATGCTACATTTTTGGAGCATTCGAAGTCCACACATGCGCTGGGTCGCGTCGGCGATGCAAACGAAGTGGCCGATGCCATTCTTTTCTTTGCAAGTGACAGTTCGAGCTTTATAACGGGAGCAACTCTGCCAATCGATGGTGGTAAACACGCAATGTGCCCACTTTGAATGGAAATTAAATGTTAATTGTGATGAATATTAATAATAAATGTGTACATGTTGTATTTCCTTTTGAATTATTTGTAATCGAGCTTAAATTCTCCACTTGTTGGATTAATCCTGACGACCTTTCCTGTGTGAAGAAATTATATCTTCTGTATATACGCGAACTATTCTCTCAGTTTTTGAGTTATCGATATGAAATTTCGCACACGTCCTTTTATTCCCAAGAAGCTGCTCATTTGTCGATATCGGTCCACTATAGCATATAACATCAAAATACAGTCTTGGTATAGAAATATTTTTTTTTTGACGAGATACCTTCACAAAAATTGCCACGGTTTATTATCCTAGACAGCAGTACAATCTCCGCGAAAATTTTTCAGATCGAACCTCTATAACATATGGTTGACATACAAATTGCACGATGAAAATCAATTTTTTTGTATGGAAACTGTTTATTTGTTAAGGGTTTTCTAGCTTCGGTGCAACCGAAGTTAACGTTTTTTCCCCACCTGTAACCCACTCGAGCTCATATCGTCCGCTAAAATGCAAAACGACTTATCATCAAAACGTGCGAAATTGACTTTTTATTGTTTATGATTCATAACATCATATTACACATACATACATTTATGTACCAAATGTTCAGATTTTGCTATCAAGTATTACCAATTTATTAGCAAGGTTCGAAATTTGTTTCAATATGAGTAATCTTCATATTATCTCGTTTTTTACTTCTGCTGTGAACTTATGAAAAGTTAACATCACTTTAGTTACGTTAGTTAATGTGAATTGTAGGTGACAAGATATTTTCTCTCATATCTTATCCAATAATATTTATATTCGTATATTTGTAAGCCAATTGTTATTGAGTTATTGATTAAGGTGAAATAGGAAACTATAAAACTCTTATTTATAAGTCAAGCAACTCAGTTCATTTAATGCAGTGAATTCGAATAGATCGCCATGAGTTTAGCCGGCAAGGTTGTAATTGTAACCGGCGCAAGTTCGGGCATCGGTGCTGCGACGGCGGAGGCTTTTGCCAAGCAAGGTTCAAAAGTGGTGCTCGTGGGACGTAATGAAGCAAATCTGAAAGCTACTGAGGCAGCCTGTAAAGCTGCCAACAGTAAAGCCGAACTTCTCTCCATCATTGCTGATGTCACAGTTGATGCGGAGCGCATAATAAACACGACACTTGAAAAATTTGGTCAGTTGAATGTGTTGGTGAATAATGCCGGTGTGGATGCAAACGGTTCAATCTTAGATATTGATGTTGATCAATTTGATCGAATTTTTAATGCCAATGTGCGAGCGATTTTCCTTTTAACTAAACATGCCGCACCACATATCGCGAAGACCCAAGGAAATATTGTGAATATTTCCAGCGTTACAGGATTGCGCTCATTTGCAAATGGCTCAGTCTATTGTACATCCAAAGCTGCCGTGGATCAATTTACCAGATGTATCGCGTTGGATTTGGCACCGATGAATGTGCGTGTAAACGCTGTCAATCCTGGCGTAGTTATTACGGATATTCATAAGCGTTTAGGCATGTCAGAGGAGCAATATGCTAAATTTTTGGAGCATTGCAAGACTACACATCCACTGGGTCGCGTTGGCCAGGCAAAGGAAGTTTCTGATGCCATTATTTTCTTAGCTAGTGATAGTTCGAGCTTTATAACGGGTGCAAATCTGTCGGTCGATGTTGGTAGACAATTACTGTGTCCGCGTTGATTGCCAATTTAAATATATTATATGAAAACAAAAAATAAACTTGTTTATTTTACTCCTTATACCAGAGAGACCATTTTGTGGTACAGTTACATATAGACCAGGGTAGATAATTTTTGAAAGAAAATAAATTATAGTAGATATAGAAATATAAAATTTAAAAAAAAACGGAAAAATATGTACATTTCTCAAAAAAAAATAAAAAAAATTTATGAATTTCCAATAAAAAAAAAACCCATTGGAAAGCTTAGAAAAAATCATAAACATTAGGCCTGATACGTTTTTTATTGAAATACTTTCTCTTCAGAAACGCAAGTGTTTAAAGGTACTTTTGTCGAGTTTTTAATTTTTGAAAATTCATATCTCTAAAATTTTTCGAATTGTATCGATGAAAATACATGTCCAATATTTTGCCTAAAAAACAAAAAAAAAATGTTTTGACAAAAAATATTTTTTAATGTAGATTTTGGATAGAATGACCCATATACATTACTATAGTAAAAAAAGTTCTCAAAATATGCAAAAAAAAACAGACGCCACTAAATGTTTCAAAGCTGTTTTTTTTATTTCATCTACCTATCTATTATTTCGTACTCGCAGCTCTTTGGTTCTAGATCTTTGCATTACCTACAACTTTGCCATATAACTATGGTGGTTTAGCCGAAAATTGAGATTTACCGTTTTTAACCCTTAATATTCAACCACGCCACTCTCTTTCCGACATCAGATCGCCCGCAAATTATTTTTCCTTTCATTTTTGTTATACCTATTATCTTTCATTTCCAATGGGTTTCAACCTACTATGAATTTCATTCGTTTTTTACCAATTTCAAAGGTTTCTGTACTGATCTAAAAGGCGAATACCATATTGTTATAAGATGTCACTCTCTGTAATTTCACTACTAACTTCAGACTTTTTATATTATTTTATATATTTTATTTGAAACGATCCCTTAAATCTTCAAATTTTCCACTAAAAATATATATTAAGTACTGTTTCTTCCAAAAGGTGAGGTAGCTATTTACCAAAATAATAATAATTTTACTAATATTATGACTCCGAATATTGAATAATTTATTTTTGTTAATTAAATTTTTGTTTCAATTCCATATTTTTATTTGTCATTAAAAAAATGTTATCTTAAATATTATTATATTTTTGAATCACCCTGCTCACCAATTGATTTCTTCGCTTGAGATATGCGAAAATATGCCTAAAAGTATGCAAACATTTTGCGCATACTTTGTGATCGTGTTAAGTTTATTTCCGTTACGGAATTTCTTGATTCAGTCCCCATGCTCAAACCCAGCGATAGAAGCTATGCAATAGTTTAAACTTATTTCAAATGTAGAGCAACAATCGTTTAAGGTGAAATGTTGCATGAGTTTCACAGACGTTATGTTGCGAAGATGTGCCACCGATATCCGGAAGAAATCCTATTCGACTAAATATTAGTTGAATTAGTAATTTGAATGTGAGCTATCGATCTAATTTTTTGCAGATTACTTGAACCAAAATAAATGTGTTCCTATCTTGAAGAACGTTCTAGATGTAACACTACACACTAGCACAATAATCAAGGAACTTTCAATATCTACAGGGACGGATCAAAAATGCCACCCCTTAAGCTGTCGGAATGAATACTGCAGTATCTTCTAAGCAGAAGTCTTATCTGTCAGGAAAGCTAGCAAGATAGCTAACAACGCAGGAAACGTCGATAGCCAAGCGGCAATTAATGCAATAATCTCACAACGCATTGCGTCCGAGAATGTCCTTAGAAGCAGGAATGAAGTAGATATAGTGGCTGCCGGAAAGCGGCTACATACATACTGGGTTCCAGACCTCAAAGGCGTCCCGGGAAACGAAATAGCTGATGAGATTGCCAAAATTGGTATCCGCTTGACTACCGGACCAGTTCAGCAAATACGCAAGTCGATAAAAACGAAAGAAAACACGCAAGCTTTCTACTCACACGGTCTCGAAAAGACTGCAGAACGGTTGTTAGTCTAGTCACAGGTCCCAACTTACAGGCATCACATGCGAGCCGTATACCTATTATTAACCTTGACACATGTAGAAAGTGCAGGAGAGTAAGCATGAAAAGACGCTGGAACATCTCCCCTGCTTATGTCCGACCTTATCTAGAACTCTGCTTAGATATCTAGGAGCTTCACAGTTCAAGAGACTGAATGAGATATCAGAATTATATATCCCATCTTTATTAAACTTCATAAAAAGCGTTGACGTCCTGCAAAACGCAAACTTCAGCTCATATTATTAATGAACCTCCGTCTGACATTACAAACGACCTGAGGGCCTAAAATATTTATTGCGTAACAGCCAAAAAAATGCAAATTTCAAAAGATGGATTAGGGGACTGCTTTAGTTGTCATCAATACTGTATATGTATACTAAAAGTTCCTGCCATGCGTTCCTATTGCTAACCTTCTGAAGGTAGCACAACCGATAAGTTTATCGCTGAAGCTCAAATCTTGCATTGTTCTGTGCATGATTCGATGGAGCATTTCTGTTTTTTAACACGTTCATTATTCCGATATTTTTTTAATTTAGTTTAAGAGTTTATTGCGGACTAACAAGGTGACGCTAAAGATAGATAATATCTCTATCCTTCAAAAGAAAAAAGTAAATGCATTTTGAAGTACCTTAAGACACTCGAGTTCAAATCATCAGCTCAAATACAAAGCAAGATATCATCAAGACATGCAAAATTAAATTTTTTAGTGATTATGATTCATAACATCATATTACACATACATACATTTATGTACCAAATGTTCAGATTTTGCTATCAAGTATTACCAATTTGTTAGCAAAGTTCGAAATTTGTTTCAATATGAGTAATCTTCATATTATCTCATTTCTTACTTCTCCTGTAAACTTATGAAAAGTTAACATCACTTTAGTTACGTTAGTTAATGTGAATTGTAGGTGACAAAATATTCTCTCTCATATCTTATCCAATAATATTTATATTCGTATATTTGTAAGCCAATTGTTATTGAGTTATTGATTAAGGTGAAATAGGAAACTATAAAACTCTTATTTATAAGTCAAGCAACTCAGTTCATTTAATGCAGTGAATTCGAATAGATCGCCATGAGTTTAGCCGGCAAGGTTGTAATTGTAACCGGCGCAAGTTCGGGCATCGGTGCTGCGACGGCGGAGGCTTTTGCTGAGCAAGGTTCCAAAGTGGTGCTCGTGGGACGAAATGAAGCCAATCTTAAAGCTACTGAGGCAGTGTGTAAAGCTGCCAACAGCAAAGCCGAACTTCTCTCCATCATTGCTGATGTCACAGTTGATGCGGAGCGCATAATAAACACGACAATTGAAAAATTCGGACAGTTGAATGTGTTGGTGAATAATGCCGGTGTGGATGGCAAGGGTTCAGTTCTGGATGTTGGCGTCGATCAATTTGATCGAATTTTTAATACCAATGTGCGAGCGGTCTTCCTTTTAAGTAAACATGCCGCACCACATCTCGTGAAGACCCAAGGAAATATTGTGAATATTTCCAGCGTTACAGGATTGCGCTCATTTCCAAATGGCTCAGTCTATTGTACATCCAAAGCTGCCGTGGATCAATTTACCCGTTGTATCGCGTTGGATTTGGCACCGCTGAATGTGCGTGTAAACGCTGTCAATCCCGGCGTAGTTATTACGGATATTCATAGGCGTTTAGGCATGTCAGAGGAGCAATATGCTACATTTTTGGAGCATTCGAAGTCCACACATGCACTGGGTCGTGTTGGCGATGCAAAGGAAGTTGCTGATGCCATTATTTTCTTAGCTAGTGATAGTTCGAGCTTTATAACGGGTGCAAATCTGCCGATCGATGGTGGTAGACAATTAATGTGTCCGCGTTAATTAACAATTTAAATGTTATTTATGAGATAATAATAATATATAAACATGTTGTATTTGTTTTTCAATTACTTTTAATCAAATTTAAATTAACGACTTTTTCTGCTGGTTTTTATATAAAATCACAATAAAAAAAACTTATATCGTAATAAATAATAAGTATTTGGTTATACCATAAGAACCATTTTGTGGTCCAGTTCTCAAATTATTACTCGTAAAGAAGGCCTATATTGAAAGAGAAAATCCACTTTTGCTGTTAATACGAGTATATATACATAGTATATATATATGATCTCACTCTCTGAAATTTCACTGTTAAACTCAGGCTATATATGGTATATAACGAATATATTTCTTTTGATACGATTCTTTAAACTTTTAATATTTCCATTAAAAATCTGTATTCGGATATTAAATATGTTGCTTTTAATAATATGGCCAAGGGTGGTCTTTTCTTAGTCGTTGTACATTCATCAAATTATTTTTTGCAGCTGCGCAATGTTTCGCGTTACAGACCATCGAACCGTTCATTCGTAATTCATATATCTTTCTCAGAAACTACTCGAATAATGCAATCAAATTTGGTGCTTAAGATTATCTTGATCTCCTTATGCTACGAAAATGTTAATAGGCGAAATCGGAGTGTGATCACTCCTACCATACTTGTCATTTATGCTTTACTTAATCATCTCATGACTTTATACCGTATACTCGTATGTCGGTCAACAAGCATTCCAATGACTCTGGCAATCTATAAGGAACTGACTTCAAGCATTTAGTTTAACCCTATATTTCTCATAGTTCACTCATATGCGTGAATCTACGTTTTTCTCTCTTTGCCTCCTAATTTCATCGCCACTATGATCAGACCTCACATGGCCACCTTTGCAATATTTTTGTGCCCTGAACAGGGTTAAGTTTGCCACCATGTTAGTAACACCCAGAAAGAAATGTCGGAGACCCTATAAAATAAGTATATACATATCTAAATGATCAGCGTCTGTCTGTCCATCCGTCTCTGCAGGGTATTATAGCTTCGGTGTAATTGAAGTTTAACGTTTTTTCTTGTTTAATATTTATTATATTATTGTTTTATAAACACCGGCAAATATTTCAGCACTTTTGATAGTTACAATTCACTAGAGTATGAAATGTTCGGTTACATCCACACCTAGTCCATATTTACCTGTTTTATTTGTTTAAATTAAATATTAAGTACTTAAATAGCCAAACGTGTATGCAATTAAATGCTTAAGCATTAATCGTAATAATATAATAAAGTTATTAAAAAAGTAAGGAAGGTCTAAAAGCAATTTTCAAAAATCAAAGCCGTAGAAATACTTTCAGGTGTTGACAAAGCTTTATATTAAAAATGTGGCGTTAAAATTCAACATGCATTATTCGATGAAACCGTCTTTGACTCCTTTCCATTCATTACTATATTTTTATATATAAGTACATATGTAGGAAAAACTCAACCAAAGTGGCAAATTTAATATATTGGATTTGGGATAGGAAGAATAAGTCAATCAGTTAATTGGGTATCATTATATTAGGGATATGAGGTTTTGAGCAAGATATAAACCAACGCTAACGCATCATATTTAGGAAACAAATCGGAAGAAGGAAAGTCAAAAATCACTACATCTGCTATATTAGGGCTACGGGAAGCTTAGGGCTGATTGCATTCACTTTTACTTTCCTCAAGTCACGGACACATTATCGACGAATTTCAATAATATACCTCACATATTGACCGATTTTTTTGTTAAAAGTCAGCTATAGGCACTTGGACCCACATATTCGATAACTGGGGATTTGAAATGTATGGTCCGATTTCGGCTATTTTTGGGCATGAAAAGGAATATCTTGTAGGCACTATTTTTGTTCCTTCATCTTCATTGGTGCTTAATCTATACTGTAAAGTAAAAGAATGAGACGGATTTTGAAATTGTATAATATTAAAAGTGGGCGTAATTGTAGTTTAATTTTTGGGTTATGAAATTTCACCAAAAAATGTTACACTGAACGCGCCATTGCGAGTGTGAAATTTAATGCTTCTGACGAATTTTCGCGAGTTATGGCTCCTTTAGTAGTTATCAATATACCCTTAATGAGGTGAGTGGGCGTGGTTATCACCCGATTTCATCACTTTTCACACCATATTAGGAGGGGCTGAAAGTACTTGTCCCCAACAAGCTTACGCAATTTAGCAAAACTATTCTACTCTGTTGCAACATTTTGCGTGAGTATAAAATCTGTAGATTTAGTTTAAATAAAGTTTATAGGGGATTTTTATCGCTAAATATGTGTACCCTTACTAATAAAAATGCGATTTATTTATAACCTGACCCGTGTAGCGATTATCTCAATTTAGTTTTCGCTTTTGGCTTGAATTTACCATAATGAGTTTTGCTGGCAAAGTTGTAATTGTGACCGGTGCTAGTACAGGAATTGGTGCGACAACAGCGGAGGCTTTCGCCAAACTGAGTGCCAAAGTCGTTCTCGTCGGACGCAATGAAGCAAAGTTACGCTCTACTGCAGCAGCCTGTAAATTAGCCAATAAAGAGGCCGAAGAATTGATTATCACTGCCGATGTAACGACGAAGGCGGAATTTATTATAAACTCAACAATTCAGAAATTCGGACAATTGGATGTATTAGTCAATAATGCTGGGATTTTTTATGGAGGCAACATACTGAATATTGACGTGGAACAGTTTGATAAAATATTAAATACGAATTTGCGTTCAGTCTTCCTTTTGACTAAATATGCCGCCCCACATCTCGTGAAGGCCCAAGGAAATATTGTGAATGTGTCCAGCGTCGCAGGTCTGCGTTCATTCCCTGATGTTTCGGTCTACTGCACCTCCAAAGCGGCACTTGATCAATTTACTCGATGTGTCGCCTTGGATTTAGCGCCGAAAAATGTGCGTGTAAATGCTGTCAATCCTGGGGTCATTGCAACAGACATTCAAATACGTAACGGTGTGACGGAAGAGGAATATGCAGATTATTTGGAAAAATGCAAGGAGACTCATCCGCTCGGTTGTGTAGGAACAACAAAGGAAGTGGCCGACGCTATCATTTTCTTAGCAAGTGAGAGTTCTACCTTTATAACGGGAGCAACTCTTTCCGTCGATGGAGGCAAACATGCGCTTTGTCCACATTAGTAGTATATTTGATAAAGAGGAACGCAAATAAAGTTTAAGTGTGTTTCTTATGTCATATATGTGATAAAGATAAGGTTGATATAAAAAATAAATAATATACGTATCTTCCAAATAACATAGTTCAGTAAAGAAATACACAACTGCATTTTAAACTATCGTAAAAGACTCAAGTATATTCTCCCTAGTATATTCTCTCTCATTATCTTATTCATATTGAGTTAAGGGGAATGGTGAAATATAAAACTATAATGCAACTTCTTAACCAACTCAGTTCATTTAATACAGTGAGTTCGATTAAACGCAATACATTTAAACCGGAGGCAAAACCATCATTCGACCAGTATTATGCTACGGGGCAGAATCATGGACGCTGCAAATCTTCGAAAGAAAGATTCTAAGAAAAAAAACTTTGAAGCAGTAAAAGATAAGGACGTGTAGCGTATAAGGTGGAATCATGAGCTAAACCAACTTGTAAAAGGTGAAAATGTTATACATTTTCTCAAAGCGCAGCGACTATTAATAAGATAGCTTGGCCATGTATGTATGTATATGGTAGTAAAGAGAATGGACAACAGGAGAGCGTAGAAGAAAATTGTAGAGGCAACAGAATTCACCGCTAAGCTAGAGAAAGACCGCGATCAACATAGATTGACAAACACGCGGAAGGTATGAAGAAGTTTGGTATAAAATTTGGCAATAATCTGCAAATAACCGAAATGTCTGGAGGTCACATAAGCCGCAGGCCAAAGCGCACGCGAAAATGTCGCGCCAAAAGATAATAATTATAGACGTGAGTTTTTATTTAGGAACAAAAATAAAATATTCTTTTCATTTAAAAATTTTTAAAAATCATATCATGGTTCGTAATTTTCCGTACAAGGGCCTGGTCATGATATGAATAGTCACTCCCAAATACTCCCCCGATTATTTACTGTTTCTTAACAGCACTAATAATTGGAATCAAATAATAAGCGCTCATCTATTGTCACAAATATTTCTGGCTTTGAGAGAGAACGTAAAAGAGTAATATTTCGCTGCTGTAAGTATTTTAGTTATTGTCATTTCTCTGCGCTTTTGCGCTCTGCTCTCTTTTAAAAAAATGTACATGTAAAAACAACAACAAAGTTATCGAGTTGAATTGATACAAGAGCAAATGTGGATACATACCACATTAGAGTCGTATGACCGCCAGGGATAAAGGGATACCCATTTTGTTCCAGTGTGAGCCCAGTGTCTAGTCCATCTCTCATGACCGCTATCTTCAATTCTATCAAGTTTTGGTTCACACATTTTAAAACAAACAAACTCATTGTCAGAGATAAAGCGATGCCCAACTCATTTCTCACTGGAAATGAGAGCGCAATTGCTCTCTGTCTAACGCTCTAACTTTTTCAGAGCGACAAAAAAGTAGAAACCAAGAACCTAAATTGTCAAATTATTTAATGAGCAACTACTTGTGGAAAAACATTCATTGTTGATATTAATTAACCATTTAGCAGTTTGTCAGCATTAGTTATTAGAGACAAAATTAAAATATTCTTTTCATTTAACAATTTATTTGAATAAGATAAGGGGTGTAGATTTTCCGTGCCAGGGCCTGGCCAAGATATGAATATAAACTTAAAAAAAGTGCAGCTGACTAAAATGTTGGTATGTGTGCCATTTGTATAAACCCGCTCGATATTTATCTTATCACTGCACTAAAAAATACTGAACAATTAGTCAGTGGCTGATCCATGGGGGTTTTTGGGGGTTAAAAATAACAAGAATTTCTGAACTTAGTTTACGGTCAGTTGCTTGAGAAGATTTATAGCAAAAGTTGCATTTGCAAAGTAAATAATAGATCGATTTACAAAAACCATAATTTTAATTCAAATTCAGACAAATTTCGAAAAAAACATAAGTATTCAAAATATGTTGGCAATAAATTTTTACCTGTAAATCCCCCCGGAAAAATAATTCTGCATCCGCCACTGTTGTTAGTGGTGAAATAGCAAGCCAAACTGCCTGTATATAAATAACTGAATTAGACGCAGCAGTTCAGTTGATTCAACGCCGTGTGTTCGAATAGTTTAAAATGAGTCTAGTTGGTAAAGTTGTGATTGTAACCGGATCAAGTTCCGGCATCGGTGCCGCCACAGCTGAGGCCTTTGCCAAGCAGGGTTCCAAAGTAGTGCTCACAGGACGAAATGAAGCAAATCTGAAAGCTACTGAGAAAGCCTGTAAAGCAGCGAACAACAAAGTGGAACTGCTAGTTATCCCCGCTGATGTAACGACAGACGCTGAGAAGATTATCAAAACAACAATTGACAAATTCGGACAGTTGGATGTGTTGGTGAATAATGCCGGTTTTGGTGAAGCGGGTTCGATCCTGAATATTGACGTCGATCAATTTGATCGCGTTTTAAATACAAATTTGCGTGCGGTTTTCCTGCTGACTAAATACGCTGCACCACATCTCATAAAGACCCAAGGAAATATTGTGAATGTCTCCAGTGTCGCAGGATTGCGTTCATTCCCTGGTCTTTCGGTCTATTGCACCTCCAAAGCAGCACTGGATCAATTCACCAGATGTATCGCCTTGGATTTGGCGCCGAAAAATGTACGTGTGAATGCCGTAAATCCTGGGTTGATTGTGACAAATTTCTATAAGGGTATTGGCATGACGGCGGAAGACTATGCTAAACATGTGGAGCATTCAAAGACTACACATGCATTGGGTCGCGTCGGCCAACCCAAGGAAGTGGCCGATGCCATTATTTTCCTAGCTAGTGACAGTTCGAGTTTTATAACGGGCGCAACTCTGCCGATCGATGGTGGCAAACACGCCATGTGCCCGCGTTAATATTTCCTTTAAATGTAATTTAGTACTTTTAAACATATATGTAAATATAAATTTAAAAAAATTGGTTAAAAATAATTGTGTGATCTATTGAATTTTTGCACAAAATTATTTAGTTACATTCATGTTAAAAAAAATTATCAAAGCCAATTATATTGTGAGTACTGTTAGCACTGGAGACCTTTTTCTATCTTGCTTTGGTTCTAATACAATATATAAACATGCATTTATCAACGCATACGCTTTGTATTGTTTCTCTCTATCTCTGAGTGTCATTTAACTTCTAGTTTGAAATAAAAAACTGAGCGTAACGATTGTGAATACTGTGTTATAGTTACAATGCGATAATAAGTAATACCTAAACCCGCCACTTCAGCACATCAGTTAAACACTAGTGAGTTCACTGGCTGTTGGTAACCACCACTGGTTACCCATCAGATTACCGGCTATGGAGTTTACGCGTGAATTTTACTTGGCGCTGTCATTGGCGGCATTCGGTTAACACTATTCACTAGCTACTTCACCACTTACCTATACTTCCTATCATATACATATTTTCTTACCTACCATATCCTATATTTCACCACCTACTTCACTATCTACTATATATTGCTATATTTCACTACTTACACATTGAATACAATTCATCGCTTAATAATACATACGAAACACAATTTTTATATGTTATGCCAACATTCATATCATAATCGCTTTTATTTCTATTTTTAATTTTGTTTACACTTTTTTTTGTTTTATTTAATTGTTGAATTGCTTTGCGCAACTGTTTCCCGGCCGGCTCTGAGTCATCGCTAGCTGTTATTGATTCTGGCAAGTTGGATAATAAAATAATTATTTAATAAAATTAATTTTGGTGCACAAATGAATATACAAGTACTTGTATGTATGTATGCATTATTAAATGCTATTACAAACATAACGTAATACAGTTATATTGTCTTGAAAAAAAGTTTTAAACAGTATTTACTTAGCTATTAGAGTAGTGTTCTAAACTTCTTGAAGATTTTTTTCTATGAATATCGTCAACATTGTATTCTTAGACAGCAGCGAACGTCAGTACATTTAAAAAGTAATTTCATAGTCTTTACCTCAAAAAAAAAAAAATTATTAAGCAAAAATCAAGAAACAGCTCAAATTTGTCAATAAATTACATAATCTTCGCGGTTGTTATTTCGCGTTATTTATTTCGCATTTAATTTTTCTACTTCATCCACACTTGACAATGGAAATCTTGCAGTTAGTGATGTTTCCTCTGCAATGTGGCGATGCCACTTATTTATAACCACCTAAAATAAGTAAACAAATGTAGACAAGTATGGACATATGTATGTAAGTAGTAAAGTGTTCATGATTCCAACATGTTTAGCATGTATCAATATTATTTACAGCCTTCTGCAAAACTGAAGGTACAGCGAATTATGATTTACGAAGTACGAGTATTACTACTTTGCAGATGATTTTCATCAAAACGCCAATTAACAAAAATGGTACATGACTAGTAATAATAATATTTAATTTTTATAAAATTTAACATTTTGGAAACCGTGATCAAAAATAAGTTTACGTTTTTGTTGGCAACTCTCAACTTACGTTCCACAAAAGTCTTAGTACAGCTGATTTAAATGGGCTGTTATTAGTATAAAAGGGGGAATCCCACAAACTAGTAGTAGATTTATACAATGGTTCAATATCATCGCTGTAAATTACAAGCTGCTTTAAATTTTGTATTCGAGTTATAATATATATATACTTAATTATACTCTGTAGCAGCATGTTGCATGTACAACGTGACAAAAGTCACGCCCTGCTCAGAGTTCAAACTTCAATCCCATTGAATACCTGTGGGTGGCAGACAAAACAACGAGAGCACACAGTTACTACCAAAAATGAGATTAAGGCTGCTCTTCAGGAAATATGGCCAAATATACTTCCTGAACTTACACAAAATTTAGTGCATTCTATAAATAATAGACTGCAAACCATGATAGAGGGCGAAGGTGTACATACGAAGCACTATTTTCCTTGCAGAGTATTAAAATGTCAATTTATGAAAACTTTACAACTTTTTTTTTTTTTGGTTTTCGAAAATGGAGTTATTTTGGATTCTTAAAAATTTGGAGAAAACTGAATTTTTAAAAATAAAATTCTCTCACTTTTGGATGCGACTCAAAAGTTTGACAGTTGGCTGAGTTCAGTAGGTTTTGACTTTTGGCAATCGCTCTCCCATTTCCAGTGAGAGATGAGTTGGGCATCTCTGATAGCAGAAGGTGGTGAGGGCACGACGAGGAAACACGAAGGGACCGCGCCACTCGTGCTCGGGTGGCACGCTTCGTGTTTTTGTTCGTAACTATTCTCTGCTACGCAATTCAGCATTCCTTTTCATTTTAAAATTCCTTTCATTGTTGCAATAGCGCTCGGTTTTAAATTTAAACCAAGAGTTGTAAATAATTCAAGGATCCCAAAAGATTAGGAAATTCCTGTTACAAATTTGGCCTTGAGTAGCGAGTATTCTAAAAATTGTTCTATCACATTCATGGTATGGTAATTCCTTGTAAGCAAATTGTGAGACCACTATCCCAACAAACAAAAAGAATTTGCCGGTAATGAGCGACAAAAGAGTCCTCATGTAAACGCAGTATTACTGTAACGTCTAAATTTTCTCAAATTTTCATTCAAGCCATATTTTTCGCTAGAATTTTACTGAGAATACATATTGAAAAAATAGCGTACTGTAGAACATGTTCTCTTTTCTCTCATTTTCTCTTATAAACTACTGTTTCGCTGGATTTCTTTAGTGTGGTGAAATCACTTGTTATTTGTAATATATGTATTCGCTAGTGTAATGGTTGAAACAGTTAACGACGCAAAACCGTAGACCGAATCAGCTAATTCGACCTATCTTATGAGAGTGCAATGTAAATGAACACTAACCAGCGCTTCTACCGTCCGTTTCTATTGACCGTACGGTAGGATATCCGCGAAAATTTTCTCGTAGAAACGAAAGAGCTGATTGCTCTCTTGCAACGTTGGATAGCCAGTCTAAATATTTGGTAGTAATTAAAAAATAAACTTGAATATCTTTGAAATATGTTTAAACTAACTCGAAATTAGTGTCGAATACAATTATTTATAAATAGGTAGACTATTTTAAATTATTGGATTTTAGTTTTGATCGTTTACATTACGAAAATTATAGCTTAAAAGCTAGATGTATGCAAAAACATTTAAACATATTTAGCAATCGTACTAGTGTAAACAAATTTATTTCTTTTTTTTTATAGAAATATTGCAATTTTACTCAACAGTATGCTAGAATTATGTAGGTGCGTTATTAAATATTAAATACTCAAGGGTTTGCCCTCTCAACACTATCTAATCATATGCATAATAATCCAATATGATATTGAGTTATTAGTGGAGAGAGATTCTAATATAATATTTCTGGTGGCGAAATAGCATAAATATTAGCATTACCCACGTAATTTAATTAAAATAGTGCCGTGAGTTCGAATAGATCGTCGTGAGTTTAGTCGGCGAAGTTGTAATTGTGACGTGTGCTAGTTCAGGCATCGGTGCCTCAGCAGCTGAAGCCTTCGCCAAACACGGTTCCAAATTAGTGCTCGTAGGACAAAAGGAAGCAAATTGAAAAGCTACTGTAAATCCGCCGAGTCCAAATGTTTACTGATTACCGCCCATGTCACAGTGGATGTGGACCGTATTATAAACTCAACAATTGAAATATTCAGACAATTGGATGTGTTGGTGAATAACGCGGATATTTTCGAAGTTGGCAACATATTAAATTTGACCGCATTTTCAATACAAATATACGAGCGGTCTTTCTTCTAACTAAATACGCCGCACCACATCTGATAAAGACCCAACTCTGCACATCGATGGTGACAATCATGCAATAGGTCTGTATTTTAACAGCTAGTAGCTGCTAGCTATCAGGGATAAGAAAATTGACAGTAATGCTGGAAACAGTCGCCGACATTCCGCACTTCCGTACTTACCGCCCGTATAAAACCAAATTTGTCAAAAGTTATGCCCGTAGTGGCAACGTAGAAATCAGTGTTTCTCTTTTGTTTTCATTTCACCAATGTTGCCATTGTTCAATTTGTATACAAGATTTTTCACACATTTAGTTTTCTAGTTATAATTTTTCATAGTGTAAAAGCTGAAAACTATAATCCAATTATTAAGAATAGTCTACCTATTTATAAATAAATGTATTCGACTGTGAATTTGAGATAAAATAAACATGTACATATATTTAGACCGCATCTAGTTTGTTAAAACTAATATTAATTATGTATATTTTTCTGTTATATGAAAACCGAAAAATACCCGAGAAATATATTAAAAAATCTCAAAACTTATTTCTTTTCTTAGTGGCACCACTGTCAAATATTATAAAAAATTTGGACTTTGACAGCGCTCTCTCAAATCAAAGAGTTTCGTATCATGTCATCCTTGCTGTAGAAGCGAACGGTAAAAGCGGTGGTGAGTATTCATTTACATTGCGCTCTCATAACTTAGGTCGTATTAGCTGATTCGGTCTACGGTTTTGCGTCGTTGACTGTCTGAAGCATTACTCTCACAAAGAGCGAAATAACGATAAGTAAAGAAACGGAAAACCAGCAAGAATATATCAAAAAGTTTTATTTTACAATCACTTCATATCAACCCTTGAAAATCGATCAATAAGATTTTTTTATTCACAACTCCAAACAATGAAAATAAACAAAATCAAAGCAAATACGTCAAATATCGCTTGTATACATATGTTATTTGCTTTAACGGCAGTTTCTTCATATGACAATAGATATATTTGCTAGTAGAAATTTCATTAGCAGAAACTAACAGCTCTCTCAACTTATGCTCTTTTCTGCTAGTTTTTTGGATTGAGAAACGTGTTTCCAACAGAAACTTTGATAGCTAGCGATAGTAAGCAGTTAAGATACAGACCTAATGTGTCATCCTTAATTGTTTATTGACATATTTTATAGATATACATATACCAGTAAATAAAAAATACTAATATTTTGTCTCAGTGTATACATCGATTTTCTGACAAAATTTTTTATCGAGTGAGAAAAGATAGTAATAGATTGTTAAGCATCTAAAATATGTAAAAATATTCAGTAATATCCCTAACTCACCAGCTGTTTAAAAATGAGGTAGTTCGAAATACCGACATAAATCATTGGTTGGAGTAGCACGTATCGATAAAAAACGTAAAAGTTAAATTAAATGATCTACATGTTTTGCGAAAATAGGAGGCAAAAGGAGTTCGATACATATAGTAATATTAAATTTAACTTGATAGACCCCCTTTGTTGCTATGCAATTCGACATGGATAAACCTTCGTGTAGTTGGATGTTAGCTATCGAAAAAGCCCCTTGATTGATAGCGTCTATAAAACATCAGTAGACCGCTTACGATTTACCTAGGGCCAGAAGGTCGTTGCGACTGTCTAATCATCCAGTAGTGATCCGCAAGAAGTCAACGGAGCCTCTATCCTTTCTCTTTCTGCAGCTAGTGAGACTGAAATACCTGATCTAACATGCTCATCAGCCTTACAGTTTCCAGCAACACCGCTATGGCCAGGCATCCAAACCAATCTATGTAGTAAATACCTAACCTAAACCTAAATAAACTAGAACTACAATCATTTCATATTTGGTCAGGGTCTAGCTTCTTCTTTCCACACTTCTTTATTTACGAAGACAAAGTATGATTAATGTTTAGGTATGTATGTATGTATGTTACGAGAGGCCTACGCTGTTATTGCATAACAAACACTATAAGATAAGATAACCCCAAATGGCGAACAAATCTGTCCGTACGTGAGTACAATATACAAATTTCAAGTGGCCACTTATTTATAAATATAGAATTGAAAAACCAATTATCATCAGCATTAATGAATATAGGAAACCTACAAATTGAAGAGGGCTATGACTGTACATATTTCTATAAAATTCTCATCAATTACGTTTTGTTGTGAAATTTCCGCATTAGATTGGAAAGTCCTTGCCCTAACAATTGGGTTACCTTTGTCCGACGCCAAAAATGTATAGTTTTAACACGTTTGAGGCAGTTAATGAAAATAACTACCAAGGAGTCCCAAAAAATACTTACTAAAACCCCTCTGTGGCCAACTGTTGTGCTTTCGGGCGCTTTCGACGATTTTCACCGTCGGTAGCAGAGGTAGAGTTGCTTTGACAACAATAACCTGAGAATTATTGGATAAAATGTCATGACACTTTGTCAGCATTCTAGTCAAGGTTAGAATTCTAAGACAAAAATAGGATTTTGTTTTTTGTTAAAAAAAAATATTGGAGCTCAAGCTCTCAGTATTTTACCTCCGTTTTAGTTATTGGCCTTGCAGACCAACTCTCATTAATCTGATACGTTTATGAAATTCTATAAAGTTCCGCCCAGGTTTCTCCAACGACATATGATATTATAATTGATTGCTGGGTTAATTGAAAAACAAAGTTGTAAAGAGTACCGAAATAGTAATATGAGAACACAAGCTAAGTTGTGCTCAATTATTACTCTTATTACGCTAATGGGCTCTCTCCGCTCAGTTTGCGTGTGTGCACTAAAAAAATAACTCTCGAAATCACGCAAAGACTAATGATGATCTAAGGGTCTCTGGTATAAAAAATGACTAGGCAAAAAGTTTGTTTTGGGTATATTTAAAACGTAATAAATGCGCTATATATGTATGTGTATAGTAGATTATACCGGTACTGTATATACTATACATAGGTATAGTGGCATAATTGTAGAATATGTAGATAAGCTAAATCTAAATATGTTAAGAGAGCAAGACCGGGTAGCAATTATTATATAGGGTACATATATTTTACGCAGGTATGTTTCGAGCTTATTTACATTAATTACTATACACAAATAGAACACTCATCAAATATAATTAAGGAGCTTTTATTTGTATTATACATATACATATGTATGTATAATATGCAGCGATAAAGACACTTCGATTGTAAGTAATTATAATCATATACATACTTATGTATGGGTGTAGTATAAATATTTTCACTGTCAAAAAATAGAGCAAACCCATTAGCAATCATGTCATTTATCATAGCAGTACTCATATTTAAGTATACTCCTAATTATGATTAGCGATAATGGTAAAAAAATAAGGGGTATGATTGCTGAATATTAATAATAACTTTCAAAACCGTTACTTTTTATACTCTTGCTACGTGTTGCTGCAGAGTATAATAGTTTTGTTCACCAAACGGTTGCTTGTTTCACCTAAAACTAATCGAGTAGATATAGGATATACGTATACAAATGATCGGGATCAAAAGACGAGTGAAATTCCGGGTGACTGTCTGTCCGTCTGTCTGTCCACCCGTCCGTCTATGCAAGCTGTAACTTGAGTAAATATTGAGATATATTTATGAAACTTGGTACACATGTTTCTGGGCGCCGTTAGATGGTTGGTATTGCAGCTGGACGTAGTCGGACCATTGCTACGCCTACAAAACGTCATTAATCGAAAACTAATACTAATAATATACTAATAAAAAACAAGACTGTTATTTGGTATAACGAATCACATTAAGGAGGATGATCTGCACTTAAAAAAATTTTGGAAAAGTGGGCGTGGTCCCGGCTTGTAATATGTTAAATGTGCATATCTCCTAAACCACTAAAGCTACAATTACAAAATTCACTCAGTACAATTATTTTTAGCACCCCTATCAACAGTGTGGAAATGCGTGAAATCTGGTGGCAACTCCGTGAACAAAACTATTATACTCTGTAGCAACATGCTGCGCGAGTATAAAAATCCAGCGCTGTGAGTGTATGATTATATATATTATGTACATACATACTTATACATACGTTCACGATATTGAGAGACGTTATTCTCTATATCTCTCTCTTTACCTTTGCAAGTTGTTTGCTAATTCTCCCTCAGAAGACTTCTAAATTAAAGAAACTTCTAAATTAAACGCTTGGAGTACAGTTTACATCAAAAACTCTTCGTTTTTTTTTACTTCGTGTAAATATTTATTTAAGGACAACTATTTCAAGTGCAATTGATTAAAATGTTGATATGTATGGCACTTGTATTCACCTGGCTTCTATTTATTTTATCAACCCCCAAAAAAATATGAAATTAGTTGTGGTGAAATAACAAGCTATAATGTTTGGCCTTGATTGTACATGGGTACGTAGATTACGTAATTTTGTAAACAAACACGTAAACACTTTTGTTAATTAATGAAATATCATTAGTTTATTAGTTTATAGTAAAAAACTATTGCTGAAATACATAGAATAACATAGTTGGTCATTTTTAAATAAATCCTTTTATCTATTGGCAACATAAGTGCCAATCAAGTGAGTGATTAGAAGGGACATACGTATTTGATACAGATATAAGTATGTAAGTACGTATGAGAATACTCTTGGCATAGGCTTAATTTTCTGCCACCTTTTCGTTTAAGGGGTGTCGGATCATTTAAAGCCCAAAAAAATTCGCTTTTTAGAATCACCTGGAAATCATTCAATCAAACGGTATTATATTACATATTTAAATTTTTTTTTTATGATTGAACCACTTAAAAATTTTGAAAAATGGTGGAGGAAACCATATTTCAGGGGAACGTGTCGCGTGGTATATATATATATAAATATTTTGGTAATTTGTATACTTTTTCACTGAACTGAAAAAACTGAAAATTTATATTTTATCCAATGTTTTAACTTTGAAATCGATTTTTAACGTAAAATTTGTGCATATTTTCACTCTTAATTATCGTGACGTCAATTGTAAAAACATGGTTTTCAGAAAACGCACTTTACCGTTTTGATAAGCGACTAGCACGTAGTCGCGCGCTTGTCGATTGCCTGAAATATCATTTGAACCACTTCGAAATCAAAGCTAATATTTTACACATACATACATGTGTTTTCAGATATTTTTGGAAGAGCTAAAAAACTAAAATTGATATTTTTTCTATTTAAATGATTCGACCGACTTAAAACTAAGATTACTCAAACAAAATCTAATCGCTCACGATCTGATACAAAATATTATATAAACAAGTATTTCTATATAAATACATATATACATCAGTTCAAACATATCGGCGAAATAACTTACGCATACGCTTTGTCATTGTTCTCTATCTCTGAGAGCCATCTAACTTCCAGGTTTGAATAGAAAATTGAGCGTAGCGATGTTCACAAACTGTAAATATTATGATCACATCATAATTTACATTACAATCCGAAAATGTGTAGTGTAGTGTATATTAAATTTTTAAAGAAGTTTGTAACACCTAGTAGGAAACGTCGGAGACCATAGAAAATATAGTCGATTTAACCATGTCCGTTCGTCTGTATAAACACGAACTAGTCCTTCAGTTTTTGAGATACCGATCTGAAATTTTGCACACGTCCTTTTATGCAAAAGAAGCTGCTGATTTGCCTCCTCGTTCTTAACTTTAGCTCAGTAAATGTCACTAAGGTTTACGTTATTTTTTCCAATTTTTTTCACTTCTTCGAGAGTTCTTAAAATAGGCAGAGAATAAGTAACATAAATTTAGTCTCTATCCTTTTGACTCATTATCAAGTTTACACAGCTAGTTCAGCAGTTAAATTGTCCGCAGTATCTGAGGACACTGAGTTTGATCGATCAGTTGGTATGGCAGGACTAGTCAAAATTATATTTTTTGACAAAAAGGCGACTTCCAAAATAAAAATATTATTTTAATGAAAAAATGTACAATTCAGAGTGGCTTAGTAAATCGAAATTATGGCTATACTTCCGATTAGCTCACCCCACCGATTTTTTTGAAAATATAATATATACAGAGCTTCTATATATGATTATAAACAATTTCCAATGGTTGCTTTTTAGCGGAAAATTTTTTTTTTCAAAAACAAAAATCGCACAAAATTAGTTTTTTTCTTTTAATATTTAACAACAATTCGAAAACTATTCCGGGTGTTCATAATTCAATCGCGTCAAACTCCTTTCTGCAATTTTTTTTTTTTTTAATTTGCGCCAAAAATTTTATTCTAATGGTCTAAGGAAGCTCTGTGTAAATTTTCAAGTAAATCGGTGGGGTGAGCTAATCGGAAGTTTAGCCGAAATTATTATCAAAAGTCTTATTCCTTTAATCATTATCTGATACATACATCTAAAATTTTCTCACCGACTCTGAAAACCGTGCTTCGAGAAAAACGAATTTAAAATTTTGGCAGCTGATGTTACTAAGTTGTCTAAATATATTCGACATATGTACATATATGCAAAAAAAAACTTTTTTGAAATTCACAAGTGATTATACCTAACCACTTATTTGTTTTTTCATTATCTATACAAGAGT
Organism: Bactrocera oleae; assembly: GCF_042242935.1. NCBI lineage: Eukaryota > Metazoa > Arthropoda > Insecta > Diptera > Tephritidae > Bactrocera > Bactrocera oleae. The sequence goes on from NC_091539.1 coordinate 59,525,187, forward strand.
TTTTTGTATTCGTTTAATGACGTTTTGTAGGCGTGGCAGTGGTCCGATTACGCCCATCTACGAACCAGTCCTTACTTTTTTGCCAATTATATATGTATATATATTGAAAGTTTCTCCTTAAAGATAATAACAAATGTGAGCATGTTGCATTTGTTTTTGAATTCTTCTCAATTATGTTTAAAGTCTCCACCTGTTCGATTAGTCCTGGCGACTTTAATATTTGAGCAAATAGATAGGGGTTTTCTCTTTGCCTTTATCTAACTGAAATGTGATAATAAGTAAACTCACATAAGAGTTATTTGGTTACACCAGAGAGAGCATTTTGTGGCACAGTTTCCTAATTAATATAAGCGGTGAACATTGATTACATCCAATTGGTAAGATATCGTTATGAAATGTGTCCTGATATTACCAATCCACACATTTCCATATGGACCTAACATAAGGATTTCAAAGTTCGGGCACTAGAGCGCTAGAAAATTAACATTTTCATAACAGCTGTGTATCTTAACTGCTGGCTATCAGGGATAAGAAAATACACAGTTATTCTCACAAAGAAACGGAAAGCCAGCAGAAACTAGCAAGAAAATATCAAAATGTTGTTTTTTAAAATCACTTCATATCAACACTTAAAAATCGATCAATAATATTTTTTTATTCACAACTCAAAACAATGAAAATAAACAAAATAAAAGCAAATACGTCAAATATCGCTTGTATACATATGTTATTTGCTTTAACGGCAGTTTCTCTCAGCTTTTTACGCTCTCAACTTATGCTCTCTTCTGGTAATATCTGCTGGTTTTTTGGGCTAAGAAACGCCATGATTCAATTATATAAGGTTGTGTTGATACGGATGCGTGCTTTCTCTTACGAAAGAAGTTTGTTTGTATCCATAATGTCAAAAATACAGTTTTTTGTTTTTCTTATAAATTTTCTGTTCACAATTTGATGATTTTATATTCAGTTATCTCTCAAAAAACGCATATTCATTGGTTGTAATCTTTGAAAAATTTATTTTTGAATCATAAAATCAAAACAATACAAAACGAAACGGCTGATTTTGACATTATGCATCTAAATACTTCAGACAAATTGTTGGTTTTGGTCTATCGACATAACCTTTTATAATTTACACCCTCAACTTCTCATGACATGAGAGTTATACATACATATATACATATTTTAATCTTTGTCTAACAACCTAACTCATTCCGAACGAGTAAAAAGTATAAACCAGAAGCCTACATTGTAAATCATTTAATGAGTAGCTACTTGATTTTAATTAAACATTTGAGTAGTTTATCAACATATGTTATTAGAGACAAAGTTTCATTTTACAATTTGTTAAAAAAGTATAACGGATCTTGATTTTACGTGCCCGGGCCTGGCAAAGATATGAATATAAGCGTCCAAATACTGCTGCTGATTAAAATATTGATATGTATGGCATTTGTATAAACCCGCTTGATATTTATCTTATCACTGCCCCAAAATTATTGAATTGTTAGTCAGTGGCCGATCCAATAGGGTTTTTGAGGGTCAAATCTGAAAATGATAGTTCGGTATTAATAAAAGATTGGAGAAAAAATTATTACAGGGGAAGTATCAATGACAATGTTTAAATTTTTTATTTTACAAGATATTCACATAATTAATACAGCATGATACAGTTCATCCCCTGCACATGTTCTTATTTTCACTTTTACGTTGCTCATAAGTAATAAAAATAAGACAAGTTGCATTTGCGAAGTAGTTAATAGATCGATTTACAGAAAGCGTAATTTGTATTCAAATTGAGACGAATTCCGAAATAACATCAATATTAAACATATGTTAAAAATAAATTGTTTTCTGCAAAAGCCCCTTGAAAAGAAATACTGCATCCGCCACTGTTATTAGTGGTGAAATAGCAAACCAAATTGTGTGTATTTGTGGTATATAAATAGTCGAATTAAACACAGCAGTTCAGTTGATTTAACGCCGTAAGTTCGAATAGATCAAAATGAGTTTAGCTGGTAAAGTTGTTCTTGTAACCGGAGCAAGTTCTGGTATTGGTGCCGTCACAGCTCAGGCCTTTGCCAAGCAGGGTTCCAAAGTAGTGCTCACAGGACGAAATGAAGCAAATCTGAAAGCCACTGAGAAAGCCTGTAAAGCAGCCAACTGCAAAGTGGAACTATTATTAATTACCGCTGATGTAACGACAGACGCTGAGAAGATTATCAAAAGAACAATTGACAAGTTCGGAAAGTTAGATGTGTTGGTGAATAATGCCGGTTACGGTGAACTGGGTTCAATCCTGGATATTGACGTCGATCAATTTGATCGCGTTTTAAATACAAATTTACGTTCGGTCTTTCTGCTGACTAAATACGCTGCACCACATCTCATTAAGACCCAAGGTAATATTGTGAATGTCTCCAGTATCGCAGGAACGCGTTCATTCGCTGGTGCTGTGGCCTATTGCACGTCTAAAGCAGCAATTGAACAATTCACCAGATGTATCGCTTTGGATTTGGCGCCGAAAAATGTGCGTGTGAATGTCGTAAGTCCTGGTACGATTTTGACAGATTTCCATAAGCGTATTGGCTTTTCGGAAGAGGAAGATGCTAAATTTTTGGAACATTCGAAGACTACACATGCATTGGGTCGCGTTGGCGAACCCAAGGAAGTGGCCGATGGCATTATTTTCCTTGCAAGTGACAGTTCGAGCTTTATAACGGGAGCAACTCTGCCGATTGATGGTGGCAGACACGCTATGTGCCCGCGTTAATATTTCTTACAAATGTTATTCATTAATAAACGTATAAATATATAAAAGTACGAAATATGCTTTAAAAAAATTATGTGACTTTTTGTTTTTGCAGAAACTAATTTAATTAAATGCATACTAAAAAAAATTCTAAAACGACGATTTAATCTTGGATATTGACTTCGATCAATTTGATCGCTTGAAAGTCGGAAGGAGTGTTTTTGTGTTGCAATTTTTTGTTGAAAATGCATTTTATTTAAAAAATACTATTGTAGAATTTAATATACTTTGATAATCGGCAATTCATTTCGAAAAACTATGGATTAACTTGATACCGTAGCCGATTTCCAGGAAGAGCTCAGAAAAAAAGGTGTCTGGTTATGAAGAGTTTTCTGCTTATAATTATCTCAAATACAAAAGGTGAAACAAATTTAATCGATGAATTCTGATAGTGACCGAAAGACCGGTCAAAATTATAATTTTTGACAAAGAGCCGACTTGCAAAATCAATGTCGTTTCTTGTGAAAAAATTTAAACTTTACAGTGGCTCAAAAGCCCGAAATTATTATCAAAAAGCTGAGTCCATTAATATATAATAATTACTTGGTTTATACACTAAAAAGATCGTGTAAAAATTTCAAGTCGATCGGTTTAGCTGAGTCGGAGAAATTTTACTCACCGACCATAAATACAGCTTTTCCAGAAAAACGCGTTAGGGACTCTATAATTATGCTAAATTAAAAATTCTTAAAAATACGCTGACATCTCCAAAACCTTCACAAATATATGTATGTACATTCGAATGTATGAATGAATGTATTTACCTATATGAAAAAAAAACTTTGAAAACATTCTTGAAATTCAAAAGTGAATTTAATCCCTAAATTATTGTTTCATTATCGGTTGGTTGTCCCATTAGAATGAAAACCGACACGTTGGCCAGAGATACGTAACTCCGGAAAGCGGAAAATTTTCCGAATATTAAAAGAGCTTCCTGAAAAAAGTGCGAAAGCCGATATGGACCACTATGGCTCTGGGGGTTTGCTAACAGAAATATTTAAAAAAAAAATTCAAAATTAAATGTTTAGAGTAATTGTCAAAGCGCCTTAGTCTTGTAACTTAAAAGTGCTGATATATGGTAGATGGTCTATACCTCCTATAGACCGTAAGTACATAAAAGTTCAAGTTGGGCTGGCGCACTCAGCTATTTAAAAAATTATTGTTGTTGATGTTGTAATAGGTAAAGTAGATGGCTCTTACTCTTTATTTTTTTTAATCTAAAATGGCAATAACTTATATTATATAAAAGAAGAAATTAAAGCTATCAAACGAATACTATGCATGCAATGTGTATTTAACCTCAGTGTCTACAGCTGACTTTTTACCAAAAATATAGTTCTACCTATGAGGTACCTCAATGAAAGACAGAGAGCATTTTTCCTGGAAATAATACCTCGGAATGCCAAAACTGGATTTATTCGGTTCAATGCTTCCCCAAGCCCCAGATATCTAATAGAACTATTTTCGAACTTCCTGTTGCCTTTATATATGGTATATACTATTCTATATTAAGTAATACTTTATTAAAATTAATTATTCCTAAAAATAATAAGGTTTAGCGTTGAATATGGATCGAATTGCTCTAGACCTCATATCGCTAACATAATGACTTTCGATTATTTGGTTGACTTTTTCCTCAGATGCCCAATTTATTAAATACAACGCCTTTGGTAGAGTTTATAACGCACATATCTCATATGAGTTAATTTGCTTGATGTAGTAATGAAACTAACTGAGTCTATGACCAATAATATAAGTTAATTAGATACCAAATTTGCTTCTTTCACCCTTTCGTCGAATAATTAATATTGAATTCCTTCGCAACATTTTTTACTAAAAAGTTTGGTCTTTTCAAATTATGAACGTATAAAATATTCGATTACACCCGAATTCAGCCCTTCCTTGTTTAACTTGTTTGATATAAAGTGTTGTCAACACCTGAAGGTATTTCTCCAGCTTTAATTCTTCCAAAACGCAAGAGTATACAATGTTGGGTTATACCCGATTTAGACCTTCCTTACTAGTTAATTTAACAATTTATTATAATAATATTATATAATGCATGTGGATTTCCCATATCAGAGCTGGGCAAGATATGAATAAAAACTTCGAAAGCAGCTGACACTTTTATGAACCCGCTCAATGTTTATCTTATCACCCCCAAACTATTGAATTATTAGTGGTGAAATAGCAAACCAAAAATCTGTATTTGTGGTATATAAATAACCGAGTTAGACACAGCAGTTCAGTTGATTTAACGCCGTAAGTTCGAATAGTTCAAAATGAGTTTAGCTGGTAAAGTTGTTATTGTAACCGGAGCGAGTTCCGGTATCGGTGCCGTCACAGCTGAGGCCTTTGCCAAGCTGGGTTCCAAAGTAGTGATCACAGGACGAAATGAAGCAAATCTGAAAGCTACTGAGAAAGCCTGCAAAGCAGCTAACAGCAAAGTGGAACTATTATTAATTACCGCTGATGTAACGACAGGCGCTGAGAAGATTATCAAATCAACAATTGACAAGTTTGGACAGTTGGATGTGTTGGTGAATAATGCCGGTTTTGGTGAAAGGGGTTCAATCTTAGATATTGACGTCGATCAATTTGATCGCGTTTTAAATACAAATTTGCGTGCGGTCTTCCTGCTGACTAAATACGCTGCACCACATCTCATTAAGACCCAAGGTAATATTGTGAATGTCTCCAGTGTCGCAGGAACGCGTTCATTCCCTGGAGTTTCGGTCTACTGCACCTCCAAAGCAGCACTGGATCAATTCACCAGATGTATCGCCTTGGATTTGGCGCCTAAAAATGTACGTGTGAATGCCGTAAATCCTGGTGTGATTGTGACGGAATTCCATAAGCGTCTTGGTTTTACGGAAGAGCAAGATGCTAAATTTTTGGAGCATTCGAAGACTACACATGCACTGGGTCGCGTCGGCCAACCCAAGGAAGTGGCCGATGCCATTATTTTCCTAGCTAGTGACAGTTCGAGCTTTATAACGGGAGCAACTCTGCCGATCGATGGTGGCAGACACGCTATGTGCCCGCGTTAATATTTCCTTCAAATGTAATTTATTAATAACCGTATAAATATATAAAAGTACGAAATATACTTTAAAATAATTATGGGACTTTTAGTTTTTATTAAAAATATTCTAAAAAGACGATTTAATCCTGGATATTGACGTCGATCAATTTGATCGTAGCCACTTGAAAGTCAGATTGACTGGCTGGGCGCTTAGTTATTTGAAAAATGATTGTTGTTGATATTGTAATAGGTAAAGTAGATAGAATAGGCTGGCGTACGAAGTTAGAAGCAACAGCAACAACAACAACAACAAATAAAATAAAGATAATGAATGTGCACATGTAAATCTAGAAAACTCCAACACGACATGCGACAATTAGAAACAAATGGCTCTTTCTCCTTATTTTATTTTTATTTTATCTAAAACGGCAATAAGTAAACATTGTACAATACAATGCATTCAACACTTATCAACACAAAATATATTTACCTAGATTAACAAACATATGTATTATCTATACAGCACATGCCTAACAAACCAATATACACACAATACGCATATTTACGTAGATAAGATAGACTCTATAAATAGTATATAAGCGATGAATTTGGTAAAATAAGATTAGAAATCAATCAATGACGTGTCCATCAATTTTAGTCCCTCACCACAGGTAAGATAATATTGTATAGCTCGTCATCATTTGGTCTTACAAACCAAATAAACAACTATAGCTGACTTTTCTCCAAAAATATAGCACTATCTATGAGGTACCTTAATGAAAACGGAGATCATCTTTTCCTGGAAATAATATATAAATTCGGTTCTATACTGCCCCAAGCCCCAGATACCTAATAGAAACATTTTCGAACTTCCTGTTGTCTTTATACCATATATACCTTATTATTTTATACCACATATGTATATCAGTCAACAATTTTGATAACAGTGGGCACTGGTTCTTAATATGGATAAGATCAGTCCGATAATAACCCCAAATACATACCTAATATACGAATTTAAAACTTCTGGTTGATTTATAACCTACATATATGTATATCGGTCAATAGGTAAGATAGATTAGCAAAATTAAATGCACGTGAAATATTGTAATACATCCTGCAGCTTAATTCCGAAAATGTATATTTACTAAAATTTAGTAGACATTTTTTCTTAAAAATAATAAAGTTTAGCGCAGAATATGAATCGAATTGGTCTAGACTTCATATCACAAACATAATGTTTTCCGATTATTTGGTTGACTTTTTCCTAATATGTCCAATCTATTATATTAAATTCAGCCCCGTTGGTAGAGTTGCTACAGCGTATAATTAATAATTTCGTACACCTAACGGTTGTTTGTATCACCCAAAAATTAATTGTCCGTCCGTATGTGCATGCTGTAACTTGAGTAAAAATTCAGATATCTTGATGAAACTTGGTCGGTCAACTGTAAGTCGGCCAATATATATGATATCTCAATGAAAATGAGAGAGCGTATTTGACTCATAACAGTGTGTCCTTGTGCCTAAAATACGTTAAATTGGGCGGAAGCTTTACCTAGCACCCATATAACTAATATCAGGATTTTCGAACATTCGGTAGACTTTACTCCATATAGATTGATGATAGTATGTGATGTACTTTAATGAAACCCTGGGAGAATTTTATTAGTCTGTGGTATGTTAGTAGTATGCGGTATTGATACTACCCCCTTACATAAACTTCGTTATTCTAACAAGTTTACTGCCGAATATGTCGGTCAGTGAGTGTTATTTATAGGTATATAAAATTGTTTCAAAATGTGTTTTCGAGTATACCTGAGCAATGTCAAAATAAATGCAATCAGAGCACGTCGCTTTCCCTGTCCCCAATATACCCCATAAATTGATTTCCAACTTACCACCTATATTTAAACCGTTTAGGTTGGTCAAATTGTGTGACATTTTAATGAAATTAAATGGACAAGTTTTCTTTAAAATTATATGGTTTAGCACTGAACTCGAATGAAATTGGTATGTAGGTTGGTCTAAACCTTATGTTTCAATATAATGAACGCACATCCTCTGGTTGACGTGTTCCATATCAACTTATAATATTAAATTTAACCCCTTCGATCGAATTGATATCGCATACATAGTTATACTATCATTTGAAGGTGTTTAAATATAATTTCATCCGACGCGATTTAAATAGAGAAATAAAATTAAGTCTAAGTTTATGGCCTTCAAAATAAGTCAAGAAGATACCAAATTTTATAGTAATTTATTTACGATTTCATTGAATAATGCATGTTTTATTCTTTTTGCAACATTCAGTAATATAAAGTTTGCCAGTGCCTGACAAACCTTTCCTGGCTTTGATTCCTGCAAGTTGCAAGAGTATAAAAAGCTCGGTTATACTCGATTTAGACTTTCCTTACTAGTTAATTTAACGATTTATTATAATAATATAATCTATAGGTATTTTCCGTATCAGGGCTGGCCAAGATATGAATATAAACTTCAAAAGTAGCTGACACATTTATGCACCCGCTCAATATTTATCTTATCACCCCCAAACTATTGAAATATTAGTGGTGAAATAACAAACCATAATGTGTGTATTTGTGGTATATAAATAACCGAGTTACACACAGCAGTTCAGTTGATTTAACGCCGTAAGTTCGAATAGTTCAAAATGAGTTTAGCTGGTAAAGTTGTTATTGTAACCGGAGCAAGTTCCGGTATCGGTGCCGTCACAGCTGAGGAGTTTGCCAAGCTGGGTTCCAAAGTAGTGATCACAGCACGTGATGAAGCAAATTTGAAGTCTACTGAGAAAGCCTGTAAAGCAGCTAACAGCAAAGCGGAAGTACTACTCATCACCGCTGATGTAACGACAGACGCTGAGAAGATTATCAAAACAACAATTGACAAGTTCGGAAAGTTGGATGTGTTGGTGAATAATGCCGGTGTGGGTGAATCGGGTTCAATCCTGGATATTGAAGTTGATCAATTTGATCGCGTTTTCAATACAAATTTGCGTGCTATCTTCCTTCTAACTAAATTCGCCGCACCACATCTCATAAAGACCCAAGGTAATATCGTGAATGTCTCCAGTGTCGCAGGAATGCGTTCATTCCCTGGTCTTTCGGTCTATGGCACGTCCAAAGCAGCACTTGAACAATTCACCAGATGTATCGCTTTGGATTTGGCACCGCATAAAGTGCGTGTCAACGTTGTCAGTCCCGGCGTAACTGTTACAAATATACTTATGCGCTTAGGCATGTCGGCAGAAGACTATGCTAAATTTTTGGATCAAGCGAAGTCTGTACATGCATTGGGTCGCGTCGGCCAACCCAAGGAAGTGGCCGATGCCATTATTTTCTTTGCAAGTGACAATTCGAGCTTTATAACGGGCGCAACTCTGCCGATCGATGGTGGCAGACACGCTATGTGCCCACGTTAATATTTCTTACAAATGTAATTTATTATTTTTCAATATATACCCATATACCTATGTGAATAAAAAAATGTTTTAAAAAATGTATGTGACTTTTGATTTGTTTTGCGGAAACAAATTTAGTAAGATTCATGTTAACAAAAATGCCTAAAAAACCGGTTGCATTTTGAGTACTGTTAGCAATTGAACCTAACTGTTGCTTGTAACACCTAAAACTAATCGAGATAGATATAGAGTTATTTACGAGAATATGTCAATGATCAGGATGACAATGCGAGTTAAATTTTGATTCAGACAGTCATTGTCAGTCCGTCTGTACTTTTCTGCAAACTGAAACTTTACTAAAAATTAAGAAATCTTAACGTACCTTGGTACAAAAGGAAGTAGAAATTTTAGATTAATCGGAATCGCTTCACTGCCACGCCCACAAAATTTCGTTAACCGAAAACCTATAAAATGCTAATTGTGAAAAAAAAGATAAACAAGAATACGTTAATTTCTATTGCAGTGAAGCTTTGATACCCTTGACAAATAAAAAAGTTTTCGTTACAAAGACTTGGTTTTGATCGTTCAGTTTGTATGGAAGCTATGTAATAGATTCGGATCTGAACAATTTATTCGGAGATTGCAGAGATGTTTTGAACAATAATCTATGTCAAACATTGTCCAATAAAAAATTTTTCCATTTAAGGGATTCATTTTTAACGTTCAGTTTGTATGGCTGCTATATGCTATAGCGATCCGATCTAAGATATTTCTTCGGAGCTTATACCGTTGCTTTGAACAATAATTCGTGCCAAAATTTGTTTTGTAAAGATATCTCGTAAAATGAAAAAGTGTTCCATATTCAATTAGAATTCAGTTTTTATAGCAGCTATATCTTAAATTGATCCGATATCGGCTGTTCCGACAAATGAGCAGCTTCTTAGCGAGGAAAGCACGTGTGTTTTCAGATCATTATCTGTTAGTTCGCGTATCTACAGACAAACGAAGCTGGCTAAACACACTTTACGTGTCCTTCAGGGTATTACAAACTTATTTACTTAATATACGCTGTTCACGTTATAAAAATAATAATTTTGTGCACCGAATTGTGAGAAAGAAGGAGATTTATTTAAAAAAAAAATTAAAATTGCCCGTAGCTCCGCCCCTTTACTAAATTTAATACAAATATCTCACAAACCACCAAAGATATATTACGCAAATTTGCTGAAGACAAACCTTTTCGGAAACTCCTGCGACGGTGCGGAAAAGTGTGAAATAGGTTGATAACACTACTTATATAACGTTTATGTTAAAAACTACTAAAATTCCAACCTAAAATAACTGCAATAACTTAATCAAGTTGATTTTTGATACCCTGTTCTAATGTGAACCCTGCATCGGCAGAACAAATGGTTTTTAAAAACGGCAAGTTTTGGGCTATAAGGCGGGGTCAAAACAACCCAGCCGCTATTTTTCAAATAGTTTCTAATCAGTCTTGCAACATAAGGCCAAGCTTGTCATAATGGAAAATTTTTGCACCGTGTCTAGTCGCGAAATCCGGGCGTTTTCGGCAATCGCACCTCGTTTTAATAGAATATCATGTAGCACGCCCTACGACTACTACCTTGGCGTCTTAGATATTCGACTTTGTCGTTGCTTTGACTGGTTAGCCAAGTTTCACATATAATTTTTGTGTTAGGCGTTGTCGTAATGGATTTATTTCGGATTTCCAGTTACAATCCAATTCAAAAACAACTTCTTTTTGTAGCGTTGTACCTAACGGTTGCCGAAATTAGGTCAAATCAGTACTTAAATTTCCCCAACCCCCATAAACATAACTACTAAACTATACTGGTATTAATAACTCGCATTAATTTATTTCACTATACTTGTATGCCGAATCAACTGGTCAATGTCTAATGGTAAATTTCAGACTTTATATAATACTTTCGACTTATCTTCTTTCCCCATTTATAAAGTAGTATACAAGTATAAAGTAGTACACAAGTAAATAATAATATAGTAGTAATAAATACTTGTAGTTACGTTAATAAAATTGTTTCTGAAGTACAAGAATTGTTAATACATAAGTCACATAGCAAAAAATTTCTTCAAAATATTTAGCTGTTAGACTTAACAGCCATAATATGATCTTATTATTTTACAACAGGGTATATTCCCATGGGAGAGCGTTGATCATTTTATATTGTTCCCAAGTCAAACTAAATGCTCATTTAAGCTCTCAACTTCCAATGACATGAGAGTTACGCATATTTTCATCTCCGGCTAACAGCCATACCCTTTCCTGATAGCGTAAACTGGAAAATCATTTTATCACGTTTAGTGATAGCAAGCCATAATGTTAGCCTTTGAGTGTATATAAATAGCTGAAACGGACACATCGGTTCAGTTGATTCAACGCCGTAAGTTCGAATAGATCAAAATGAGTTTAGCTGGTAAAGTTGTGATTGTAACTGGAGCAAGCTCTGGCATCGGTGCCGTCACAGCTGAGGCCTTTGCCAAACAGGGATCCAAAGTAGTGATCACTGGACGAAATGTAGCAAATCTGAATGCTACTGAGAAAGCCTGTAAAGCAGCGAACAGCAAAGTGGAACTATTATTAATTACCGCTGATGTAACGACAGACGCTGAGAAGATTATCAAAACAACAATTGACAAGTTCGGACAGTTGGATGTGTTGGTGAATAATGCCGGTTTTGGTGAAAAGGGTTCAATCTTAGATATTGACGTCGATCAATTTGATCGCATTTTGAATACAAATTTGCGTGCAGTCTTCTTGCTGACTAAATACGCCGCACCACATCTCATAAAGACCCAAGGCAATATTGTGAATGTCTCAAGTGTCGCAGGATTACGTTCATTCCCTGGTGTTTCGGTCTACTGCACCTCCAAAGCGGCACTGGATCAATTCACCAGATGTATCGCTTTGGATTTGGCGCCGAAAAATGTACGTGTGAATGCCGTAAATCCTGGTGTGATTGTGACAGAATTCCATAAGCGTCTTGGCTTGTCGGAAGAGGAAGATGCTAAATTTTTGGAGCATTCGAAGACAACTCATGCATTGGGTCGCGTCGGCGAACCCAAGGAAGTGGCCGATGGCATTATTTTCCTTGCAAGTGACAGTTCGAGTTTTATAACGGGAGCAACTCTGCCGATTGATGGTGGCAGACACGCTATGTGCCCGCGTTAATATTTCTTACAAATGTTATTCATTAATAAACGTATAAGTATATAAAATTGCGAAATATGCTTCAAAATAATTATGTGACTTTTAATTTTTGTAAAAACTTATTTAATTAAATTCATGCTAAAAAAATACTAAAAAAAAAATTCAATGCTAGATATTGACTTCGATCAATTGGATCGTATCAACTTGACAGTCAGAAAAGTTTTTTTTTTGTAATTTTTACTATTTTTATGATTATCGGCGATTCATTTGGAAAAACTTTGGATTCCCTCGATCCCGTAGCCGATTTCCAACAGGACGACGAATTCTGGTGGTTAACTAATTCATACATCAAAGAGATCGTGTGAAAATGTCAAGTCGATCGATTCAGCTACGTCCGAGAAATTTTCCTCACTGTTTAGGGACCCGATAATTATACTACATTAAAAAATTCTTACAAATACGCTCACATCTCCGAAACTATTTGCCGGATCAGCACCATATTCTGAGTACATTCACAAATATATGTATGTACATTCCATTGTACATACTAGGATCACCAGTGGTCGAAATTCGACCAATAGAAAATACAATTTAATAACAATTATAATAGTATTTAAATTTTATTGAAGAATTTGAATAAAATGTGAACAAAATCTGAAGAAAGTTGTAGAAAACAATTTTCAAAACTAAATTTTTAAAATTAAAATTTATAATTCATTCTTGTGCAAAATCATTTGTTCTGTTTCTGGTTTTGGCTTAATTCTTCCATGAATGAACAATCGAATAAAATCGGCCAATTTGAATTTGTCGTCATATGTGGCCACGTATGCACTTGCGAAAGGATGCCCAAATAATTAGTATAAAATATTGATGAATTGTTGGAATGAAATATCGAAGAAGTCTCGAACTGATGCTTCATTTTGAAATCTTTTTAATTATCTTGTCTTCTGCTGCGTACATCTGTTCTTCAGGTAATATGGGAAAGTTATTGGCATGGGAATCAGCTATTTCAAAGAACAGCACCCTCTTTTGTAGAAATTCACATTCTGACGCAATTTATCGAAATCAAATCGCGTGTTTGCAGTGAAAGCAATAAATAAAACGAAGAAATTAGGAAATGAACGATTGAAAAAATTAAAATATTGGAAAATATTTTCACAAATCTAAAATGATAATAATGTATAATAATAATTCTATATTTTATATTGCAAACTTCTCAAAACTTCAACTTATTTATAAACAATATTTTTCATACACACCTCATCATTAGCCAAATGACCTTGACCACCAACATTACTGTAATAAAATTTTAGCCCGTCATATGACTTAACTCTACTGGCTGCTATGTAAAGTCGACCAACCAAAAAAAATTTAATTAAGTAATAAATGACTGATTAGCAATAAATATCGCATATGGAACATATAAATTATGTTTACAAATTGAAAGTATAGAAAAAAATAAACTCACCAATAACAAAGGAGGTAATGGAATATCCTCAAAACATCCTAAAAATATCCTCAAAACATCTCTCGAATTGAAGTGCTGTTGATGTCTATTCAACCAATTAAAATTTTCAAAAAATCAAATATAACGCAATGCACTTGAAATTAATCTAAAAATTTCTAACTCACCAAAAGAAAACGAATGATATCAAAGGTTATTTCCACTTCTGTGTTTTTTTTTCACAAACAATACTTGAAATTTAATGTGCGTTAAAAATGTAATTGTAATAAAATTCAATGTTGCAACACGTATTTAAAGTGGCAAAATCGCCAACACAAATCCGCCGTAAACGATACACAATAAGCCGGTGTAGGTATATGTATGTAACTTATACAGAACAGCGACGAAATGTACTAGTAAATAAGAGCCGACACGTTGGCCAACAATACATAACTCCAAAAAAGCGGAAGATTTTCAGAATATTTAACCAACATATTCTACCCATGTGAAACACATGTAGATTATTATGCTATTCTTCATTAATTTTGATTACTGCCGTGGTTTTAAAACAGGTTCCTGCAAAAACCAACCACTTACCAAAGCCAATGCTGATCACTATAGCACTGGGAATATGTTAACGCAAATAATAAGAAAAAACAATTTCAAAATTGAATGTGTGTGACTTTTTACCAAAACTATAGCTCTCTCTATGGGGTAACTCAATAAAAGACAGAGAGCATTTTTCCCTGGAAATAATATCTCGAAATGCTAAGAATGGATGAAATCGGTTCAATTCTACCCCTAGCCCATATATCTAATAGAAAAATTTATATAATGTAATATTTTATTGAAATAAAGAAGATATTTTTTCTTAAAAATAATGAGTTTTAACGCTGAATATGGATCGAATTGCTCTAGACCTCATATCACTAACCAAATGACTTCCGATTATTTGATTGACTTTTTCCACATATACCCAATTTATTAAATACAACGCCTTTGGTAGAGTTTATAACGCACATATCTCATATGAGTTAATTTGCTTGATGTAGTAATGAAACTAACTGAGTCTATGACCAATAATATAAGTTAATTAGATACCAAATTTGCTACTTTCACCCTTTCGTCGAATAATTTATATGGAATTCTTTCGCAACATTTTTTACTAAAAAGTTTTGTTCTTTTCAAATTATGAACGTATAAAATATTCGATTACACCCGAATTCAGCACTTCCTTACTTGTTTTATATAGAGTATAAAATGTTCGGTTATAACAAATTTAAACTTGTCAATTTATTATAATATTGTAATATAATATATGGGGATTACCCACAACACGCCTGCCAAAATATGAATATAAACTTCAAAAGCAGCTGACACTATTAGACACCCGCTCAATATTTATCTTATCACTGCGTCAAAAATTATTTAATTAGTGGTGAAATAACAAACCAAAATGTGTGTATTTGTTAGTATATAAATAACCGCATTAGACAGCAGTTCAGTTGATTCAACGTCGTGCGTTCGAATAGTTCAAAATGAGTTTAGCTGGTAAAGTTGTAATTGTAACCGGAGCGAGTTCCGGTATCGGTGCCGTCACAGCTGAGGCCTTTGCCAAGCTGGGTTCCAAAGTAGTGATCACAGGACGAAATGAAGCAAATCTGAAAGCTACTGAGAAAGCCTGTAAAGCAGCCAACAGCAAAGTGGAACTATTATTAATTACCGCTGATGTAACGACAGGTGCTGAGAAGATTATCAAATCAACAATTGACAAGTTTGGACAGTTGGATGTGTTGGTGAATAATGCCGGTTATGGTGAAGTGGGTTCAATCCTGGATATTAATGTCGATCAATTTGATCGTGTTTTAAATACAAATTTGCGTTCGGTCTTCCTGCTGACTAAATACGCCGCACCACATCTCATAAAGACCCAAGGTAATATTGTGAATGTCTCAAGTGTCGCAGGATTGCGTTCGTTCGCTGGTGGTTCGGTCTATTGCACCTCCAAAGCGGCACTCGATCAATTCACCAGATGTATTGCTTTGGATTTGGCGCCGAAAAATGTACGGGTGAATGCCGTAAATCCTGGTACAATTGTGACAGAATTCCATAAGCGTCTTGGCTTTACGGATGAGGAAAGTGCTAAATTTTTCGAGGAGGCGAAGGCTGTGCATGCATTGGGTCGCGTTGGCGAACCCAAGGAAGTGGCCGATGCAATTATTTTCCTTGCAAGTGACAATTCGAGCTTTATAACGGGAGCTACTCTGCCGATCGATGGTGGCAGACACGCTATGTGCCCGCGTTAATATTTCTTACAAATGTAATTTATTAATAAATAAAAATATAAAAGTTTAAAATATGTTTTGAATAAAGACTTGAATGATTGTGACTTTTGATTTTTGCAAAAACTAATCTAGTAACATTCACGTTAAAAAAAATTTCTAAAAAGTATCGGTTGTTTGTAAAACCAAAAACTAGTCGAGATAAATATAGAGTTATATATTATATAATTAATGATCAGGATGTCAAAGCGAGTTGAATTTCGTGTGAGTGTCTGTCTGTCCGTCCTTCTGTACTTTCTTGCAAACAGAAACTTGAGTAAAAAGGCTATAGTGGTCCGATATCGCCAGTTCATAGAGGGAAAAGCACGTGCGCAAAATTTCAGATCGATATCTGCTAGTTCGTGTATATATAGACACGGACAGACAGACGGAACTGGCTAAATCGACGCTGCTCGTTATGCTGATCATTCATACAAGTATATTAGGGTGGAGCGAAATAAAATTTGTAGATTATTAAAAATTTTTTTTTTTTTCATTTAGAGGCGACCCACTCAGTTTTAAAGTAAAAAACTTATTATACCCTGTTCAGGGTATAAAAACAATAATTTTATACATAGAATTGCGAGAGGAAATTTTGAAATATTTTTTATTAAATTTAATGTAAATATTATATTTAAGCTTAATTTTAGTCTTCATATTGGTACTACGGTTTTAAAAGCAAAAAGTATTCTCAGTTATGTTAAACGTTGGTTTAAAGAATTTAGAGTTCCGTAAGTTACTAAAACTCCATTTACAACTTTGGTTAGGCCTATATTGGAACATGGTTCTGTGGTATGGAACCCTAGCTACCAAATTCATTCTGATAAGTTAGATTCTGTTTAAAAATAAGTTTTACTTTTCGTCTTGGGGCATTTCCGATGGGATTCTAGGTTAAGTCTACCTCTATACACTAGTCGTTTTAAACTTATAAATCTACATACACTTTCTAGTCGTAGGGAAATGCTTGGTATAATATGCTTAGTGAAAATCTTGAAGGGAACCGTTTGCAGTTCTTTTCTCTTGTCTGAAAATAAATTTAATATTCCGGTTCGCTTTTCGAGACAGTTTAAACACTCACTGTTAAAATCTTGTAGATCAAATTTTGAACTGAACGAATCATTCCGCCGCATATGTCATAATTTTAATACTCATTCCTGCACATTTAATTTATCTTATCTGCTTTCTCCTAATAAATAAAATCGTAAGTTTTTATTTTAACGTAATTTTAAATCTAAGCTTTTGATATTTAAATTTCTGTAGCTGAGCAGTTTTAGATCTCGACGCTAAAAAACTATCTTGGCTTTATGACTCGGTTAATTCCGCACGTATGCGAAATGCGCCGCTCGCGTTGGTTGCCCGGTAGGAGAGTAATCGTTGGGTTATTATCATATATCAAGCAAACCTTTAGGTGAAGTTATATATCTCAGGAACTACTCGACCAATTTCTTTCAAACAAAGAGATAAATATAAATATAAATATAAATAAATCACATATATGATAATTTTATTTCATTATTTTATTTTATATTGTATAAGTCAAGAGCCAATGACATTATAGAAATTACATTTTATACAAATAATGTTCCTAAGTTATGCCATCTCACATCTAAAAATTGTCGAAACCGGATCATAACTTTTCAAGCTCCGTAATACCAAATATGTGGACCACAGTGCTATTGGCTAACTTCATACTGTATTTACCGTTGTGTATGAGATATTTAATTGAAATACGGAGATGGTACTGTTCCCTCTGTGTGTCTTTGTGGTAGTAACGGATAAAATTGGGTCAATACTTCCCCTAGCTGCCATATAAATATTCCATTTTCAAATATTCGTTTGAATTTATACCGCATATCATATATCAGTCGATATATAAGATACCATAACAGGGTATCAGGGCTTCTACTCACATATGTCAAATTTTTATAGCTTGAAACTATTTCCACTGCAGCAGGAAACTTCCATTGTCGATGTGATGACATAGAAACTGGAAATCCGTCTAGCAAGTATAGTACTAACAATTTAATTTTTATTGCTTCACTTGCGCTAACAGCAGAAATGACATCAACTTCCAATGGTATGAGAGTTATACATATTTTTATTTCTGCCTAACAGCCTGAATCTTTCCCAGCGAATAAAAAGTACAAATCGATAGCGTAAACTGCAAAATCGTTTAATGAGAAGTTGCTGTTTTTAATTAGGCAATTATATGCATATGTATATAAAGTGATACTAAATGTAATATGTGTAACATGTACCTATGCTCGTGTACCTGAACGATATACTGAATTAAAAATCTGAATGATCTCTGGTGAAATAAAAAAATTGAATTAATAACGTGAACGTATATTTCTTCTTTTTTTTTGTGAAAAATACATATTAATTTTTTGTTTCACAGTGCACACCGAACAACATCCCTCCGCTCCAACTTCCGCTCTTCCGATTCGAATTAGGTTTTGTCCATCTCAATTTCGTCCAATTTTTGTTTCAGAAAAAAAAGGTCAAACGGCAACCGTCGCTGTGAGTATATATTACTTACATATCAGCGTTGCCGTTTTGGACCAAAATTGGTAGTTTCATTTGCCTTTGCTAGTTTGGTTGGCAGGCATAAGGTTTGGTAGTCAATATTTTTTATCGGATATATTTAGATTGAAAGTTAATCTTAAGATTTGCTCGCTTAAAATTGCATACTTTCTTGTTTGCTATTCATGTTAACTAAATAATAGTCGTGAATGGGAACCACCTGCTCAATGTGTGGGAAATGAGAGATCTAACTATAGAAGTAAAGCTGCAAAGGGTCAATAATTTGATATATTCGCGCATTGCTTTAACTTCATACATTAAATGAAATAAAAGTTTTACTTTAAGTAATTGTTGTTTTTTATTTTTTTATTTTTTTGGTATAACAATAAAGTACCTAAAACCTCCGCGTCACAAGCGAACAAAATGATATCAACGTCAGGTAAATGAAAACATTAACTTTTGTGACATATCGATTAACAGCTTGAACTTCCCACAAAAGAAACCGCATACTCCATGCGTGTTTAGATCAAAAACTCTTCGAATTTAATACTTCGAATAAATATTTATTTAAGGAAAACTATTTTAAGAGCAACTGCCTTAAAAGTTGGTATGTATGGCACTTGTATGCAGCCGGTTTCTATTTATCTTATCAACACCCCAAAAACTATCTAATTAGTTGTGGTGAAATAGCAATCCATAATGTTTGGCCTTGAGTGTATATACAAGTTAATAGACACGTAAGCACTTTTGTTAATTCTCGAAATAGCATTAGTTTTTTAGTTTATAGTAAAAAAATCTTACCGAAATAAATAGAATAATGCTACGGGAATATATTTTAGTCATTTTTAAATAAATAATTTTATCGATTAGCAACATATGTGCCACTTAAGTCAATGATTAGGAGCGATTGTGACATAAATTTGATATAGATATACGTAAGAGAATACTCTTGGCAAAGGTTTCATTTTCTACCACCTGTTGTCTTAATTGGATCGATTCCTCCTAAAACTAAGATTACTCAAACAAAATTTGATTACTCACGATCTGATACAAAATATTACATAAACAAGTATTTCTATATAAATACGTATGTATATACATCTGTTCAAACATATCGGCGAAATAACTCACGCATACGCTTTGTCATTGTTCTGTATCTCTGAGAGCCATCTAACTTCCAGGTTTGAATAGAAAATTGAGCGTAGCGATGTTCACATACTGTAAATATTATGATGTATATACTTAAATACAATCCGAAAATGTGTAGTCATACATTGCAAACATACGTACGCACCAGTGTAAATAAACTATTTTATTACTTTTTAATTACTCAGAACAGGGTATATTAAGTTTGTCACGAAGTTTGTAACACCTAGTAGGAAACGTCGGAGACCATAGAAAATATATACTTATATAAATGGTCGTCGTGATGAGCTAAGTTGATTTAGCCATGTCCGTCCGTCTGCCCGTCTGTAAAACACGAACTAGTACTTCAGTTTTTGGGATACCTATCTGAAATTTTGCACACATTCTTTTATCCAAAAGAAGCTGCTGATTTGTCGGTATCGCCGATATCGGACCATTATAGTCACTGCGTTATTATTTCTGGTTAGAGCGCAAATGAATTGTGAGTACTCCCATTATAAAATCTTAACTTTTTCAGTGTATGCTTTACTTTTCATTTGGGACCCCAATTTGTATTTCTGGGATCCAAAGAAATGGTTTGCTCTTTTATTAGTTATCATTCCTAGATCTGAATTTTAGATTGTCTTCAGTGAAGAATCTTTTTCTATTATTTTGAACAATATTTCTGTCAGCCTCCTCATTCTTAACTATAGCTCAGTAAGTGTCGCTAAGTTTTACGTTATTTTTTCCAATTTTTTTCACTTCTTCGAGAGTTCTTGAAATAGGCAGAGAATAAGTATCATAACTTAAGTCTCTTTGTTATTTACTCATTATCAAGTTTACACAATTAGACCAGCAGTTTTATTCTCCGAAGTAACTGAGGACACTGCATAAATGAGTTAAATAGAAGTAAATTTCCTCTGAGTTTTATCGATCAGTTTGTATGGCAGGACTAGTCAAAAATATGTTTTTTGAAAATTTATTTCCAAGATTAATTTTATGTACTTAGTTGAATCGCCAATGTGACGAAATTTGAATTGACAACGTTCATTTTATTTTGGAGAGTTAGAAATTGTTAGGTAAATTTCAAGTGCATTGTTTGATAGTTAAATTGTTTACCATTTTTCTCCAAGGTTAATTAGTTGGTTGAATCGACATCAACAGCACTTCAATTTGAGAGATAATTTCACCGCATGTTCTGACGATATCCCATTACTTCCTTTGTCATTGGTGAGTTTATTTTTTTCTGTACTTTCAATTTGTAAACAAAATTGTAAACATAATTTGTATGTTCCATAGGCGATATTTATTGCTAATCAGTCATTCATTACTTAATTAAAATTTTTTTTGGTTGGTCGACTTTACATAGCAACCAGTAGAGTTAAGTCATATGACGGGCTTAAAATTTAAGTCAGTAATTTTGGTGGACAAGGTCATTTGGCTAATGATGAAAGGGTGTGTATGAAAAATATTGTTTATAAATAAGTTGAAGTTTTGAGAAGTTTGCAATATAAAATATAGAATTATTATTATACATTATTATCATTTAAGATTTAGTTCGGTTTAAATGTTTTTCAATATTTTAATTTTTTCATTCGTTCATTTCCTAATTTCTTCGTTTTATTTATTGCTTTCACTGCAAACACGCGATTTGATTTCGATAAATTGCGTCAGAATGTGAATTTCTACAGAAGAGGGCGCTGTTCTACGAAATAGCTGATTCCCATGCCGATGTTGCATTTGTTTTTGAATTCTTCTCAATTATGTTTAAAGTCTCCACCTGTTCGATTAGTCCTGGCGCCTTTAATATTTGAGCAAATAGACGGGGGGTTTTCTCTTTGCCTTGATCTAGCTAAAATGTAATAATAAGTAAACTTAAATATATATATTATTTGGTTACACCAGAGGGAGTCTTTTGTGGCACAGTTTCCGTATTAATATAAGCGATGAACATTGAGAATTAAAGCCCATAAGGTATCGTTATGAAATTAAGTAAGCATATTTTTGGTATAATAATGTGGCCTGATATTACCAATCCACACATTTCCATATACCTGACATAAGGATTTTAAAGTTCGGGCTTTGGAAATCAAGCAATTATACTATGATACTAACAAACTAAACTTTATTGCTTCGCTAACTTGGCGCTAACAGCATATCCTACATATTTCAGTGTGAAAGCGCTAGAAAATTAACATTTTCATAATAGCTGTGTATCTTAACTGCTAGCTATCATGGATAAGAAAATGCACAGTTATTCTCACAATTTTGTTTTTTAAAATCACTTCATATCAACACTTGAAAATCTATCAGTACAGTTTTTATTTTCACAATTCAAAACAATGAAAATAAACAAATTCAAAGTAAATACGTTAAATATCGCATGTATACACACAAGTATGTTTTATGCTTTAATGGCTGTTTCTATATACTTCAGTATATATTTTCTGCTAGCAGAAAAACTAGCAGCTCTCTCAGCTTTATACGCTTTCTACCTGTGCTTTCTTCAGCTCATTTCTGCTGGTTTTTTGTTTAAGAAACACTCTTAACTTCCAATGACATAAGAATTATACTTTAATCTCTGTCTTACGGCCTAACTCCTCTTTCCATGAATATATAGTATAAAACAGAAGACTACATTGTCAAATCGTTTAATGAGCAGCTACTTGTGGGAAAACATTCATCAGTTGATTTTAATTAGCCATTTAAGCAGTTTATGAACATGAGTTATTAGAGACAAAGTTTCATTTTTATTTTACAATATGTTAAAAAAGTATAACGGATCTTCATTTTACGTGCCCGAGCCTGGCAAAGATATGAATATAAATGTCCAAATACAGCTGCTGATTAAAATATTAATATGTATGGCATTTGTATAAACCCGCTTGATATTTATCTTATCACTGCCCCAAAATTATTGATTTGTTAGTCAGTGGCCGATCCATGGGGGTTTTTGGGGGTCAAATCTAAAAATGATAGTTCGGTAATAATAAAAGTTTGGAGAAAAAAGTATTACATGGGAAGTATCAATGACAATGTTTAAATTTTTTTATTTTACAAGATTCATCCACTGCACATCTTATTTTCACTTTCACGTTGCTCATAAGTACCAATAATAACAAGGATTTCTTTAACTTATTTAACCGTAATTTGAACTCAAATTGAGACGAATTTCGAAATAACATCAAAATTAAAAATATGTTGTAAATACATTTTTTACTGCAAAAGCCCCCGGAAAGGAATACTGTATCCGCCACTGTTATTAGTGGTGAAATAGAAAACCAAAATGTCTGTATTTGTTGGTATATAAATAACCGAATTAGACACAGCAGTTTAGTTGATTCTACGCCGTGAGTTCGAATAGTTCAAAATGAGTTTAGCTGGTAAAGTTGTTATTGTAACCGGAGCAAGTTCCGGTATCGGTGCCGTCACAGCTGAGGCCTTTGCCAAGCTGGGTTCCAAAGTAGTGATCACAGCACGTGATGAAGCAAATTTGAAGTCTACTGAGAAAGCCTGTAAAGCAGCTAACAGCAAAGCGGAAGTACTACTCATCACCGCTGATGTAACGACAGACGCTGAGAAGATTATCAAAACAACAATTGACAAGTTCGGAAAGTTGGATGTGTTGGTGAATAATGCCGGTGTGGGTGAAACGGGTTCAATCCTCGATATTGACGTCGATCAATTTGATCGGGTTTTCAATACAAATTTGCGTGCTATCTTTCTTCTAACTAAATTCGCCGCACCACATCTCATAAAGACCCAAGGTAATATCGTGAATGTCTCCAGTGTCGCAGGAATGCGTTCATTCCCTGGTCTTTCGGTCTATGGCACGTCCAAAGCAGCACTTGAACAATTCACCAGATGTATCGCTTTGGATTTGGCACCGCATAAAGTGCGTGTCAACGTTGTCAGTCCCGGCGTAACTGTTACAAATATACTTATGCGCTTAGGCATGTCGGCGGAAGACTATGCTAAATTTTTGGAGCAAGCGAAGTCTGTACATGCATTGGGTCGCGTCGGCCAACCCAAGGAAGTGGCCGATGCCATTATTTTCTTTGCAAGTGACAGTTCGAGCTTTGTAACGGGCGCAACTCTGCCGATCGATGGTGGCAGACACGCTATGTGCCCACGTTAATATTTCTTACAAATGTTATTTTACTATGTTTCAATATATACCCATATACCTACATATGTGAATAAAAAATGTTTCAAAATAATTATGCGACTTTTGATTTGTATTGCGGAAACAAATTTAGTAAGATTCATGTTAACAAAAATGCCTAAAAAACCGGTTGCGTTTTGAGTACTATTAGCAATTGAATCTAACGGTTGCTTTTAACACCTGAAACTAATCGAGATAGATATAGAGTTATATACGAGAATATGTCAATGATCAGGATGACAAGGCGAGTTGAATTTTGATTGACTGTCTGTCTGTCAGACCGTCTGTACTTTCATGCAAACTGAAACTTGAGTAAAAATTAAGAAATCTTGACGTACAAGTACTTTGTACAAGTACTTTGATACCATAAGAAGTAGAAATTTTAGATTAATCGGAATCGCATCACTGCCACGCAAAAAAATATATAAACAAAAAACCTTTCCCTTCTATTGCACCGAAGCTTTGGTACCCTTCACAAATAATAAAAAGTTTTCGTTACAAAGACTTGATTTTGATCGTTCAGTTTGTATGGCAGCTCTATGCTATAGCTATCCGTGCTAAGAAATTTCTTCGGAACTTGTACCGTTGCCTTATTCAGGGTATAGTAATAATAATTTTGTTCATCAAACTGCGGGAGGAAAAATAAAACGGACTACAACCACGCCTACTTTCCATAACAAATTATAAATATAAATTTCATCTGATTCTTTCAGTTTACAGTAGGTATGTAGGTTGAGAGCCAATCGTGGTATCGAAATAAAATATTACACAAATAGTATTCTTTAACTGAATGACATCGGTTAAAACCTTGATTTATCCTAAGTAAATTTAGCAGGGCGTCTACTCACAATTGTTAAATGTTTATAGCGCGAAACTACTACCACAGCAGCAGGAAACTTCCATTGTCGATGTGATGGCATAGAACACTGGAAATCCGTCTAGCAAGTATACTATTATACTAACAATCTAATCTGTATTGCTTCACTGGCGCTAACAGCAAAAATTAAGAGATATCCAACATATTCCAGTGTGAGAGTAAAAAAATTTGCCGCTGTGAGTATATACATACATACATACGTTCACGATTTTGAGAGAAGTTTTTCACTATATCTCTCTCTTTACCTTTGCAAGTTGATTGCGATTTTCCATCAGATGACTTCTACATTAAAGAAACTTCTCAATTAAACGCTTGGAGTACAGTTTACATCAAAAACTCTTCGAATTTTTTACTTCGTATAAATATTTATTTAAAGAAAACCATTTCAAGTGCAACTGATTAAGAATTTGATATGTTTGGCACTTGTATGCACCCACTTTCTGTTTATGCTATCAACGCCCCAAAAATTATTGATTTATAGTGGTGAAATAGCAAGCCATAATGTCCTATATGTACTATATAAATAGCTGAAATTGACACAATCTACAATGAACACTTGATTATAAACTTCAAAAGCAGCTGACACTTTTATCCACCCGCTCATTTTTTTTATCTTATCACTGCCCCAAAAACTATTGAATTATTAGTGTGAAATAGTAAACCAAAATGTCTGTATTTGGTATATAAATAACCTAATTAGACACAGCAGCTCAGTTAATTCAGCGCCGTGAGTTAGAATAGTTCAAAATGAGTCTAGTTGGTAAAGTTGTAATTGTAACCGGATCAAGTTCCGGCATCGGTGCCGCCACAGCTGAGGCCTTTGCCAAGCAGGGTTCCAAAGTAGTGATCACAGGACGAAATGAAGCAAATCTGAAAGCTACTGAGAAAGCCTGTAAAGCAGCGAACAGCAAAGTGGAACTATTATTAATTACCGCTGATGTAACGACAGACGCTGAGAAGATTATCAAAACAACAATTGACAAGTTCGGACAGTTGGATGTGTTGGTGAATAATGCCGGTTATGGTGAAGTGGGTTCAATTCTGGATATTGATGTCGATCAATTTGATCGCGTTTTAAATACAAATTTGCGTTCAGTCTTCCTGCTGACTAAATACGCCGCACCATATCTCGTGAAGACCCAAGGTAATATCGTGAATGTCTCCAGTGTCGGCGGATTGCGCTCATTTCCAGGTGTTTCGGTCTACTGCACCTCCAAAGCGGCACTGGATCAATTCAGCAGATGTATCGCCTTGGATTTGGCGCCGAAAAATGTACGTGTGAATGTCGTAAATCCAGGTTTGATTGTCACATCATTCCATAAGCGTCTTGGCATGTCGCCGGAAGAGTATGCTAAACATTTGGAGCATTCGAAGTCTACACATGCATTGGGTCGCGTCGGCCAAGCGAAGGAAGTGGCCGATGCCATTATTTTCCTTGCAAGTGACAGTTCGAGCTTTATAACGGGCGCAACTCTGCCGATCGATGGTGGCAAACACGCCATGTGCCCGCGTTAATATTTCCTTCAAATGTAATTTGGTACTTTTAAGCATATATGTATATATAAATTTAAAAAAATTAAACGTTCATGTTAAAAAAAAAATTATAAAAGCCGATTATGTTGTGAGTACTGTTAGCACTGGAGACCCTTTTCTGTCTCGCTTTGGTTCTGATAGAAAATATAAACAACTATTTCTATATAAATATCGAGTTTTCAAATAGAGATGATATGACTTCTAAGTGTCGTTTCGGCCATTTTTAATATGTTTTTCATTGTATTGTAATGTTTACAATTTCATCATGGAAAGATATACTCAAGAGCAATGTTTAGAAATTATTAAATTTTATTAATTATTATATTATTAATGCCAATGTATAGTCGTAATAATCGTCCACCTGTGCTCGCTATTCATCGAATTGTTGAAGATTCTGGTGCGAAGAAAATCAACAAATTATTCATGAGCAACCATTGTATTCACCTAAATTGACAGATTGATGTGGTTTTTAGTCTGGTGGAATCATCGCTTCGTACTTTTTTTTTCAAGTGAAGCTGGGAGCACCGTTACTTTCAATGTAAGAAGCTGTGATTTAACACCATTAGACTACTTCTTGTGGGGTTATTTGAAGTCATTGGTCTTTAGCAATAAATCAGACTCTCTTTAAGTTTAAGAAGTCAATATTGAACGTGCTATTTATGACATACGACTTGATTTAGTGGTAAAAGTACTCGAAAGCGGGGTTGATCGAATTCGTTGAAAAAAAATAAATAACGTCATTCTTATTGCAAAACCCTTTATATACTTCAGTCCAAACCAATCGGCTATGCCAAAGCGTATGCGTTTGCTCTCTATCTCTGAGAGCTATTTAGCTTCTATTTGGGAATAAAAAACTGAGCGTAGCGATGTAAATATTGTGCTGCAGATACAGTGCGAAAATAGGTAATATAATGCATATGAACATTTTTTTTTAAATGAAATATTGCAATATTGTAGTTTTGTTTATACTAAAGTACTCAATACTATCTAATCATATACGTAATAATCCAATTAAATATTGAGTTATTAGTAGAGAGAGAGTCTAACATTTCTCTTGGCGAAGTAGCATAAATATTAGCATTACCCACGTAATTTAATTAAAATAGTGCCGTGAGTTCGAATAGATCGTCATGAGTTTAGTCGGCAAAGTTGTAATTGTGACGGGTGCAAGTTCAGGCATCGGTGCCTCAACAGCTGAAGCCTTCGCCAAACTGGGTTCCAAAGTAGTGCTCGTAGGACGAAATGAAGCAAATTTAAAAGCTACCGTAGCTGCCTGTAAATCCGCCAACAGCAAAGCCGAACTTTTACCAATTATCGCCGATGTCACAGTGGATGCGGAACGTATTATAAATTCAACAATTGAGAGATTCAGACAATTGGATGTGTTGGTGAATAATGCGGGTATTTTCGAAGTAGGCAACATATTAGATATTGATGTCGATCAATTTGATCGCATTTTCAATACAAATGTACGAGCGGTCTTCCTTCTAACTAAATACGCCGCACCACATTTGATAAAGACCCAAGGTAATATCGTGAATGTCTCCAGCATTACAGGACTGCGTTCATTCACAGGTGTTTCCACTTATTGCACCTCCAAAGCAGCACTGGATCAATTTACCAGATGTATCGCTTTGGATTTGGCGCCGAAAAATGTTCGTGTGAATGCCGTAAATCCTGGTGTGATTGTGACAGATATTCATAGACGTCGTGGTTTATCGCCAGAGGAAGTCATTGAATATTTCGAACGTTGTAAAGAGACACATGCACTTGGACGTGTTGGCGAACCAAACGAAGTGGCCGATGCTATTGTTTTCCTTGCCAGTGGCAATTCCAGCTTTATAACGGGAGCAACTCTGCCCGTCGACGGTGGCAAACATGCAATGTGTCCTCGTTAATTGTTTATTGAAATGTTTTATATACATATGTTATACCAGTAAAAAAAATATTAAAATTTAGTCTCAGTGTATACATCGATTTTCTGACTCTCTTTTTTACCGAACTCGTTTAATCTAACATCTAACAAGGAAATACGAAGGGACTGTGCCACTCGCGCTCGGGTGGCACGCTTTGTGTTATTGTTCGTAACAGTTCGATGCTATGCAATTTGACATTCTGTTTTCACTCTCGCAACATGTTGCTACAGAGTATAATAGCATGGCATCGCCCACTTTTAGGTGAAAACCCATATCTTGAGATCTGCTTAACCGATTTCACCCAAATTCGGTGCATAACATTCTTCTCATAATTCTATGTTATATTGCGAAAATGAGTAAAATCGGGTTACAACCTTGCCTATTTCCCATATAACACTATTTTAAATTCCTTCTGATTCTTTCACTTTTACTATGCAACTCAAGCAACAATGATTGTATCGGCGTAAAAGTTTGCGTGAATAATTCGTTTAAAGTATGCCAACTTGTGACCAAAAATTGTCTAAACTGAACCAAAACTGTTAAAGCCCCTAGGTACTGAATATGTGGACCCCAGTGCCTATAGTTGACTTTTTACCGTAAAAATCGATCAATGCGAAGGATATATATTTCATATAAAAAAATAAATAAATGAAACCTTCGATAATAATATGTTTTTGTGTCAAAATTGGGTTGAATCGGATCAATACTTCCTTTAATATAAAATTTTGCCAACCCCTAAAATACTTTTCCGGGCTTTGATCCTTGCAAGTTGCGAGAGTATAAAATGTTCGGTTGCATCCGAACTTAGAACTTCCTTGCTTGTTTATTTTAAAATTCTTTTCGCGGTTGCGCTACGCTCGTTTTGAAATTAATAATTACAATATGTTGGGAATTTTGCATTATTATATTTTTTTTGTACGTAATATGTAAATATCCATAATAAAATAGAAATATTTTAGAAAAAGGTGAATAAGTGAGACTGAAATACCTGATCTAACAAGCTCACCAGCCTTACAGTTTCCTCCAACACCGCTATGGCCAGACATCCAAACCAATCTACTCATGTATACCTAATGTAATAAATGTAATACCTAACCTAAACCGGTACTCTTTAGGAATTGAATAATAAACTAGAAATACAATCATTTCATATTTGGTCAGGGCCTATCTTTTTCTTTCCACACCTCTTGATTTACGAAAACAAAATATGATTAATGTTTAGGTATGTATGTATGTGTGTTACGTGAGGCCTACGCTGTTATTGCATAACAAACACTATAAGATAAGATAACCCCAAATGGCGAACAAATCTGTCCGTACGTGAGTACAATATACAAATTTCAAGTGGCCACTTATTTATAAATATAGAATTGAAAAACAAAGTATCATCAGCATTAATGAATATAGGAAATCTACAAATTGAAGAGTGCTATGACTGTACATATTTCTATAAAATTCTCATCAATTACGTTTTGTTGTGAAATTTCCGCATAGTTATATGGTTCTACTTAGATTGGAAAGTCCTTACGCTAACAATTGGGTTACCTTTGTCCGATGCCAAAAATGTATAGTTTTAACACGTTTGAGGCAGTTAATGAAAAAAACTACCAAGGAGTCCCAAAAAAACTTGCTAAAACCCTTTTGTGGCCAACTGTTGTGTTTTCGGTAGCAGAGGTAGAGTTGCTTTGACAACAATAACTTGAGAACTAATACTCAATATGATACTTTCTCATCGAAAATCAAACCTAGTTAATCTATAAAATATGATATACACACCACGCCTAATACGCAGTTGGTGCGAGAGGTTTTGACCAGTAGTTTTAAGGATTCTTGATAAGTTTCATTGACCTAGAACATAGTATGGCAATCAATAAACAATATTACTGTGCTTTATTGCATCGATTCAACGTCGTTCGATTCGATGTCGAACTCACAGAGTGTTCTGATCACGTACTAAACTATTATGGAAGTTTCATTTTGGTTTAAAATCCGTATTTTTTGGATTTGACATATTCGAATTAGTAAAACTCAAGCAGTACCCCTCGTATATACATTCATTTGTCTACTGTCAAATTGTTCTTCGTTTATTTAATTGATTGCTGGGTTAATTGAAAAACAAAGCTGTAAAGAGTACCGAAATAGTAATATGAGAAGACAAGCTAAGTTGTGCTCAAAGTTTATGAATATACTCTTAGCAACTTCGATTACATGTGACTAATGTGCTCTCTCCGCTCAGTTTGCGTGTGTGCCCTAAAAAAATAACTCTCGAAATCACGCAAAGACTAATTATGATTTAAGGGTCTCTGATATAAAAAAATGACTAGACAAAAAGTTTGTTTTGGGTATATTTAAAACGTAATAAATGCGCTATATATGTATGTGTATAGTAGATTATACCGGTACTGTATATACTATACAAGTACATACGTGTAGTGACATAATTGTAGGATATGTAGATAAGCTATATCTAAATATGTTAAGAGTGCAAGACCAGATAGCAATTATCATATATAGTACATATATATTACTTAGGTATATTTCGAGCTTATTTACATAAATAATTAATCACAATTACAACTCTTATAATATATAATTAAGGAACTTTTATTTGTGTTATACATATACATACATATCTATATGCAGCGATAAAGACACTTTGATAGTAAGTAATTATAATCATATATGTGTGTAGTATAAATATTTTCATTGTCATCATATATATATATATATATATATATATATATTATCATAGCAGTACTCATATTTTTGTATACTCCTCATTTTTATTAGCGATAAAAATAAGGGGTATGATTGCTGAATTTTATAGCTCGATAATTTATCGATTGAACAAAAAACGATAGCACAGATTCAAAAGCAATAAAAATTTCGTTTATTTTATTACTTCCCATAAATTGCAGGTGCTCTAATATAAACACCAATGTATTCAACAGACGAAATTCGTATCGTTTTAAATAAACCAATGTTTCTTTTTATTTTGAAAAAATTGCATTTCATAATTCAACATAGATACCAATGTACCAATTATAGAGATATTGCAACTTGACTATAACCTTTTTGTAATCGTAGAAGCTCGAAATTTGCCTCAAAGAAACTGGTGTAACCGTAACTGTCAATGGGCACAGTTATTTAAAGATGTTGAAAGAGTTTTTTTTTTTTTTGGTATCTAGAACTGCATCGAAGACGTATACCTTTCAAGAGCGTTTAGTTCAAGCAAGATGAAGCAACTGCACTTATAGCCGGACCGGTTATTGCGGAACTCCAATGAAATTTTGAAAGCAAATTAATATTTAGAAACTCAACTTTCCACTGACCCCCCGACCTGACTGCACTAGACTTTTTTATGGAGTTATTCAAACAAGAGATCTACAAAACAAAACGTAGAAATCTGACTGAATTAAAGCAGTCCATTAAATCTATAATTGAGGCAATCCCGACATAAACCCATCAGGCCGCAATGAATAATTTTCTAATTAGGTGTCACATATGCGTGGCTGAGCATGAAGTTCATGTACGGTCCATAATTTTCAAAAATAATTAATTATATAAAATAAAATAAAATTTGCTATACGATAAAAAAAGTTATTGCGTTTTGGTTTTGTAGCAGGGGAGCAAGACCAGGTAGCAATTATCATATATGGTAGATATATTTTACTTAGGTATGTTTCGAGCTTATTTACATTAATTACTATACACAAATCGAACACTCATCACATATAATTAAGGAGCTTTTATTTGAATTAAACATATACATATGCAGCGATAAAGACACTTCGATTGTAAGTAATTATAATCATATACATATGTATGTGTGTAGTATAAATATTTTCACTATCAAAAAATAAAGCAAACCCATTAGCAATCATGTCATTTATCATAGCAGTACTCATATTTAAGTATACTCCTAATTATGATTAGCGATAATGGTAAAAAATAAGGGGTATGATTGCAAAATTGTATAGCTCTATAATTTATCGATTGAACAAAAAACGATAGCACAGATTCAAAAGCAATCCAAATTAAATTTTTTTTATTACTTCTCGTAGATTGCAGCTCATCTATTACAAACATCAATATATTTACATCAGTTTCTAAAATTCAAATCACTTGCGAAATCGGCTGCGCTCAATTTTCGACTTATGGAGCTCCTCGTTCTGACGCAAGAAATATGGATTTTCCAAGAGGAAAAGTTGACTCTGCATGAAAGTTAATTATGGTTGGATTGATTCCGCCTATACCTCCTTGCGACTGAGAACAAGTTTTTTTGCCACCTCTGTCGACAATGTGAAAATGGGTGAAATCGGGTGAAAATAAATAAATGAAACTCTCGATAATAGTATGTTTTGTGTCAAAAATGGGTTGAATCGGATCAATACTTCCTTTAATATAAAATTTTGCCAACACCTAAAGTACTTTCCCGGGCTTTGATCCTTGCAAGTTGCGTGTGTATAAAATGTTCGGTTACACCCGAACTTAGAACTTCCTTACTTGTTAAAAAGTGTTGTTGTAATAATTACATTAACGAATAAAATCTATTTTTAAACTATGAACATTTAATCAATACTCTGGCATGAATCTATCGAATACGAGTATCAACTATCGCACAGAAGTTAATAATTTACATATGCACATACATACATAAATGCTGGTGTCAG
Source organism: Bactrocera oleae (assembly GCF_042242935.1). Classification (NCBI taxonomy): domain Eukaryota; kingdom Metazoa; phylum Arthropoda; class Insecta; order Diptera; family Tephritidae; genus Bactrocera; species Bactrocera oleae. The sequence continues at coordinate 59,558,215 of NC_091539.1, forward strand.
ATGTGTATATTTCGTGCATATAATCAATATATTAATATATGTTAATATAATCAGCTTAATTTTTAAATAGCCATAATTAAAGTGTAATTAAATGTTTACTTTTGTACAAAACCATGCATGTGCTCACAGTATATATGATTTGTTATAAATCTGTCAGCATAAATATAACATTTTGTTCGATTGAAACCACACGTGAAATCTCATACAAATGTTATAATGAACAAATTTCGAACATTTTTACATATGGGGTGACAGGTTTCACAACATGAAGCGACTATTTGTGTAAACTTTTATACTCACATCTTTATTGTAGCTTGAACTAACTTTTATAAAGATGTTGGTTCTTTAAAAGCGGTTTGCTTTTTCAAAATTTTAACGTTTATTTAAGAAAAGAAAAAAGTATTATATAACGCATTGCCCATCTGAAGCTATACCATTTTCCCATCTTTATGGAAATTCATGGTTTCTATCATTAAAGGACTGCGGCGGTTTGGCAACCAACAATGAATCAAGCCAAGTTTTGAAACCCTGTTCTGATATGAACGCCTGTGAGGGCGTTCTACATCGACCGGAACAAATGGTAGTCAAAAATGGCAAGGTTTAGGCTTCCCAGCCGTGTCACATATCTGAAGATTAGTTGGTGCACTAGCTGAAATCCCAGCGGAAAAATCCTTAGCTTCTAAAGTCACTTTACGTTTTTCGTGCTTTAACCGATCAATGGGAGGCCTTTCAATTTTAAAGTTGCAACCGAACTACTAATGAATATTATGAGACGGTTTTTGTGGAAAAACGCTATGAACTCTGTTGTTGCTTGCTAAGGGTTGACGGTTAATAAAAACAATTTTTTTTTGTCAAAATCTAGGAATGAACCTAAAACTACAACACCCGGTCGATACACTGTGACCGTTTAAAACCCTGAAAGTTTTTAGGTTCCGCTTTTCATTTAACCACTTCAGTGGATCTGTAATATAACATTGAAAGAGTAAACGGCAAAATTGGATTAGAATTGTCAGGCGTACTATATTAATTTCCTTACACCTCTTAGAAACAGCTAATAAAATTATTGCCACGTAACATATATAATGAAATTGTAACTCCAAGTTGATATGTCTCTCTCCGATGCCCCTCCAGATGCCGTTCATGTCCATGGGCTTGATAAATGCCATTATCTATCAGTCTTATCACCACTTGAGAATGATTTACGCGCCTTCTCCAACGCCTCAAGTTATGCCATCTCATAGTAAAACTTTTTTAAATTTTTTGTACAATAAAATTATGATGCTATGTTTTGAAGGTCTATTACTTAGATTCAATGCATGGTCTTGAAAACAGTCTTGATTGGAGTAGAGATATTAGTAAAATAATCCATATCGGTTTTAATACCGGCAAGTTGGGGCATACCAATGCAGACACCACAGGTATAAATCTAAGGCTGGCCATAACGCGTTGTTCAATGATTTAAAAACAAAAAAAGGCTTGATCTAACATCAAATCAATTCAATCTAAAATAATAAAATATGCGTCCAGTATTTACAGCAAAAAAATGTAATGCGAAATTACTGGAAATGTACGTTGAATGAACAGGAAGAGTCAGTATGGTTCAAGACTGGAAGTTCAAGACAAGTGAAGATGAAAGATTTCAAATAACCGGCATTAAAAAAATAATCTCGACTGGTAAATAGAACCTCTAGTTTTTAAGCATCTTAGATCACAAGTACTAGTCATTTTTCGCAGTCAGCTTATTATTGTATAGCTCTGATTATAATTCATGACGAAATGGTTTCGGGCACGAAAAAAATTATAGGAACTGCAGAACAAGCTCTGGTCTCGTCGTAATATAATTGATGATTATTAAGAAGATAATAAAATCTACATATGTTTTCAAAATCAGCTGATTTACCGTTATTTCTTTGCAATCAGTTTTGCTTAAAAAGTAAAGTTTAACAAATAAATATATTCTTTGAATATATGGTATTTTCCTTACTATCTAAAATAAATACCCATACAAAATTAGTTATTAAAATATTCTTAACAGAAAATGTCAACCACCTATTCATTAATGGGAATGACTGTGGGTTGCCAAGGAGCTTCAGTTGACGTCATTGCCTCTCGGAAAATTTGATTTTCAAACGTTATTTGAGGAATATTTCGTACACAAGAGCTCTCTGTACGATTTCTAACAGTTTGAGCATCAGCCTGTATCGGTCTCAGCATCGTTACTGGAGCATATCGTGAAAAGGTTGGAGATATTGGAGACTAAATTGAAACAAAAACTGCAATAAGAAAAAAGTTTAATTATAACTGCTTTTCCTGTATTCTTACCCGCTCAGGCACCGGATATGGCACTGGCCTAGCAATGGGTACCGGCAATACGGGCGGATAGAATTTTCGCGCAATAAACGCGTGAATAATCGAAGCAATACTCAATGCGGCAGCTGTCTTGGCTGGCACAATAATCGGTGCTGGCGGTGGACCCACCGGTGCCGCAGGCGCTACAATAGGTGGATGAAATGGCGCTGACAGCGGCGGTGGTGGTGGTGCAAAAACTGGATTGTGATAGGGATAGGAAGGATAGCCGGGTGGGAAGGGATAGGCATGCGGCGCAGCATATGGCGGCGGAGCATAAGGACCATAAGGCAAGGCGAAGGGTGGTTGCGCGAACGGTGAACCCAAACCGAAAGGTGCAAATGGTACTGGTCCAAAGGGCGCAGGTAGATAGGGTCCATTAGAGTCTAGTCCATAAATGCTGCGCTTAAAACGTTTAACCGAACATAACGCATCATGGCAGAGCAGTAACTAAAAAATGAACAGTATTAGGGTGTGATTAAAAGAAAGTTCACGTTATAAATAAATGATCCTAACCGCACAAATGGAGAAAAGCAAAATATTGCGGCTGTTCAGCAGCATTTTACTACTTTGATTCACTTTCAACGTCTTTCGATTTTCAATTAAACTTCGAAACTAAATTGAAGCGTTGGTTTGTGTCAACTTTATACACTTTCTTCCGTCGAAGATCGGGTATTTTTTGCCAGTCAAGAAAGTTGCGGAATTTTGCAAGGTGGTATGATTTGACAGCCTCTACTGCAGACCGCTACTTATATACATATGTGTCTGTATGTATATAAGATTGTTTTTATTTAAATTGCTAATTAATTACTGAAAGCATATGGCAAGTACAAGTTTTTACAGTGAGTTGCAGTTATTTATAAGTTTTTTGTTGCAATATTATTTGATACTATATTAATGATATTAAAACAAGAAAAAAGTTTTCTGTGGTTGCACCGAAGCTGTAATACCTCTCAGAGGTGTATTTCTTATGGCAAATATGTGACAATTTTCTTTCGATAATGTATTAAATCAGTTTATAATAAATAGCATATATGACAATCTTTCTCCTTTTCGTTTCTCTATAACTCATATAGCATACTGTAGAACATAAAAGATATCTTAAGGGGTTACATCGGTTTCTCGGCTTCAAAAAACAAAAAAATTGATTGTCTTATTTAATTATATAACATCTCTAGAATATTGTCCTAAATTCTCAAGTTAATCCCACTAATAGTTTTGGAGGTTCAGCTTTGAAAAGTTGCGCGCTCGAGGTCAGCTATATAGTCACTTAAAACTTTAAACGCGTTTTTCACGAAACTGTGCTTTCAAAGTCGGTTGCCAAGATTTCTCACGAACTACTCAATCGATCTTAATTTTAAAAAGGTCTTTTTTTTATTCTATTACAACTATTGTAAAAACAAAAAATGTCGGTAAATGTTCACCAAAATTTGCATGTTTTTATAAAAACGTTCGCCAAAAACACAATTTTCACTGTATTTGTTTTTTCTGCGTCCAATACCAAGTTAATAGTCTTAGTTCAAACACGTATTTTTTTCTTTTTACTTTTAATGATCCTGTCAGAAGTTCTGCTGTCAACGCGAAAGGACTTTTTTTCCGAGGGACTGCCGGAAATGACGTCGTAATGTTCGAGTTTAGAATATTTTCCTTTGAAAATATCACAAAGTCTTTAACAATTATGTATCGTCAGAATAATAAATATGTTTAGTAAAATATTTCATTTTTTATATGAAAAAAAAAGTATTGAAAATAGGGCGTGTTTTGCTCGACGAAACCCATGTAACCACTTAATAAAAATACATAATAACACAGCGTTACGATTTTAAAACTCTCTTTTACCGATTAAATTTTATTTGCGCCTCCTCTTCAATAAATCTAGTATATATCATCACTTATAATATCAGCTTAGACAAAAAATTATCCCAATTTAGTTTTTACAACTGTTTCTAATTACGATCACTTATACCTGCCTCCAACTATATTAAATTTATACAGAATTTTCGATATTTTTCATACATCTTACTTAGATCTCCGAGAATATTCAATGTTCGGTTCGACAAAAGCGGAGACCTAATTATTACAATTTTTGCTGATATTTCGAAGCTGAACATAGATTATTAGAACATAGTAAATACTGTGCGTTCAAAACTCAATTAAATGTTATTCAAAAAGCTCTAAACTCTCATCTATCTACGGTCGTATTTCAAATCGAACTTTCTGTGATCAAAATGGTGAAATGATTTTTCGAAGTTGACTAAATCTGACTCGGACTACATTTAAACTGCGCGCGCAAATCAAATCGATAAACAATTTTTTTTAGATTCGTACAACATTTTTTTATGTTCGTGTAAAGTTTGTACTCCATATGTCAATTAGTGTGTGTTTGGCAGCTGTTTGTCTACTCTGTTAATGAAGGTAACTTCGAAAAAGTTAAGAAAAAAGAGCTTGAAAATCATCGTGTTAGCATTAGAGAGATGGCAACACTTTGGTTAATGTTTTGGGCATGAAGCGTGTCAATGCTAAACTCGTACCAATTGACCTTGCATCTTGAATCTTTTGCAAACACGACGTCGAATAGAGGTCGCAAAAGAGACACTTGACTCGACAACGTAGCTGTCGATCCTACATTCATCAAACGCACCATTTACTGACGACGAGAAGCGGGATTATGAAGATAATGGCGAAACTGTCCAGAAATCTAGCGAAAAAATGAGCCGAAACCGAAAAAACACGTCAAAATCTATCAAAAATTAAGGTGGTGTTTCATCATGAATTCATTCTACAGAGTCATATGGTCAATAACGAAGACTACTTAGCCGACTTGAGACATCTACAAACACGAAATATTGTACGAATCAGCTTTCAGCCACCATATTCGTGGTATAATTTTTTTCTGTTTTCGAAACTGAAAAATCCGCTTCGGGAACGTGTCATGAGTTCATTGAAGCCATTAAAAATCATTCGCTGAATATACTGAAAACCACCCCAGCCGAGGCTTATAAGAAGTCATCAGGTAGTAGAAGATGCAGCTACATCGAAAAAGTTGAAAACACGTCCTCTTAGAAAGACTAAACTAAAAACTAGATTTTTTGAACCGTTATTCCAACATCATGAATCAACTCATATTCACACAAAAGTCACAGATTTTATAGCTCACTTAAGTTTATTTGATTTGACAAAAGTGTTGCATTTGAGCGATAAAATTACGCAATTCCATCTACTGCACAAAGTAATCTATTTATACAGCAGATAGAATCCCAGCGAGAAAAAAACATCTTATTATTACATTCCTAAGACAATTTGTGTTGTGCTTGTCTTAAGCGTTAAATGGTGGCTCTCTCCACATTTAAATTCCCTCTGAGCTGGTGATGAATTTTTTGAGATGTTTTTTATGGCGGAAATGCTTTCGGCAGTCTTTTGTTGATTGCTGAGCTTTGGCGGTTAATAAATAAAATATGTTTCCGTCACAATACAGGAATGAGTCCAGAACTACGACACCCAATCGACGTACCGCGACCTCTTAATGCTCTAAATGTTTCCAGATAACGCTTTTCATTTAAACTCTTCGATGGATTTTCACTCTACCAGCTATTCGAACATTGTTCTAATCCTTAGAAACATTGAAAGCCTAAATCGTATAATTTAATTAGGACAGCCCACCGAAATCGCATTCTCAAGGGTTCCGTTCCTAACCTTACCCAATTTAAATTTGATATTGAGCTGACATTGTTGACAGTGGAAAACAAATTTCCTACGAGGTTTTTTATATACGTCATTCAGTGCCACACAACTCATAGAACAAGCAAATCATTGCTATAAAACATTTATAATGAAAGCGTTCTGTTTTCAAGACGTACCTTCAACTTGATACGCCGCTCTAATATGCACGCGCATCAGCCCTCCCGAATGTATTGCATGTCCACGGGCTCAATGAATGCCATTATCTGTCGACCTTATCAGCACTTGAGCGGAAAACCACTATAACTTATAAAAAAAATAACACGCCTTCACCACCAACGCACTTAAATAGTGCAAGCACGGATACGCTCTACACATTCATTTCAATGAGTTTTACCGGTAAAGTAGTGATTGTAACAGGTGCCAGTTCGGGCCTTGGTGCCGGCACTGCCGAGACATTCGCGAAACGCGGTGCTAAAGTTGCGCTCGTCGGACGCAATATCGTGAATTTGAAATCTACTGAAGCAGCCTGCAAGGCAGCCAATCCCAAAGCCGAGTTGCTGCTCATAGCTGCCGATGTTACCGTGGATGCGGAGCGCATCATCAAGACAACACTAGAGAAGTTCGGCAAATTGGATGTGTTAGTCAATAACGCGGGTATTTTGGCTTACGGCAGCATCTTAGACATAGGTGTAGAGCAATTCGACTCATTACTCAACACGAATTTGCGCTCCATCTTCCTGCTCACCAAACTGGCAGCGCCGCATCTCATCAAGACGCAAGGTAATATCGTGAATGTTTCGAGTGTCGCTGGTTTGCGTACCTTCCCCAATACATCAAGCTATTGTACCTCTAAGGCGGCGGTTGATCAGTTCACCAGATGCATCGCCTTGGATTTGGCAGCGAAGAAGGTGCGTGTGAATGCCGTAAATCCCGGTGTTGTGGTGACAGACATTCATGCACGCAGCGGCATGACGGAAGCAGACTATGCAGACTACATGCGACGTGCTAAGGAGACGCATGCGCTCGGACGTGTGGGCACGACTAAAGAGGTGGCTGACACCATTGCTTTTTTGGCCAGTGAAGAGGCTTCGTTCATCACCGGCGCCACTGTGCCCATCGATGGTGGCAAGCAGGCGATGTGTCCACGTTAAGTGTAGTAGTGTAATTGGAATACACGAAGTAAACAAATTTTTTTTTGTTAAATTTGTATAAAATAAAATTATAATGATTTGAATTCAAATCGGTAAATTTCACCACAGTTTGCCTTAGCGGACTTTTGCTGCATGTTTCCATGGTTCTTGGTAGCCAGCTCACCAGTGCAGAAACCATGAATACTAGATTCGCTTGGGCTCACATCTGTATTATTATTTTCTATTATACAACTCTAATACGAGCCATTACCTCGTTGGTCGCTGATTTCGTAACAAAAATAAACTGGAAATATCTTTAAAAGAGTTCAAGCAAAGGTAAAACACATGGACTTAATATTTCACGCATAAAACTGCTTTGTCTTAAATCGTTTTCAGTGCGGTGCCGGTTCAATTTCATAAGAATTTCAACTAAAAAGTCGAAACTTCGGTCTAAAGACTACATTACATATTTACCATATGTTGCTCTTGTCATGAAGTATTCTGTTATGAAAAGTGGACTTAACTGTTCCTAATATTTATATATGTTACTTACAACATGTTTCTTGTAATAAATGTTTGCTGAGATGTCAATAAATTTCATGCATCTTAAAATCTTACAATTTCAGTGAGTATTTACTGCTCGGTTTCACACAAACTTGAACCGTCTTTTATTTTTTGTAAATAATTTTTGATAACAAGGCGAACAACTTGAAAGGTATATTAATACATCTTCGATCAAAGCTATATTTATGTGATTTATACTAAATCCGTCCAATCTAATATAAAATTTCCTTCTTTACTTTAACTTCTTTTAAAGCAATTTTAGTCTAGTACAACTGATCAAATTTGAGCCGGACTAACAATTTCCTGTATTTTAATACAAATCTTTATTATCGCCTGCAAATTAGGCTGCTGAACCAATACAAGTATGCCAACGTCTGAACCTATTTTCCATACACTTGTTATGAGCCTCGGCTGGGATGGCAATCAGTGCCAACAGAAAATTTTATTTTTTTCGGTTTATAAGAAATGTTGAGATCATCTGCTATCTCTTTGATGCCAACTCGGCGATTTTCAAGCACCGTTTCTTTAACTTCGATGTTATCGTTATTGACAGATGTGAAAGTATGACTCGCATGAGACAAGTTTTTGATGACTTCAAGACCTTTTCATGGAGACCGTTTCCATGCATTTCGGTTATGACCATAAATACCACATATGTATGTATCATATATGCGTATGCTTGCACTTGACATGAAAAAATTTTAGAATACGATCTTTTTTATCTCTTTACTTTAGCTTCATTTATGTAGGTTTCTTTATTCGATTAATTTGTTGTTATTTGTATACTTATACTAGAATATATTTAGGTAGGTACATATATCTAAATATTATGACATGCACATAGATTTATGTTAATTATGTTATGTAATATATTTTAGTTATAATTTTTACTGCACTTTCTGATATATTTAAATGTGTATATGTATTATTGTTGAATAAATAAATGGTGAGTTTATATAATGATTGGTAGCCTTTCACTTAATTACAACATATATGGTAAGAGGTTTAAATTATTTGCGGTCAAAAATTTTTAAGTTAGTGAAAAATAAATTTTTTTTTTGTTTTAAACTAATAATATTAGAGGAACAATTTCATCTAATTTTTTCACTTGATTTTAATTCGTAAACTTAAATAAAAATTATTAAAAAATTATTTATCATTATAATGCAAAAAAAAAAAAAAATAATTTGCTAGCGCTCAAGTCTACATAGTAAATGAATAAGAGAGTTAAAAAAGGAACGCTTATGAATCAAAAAATACAGTTTAAAAATTTGTTTTTTTATATAAAAAATTTGTATCGGAAAATTTACAATACTTCCTGACTCAAAAACTAATTCTAATATTTTAGTAAAAGTACAATTTGAAAAAATTTTAATAAAAAACGCTCTTGTATAAGAAAATTATTTCAGTAAAAATACAATTTAAAAAAAAATATATTAAAAACGCTCTTGTATCAGAAAACTTATTTCTTGTTTCAAAAATAAATATTTGAACAAAACTACAATTTCACATAATAAATTTTTGATTTAAAAAAAGCTCTTTAGTCGAAATGTTAACTTTTCGATCGAAAAACTTAAATATTTGATCCCAGAAATACAGCACTGCAACCTAAAACAACAACATATTGTCTAAAATAAGTCATCTTTGTCGGAAAATTTTTATTTTTTTGAAAAAATGATTTTGAACTGAAAAAAATTTGTAATGTTATAGAGTAAATGTAAGCTTAAGTCAAAAATCGAGGGAAATAGAATTCCGCAAGTCTCAAAACACAAACGATATGTTCCTTTCGCCTAAACTTAGCGAGTGACGTATCGAAAAAGCAGCTGGCATAAAACAAAAAGGCTGGCATAATCAAAGCGAGAAAAGCAGTGATGAATCGAAGATGTTTAAACTTGCTCTAAAGCAAGTTAGTAAAAAATAGAGTTTACGACAATTTCGTCTCCTTACTTTTTTGAAGTGAGCTTGACAGAAAACTAAATAAGTTTGAGTAAGCACTTTTAGGACCAAGGGTTAAGTGAATCTCGAAAAAACGCTATAAAGGGCTGGACGCTGGATTTTCTTGTTTTGTAAGTTGGGGTGTGTTTACACAGCATTGTATTTATAAAAGCACTACTTAGATATTATTTAGTTATCATATAGTCAGATACACATTAGATAACATATATATATATATATATATATGTACGAATAGAGTGGTGTTAGACTAGAATAAAATGGACTAGAGTTTATTTGATACCTTTCAACATTATACATACAGCTTGTCAAACGATAAAATACACACTGACATACACAAATATTCGAACTTCATTAATATTTGAGCAACACATCAATAAATGCGCTTACTAATTTGGAAGAAATTCGATTAGTTCTGCAATAATAATATAAGTGAAATGATTTCTTTTGGGATTTTGCTTTTTACTACTTTAATATTAGGATATGAAAATAATTGCCTAATGGATGTCATACACACATACTTACGCATAAGCACTTTGCTCACTTTACTATATCTACTATATATATATATATATATCGATTAATTGATATTTTTAAAGATTTCTAAAATGTCGTATAGCCAAATCTATGGGCAAATCGAAGTCATATTTGGTTAGAGCGTCGATCGATCGCAGCGAATCACGAAAACCGGTGCGTGCAACATAGCTGTTGGGCGTGTAGTAGGTATCCACCAAATCGTTGCAGCTGAATATCAAATTTAACCACTCGACCAACTGATGGCAGCTGCAAAATGAGAAAGTGAAAAATTAAAAAACAAAAATTTAACGTTAGCTTTTTAATTTAAATAAATTGTTTATTTAAGTTCATTTTGAACGGTAAGTTTGTATGGCAGCTATAGACTATAGTGCTCCGATCTGAATAATTTGTATGGAGATTATACCGTTAGCTTGGATAATAATTCATGTAAAATATCGTGCAGATACCTTACCAAATGAAAAAGTTTCCCATACAAGAACTTATTTTTGATCGTTCAGTTTGTATGGCAGCTACATACCATAGTGATCCGATCAAAAAAATATATTCAAATATTGTAGCGTTGCTTTAGAAAATAACCTGTGTCGAATTTCGTGCAGGTAAGGTACTAATAAGAAAGTTTTCCATACAGGGAATTCGATAGATCAATTTGTATGGCAGCTATATCTTACAGTGGTCCGATAACAGCGGTTTCCACAAATGAGCACCTTTTTGGGGGGAAATGGCGTGTGCAAAATTTCAGATCGATATCTCAATTATTAAGTGACTAGTTTGCTTATATACATACAGACAGACGGACATGGCTAAATCGACTCATGACTAAATCATTTATATACATACAAGTATATACTTAACAAGTAAGGAACATTTTATACTCTCGCAAAGTCAAATGGTATACTCGTTTGAAATTTCTTTGTGGATTGACTGATATTTTCGGTAGAAGGTCAACTATACTCACTGGGGTCCACATATTTAGTACTTAGGGGTTTGAACAGTTTTGGTTCGATTTAGACAATTTTTGGCCGCAAGGTGGCATACTTTAATTGCATTATTCACGCAAAGTTTTACCCCGATATAATCATTGTTACCTGATTTGCATAGTGGAAAGTGAAAGAATCAGATGGAATTGAAAATGGTGTTACATGGGAAGTAAGCGTGGTTGTAGTCCGATTTCGCCCATTTTCGCACTATGACATAGAAACATGAAAAGAACGCTATGCACCGAATTTGGTTGAAATCGGTTGAGCAGATCTCAAGATATGGGTTTTCACCTAAAAGTGGGCTGTGCCACCCCCACTGTCTAATTTTGAACGCGGTTCCTATAAAGTCATCTTATACCATCTCAGAGATAAAATTTAATGTCTCTGGCGTGTTTAGTGCTTGATTTATCGCGCTTTTAGTAGTTTTTAACAGTACCGTTGTATGGGGAGTGGGCGGAGTTGCCACCCGATTTCAACTATTTTCACACCGTCAATAGAAGCGCTAATAACATTTGCTTCTAGTGAATTTTGTTATTATAGCATTAGCGGTTTAGGAGATATGCACATTAAACCTATTAGAGGCGGGACCACGCCCACTTTAAAAAAAAAAGTTTTAACTGCAGATGCCCCTCCCTAATGTGATCCTGTGTACCAAATAACAGTCTTGTATCTTATTGCGGAGTTTAGTTATGGCAAGTTATTTGTTTTTGATTAATGGCATTTTGTGGGAGTGGCAGCGGTCCGATTACGCCCATCTGCAATACCAACCGTCTCACGGTACCAAGAAACATGTCTACCAAGTTTCATAAAGATATCTCAATTTTTACTCAAGTTAGAGCTTGCACGGACGGACGGACAGACAGTCACCCGGATTTCAACTCGTCTCTTCATCCTGATCATTTATATATATATAACCCTATATCTAACTCGATTAGTTTTAGGTGATACAAACAACCGTTAGGTGAACAAACCTATTATACTCTGTAGCAACAGGTTGCGAGAGTATAAAAAGTCTCCGACGTATCCTTCAGAGTTACAAACTTCATGATAAATTTAATATACCCTGTTCAGGCTTTAAGACACACTCTTACTCACTTCAGACCCGCACAAACGAACGCCTTGAAGTGGGCATTGTAGCTGCGCTTGTAGGGTCGATGCATGGCGATGATCATGCCGACTGCGCTGAGGAAGCTCTGCTTCGCCGTGATGGTTTGCGCGTCGACAATGTCCAAATTGAAGCTTTGCGAAAGCTTACGCGCCGGCGTATTATTAAATTCATCACCATTCTTCAAATAGTAGTACTCCAAAATGAGTTCCCAAGCATGCATAGGACGACTGCCGCCGTTGCCGAAAAAGCCGCCTGCGCTCTCATCATCACAATCGTTATCCGTGTAATTGGCATTGTAGGTGGAAGAAAAGGCCGCTGACGAGACAAAGGATGTAGCGCTGGTCGCATCCCTGCCACGGTAAACCTGTTCGGCGGCAAAAATCGGGGACGGATTGAGGCAACGCATGAACGGCACAATTAGGCTGGATGTGGCCGATTCCGTTTCCACGCGCAGTCCATGCTGGATGAGTCGCAGCAGTGTCATGGAGAAATTCTTACGCACCGCCGTTGTCAACTCTTTGCTTATCGTGATAATAGAGTCGCCACCCTTGTAGCGCACACCGTGCGTCTTGCGGCAATGGTTTCGTTCCCAGGCATAACAATCGTACGTGTCGTCGTCCGAATCGGATGATACAATATACGCCTTGAGTTCTTTGCGTTGCGCTGCCGTAGTGGCTGGTTGTGTGCGCGCACGTGGTGGCACCGTAACGGTACCGTTTTGTGCGCTTAACGCCAGTGTTGTATTGGCATTGCGGCTGGTATTCTTCAGCGCCCGCTTCATGTTGGCCAACTTTTCTCGATCGAAGCTTAATGTGGCTGCAAGCGATGCCACCTCCTGTATGTCGACTTCTAGTTGCGCGCGTAAGTCTCTGAAAAAAGTGTGAAAATGTATGTTCTAAAATAATGTATCTTCAAAAAAAATCAGTTTAAAGAAAATAGGTTCACATGGCGAATCCCTCAAGAACTTTAAAACCATGTAAAACTTTAGTGAAAGTATTACTGGGAAAAGATCTCGGATAGTTAGTTTGAATTGAGGTGCATTAAGCTTGGTTTCTGCAATATCTATTACATTGACTATATAGAAGAATTCAAATTCGATCTTGTCGAAACCCGAAACCCTAAAACCTTTTAAAAAATTTCCTTCTCATTATTTCTAAAGTAATAACGACTAAGTATAAGTCCCTTATAGGCTTTACTTTCATCCTCAACTTGGAGTCACGACCGTCTTGAATAGCTACAGTTACTACTATCTGTTACCACGTTGCATTCTTTAAGAGCTCGAGCGGCTTTATGCCTTCAAACTGATCCGTCGACTCATACTCGCAGTTTTTTCTTTCTTTCGACCATCGCAATATGTAGCAGCCTCATTAAGTAAAAAGACAAAATGAGGGTTTATAATTGTTTTCAAGAAATGAGTAGGCGGAGTAACAGTTCTTAGCCGCATAGAAAATGAGCGTATTTACGGTTGCGAATATCCGACTATTTTGGGAACAATTTTGTAAAGTCTAAAGTCTGGACTAGTAGACTGGTATGAAACCAAGTTTTCAAGACTGTTATTGTTTCTATGGTAATTATGTGTTGAAAACTTATATCCACCCTTAAAGCTGCTTCTTTATATAACTGTAAGGTATAAAAACAACTATACTTATGGGTTTTAAGTCGGATATCTTAACTTTCATCAAGAGCAAATAAAGAATTATGGGTTTTTCCGGGAGCTAAAGTTTCTATTTTTCTTTCGAAGATTGCAATTCGCATCGATGGCATGCCCCGAAGTAACAAACATATAACGCATTTTTTAAACATAAATATCCAACGTGACCCATCTCTGTAGACCTTTGCACAAATTTACTCACCCCCAATGATTGCCTTTCGATGTCTTCTTCATCGCATTCTTCTGAAATTGATCGGCTTTGGCGCCAAAATGTGTCGTGGCGAACATTTGCATCAACAACGAAGCTTTATCTAACAAACCATGAGCCTTGCTATTTAAAGTCTCTCCACTATCTGGTTGTGCGGCATTCCGACTTGTATTTGGATGCATTGTCTTGAGAGTATCCTGTTCGTTAGCATCTTGCTGCGGTGACACAAGTTTCTTCCGAACTTTTTCACCTTTCTTCTTGGCAGCATAACTATTGTAGGGCTCATTCAGTTTCTCATTACCATTGAGTGTCTTCATTTTCGAATCCTCTGTATCGCATTGCAAAAATGCAATGAAACGTTCCAGATCGGTTATTTGAGTTTTCAGCTGAGCCACTAACTGTTCTTTCATACGCAGTGGACCAACAAACTCGCCAATGGCGTTATCTACATGATTCTTCAACTCTTCCGAACTCAGTTCGGGTAAATCGCGTTCGTCCACTTGCAAATTGAGTTTATTCTTTAGCTCATCAATTATTATCTTCTGTTTCTCCAGCAATATATGTTGTGGCAAGACGGGTGCACCCGATTCATATGCCAATTTTTCCAATTCACTTAGTTGTGATTTCAGATGTTCGATCAGCTCGAATTGACGCTGACGCACCACTTCATCGTCTGGCTGCGATTGGCTAGAGGAGTCGGCATTCGTGTTACCTACCGCGGCCGGTACGATTGGCTGCAAGAGTGGAGAGTAGTATAAGATTATTTAAAAATATTTTCAATAAATGCATTTCACCGTGATTTTACTCACTTCCGGTATACCGCGAAACGCGAACTCCTCCAAATCCTTAAGTAATTGATCACGTTCATGCGAAGGCGCTTCCACAATTTGTCGCACGCGCAGTTGAACATGCGCAAAATGTGAAGTCAATGCCATCAATGAAGTGGTTAACAACTCCTGCTCCTCTTCCATGCTTCTCAAACGTCCCAAATCGTTGGTATCACTTCTCAACATTTCCTGCTTATCCTGACTATCGGAACTCAACAGTTCCAACTCCGATTCAGGACTAAGCAATTCTGATGTTGGACTCATTGCATCATCGTAATTCGCGCCTAACGGCGACCAACGCTCACTCAGCGGATGTGGTGATATATGATCGAAATGTTCCGCTGTCAATAGTGTGTCGTCATTGAAAATGCCATTTGCTTCCTTGCATTGCGCGAACAATTGTAGCTCGCTATTCGGCATGTCATGTCGTGTTGATGCGACCACGCGATTTTTTACCTCTACCTCTGCTTCTTCTTCGTCCTGCATTTCCGCCCCGTCTAGCTGACTACCCATCATACACTCATAAGCTATCGGTTTATGTACAGCATAAATGGTGTTTTGTGCGAAAGTTGGCGAAGGTGTAGCGGTTGCTGAGTTGGTTGTTCTTGCCTCCACTCGCGTCGCATCAGCTGCATTGCTTTCGCTACATTGACTATTGCAACGACGCTCAAGAAAAATCGTTTCATCCTCGTCAAGTTGTTGACCTTCGTCCCCTGTATCGTCCCCCACGGCTGTGTGCTTATTTGCCACCTCCACAAGTGCAATTGCACAAACACCGTTTTCTTTGTTGTCAGCCACAGTGGAGTTAGCGAGAAGGCTGCTGAAGTCCTTATCGAACTTTTCTTCCATCTGTTCACTTCGTATGCTATTCATTTTCTACAAGTTTTAAATGCACTCTCTTTATACACTATATATACATCGAGAATGTTGATATTATTTTTAAATATTCGCTGTAAATATTTTGCAACATTTCTAAGCGAAAATGCTCAGGGAAAAAATCAATTTTATTCAATTAGCACAACGTCCTCACACAACAAGTATTCGGAGAAAAACTAGGAATGTACTACGAAGACATATGGTGTAGTTTTGTCACACTGATTACGGTATATTGTAATAGAATAACGGAAATCGTGGTAGTGTTGCCTGCTGTAACATCTTTTTTTTTGTGCAATTTCTAAAAAAAAGGTGAGTTTGGGAAAGCGAAACAAATTTTTTTTTAATTTAACAGTACATTGGATATATTGAAATAAAAAAAAAGTTTATTAAAAATTGGTTTAGTTTTAGTTTTATGTTTTTTATATTATTTTCATAATTATATTTTTTTATCGATTACTCACAATATTTGTTTATATATTTACATTATATATTAATTCTTATTAATCTTTTTTTTTACTACCAACTACTTGCAAAAACATATGATGTAGTTTTGTCACACTGATTACGGTATATTGTAATAGAATAACGGAAATCGTGGTAGTGTTGCCTGCTGTAACATCTTTTTTTTGTGCAATTTCTAAAAAAAAGGTGAGTTTGGGAAAGCGAAACAATTTTTTTTTTAATTTAACAGTACATTGGATATATTTAAATAAAAAATAAGTTTATTAAAAATTGGTTTAGTTTTAGTTTTATGTTTTTTATATTATTTTCATAATTATATTTTTTTATCGATTACTCACAATATTTGTTTATATATTTACATTATATATTAATTCTTATTAATCTTTTTTTTTACTACCAACTACTTGCAAAAACATATGATGTAGTTTTGTCACACTGATTACGGTATATTGTAATAGAATAACGGAAATCGTGGTAGTGTTGCCTGCTGTAACATCTTTTTTTTTGTGCAATTTCTAAAAAAAAGGTGAGTTTGGGAAAGCGAAACAAATTTTTTTTTAATTTAACAGTACATTGGATATATTGAAATAAAAAAAAAGTTTATTAAAAATTTTTTTAGTTTTAGTTTTATGTTTTTTATATTATTTTCATAATTATATTTTTTTATCGATTACTCACAACTTTTCTCGATCGAAGCTTAATGTGGCTGCAAGCGATGCCACCTCCTGTATGTCGACTTCTAGTTGCGCGCGTAAGTCTCTGAAAAAAGTGTGAAAATGTATGTTCTAAAATAATGTATCTTCAAAAAAAAATCAGTTTAAAGAAAATAGGTTCACATGGCGAATCCCTCAAGAACTTCAAAACCATGTAAAACTTTAGTGAAAGTATTATTATATATTTTTTTATCGATTACTCACAATAGTTGTTTATATATTTACATTATGTTTTAATTCTTATTAATCTTTTTTATTTACAACCAACTACTTACAAAAACTTATGATGTAGTTTTGTGACACTGATTACGGTATATTGTAATAGAATAACGGAAATCGTGGTAGTGTTGCCTGTTGCTGTTCAATCAAATGTTATCAAATGGCTACTTTTTCTTTATCGATTTCATAGTTTATTTTATGTAAAGAGTTGTTATTTTTTATTTATTTTTTGATGCCATTTTTATAATTTATGTACTTTTTAATTTTTATTTATATTTACTTTTATGTTGTATGTATTTTTTTAATTTTTATTTACTTTTTAATTTTTATTTATATTTACTTTTATGTTGTATGTATACTTTAATTTGTATATACTTTTTTATTTTTATTTATAATAATATACTATTTTTATTGTTATTTCATATATTTTATATATATTAAATTACATTTTTTGTATTATTCTTAAATTATATTTTATTTTAATTTAGATTTTTATTTACTTCCTAATTTTTAATTAATTTTTTATTTATGATTTTTTATAACATTTTTTTGTGTTTGCTTTATATTTTACTTTTTAAAAACCTTAAAAATCCGTTTCATAAAACAACTAAAAACTGTTACGTCTAAAGTCTGCAAAGTTTCCTTTAAAACTACTCAAAAATATGTACTAAACGAACAAACCAATTGTAATAGCACCCGGCATATTCTAATGTAGTAGAATCGACTTGTAATCAGCTGTTTCATGTATTTATCCGCATATGTTTTTGACATTTCGCCATTCTGATTTGTTCGCAATCAGCTGCTAAATTTTTATGGGGTTTTAATGCGTTTGCGCCAATACGAGTATTTACTTTAATTTCACGAAAATTGGTGTACCTCTGACCGGCAAAAAAGAATTTACTTTGACAGAAAATTGCAAAAATGTCAACGAGACGGCAAGTAATTACAATTTATCGCCTACTTTTGCGTGAGGCTGAAAAAATTCCTGCCTACAATTTCAGGTAAGCATAATTGACCTAACCAATAGGTTGTATGCCTGTTATAAAAACATTTTCATAATAAAAAACTATCTTTTTTAGAATGTTTGCTGGACGAAAAATACGTGACACATTCCGTGAAAATAAAAGTATTAATGATTTTGCGGTTATCGATCAAAAACTAGCAGAAGCTAAACAAAATCTGGAGCTTGTGCGGCGGCAGGTCAGTAAATTGATTTTAATTTTTTTGTAACTGCTTGTTTTTTGATAAGATATGTGATAAATAAGTAATAAAGATTTGTGGTTTCGCCGCTGATACATAAGTAGCTACAGAGAGATGTGGAAGACATATATTATATATATATTATAAAGTTCGAATGAGTAAACGTACACAAAAAAGCAATTATAAAATTATAATTGTATAATTAATTACGTTACGTTACGTCTATCTGTCTGTATATACGCGAATTAGTCCTTCAGTTTTTGTGATATCGATCCGAATTTTTGCATACGTCGTTTTCTCGCCCAGAAGCTACAATCACCGAGAAAATGTTTCAGATCAAACCACTATAGCATATGGCTGCCATACTGAACTGAACGAGAGAATAAGTCTTTATATGGAAAACTGTTTCATTTAACGAAATATCTTCACGAAATTTGGCATGGATCATTGTTCAAGGCCAAGATGCAATCTCCGAGAAAAATTTTCAGATCGGTGAACTATACATACAGCTATCATACAAACAGATCGTTCGAAATCAAGTTCTGTATGGAAAACTTTTTCATTTATGAAGGGTATTATAATATAACATTTTTTCCTGTTTTTTTTTTAGAGCTTCCAAACAAATAATTATCTCAATATGTGAAAAAGTGTAATTGATGTATTAAGTAATAATAAAATTATATTAAACAAAATAATATTAAAGAAATATTTTTCAATTGTTCATAAAAATATTAACTAATATTGCTGCGTTGCCTTTGTTCTAACTTCACACATATTATGTACTTGTAAAGGTATGTACAGGAATAAAACCCATACATGTGTCTGTACATAGTAACAAAGCGTTATGCGATACATACATACATACTTCATTATAATAATATATTTATCAGCCGCAATTATCTTTGGAAATTATGAAATTCTGACAGATACTTGATAGAAATATTAGATTATATACAAACATACAAGTATATACTAAAGTTTGTTTATATATTATTGATAAACATATCGCTTATCATCACACATCTCTAACTTGCAGGTTATCATTGGACACCTGTACTCTGCTGAAAAACTTGTAATTGAACAACCTAAAAAAGCACTACGCCGCACAAAATAGAAGCTGAAATGTTTTTGAATGCCCTAAATACTATTGCAACTTGTTATATTCGCTACATCATATTAGAATTAGCAATACTTTGACAATTATATTGTTTATATCGCAGTAACTGCATTTAGGTTAGGAGGTTAAAATTTGAGATTTCAAACAAAAGAAAAAAAAATGGAATAAAAATCGAATTTAAATGTTAAGAATTGGTTTTCTTTTAATAGCCACTTGTAATATATTTATTTACACCATTTCTATACATGCACGCATGTATGTATGTATGTATGCGTTTAAAGTAATTACATACGGATATGAAATTAATTGCTAATTATTTGCTAAGAAATTGGAATGCCTTTTAAAAAGCTAAAGTTGCGGCATTTTGTGGCGTGTATATGCTTTACGCCTGGTATGTACTGGCGGAGACATTGCCACCGGTGCCGGTCCAATTGGTGTGCACAAATTTACCCTCAGCACCTAAGAGTTCATAAGTGTGTGCGCCAAAGTAATCGCGTTGCGCTTGCAACAAGTTGGCGGGTAATTTTTCGGTGCGATAGCCATCGTAGAACGAGAGCGCGGTCGAAAGAGCTGGTACAGGAATGCCCCACAGAAAGGCGTTGGCGACAACTTGACGCCATGAGTTTTGGCCAACTTCAATGGCCTTCTTGAAGAAGTCATCCAACAGCAGGTTCGAGAGTTGTGGATTGCGGGTGTAGGCATCCTTGATGTTACCCAAGAACACACTGCAAACAGAGTAACGTTTGTGTATAAGAATTTCTGCTTTACATAATTACACATGCATAAGACTTACCTGCGAATAATGCAACCGCCACGCCACATCAACGCAATGCCACCATAATTCAGGTTCCAGTTATTCTCTTTGGCCGCCTCACGCATCAACATGAAGCCTTGCGCGTACGAAACGATTTTGGCGCAGTACAATGCATGCTTGATGTGATTCAAGAACTTGGGTAGATCCCCAACCTTTGCCGATACGCCAGGTCCGCTCAATTGTTTGCTGGCCGCCACACGTTCATCCTTCAACGCGGATAAGCAACGTGAGAATACCGCTTCACCGATTAGCGTTACAGGTACACCGTATTGCAGCGCAGCAATGGCTGTCCACTTTCCTGTACCCTTTTGTCCAGCTGTGTCGCGTATGCGCTCCAACAGAAAACCTTTCTCATCCTGATAATTTAAAATGTCACGTGTGATTTCGATGAGGAATGAATCCAATTCTTCGCTGTTCCACTTCTCGAACTCTGTAGCCATTTCGGCTTGTGAGAGACCAAGCGCTTTCATGATTTGATACGCTTCGCAAATCAATTGCATATCGCCATACTCAATACCGTTATGTACCATTTTGACAAAATGTCCAGCACCACCTTCGCCGACCCATTCGCAGCATGGCTCGTTGTCGGCTTTTGCGCAAATTGACTGGAAGATGGGTTGTATGAGTGGCCACGCTTCCGGATGACCGCCGGGCATGAGTGATGGTCCATGACGCGCACCCTCTTCGCCACCGCTCACTCCCGAACCAACGTACAAAATTCGTTTAGCGCGCAATTCATCGCAACGACGTGCGGTATCTTGATACTCGGAGTTGCCACCGTCGATGATTACATCGCCGGGCGATAGTAGTGGCAACAATTGTTTGATAAAGTCGTCCACAGCGCTGCCGGCTGTAAAAATAATTGAAAATAGTATTTTAGTACAGTTTAAGTTTAGGTTTTATTTGAAGTATGGTCGTGAATTTGTGCATGAATAAGGAAAAATGTAGATCAGAAAAGGCTGTTGAAGACAAGCGGTGATTTTTATAATGTCATTCCCAAAACTATCGAGTCCATGTAAACAAAAAGCCATAGGCATAGATGCATAACGACCAAGAACTGTCATTATAGTTAAATTAAAATTATTTTGAGAAATACTGCCGAGTAGGCTGTCCTTGATTCCCATTCAATCCGGTTCCGTTCCGATGGCAAAGACCCTACTGCCGTGGGAACGATCTGTTAGCGCGTCAAGTACCTTCGATTATTACTTTAATTTTTTTATAACCTCAGCTATTTCAGCTCTACTATAGCCTAGCAGAAGTTTTTGATCTTTGTTTTGAACAATTTACCACTATGTTACCAGCTGCATGGAAGGCGTTAAAAAATCTCCTTTCTCTGGACTTTTAAGCAAATTCCATCGCCGCCTATTATCGTGACTCTTTGACCGCTCCCACCACACAAGTTGTTTCTTTTATCGCTTGTTTTCATAGCCAAGTCCAGAATTTATGTTCGTATTAACTTCGTTTCAGAGAAACTGATAATCCTTAAATACTTTCTAGGACAAATCAAGTTTATGCCAGCCTGAATAACCCTACACTGCCTACAATACCCGTACGAAAATTTCCAGTGACCAAAATTATAAAAATTAGAGTTCGAAAAATGTTGTCCCTCATCATTTTTTAGATCTTGGCTGTGCAACCTGTATTTTTTTTATGTTCAATAACTTCACCAATATTAACCACGGCACTCTGTAATCCTAAACAAAAGCATGTCATCTCGAGTCCCAACTTACCGCCGCTACTATTAAATCTACATAAATTTTGTAAAGTGTCCGAACTTATTATCGGACATGCAACACATCCATTTTCTTATTTTTATAATTTTTCACGGTGCGTAGTAAAAATATTTGTAGTTTCTCAATTAATTATGGAGGACTCACAAATTATTTGCTAAATTTTATAGATTAAATATCAGGCGTCTGTTAAGTCGTTGAAGCTGATTTTTTTAACGTATTCGAAATTGTTTGGGTTCTTAAAAATAAACCCACACCGTCATCTACAAAATTGTTTAATGAAACCACGCCAAGTGCACAGAAGGAACTAAGAAGCATTAATGGATTCAAACCTAGCCAGGGGAGGATATAAGATGCGAGCTCGCAGAGCCGTCAATTTTTGGAGAAAAAAAACTGCAAAAAATTTTTACAGAGCACCGGTCCGCGCTGAAAACTCCGAGCCCGGAAGAAATTATCCCCGATCGACCCCGCTCTTTCGGTCCTAACTGTAAACTGCTTTGGACAGTATGGGCGCAAGGCGAGCCTTAAACTGAACGTCAATAAAGACAACAGAACAAGTCCTTTGCATCTTTCACACACAGGCTCGTCGATTATTTGGCGACGGTACATTCAAATTGTCTAATAAAATGCTTCGAACCCTCATTCATGAAAGCGTAGCTGTTGCTTTTTTGTTATTCTAACCGTATATCACCACCACAAATAGCTTTGGGGGGTAGTACGAGGTGACAATCTTCGGCAGTTGTGTCGGCTAAGCACCGACACAGATACTTTTAGTACTCATAATCGTAATTCTTCAAGGTTAGGCACCAGTTGTCACAGGTAGAACCAAGCTATTTGAAATTTTGATGACCTTCGCCTACACTACCGTTTCTGGACTGAATATTATTTATCTGTAAAATATCTACATATAACCGCTCAAATATGACTCATTAAAGTTGCCGATAGGCAAATGTCCTTGAGATGATAGATTTTCGGTAACCAAATTTCGAAATTGATAACAGCACAGCCATAGCGCATGCGTCTTACGTGTGACTAACGAGATAAGAAAGCATAATCGGCATGGGAAGTGAGCCTTTCCAAATTTATTTTTAATACACTTGAAAAATGTATTATTATTTTTTTAACTTAATTTCACAATTAAGTAAAAGCTACTTTTAATTTGCTTAACATTGCAGTCGACAGCTGAGCGTGACTTTTTGCCCCCCAAAATGGCTTAAGCTTACTAGCCGCTTTAGAATAAACAGCTGTCAATGCTGGCGTGTTTTTCAAACATATCTACACATATGCGTGTGTTTGTAAATCACCTCACATTCACTTGGCCCTGCCGACGCCGCCGCCGCACGCCATGCTCGCTGCTCGTGACGCAATCATGACGTTGCATTTGCTGCCGATCAAGGTAATTTTTTTTTTTGCAATAACAACAATTAAGCGCAGTGATAGTGCAAACAGTTGTGGTTCCAGCTTGTGTGTATGTGCATACGATTGTATTTGTGTGTGTGTGTGTGTGTACTTGTACGTGCTCTAAGCGTTTGAAGTCATTACCGGTTCGTAAAAGTGCGCAAATGAACTCACATATACTACATATATACATGTATATGTGTATGCCTATGTATGCATGTATATGAGTGTTTGCATGTGTATGGGTGTGTATGTTTATCTGTACGACATTGACAGTGACATTGCCATATACTTGCATACTCTCCAACTTACCCTTGACCAAAAGCATAATTTTACGTGGCAACTTCAATTTGTTGACCATATCCTGCAACGAAGTAGCGCCGATCACTTTTGTGCCCTTGGCCTCATTCTGCAGAAATTGGTTGACCTAACGCGTCGTAAATATGTAAGCAAAGTCAAGTTATTTCGGGTTTAACGGTCAACGCTGTATAACTCTCACTCACCTTCTCGACGGTGCGATTGTAGGCGCAAACCACGAAGCCATTATCATTCATGTTCAAAATGAGATTCTGACCCATAACGGCCAAACCGATCAAGGCAATATCTGCTTTACTGCAAAAATCAAATTTGAGGCAATGAGAAAGTAGCAAAATAAAACAACAACAAAATTTGCATTAAGTAAAATAAATATGAGTTTATAAATATCTATATATGTATATCAATTGTATATATACATATATACAGATATATATTTTCTATATCTATGTAATGTAAATATATATGTATATATAGCATGTATATACATATGTATATATTTTTACAAAGCTTTTCCCTTTTATACATAAATTTGTATACAGCCAAACCAACCGCTAAGCCATAGTTATGGCGTGAGCCGCTGTGATAATTCGGGTCATACATACATACATACACACATTCACACATAATATAAAAATGTGTGTTTTACACTTAACAACGTGCGATAGTTTGCCGCTCTTCATACTCATATACATATGTATGTTACTTACGCTGACATGTTGTTTTTATTATTGTTGCTTCAACTTATTGCTTTTAAGATAGGCGATTATTGCACGTTCGGCCCTTTCCACACCGTTTATCGATCACAACACCGTTTTTTTTTCTGCAGCCTTTATTCACTCTAAGCTATTAGCTTTTGGTTTTTTTTTTAGCTCACTTTCGCGTCCAGTTGGCGTACCTTACTTGTTGGCAATCGCGCGATTACTGAACATTGAAATCGGTTGAAAAGTCATACGAGCATGGCAGTTGGCAAAAGTAGTGTACTCAACAGCATGCGCATGGAAGAGGAAACTAAAAGGTGACACCGATAATGGGGAGCTTTAGTTTTGGTGTTGAGCTTTGACGTTTGATTGTGCTTTTTTGGCCCCAAAAAGCATTCAAATTAATTTATTAGAATTTTGTATTTTAGTTTACAAATTTAAAATTTAAATTTAAATTATTTATGCAAACAAAAGAGAGTCAATTAATTGCAGTGGAGCTTTCAAATAGCTTACAAAATTAAAATTAAAAATCTATGAGCTGTGGTATGTGCATTAGTTAGAAATAGTTTTTGCTTCATTTAGTTTAAAGGTCACTTGAGAGGCATTTACTTCACTCCTTTCCTATGCAGAAGTTCAACAAGTAGAAGAATTTCGACAAGAAAGCTTTAATAATCAAAAAATTTAATAATTGTTCGCACAAATGAGAGAGAAATAGCGATTATTAAAATTTTTAACAAATTTTGCTGATAACTACTGTTGTACTTGACTATATTAACGGATTTTTGTGCTGCAAGAAAATATAATATTCTGCAAATAAAATAAAAGCCTATATTATGACTAATTTTCGTTCCCACGACAGTCGGGTCTAAGTAACCGAAACGAACCCGCATTTTTACCCGGCCAAGGACTGTCAACTCGCCACCGAAATTACTTCAGAAACGTTTTCTGCCGCGACAACAACAACAACTAATTTTCAAAATTATTTAAAGGCTTAAAATTAGAGTCAATATAAGAAGCTGTCGATCGTACCCTGCAATTACAGTGAATGCGAATACATTTCGAAACCTGATTCATGCAATTTTTCTGCCATTTTTATTGATTTACTATGATACAGTGAATCGAACGATTATGCATACCCAAATATTCGTGAACGTTAAGTCTATCACGTGCTTTTGATGATTTTAACGTGTTAAAGTTAATGTGTCGAAACTCCATCAAGTTCATTATACGGTCAACTAAATTCAAAAATATCACTAACATTTCTCGTCAGTTTTCGTCAGAAATAATGTTTCATTAACGCATGAAATTTTTTATTTAAAATTTTTTTCGATTTATGCATAACTCAAAAAGCTATATCTCACGAGCCAATTGTTTATACACATTATATACGCGTATATTATTGTCCAAGGCAATGCCATAATCTCCGAATATATATATTCGGATCGGACCACTATAACATATAGCTGCTATACAAACGCACCGATCAAAATCTAGATAAAGGTCTTCATAAGAGACTTGAATGTTGTATACCATGCAGGTTGGTTGAAAAGTTTCTGCGCTCGAAATGAAAAAATAATGTTTTTGGTACGAAAAACATTTTTTTATTCATTAAAATCTCCCTTAACTTCAATGCACTTATTCCAATGATCCTCCGATAATTTTATGCCATCCCTATAATGACTTTCCGGAAGCTCTGCAAAATACCCGTCTATGGCTGTAATAGCTTCTTCATTCGACGAAAAACGTTTTTCACGAAGGAATTGTTTCAGGTTTCTGAAGAGGTAGTAGTCGGAGCCAAATCTATATGTTCAACCAATTCGTACTTTAATTCGTTGAACTTTGTCATTGTTAAAACACCTTTGTGAACAGGTGCATTGTCTTGATGAAAAATAGTTTTTTTGTGTTGCAGAACAAGTCTTTTCTCACGAATTTTTTCATCCAACTGATCCAAAGGCGGCAATAATATTCAGATTAGATTGCTTTACCCTTCTGCAGTTAATCAATCAACAAAACTGACTCATCTCAAAAAAACTGATGCCATAATCTTCTGTGCTGATCGTTGTAACTTCACCTACTTTGGCGCTGAGCAACCAGCATCAGTCCACTGTAAGCGTTCTTGTTTCAATTTAAGATTATGGGGGTAGATCCAAGTCTCATCCATAGTTATAAAAAGACGCAAGAAATCGGGTTTATTCTGCTTAAAACGCTACAAATTATGCTGAGAAATTTGTTTTCGATCCAGTTTTTGTTGAATTGTGTGCGGCACTAACTTTCCAAACTGCTTCTCCATATATAATACTCCATGTAATATATGAAGTACTCGTTCGTGTGAGATGCCTATGGCATAAGCAATTTCACGCTTAATCAAACTTGGATCTTCACTAACAATATTATGAACTTGCTAAATGATTTTTGTTGTGGTTGTGGTTTTTGGTCGTCCTTCGCGTGAAACCTCTTCAAGCCTAGTACGTCCACGTTTAAATTCACCAGCTCAAAATTCAACTGTGCGTTTTGAAGGTGACAACTCCTTATACACTCCTTACAATTGTTTATAAATTTCCTTTGCTTTCAAACCTTTTAAAACAAAGAATCTAATCACTGCGCGATATTCAATTTTTTCCATATTAACAGAATACCCTGACACGTCAACTTCAATTGGCTTGGGAATAAAGAATTAATTGACAGAATGACTTGTAACTTAGCATGTGTTCTCACAACAGATCTACCAATTTGAGAATAAAAATTTGGAGCTAATAGTGCTATTTTTTGGTGAACACTACTTACTTTTCAACCAACCCGTATATCAAACAACGTGGTTAGAAAGAACCAGCAAACCGTTGGCCGATTACGTTTTCAGACCTAGCGCCTGTGCAGGGTATTACAGCTACAAGTTAACGTTTTTTCTAGTTTATTACTTCTTTTCATTTCAAGTGCTGAGCCAAAAAGAACTAATGAGGTGTTTAATAAGCAATGTGAGTTGTTAGTGCATCAATTCGATGTTTTTGTGGGTGGAAGAATATTTTGTCAGTACTGAGCTGTGAGCACTCGCATTGTATTGAACACAAATGTTGCCAACTGCCTGTATTAAAATTGGTACTCAGCGGTGAGAATTGCAAATTTTACTTTGTTATATATAAGTATGTAGAACTTTTGCAACGTCCCCACCATAATTCTATGTTTCTAAAGTTTTTTAAAGTGTAGAGTTTAGCTATCGTACTTTCAATTGTTTTGAACAATACTCCTAGAGAGGAGTAGGGCGGTGTAGTTCGGGTGTGAACTTCCCCTTCTTCGCGGGGAGTATAAAATACAAAAAGCAACAACACTTTTGATAAATTTTGGTCGAGTTCTCAGAAAACAAGCTACAAGTTTTAGTAAAATTGTAATTTAGGAAAAACTTTTCCATATAGAAAATGTACTCAATGATTTCACATCGCTGAATAGCGTCAATAGAATAAATCATACATTGGTGTTTGGAAAATTATAGGTTTTTAGAATAAAAATCTTTATGCTCGGCACACAGCTCAAATTAAATGGATTTGTCCGGGTAATATTTGATCATAAGGTAATTCCATAAAAACTTACTTAAGCTCTAGTTGTCGCCTTCAATCAGTTACTAAATGAACGAAAAATAAATCACATCACAAACCAAAAGTCCTTAAGGGGTTACATGGGTTTCGTCGAGCAAAAAACGCTCTATTTTCAGCAATTTTTTAAATATTTGATTCAAACTTTTTATTATTCTGAAGATACATATTTGATAAAGATTTTTTGAAATTTTCAAAGGAAAATATTCAAAACTCGATTATTACGATTTCATTTGCGGCAGTCCCTCGGAAAAAAGATGCTTTCGCGTTGACAGCAGAACTTCTGACAGGATCATCAAAAGTAAAAAAGAAAAAAATACGTGTTTGAACTAAGATCATTAACTAGGTATAGGAGAAAAAACAAATAAATTGAAAATTGTATTTTAGACAGACGTTTTAAAAAACGCAAATTTTGGTGAAAATTTGTCGACGTTTTTTTGTTTTAAATAATTGTAATTTAAATAAGATAATTGTAATCGTATTCAAGACCTTGTAAAAAATATCTTGAAGACCTGTGTAAAATTTCCTCCGGATCGGTTGAATAGTTCGCGAGAAATCTTGACAAACGACTTTGAAAACATATTTCGTGAAAAAGTTTTAAGTGACTATATATGTAGCTGACCTCGAACGCGCAACTTTTCAAAGCTGTACCTCCAAAACTATTACTGGGATCAACTTGAAAATTTAGGACAATATTCTAGAGATGTTATAAAATTAAATAAGACAATACAATTTGTTTTTGTTTTTTGAAGTCGTGAAACCCATGTAACCCCTTAAAGTACCAGCCTTAGAAGTGTAAAGTTATGGTAATTTCGTGTTTTGACAAAATATAGTTTCCTGATAAAAAAAAGCGCTGTTGATGCAAAACAATGGGTTGACAAGTGTTATGACAGATTTTTCTCCAAATTATGCAACGCTTAATTACTGCTTTGCTGAATTTCGCTGTAACTTTATAAGCACAAATAATGCATGCTGTTTAGGGAGGCCAGAAGAGTCAATAACGGTAGAAAACCTCGCGAAAATTCGTGAAATTATCTTGTGGAACCGTTAATCGTAAAATTGATGCATAAGTAATTAGAATTTTTACGAACAAAAAACACTTTGCAAAGAAAAAAATGTGAAGATCCTTGTGATACAACCGATAAATATAAGGAATTACGTTATGAACTGGTTTCTCACCTTGCCTATCCACCATTTTGCTTTAAAACCAGACGAACTTTTCAGCATATCTGGCAATCAAACTTACCACCGACTCGATCGAGAGCGCTTTGACCACAACACTTACATATATTTTTTACCCACTAAAGCTGCGGTGATGCATGCTTCACCCATTTCCGTAACTTATACTCCAAAACTCATATCTACAATTTTGAAGAAAAAAAAATTGTATTTTCTTTTTTTAAAAAATTTGAGATTTAAACCTATCTAAAGTATGTCAATATAAATTTAATATTTATAACATTTTATTGATTATTACTTTAAATATCGAGAGGTTCAAGATCAATAGCTTCGTTTCAGTTAAGCACTTTGTACGGGTTCAAAATGCCATTGGGATCTAAGAGTTGCTTCATTTCGCGCATCTTTGAAATGGCCGCTGGACTTTTGCTGTATTTCAAATAGTTCTTCTTCAAGAAGCCGATACCGTGTTCCGCGCTAATGCTGCCCCTCACTTGGGATGTATACTCGTAGACGAAGGGTTCAATGCACTTGTAGATTTCTTGTGTGAATTCGGGGCAGCTGATATTCAAATGTAAATTCGAATCGCCTGCAAACATTGTTGTGGTGAAAACCATGCAGACAACTCACAAAACTAATGAAAACTCACCCAAGTGCCCATAACCGCAAACGCGTGACGCCAAGTTTCCCACACGTTCCTGCATCACCTCAACAATGTGGTAAAATTCACGCAGTGGCAAGGAGATATCATATTTGAAGCAGAAGCCATCCTCGATAAGCGCAACAGGCACCAATTCACGCAACTTCCAGATCTCTTGCATTTTACTCACCTCGCCGGTAATGGTGCCATCAATGATTTGTCCTTGCTCCATGCCATTTTCGAGAAAACGATTGAACTTCTCCATATCATGCTCAGCATTGCTACCAGACGTCTCGATCAACATGTAGAAGGGATAGCCTTCGATTGGCGAACTGCAGTTCAATGATGCAATGATGGAAATTATAATGAGTTACTACTTTATAATGGTTTATTTGACGAAAAGCTGGCGCTTACTTGAGTTTAAAGTGATTAACGCTGGCATCCAAGGACGCGGCATCAATCAGTTCGCAGGAGGATAGAATTTCACCCAAAAACTGTCGGGAATTGCGGAAAGTTTTGAGCACGTCATCGAAGGAGGGCAGACCTACAGATGTGTTAGGAAATAAAAAGGAAGGTTAGTAAAAATAAAAAATCTTACAGAAAGAGATGTTTGAGTATAAACGAACAAATTTAGTTGGATTTTCGTTTAAACGGCTAACTGAGAGAAAAAACCAATACCAATTGTATTGTTGTGCAACTAAGTTTCTGCTATTTGTCAATAGATGGCTCCAGCAGTTGGTTGTGATCGATTTTGATATCTCCAAAACGTGATAAACTTAATCTAGACATTTGAAAAAGAAACCCCGTTTCCACATTAGTGACTTTGTTTAGCTGTGAAAAAGTGATTAAGTTGCATGACCCGCCATATTCCCCAGATATAGCACCGTCCGATTATTATTTGTTCCGTTCGATGGCACATGTTCTGGCTCAGAAGCAGTTCCACTCACAAGACGACAACGAAAAATGGCTTGATACTTGGATAATATCACAAGATAAACAGTTTTATCGTAATGGTATTCGAGCTTTGCCAAAAAGATGGGAGAAGGTTGCGACTAGCGGTGGACAATACTTCGAATAATTCATTTGTAACCATTTTCTTACAATAAAATTGCATTTGCATAAAAAAAAAGGTAGAACTTAGTTGCGCAGCTAAAAGATGAGAAAAATTTTAAAACTGTCAATTTTAGTAGTTTAGTTTAAGTAAATTTACCGATACTTGCGACAGGAGATAGGAGCCACGGAGTATCCCACTTGGACAGCTTAGAATGCCAGTCCTTTGTGATGCCATCAACTTCTAATGTTGGATCAACATGAGCCTCGTAAATGGACAAAGCACCTTGAACCTGTCGCAAATTCATTAAGACGGTTAGACAGTCTAGCGAAAGCTGATGAGATTGCCAAAACTGCCATCCACTTAGCTGCCGATGCAGTTCAGGAAATAAGCAATTCGCTAAAAACCATACACAATGAAATTTCTGAAAGGGCTGACAGATGGATAAAGGCGAAATTGAATGCCTAAGAGGCATGCAGGATTACAATGATCATGTGCCCGGGAACAAAAGAAAAACACGCATGCTTTCTACTTACACGGTCTCGAAAAAACTGCAGAAAGGTTGTTGTTCTACATGTGTTAATGATGACACATGTAGAAAGGGCGGGGAAGTAAGCATAAGAGACACGCTAGAACATCTGCGCTGCTTCTGTACGGTCTTATCTAGAACTCGGCTTTGATATCAAGGAGTTTCGGAGTTCAACAAACCGCCATCTGGCATTATAAAGGACCTGTAGTTCTATGTATGGCGTGACAGCCAGGCAGTATATCCTAACCTAACCTACCGAAAGCTAGACAGAAAGTGTCTATATGCATCCACCTCGCCGTCTTCAATATTAATTCGACAGTCTCCTATAGGACAGTGTTCAGTTAGAACTCCCACCATTATAAGAGCAAGCTAGGTAGGTACGTAGAGTGGCTGTCTAACGACGCACCTAGGCCCATAGGAGGCCCATTGTGATACCACCGGGACTAATGTTCCCTCACTATATTGTCTCCTCTCTGAACCAACCTGTGCTTCTGATGAATTCAATAGATCTCTTACGGTTCACTCCTCCACATGGGAATATTAGGAAAAATGACGTCAGCAAATCAGCTGATTTTGTCAAAACCGAATAGATATAGTATGAAGACAAACGAGCAACTAAGCTTCCACACCCTACTATAACAACAAAAAATTCCTTACCCAAAAAGGCGACATGCTGCGCTTGTGGCTGCGGGGCACACAACATGGAAACCTTGGTCACCACACCGAGTGTGCCCTCAGAGCCAATAAAGAGATGCTTCAGATGATAGCCGGTGTTATCCTTTTTGAAGTCAGACATCAGATCAAGAACATCACCATTGGCAAGAACCTACAATCGAAAAAATAAAATAAAATAAATTAACCTTCCAACAAGCGAAGTATGTACGTACCGCTTCCACGCCAAGAACGCTGCCATGCAGATTACCATAGCGCAGCACACGCAAGCCGCCGGCATTCGTAGACACATTACCGCCAATGTGACAGCTGGACTTGGCGCCCAAATCGAGTGGCACCACCAAACCCAATTCGCGTGCTTTCAAATCCAAATTCTCCAAAATACAGCCGGCTTCGCATGCCACAATGCCAGTGATCTCATCGATATGCAGAATCTTATCGAGACGCGCCAACGACAAGACGATTTCATCACAAACCGGCACTGAACCGCCAACTAGACCGGTGTTGCCACCTTGTGGGCAAACAGCTAATTTACGTTCATTACAGTATTTTAATATGGCGGATACTTCCTGTGTGGAGCTGGGTCGCAACACCAGTTGGCTGTTACCTGAAAAATAAAAGAAGAAAGAATGCATACAAATCATTTCCTTCCGGCTATGAGGTGATGTGGCAACGTACCGCGCACGCTGCGCATAAAATCTACATTGTAGCCCTGCAAATCGTCCTGCACAAGCTGTTTTTTGCCCACGATGGACTCAAAGAAAGCAATGTCCTTGCCTTTTAAGCTGGCATAATTGCCACGTTTCACATTGTGACGCACCTGCAACGGAAAAGGAATACACAAACATATAATTCTTTTTTAAACACACGCAATCACACACAGTCACACACATGCAGAATAAAATAGAGTCAAAAAGAAAAGGCTGAAAACCACCCCTAATGAGTTTTTGCTTGGCTTTGGCTTTGCTTTTGTTTAAATGCGTGCTGGTTTATTTTTGGTAGTGTGAGTGTGCGGCATGGTGTCGCTTGCATACACCCCAAGCAAAGTGATGTCCGAATAGCGGCATAAAAGCAACAACAACGAAAACAGCAATGAAAAATTAAACTTTAGAAGGCGGAGCTGCCTTGAAGAGGTGAAAATTTTTAAATTCAACGACAGTTATATTAACACACATCACATGTGTCGTGCTGTGTTCGTTCTTGTTAGTATCACCAACCGCACACAACGTAAGCAAACCTATTAGCGACCCGATTCTCTGTTTGCCGTGCATTTGACAGAACGCACAGTCTTAAGTTGTGACATCATAAATGAAAGATGGCGAAACATTGTTTACAATTACTATGAATTACATTCTTCCAAAGTTATTATTTTTAGCAACCTACCCATTCAAAACCTTCAGTCACGTAAAAAGAAGTGGTGAGTAAGATTCATATAAATATCCTATTTCACTACTGTCTTCATCTTTCGCCCTGTTTTTGTTTAAAGAAATTTTGTGCAAGTCTTTCTGTTTTCCCGCGGTTAGTGCTTATTGTACTCGAGTCAACCGATCTCTACTTCGACAAAAACTCCTCGCAAGTCTCAATGTTTAGTTACTGCCTGTCATAATACAATCGTTTTGGTTCTGAATATCTTAAACTGATTTGCGCATACAGCGACTTGAGCGAAAAACTTGCACAAGCAAAGATTTCTTCCAACATACAACTTACCACAAACAGCGCCCCTGATTTTGGCCAACTCCTAATTATTCTCCAACTACCTTATATGTACCCATAATAATGATTTACGCGCCCGTGATTGTATATATACCTTATCATAGATAGTTATCGGTTAGTGAGGAACTTTTTCCTGCCTCTCATATACTCAGTATAGTCTTCGTTTGTTAAGTATGTTTTCTCTAGCTTAGCAAGGCTTACAGCTCAAAAGGTATGAATCCTCCCCAATAAAACTGTAATTGGCTTAAGACCGTACATATCGGTTAGCAAAAAAAATAAGAGAGATTATTACAAGCAAAAAACTCTAGTTAAAAGAAATTCATTATTTTTCCAATAGTTGGCTTTAAGAATATGTATAATGTTTAAATTCATGTATAAGTGCGATCGGGTTACGCTATATGGCGTTAGTAAGGCAAGGTTTTGAAAAAAATTTAATTCCAAATAGCGAGTTGAAAAAAAATGTTAATCACAATTATAATTTTTATAATTAAAAACAAAATAATAATATTTTTTGAATTAAAGGTTAAAACATGACCGAGTCCAGAAACACTTTTTAAAATTTGTACAAAGTAATATTTTATTATAATTTTAATTTTACATTTGAAATTAATCGTTAAATCGTGTAAAATTAAAAAAAAATGAAATATAAATATTTATTAATTCCTAATTTATGTAATCCCTTTCATAATATTGCATATGTTCTGGCCAAATAAAAATAATATTTTTATTAATTTTACATTTGACCGTATGTATACATATATTTTCAATATATTTAGAATTTTTCAAATTGAGCAAGGGTTACAATAAATGTCTAATCTAAATGTTTTTCATAAAAATATGTATACATATTTTCTTAATTCTGCACAAGTAAACCAAATATCACATACATATGTACATATATGAATATTTACCAACCTGTGTCAATTCCGGAATGCCAGAAGCTTTGTATGTTCTAAAAAATGATTTCACAACACTCAGTCGTAGCTTTAGAAGTCCAGTTGCCGACATTTTCTAAAACCGAAAACAAACAAAAATATGTGAAAATTTCTCATGTGTATAAATGGCCATTTTCTATTTATTGTACAACCAAAAGAGGCGGTCTTTAACTTTTAGGCTAGTTCATCATAAATTGATGAAAGAGATGGAATGAGATTCATAGTTATGTTCATCCAAAACAAATGGCTGCAAATAAGAGTGTAGTTATTACAGCAGCGATATATACTCTCTTTATTATGAAGATTTGCCTCTTCAAACGTAAACCAGCAGAGAAATGTCAAAAACGAAATCCACACAAACCGCAGCCAACTTTATGCACTATTGCATTGGACGTCGTTTGTTGACATTTCGTTGTATCTTTGGTCGCTATTTCGTCTAATTGTAATTTCATTGAATTTTTTTTCTTTTCCTAATGTAAAGTGTTACTATAATAAAAATGTTTATTGCAAAGAAGCGACGTTACTAACAATATGTTAATGCATTTGTTTATACATCGTTTATAGTGTGGTGCATTTAGAACAAGAGTAAAGTGATTTATTTTTCTGTAATTGCATTTGTAAATGAAAGAGACGCGTTCTTGTCCGTGTGTGTTTGTTAGTGTGCGTACAATTTTAATTAAACACAGTTCTAGTTTTCTCGTATTTCAAACGTTTTTATGCTTGGAATCATCTAATTTGCCGAAAATTTGAAGCAATTTCTTTAAAAGGAGAAGAATTTGTTAAATTTTTGTATAATCTATATGCAAAAAAAAAAGCTAATTGCTTGAAGCGGACTGCGCGATATACTTTTGTTTATGGTAAGTAAACTTTGTGACTTAATTTATGTCTGGTGTCTGGCCGAGTGGCAGGCAGTCAAATTTTGTGGCAGGTAAACAAGCAACAGTTGAAGTCAACTACTGGTGGTGGTGGGCACATCATCAAATGCCTAGTAGAATTATAAATGCATTAGCACAATGAACTCTTGTGTAAGTTTACGATAATGGTTTGCGTGTATTTTTTCATGTGGAGAAACGGTGTATATGCGCTGGCTGTTATTAATACCTTAAAAAATTCGGCTGGTATGAAATTTCGGCAGAAATTATATGTGCTTAAGTTTGTGTTTGTGTTTAATAACCTTTTTTGTGTTGTTTTCTGAGTGTTGTGTTCTAAATAGCCTTTTAATGTTAGCCAAAGTTTGCGGTAGCGAAATTTTTGCACATAACTGTTTTGCCGACGGCTTTTGTGAATCAAAATTATTCCACCAAAAAAACTTCATATCCACCGAATTGTGCTTCAAAAACTTATTATTATTTTTAGATATAACTTTAATGTGACTTTAATCAAGATTTTTAATGGCCTGCTATGTGGAATATCATCTTCGTGCGCAAAATAGCATATAATATGATTTCATTATATACAAATTACATACATATGTACAACTGTATATTTTGTCATAGATCTAGAGCTTCATTATCAATTCCGATTTATATATACAAAGTCCTTATCGCTTGTGATTTTAGATGTTGACATGATTGTGCATAATTGGTTAATGCTTAGAATAACTTTGATTTACTAGCAACGCATACAGTATTTTAGCTTACTTTTACATCTAGTAGTAACTAATGCAGTGTGTTATCAAAATCTTCGAGACACTATAACTTATGTAATTAATAAAATAGGCAAAATGATGCACTCAAAATTCAAGTGTGGCTTTATAAAAACATTTCTTTCTGTCTCTATTGATAAGGGCACTCGTGGCTAAATGTTTATTATTTTACTTATCGCATTTCTATATATATGCACATATGTAGTATATTTATTAAAAGATTACAGATACCAATGTGCAAAAGATTTAACAGTTCACAACAAAAACAAAAAATAACCACACAAATAAATAATAACCCGCTTAACATTTGTTATGGAATGCAACATTTTACAGGTGTAACAACCCTGCTTCTGTTTACAATTCTTCTTCTACTGAGGTTTACAACGCTTATACGCGTTCGTGCGTGTGTGCTACATGTAAACAAACAAGAGCGTACGTCAGAAACTTGTTATACACTACATAATTTTCACATATTTCTAACGATAAATGTGTGTTCATTCATTAATTATTATTATTATTTTGCTTGCATTAACTTATAGCCGCTTACTTTTTACTTACTTTCTCCTTTTGTATAAGAAATATCACACACAACTATTTAACGAAGAAAACACAAAACAAAAGCAAGTCACACCGTTCAATGGCTGCGTTCGACTATAGAAATTTTTGCGCATTCAACCAAAGGCCGTCTTTCCTCAGCAGAAGTAGTGAAATCAAGCGAATTAGAATATGATGAGAATAGAACATATGCATGATAATGAACGCGCCCAAGAATTGTAAAAATGTGTGATAAAAACAGCGGCAAACTCATTGAAATAGCCAGTGTGAAATCTATGGCGATAATTTACAATAATCGATAATTCTTTGTTAGGATCGATTACAATTATCTTTTATGAGAATATGTTTTTGGCAAGTGTAATTGAATAAAATTAAGGGAATTTATAGCAGTATTAAATAAATTCCCAACTATACTAATGTTTAAAGCTTTTTAAAAACTTTTTTAAAATCGTATTTCAAATAGTATTAAAATGAAGCAGTTGAAAGCACATGAAGCTAATAATGGATTATTCCGTAAGTGTTAGTCCTATATTATATTATATAAACTCCATAAATACGAACAAGTGTAGCCGAAAAATAAATACACATATGTATACATTAATACAGTGAAGCCAGTAAAATTAAACTAATTTCAATTAGTTATTCAAGCAATTGTTCAAGTATAAAAAAAATTATGTTACCAACAGTTATTAATATGTCCGTGCTTGCAATAGGGCTGTTCCTTTGTGCTTATTCTACATTAATATAAATTATAATTGTACTAAAATAATAATATTAATTTATGTGACAACTCCACATTTTCCTTTAATACACAGTATTGCACAGGTTTACAGTATTTTACTGTAAGCAAATCAAATAAGAACACATATGCGTTTGTCAGTCAACTATTCTTAGTGGACAAATAATTATTTATGATAAAACAGAATTTAGCTAAACAAGAGTTGCCATTTCGTATGATTTAGTTATTGGTGTTCTTAAAATAGTTTAGTTTCTATATAATCCTATTTAAGGCTTGAGAAAAATTGTTCGAGAAAATTGATAAATATTTTTTTATAAATTAAAATTAAAAATGTACTATTTTGTTTAAATTTTTTTTCCAAATCCTCAAAAACAATTTAAGTTGTGAATTTAAATTGTGATGTCTTAAAATTACATGTATACCATCGGATCAAATATGACCCAGACTGACAAAAACCAAACATATCTACACGTATTTTTTTATAAATCTTTCTTGACGCCCTCAAAATAGCTTACTGAGCCAAATCAAGCAAGCCAACGCTTAATCCAATCTTTCTTATATTTGTTTTAAACCTAGGTTTTCGCTTTAAGCTCATTTTTGGAGCATCATTCGTCGCTTTTTTATTACTAGATGGGAAAGATTTCATTTTATGAATGTAGTTGAATTTTTGGTCCTCAGCTACGTTGTCAAGCATCTTTTTTCGACCACTACTCGACGTCGTTTTTGCAAAAGATTCAGGTGTTTTGGTACGAGTTTAGCTCTATACGCTTCATACCCGAAACATTAACCGAAAAAGCTTTGTGCCACTCAAAAACTTGTGTTCGTGATAAAGTAGACTCCCCAAGGCACTTCTACAATATTATCACCGATTCCGTAACCTCGATTATCTTGGAAACAGACAATTTTTAAGCCAACTTGTCAGACTGTCAGTTTACACTTTTAGCGTCGCTGCCAAACACACATTTATTAACATACGGAGGCCAAACATCACCCGAACATAAAAAAATCGTACCAAAAAATCAAAAAAAAAAATCGGTTGTATGGATTCAGTTTGCGGGTAAATAGATTAGTCCGGGTCAAATTTAGCATACTTTATTTATTTAATTAAATTTTTTCAACCAACCTTGTTCGGCTTTTTCTCTATTTTCATTTTGCATCTAGTGGCAACTCGCTACTACTTAACCATATGAACAATTTTGCTAACATTTTTGTTGTTTCGTTTATTATCATCATAAATCATTGCGCTTTAAACAAACCCATACAAAAAAATTTTGTATAGCGGCGCGTGTTGGTATTATTGCTCGTTCGCTTTACACCATTTTTCGCTAGATAAACAATAAATAGAATTATCACCATAGTTGTGGCATAGCACATACTCACCAGAGTGAGTTGAATATTTCTATTTCTGCGAGAATCTACTTATGGAAATAGTGGAGCTATTTAAATATTTGAAGAGAATTGGTTTTCAAACTGATTTCTCTTAGCAAGATTGGAAAGCCACACCCATCGGACCCGCATAATTTACGCACCTATGTATATAACTTTCCACCGTGACATAAAAAAGCGACGGCATGTTTGGTGCTCGATTACTTTGTGCTGCTGCTGCTGCTTGTATTTGTAGTCATTGGTAGATCATGTGACCGGCGAAAGAGTAAGGTTTTCATTTGCTGTAGTCGAGGAAAACTATTTAAGCGAATAGCATTGAGTTTCTTCTTTAGGTAAATAAATGTTATGTATGTGTGTATGCATGTGAATATGTTTAACAAAGAAAAAATAACTGATAAGTTAATATAAATGCATATTTGTTGGAGGTTATGTTTATTTATTTTTTTGTTTTATGTAATATACACACTTGGCACAGTTATATAATCTCGATATTAATTCAACACCTTATATGGATTTAATATACCCTTAGGATCCAACAGTTTCTTCATATCACGCATCATTGTAATCGCTTCCGGTGATTTACTATATTTTAAGTAATTCTTTTTGTTAAAACCAATGCCGTGTTCAGCGCTTACGCTGCCTTTCAGCTTGTGAGTATACTCGTAAATAAAAGGTTCAATCATGTGGTGTAGGTCGTTGGTATACTCCGGACAGGAAACATTCAAGTGTAAATTCGAATCGCCTACAAAGCAAAAACAAATAAGAAATAAAATGAAAAAGAGTGTTTAAAAACTGCGTACAAAATGAAAACTTCTTTAAAATCAAAAAGAAAAGAAAAAGCTTTAACTTCGGTTCAACCGGAACTATTGTATGTATAATACACTTTACAAAAAAAAAGTTTCCAAACAAAAATTTGATTTTGAACGGTAAGTTTGTATGGCATTTATATGCTATGTATAGTGGCAGCTCTTTGGAGAGCATAGGACGTGTGTAAAATTTTAGATCGATATCACAAAAACTGAGGGACTAGTTCGTGTATTAACAGACGAACATGCCTAAATCGACTGAGCTCGTCACGCTTATCATTTATATACATACATATGTACATACATACATATACAAATATTAAGGTCTCCGACATTTTCTTCTGGTTATTAGAAACTTCTTGGCAAACTTAATATACTTTGTTCAGGGTATAAAATTGTACCAACCCAAATGTCCAAAACCTGTGACTCTAGTCGCCAGCGGTCCTATACGTTCCTGCATTACCTCCACTATACTATAGAAATGCCGTAGCGGCAACGAAAGATCATAGTAAAAGCAATAGCCGTCCTTGGTTAAAGCCATCGGTGCCAGCTCTCGCAGCCTCCAAATTTCCTGCATCTTACGCGCCTCACCCGCTATGATACCATCAATAATTTCACCCCTTTCCATGCCGATTTCCACGAACTTATTAATTTTCTCCAAATCGTGTGTGCCATTGCTGCCAGATGTCTCGAGTAGCATATAAAATGGAAAACTTTCAATTGGTGAGCTAAAAAAAATATATTACATAATTATTACTTAAAATATGCTAAATATATAAATACATAAGTTTTGATGTTCATACTTGAGTTTAAAATGTTCGAAACTGGCCTGCAGCGTTGGCGCATCAATCATTTCGCAAGCCGATAAAATTTCACCTAAATTTCGTTTGGCGCTTTTGAAAGTTTTGAGAACAGCATCAAAGTTGGGCAAACCTTAAAAACCACATGCTGTTATAGAATATATAAATAATGGCACAGGCTTCATAAATTACCCAAAAAGGCCAAGTGCTGTGCTTGTGGCGCTGGCGCACACAAAAGCGACACTTTAGTCACCACACCCAAAGTGCCCTCTGCGCCAATGAAAAGATGCTTCAAATGATAGCCTGTGTTGTCCTTTTTAAAGTCTGACATTAAATCTAAAATTTCACCATTCGCCAGCACCTAAGCAAGTACATTATATATGTATATACACATACATACTTGTATATATATTATATGATAAGCAATTTATTACTCACCACTTCCAAACCTAACACGCTGCCATGTAGATTGCCGTAGCGTACTACACGCAAGCCACCGGCATTGGTGGAGACATTACCACCAATGTGACAGCTAGATTTGCTACCCAAGTCTAAGGGCACTACCAAGTCTAATTCTCGCGCTTTATTATTCAAATTCTCCAAAATGCAACCCGTCTCACATGCTGCTATGCCAGTGATTTCATCAATATGCAGAATTTTATCTAATCGCGTCAACGATAAAACAATTTCATCGAATACGGGCACCGCACCGCCCACCACACCGGTGTTGCCACCTTGCGGACAGACAGCCAATTTACGCTCGTTGCAATACTTTAAAATGGCAGAAACCTCCTGTGTGGTACCGGGTTTTAGCACCAATTTGCTGTTACCTATAGTTGTGCGGTATTAATTTTTTTGAATTTACACTCTTGAGTAAAGAAATATTACAAACGCACAATA
The DNA here is from genome assembly GCF_042242935.1 of Bactrocera oleae. Classification (NCBI taxonomy): domain Eukaryota; kingdom Metazoa; phylum Arthropoda; class Insecta; order Diptera; family Tephritidae; genus Bactrocera; species Bactrocera oleae. The sequence goes on from NC_091539.1 coordinate 59,599,873, forward strand.
AGTCATTAATGTGGCTTAAATAAGTAAATCAACTTGATTTCAAAGTATTTCAATTTTGCCTAAGTATTTAGAAGTATTCTCATAATTGTGATAGTGTTATTAAGAGCAAGTCATGTGATATTAAAACAGTTTTTAGAATAATTAGTGGGATATGCAGTAGGAAATTGGCTGGCAAAATTTATATAAAAATCATATATTTTTACACTCTGAACAGGTTATATTAAATTTGCCATGAAGTTTGTAACACCCAGAAGGAAATGTCGGATGCTCTATAAAGTATGTATGTATTATAAAATGATCAGCGTGACGAGTTGAGTTGAGTTAGCCGCGTCCGTTTGTCTATATATACGCGAATTAATCGCTCGGTTTTTAAGATATCGATCTGAAATTTTCTTCTCTGAAATTTCGTTCTTTTCTCCCCAAGAAGCTGTTAACTTATCGGAACCGACGATATCGGACCGCTATAGCATATAGTTGTCATACGAACTGAACAATCAGAATTAAGATAATGGCATTTTTATGCCCTTTTATGCTATAAGGCATGCACCTGTGAACCGTGCAATCGAAGTTAACGTTTTATTTTTTATTTTTATTTTTGTTTTTGTTTTTGTATAAATTCATATATAGGATTTAGAGCTGGAACTATCGATAGTTTTATTTTCGTCTCACTATCGATAGTTTATTTTGACTATTGATGGTTTATGCCTTAACTAGACTTACCAAAACGTTTCATAAAATTGCAAAATTTTACTTAATATACCATAAATAGCTACAATTTGATCTAGTCTAGTAATACCAAAAAAAATTGAAATTTAATTTTGGATAACATGGTAGCACTTAAAATCATCTTTTCATTCATTGCTTGGCTGCGCGCATGTGGATTTAAATATTTGAAATAATGTACAAGTTATCAAATTTTACTATTATTTACACTTTATTTATGAGTTAAATGAGCTACAATAGAAAGAATATTACGGAAATATTTACAATTAGGTAAGAATTTCTAATGTTTTGAAATGCCAAATGAACTGTACAAAGCAAAGGTCTCTTAATTAAAACCCGTAAGAAGTAAGTAGATTTTTACGAAAAAACTATCGATAGTATTTTTAAAAAAAAATGTAGTTATTTATTAACAAAATGCTACCAAAAAATGTTAAATCTCGAATAAAAATGCATTGTTAGACCTATCAGACAATCACTGTATAATTAGTTGGGCACAGGAAACATACCTCGCACACTACGCCAAAAGTCCACATTGTAAGCTTGTAAGTCTTCCTGTAGTGCGTAACGTTTACCAACAATGGACTCAAAGAATGCAATGTCCTTGTCTACTAAGTTGGCGTAGTCGCTGCGTTTCACATTGTGACGAATCTGAAAAAAAAAATTGAACATTATGATTTTTGACTGCAATTTAGCTAATGAATACATATCTTTAGAATTCTACACACATTTCTTCATATTAACATAAATTAATCGTTTACAAAACGAAGCGAAATGAAATTACAACAAAAGCATTAATCGATACTCTGTTATAGTGTATATTATTTTAATTATATCATTTACACATTGATATATTATTTCTCAACGTTGTTTATATTTTTTGAACAATAAGAAAGATGTTGATTATAATTTTTGTAGCAAACTCAAAAAAAAAAGTTTTCAAAGTGTGAGATTTGTTATTGGGACTCTTATTTTATTAGTTAAATTGACTGGTTGATTATCTTCTTTTATCGCTTCTTTGACAAATTATGTAGATAATGTAAGATTATTTCAGTAATAGTACGACACAACTACAATATTACACTATTCCATCATAATAATAATGTTTTAGGACCCTAGCTAGGTAGCTAGAGTGACTGTCTGACGACGCACCTAAGCATAAGTATATGAGGCCCATTGCGATACCACCGGAACTAGTGTTCCCTCACTCTATTATCTCCTCTCTGAACCAACTCGTGCTTCGGCTAAAGTTCATCAGTACAAATAGTTTTATGTGAGCAACTTCTGAGATGTCGTCGAAAAACCATTGACCGATAGTTGCGATTATTTTCCTGTATAGAGCCATTTATTCGCATAGAATATGGTTTACAGTCTCCTCTTCTTCTACCTCCGCTTCTGCAATAATCATTGTATGGTGCACCTAGTCTGCTGGCATGGCCACCAATTAGACAGTGACCTGTTAGCACTCCTACTAAAGTCAGGAGATGTCATTTTAGAACACTAAAGTGTCAAAAATTTTTGTTTATGTTTTTTGAAAATCCCAGACTGTCCTAACACTTGAATTACAAATCTCATATTACTTCATTGAACAACCCCAAAATATTTGGACAGTTTATTAACTATTTGTACTGATGAATCTCAAATAACTAAAGTTGAGTTAAGCTGAGGTTGATATCTGCTATCTATAAGCATGTTTTTATATTTCTAATGTAAGAATATTTTTTTATTTTAGAAATTTAATTTATATAGTTATTTGTTAACAAATTTGTACTTACCTGGGTTAATTCTGGACTCCCAGCTGCTGAATAAGCTCTACGCAGAGGCTTTGCTATCAGAGCTTGTAATTTTACTATTCTTCCAAGTGACATTATCTATGTAATAATTGGAAATGTGTATAAATAATGCTATTTTTTGCAAAATATAAGAAAAGGTAATTGGAAAAAATGTAACTAAAACCATGTATCAAGGAGTGCAATTTAAAAACTGAAAATAGTGCAGCTGCAAGTTATCAGTAAGGACCATGGTTCACAGCTGCCCAATTGGGATCCTTCGCAATTCTTGCTGCGAAAATTAATCCCATAATATAACCTAAACAAACAACGGCAAGCAAGATAGTAAAACCTCACTTTATACTCTTTACACATCACTAAATTTGCTTAGTCTATCTTACTGGTATGTTTTAGTTTTATATCATTATTCTTGTGGAATATCGATTTAAGCGTTTTGGAATTTCTTTAAGCATTTTTGAAAATGGTAACATGCCTAACGCACACCTATGTAGTAAAAAAAAGAATGTCTCCGTTCAACTCGAGAACTCGAGAAATAAACACAAACAATTTTCGATATATAAATTCAAAACTTATATATTTTGTACAAATCAAGTGTTCTTGTTTAGTGTTTTCGAGTTATGGAATTTTATTTCAAATAAAATTAAAATAAATCCCAACTACCGAATTAAAAAAAAATCCATTCTTAAGCATATAATTAAGAATTAAAAAAGAAGAATTTGCTTTAGAACTAACATTTTTTCGAGCTCATTCAAAGAGAAAAGTAATATTTTAAATTTTTAATACCAAACATCTTGCATTAAAAAATTAAAATTTAATTTTTAATCCCAACATCGGGAATTTTTAATTTTTAACCCTAAATTTTTGAATTTAAAAATCCGCAAGAATGCAATGATTTTTCGGTCAGTTAATTCGTCTGTCTACCTTTTTGTGCACATGTTTTCAATTTTTATTTTTATTTTTATGTAGCTTGATAACACTTTCGTAGAAATTATCGCTTGTACAGACGGACGGACAGACAGACAGTCATTTCAACTTGTCTGGTCTTCTTGATCATTTATATATAAATAACCTTATATCTAACTCGATTAGTTTTAGGTGTTACAAACAACCGTTAGGTGAACAAAACGATTATACTCTGTAGTAACATGTTGCGAAGGTATAAAAATGCTTTTTTATTAAATCGCTGCCATTTTGTCATACTTTTGATTCAACGTCAAAAACAGTAGAGAGATTCTAACGCGAAGTAGACGATCCTCTTTAAGTATATTCCCACTTGCACTGCTTTTTATACTCTCGCAACCTGTTGCTACAGAGTATAATAGTTTTGTTCACCTAACGGTTGTTTGTATCACCTAAAATTAATCGAGTTAGATATAGGGTTATATATATATAAATGATCAGGATGAAGAGACGAGTTGAAATCCGGGTGACTGTCTGTCCGTCCGTCCGTCTGTCCGTCCGTCTGTCCGTCTGTCCGTCCGTCCGTGCAAGCTCTAACTTGAGTAAAAATTGAGATATCTTTATGAAACTTGGTAGACATGTTTCATGGTACCGTGAGACGGTTGGTATTGCAGATGGGCGTAATCGGACCACTGCCACGCCCACAAAACGCCATTAATCAAAAACAAATAACTTGCCATAACTAAGCTCCGCAATAAGATACAAGACTGTTATTTGGTACACAGGATCACATTAGGGAGGGGCATCTGCAGTTAAAATTTTTTTTTTTAAAGTGGGCGTGGTCCCGCCTCTAATAGGTTTAATGTGCATATCTCCTAAACCGCTAATGCTATAATAACAAAATTCACTGGAAGCAAATGTTTTTAGCACTTCTATTGACGGTGTGAAAATAGTTGAAATCGGGTGGCAACTCCGCCCACTCCCCATATAACGGTACTGTTAAAAACTACTAAAAGCGCGATAAATCAAGCACTAAACACGCCAGAGACATTAAATTTTATCTCTGAGATGGTATAAGATGACTTTATAGGAACCGCGTTCAAAATTAGACAGTGGGCGTGGCACAGCCCACTTTTAGGTGAAAACCCATATCTTGAGATCTGCTTAACCGATTTCAACCAAATTCGGTGCATAACGTTCTTTTCATGTTTCTATGTCATAGTGCGAAAATGGGCGAAATCGGATTACAACCACGCCTATTTTCCATATGACACCATTTTAAATACCACTTGATTCTTTCACTTTCCACTATGCAAATCAAGCAACAATGATTATATCGGCGTAAAACTTTGCGTGAATAATACGTTTAAAGTATGCCACCTTGTGACCAAAAATTTTCTAAATCGAACCAAAACTGTTCAAGCCCCTAAGTACTAAATATGTGGACCCCAGTGCCTATAGTTGACCTTCTACCGAAAATATCAGTCAATCCACAAAGAAATCTCAAACGAGTATACCATTTGACTTTGCGAGAGTATAAAATGTTCGGTTACATCCGAACTTAGCCCTTCCTTACTTGTTAGATATAATATTATAACTGTATATTGCACATAATTCAAATAATTCAAACGTAAAATTTGAAAAAAAAGCTTCCTAATAGCGCTTGTAGTTTTATCCTGTAAACTTTGAAAAATATTGCTTGTTAATATAATGCCTTTAACTAGTCGCAATTTAATGAAATGCAAAACCATTACCTAATAATAAAAGTAATAAATTACGTTAAAACTAAATTCCCTATGTATGCTCAGTGCTTGCAGAAGACATTACAAAAGTAAGTGTAAGCATTAAAATCTCCTATTCTTAAAATAACTTTTAGTGGCTTCGGCTGCAGGCAGTAAGTATACACAATATATACCGTAAAGAGAGTTATACATTACTATGAGTAGCTATATGCTTGCCTATGTACATACATATGTATGTATATGTGACTATTCAAATAATCCACTATAAAATCATCAACATTCATATAGCATTATGGAGAAAGCATCCCTCGCTACCCTACCTCATTATCTCATATAATTGTACATACATACATATATGCATATACCCATGCATAAATAAAAGATAGAAAAATGGAGAAGACGGCATCGAAGTCTCAAGTCAGCACGAATCAAAACCCAAAAAAAAATGTCGTGTGTGCGCCATATTGGCAGGCAGCCGCTAACACGGCTTCCAGCAACGGTGCAACGTTCGTGTTTGCCGTCGGCAAAACAGATTTGGCGCTCTGTAAGTTTTTCGCTTCAACTTATGCGCGCGGGTGAAATAAGAAAAATATCTATATTTTCATTAAAATTTATTTACAAATAATAAACAAATAGAAGTAAACACGAAGTTCACAGTTTTTTAGTCGGTCATTTCTTATGATTTGTATGCCTTTGAAAACTTTTTGATTGTAATGCAAGAAATAATAGTACGCTTGCTTAAATTTTTAATGGCGCTTCTATCAAAACAAAATTAATAAACAATTTCTAAATAGCAAATGTACTAAATACATATATATATATATATATATATATATACATTTGGGTGGGTCAAAAAAAAACGAATGTTTTTTTTCCACTTGATACGCTCAAAACTAGGTTCTTAGACACTTTTAAGAAAATTTCTCCCAAGCATGAGCTCTTAATTGTAACGGGAAGGTCCTCCGCCAAACAATTTTTTCTTATTATCAGATTGAAAAAGAGAAATAGGCAATTTTTTTTTACTGTTTTTTTTTTTAAGTACTGTATTAAATGATTTCAACTGTGAAGGATATATTTATGTGTACATACGGTTATGTACTTAATGAATATATACATATATACCAATAATTATAGCGAATTATTTGATATTTCCGAAGTTACTAAACTGCTGCAGTGATTCCGGCCTTCACCGTGGTTGAAAAAAAAGATTTTTACTCTGTTTGATATTGCCTATACAACCACCAATGATTGTTAAAAAAAACTGAGTTTTAACAAAATGACAGACTTTGAAAAAAATTTCGAATTTTCAAAAAAAAAAATTAGATGGTTTTTGGTCGCCAAAATTAAATTTTTCGTCTGTGCAATCAATAGCTTTAGTAAAAATTAAGATGTCTTAATGAAACTTGGTACACGTGTTCTTTGGTAAAAAAAGCAAGGAGTTCGTAAATGGACGTAATCGGATTACTGCCATGCCCACAAAACACCATTAATCGAAAACGTATAAAGTGCCATAACCAAGCCGTAAATAGACATAGAGAACACAAATTTGGCACAACGAATCACATTAAGGAGGGGCGTCTGCGGTTTGAAAATCTTTAAAAAGTGAACAAATTTTTTCAACCCTCTTACGATAGTGTGAAAACCGCCCACTCTCCATATAACGGTTTTGTTAAAAATTATTAAAAGTGTGTTAAATCAATAACTAAATGCGTCAGAGACATTAAATTAAACATATATAGGATGGCACAAGAGTCCTTTATAGCTGTAGGTGTCAAATTTGAACGATGGTCGTGGCACCGCCCACTTTTAGTTGAAATCACGTATCTCGAGACCTGCTCGACCGATTTTAACCAAACTCGGTACATATCATTCTTCTGATATTCCTATGTTACACTGCGAAAATGGATCGAATTGGACTGCAACCAGGGTTGCTTCGCATATAACACAATTTGAAATTCCATCTGATTCTTTCACATTTCAGTATAGAAATAAAACACCAATGAATAAAACGGGTTAGAACTTTACACGAATAATACTTTTGAAATGTGACATCTTATGTCCAAATCGAATCAAAACGGTTCAAACCCCTAGTTGCTGAACATGTGGACCCCGGTGCACATAGTTGACTTTTTATTAAAAATATCGCTCAATGTGTGAGATATGTATATAATTGAAATTTGAAGAGAATCTTATCCCCCATATAGCTAGTGTAAAGATTTTCAATTTTCCGGGTGACTTTATACCGCATATATCGACCAATATGTGAGTTATCTCAATAAAAATGAGAGAACTTGTTTTCCTCATAATAGTGCATCTTTGTGCCTAAAATGGAAAAATTTTAGTGAAAAATTGACTTAGCCCCTATATAACTAATACCAAAATTTTCGAACATCCGGCTGACTTTACTCCACATTGATTAGTGAACGTATCTAAGGTACCATAATGAAACCCAAGGATGATTTTATTTATACGAGGCCTATCAATAGTATGTTGTATTAGCAAAAACAGATAAAATTGGGTCAATTTTTTCTAACAAGTTTTATGGTGAATACTCGTATGTCGTTCAGTGTGTGAGTTATATATTTAAAAAATTCTTTGAAAATATGTTCTCAAGTATACCTTAGCAATGTCCAATATAATGCAATCAGCCCGACCCTTTCTTTATTCCGAATATATTCCATATAATGATTGCCATCTATTCACCTAACTTTAAACCGTTCAGGTTGGTCAAATTGTGTGATATTTTAATGAAATTAAATGTACAAGTTTTCTTTAAAATGATATATGGTTTAGCGTTGAATTAAAATGGAATTGGTCTAAACTTAGGTGACCATATTTGTCCCGGCAAAATCCGGTACGGTTTTCTTTAGTCGTCGATTTTTTCCATATTATAATTCATTGAAAATAGCGAGTTATAATAGGTGAGAGGCAACACAATTTTATTCAATTTATTATTATTTTTATTTCTAAGCCCGGGACGGCCGGAACGCTTCACTCGGAATCCAGACTGTCCCGGCCAAACCGGGACGAATGGTCAGCTAATTCTAAACCTCATATCCCTAATACGGATTTTCCACATCAACTCAATATATAGCCTCTTCGGCTGAGTTGATATCACATGTATCTCATTTGAAGATGAGATCATGATGAAGATAATATAACAATAAAATTGAGTCTAAGTTAATGGTCTGAGTCAAGAAGATACCAAATTGGATTGTAATTTATTCACGATTTCTTCGAATAATGGATGTTTAAATCTTTCGGAACATGTTTTAATATAACGTTTTGCCAGCACCTGAATTCATTTGATTCTTGAAAGTTGCAAGAGTATAAAATGTTCGCTTACACCCGGATTTAGCCCTTCCTTTTGTTTTTTTTTTTAAATCTGAAACAACAATATCGATATGGAGAACCAGAAGATTGTGTACAAACAAACAAAATACAGAAACTCGAATATTCGATTCTAATTTAAGAACGTTTAATGTATTGCCAACTCTTATACTCATTTCTAGCAATTCTAATTACTGCAGGTTCTAATTTGCGAGCGTCGACTGTATCCACAAAATATATGCTTTTATTTTTCGAAATTTCTCGCTACATACAGGTTGGTTGAAAAGTTTCTGCCCTCGAAATGAGAAAATACTGATTTTGGTACGAAATATATTTTTTTATTCAATATAATCTCGCTTAACTTCAATACACATATTCAAAGGATCCTCCAATAATTTAATGCCATCACTATATGGACTTTCCGAAAGCTCTGCAAAATACGGCTGTAATAACTTATTCATTCGACGGAAATCTCTTTCCACGAAGCAATTGTTTCAGGTTTCTGAAGAGGTAGTAGTCGTTAGAAGCCAAATCTGGTGAATACGTTAGATGCTCAAGCAATTCGTAATTTAATTGCCCAAAAAACTGATGCCATAACCTTCTTTGCTGATTGTTGTGACTTCACCTGCTTTGGAGATGAACAACCAGCTTCGGTCCACTGTAAACATTTTTGTTTCAATTTAGGATCATAGTGGTAGATCCAAGTCTCAATTATGAAGTACTCGTTCATCTGAGATGCCTATGGCATTAGCAATTTCTCTCTTAATCAAACTTGGATCTTCACTAACAATATTATAAACTTACTAAATGATTTTTGTTGTGGTTGTGGTTTTTGGTCGTCCTTCGCGTGAAACCTCTTCAAGCCTAGTACGTCCACGTTTAAATTCACCAGCTCAAAATTTAACTGTGCTTTTTGAAGGTGAGAACTCCTTATACACTTCTAATAATTGTTCATAAATTTCCTTTGCTTTCAAACCTTTCAAAACAAAGAATCGAATCGCTGCGCGAAATTAAATTTTTCCATATACCTATGTATACTCTGACACGTGAACTTCAAATGGCTTGTAAATAAAGAATTAATTGACAGAATGACTGGTAACTTTGCATGTGTTCTCACGACAGATATACCAACTTGAGAAAACCAAATTTGGAGCTGGAAGTGCTATTTCTTGGTGAGAGCAGAAACTCTTTAACCAACCTGTACAATAAATGCTTACTTATCATCTCAGGAAACGTTTCCATTAATAAAAGATAACTAATTTGATATGCACAATCACAAAATAGTTAATTACGCATAGAAACACTCATTTGGTATTTGGTTTAACTTATTCGGGTGCATTATGAAAGCAATAAACTCTACATTTACACATTATCAGGTGTTTAACATGCGAGTGCAAGGTGAATTTTATGGTAAGCGTATGCAAATCTGTCATAAAAGCTAGACGCTCGGCACTATATACTATGTAAATGTACAACACGTACATATGTACCTCGACTTTGAGTTACAAAACGGTATTTGTTTATGTTTTTAAAATACAACATATTTCAAATACTAATTTATATAAAGGTCATACTCTTTATTAATTAAAAAGAAAAAAAGTTTGTTGAATATTTGCGCGCAATATTTATTTAGTAAGTGATGAGCAGTAATATTAAGTTTAAGTTAGATGTTAGTAAGTCCCACAAATTTTCTACGAAGTCCACCGCTTGTCAATTATCTCACAGCACTGCTTGACACATTGATTGTAAACAATGACAAAGATGTTTTCTTTTTTTGTATATTTTCTTGCACATTTTCACTTCACAAAATAGTTTATATGTATATATTTCCGTTAGCTGAGAATTAATTTGTTGATTAACATAAATATTTACACTCTCTATTATTGCTTCTCCGAGTAATCAGCTAACTTTATGCACATTCGGCGACGCGCTCGTAACACTTGTGAACAATATCTTTTTAACGATCGACCGCACAGTAGACGATCAAAACACAAAATCAAATGCTAATGGGCGACTCGGACAATTTTTATTAAAAGCTCGTGCCAGCAACAATGCAAAAATCGTATGCATAGATAAGACAGAGCACTATTTGCTAAGCGCTTACAGTGACTCTAAAAGTTTTTCATGTTTGTTTTTTATACATTTTATTAAAGTTTACGTTTGCAATTTTAAATATCGGAAAATCGGTTATGATAAGTCGTGTAGTTAGAGGTCTGCAGCAGTCTTATTTTTTTTTAAATTAGATGTACTTAAGGAGTTAGACCAGCCTAAGGCACTCAAAAAAGGCCAATTTGACAATTTATTTTGTGAGTAAAGAAAAAGTAATCGAATTTTTCTCTTTCAGCCTTTGTTACTTGCATTCGAGGGTATAAAAAATTTTATATTGGCAGTTTGATTTAGCTACTGGGCTCATCTTTGGAATACCTTTTTTCAGGAAGGCCTCTAGGGACAGCGGTGATTCCAGAAATTCGTATTATCTGTAAAAAAATAAAAAGGGTTTCTTCATAAGCTTTATTTTTTACAAAACGCCGAGCTTGTAAAAAATTTTAAATTTTTTAAAGAAAAAATAAGCAGTACATTGTTTATCAAAAATCAAGTTGTCCGATTTTAAAAATGCAATTTCTAGGAAAACGAGTTTTAAAGGGTTTTAGCATATTTTGATAGTCTATACAACATAAAAAATGTTTAAATGAATTTGCAAATATTTTTGGAGTTCAATGAGCACTTTACCTATAAACTCATTTTTTTAAAATATAATTTTTGAAACTGGCTGCAGTGATTGCGCCTAGACAAATGATCCCTTCAACAGCATTACAATTTTTTTGCATATTCTGTATATACATATGTATGTACATAGTTTTCTATTCAATGATCTATAAGTTTTTCTGATCAAAAATCGAATTTTGGTAGCTCATAAACGGTTAAAATTTTGGGTAAAAATGTACTTTTTTGCTTGAAACTCCGTCATGTTGCCAATTTTTTTTTTTTTTTTTTTCATCCGTACGTCATTCTACTGACAATATCTTCGATAGAAATTTTTTAGTTTTTTAGCTTTCATCCATGAAGAAGGCCGGAAACACTGCAGCAGCGGAGGACTTTTGTTTTAGCGACTTCGGAGCCCGCGTGTAACTCGAAAGTTACTTAATTTTTTCTTCAAAAAATTTACGGTGTATTCATAAAATATGTACAAATATACCCTTAAAATTTTAAAACAATTGATGTAGGAGTTTTTTTCTCAAAAATCGCACTTTTTGTGTAATGACTAATTTTTTAAGTTACTGTAAGCGCCAAGAACAGGTTCATGCATAGATAACTCTGTATTAAATTAATGCAAAGAGTTTGCAAATCACTACTTCAGCGTATCCTAATTAGATTATTTTTACATTCTACTGTTTTTTCTCAATATGGTTTATTTTGAACGGTATTAGTTAATCATCGTTCCATATGTTTTGAATAGCTTCTTAATAAATTTACCTTTTTCACACTGTCTCCCTTTTCACTGCATTCGCAACAAATATACGAAAACTCACCACATGTCAGAAGGTGTAAGGTGTTTTTTCTGCCACTTTGTCTATTATTTGTCTTGCTTTTGGTGAGTAAAATAAGAGCTAATATTTTCGCCTCATTTTTAAAGAGAGCGTTTAAGCAAATCCACTAGAAGAGCATAAAATTAGTACACTATTTCTCTTGGTTTTTTCAAGCCACACCTGGGTTAAGTATTGGCATCTCTCTCTCATTCTTTCAATGCCAACAAAGCAAATGAAGGCTCTTTCTTTCTGTTTTTTTTTTGTTTGAGGGCGGTTCGCTAACGAAAGCAGTGTACATTTGTGGACTATATCGAATGTATATGTGTAGGTACCTTGTGCAATGTTCTATCTCCTCGACAACACAGCCATTCGCCATTTATTAACGGGTTTACATACTTGCATGCAATCGTGTCGGCGAAAGCTGTCGTGAGTCACGATTATACGAAAGAAAAAGGGAAAACCAAGAAAATGGTGGTGCTGCCGGTGATGTGGTGGCGACATGATTTGAATAAAATGACGGCATCATACGGGTTGTGGTTGATGGCAAAGTAAGTAAAAAAAATGGTTGTCAATTTCGTTTCAGTTATGTAAATTAAAGTAATAAGTATTGAAAAATTATTTAAAATGTGTAGATAATACGCTCTTAATTTCTCTATCATAAATCATTTGCGTATGTATCTAAATATACATAATATACATTTAAAATTTTCTAGAGGCGAGCAAATAATTTCTCAATAAAAAAAGCCGATTTTTAATCTTGTATTTGTGTACAGTAATTTTGTTAAAAAATGGCGTATCGTTGTTGTCTGCATGTGACACTTAGATTAAAATGAGAATTTTAAAATAAAATAATCTGTTATATTGCTGGAACCCATTAAATTGAGTAGCTCTCCTTTAGTCCTTTAATTGTCTATTCTTTTTTTAAATGCGTTTTTTCGGCTTTGACGACAAAACGAATTTTCGTACATACTAGCTTAACCTGTTTTCAACCAATCGTTTATTTTTTTTTTCAGTTACTTTCTTCATAGTCTTACGCTCTATATGAAACTAGAATTGAAATATCATCATTATTTATTAATTTTTTTTTTGCAGATTCTAATTTTTTATGGCTTTTATGTTCATATTGAAGAGTGACATATTTGAAAATTAAATACCATTTTCGTTTGATTTCAGATTATGCATCTTTCAATTCCGTTTTCAAGTCGTTGGAAGTTTTAAATGACATTTAGTTGAAACGAGTTAAGGTTTTGCTCTTCTCTTTTTTAATATCGGTTTCTTTTCAAATTATGAAGGGTATTAAAGAACAATTTATTGGAATAATCCATGATATTTGGTATTTCCCTGTTACTTTTCTCTTTCTTGTATGGTTTCACCATAATTTGTCGTTCAATGTACTTTGCGACCCATTTTTAATTTTTCTTTCTATCATACTCAAATTTCAAACAATTTATTATTTATTTATTTATCAATTATGCATGCATTAAAAAACAAAATACTTTTTTTTACGTGTTTTAATTCAAAATTTTACTTTTTAAACAAATTTACGGTGAGTGTCTCTATTATTTCTGACAGCTCAACACGTCGTCAACTTAAATAAAGTGGCATTTACGCCGACATACTATAAATAATTGACGGAAAACGAAATAAACAGAAAGTACTGTTATCAAGCATCATTGCTAAGTGGTAAGTGATTCAAACTTATGTTGGTAAAAAGTTTGTTAGGCTTTGGAGTAAATCTGTCCCTATTATATTTGCCACCAGTGTATGTATAAATTGTTGTAAATGTTACAATAACCCTTATGTTAGTAACCGGGTACCCACCGCGATGTATTTGTGTGAATAGCTTAAAAAAATTCAATATTTCATTTTAAGCTCTCAAATCGTCGTTTTTTAACTTTAAAGAAAGCTATTTGTGAGTTCATTTTTTTTATTTTATTTGTTTTTTTTTTTATTTGTTTTTTTTTTTATTTGTTTTTCTTTTTTATTTGTTTTTTTTTTTTTTTTTTTTTATTTGTTTTTTTATTTGTTTTTTTTTTTTTTTATTCTACGTTGTTATGTTTTTTCCCTTTTTATTGTCACTGACTATTAATATTTGAAGAAAAAAATTTTTTAGAATTTTTTTTTTTAATAAAATAAACAAAATAATAATAATACTCAGATCGTGGGGTACCCGGTACCCGGTTGCTAAAAGACGTCAGTAAAGTTGGTTACTAACATAAGGGATAAAAGATATTAATTTTTGATAGACAATAAAATTCATGAAAATAATTGAGAAAACGCTATTCTAATCTAATTGCCCCAGTAATTATTTGGTATCATTCTTCAAACTACTTAAGGAATGTTTTATGCCGTTACAAAAAATACGTATTACTATTGCCCCAATATAATATTTCATCTCAAATTTGAATAATTGTTGTGATTACAATGTTATAATGCAGTTAGGCTTTTCGTCGAGTATAAGAATCAATATAATCTAATATTTTGTTGAGATTATATTTCATTTCCAATAACTATATAACATGTCTGTGTTTTTTGTAAATAAATTATATACATATATATATATATTTATACAGTGATGTGCGATGAAATAGAGCCAGCACTATAAATATTTTTTAAATCAATAAATTTCAAGTGATTTTATTTTATTAATAATTTTTTTTTTAATTCATAAAAAAAAATAAATATTCAAAACTCATTCCATTTTGGCTGTGCCTTGAATGAGAGCCAGAATACGTTAATTAAATTTGTTTGTTTCCGGTGAATTGAAATCTGTATTTTTTAAAGAAATAATCAATGCAAAGAATAAATAATAATAAATAAATGTTACTTTAATATTTAGTGCAGTATCCATTATTTTTTTAGAACTGCTGAGCAACGTTTTTTGGACATAGAATTCACTATAGGATTCCCATACGTCTTTCACTAGCCTACAAATATCGGCTTTTTTCGATGGATTTAGGTCTCCTAGAGCCTGGTATGAGGTTAAACCATAAATTTTCTATCGTATTACGATCTGGCGATTGCGGGGGCCAGTTTAAAACTTCGATGCCATATTGCCTGAACCATTCCTTTGCCCGCTTCGTTGTGTGTTGCGGGTTATTATCTTGTTGAAACACCCATTGAAGGGGCATATTAAACCCGCGTAAGGTAACATGGTTCACTTAAAATCCTAGTATATTATAAGGCATCCATGGTGCCCTCGATCAGAAATTGGAGACCTGTTCCATAATAGGTGAAGCCCCCAAACCATTATATCCATCGTTTTTATAAAAGTTTTTTCACTTCATAGAATATTTAATTTTATCGTTTGACTCTACTTTAACGTACACGTCGTTTAACAGTCAATATCACACTTTCACTGGTTTGCAATAAACGAACGCACAATTGAATTCAGAAAAAAATTTACAGTATTAGGCGATGTGTTTATTGAATTACAGTTAATTCATAGAATATTGGGTTCACAAACCAATTTTAAACAAAGAATCATCGTCAGCGATGTTGTGGCTTTATTTTATCACGCATAACTGTATGTATATATATACAAGGTGCGTTCCAAAATAAATAGAACTTTAAACAAGTAAGGAAGGCCTAAGTTCGGATGTAACCGAACATTTTATACTCTCACAAAGTCAAATGGTATACTCGTTTGAGATTTCTTTGTGGATTGACTGATATTTTCGGTAGAAGGTCAACTATAGGCACTGGGGTCCACATATTTAGTACTTAGGGGTTTGAACAGTTTTGGTTCGAATTAGACAAATTTTGGCCGCAAGGTGGCATACTTTAAACGTATTATTCACGCAAAGTTTTACCCCGATATAATCATTGTTACCTGATTTGCATAGTGGAAAGTGAAAGAATCAGATGGAATTGAAAATGGTGTTACATGGGAAGTAAGCGTGGTTGTAGTCCGATTTCGCCCATTTTCGCACTATGACATAGAAACATGAAAAGAACGTTATGCACCGAATTTGGTTGAAATCATTTGAGCAGATCTCAAGATATGGGCTTTCACCTAAAAGTGGGCTGTGCCACGTCCACTGACTAATTTTGAACGCGGTTCCTATAAAGCCAATTTATACCATCTCAGAGATAAAATTTAATGTCTCTGGCGTGTTTAGTGCTTGATTTATCGCGCTCTTAGTAGTTTTTAACAGTACCGTTATATGGGGAGTGGGCGGAGTTGCCACCCGATTTCAACTATTTTCACACCGTCAATAGAAGTGCTAAAAACATTTGCTTCTAGTGAATTTTGTTATTATAGCGGTTTAGGAGATATGCACATTAAACCTATTAGAGGCGGGACCACGCCTACTTTTTAAAAAAAAGTTTTAACTGCAGATGCCCCTCCCTAATGTGATCCTTTGTACCAAATAACAGTCTTGTATCTTATTGCGGAGCTTAGTTATGGCAAGTTATTTGTTTTTGATTAATGGCGTTTTGTGGGCGTGGCAGTGGTCCGATTACGCCCATCTGCAATACCAACCGTCTCACGGTACCAAGAAACATGTCTACTAATTTCATAAAGATATCTCAATTTTTACTCAAGTTAGAGCTTGCACGGACGGACAGACGGACGGACGGATGGACAGACAGTCACCCGGATTTCAACTCGTCTCTTCATCCTGATCATTTATATATACATAACCCTATATCTAACTCGATTAGTTTTAGGTGATACAAACAACCGTTAGGTGAACAAAACTATTATACTCTGTAGCAACAGGTTGCGAGAGTAAAAAAAAAGACAGAACAAATGGTTTTATCGGCAAAATTAATTAATTTAATTCAAAATAGTCTCCTTCTGCTTTAATACAGCTTGTTGCACGGTCCAAAAGCATGTCGAACGAGTGTTTTAGTTCGTTGCCCGGTATGGCCGCCAGTATGCCTTTGCAAGCCTTTTGAATGGCCTCCATATCTGCATAACGTTTTCCTTTCATCAGCAGATGCATTTTTCCGAAAAGGTGGAAGTCACCACGATGCCATATAAGGTGAATACGGGGAGTGGTTGATTGTTAAAATGTGATTTTTGGTCAAATAATCGGCCACAAGCGTCGATCGATGAGAAGGCGCATTATCGTGCAACAAACGCCAACTACCATCTTCGCGATATTCGGGCCGAACACGTCGAATACGGCGCACCAAACGCTTCAAAACTCCAAGGTAGAATACCGCATTAGCGTTTTGGCCGGGTCGAACAAATTCTTTGTGGACAATACCCTTGGAATCATAAAAACAAATCAGCATTGCCTTTAGTTTTGACTTCTCCAGGCACGATTTTTTGGGTTTCGGCTCGTCCGGCACCTTCCATTCAGCACTCTGGCGTTTCGTTTCGGGATCATATTGAAAACACCACGTTTCGTCACCAGTCACAATCTTGTAAAGCAAGTTCGGGTCTTTTTTTTTTGCCTCTTTAATGATGTCCTTCGAATGTTGAATTCTGAGCAATTCTTGGTCGTCAGTCAATCACCGCACCGATTCGCACCGATGACAAAAACATACTGACGCTTAAAACGCAATGACTTCACTTTCAATAGATGAAATGTCATGAAATTTTTACCGGAAGTCGATAAAGGATAGCAGATTCTAACGCACTAGTCGACATATAGATGGCGCCACTAGAGTTTACTTTGTTACTTTTTTACTGTTTACTTTGGAACGCACCTAGATATATGTATGTTTATGTACACTTTTAGTTAAAGCTATAACCGGCCACTATTAATATAAGATCAATTCGGAACACCAGAAGCAAAGTATTATTCTTGAACCGTGGTAAAAAAGGAAGTTAAAACTATTACTATAGGTAGTAAGGTAGTTCTATATTCAAAATTTTATTCGTGTATCGAATTATAGTTTGGTTTCGTTAATGGATAAAATCGGTGTATGAAAGTCTCTCACTGTCATAAAATATAGTGATTTTTTATATTCTAGTTAATTTTATTCTCAATATATCGTTTAAAATGTGAGTTCTCTTATTAAATTGCGTACAAATATTTTATTGAGCATACTTTAGTTTAATGCCAAACGTATATGAGTCATTTCCGACCTTCTCCTAATATGAATTTACCCAATAGTTTTGGAACTAAGGATAGGTTAGAGTCGAAGGGCTGATCCTGGCACCGAAAGGTAACGCAGAATTCCACGTGGACAGCTGTGACCAGCGTCATTTGTGATTACCAAAACTCCTAGATATGGCTCACTAGATTGTCGAAACGTTTTGAGCTTACCATAAATTTGTTAATCCTGTTAATATCAATCCCAGATTTTTCGCCAATTGGATTACAGGTGCCCTCTCTAGCAAGCTCTTCGGCTATGCAGTTTTTGGCGATTTCGCTGTGACCAGGCACCCAAACAAGTCAGATAACAAAGTTGCTTGATGCTACTGATGAAGAGGTCGAACACTCCTTGACTAGTCATGAGCCAGTTCACGGCCGCTCTGTTATCAGAGTGAATGCACACCTTTCTAAAGGAAACTGCACTTCGAAGAAGTACATCCACTACTATGTTAATACCAACCATCACCGCTTAAAAAACACTGAAGTGGTCTGGTTGCCGGAAGTGGAAGTATGTAAAAACTGCACCTCTTCTCCAGCGTCAGCTACAAACGGTCACATATCCCTTCCAGATACTTGGCAGAGAAGGAACCGTCAGTAGAAATTGTCAGGGATGCCAGCGAATTAGTGAGTGATTTTAGAACGTCCCTGCTTAGGATCCCTCATGTAACCAGCTTCACTGAGTCGAAAATAGCAGCCTTCGACGCAATGCACCTGCCAGCTATGGCTACAGGTGCTACATGTTGAGCTGCATTGTCATTGTTGGGTTGTCTTTAGTGCACACCACAGATGCCTATGAGGGCCGCTCTTTAAACACTACTTAGCGAGTGTGGCTTTTTCCGAGCACCCTCTACCAGACAACAACCCCAACCTAACATTAATGGCTTAAATACGGTTTCATAAAGACAAAACACCGCTTTAGATGAAAGACCCCTGATTTTCTTAATTGCCCTCCTACAGCAGTATAAGGCAACCGATGCCTTCCTCACTCTCTCTTCAATGTTTGGGTTCTACAAAAGCTTCTACAAAAATTCTGTCCACAGGTTCAAGACTAGAGCCTCCCAATATATTTTTATTCATCATATTTATATAAATTAAATGAGATTTGCACCGCGACCTTGGGTCTATTGTGCCCTCAATTATGCTACAAAGTAATATATGCTTCGTCTTATTCTGTGTTCTGTACTAATATGCACTTGCATCGAGGGTCCTTACGTGATGAAAGAACATCAGTAACTATTTGCTGATACTCATCACTTGTCGAGGTATCTGGCCGTTCTCTCGGTTCCTACGAGTCGATAAATCTGACCTTTTTCAAGCTCCCAATGTTCATTTTTGAATTTTTTTTTGTTCATAGAAAAAAACGCCACCACTAGTGTTTGTATCTATAATTATGAAAGTTCATTAATCCTTCGGCGGCTTCTTAGTTTTCTCATCTTTCAAATATGTTTATTGTAGCACCCGAGTTATAAGTCTAAGTCTAGTGATTGGCCTTACCTTCGATAAATATTTGTTTCATTTGGCGTTCAACAAGTTGCTTCTAAGCTTTTTATCATTACAGTTAGAGTTCTCCATGATGTATGATAAGAATTACTGTCAGCCACAAAAGCAGGTTGAATAATTTTGTTTCCCGTAATACCTTTGGAGGTAGCTCTGTCGTTGAGTTATAGAGTCGGTGTACAGGTAGAGAAAGTTGAAGAATAGGCAGCCAGTTGTCCTATCCTTCGAAAGCAATTAAAATGTCGACAATTGACTGATGAATCCCCTACTGATTGCGATCTCCCCAATGTCGATATTATCTTTTCCCTCTCAGCAGCCACTGTTCGAAGAATCCTAATACAGCAGTAACTACTTGCTGTCAAGTGGGATTCTACTTTGGCTTGTAATAGTTCTTTATTATTATTATTTATTTCTGCGACTTCAAAATTGTGTATGAAATATTATATTGATATAACTCATTTCCGAGTATATTTCTGACATTAAATCATTTAGATATTTACATTTATACTAGTAGTTTGAATTTTTAAGAAAAATATTAAACAAAAGTTATATATTTTGTTAATCTCATCTTCTATTTCATATAACATGACTATCTTATGAAAAAACTGCCAGAATTTTAAAAATCTGCCACAAAATAGAATCTTTTCGAGCCTAATTTTGCTTAGTCTTGTTATGAGCCTTGTGAATGGAATGGCGCATGTTTGGTTGTAGTCAAACAAACTTTTACCTTTAAGCAAATCTATTTTTTATTTGTTTTTTCATCGTGTTTATTCGAGTTTTTCAATTGGAACTATTGTACTTGGGTTTGGTCCATATATTGATATCGACAGTTATAAATCTTTTGAGCCAGTCAACCACTGAATGGTAATTGGAGCCGGGCTGTCTGATCGAAATATAACAGTTTTGGAAATAATCTCTGATTGGAGACATAAAATCTAATGAAATTATATAGAATGTACCAACTGATATCTCTTCGTATTCTACAACTATTTTAAGGATGAGTGGACAATTACACAAAATAGTTTTTACTTACTCTTCAGTGTTTTCTTGGATTGATAGCAATATCGAAACAGTAATATTTAAGCCTTTGCTATTTTAACTTTAAATACATTTTTTTCACTGTCGTTAAGGGTATATTATATATTTATGTCATCATTTACTTTTACTTATACTTCAAACAATAAGGGTTGAAATGTTTTGATTTATCCATAACGTTTGAATGAACTGCTAGTTTAAGGGTAGTACTTTATACCATCCACGGAAGAAACGAGTAAACTTTTAAAATTGTTTTGTCCAAGAATCGAAATAGCAGTAAAATGGTGTGTACAACTCTTATCTTAATGGTATTATGACCACTTATCGGAACGATATTATATATTTTATATAATTCGGAATAGTTATCTGATACGATACAAGAAGGCGAAATTCATTCAAACTTTAGTGTAACTTAAGGTTCGGTTATTGCAACTATTATGTCATTTAAATCCTTAGCAGATATTTTCACGATTTTTCACTATCTTTCACAAATAATATGTCGAAGGTTCCAAACCAATAGTTGTCATGTATTTTACTAATTTCCAATGTCGTTGTTCCATTATTCCAACTAATCCGAATGTCAACTCATCCCAAAAGATTGTGATGTCTAACGCGAAAGGCAACTACATAAGGTTATAAATGAGTAGATATGGTTTGATCTATTCTATCGATGTATTTTTGCACCTAACCTAACAATAAAAGCTCTTCGGATGAGCCACGCGTGCTATTGAGGATTGTGTGTACGAGTATTTACGCCTATTTTGAGAAAATTGTTTCACCAATTGCCGTCCCGAAAAATATTAGTTTTGAAACATTTAGTTTTTTTAAAAAAATAAAATAGACAAGTTTAAAACAATGTAGCTTAGTTGAAGACGACTGGTAGTCGGGTAAAATGGTTCTAAATCATAATTACCCAGAAGAATGTACCTCCTGATAAGTTAGTAGTCCAAAAAGTAAACAAACTTTTGAAACAACTATTGGACAGTCGTTACCAATATTTTGTTGTTCAGTATGATATACTGTTGATATAGTCCGAAAAATAACACCTGACCACTTCAATAAGTGGCTTTTCGTATAATGGTACAGACCAGGGTTGCAAATAAAGCAATAAAAAAAATAATTGAATTAACATATGAATAAAAATGTAATTTTTATTTTTGTATCTCAAATACGGGACTAAAAATTTAATCGCGCAAACCGGTTTATAAAATATAAAAAAAAAGTTTAATAACACATACCGTATTAAAAAACATCGGTCAAATTGGTTATTTTAACAGCTCTACTACTGTACCGGTTATTTCTCCAGGAAATTAAGTACCTCTAAATAAACACCCTATATTTGTTTGGGTAATCGTTGCAATGGTTGTCATGATACGAAGTAGTGCTTGTTTGATAAAATTACAAATGATTGGACAGACTCTCTCAAATACTTAACGGCGGGTTGGCTCCAAATTGGGCTTATGTTCATTGCTTTCTTGAATATGTGATCCTATTGTGAATCTATTTTGTTTATGTACATATGTTTGTATGTGCCCGAATGTACTTACAAACACATTTTGATAGATTTGTGCGAATTGACATTTGCTTGGGTGAAACTGTGCTAAATATTGCCCTCATAGCTTTTAGACGTATATACATACATATGTACACATGTACATATGGAATAATGTTATCATGAAAAACAAAGCTAATAAACATCTTGATAGTTATTGACAGCTCATTCCGATTTCCATGCCTCAAGCTATGTGCATAGCAGTGTTTCCAATAAATATACGAAAATATCTCAACCACAAAGGCGAAGAGCTGAAGATGTGAGAGCGGAAATGTGCAATACACGAAGAGAGCTGAGGCAGCAGCGGCTAATTCAAATTGGCGCATGCGCCTCAAAATCCGCTACAATGCGGCGCAAGAGTAATATTAACCCAAAACGATTGTCATCTCCATCACTCATATTGATATTAGATTTGTCAACGCCAACAATGTACAGTTGGGAACGAAAATGACAGCAACAGTAACGGCAACATGCGATGAATGCACACACTCATGCTTACATAAACTCAGCGCACACCGAATCTGTTTGACTAAATAAAATGAAAAGAGCGATAAAAGCGCTGAGGCATTAGCCACACTATAGGCAAAGTGGTGGAGACGACGTCGCCAGCGTCGCGGTCGCCGCTGTTGCCTAGGAAAATCAGGCGACGGCCACTAGCCAACAGGGTGTGAAAGATTAAAATAAAAATGAAGAAATCTACGCCAACAACAACAACAATCACACCCAATGCCAACGCAGTGTAACGGCGCAATAACAACTACAATGCATACATACAATTAAATGAAAAGTAAAAATAATATGGCGGCCAAAGCTGACGGCAGCGAACGAGATGTTTACGATGAGGATCGTTTGTCGGCCAACAACAAACGGCCAGCAAGTCGAAGTCACTCATAGTCCAGCGGCGCAAAAACAATCAAGCGCAAACGAAATGAAGTATGGATTTAAAGCAAAAACAACAACAACTTATACAAATGTAGCAATCACCAAATGGAATGGGGTTGTTGCCATCATCAACATTTTTAATGTGCGCCTTCGAAACGGTTCAATGGGAAACAAAATTTTTCACATTTTATGGATACAGCAAACGGCTTGCAGCAGCGCGTAACAATAACAACAACAATGGCGTTGATTTCTAACAATCGCTATGTATGCATGAGAACGCATGAAATTCATGTGCGAGCATGTTATGCATTGTGGCTACCTTGTGATGAAGAAGCAACTACACAACAGCAACATACGAACGAACGATGCGAAGTGCAAAAGGGGCAGTAAACAAATGTCAGGGCTCTAAAGTTATTATATGTTGCTGTTGTGTGTGTGTGTGTTTTTTGCCAGCTTGTGAATATTTCAAACATTGGTATTTGCACTTTTTCTTTTCTGTGCTTCCATGCGTTCGTACGTTCGGTTATTGAAATGCTATGCGCATGAATGGAATTTATTTTGTGTTGCCACACAATCATTCGTTCATTTTTTGTGCCGTTGCAAAACAACAAAAATGCGAAACAAAGTAAAAATAAATTACTTTGACAGGTAGACGCGCACACTGTGAACCCACACGTATACACCAATCCATACACACATGCAGTGACAGCGCCGTATACTAAAATATGTAATGGTTGGGAGCGCACGGTAGGATAGCCGGGTAGGAAAAATGAAGAACGCGCGCGGGTTGTCGCTCACTACAGTGTTTGCTTATACGAGCTGGCTGACTTGCTCGCTTGCTTGCTTGCCTGCTTTCGCCGTCATTGTGTTAATTGAAAGCAGTGTATTCAATACAGCAGAGGGTAACAGTGATCGTATAAGAATACACAGTAATACCGCGAGCCACCAACAAGGCAGATGCCGCATTGTTGTTGCTGATATAGGCATACAATACTGGATGGAGCGTCAGGCATAACAAATTCGCCAGATGTATTTTATGACATTTTTTCTTTCGTTTGCCTTCCGCCTGCTACGGCGCATACGAGAGATTACAATCACCCCAAAAATATTTCGCTTGTCTGTCTGCCTGTACGTATGCCCAACAAAAGAGTGAGTGAGTGCGTGTATGCGCGCATTACCAAGCGCTGATAGCCATCCCACTTGCACGCTTGTGCCATACATAAACGGGTAGGCGAGGTTTTTCAGGTGTCCCTCGGCGCAAACGTGTTATTTTTTATTCTACACAAACAATGCTTGGCTGCCATCGCCTTTGCCCGCCGCTATGCAATTGTTGTATTGCTATAGCTGGTTATTGTTGCTGTACTGGCTTGTTTGACTGCATTGTTGTTTTTATGTTGTATATGTATTTTTGTGCAGGCCAGCACAGAGTTGCCGTGTTAGTTGGTTTAGTTGAAGTGTGTCCGTCGTTGCGTTTAGTCGTGTATTTTATTCCGTTCCGCAATTTTGTGCTGGTCGTGTGCTGAGAAAAGTGAAAACAGCAACAAAAAATAAAACCACTTCGGGCCTATGCATTATTATATTTGCTCGGTCTAAAGAGAGCGGGAGCACATATAAAAGCGCGCTCACATATACGACAAACCATTAAAAAATATAATTAGGCAGAGAGCGTTCGGCATTGCTCCAATATGAGAAACATAATGCTAACAAACCCCATGCATTGTTGCAGTATGAACGGGGGAGTGTCTACTACATGAAAATTAAAGTGAAATAATTATATTTTTCAATACATTTAATGCACTATATGGGTTTTGAGACAATATTTAA
Source organism: Bactrocera oleae (assembly GCF_042242935.1). Lineage (NCBI taxonomy): Eukaryota > Metazoa > Arthropoda > Insecta > Diptera > Tephritidae > Bactrocera > Bactrocera oleae. The sequence continues at coordinate 59,624,728 of NC_091539.1, forward strand.
AGTGTTTGAAGCAGAATATTTTCCGCGGTTTTTGGAGACTCTTCACTCTGTTACCGCCGCTTAAGCTTTTGCGCATACATAAATATGGCATGTTTGCACACCAGCAATGTTGGTCCTTAAGCTCCCGCATACAGGTGCTTGACCCAATTGTTGTATATCATCAATAAAATACAAACACATTAACAAAAAAAAAAAAGAAAGCTTATTACACAAAACCAAAAAGCAGCACACAAATTTTTTTGCTGCTTTTTTAATACACAGTGTTGATTTCTGCATTTCTGTTCGTTCGTAAATTTGAGTTACACACTTTTGTTGTTTCTCTCTTTGTTCTCCCCAAATATATTTTTCTTTTGCTTTGTTCAATTTGTTGCTGATTGTGTTTCTGTGAAGTGAAGTATTTATAAGTTGTAAAGCGAATGCAAATCGAACAGAATTGAATCGACTATGCTGCATGCAAACTTTTAAGTTATTTCAATTGAATTTTTCGTTGAACGATGGATCGTCGTGGATTGAAGTTTATTTCGAAAAGGTATTTCTTGTTTTCCATTACATTTGTTTACAAATCAAATAGTAGTAATATAAATTTTTTATATTAAATTTTGCTTTTGATACACACTATGCATACTTGATTGCGGTCGTCTGGCGTTTTGTTTGACGTACACAAGTTGGTGATTGTGTTCCCAAGAGACAAAAGTGAAAAAGCGGGAGAGTGCATGAGCACTTAGGTATGTGTTGTGTTGATTACGCAGAACAGTGATGCCAGAATTTTGTATGCAATTAGTATGTTTAAAAAATATATGAAAAATTAAGTAACTATTTATTTATACTAACGTTAGTAATCATTACTAGTTATCAATATAAGTACTTATATAGCAAGTAGACACATTTTTTCTAATTATGATTGCAGAAGATTAAAAAAGATTAAAATTTGTACCATTTAATAAATTTTAACTATAAAATGACATTTTCATTAATGTATTAAGGTTATTTCTAATGAAGTTAAGCCGCAATTACAAACTGTTGGTTTTACGACACGAAGCTGGAAACTTCCGACTACCTGTTTCTAAACTGCACAGCATTCTGTAGACGAAAGATCAAAGCCTTTGGATCTATATTTCCGAATATGTACCACGCAGCATTGTGTTGGAATTTATCAGAGTGCTGGGCTCATGTGAGAGAGTGGAGGGCACAATAGACTTTAACGGTGCAAGTCTTAATTTATTTCTATCTATTTAAGCCGCAACTATTTCTTTTAACAATTTTTTACCGCAATAATAACAATTTTATTGTTATATGAGAGTCTGCACTTTGCCTCTTAACTTGCTGCGATTGCTAATTAGCAATAATGAAAAATTCTCTCGTAATATGGCAACTATGCTCTCTTTAATTGAAGTTTCTCTCACACTGGCGCTGAGAGTTTTACAACCTCGTGTATAAAAACTAAACTGAGCATGCTACCACTCAGCATTTTCCCTTCTTTGCTTTTATGCTTATGAAAACAAACGATTTGAAAGGGAATTTTTTTGGTCTGTGTGATTTCCGCAATTTTGAAACAAATATACAAGTGTAAGCAAAGTTGAGGGTACAACTAGGTTAGTTTCTAAGATTGCATAAAATATGACATAACAAATAGTCGGTAAAAACTTTGACAAATTAAGCTGAAGCTTTTCCCTTAAAAGTAAAATCAAGCAGTAAACATTTTTTAACCACACCATATCTACCACCATTCATCATCAAACATTCTTACAGGAATTTATGCGTCCTTTTTCGACACTCTTTCTACTATTGTGGTTGCTGTTGTTTTTTTTTTTTTAGCTTTGCTCTTCTTAAGTATGCAGCCAGGTAGATCTCGCTCTTTTGAGACAGCCGGCAGACTTTACCCACCACTTTATTCATAAAATATCATTGAGTATGATTGAAAAGCAATCATTAAGTGTTTTTATGGATATTTGTTGTTGTTATTTGTGATAAAAGTTCTTAATATTTAATTATATGAGTATTTATATTCTCAATATGTCTATAAATAATTGCCGTTAAGCAGATTAAGCAAGCAAAAGTTATGAAACTCAAAGTATGTGAGCGGAGAGGGCTAATGGGCAAAGTACTCATTTATAAGGATTCATTTTAAAATAGCGTGTTTTTTTACTTGAAGTAGATTTTTGAACTACAAAAGGGGGAGAAATATTTATATTTTTATATTAAGATATTTTTAAAACAGTCAGTATTCTTAAGAGCATATAAGGAATATCTTTATCACAGAATTTTATACTAGAATTTAACCTCGTTAATTTTGTATTTGAGACAATATACTGAAATACTTCCAATTAGGTGGACCAGCAACCTTCAGTATGAAACAACCTATCTAATTCTAATTATAACATAAAAAGTTACTTAAATTATAAGAAAAAATAGACTAGATATATTACCAATATCTTACGTATGTACATGCTCTAATTTTTCCTCGTAAGTATAAAATAACATAAACAACCTCTGAAATCCACTTTTGACTAACAACTTCCTATTCAACGTGACGAAATTTTAAATCGAAAATGAAAAAAAAACATTTTTTTTTACCATTTTACATATGTTTTCTTACTGTCTTCTATTTAAGCTCGCTTTAGAATCGCTCAACTTGCTCTGCTTACTTTAACTCTTTTCACCTCAGTTGTCTACTCGAATTGCACATTTATCAAAAAACCAGTTTCTCGGTTGCGTAGCACTTACTGTTGTTGCTGCTAGCTAGCTGGCCAGTGTACTCCACTGACAGACACTACCGTTGTACACTGTGTGAGGGAGCAAAGTTTTGCAATGCACCATGAACTGTCTGCCTTGAGATGGGTTTCATATTGGAGACACGGACGCTTGGTACGTCCGAGATGTGTAGCAGTTGTTGTCGTTGTCATTAACATCGTCGTCTACTTCTTTGCCGTCTGGCAATGGCTGACATATTCTGATTGAAAAGGAAGTGAGGGTATTTGGAAATTAAAGAAATAACAGCAAAAACACATGCTGATATTGCTGGAAATATCAGATTACTAGCGGGAGTTGAGAAAGCGGGAAACGAAATGATTTTAGCTGGTGGTGGTAACCACAAGTCCCATAGGGGTTACCAAGCACCACCAGCGACACGGCTCATACGACTTTGGCATATATAAATTCAGAAAATATTTGCTACTGTAGCAAGTTTATGTTAGGCAGGGAAAAATTAAGGCAATAATAAGTAGCTACTTTACCCTGCATCATAAATTACCATTTTGTGATGAGTTTTTAATGTTTTAATGCCGCTTGAGGGTACAATTTGTGTGGCTAAACCACCACCAGCTGAAACATACAAATTTCCACACAAAATCATACACTTTCCTCCGATATTAGACGCTCACGAAAGGCAACATTATATTGCGCTCATGAAATGAATTACATGAAACGCATTACGTTGCGTCTGGCAACCCTCGTGGCAATTTTAGCAATTCTTTTTCATTGCCACGATTTCTCTCCGCATTCGCTTTTAACATGCTTGTATTGCACATTCGCAGTTTTAAGTGTTAACAGCTTGCTGCGCTCTTCTAACCAGCGGCCATTAAAAGCCAGCCGCCGCCATCTCTTTTCGTCACACTCGCCCAGTATGGCGGACCGGTTTTTGCTTGTTGTTTTTTTTTTTGTTTTGTATCTTTTATTGCTTGTGTAAATGTTTCTGACAGGCCGGTCGGGGTACACCATATTTGACAACTGCCCGAAAAAGGCACCGAATAATCGATAAATCGTTGTTGTTGCCTTTTGCTTGCTTCGACGGCTGCGCCTTATTTTTTTATTTGCACACGACGTTTCACCAACCACCATATCAGTGGCAACAACAACCACAGGCGTATGGTTATAGCTCTAGCGACGGCGCAAGGCAGACAACGCGTTGCTGTTGGCTTCTCTTTCTACCCGTAGAGCAGCCGTTACCAAAGCGCAAAGAAACGCCACCACTAAAGCCACTTTATCAGCTGCTACCGCTGCTGCTCTCTGCTGTCCCTGTGCAACCATTTAAATGGTTTTTAATTTTTGTATGGTTTGCTTCAGTCCTATATACATACATATATAGATACACACATATATACACATATGCCGTCGTCTCCCTCCTCCGCCGTTGCGTTTGCCAACATCATCTTTATAATCATTAAAAGAATGGACGCCATAAATTTTAAGGAAAAAGAGGAGAGCCGCAGAAATTCAACCCGTAATACATACGAACAACAACTCTGGGTAGCAATAGCAACAACAGCAACAAAGCATTTGTATTACATTTAGGCGAACACTGACAGCGCGGAGAGCGTGTGTAGATATGCAAACACACATATATGTATATATATAGAGAGAGAGAAGAAAAAAAGTAGAAATATATATATATATATATCCATATATATGTATGTATGTTTCTATGTTGCGTTCGAGCATAATGCAGCAAAATATAAAGGCGGCCCAGCACTCGATTAATTTTCATTCCAACGTGAATTGCAAAGCGTCTGCCTTTTTGTTGTTGCCTATATATTTTTTCTTGTTGCTTTTTTATTTTAGCGCTTGCTGCATTTCTTGTGCGTTTTTTTGTCTTTGCAGTGGTTTTTGCTTTTTCTCGCTTATTACTTTTATGCTGTCTCACCAAGGCTTGTTGTAATTGCTTTTCTTCTCTTGTTGTTGTAGTGCATGCTCCACACGTACCGCCAACTTCTTTGTTGCATGTTTGTGGTTGCTGTTCTTGTTGTTGTTTTTGTTTTTTGTGTGTTGTTTTTGGTTTTTGTTGTTGTTTTTGTTATTGCCGTGCATTGCACGATCAGCCATCAACGCATCAGCAAACATTTGAGGTTCGCTTGCACTTCGTGCCCGGCGACAACTGTTTTTTTGCTTATATATAAAAACATATTACTTGTGTGTTCGTGTGCATAAGTGCATCGATGGCCAGCATTGAATGGCCAGGCACGCAATTGTCGGCCTCAAAGTTAATGTTGTCTGTCGATGAGTTTCAGTTTTCTTTCCAAAGACTCACGCTTGTTGTTTTTGTTTCTTCTGTTTCATTTGTATTTCTTTTTTTTTTCTTTGTCCTTTTGCTGACGCGCGTTAATGATGATGTTGCTGATATTTCATTTTAAACAGCAAATGTTAAAGAATTAATAGCATTGTGCAACGCGAACCAAGCCAACAACAACAACAAGAGCAGCAACAACAACGAAAAGCAGTAGGATAAGATCAGTGAAAAAGAATGGAAAAAAATTAATGCCTCAAGACAAACGTTGACAGTGTTCTTTGTTGGGTTTGTTGTTGCCAGTTTAATGATTAGACACTGCAGGCGAGCGCATTCATATGCTATAGCGCTCCAAAGTAACTCTAGTACGTTCAAGAAAAAAAAAATTGTTTCACACTACACAGTCGCCGCTTTGCATTTACTATATGCAGTGGTAAATATGTATGTATGTATGTGTGTGTGTTTGTATGTTTGCAGTAAATCGCCGAAACCTGTGTGCATGCATAGGTACATTTTATTTTTATGTCTGCTTATGCTCTTCTCGTGTATAAAATGTTCTTAGTTTAAAGCAGTAACCCAGCGAGCAAAATTATTGCCGATCTTCCTGTAAATACGCGTACTTTTCGAGATATCGTTCTGTCATTGTGCATACATTCTTTTCTCCGCAAGACCAGCTCATTTGTTGCAATCACCGATATCGGATATCGGATCACTATAGCCTATAGCTGTCATAAAAACTGGCCGCTCAAACTCAAGTCCCTGTATCGAAAACTTTTTTATTTTGCAAGATATCTTCACGAACTTTAACAGGGGGAATTGTCCAAATCAATGGCAACATATTTGAAGAAATTTTTCTGATCGGACCGCTCTAGCATATAGCTGCCATACAAACTGAACGATCGAAATCAAGTCCTAGTTTTCTATATTTTATTTTGTAAGATATCTTCGCGAATTTCGGTTTATATTATTGTTTAAGGTAACGCTACATGCTGCTAACAAATTGTTTGAATCAAACCACTATAGCATATGGCTGTCATACAAACCGACCGATCAACATCAAAATAAAGATATTTTTTTTAACATTTATGCTATAAGAAATGCACATGTGAAGGATATTCTAGTTTCGGTGCAGCTGAAGTCAAATTTTTATTGTTTATCGATCATTTCTAACATTATTCTCTGATATTGGAAGTCTGTTATATTATATGAGTGAAAAAAGAAATGTAACAATCTCAAATGTTTACAAGTAATATGATTATATAATAGCATGCGTTAAAAAAAATATACATTAACTGATGCTTAACTGGAAAACTGTTTATATGAAAAATTATTTCTTTTTTTAACCGGGTATCTCAGTTAAACGTATTTTTTGTAATAGTAAATAGTAACAGCAACTTATAATAAAAATTAAGAAAAAACTAAAAAAAAAAAAAATAAAAGAAGAAGTTTTTTTCGAGAATTGATTAGATAAACCATGCAAATTATAAAACTTCAAATACCTAAGACCCTCTTGTATTTGTATTTATGTCAATTAGCATCAATTTGGCAACCACAAACAACTGATAACTGACAGATTCCCTTAACGATTATATATTTTAAAATTTTTGGATAATATTTGAAAATTTCTGATAAAATTTTTTTATAACCAAAATATTCTTTCTGAGTGATCCTTTAATTTATTTAATAAATTATGTTAGAAGTAATTTCTAATTTCAAGTCTTGAAATGAACGCGAGAATTATTTCGAACCAGTTTTTGTGTTTTTGAAAATCTTCGAAAAGTAACGCTTCAATTTATATAAAAATATGAATTTATAAAAACAATTAATAAATTCAAGTACTAATTTTGCTTTACTGGGTACAACATGCCGCTCTTTCTTGTTTTTGCACTTAACCATTCTTTCTCTACGCATTCATGTGTGTTGCTCTTGGTTACGCTACCTTTTTTTCGTAAAGCCGTATATGTGTGTGTGGAGGTTGTTTGTTTTTTTTTCTTTTTTTTTGCCAAGTTGGTGACAGCCTCGGCACCCTCTTCTAACCGCGCTTAACTCGACGCCACATATTTCGCACAATACCAACTCTGCTTAAGCACATAAGTATGGTGGCAGTTGAAAGGGTTCCCGTCGCCAAACTTGGTCTGCGTTTGTCATCTGCAATTGCTGTTCTTGAGTTGCGCTGCTTCTTCTTGTTTCATATTTTCATTTTACTTCGCTTTTTTTTTTTGTGCAACAAAATGTGAAGGTTACACGGCTACAGACGGTTCGAGCACAGTCACCGGGGGTTGGCGCGAAGCCCGGCCGCTGGACTCGCTGGTGGTCATATTGCTCCGGAGTGTACTTCTATACAAGCACACATACGCACATGTAGGAATGCATAATGGGCGTCATACGCACACATAAAGTCCGGGACAAAAGGTGGTGATTTTCTTCCGGATGCTGCCATCCATCCATTGTACAATAACACATTTGCTCTACAAACGCCGTGGTGGTGGCGATGATCGGTCTCATATTTTTTTTTTTTTTTTGATATTTTAGTTTTGTTGCTTTATCCAGGGCTACGTTTTTCATAAAAATCACACCGAGCAATTACTCTCACTCTCATAAATCTATGTATTTTTTGTTGTTGTTTCTGTGATATCCATCACCTAGCAGCAATCGATAAATGTATGATTGCTGATGGATTGCTTTAAGAGCAGCTTCAAGCCGAATGTAAATTATTTGTGAAGGGCAACCATGACTGTGCTATTCTTAATGCAACAACAATAACAATGGTGTACTAGCAAATTTAATGTTATCCTATAACAACAACTGCGAAACACCAGTGCCATAGCGACCATCTTGCTATCATCCCTGTGAGAAATTCAATGTTCTACATTGACCGGGGGATTTGATGTACATGAGGGACCAAAACTACATAAATATAGGCGAACTGTTCCCTCATTATTTGCTAAGAAGCTACAAATTTGTCGGAACGAAAGCAAGTTCACGAAATTCGACATGGATTAATATCTAAGGCCACGGTACAATCTCCGAATAATTGGTTCAGAACGGACCACTATAGCACGTAGCTGCTATACAAATTAACAGATCAAAATCTAGTACTTGTATGGAAAACTTTTTTATTTGACAAGGTATCTTTATGAAATTTAGCGTGGATTATTATCCAAGGCAACGGTGCAATCTCGATCGGACCACTATAGCAAATAGCTCTCATACAAACTGATCGATCGAAATCCCGTCCCCGTAAACATTTTTTATTTGACAAAGTATCGTCACGGAATTTGGGATTATCTCAAGCAGCGGTGACATCTCCGAAGAAATTGTACAGAACGCATCAGTGTAGCATTTATTAAGAGTACAAAATCAAGTTCTTGTATGGAAGACTTTTTTAATTTGACAAGGTAACCTTACGAAATTTAGCATAGATTATTAACCACGGCAAATTGTTCTGACACATTAAATCAAGATAAAAATCTTCTTATACCCTTTTATGCTGCAAAAATGCAACCGTGAATGGAATTATAGTTTCGGTGCTGCCGAAGTGAATGTTTTGTCTTGTTTTACATAAATGTTTTAGATTGTTAACTAAATATTCATTCTTATTACTTTATTTATTTATTTTTTTTTTTTTAATAACCCAAAATATCTACCCTGTCTAGCTTATTCTATACATTCAAATATTTTTAATTATCCCTCTTTGATGTTTTGCTTGCAACTTTTCTTATAGGGTGCATACTGCCACCGCTGCAACTATAAACGCCTTTTGCTTGCTATTCATATATTAACTACTTCTTGCACATATTTTTCTTTTCTGCCCTTTTGTTGTTTTTATTTTTAGGCAACCATTTCTTTTGTGTCACTCGCTTTGTCTTTCCCCTCTTGCGAATATAATTTTCCTTTGCGGATCCCTACGAAATGCAATAAGGAACACAGCAGGCAGGTGACCTGTGGTTCATGCTGTAAGGAATTTGGCGATACGCACGCACACATATACACGCAGACAGCCATCAATATATCCCCGAGACATTTAGAATTTCGCAATTTTCATGTTGATTTTCTTTGTAATGCTGCTTTTGTTGATATTTCGCAAATGTTATTGGTGTTTTTGCTTTTTCATGCAGTTGACAAATGTTGCGATTTCATGCTTTATATTTGGAAAATGCTAATCCGAAAGCCCATAATGATTTCCCGAAATTGCTTTCTTAAATCTCCGTATAAGTGTGTTAGGTATGTAGTGTGAGTTGAAGTGTTTTACTTTTGGCTTCATGTAAATTTTTAAATATTTTTGACATATTCTTTCAATAGCTGTAACTTATGAATTCTAAATCTAATTCGTTAGTATTATGCGAGGACTTTGCATGCAGGACATATGTTCAGTATATTATGGCCAATTCTGCATAATTAGTAGTTTAGTTTACTACAAAATCCAAAATTTACCGGTAAAAGTCAAGCTGGAAACGGACGTTGAAACATTCTTGTTGTCATAGTACTTACGGTGAATTAAGTGGAATCGATATTAGCCGTCTCAAGTTATTTGTGATCAATTCAATGCGCTATGTCGATATGTCCTCTACTGGTATAAAGCAAGAATTAGTCCTGTAACCTAACCTAACCAAACTTATTTCACAAGATTTTGATTAAAACGGGAACGGCTCAAAGGTTTCTTATGCTAAAAAACTCAAATATCTCAACGTGCTGAAGATTATACCGCTGCCTCAGACAATAATCCATGTCAAGATTCATGAAGATATATTGTCAAATAAAAAGGTTTTCTATACAAGAACTTGAACTTTTGAACGATTAGTTTGTATGGCAGCTGTATCCTATAGTGATCCGATATTGGCGGTTGCGACAAATGACCAACTTCTTGCGGAGAAAAAGACGTGTACAAAACTTCAAAGCGATATCTCAAAAATCGTGGCGCTAGTTCGCGTGCATACGGATGACACTTCCTTCTGGCTTGTTAAAAACTTCGTGGGAAACTTAATATACCCTGCTCAGGGTACAAATGTGTTGCAGATATGCAAACATTAATTCATTTCGAACTGTTCCAGTTATCCAAAAATTATTTCTAACCAATGTCGCTGTCTGGAACATAACCGTAATTCTTGAGATGAATTATGCAGTTTCGTGAAAAAATGATTTGTGATAATTTTTCTCAATTCTTTTGCCTAAATAGCTCATATATACAACAATATCCATAATCTCCTAATTTAACAAATATGCAACCAAGCATCTTTTTTGTATGCACGTGGGAAAAGAGCGCTGAAATCTGATTTTTCTCTTGAATGAAAACCGAGTTAAATTGTACTTCAGTAAGTTGGAGGAAGTTGTGAGCGAAATCGTGTGTGCACATTTTAAGTTCAATATCTGCTGAGGCATCAGAAAGGAAAACGAGGTTGAATTATTTCTTGGTATTAATTAGTTTGCTTCGTTTTTTCTATATTTTTTTTTTTTTGTTTTTTTAGAAATTTAAGTTCAGGTTGTTTGAACTTGTAGAAGAGAAGAGAAGTAAAAATAAGCAAGCTCGCTCAATTTGAAAAAACTTGTACAGTTTGTCGTGCTTATTTGCAACAACAATTTTTTTTTTTAAAAACACGCGCGAACTCTTCCAGTATTAAATTTTGAGTTTATTGTACATGCTAACCAATTTTTTGTTTTTTCAAACTTTTTTCTGCAACTATAACATTAACTAATTGTTTCAATTTGGTTTCACGATAAGGTCCATTCTAAAATTTTGACAACAGTGGTCGTAACCGCCACTAAATGAACTGGTAATATTGTTTTTGAAGCCGCAAAGTGTAATGAAAATTGTATTACAATTTATTAAATACAAACAAAAAATATTTTTGCCACTAAAATTGAAAGAGCGACATATTATATATAGCTAAAAGAAGAAGAAAAGCAATCCTGTTATTATTATGCACGCAGCAATTTCAATTTAAAAAAAATTCTAATTTTTTCCCCCAAAAAACAAACGAAAATAATGTAAAATCCCTCAGAAATCACGTTTTCATGCAATTTTAAATGCCAAATAAACCTAAAATTTTAGAACTTAAATATTTTTGTGATTTTATTTCACAACTTTATTATCATTTCAGCAAAAAAAATCAAACAGACCTACCACCTTTATAAACAAATATGTAAATAAACCAAGCATAGCTGCATTTTGTTCCAAAAGTGTCTAAATCCATTTTACCTTACCCTTTTCTGTTTCGTCCTACGCTGTCAAATCGCATCAACTTTTTTCAACACAACTTTGACACAATTTTGTCCTTTTTTCCGCGCACACTTTTGCCTAATTCTGCTTAGTTTTATGCATCAATTCCTTCCGGTTTCCATTTTTAGACAGCCAAATGCTAAGGCTGCAAGCAAACAGAAAAAATTTACATTAATGCAGTTTGCAGAACGACAAAAAAAAAAGAGTTCAACCCTCGTTGGGACTGCATTATTCCGAGGATATATCCCATTAGCGAATGTGTTGAGCCAACAACAAAAAACATCCCTTGCAAACAGCAAAGTTTCAACAAACAAAAAAAAAAAGAAAATAATAATATAAAACTAAAATATCTTTCTCCTTCGTGTGTTGCCGTTGGCTGTGTTCACTTCAAATTGCACGCCGATCAAATTAGTGGCATGCAACAAACTGTTCTGTTCGAAAACACCGAACCGAGCAGTTGTAAAGGGCACATGCGCAAGGAACGCGCAAACGAAAGATGCATTGAGTGAATAGGGAAAACAGAAAAATTGGCGGTAAAAAGGTGGCATGGAAAAATATTAATGAATACAAAAATATTAATAAATTCATGAGTATTTTGTAGTTATTTGTTTTTAATGTATGAACACGAATTTTTAGCAAAACAAATAATTAATTTTCGAGTGAAGAGTGTTGAAATTTTAATAAAGTTTTTTATATTTTTTTTTAGGTTTTATATGAAATTTATGCGAGTTGGTAAACAGTTTTGAAAATCATTTTAAAAAATTGTAGCTTGAAAAAATTGTATTAATCAATTTTCTTAAAGCATTTTAACCAACAAGCTGCCATTGAAAGATGCAGAAGTTCTAAAAAGTCTTAAAAACATATGTTTTTATAAAAAATCTTTAATTTTTAGTTGTCTTTTTTTTTATAGCAATAAGAAACTCGATTATATCGAAGTAATCCTTTAAATGTCAATAATATATTTTTTTTAATAAAATGTTAATTTTGTAAGTCATTATTTATATTCTTTACGTTTCATTTGTATTTATGACAATATTATTCTTTAATAGCCGAAAGACAATTTACTTTGACAACAACAATACCAATAACAACCTTGTTGCATTTGACATGAACGTTGTTATGTTATTCGTAACACTGTTGGGGCAGCTGCCTCACTTCATGTAAATTTATGTAATTACCTATATGCATACATAAATTACTTAAATTAATGGGGTTTGAAGTTATAGGTTATGTACACATGTGCAGATATATGTACACACATAATTAACTATACATATTTGCAGGTTATAAGCTATCAGCATTCTACTGTACTATTGTATAACAGAAAATTATACTCTTTTTGTACAGAATTCATATCGCAGGTCCTTTTTTTAATTTCGGGGGTTAAAGTTTGGTATATAAGATTAATTATTGTTATACCCTGAACAGCGTGTATTAAAATTGCCACGTAGTTTGTAACACCCAGAAGAAAACGTGGGAGACTCTATAAAGTATATTTTTTTAAATGATCAGCGTGACGAGTTGAGTTGAGTTAGCGATGGCCGTCTGTCTGTAAATACGCGAACTAGTACTTCAATTTTTGAGCTAGCGCTATGAAATTTTGCACACGTCCTTTTCTCTCCAAGAAGCTGCTTATTTGCCGAAATCGTCTAAATCGAATCAGTATAGGATACAGCTGCCATACAAACTCAACGTATTTCTTGCATGGAAAACTTTTTTAGTTGACAAGATATCTCCACGATATTTGGCATGAATTATTGTAAGAGACATAAAAAATCTATTTTCCTTATTAAGTAGCCTTAAGGGGTTACATGGGTTTCGTCGAGCAAAAAACGCCCTATTTTCAATAATTTTTTTATTGAAATTATTTTATATAAAAAATTAAATATTTTATTCAAAACTCGGTAATTTCCGGCAGTTCCTCGGGAAAAAGGTGCTTCCGCGTTGACAGCAGAACTTCTGACAGTATCATCAAAAGTAAAAAGAAAAAAATACGTGTTTGAACTAAGACTATTAACTAGGTATTGGATTGGACAAAAAATAAATAAAGTGAAAATTGGAAAAAACTAAGTTCATTAATTAGGTATTAGACGGAGAACAAAACAAATAAAGTGAAATTTGTATTCTAAACAGACATTTTTACAAAAAAAAAATTGAAATTTTGGTGAAAACTTCACGACGTTCTTTGTTTTTTAAAATTCTTCTTCAAGACCTTGTAAATTATAGCTTAAAAACCTGTGTAAAATTTCATTAAAATCGATTGAGTAGTTCGCGATAAATCTTGACAATCGACTTTGAAAACACAGTTTCGCGAATAACGCGTTTAAAGTTTTAAGTGACTATATAGCTGACCTCGAGCTGACCAAAACTATTACTGGCTTCATCTTGAGAATTTAGGACAATGTTCTAGAGATATTATAGAATTAAATAAGACAATAAAAAAAACTTTTTTTGAAGCCGTGAAACCCATGTAACCCCTCAATTCGACTTGAAGGGGTTTTGGTCAAAAACGTTGCTAGAATGCGTTTTCCGCTGGATGTTGGATTTAGTTATACACATGTATAGTTGCTATAAGAAATGCGCTTGTGAAGGGTATTAACACTTTTTTTTTTGTTTTGTTGGTTAAATTGTAAGGCTTTAAGTATAATAATAATAATTTGTTTTTTTTCTTTTTGTGGTATTTGGTAACTCGCATTTGTTCTAAATATCTTTAACGCACCCATTCATACTTTAACCCGTTGACGATGATGCTGGTTCATTTCGATTCGAAAGTTATTAATTTCGCATTGCTATTTTCGCATGTGGTTAAGACAGTTGCTGAGATTTTTATGACTTTACCACTTCAGCAAAAGACATTTGTGTTTTTTTTTGATTAAAATTTTTTGTGACTATAAGGGTTAATGTTTTAAAAGACAGTTGCGTTTATTTTTTCACTATATTAAATTTATTATTATTATAATTATTATTACTATTATCAGTGTTCATATTATTTTTATTATTATATATAAAATTAAATATTTTTTCATTTGCTTTCAAATTACTTTTATATAAAACTTTTATTTTTATTTAATATTTTCTGTTTTTGCATTTTATTATCTATAATATATATTAATTCCAATCCCGAATATGCTTTGTTTTTCTCTACTTTTAGAACGGATATTGAAAGCGACGTCACACATCCAACGCCTACCAACGTCTATTTACCTACTCAACCTTTGAAGGATAACTCGAATATTAGGATTATCAGAGTCAATTCGGAGTACACGCAGTCGGTGGATAGCACAACAGCTGCATTAAAACAACAGCAACAGCAACAACAACAACAAGCGAACACCACCACTACAACTACCACAAACAATAGTGTTCATACACACATAAGCAACAACAATAACAATAACAATAGCAACGTAAATTCTCACAAAAACAACGAACGCCCACTAAAGTGTCTGGAAACACTCGCACAAAAGGCGGGCATAACATTTGACGAGAAATACGATTTCGCCAGTCCACCATATCCGGATACGCATATTAGCAGCGCTAGCGGCAATCACCAACATCACAACAATAACAATAGCAATAACAACAACAACAACAACAACCACAGCCACAATACCAACGCAAGCTATAAGCACCCCTCCTTAGGTAGTAGTGGTGGCGTTTCGTCATCAACATCATCATCGGCTGCAACAGCAACAACATCTACATCAATTTCATCCTCTACATCGTCGACGTTTGTCAGCTCCTCAACATCGGTCGCTGTAAGCAATACAGCGCCGCAAAACAACATTACAACGCATAAAAACTTCACGCTGGAGAAATCACAGAGTCCAGCTCAACAGGTGGCGCCTTCGTCGGTGCCACTGCAAATCTCACCCGAACAATTGCAGCAGTTGCAACAATTGCAACTACAACATGGCTCACCATTCGCCACCATACAAGTGAAACAGGAATTTCCCACACACACTGCCACCACACATCAGCTGAGCGCCGCCGGCGCAGCTGGCGAACTGAAGCATGCCGGCCTATTGGATCCCACGCAAGCAAATCAATTGCAACAAATGCAAATGCAGTTGGCGGATCCAACGGCTGGCGCTCCAGGCAGTCCGGCTAATCAGCAAACACCAAGCAGCGCCGCTGCCGCTGTCGCCGCAATGCAACAACAACACTCGACCACCATAAGCACCATGTCGCCGATGCAGTTGACCGGTCAGGTGTTGGGCGATTGGGCGCAGGGGCGCACCGTGCAGTTGATGCCGCAACAGACGGCGCTCAATTCGGGTTTCATTTATCCGCAGCTCGTCTCCGGCAATTTGATACACTCCAATTTGGGTCAGCAGCCGATACAGGTGCGTTGCTTGTAAATTATTATGCCAAGTTGACTTGATTTTTCTAACATTTGACATTATTTCACTAGGTTATTGCCAGCAAGCCGTTTCAAGGTGGCACACCGCAAATGATTACCACCACCACACAGAATGCCAAGCAGATGATTGGCGGCAATGCCAGTTTCCCCAACACCTATGCGATCCCGTCCAGTCAATCACCGCAGACGCTGCTCTTTACACCGGTGCTTGCGCAATCGCCACAACAACAGCAGAACCTTTTCAATTCCATGGTCGCCTCAGCGGCCAACGCGCAACAACAGCAGCAGCAACAACAACAGCAGCAGCAGCAAGCACAAAGCGTCAAGGCCACAAGTGATGCGCAGAAAAGTCTACAGCAGAAGGTTGTGCAGAAGGTGACCACTACCACGAACACCGTGCAATCGGCGACTGGCACTGCCGGTGGCGTTGCACAGCAGCAGCAGCAACAGTCGACACAGCAGTGTGTGCAGGTGTCACAAGCGACCATGCCGGCGCAGATCATTAGCCCCTTGCAGGGCGCCACCGGCACACAGCAAATGCAAATCGGTCCTTGGGTGCCATTCTGGCAGAATCCGATTATAATACGCGGCACACAGCCGGACGGCACGCAAAGCATGTTCATCCAGCAGCCAGCATCGCATCAAACCATACAGGCGCAACAGCAAAATCGTAAGTGAAGACACATTTTATGATATTTCCCCTTTTCGATTGCTTGGTTACACACACCACTTAATTGTTCCTTTCATTTTCTCCCCACAGCGATCACCTTGCAGTGCAACGTCGCACAACCGGCCGCAAAGCCACGCCAACAAATCGAAGCGCTCGCGCCCAAGCAACAGCAAAGCCACCAGCAACAAGCCCAGCAGCAGCAACAACAAACGGCACAGGCCGTCGTCGCTGCACAACTGCAGCAACAAGCGATCACCGCTAGCCAATTGCAGCAACAAGTGGCACAACGTGTACCGCAAATACTGCCACAGAATGGCGCACAAATACGTCCGGCCAGTTCGGTGTCGACGCAAACAGCGCAGAATCAAAGTTTGCTGAAGAAAATGCGCACCAAGCAGCAGCCCGTGAGGCCGGCGCTGCCGACAATGAAGACTGAAAATGGTCAGCCGCAGCAGGTGAAAACGCAAACGGTCGCCACAGCAGCGGGACTGCAGCAACAGGGCGCAACCATGCATCAGGTTGTGACGCCGGCGGGCAAGATGGTTGTGATGAGCACCGGACCCTCGATAACCATACAAAATGGCCAGGCCATACAGCAGACCACCACGACGGGCCATGTTGATAAGCAGCAGCAACAGCACCAACAACAACAGATTCAAATACAACAAATGCAAAAACAGCAGCAGCAACAACAACAAGCGCTCCTACAACAACATTTGCTGCAGCAGCAATTCGCATCCGCTATACAAATGCAACAGCAGCAGCAGCAGCAACAACAACAATTGCAACAGCAACAGCAGCCACAACAAATTCAATTGCAAGTGGCACCGCAAACATTCATTACACAGCAGCAGCAGCAACAGGCGCAACAACAACAACAACAGCAGCAGCTGCAAACTCAGCTGTTGCAACAGCAATTGGTGCAACAACAACAACAGCAGCAGCAACAGCAACACCAACAGCAGCAGCAGCGTGAGCAGCAGCAGCAACAACAGCAAAATATAATACATCAAATAGTTGTACAACAACAACAGCCACAGCCAACGCAAGGTCAAGCGCATGCGCAACAGCAACAACAACAACAGACTCACCTGCCAACGCAAATCGCTGGCGTACCATTCTCGGTGTCCTCCTCAACACCTTCGAGCATTGCCTCATCTGCTGCTGCCGCATTGCAACAACACGCTGTTTATCAGTCGAAAGCTTCGACACTGCCGACCACTTCGGTGGTGACTATTACGAATCAGGCTGGCCCGCTGGTGACCAGCACAATTGGCATTAATCAGACTTCACAACTGCAGCAGCAGCAGCAGCAACAGCAACAACAACAACAGCAGCAGCAAAGTTTACTCGCCGCTTCGCTAGCTGCCTCGCAACAACAGCAACAAGCGCAACAACATGCTCAGCAACAGGCGCAGCAGCAGGCACAGCAGCAGCAGCATCAACAACAACAACAATCACAAGCTTTAGCACAACAGCAAGCGCAGCAACAGCAGCAACAACAACAACAACAGCAGCAGCAAAATCAAATGGCGCCACCTGCCGCTCAGCCGCTGCCACAAGCCAGCATTGTATCCACACCCACACAAAGCCCACTGCTCAGCCTCACTTCTATGATGAATGCTTCCATGGGTGGTTTGCAGTCTTCACCGGTCACCTCAACAGCAACATCTGCAGCCACCATGGCATCACCGATAAATAGCGGCGCTGGCGGTGGCGTGACAGCTGTGTCATCACTACCTGGTACGCCTATTAAAACGCATTCGAACGAACAACAACAGCAACAACTGCAGCAACAACATCAATTACAGCAACAATACAAAAACGCGTTAGCGGCGCAGTCGCAAACACATATGGTGGTGGGCAGCATTGCGTCCGAGGCGAATCGCACAATGCAAGTCTCATCGGGCAACGCCGCGGCCAATAACAATCAAATGATTCACATGAATAATGTCAATGCAACGAATGCGTCTGCAGCGGCAGCGGCGTCGGCAGCGGAATTGAAAGAAGCCACCGCTAAAACGGCCATGGAGGCGCCGAAAGCAGCTACGCCTCAACAACAAACGGTTGAGCCAACATCGGCCAGTTCCACCACCACCAACAGCGCGACGCAACAGCAACAACAAACGCAAGCTAACAATGCTACGAGTGGTGGTAACTCTACAGCGGCAAGCACTGCCAATCAGTCGAACGCAGAAGCGGCTAAAACTGCAAATGCTATGGACACCACGCCAGCGCCAACGACGCCAACTACACCCACCACTACAGCTACATCGCCGACGAAAAACGTCGCGAATGTGACGTCGCTTACACAATCCACTACATCATCGCCGACCAAAGGTGAGTTATAAAAAATTTTTGAGGTTAGAAATTTGTAGCTTCTTGCTGTCTTGCAATTCCTTAAATTTCCTTTAAGTTCTATGCAGAAAGTTGTTCATAACTCTCACTCCATCCAATTCATAGGTGCTCGCAATGACAACGCCAAAACAGCCAACACTGAGACGGAGAAGTCAGCTGCCGCCGCATCTTCCACAAATGACGATGGCAATACTCAAGCTGTTAAATCCAACAATGCAATCTCAATGTCTAAGAATATGTCTAGCATGGCAAACATTAAAGTGGAAAAGGATCTACCCAAAGCCATGATCAAGCCCAATGTGCTGACCCACGTCATCGAAGGTCTATTGATAAAGGAAGCCGACGAACCGTTCCCTGTGACACGACAGCGTTACACAGATAAGGAAACCGATGACGAGCCGCCCAGTGAGTATATTTACAAAAAAAAAAAGAATAGAAAAAAATACCTTTTTCGCAATGCACTAACCTCAAACTCTATAACATTTGCTTTTACAGAGAAAAAGATATCTTTGGATGAAGAGACACACAATGCGCTCAACCAAACTAATGGCGTTAAAGCGCTACCACCCGATATGGTTGCTTGCGAACAATGCGGTAAACCCGAACACAAAACGAAACTGAAGAAGAAACGCTACTGTTCGCTGACATGCGCCCGCCAAGCGAAGGCATCGATGAACGAGCAACCAACAGAGGCGCCAACGCAAAGTAACACGAGCGTAACTACTGCTGGCAACCAGCATAACAACGCCGAACAAATGTTGTCTCACAACAATAAGAACGCCATCGAGATCTCCAGTATTACCAGCAACACAAATGAAGCGCCAACGCCAGAGAAAATGCAAACTGACCAAATTCCTTCGGCGCCGATTACAGGCTACAGCAATAATGTGGCCGCCAACAACAAACACGAGAATGCCGCACTCGTTGCGGCTGAGGCTCAGCACGCGGCAAATGTTGCTGCAGTCGCCAATGCCGTCGCGGTCGCCACAGCTACTGCTAACGCCGCTGCGACTGCCGCCAATACCGCTAACGCTGCAGCAGCGCAAGCGTCAGCCGCCACGCCGGCGGAACGACCCGCCATGGCCGATTGGAGCGTGGCTGAGGTATGCGAGTTTATACGCCATTTGCCCGGCTGCACGGACTACGTTGATGACTTCGAACAGCAGGAGATTGACGGTCAGGCGCTGATGTTGCTCAAGGAGAATCATTTGGTGAATGCGATGGGCATGAAATTGGGGCCGGCGCTGAAGATTGTCGCCAAGGTGGAGTCGATGAAGGAGCAAGCGCCAGCGCCGAATGCCGACAAAGAGTCGCAACAGTAGAGCCGGTGTTTGAAGTTTGTAAATACATTTTGTGGGGCGTTAATATAAATGAAAATGTAGCATAAGCGACGACAACT
Source organism: Bactrocera oleae (assembly GCF_042242935.1). Taxonomy (NCBI): domain Eukaryota; kingdom Metazoa; phylum Arthropoda; class Insecta; order Diptera; family Tephritidae; genus Bactrocera; species Bactrocera oleae. The sequence goes on from NC_091539.1 coordinate 59,644,734, forward strand.
ATTTGTTAAGTAGGCTTTGTACATAAAGTTTAGCGGAAACTGAAAAGTGTGTTGAACTAAAGAAACAGCACTTACATTGAAATGGCTTAAATTTTTGAATTTTCTACTAAGGCAGCATAAATTGGTTCGTTTGTGTGGCGGCAAAGAAATTTGAATTATTTATACCGCATAAGTTGGGTTAACTGTTTTTTAGAATATGTATTTGAGCTATTTTGTTGAATCATACTTAATTATACGAAAGTACTGTGCTTATTTGCTTGGACACTACTGTTTTTATTATTACATAATTATACTTTATTTTTGTTCCACTTGCTTTTAATCGAGAAATTAGTAAATTTATTGCTTAAGTTCTACATAAAATTAAATATAAGTACCATTTAGTGTTAGCGCTTGATTTCAGCGCTGGAGTTTTGCATGCGCGAGGCACGCCCTTACACACATTGAGTTGTGGATATTTGAAAACTCAGAAACCTACATATGTAAACTCGAAGAGTATTTTTATTTTTATTACCTATTGCTATTGCTATTACATAATAACGACTATGTAATACTTAATGTTAGTTTGTAAGCGTGTACATTTAACTGAATACTAATATATAATATTGCTACTCAAGCATATTCGAAATAAATAAATGGCATTAACTGCAAATAAGTTTATGTGAATATTTCATAAAAAAATTCAAGCATTTTTTCTTGCAATTAGCAAAATTCAAAGTAATTGTCTTCTAAAAAATGAAGAAAGTTTCGAAGATCAGCAGAGTGGTGACACTACTACATTTCGACTATGACGCTTGCATTTCAAGAACAGTAAGCTATTTGAAAGGGTCAACAATCGCGGACGAGTTTTGTGGTAAAATGACATAAGCCTATTGGGTTTATTTATGGTATATACAATTGCAAGTCACAAAAAATGCGTATTTTTGAAGAAAAATTTTACTTAATAAATAAAAATAAAAATGTAAATTTACAGAATTTAGAGTACGATAATAATCGGCGTTTAATTTAAAAAAATTTTGTATTCGCCGATCCGCTTTAGGATCTCCGAAAAAAGGTAACTGGTGGTGAGGAAGATTTTTCTGCTTAAAATTATCTGAAGTCCAAAAATCAAAAAAAAATTCTTATTAAAGATGGCGGTTACCCAAAAAAAATCGCTATTTGTGAAAAAATTACACTTCAGATTGGCTTAAAAAATCGTAATTATTATCAAAAATCCATTCGATCATTACGTTACAAATAAATCTATGAAGATTAGTGAATATTTTATATCGATCGTTATAGCTAATTCGGCGAAATTTTCCTCACCGTCTAAAGTTGTGGGAGCTAATTACACTAAATTAAGGGGCAGACCTAGTGTGACAGTCTAAAAAAATGTCGATTTTTGTGAATTTAAGAAAAAAAAAATATATCGATTCAAAATCCAAATTGACAAAATGCGGCGTTTTTAAAATTGAATTTCACCCCAAATTTTTTTGATCATATCAGAAAACCGACATACAATGACTTAATGTTGAATTATGGTACATACAGAACAGTCAGAAAAGTATGTATAAAATCCTAAAGTAAATATATACCCCTCAGACCTTTCTTACTTCTTTACTGCAAAGAGCGGTTATACCAATTCCAAAGGATAGAATCTAAGCACTTTGTAAAGCGATAAAAATCAATGACATCTCTGACAATCGGCACTTCCTCATTCCTAAGTAGTATGGCCAATGCATGGAGCGACAACAAAGTCCTCAAATCGTTATCAATCAGCGCTTGGTGGAGAAGTACAAGTACCAAGTACAAATCAATTGCTCAACAATTCTAGTCTTTCATAACCAATTTGACTAGAAGTTCCAGACTAGCTTGAAAACCGCAAAGAGTACAATAACAGGATGTTTTTAAGGTAACCATTTCGAATCCCGGGAATATCTAGAAGTACGACCCAAAATACCAAAAATTGTGTTCTGAGGCTTGATCTTGCACTTGTCACTTAGTTACTTTACACATGCACTCGTAATGACTCCCTATGTTCCAATCCCAGCAAATTTATTTATCCATGACGAATTCTAATTCTTACCACTCTACAGAGACACAGCACTACATACACTAAAAGCAACGATTCAATATTCATTCTAAAACTATCTGACGAATGTTTAGTACTGCTGCACGCTAGAACAGAAATATATTCGCTGGTATATTGTGGGATCTACGAAAAGGACCCTGATGCCAAGCTTCTAGCTGTACTGACTTATGGCAGCAGCAAAATTGAAAAAAAAAATTATTAGGCCAAACTTGAAGGCCCGGACCTGAGAAAAAACATATCGTTTTGGGCCTTCAAGTTCAGTCGACGAATAAAGGGGGTTTGTATTGCACCTCAAATTTTATTAGAAATGTTTTATATATTTGTAAGTAATATTTTAATGATACCCTCTTTGAAATTTAGTAAAATCCGACCATAGCCAAACCCTTGCTGCCATGAGTCACCACTTTTGCTCCCATTCTTTTGATAATAAGCAGCATTAAAAAATCAAAAACAAAAAAACTTTGGAAAAATATTTCTTTGATCCTCAATTTGTAGACGCAGGCTCAAGGCCCTAGGCTCCACTTATGTGAACAGGGATCACATTGCCTCAATAGCACCCAGCAAGTTGTTGGAGTTTTTCAAGGTGCTGGGACTTTGGGAAAGCATGTGATGGAGGAGAGGGCACAATAGACCCTGGGTCGCAGTGCAAACCTCATATTCATTATATTCTATTCTATTCTAACGATCGGTCCACATTCTATTGTAGTCTGAACACACTGAGTGAAATTATATGCGCCCCGTCAATATAACAGGCTGAAGTTAGACATTCCCTAAATGCTTTGCATTATTCTAATACCCTTAACATTATTAAGTTTGCCTCACAGTTTGACCGCCCAAATGGAAATATTGTAGACCATATTAAGTATAATATAATATATAAATAATTAACGTGACTAGCGAAATTTATTTGTCGGCATGTCAGTTTGTCTGTCTGTTTGTATATACGTGAACTAGTCACTCAGTTTTTGAAATACCGCCGATATCGGACCCCTATAACATATAGCTGCAATATAAACTGAACGATCAAAATCAAATCCTTGTATGGAAAACTTTTTTATTTGTCAAGATATCTACAAGAAATTTGAATGGATTATTGTTTAAGGAAACGATACAATCTTCGTTCAGATCGGATAACTATAGCATATAGCTGCCGACTAACCGATTATTGTGCAAGGAAACGAAGATATTTTTCCTTATTAAGTAACCTTAATTCAACTTGAATATTGTATATAGTAAAGAAAGTGCCTGGAAGGACCTTCCAACACGATTGCCGTTATACATACCTTTAGTTGGTTTTAGAAATGTACCTGTGAAGGGTATTAAAGCTTCGGTGCAGCCGAAGTTAGCGTTTTTTTCTAGTTTCATATATATCGTGTTTTCCAATAGGGATGATATGATATCTAAGTGTTCGTTTTATATGTCATGATCCGTAATTTTTTAATTAGAACTTGCATCCGTATAAAAATTTTCTCACTCAAGAAAACGTAGTAAATTTGCTGATTTTGCCTGGGAACAACTTAAAAAATGATAAAGTTTTTTTTAAGAAAATCGTATTTTCCGATGAGTCTCACTTGTCGATTCTGATGCAAAGAAAATCAACAAATTATTCATGAGCAACCATTACATTCACCTAAATTGACAGTTTGCTGTTGCTTTTGGTCTGGTGGAATCATGGGTCGGCCGTACTTCTTTTGAAGTGAAGCTGGTGGCACCGTTACTGTCAATGAAAAGTGGTATAGATCGATGATAACCAACTTTTTATGGCCGCAATTGGAAGAAGTAGATCTTCATCTGGTTTCAACAAGACGGGTCTACGTGCCACGCAGCACGTGAAACAACCGAATTATTGCGAGGAAAGTTTGGTGATTCGTTAATTTCAAGAAGTTGTGCCACTGAATGGCATCTAAGGAGTTGTGAATTAACACCATTCGACTACTTCTTGTGGCGTTATTTGAATTCATTGGTCCATAGCAATAAACCAGACTCTCACCAAGCTTTAGAAATCAATATTGAATCATGAATAGCACATGACATACGACTTAATTTAGTGGAAAAAATACTTCAAAATTGAGTTCATCGAATTCGTTGCTGCAAAAGCAGTCGTGGAGGCCATTTGAATGATGTTATATTCAGTACTTAATTGCATCGATTGTACTGCATATTAAATTAGTGTTTGTTTTTTGTTTTTAAATCATATCACTTTTATTGGAAAACCTTTACATATATTATACATATATTTTGTATGAATATACTTACTCTTGTCTAAAAATTTTGCTAAGACAATTTTAGTTTTAAATATGTATTTAATTATTTATTAGTTTTTCTTTGTATTTTGTTGCTCTGAGACTATATTACATAGTATATAGTTCTTAAATTTGGGAGAAATTTTGTTTATATTACCTGTACGGTTAAGAAACATACATATTCTGATGTATGTATGTATATTTTCTGTACTTAGTGTATTGTAATGTACATACGGGTGTCTTTAGGTGTCCATTATAATTATATAACAAGCGTAATCGAAATTTAGCTTATATAATATTAATAGTTTTATTTTTTATTAACAAACTCGCTTCATTGGCATTTACGTTTTTTAACAAAAACTATAAAAGAGAATTGTGTGTAATTTTGCGTTGAAAAATTCAGTAAAGTGTTATTATAAAAATTGTTGCATTGTTGTTGTTTTTTTAATTTTCTTAAAGTTGCCATTTATTTTTTTTGCAGAAAATGAAAGTGTTAAATTTATTTATAATTGCTTTTTAAAATTTTTATTGAAAAATTTAGTTAATTTTTTTTCTTGAAAATTTTAATTTATTTTTATTATTATATAATATGTATTATACTTAATTTGTAAATGAATGGACATGCTCTGTATTTTGAGTATTGAGAATTTGCTCAAGCACTATTTTGATTTATTTCACTTCTTTAAGTTTTATTTCAATAACGATTTAATTATATTTTGTATTAAAAAGATCTGTCTATTTTCTATTTTTCATTAAAAATTTTATATTCGTAATTTTATATTCAAATTGACAAAATTTTGTTAATTTATTCATTATTTTCGTTTATGAAGTTAAATCTTGCACACTTTGAAGTTATGACATTTCATTTTTTCTTGATAAATTTGTTTTTGCTAGTATAATTTTTTTAGTAAAAGCGATTTTTCAGGAATTTGGCTTCAATGTGTTATTATTTAATGGTAAAAAAAATTAATATAAGAACGAGTGTTTAATAAAGGTAATAATAGCAGCCGGACGCAAGGTAGTCTGATTCACTTCCTTTGTCATTCATCAGTTCAAATTTCGACGACCGAAGTATTAGGTGACACTGCAAAAGTTTTCGCACATTTCTAACACGAAAATGAGACACTAGGCAGCCATAACCGTTAAATAACCGTTCAAAACAATATAAATCAGTCAATAAGAGAAGGAAACAAGCTAGTTTCGATACATATACTTGCCTTAAGTAATTAGGCAACTAGGTTTAAAAAAGAAACATCAGCTTCTTATGTCAATCTTCCTCCAAAACGCAAAATGCAAGCAATGACTTCCAGATATTACGTCAAAGGAGAAATATACTTTTATTTGTACGAAAATATAAATTTGGTCTATTTGGTCTAGAGAGGCATTTAGGGTAGTGTGTTCTGAGAGAATCTTTGGCAGGATGAAAAAAATTTTGAATTATAAAATCCTTAGATTTGTTTAAAATCGAAATAATTTTATATTTTAGAAAAGATAAAGAAAGATAATCGAACTGCCTTTAACCACTAAATAAAGGAGGGATTAGTGTTTAACCAGTTATTAGAAGTTCCAAATCAATATTTTAATACTTTGAACTTGTTTAATTTAATTGGAAAGCTTCAATCATATAAATAAACTTAATAAATATTTGAATTTAATTTTATATATATTATGTATATTTAAGTTTGTAATATATATTATATTTTAGTTCAATTTATATTCTATTTAAGGGATAAATTATAATCCAAATTTTCTAGTTAAGCAAGTGCAAAATGAGTGCTTAAATCAAAACTAATTTCCTGTAGGTTTCAATATGTTTGTTGTTTGTTAATTGAGAACTAGTTTTAAATTTTATTCAAGGTTAGAAATCTGTCATATATTTTAACCCAACTTGCTGAATTCCTACAAATAATCGAATTTATTTTTTTGCAAGCATTTTGTAATTTTAGTGAGTGTTTTTTTGCCACTGGCTTATAACAGAACTGGCTGTAGCCATGTGTTATCTTTCATTTTTGCCTTTGTGACATACTTGTTACATATATACTATACTTAAATATATAATTTACTTTTTATATATTTATTTAATTGGTACATTGTTATTATTGATTTTCTTATTTTTATTGTTTTGTTTAATGTTTCTTTTTGTTTCTGGTATTTTACGATTTGTAATTTGGTAATTTTAAAGCAAATATTTCTCACAGCCTTCTCTTGATATTCTTTTGAAAAGAATCTGACTCTAACACATTCGGCGCAACCAACAAATTGGATCCAAACAATCACTTTTGCGTCTTTTAACGCACTTTTCAAAAACCTAAATTGCATTAATCAAACTTTACAGCAATAAATATGTATAAATATATGTGTACATCTGCTAATTTTGCATAATTGACGCAACAAAAATATACTTAAGGCTAAAGCTTAATAATTATGATTTTGCTCTATGTAAATTTGCATTATTTAAATATATAAAAATATTTAAAGCTTTGCTATTATGTACATATGTATGTGTATATTAAATCTAATAAATATATTATTTCGGCCAAAGATTATGCAGAATTTATTAAATGTAATAAATAATTTTTTTCTTGGCGAAGAAGTTAATTCTAAACTTCTGCTTTATTTTTAGCCTAGTGATCGAAACAAAAAGTATTTTAAAAGAAAATTTCGAGTTCGTTCGATATGGATGGCCACTCAAACACTCATTGTGTGAGCTTTTCTATTTCAAGCACAAAGCACCACATGAAAGCTTACCATATTTTCAAATCATTTATTAAATAAAAGTGAAAGCTCTGAGTGAAAGCTTAAGAAAACAATTTTTCATGCTTTGAAATCTTTTTGTGCCAGCAAATTTTTGGGTTTCACATAAAAAAAGTGGAAACATTTTTTTCTTTATTTGAAGTCATGTCAATTAATTAAAGTCAAAAAGTTTCTTCAGTAAAATAAAACTTCTTTCAGTGCCATATTAATCAAGATTTTAGAAAAAGGTAGTTTCTTATCGAATTGCCATGTAAATTATTTTGCTTTTAATATATATATATATTTTTTTTTTTTTAATTTTTATATATTTTTGCTATAATTTCAAAAACCATGTACGTTTTTCATTAATTAAATTATTTTGCAATATTACACATTTATCATTTATTTTCATGTCACATGTTATTATTGTGATTTGTGACGTTTCAATTGTTTATTTACAATCAGTGTATGCCATATAATTATTTTTTAATAATTGTCACTAAATTTCTGCTTAATATAAGAGACCACAGGTATGAGTTTTTTGTAATTTATTTACCTACGCAAAATTTTCCAATCCTATTTCTATTTAACGGTAATTAAAGTTTTTTATTTAAAAAGTGATTTATTAGAATCTTATTTTCTAAATGCTAAAGCTTTTGGACTCTTTTTTTAATTCTTTGATATAGTTTTAATTAAGTTAGTTCAATTAGTTTTTTTGTTTTGAAATTGACTTATTTTGTCTACTATTAATTCGTCTGCTTTTATATTATTTGTTTAATATGGAAAATATTTTTATATTTTCTTATTATTTTTTCTATTTTTTCAAGAGAATATTTTATAATACATTTCTAAGGCAATATTCGTTTAATTATGAAGATTTGCTACCGTTAGTATTTAAAAATGATTTTGCTTTAAAATAATTTAGGCAAACAATTTTTGCAATTTATTTTAATTATATGTAAAGATATTATATTAATCCAAATACAAAATGAAAAAATATTTATAAAAATAGAATAAATAAAAGTAAATAAATATCAAAATACAGTGCTACCTGCACCACAATTATTCGCCTTAATTGTTTTTGTAAAATACTTTTTTTTCGCATTTCTAATCACCTACCCTAAACCAATGCATACACGCAGACCCATTTAGAACAAGCAGAACATAATTCTCGAAATACTGCTAAATGAAGTTAATTTTTTAATATTTGGTAAAACAAATTTATAACAAATATTTTGACGCTAAACGGATAAAGATGAAATTAATTATCTCTTTCGGCATTTCGGCTTTATTCTTTTTTCAAAGTTAAAATCCGCAAACGAAATATTTGTCTTCGTATTACAAAATCAGGGTTATTGGAAAACCCTATTATTCAGTAAATAGTTAATAAGAAAAGTATGGACGAAATCTTCTTTTTCCTTTTATTACAAATGTGTATAAAATTGTCGGTCAAATTATATGAAAACGATTACTATATGGGATCAAATTCGAATCTTCAAATAAAAATGAATAGTTTCTATTTCAAAAATGCTGGCCCAACTTTAATACCATATATGTCATATAAGCCTTACTGAAAAATTTTATACACCATTCCAATAAGAGTAAAGCGTAGAATATTTCCATGCTTTCAATTTTTTAGGAATTTACAAACTATAATTAATAATAATTTTTTAATAAGCTTAATTTCCAAATTCGAAGGCAAATATTTCGATCTTGGAGGCTAACTTCGAAGAGCGGAGAAGTTTTTATTTTTTTAATGACTCATTCTCTCGAAAATATTGGAATCCCAACCAGGTGTTGTACATTATAATTAAAAGTTTTAGAAATTTTTTTAAAATTATTATGAAGGTTTACACTGTTTTCATAGACTATCGTTAAGTTTATTGATATTAAAAAATGTATCGTTAAATTTTAATTATTAATTGTCAATTAAAAATTAAGGGGGTTTCCGTGCATAAAAAAATGATAAGAAAACACAAAATAATTAGAATAAAAAATATTGATGATAAGAGAACAATAAACGTTTTTATTAAAGTATAACAGTAATGAAAAATAAAAAAGCTATATTAAACATTAAAAAACCAAAAGTGTAAAAATAATGCATCAAAAAATCATTTCAAAAAATAGTTTTAAAAACTGCGTTCGAAAAGTAGTAGGAATAAAATAGTTCGATATTAAAAAAATATATATAAACATTTTAACAATAAAAATATATTATATAATAAATGAATACAGAAAAGGGTGAAAATATTTTTCGACTGTAGTTTTTTATATATTTTTATTATTATTAAAGAATATATTTCTATTTGTATTAGATAGCTAGCATAGCTGCAAAGAAAAAAATTAAATTTAATACAATATAATAAAGTAAAATAAAATAAAAAATAATAATGTAAAATAAAATAAGATAAAATAAATAAATTACATATTCTCAATTTTTTTTAAATGATCATATTTATTGGAAAAAATATATAAAAAATACAATAAAATAAAATAAAATTAAAAAAATAAAATAAAATAAGTAAATAACATCTTCTCAATTTTTTTAATTACCATATTTATTGGAAATTTATACAATTCAGTTAATTCGTTTTATTTGCTTTTTATTGAGATTTATTACAGTTATCATATAATTAAAACTAACAGTTTTCAAAGCCAGTACCTACATTCTATATATGTAAACGCCCTCCCCTTCTTATATATATATTTTTTATTACTAAAATCGGATTTAATGTTTATTTATTTATTGTATATATTTTTAATGTTTTATTGAATTATATTATTATAATTACAATAGGTTATGTAAGTTTGCTTGTAAATATTGGTGTTTTTAATGCCTTAAAAGCATTTACCTAAGAATTCAAAGCTACCAAATATGTACATTTTATGTACAAATATTTTTACATATATGAATATATGTATGTCTGTATATATGTATATACAAGTACAAGTAGATTTGTATTTTTTGTTATTATGCATGCATAAAAGTGCAATTTATCGATAAATTTTGTGTACTATGTACATTGTATATGTGTGTATGGTATATGTGAAAGTATGTACTATGCAATAAAGTATGAAAGTATGCAAAATTGCTGAATATGTTCATTTTGTTCAATCAATCTTTTATTTTCATCCAAATTTTATTCAAATTTCTTCACTAGCACCAATTAAAAATGTGTGTATCTCGTAAATGATATTCGTCATGTTGTGTTATATTATACATAAGTATGTACATACAATTGGTATTTGTATATAAATGATTTTGTTTTGGTTTCACTTGCAAGTCATTGAAGTAGATATGTTGTTCTAGACTACTAAGGAAATGAAAAGGTAGAAAAAAATCAAATTTTTGATGTCCGAAAACTGAGAAAAACTGTTATACTTATATTTTTTTTATTGAAAAGGTTAAGAAATTTTTATTCCAGTATGGCTATAATAATTTCAAAAGGCCATAAATGCCTGAAAATTTAAATAGTTGACTATTGTTATTTTAGTTTTTATTCGGAATTTTTGAATTTTTTTTCATGCATTAATTTTATTTCTAATATTTTTTAAATTTATTTTTAATTTTTTATTAATTATATTTTTTTTCTTTGTGATTTGCTTATACATTAACTAGCTGTTAATATTGGTATATTTATATGTATATATGTCAAGATTAGTTTGAAAATGAGAACCTGGCATATATTGTTCATTGGTCTATGTACACCTGCATCAGTTTTAGCTATAGTTAAATTATATAATTGCAATAAATTTCTAGATTTTCAAAATTATTATCAGATTTCATTAGAGATATATTTATTATTTTTTTAATTAATTTGTTTTTTTTTTCACATTACTTACATAAGTATGTACATATGTATCTATGTGTCATATGTTTTGAGGTGTTATTTAAATTTGCCATTTTGAATTTTTTCACAAATTTGCATAGATGCTTTTTTTTATATAATTTTGGTATATTCCAAAATTATTTTACTTTTCATATTATTTTTATATTTTTATGTATATATATATTTTTTGAATATTTCAAATTTTTTTTCATTTTTTCATTTTATCTATATTAAATTTTGTATTTATTATTTTTTTATAGTTTTATATTTTATTTATTATTTTTTATTTCTTTTCAATCATTAAATTAATTTTTCATAATTTTTTCACTAAGATTGTTTTTGCTCTCTGCACTAAATTATTGCTATATTGAAGTATGTAAAAAAATGTGCTAAATCCAGATACATGCATATGTATGTATGGTATTTATGTATGTACATATATATATGCTAGCACGTACTACAGCATAGTAAATATGCGCGAATTTTCGCGCAAATATTTGTTACACCACCACCGACAGTGATTTCCTGCTCCACTACTCTACACACATACAGCGACAGACACACGAATAAGGCGCTTTCCGTTTCTACTTTGTTTCGCCACATTTTGCACTCAACTCCTTCCACGCTTCACCACCAGCCACCATCTGTGATTTCGCCTTTTGCTTGAAGTTATAAATTCAAAAAGTTATTTGTTATAACTGTAAACACTATGGTGGAGACGGCGAGCGGTGTGATGCGATGCATCGATGCAGTGCTATTGCCAGCCAATATTTCCGCCCGTTTTCGCATGCGTTCCTAAGCAAGAAAGAAACACAACAAAGTATAATATATACGAGTATAAGGCAGAAGGCAAAATTATATATGTATATAGTATAGTATGGTATATACAACTATATACACAACATATATTTATATAAGTGATGCTATGATGTATATATATATAATAATGGATAATATAAGTTCATAAAATATTACCTGATATTTATTATCCTCTCCGGGCGGATCCAAACATTCGAACTCACAACAACGTTCGCCTACACGGAAATTTTTACAGAACTGCGAATTAAAATTATAAGTAACTCTCATTATTAAACCGTTATATATATATGTATGTATGTAGTTATGTACTCACATAGGGTGGATCACAATAGATGGCCTTGCACCAAAGCGGTTCTGAGTGATAGCAGACACAAAGACTGCAGACACCTGGTCCGGGCACATACAGCATGCCATGATTAACGGAATTGCCCTGGAAGTCAATGCAGTCCTCTTCAAGGGCAGCTGTGGAGAGAAGCAATTATATTTTTAAATATTTTTTAATATTAATAATTTAGAAAATATATGGAATTATTTTTCAAAATGACTATGATTTGCAAAAATAAAATTTAACCTATTGAAAACTAAGCACAGAGTTCACTCCTTTCAAATCATCAGAGTAAGTGCTTTAAAATGAATATTTATCATCTTCACCTACTAAAAAAGCGATTAGATCTCTAAATTTTCAAAACAACACTAAAGTCTCTTTATCAGCAGAATGGGAACCAGTCGAAGGTCCGTTGTCTTCTTGGGGTTACCTGCTGGATGGCTGGGCTTCACACAAACTTGATGAACGCTAGCCAACAATTAACAGTTGCGCAGTCACAATGTTCTTCTGGCTCGAAGTAAATCGCAAGAGGATTAACAAGTGCCACGCCCGCATAAAATTTCGGCTTTTATTAAATTTCGCGTAAACTAGCGGTCCAAGGCGCTTTGTCGGCGCCTTCATTGAGGATCATCGAAAACTTGCTTCAGCCGAATCATCCATCCACCACTGTTAGTGACGATAACATCGAAAAAATTAGAGAAGCAGTGCTAGAAAATCATTGTGTCGTCATCAGAGTGATAGCAGAGGATCTCAACATATTTTAGTTAGTATTTTGGGTATGAAGGTTGGCAATGCTAGACTCGTACCAAAAAATCTGAATCGTTTGCAAATATATTGGCCCAAGAGCCTATTTTGATGGCTGTAATTTATATTAAAATAAGAAAAAATTTAGTTATTTTTTATCAGCCTGGGTAAATTTTGATCAGCTATGTATACTAGCATTAATACATGGTATACATTTGATTGCAAAATTTTTCGTTTCCAATTATTGTATATTCTGAAGCTCCTGGAGATTTTTTGTCCAAACCAGAAGTGAAATTTTCGTAGTACGAAATTTGAGGCACATAAACCGATATTTGCAGTAACGTAGTCTATTCGGGGACCTTGAGAAAACCTAGCTTATCAAGTTGAAACGAAACTTTATTCATTATGCGTCACTAACTTTGTGAACTGCTTCCACATTACATATTGAACTTATTGCTGTTATAATTTCTATCAACACAGAAAGCATCTAATAATAAATACGAGGGTCAACAAAGGTGAGATTCAGTTATCAAACATCAAACTGAATTGTGTACGATCCGGTTAAAATTTTTAGAAACTGCGCATGAATCTAAACTGAACTAGATTACAGTTACAATACGTCAAAAATAAATACGATTATCATCATATAAGGTCACTTACGTTACGTCTGATGGAATTATAACACACAATCTGTCAAATAACTGATGGGATGACGCTCTCTGTGCTTCTAAAGTTTAAGGTCAACAAAAATATTTACTTTTCTTTTGCAGACTTTGTTGTCAGTTATCTCTATCTGGGGAATGCTTTCGAATAATAGGCAATTTCTTGCTGCCATCAACAAACCGTTATGTTGCTTTGACAATAACAATTCGGCCAGCCACTGCACCATGGTGTATTGAGACAATTTCAAACAGCGAACAGGCAGCCGAAGCGGCGTTACACTGTACGAGTATCTACAAAGCAGCGGTGGGAGGGCGACACAACATGCTGTTAGGCGGAGTGAGGGGCGTGGACCACATCTGGTTAATAGTGTTGACAAAATGACAAACAAAATCAGCTAGCGAAAATTGGGTGAACGCGTTGAATGAGCAAAAAGTATCCTGAGAAGCGTTTTTTTTCCAATGCATAAACAAACACTAACACCACTACATATGTGGCACACACACACACACACTCACACACATTTTTGCGACTCAAAGCCATTATCTACACTTGTTTATGGGAGGCAAATGCATTTCCGATGCGAATTAGACGCCTTGCACGTGTTTGTTTTCGACTTCTGGGTGCAGTCAGGAGCAGGAAGTATGTGTCAAGCGGCAGACTTAACGCGCTCGTGTTCTCTCTTGGCGACCGCTCGTCTACATGCAAGAGACATTGCGCAAACGCGGCGAAAAACGAACTTTCGCTCTCGGCGGACGGCGACTCGAACTTGGTTTGGTTGCAACTTTTACAGTTTTACTCTGTTGTTTTTTGTTGTTTCCCGTTTCTTTTTTTTTGGCATGATGTTTGCCGACCAACCAATAAATAGCCGCATGCAGCCGAACAGATGTTCCGCATTCGCTTGCATCCAAGTGCTGATGTTGTTGGCGCAAATTAGGTGGGGGTAAGGTTTAATGTGAAATGTAAAGGCACAGCAGTGCACACCAAGTGTCTGCACCTCTTTTGGATGCTCACACCTTCCATTACATATGTACATATTTGCCCGCAGTGAAGGTGATGTTTTACGTAGTCACCCGTTGGCTTGTCTCAGCTTCGCCCAGTTATGCTGTTAATGCGCTTGTTGTTGTTGCGCCAGATTTTGCTGGTGTTGCCTGCATCACCTCTGCTGCTGTTGCCCTGTTCGTAGCCCAGTGTCGTCTAGTTGGTGCTTCTGTTGGCGTCTGCTGGTCGCTTGCACCTTCGGCCGCCCTCAGCGTCGCCAGCATGCCGCTTATTGTGTGCCAAATTGGAAGGCGCATAGGTCGCGGTTACTCGGTTAGTTAGTGCCGCAGTTGGTGCACGCGTCTTTCCACTTCTTCCACATTTAAGAATTTAATGGTTTGGTCAGACTTTATATTATAAATTGACGCGGAATTAATTTTCACTTTATTTTTGGTGAAGTCCTTGATCTTGTAATTTAAGATGTCATCAGTTGAATTTATGGGACTTTTAGCTTTACCCGCCGCAGTAGCTGAATACTGATAATGTCCTGCCAAATGGACAAAGAGACAAAACCAAAAACCGCCTCTGAGGAAATATTATCGAACATTTAGCATTGAAAAATTATGTTTGATTTTCACGTATACTAACCAGTTAAAGGCCTTGACGTTTTACCATTTCTATAAATTTTCTTATATGACCTCAATCGACCCTTAATGCAGTTTAAAATCTCATATACCTGCTTTCTTCATAAGGAGGACTCCTCAAACAATTGATTCCGTTGCAGTATCCTTATCAATATTATTAGGTGGGCACTACAACCGGGTGTCGGTCTTGGTCGACGGCGCCAGTTAGAGATTTTAAGTTTCGCCAGCTCTGCATCCACTTAATCGTTTCATCTAAGTTTGAGTCGTCCTTTTCTTTTTCGGTCACCAGGAAACCGAGGACCTCATACAACTCATTCCATCGAATGCGACACTCCTCCTTCGAAGAACTTTTTTATGCTTCTAATGCTTCTAAAGATATCTTAGCGCTATTCAACATCTTCCATGCTTTTGCACTATACATCAGCACGAGTATTATGAGTGCTTTATAGAGCGCTAATTTGGTTTGGCGAGAGAGGGCTCAACTTTTCAATTGCTTGCTGAGCCCATGATAGCATTATATGGCAAGAGTGATTCCTCGATTGATTTCGTGACTGACGTCGTTGTTGGTATTTATGCTGGATCCTAGATAGACGAAGTCTTTCACTATCTCGAAGTTATAACTGTCAACAGTAACGTGGTCTGCCAATCGTTGAGATCCTTTGTTTGATGACATGATTTGCTTCGTTTCATACTCGTTCACCACCACACCCATCTGCTTCGCTTTTTTTTCTAAGCTTAAGAACGGTCCTGTTGTTGTGTTCGACTATGTCGATATCGTAGGCCATTAAAAGTTGACTCTTGAAGAGGATAATGCCAGTACGGTTAAGGTTTGCAACACAAATTAACTTCACAAGCATTAGATTAAGGAAAACGCAGGATAAGAGATCGCCTTGCTTTTATAGGGATTACAAAATCGGTAAAACAAGTTTTAATTCAATTCCTCGCAAACATTATATTTCAGAAGGCGTCTCGTATCACTAAAGTTTGTTTCAAAAAGTAGTACAAAAGCAGAACAGCAATATTGTTACTGAGCTCACTGACCGTGCGGCCAAACTTAGTAAGAGACTGCTTTACCTTACTTGCGATTACAACTAGTACTTATATGGGCGCGGCTTATAGCGGAATCGTTGGAGATAATAAAGCTGCTGAGTTTGCAGGGAAGCGCATTATCGTTTCGTTATTAACATAGGATTGGTAACAATTGGGGATTTCCATGCTCCTCTTACGGTGTACTCTTGGACAATTGGACCTCACGAAGTCGAGCAAATGCAGCAAATGCAGCTAGAACTTGTGGGGTCGATTCTTCCCATTATAATACTGAATATGACTCGAGTGAAAGACTAGTTTTATTAAAAGTCTTGTAAAGAAATATTAGAAAATATTAGTAAACCATTAGCAAAGCCTCACTTAACGTTTATCTAACGCTTCTAGTTATGTGTACTTAGTAAACAGACCCACGGTTGCTTTAGTATTATAAAGTTGGTGTAGACAAATCTAAATTTACAGACAAGTTGGTGAGACCAGAATGATAAGAAATAACGTTTCTTTCTTGAAAAAACCACTTGGTTATACTGAGGCTTGTTCCTTAGAGTTAGAATTTTTGCTTCCACTGTAAAGTTGACTATTTCTCTAGTATTCAAAATTTAAAAATTGTTGTGTTCAAATTTGTGTCGCACTTAAATTTTAAACATTTTCACAACAATTCGGAAAATTCTTCTTTCTTTCTCTGCGACAACCGCTTGCCCTTCTCAACTGCTACCGAGTATTTAGAAACATATGTACGTAACCACTATGGGTGCTTGAGTAATTGTTTCTTCTCGCGGAAATTCAGAACAAAATACTACCATACTTGTACATATAAATATGTATGTGTGAAAGTGCCCGTGCATGGTAGCGCTAACTTGTGCCTCTATTTTGTTTCACTGTTTGGGTTACCTACTTTCTTCGTCTCATTCTTAAGGCTTTTGAATAATTAAAACCGCGTACTGTTTGTCAGTTGAGCGACAGCGTAGCGCAATTTTAGTAGCTTAACTCGGCACATATGAGAGCACTCACCTAGTCACTCGTACTCTCATGTACCGTTATAGATAAATATAAGCATACGCGCGTACGTATGTATTTATTTTGCAGTGGGCTTTATGTATTAGTGCCATAAGTTGACGCGGGTTTGCTGACGAATGATGGCGTGTCTAGAACCTAAAATAACTCATGTATTGCTCCTAAAAGTAGACAAAGATATATAGTAAGCGGCCTGGGGCTGCTGCCGCTCCTATGAGGTGGCAAAGGAAATAAGTTAACGGTGGAATATGTAGTGTCGGCTGTTACTATGTCAGCCGCGGTCGTTTTCAGCGCTATTGAAGCATACAAAAGTACCGTTAAAAGAATGAGATGAATGTCGTGTTGCAGTAAAAATTTTAACTTTTATATTTATGTACATACATACATATGTATGTTTATAGGTGTTTATATGAGAATGTATTTCATGTGTGCACGGTATCTCATGACCGAATTTTAAAGATTTGGCGGAGTGAGAAAAGTAAAAGTAAAATTATTATAAAAATGTGAGGAAATATAAAGAATTTCGTTAAATTAATTAAGAAATTGTGTACTAATTACATCACCTTTTTATGAGTTGCTGCATTGTATACTAATTACATTACCTTAATATTAAAAGCTCTTAAATTTGTTTTTTTATTATTTCTAAAAACACGATAAGTACTTATAATAACGAAACTAGATTTAAGGTGCGTCGTTGTCATTATTTTAACCTTCTCTTATTATGATTAAATAAATCAGAAATTTTGTTGAGGATCCTACATTCCTTAAACGCAACATTACTGGTGACGAGTCGTGGGTTTGTGAATATGACGTCAAAACCGTCCAACAATCTAACGAATGGTGCTCTAAAAATGAGCTGAAACCGATTTGTATTAAAATACGTGAATATAACTTTTTTTGTCAGTTCTAGTCAAATTTGGGCAGATGGTACATCCACAATTTAAACTTCAAGTGCAGAATACAGAGAATTTTTTTTTTTATGACGATAGTAAGTTTAAGGAACTTGTATGCGAAATAACAAAAATATTCAATAATTTAAAAAACGTTTCAATATTTAAAAAAAATTTTCAATAATTTATTTTTAATTTATGGAAAAAGTCTCAAGACGAGTAAGAAACTCAATCGGCCGAAAATCGGCGTATTTTCTTGAGTGCAGGAATAAATACCCAATTTCGCCTAATATAATAAGAAATTTAGGGATTTATTTTTGACATTGAGTTACTACATGATTAGACTGGTTTGAGTGCCTAGCCACAGCGGTATTGCAGGAAACTGCAAGACTGACGGACTTGCTGGATTAGGTACTTCAGTCCCATTTACTACAGAATGGGAACGGATAGAAGCTTTTTGCGGTTCATAAGAGAATGATTGGGCCATATACCAGCACAGGAAACGTTGGTCAACTACCAGCACTTGTGCAGTCGCAAGGTCGTTGTGGTCCAGTATAAATTGTAAGGGGTCTAATGAACTCTTCGCCCTCAACAAAGTTCACCTTTTAATGGTAGTAGGAATTCTAACTGGACATTCTTCGCTCAAGATTCGTGTGTAGAATTTATCATTTTACAGAAGCCAGTTGCATCCGTATGCTTGAAAAAAGATAATACAGAATCATATTAGCACTACCTTTTCGAATGTTCCGCCTTTGCCAGATCAAGGTTAAATCACCTCGGATCTCACACTTTAAGACATCCAACTGAAATAGCAAAAATTCAAGAAAGCATCTTAGCAGATATGTGATAGGTTCAAGGTTTCACAAAGGACTGTACATAGCAGTATTAATGTGATCCCCCGCTATCTTGAGGGGTCAACCATCTAACCTAACATAACCTAAGAAGACAGACAGCTTTAAGACTGCTTAACTCAGTATTGTTCGAGCTTGCGTCAAAGATCGACACCAGGAAAGAGAAAATGCAGCAAATTTTACAATTCTTCTTCGAAAAAGGCGAAAACGTAATACAGGTAGCTGAAATTGTGAATAGTGTTTTTGGTTCCTGTTGATGTTTTTATACACCTATCTTATAGTGCGGATCAGGCATCAAGTGATTATTACCTGTTCCTCTCTATGGCGATGATTTTCCTAGTAAAAGAAACTCCCCATAAGAGAAGCTTAAGAAAATCGCCCTTGCTTTGCCAATTGCGATGAGGGTTTCTATAAAATTACCTTCAAAATGGCAGCAAGTTATCGAGCGAAACGTTGTACATTTGATATAAATCGGATAATTCTAACTATGCGAAATAAAATATTCAATATAAAGCAAAGATAATGACGTTGTTTTTACTAAACATATAAGGTCACAGTCTTAATAGAATCAACAGAGCATATTTGTTTGATAAAAAATAATTTAAGAGATCGGTATAAACTTCCTAGCCGTATATGGGGTCAGATCTTTGTATAGTCTTTTATTATTTATTTATTATAATCTATAATTATTTTAATTTTCAATACATTTATACATTGGATTTCTAAAACATAAAATATTGGAGAAACGCATCGAACCTTCAAAGTTATGTGGAAGCTCTGAGAATATTATCTGGGCCCTCTTGCTGATATCTAAAGAGTGAAAATGATACAAGCATGAATTTATCTCCAACGGAACTTATTTATAAAAAAAAAACATTTCTACAGCAAAAAATATTTAACGATAATTATTTAGAAGTGCGTCAATTAATGTTTGATAAGTAAGAATTCTCCACTCAGCTGAAAAAATAAACCTCTCTAGCTGTCAACACCAGCCTACACAATTAATTTGCGCTAACAAGATTGCGACTGTGTGTACGTAAATCCAATTAATCGATTTATTTTTGTATTTAAACACTCCGAAGTGTAACATTTTATTATTTGCGTCGCATGAACTTGCCTATTGTCTTCTCATTTTATGCCCGCCGGCAGCCGACAGCCGTCATTTTCAATGTGGTGGCAAGGCGGGGACAGTGCCAGGTGTCAATGCATGTTTAACCATTGATTGACCGCAGACAATGGGAAGCCAAGCGCTTTACTATGCAATATTTAGACACACACAGAGGGAATTGACACCAATCGACAATCGACAAATGGCAATTGACAAAGATGTGCTTAGACACTTCAGCCCTTCGAGATATTTACACACAAACCATGGTATTTATTCGACAATGTAGAAGAGGCGATAGCAATCGAGAGCACTTGATCGCATAAGACCCGCATACCATACTATTTACTTAGAAGATTCAGAGGCAGTATGACATAACGGGATTTTGTGTGAAGTGAAGACAATGAAAACGGTTTCGCAGTGAATAGAAGCGATTTATGCTTGTAGATATATGTATGTATGTATACTAGAAGACGTTGTTGGTAGGTAATAGTATTTTAAGTTTTTAAATTCACTGCTACATAATTAAATTGAAAACTTCAGATATTGCTATTTCCTACTTAAGTTATTTAACTGTTATTATTGATCTAGTTAACAGTAGTTAATAATTTCTATATACCCTCTCCACTCACTGTGTACTTAGAATATCATATTATATTATAAGCAAGGCTTAAAGGAGCAAAGCTTTTGACTAGATAAAGCGCCAGTTATACCTCCTCTAGGCTAACTAAGCTCAATGATACGGCTTTATTGTACAGAGTGTCTCCCTCATTAAGCCACGAACAGAAGCGACAACCGCGAGATAGCTGCATAGGTAGGCACAATACAACTGGGTTTCTGGGACCGTAGTAGGGAAGATGGAGCCATCTCCCACAAAGAATGAAGGCGAGTTGCTGCGACCATATCCGCTTGTCTTAATGAAAGTGGTCCAGATAAATACCGGTCCACCTTTTAGGTGTGAGAATGTGATTTGGCACCACGGTATACACAAACTTGTCAGGTGTGCCGACGAGTAATCGACCTCCCTGTATAAGGAAGTAGTATCTAGGGTTGAAGAAGTTTAGAAGGAGTGTAGACTAGAGGCTATGTACGCTAGTACTAACTTGACGAAATTTTTCTGCTTTCCAGACTATGCATTTTTCTACTTTTTGCGGTTTGTAATCATATCGTAGACAAGTCAACATATTTTTGAGTGCACTCATTGTCAAGTAAACTATTTCTTCTATAATATTTCAAGTACAAATACCTAAGTATTAAGCTCTATATGTTTGTATGTACCCACACCTAGTATATAATAAAAATATGTACCCACAGCCATGAGCACGACAAAGGTATGAGTGCATAATTCATATGCGCTAATGCCACTGGAAATACTCTGTGGCAAGGTAGTCGCTTATCACCTCGCCATCTGCATCGACCGCATGTCTCACCATTGTCAAGAATATTAAATAAACTAAACGATTTCCAAGTTGAAAGGCAAACAGATTAGTATTTATTTATGTATAAAAGTTTGTATGTATGAAAACGATTTTCATGTATTAAGATATGTACTAAACTTGAAATAGTGAAACGGTAGTCGGGTAAAGGTGGTATATGAGTATACTACAATACAATATATGAAATGATATACTTAGGGTATATGGTAATTGTAGTAGCTATTAGTACTAGTATTGAGAGAGTGAGAATATGGTATATGACAACACTTCCGTATGGAAGGAAATAACCTTCATTAAAGGTCATTCTGAAGTATTCGGGTTAAGGATCCACTGAAGTTTCCTGCCTCTGTCCAGCACGAAATTGGAACTGAGTGCGTCTAACTCAAAATAAACCGTTCACCAAATTTGCGTATATTAAATTGAAGTAGGTATTTGTGGAATAGCCGGATGTTGGCGCCTCCAACATAGAATACTACTATAATTAAAAACATAATACATTATCTCGGATTCCATATTCTTTATCCCGGAGATTCCGTAATTTTTTCATAACTACTTTTTTTAATGGACAAACCACTTATCATCTGCATCTCTTGTGGATATGCTGCTTCTAACTGGCTAATTGTTGGCCCTCATAAAACCTCCGAAGTCTTCCATAGCGGTATTGTCGTGGGAAAGACAATTCGCCTCCGAATGTTATCAATCAGCTCTGTGAATGAATGCATTCATTCCGTAGAAATTATTGAAAACCTCTCTAAATTGTAGCTTTGTTTAGGCAAAAGAGGTAAAGATACTTTCTAGGAGTGCTTGAAATGTCTCCAATAGCTCAGCGCCTACCGTGATATTGTAATTGTGGCCGATAATTTAACTAAAGGGTGGGCAAGCATGGTAAAATGTAGTCCAAAATCTTAAAACAAAACCCTCTGCTTGGAAAACAATACTCTTTCGTGTATTTTTCTGTGAAATACGATAAAATAGGTTGATAATGGTAGCAAAGACAGCTAATCGCACTGAAATGTCCGACACCCTCGGATTTATTTTTCAACCATGGCGAATTTGAGTGATATTTCTATATATGTATGTCTTTTGCTCTTCAACTAATCAAAACGCAGTTAGATGTGTACTAGTCCCTATTGAACTAGTCCAAAGCTAGTTACTAATTTCTACTTCATCAACCACAGTTTAAACGCCTACTTGTTTACTTTTGGATTGCACAGCGATAGAGCAAATGCATATATCTCGTATAAGTTTATGTGTATTGAGGTATGCCTGTGTGTCGTGCCCGTTTGTTGTCATTTATTTAAATGAACGTTTTATTTATGGGTGAGAAATGAAAGATAGCTACCATGTCTGGGAAAAGTTATTTAAAATTCCTACCCGAGAATAGCAACAATAACTATAATTCTAGTGACAGTGTGCAATTTTGTAATTATTTTTTCTCTCAAACAATTACCATATTCAAATATTTAGTGCGACACGCGATTTTCATGCGAGTATTCATTAAAGAAGCTCAGATGTGAGTATAATTTGCAGTCTTTATTATTGAGTGGCATGTTCTGCTGCATATAAAGGACTCCATGGTTTAATGTGGCCTCCAATAACATCATTAAAGTGACTTAAACGGTGTGACTATTCAACCGTTCTAAAAGACGATTTTATTACATTTTAAGCAGAAAATAGTTACTCGTATTTACTTTAAATGTTTGATTTTATTAAGTATTTGATTATGACTTTATATAATGTGTAAACTGATAATTTGCAATGCTATGACAGGATTTTAATTACATTTAATTGCATCGCAATTTTTAATCTTGAATGCATTTCCTGTAGTGATTTCCTTATCAAGAAATGTAGTTTGTATAGAAAACCAAATTTTATATAGATATTTGTTCTGCTATATTGACGCCAGGAAGTCCTTTGTAAATCTAAATTGAAGTTCCATTTTTCTACTTTTTTATCTCCTTTTACCAATCGCTCTTAAGGCACAGTACCTGACGATACAGTGACAATCTGTGCTTGATTATAAATTCTATTCGATCCAATAGGGATCGTTATCTGTTCGCATAGAATACTTGTATGTATGAGCGCATAAAACAGTGTACTTTGTCACATCCTTTAAATATTCCTTTGTATAAATGAAGTTACATGGATAATATATAAATATTGATTTAATGATGCACTGGAATATGCAGTGGCAGTCTGGAGCGCTGCTTTTTGCAGCAAATAACTTGTTATATTGACTAGTACGATTCTAAAATCCGTCCATGGGGTAAGATATGGCTATATAGATGAGATGGACTGATAGTCTTTCCTCATAAAACTAAAAGCTGACATACCCGCGAAATTATGAGAAAGTTCAGAGTGGCAAATGTGAGAAGAGGTCAGATAACTCCAAGTTCCAAATTTTATAAATGCATAGGCTTAGTGCTTTATTACACTCTGAATAGTGTAACGAAGTTTGTAACTTCCAGATGCAAGCGTCGGAGGCCCTAAAAAATGTATGTATATATACATATGTATATATGCATATACTTGTATAGGTACATAATTTATCAGGTTGACGAGCTGAGTCGATTTAACCATATTACCGTTTATCCGTCTCTATATACGCGAAGTAGTCGCTTAATTCGTGAGATATCGATCTGGAATTTTGCACACGTTCTTTTCTCCCTAAGGAGCTACTCATTTTTTGGAACCGCCTATATAGGACCAATATATCATATAGCTGTCATACAAACTGAACTCTTAAAATGAAGTCCTTGTATTGAAAACTTTTGTATTTGACGAAATATCTTTACACTATTTGTTTTGAGGCTGATCACAAGAGAGGATCGCACTTAGACCGACTATGATCAGTTTTTGAAACCACAAAAAAAAAAGTGTGAAATCCAATGCATTTTTGTCTTTATCTCGAAAATGTGGGACATTCTAAAAGAAAATGTTGAGATGTTTCTGACTCGTCTTTAAACCTTTTTTACGATTTTTAAACTTACTGCGAGGAGATCAATAGAAAATTTACCCGTTATGACCGCTAGAATCAGGGAAAGCCTAACCCTGTGAGAGCGAAAAGCTCGCCAGTGTTTTTTCTCAGTAAGTAAAAATTTTTGAAGAGAAAATGATGTTTATATTTGAAGTACACCTAAAATATCTGAAATAATTTTTTTTTGGGAAATATTTCTCCGCTTATTTATTTCTAATATGTATGTAATCAAACAGCTATATTATTTCGCTCGAATTATTTTAAATCTTTCCATTCGTTATTTGACTAGATTTTGAAGTGTCAATCATAAACATACTTTTTTGTAAGTTTCTTCAAAGTTTTTTAAAAATAAAAGAAATATTGTCTACAGAATAACTGTAAAGTAAATAGTATCCTCAAATGATATTTAAAAACTGTCAGCATCAGATCGCTTCTATATTTTTTAATAACTAAAATCTCATGCTTGCATATTTATATGCTCTGCATGTACCTATATAATACCAATTTCGACATTTTAGAATGCAAACATTTTATAATTTCCTGCGCTTCAAAAACTTTCTGACAAATTATTTTTATATATACTACAAAATACTATGAAATCTTACACTTACATTTAAGTGTATGTACAAGTATGTGCACATACATACAAGTATATAGTCGACAGTCGCAAACAATCAAGCTACCTTGTCAGTTGCAATTGCATCGTATTTGCCGTTGCATGTTAGCACGATGTTGCACGAGAGTCATGGCCATGTACTTCTGATTTCATTATTTTTTTTATATATTTTTTTTGGTATTTTTGTTGTTGCCATTTTCTTGGTTTTAGCATTTTTCAATGCCAGCAACGAAGAATCACACAAGAAGTACACCAACAACAACAACAGCAACCATATGGAGGTGTGTAGTGCCGGCATAAATGAAATATGAAAGCGGTGCCGGTTGCGCCGACGTGCCCTTACGGAGTTACGAAATTGGCTTCAGCAAATGCCACTTAAAATGCGAAAGAGTTTTGGTTTCAACTTATATACATACGTATGTACGTGTATGTGTTCACATATTATATAATATATTCACCCAAAGTGTCTAAATCAAAATCGAAAATTCATGATAAGGTCAATGCTGTTATTAAGTATTCCATCTCTCTAGCTTTAAAATATTGATGAAACTTGCTTTATAGTCGTTTCAGTGTGAAAGTGCTGTGATTTGTGCTCTAATAAGCTCAATGCGAGGAAAAAGTAAGTTTAAGCACTCAAACTCTCATAGTTGCAAAACGCAATACTTTTACTTTTATTAAGTATTTCAAATCTATAAGTAATACTTTATAAATATTATTATACATTTTTGATATGCTTTTAAATAAAAAATTATATATTTTGAAAAAAAATTTAAGTAATTAAGATGTTTAGACTATCTAAAGCAATTAGTGATTATATTGGAGAGTTCTGATTGAGTGAGTTCAAGTTTACCTCAACTGAGTGTTGTAATAGGTGGCCAAATAAGTGAGATTAAAGAAATACTTTTATATTCTTTAATTTCTCTAATATTATAAGGTTAGATAAGATTTTTAATATAAAACTTAAGGCTATTCATGCTTTAGCTGTATTCAGAATTGTCATATGTAATTTATGTCAGTTGTGGAGGTTGCTCATACGCCCTGTGGAACATTTTTACCTATAGTAACGAGCAGACCGTAGTTAAGTTTTGTAATCAATTGCCGGTCTAATATGCGCTTGCTTTGCTTTTTTAACTTCGAAAAATGTCAGAAATTAATTAACTAGTGCTAAAATATGTGAAAGTTGAAAGAGTGGAGACTGTACTTCACTTGCTTAAAGCAGTCCAAAATAATAGTCTAAAAGAGTACAGACCCGTAGCAGTTTCGCTGGTTAATATTATAACTCAAAGGTATTTTAAACTGAAAAATAAAATTTTTTGTATAGATTTTATTTTAATATCTCAAAAAAGTACATAAATATCAAATCACAGGGCTGTAATCGCCGTGGTGTGGCTTTTAAAAATACAAATTATTACCACAATCGCTGCTAGTAGCTCCCGCTCCTCAAAATGTATAGAAAATCATGAAGCACTTTGCAGTTTAAAGTCATTGTGTTTAAAGCTCATTACATGCACCAACGCCTTTTAAGCACTATACATACATAACAAACACAGAAGCCATGTATGAAATCCAAAAAGAAGGCGCGAAAGAGAGAGGAGCGAATAGTTTTTAAAGAGTTGATTTGTACCTTATTATTGAGAAGCTAGTTGATATGAACTTTTTTAAGTTTCAAATTTATTTATTATTATTTCATATAAGACGATTCGGCTTGAGTATAAGCTGACTTCGGTGAGCAGGTCAGTAAACTACGTTATAAGGCATTGTAAACGAGCCACAAAACGAAACCTTATAAGATATAAGAAACCAAATTTATGGTAGTGCAAACTGAAAAAATCTCTGCAACACTAACCATAAAGGAAATGAAGGATTTATTCGACTGCTAAGTTATTATCGGTGTTGGTAAATACATATATTAAATGAATCTTTATCTGACATTAACAAAAATATAAGTCTATACATTTTTTTAATTATTACTGTTTCATATTTAGTTTTCAGTTAAAAGTTCATTGAAAATATTTATATAAGGGGTGATTTCAGGCAGAGTGTGCCCATAAGTTATATAAGCATCAAAAGCTCGAAGATATGATTCTGCTAGTACAAACCAGACACCAAAGTAAAAGTCGAAACAGTGGGTTTCACCCGATGAACCTGCTCTAAAGCAGGTGAAGACTGTCATATCGGCCGGAAAGGTGATGGTTTGATTTTCTGTGATTCAAAAGGTGTGATCAACATCGATTATCTGGCGAATGAACAATCAAAGTACTCAATTACGACGAATTATTGGGACACTGATCGAAAAAACGGTTACATTTGGCGAATGAAAAAGTGTCCTTCCATCTTTTTTTAGGAGATTATCACAGCACCGAAGGCCCCATTTGCAAGTTTCCAAAAAACATATTTTTTAGACGGTTGAAAGCTGGAGTGTCACTGGGTTAAAGATATCGTACTAAAAAAAGAGACTATAGCTGTTTTCGTTTGGTCATTTCTCTGCTCTTTTGTCCAAAAATTAACATGTGAAAGCAACAAAAAAGTGATCGAGCTGAATTGAAGCAGGAGCGTATGCGGATGCCTTATTAAAGTGCTATAACTTCTACATATCTTCAATGATGTCAAGTTTTGTTTTGCATATTTCATTTGTTTCAGCATCTAATATAGTTTGTTCGATTCGCTGGAGAGTAATGCTTGCCGAATCGAAGACAGCTTATATTGAGAAATAAATCCCATTTTTCGTTATTCTTTTGTAGTCAAAGTACCTGCCTCGTACGCAACCCAAAAATCTCTCTTAATACGCCTCCATATGACGTATTGCTGATATAAAATAAAAATTACGTAATAATTTGCTAGAACAAACTGGCGTTAGTAAAAACTATCGTTTAACAATTTATCCATCTATATATATAGACACATCCTGACAGTGAAGCGTAATGAGATTGATTATATTATGCATGCAAACAAATCATTGCTTGTTAATGTGTCTACAATAAAGGTGTATATAAAGTATTATCTTTAAATAGGTTAGTGTATATGTATCCCGAATGCATGTATGTATATATAGTTATATATTAGCATATATTCAAAAAGTTTAATTTAAACAAAACTTCATT
The DNA here is from genome assembly GCF_042242935.1 of Bactrocera oleae. NCBI lineage: Eukaryota > Metazoa > Arthropoda > Insecta > Diptera > Tephritidae > Bactrocera > Bactrocera oleae. Next base: position 59,672,815 of record NC_091539.1, read on the forward strand.
ACATAATTTAAATAATCTCATTATAATTACCGCTTAATGTAAGGCATAGAGTGAAGAGTAGCATGAAAACCGATTTGTGTTGCGACTCCATTGTCCTTATCCCCATCACGTCAAGTTTCCGGCAACAAGTTTTGCAATTTCTCGGTGTGTAAAGTGAAGTGAAGTGCCTGCTCACTTGCGCTCGACAACACTGGAGGCTGCCGCTGATAGCTGGGGGCGCCACTTAAAAGTGACTTACACTGTCGGCGTTTAATATGGAAATTCACTGCTATTCTATTTTATTTCCAGTTTCCACTTTTGTTACTATTTTTCTTTTGTCACACGGAGCTGAACAATGTGCTTACGTGTGTGAGTGCTTGTGTGTTTGTGTGAGATAATCAAACGACAAATTGCGCAGAAAAGTCAAGTGGATGTCAGTTTCTTTTTTTATTTATGTATATTATACATATGTTTTTATATACATAGGTATTAAATATTTTTATTTAAATATGTATGTATGTTAGTACATGTGTTGGTGCGCACAAAGGACGCGTTTATTATATTGTTAAGGTACTAAAAGTAGTTTGTTTGTATTTAAGTTGAGTTCTTTTTTTTCTAGGTTATGTTCTGCTGCATAAGTTATATCACAGTAAGGGGAATCAGCAGAAAATTCTTTGTATATAATTTATGGATTTATTTTTAACTTTTTTACTTAAGAAATTTAATAAATAATTTATTATATTTTGCTGTTTTATGCTTTTTTATTATTTTTGATGCTTTTTTATTTGATTTGATTTTTTTTTCTTTACTTTTTTTCTAATTCAAGTGGCACATTTAATAGATTGCACAATTATTTCACACACATCTCTATTTATTATAATTTTATTTATATAGCTGCACAAGTGTCAATTTAAATACAGTAAATCTTATTAAATTACAACAGTGTGCTTGCTATGCATGGAATGCGGTCTTCCACTATTGTTGTGGCTACATTATGGTTGTTGCCTCAACCATCATTGTTGCGTGTCACATATGTGTGTATGCGTGTGTGTGTGTGTAGTTGGTGTTTGTGTCGTTTTTAGGCACACTCCGCTACCCGCTCAAATTCCTACACACGTTAAATTATTCAATTTCTATAAATTATATGCCACAACAATGCGAACGCAAATGGCGACAGACAGACAGACATTCCTTTCATACAAATTGTTGTTCATTTGATACTTTTGCTTCTTTTATTACTTTAATTTCCTTTTCTGTTTCTCGCACTTCTCTGTATTATTTGATTTTCGTTTTTCTTATACTTATATCTTGGCATTGATCCTACTCACTGACCGTTCGATTGTTTGTGTTTGTTTTCGTTGCACTTTTTAGTTGCAGTTATTTATTTACTTTACACAAGTAACTGTGCATTTGTGGTGCTTTTGTTGGCTGCTGTTTTGGCTGGTAGAAATTCAATGGAGCCAAAGTGATACAGACGCTCACCACTCAGTCATATGTATAGGTATATAGGTACATACAAGTATATACTTTCAAACATGTACATGTATATTAGGGTGTGCCAGATCTTATCGAATTCACGGCTTAAATTGAACCTATATACAGAATTTTAGCTGAATTAGGCTAAGCTCTTAAGGGGCACATAAGCGTGAATTAAAAAAAAAAAAACATTTTTTCATATTTCGATAGGTTATACCATACTAAAATTTTAAATCGATATCTCAAATAGTTTTTGAGTTACAGCCTTCCAAAGTGTAGCTGCTCAGTATAATCAGCTCCATCAATTTATCTATAGACGCGTTTATCTCGAAACAGAATTTTTCGGATTTGCTTGAGTCATTACTCGGAGACAAATGATCCGATCACAAGATCATTAAAATTTTTCAGCATGTTCTGTATACAGTTAGTTCACTATACAATGACCTACCAGTTTTTTGATCTGACAAAAATCTACTTTTGGTAGGCCGAAATCGACCAAAATTTTGTTTAAAATTCAACGTTTCATTTTTGTTTATTTCAACCGTATGTCATAGTATGAAGAATTACTTTTTAAGGTTTCATCAACAAAAACCGGAATCACTGCAGCAGTGAAGGTCCTTTTTTGTACCACAGTCAGAGATCACGTCTAACTCGGAATGTTTTTATTTTATTTCTTTAAAAATTTTACTGTGTATTCATAAAATATGCGTAAATATAGCTTTACATTTTTAAAACATTTGATACAGTAGTTTTTTTTTTTTTAATTTACAAAAAATTGCCTTTCCTAGGCTGTGACTCTAGGCATGCTTAAATATAAATCCTGTCTTGCAGGTATATTTCTCTGTATATAGGTTTATTTTAAGCCATAAACACGTTGGGTTAGTTTGTTTGTATCACCCTTATTTATTTATATATATGTATATATTAAGTACGTATGTATATATATGTAGATGTATAAATTGTCTATCTATGTATGTGTAGCACGGTCCTTTTTGGCCCGTTATCTGATTTTGTTGGCGCAATCGGAAAGTGAGTTGCAGCAAATGCACCGTAAATTTTGTAGTTTATGCAACTGCGCCTCTAGAGCCTACCTAAAAATATTTTTTATTATTTTACCAATGTCATTGCAGTCACAGCTGCACGGGTGGAGCAGTGTCAAATGAGATGGTATTATTTGTGATATAATACGAGGATTAAGAGATAATGAAGAAGGGAGGCAACTATTATACTAAAATAACATATAAATAAAATGATGGTTAGTGGGTGGGTTGCTTCCTTGGAAGGGAAGATTGTAAGGATACCTAACTGCAAGCGGTGGTATAGTTAAAACATGAATAAAATTTTTCGACACTCAGCCAACAGGTCCCTCTACATAGCATAAATTTTAATTTTTTGCGTTTTAACTATCAATTTTTTTGGGCTTGGATCATGAGGCCCTATCGAGAATGTTACATATGTCCCAATTGGAGATAATGCTTTTGCTTGCATTCTCAGCGTGCACCTGAAATTCTGCCGATTCTACCCATTCAGGTCTTTAAACGTGAATTCTCAGCAGTAAATGACCTACACATGGCAGAAAAAGAAACTTAAATGTTTCATTAATTTCTTTCCAATTATTTTGAAGACAGTTGTTCGATGAGTGTATGGGAAAAATTTTGTAGAATTTTAGCTGCGTCGTTCTGAGTTAACGGGATTTTAGTACCTCTACTTAAGTAAGTTAAGCAGAAAAAGTGTGCGTTCACTTTAAATATCGATGGTTAGTTGTATGAAAAGTACAAGTTTTTTAGATCAATTTTATTTTAAATGATAAACGATAGTTAGCGCGGTTAATAACAAGTCTAAAACATGTACATATAATCACAAGAGTTATTCTTCTTTTTTTTATATGGATCAAAAGCGAAAAGAAATATATAGAAATCGCGAAAACTGTGTGGAGACAGTACTCCTCAGTTCAGAGAGTAATAAACAATTACAAGCAAACAAAATGTCATGAGGCCAGGCCACGTTCTGGACGTCCAAAAAAACTAACTGAAAGAGAAGAGCGCAATATAACCTCTCTTGTGAAGTGTAATCCACGACTGACAGCAAGCCACATATCAAGAGACATAGAATTTAAATACCAAAAGAAGTTATGTCCAGATACAGTACGAAAAATTCTGAAAAGAGCCGGATGTTACGGCAGAGTGGCACGTAGAAAGCCCTACATATCGAGAGTAAATCGACTTAAGAGGATGGCCTTTGCAAAAGAGCACTTAAACAAGCCTGCAGAGTTTTGGAAAAGCGTTATTTTTTTAGATGAGAGTAAGTTCTGCATCTTTGAAATAAAAGTTCGTAAGATTGTTTGGAGGAAAAGTGGAACAGCATTGGATAAGCAAAATCTCGTATCTACGGTAAAGCATGGTGGTGGAGGTGCTATGATGTGGGAGGGGTGTATGGCGAGTTCGGGAGTTTGGAAGTTTTCAGTTTATTGAGTCGATAGTGAATAAATATGTTTATCGTGATATTTTAAAAATAAATTTAAAAGAAAGTGCAGTCAAGTTGGGACTAGGTGAGCGATTTATTTTCCAACAAGACAACGACCCGAAGCACACAGCAGAGATTGTGAGGCTGTGGTTGCTCTATAATATTCCAAAATAACTTCGTACACCCCCGCAATCACCTGACCTCAACCCAATTGAACACTTATGGGACCTACTAGAGAGAAATATTAGGCAGCGTGTTATCACCAGCAAAGAAATGCTTAAGGACGCGCTTAAAGAAGAATGGGAAGCTATAACTCCAGAAACAACAGCCAAATTAGTTGGTTCAATAAAAAATCGCCTACTAGAAGTCATTAAAAGACGTGGATATCCAACTAGTTACTGCTTTATTATATACTTTTTAACCTTTAGCCTTTTATTCCTTTATTCTTGAAGTGAACGCAGACTTTTTCTGCTTGGCTTGAAGGACTTTTTTGTTTTAACGTGAAATTATTTTGAATTCAATTACGTTCTTGGTACGTTATTTTGTAAAATAGTTACTTTCTATTCAACTAAATAAAATACTGTAAAAAATTTTTGAGTAAGTGAACGCAGACTTTTTCTGCCATGTATACATAAAATTAGCCCTACCCTCGCATCTAATTCGATTTTATTTAGTATTGGTTATGGGTTTGTTTACTTGCAATATTTCCTCAAAGTAAATTTGTGGTTCGTCAGATATTGGCGTCGTACCAAAAAGTAATGTTTTCCTTCTTGGCATGTCACCAGTAAACCACGCGAATTTAATCGCCTGAATTGATTTGTGATGGATTCAAAGCTCTACGCCAAGGCTTTTAAATGTATAACTACAATATTCATAAAGTCATAGATAACTTCCTTGAATCGCACAATTCTCATTTCTCTCTAAATATTTTTATTGTTAAAAATGCAAACCAAATAACCTGAATATTTAATTTTACTCTGTGATGTTATTGTTATTCATTAAGAATCATTGCGAAGTTCTCTGGATAAGTCTTAAAATCGAATTTAAATCTATTCTTATTTATTTTCCGTAGACTAAATTTTTACTCTGAAGCAATTTCAAAAGCAAACAGCAACTAATGCAATGGGTAGCCACTGTGTTCAAACCTTTCCAAAGCATTCATTCTCGTATCATTGTTCGACTACAAATAAATTTGATAACATTTGTTGTGAAAAGTTGATTGATTTGGTCACTTTTCTAAGCCTACGTGCTATAAGCACGAACTCACTAGCCCTATTTCAAATATAGGCTACTAGAAATATACCTTTACTTCCAGTGAAGGGGAGAAGAGGAAGATCGAGGACAAATCCTCCCACGAATTTCTCCAACAATTCAGTACAATTATCCACGAGGTCCGGTTTTCTCTCTACCTTTCCCGTCTATCTTAAATCTTCTCGCAACCAAACTTCCTTCGTATATAAAAATATGCATTTTTTGGCAAAAAATCATACGTCTACGGAGGTAAAAGGTCAAAATTTCAATATATGCACGTAAATTGCTTTACGTTTCAACTCTTTTTGTACACTTTTGGATAGTGTGATATAATGATACATTTTAACATCTTTCCTACTGTACCTTTTTGATACCTATGTTAACGGAAGACTTTTTCAGCTTCTTTACATACATGGACTCTTTACATAATATTTAATAATCTAGTCGAAAAAATAAAAGTGGTTGTCATTTCAAACACTAACTTCAACTATCGGATATTTTTTTGAATATACTGGTTCGAAGATTTTGTTTTACGAAATTAATGTGATTCAATTATGCAGCGAATGGAATGTACATTATGGTTGTGGGAATATTTCGAACTCAAAGTCGCCTATGGGTAAAAATTTTGGTTCGATTATTTTATTTTAAGTGATAAATGTGTAATTTAAATCTGAAAAAAACTCCTGTAAACTCATTTTTATGTTTATACAGGCATTTTAAAGGCCTAAGAATATGAGAACGAAATGATTTTGATCCTAACTTCAATTCCACTCTTTGTGGAGCAGATATTCGATGTATTATCTGTAAATTTTTTTAAACTCCCTTTGCAATTTTGGCAAAACGGCTTAACCATTACTTCGAAATACTTATTTCTGAGCAAATAATTTTATTTTTTATTTAGACTTTTGATTTATTTATTATTGGAAACACTACAGCTGACTAGTAATTTTATTGATATAAAAAAAAGTGTGTACGAGTATTGCTCTCAAACTGTGACTGCAATGCATTAATTGCTCAGCCTGCAAGCCTTTGTTTAACTGTCAATAAGTCAATTTTACGAGTGACTAGTTGGCACTATTGATGTTTTTTTCTACCTGCTAGCTGTTCAACAGCTTCGACGAGCTGCAAGGATATGCGTGTCGCACGCGCTTTCTAATAAATATGAACAATATATATACATATTTAATTGATTTTTTGTTTTCCAACGCATTTTTATTTTTTTATTGCCTAGGCATGCATAAATATAAGTATATATTTTACTAAGTTTTTTTGTTTTTTTTTTTAGGCTGCAAGCGTTGTGTTAATTTTTAGTGTTTTGTCAGCAATTCAAAAATACTCCTATATATAATATATAATTACATACAATAGCTACAAGTATATATGTATGTATATTTGCCTACATATATGCCTCGACAATGTGCGTTGAGTAATTTCCCTACTTTATTTTTTAAGGACCTGCCTGCCTACTCACTTTTTGCTCGCCAATGCATGACCCTGATTTCTTTCATTTGCCACCATGAGCGTTTTTTGTTGCTGCTTTTTATTGTTATGTTCTCATATAATATTTATATTGAGTGTTCTTTGCGCTTTGACTTTGATTTTTTTTCGTACTTTTTGCTTTGTTTTTGCGTTCTTGCTTATGCACTAAATATTTACAGCGTGCGCAAAATTACCGAAATGTCAAATGGAATGCGAGTCTACTGCTGGCAGGTGACTGCAATAAAAACAACAATGCACGTATTAAATCACACGAAATTTCCTAAGAAGCGCACACACATACAGATGCGCCTACATACACGTTAATATGTATTGTAAGGCTCTTCAAGGAGCAAATGCGTGTTGCTGCAAGCCTCTGAAAAAATGGACGCCAAAGCAGATGCGCTATGAAGGACACACACACACAGATACGCAAAAACATTGTAAAGCTTTGCACTTTATTTTAGTTAATTATTTTTATGAATTTTTCTAGTTTATATTATATTTTATATGTGAGTCCTTTCTTATTTCATTATTATATTTGTAGCGCGCGCGTTAAATACCCAGCCAACGGATCAAGTCCTTTCGAAAACGTCCAATTGGGGCGAAGCTTAAAAAGAAACTGACTGATTTCGCGAGCTGCAGCTGCTCGTATTAAGCTATTTGCATTGAGATGCCGTTATTCGCCGTTACCAACACCGACACATGCGAACACGATACGTGCCGAACAAATGAAAGTCGAACAAAACAGTTAATTTCGCTGCAACCAACATGTCGTATGCGTGTTGCGGCGTTTCAAGCTCCATACTTGCTGATATATATCATGTATGCTACAAATATATGTACATATATACTTACATATATATGTATCTATGTATATGCAGGTTAATGCTTCCGTGATATTTGATTACATTGCAGGCTAACGTCAGAGCTGTTGCTAACATTTACTGTAATCATACCGATGCATGTACCTATGCTCAAATACGTTTTGATGAGCTTTCGCCATTGCTTTCGTAAAAAAGCTCCGCGCACTTTCATACACATACATTTACTTTCTTGTTTGGCATATTTTTAAATACAAAGCGCAAACCAGCCTTTATATGTGTTTGTATGTCTGTTGTTTTCTCCACTTGAGTGGAACGTAAATTCCACCAACCCACTAAAAGTAAAATAATAAAAGTTGAAGTGGCCACTTTTTGGCGTTTCAAACACTGAGAAGACCACTGACCATTCAAAGTGCTGCAAAGTTTTGAAGGCTACTACCGGCTAGCTGTGCTGGTTAATTAACACTGAGTTGGCTGCAGAAGAGCATATATTTTAGAATAAGTATAGAATATATAAGTATATAATAGTATTAATATAAAATGGTAAATGTTTGATGAACGCTTAAAGAAATCGCAAAAAGGCTATATTCTTCACAGCGCAGAACCGTTTTAGTGGCCGCTTCTTTAGTTCAGCATTTTATTGAAATTTCTATTTTCATCATTCCTGATCTATTTTAATAGCTGTCTTAAAAAGCAATATATAACTGTATGTCGAAGAACCACATTAGCGGTAGCAACAAAATAATACCGTTTTCAACAATTGACATTCAGTTTTTAACGGGAGAGTAGAGGTTTTAAAAACTTTTTTCGATTTTTGTCTTAAATGAATGCATGATAGCTCAAGAATGTTGTGTCTGAATTTCAAACATCAAACGATCCTTGCAAAATTGACGAAGGGTTCAAAACTTTAAAGCGTTTTCCCCACAATTCACGCTTTTAAGGCCGGTACCCCTCATAACTTCAAAACTACTACACTGATCGTTTTTGAATGTGAATTTTGAATACTATTTCTGTCATAATATAGAAATATTATATATATAAATAACAAGGAAACGCTGAAGAGTTGTTTTTTTTTAATTTTACAGTAACAAATTAAACGAATTCAAATTTGGATCAGATCAAAAAACTAAAAGGAATAATATAAGGAATACACAGAAAAAATGTGTTAATAATCTGATCCTTTGTCTCCGAGTAATCATTGAAGAAAATTCGATAAATGTAGTTTTGAGAAAAATGCGTTTAAAGATAAATTGATGGAGCTAGTTGAGTTGAGCGACTCGATTTCAAAATTTAGTATGTTATTCTTAAGGGTATAACCTATCAAAATATGAAAACAAAATCGATTTTATTTAATTTCACACTAGGTCTACATCTTAAAGTCGCCTGCGTCTAAAGTATGAGTAATCAAAGACTTTATTGATTAATTAAAATTTCATATAAAATTTGTCCGATCTAAACAATATGTTTGGAGCGTGTAGCGATAATAATCTATTCTAAATTTCGTGAAGTATACTATGTATTGTATATATATTCCTAGTTTCTGTGGACTTTCATGGTTCGACCAATATTAACGCTGTTCTTCGTTAATGCTCCTTAAAGGGCAACATCCATTATTATCTGCAGATGGCTGTATTACGGTATATGCCTAAGTGTGTCGAATTAAGTCAAAGACATAGCCTAAAAACATAGTTTCAGCAACATTGTTAGACACTTCTTATGTCTTATTAAATGACAACAAAACGTAGCGGAGCTGCAGTGATAAGCCAACCAAGCCGGCTCTCTCTCTGTATACATGCATACATACATACATACAAATATAAAAGAGACACATATTTGTATTGATAATCTGGTTGTTGGTATAGTCTATGCTATGTTATGTACAGATTTGTTATTTGATCTCGAAGTAAAATCGATCGATAGCGAGCTTCTTTTCAAAATTCATTCAAAACCCAGATACTGATTCAGTTTTCTTTTAGCGCTCGATGGTTTTGGTATTGCGGTAACTACGCGGTGTGACTTTAAGTGGAGCATTAACAATTAAAGAAATCAACAGCGTGTATTTCAGCAACCGTGTGTGTGGGTGTGTGTTATTTACAACTTAGTAATCATTAGGAAATCTTATTGAGCATGGCTTGTCCGTACGCTGGAAATGGGTGCGTAGGCGTGTTGTGTTATCACTACACTATTTTTGTTGTTATTGTTTTACGTGCAAATTATCATTGAAAAACGTAAAAGTATATAAGAGTTATCGCGTTACTATAATTTATTTACTTATACACCGTTAGTTCATTACATGACGACACTGCAACTCCATTGGGTACTGAGATTGGCATGATCTATGGTGAATATCTGATGCTGGATAAAGTTCTAAGTTCTCAACGTATGCTCTCGGTGGTGGATAATCGGCCTGTACACGATGAGCATCTCTTTATCGTTACCCATCAAGGTCAGTAGTGAATGTTACGTTGAACTCAATGATCACTACTTATATAAATTCACACACGTAGAAAAAACATAGTTTATAAAAATTCGATTGTATGATGAAAGTTGCTTTCATTTGCTTGTTAGGTTTGAGTGAACTCTTATCAGTCGATGGCGTATGTGAGGCCACACGTACTTCAGGATGTATGTAGGTTTATTTTAATTTTTTAGTAAATACCTAAGGTATGTGTATGTAAATGATTAAAGATAGTGAAATAAGCGTCTTCAATTTGCAAGTTCACTAGAACATAAAAACTATAATATCAAGGTCTCATGTGCGCAGTACATTTTTATTGTAGTTTATAACACCCAAAAAGAAACGTTGGCGATACTATAAAATATATGCATATATAAATGATCAGCTTAACGAGTTGAGTCGTTTAAGTCATATCCGTTTGCTTGTTCGTCTGTCTATATGTATTATATATAAGAGCGAACTACTACACAAGAAGCTGCTCATTTGTCGAAACCGCCGGTATCAACTGATCGATCCAAATCAAGGTCATGTATAGAACTTTATTATTTGAGAAGATATTTGCCCAAAATTTGGTAAAGATTATTGTCCAAAGCAACACTTCAAACTCCGAACATATTTTTCGCAATGGACCACTATAGGATATATAAACCGGCCGATACAACTCAAGATAAAGATAATTTGATGCTATACGAAATGTGCCAGCATATACAATACTATGCATAAAAACTTACTCTCTGGAAGAAAGCATCTGGTTAGAGTCAATTGATATTCCACTAAAGAACTTAATATCAAGGTTTCCAGTGTTTAGAAACAATTCTGATATACATAACAATTCCATTGATAGTATGGTCATCATCCAAGCCCTGGCAATTAGTCAAAGCTTTAGACGACACAAAACTCCTTCTTGTGTCCCTCAATATTTCAGAGTCATAAATAAGTTTTTTGGAGTTTGCTGTCAACGAAGTAGCTTCTGCAAACTGACATCCTGGATTTTCTTTCCTTATGTTCTCAAACACTCGCCTACGTGGGTCACCCAAAGTATTCATTGGAGATAACTCCCCTCTCTTCTAGCTTAAACAAAATCTCATTCAACATTAAGGCTGGAATTATTTAATTACCTAAGGTGTGTACTTTTGAATGAGACATATTGAAGAGGAGTCAACCGTACCAATCATCCCTCAAATGAATTCAGATATTCAAATGTTTTTAACGCACGTAACTCAGGATCTATCCCACTGGTTAACAGTTGAAATATGTTACTATCTCGCTTGCTCAACGCAGGGTTTGAAGCTATTCGAATGTGTTCTTTGAAATGAAAGTGTTCACAGAAAAACGGGCGTGTCGTATGTAGAATAGATCTTTAATTAAAAAAAACGTATGGAATATTAACCTACCAATGCTCTTAAGAGCATATTTAGACCTTTAAAAATGCTGTATTTATACACTAGTAAACTTAGAGTCCATTACCGATTACAACAGTCGCCCCTTTTTTTAAACAGGCCCAATTTATAGTGGAAGGCTTGATTATTCAAAGCGTTTAGAATGATTGATTGTCTTCTATTTTATTCTCTATAATTCTACCTTAAAATTATTATTTAAACTTCTATTCAAATACAATATTTATACTTCCAGCATACGAACTCTGGTTCAAGCAGATAATTTTCGAACTCGACTCCATACGTGAAATGTTAAACATAGAAGATATGGAGGAATCTAAAACGTTGGAAATTTTAAAACGTCTAAATCGTATAGTGCTCATACTCAAGGTAGTTATTACAGTAATTTCACGATCAAAAATAATAATTATTTATACACTTTCTCTCACCACACAGCTGCTCGTCGATCAAGTGCCCATATTGGAGACCATGACACCGTTAGATTTCATGGATTTTCGCACATATCTTGCGCCCGCTTCCGGTTTTCAAAGTTTACAATTTCGTCTGATTGAAAATAAGCTGGGCGTCAAGTCCGATCAACGCGTTAAATACAATCAAAAATACTCGGAGGCTTTCGGCAATGAATCGACCGCAATGGAAGCTATACTAAAATCTGAAAATGAACCGTCCATGTTGGATTTAATACAAAAATGGCTCGAACGTACACCAGGACTTGAGACAGACGGCTTCAATTTCTGGGCCAAATTTCAAGCGAGCGCTGAGAAATTCCTAGAACAACAAGTGCATACAGCTATGGTGAGTTTGTCAAGTTTTAATGTACAAGTATACTTACGTATATATAATAATTACATCTGCATCTCGTATATATCATCTATGCAGCAAGAACCCGTTGAAGCGGCACGCAACTATCATCTTATGGACATTGAGAAGCGGCGCGAGGTCTATCGCAGCATCTTCGATCGTGACGTGCACGAGGCATTAGTGTCGCGTGGCGATCGCCGCTTCAGCTACAAAGCTCTGCAGGGCGCCATTATGATCACCTTCTACCGCGATGAGCCACGCTTTAGCCAGCCGCATCAAATGTTAACACTGTTGATGGACATCGATTCGCTAATTACGAAGTGGAGATGTAAGCCAAATTAAATACAAACAAGTTAATTATCTATGTATGTTTTGTATCGTTTACAGACAATCACGTGATCATGGTGCAACGCATGATTGGCTCACAGCAGCTGGGCACTGGCGGCTCTTCAGGTTACCAGTATTTGCGCTCCACGTTGAGGTAAATCGATTTGACTTTGTCTTCATTTTGTTGAGTAAAATGTATTTAATTAACGCTCGTTTGTTTTCGTTTTGTTTTTACAGTGATCGTTACAAGGTGTTTTTGGATTTATTCAATTTGTCGACGTTTCTTATTCCACGCGATGCCATTCCACCGCTTGATGTCTCAATGCGAAAGGAGTTGATTAATTGATATTCGTTTAATTTCTTTTTTTGTTTTTTGCTGGTTCTTAGTTTACAAATATTTTATATATTTTTAGCATAATATCCTGAATATGTTATCATAATTCCTGTAATTGTTGCTATGCTGTTTTTTATTACAATGCCTTAAGCAGACGTGTCTTGGACAGTTAGGAAACTCATGCTCATATTATATTTTTCACTGTCCTAACCTTTCATTCAGATTAAAAGTTATTGAAATATAATTATTTCAAAATAAATTTGATTTCAATTTCAATGATTGGATTCACATTTTATATAGTCTTTGGAGCTCAAAACTATATCCTTGTCCTTATATCGCGTCTGTTAAAGGAGATGTGTACGACTAATATCTTGAGTTCGTCCGATAAATAAAGGGTTAAAAGCATACAGAGAAAATGATGATGATCTGATAATATTTCTTATTAAAGACCGCACAGCTATGCTTTTCCCAACGTCCGATAATACTGAATCCAGTTCGCAGCGGTTCAAGAACTAATACTTTAGCTTATTTTACGAGGGCGATGCGATAAGAAGTTAGTGTTACCAACATATAATATAATACCACTTATGCAAAGATTGTATAAAAGTAGATGGCTACTGTCAAAATTTCAGCTGAATCGAATTCGTAGCTTTTTTTTTGAGAAATCGTTAACTTCAACTGCATCGAAGCTATAATATACTCCACAAATATAAAATTTTTCCGTACAAGCACTTGATTTTGGCCGATCAGTTTGTATGTTAGCTATACATTTGTATGTTATAGTGCTCCCATATCGATGGTTCGGAGCAGCTTCTTGGGGAGAGCGGCATGTATGCAAAATTTAAGGTTGATATCCACAAAACTAAGAGATTAGTTCGCATATATACAGGCGAGCTTGGCTAAATCGACTCAGCTCGTCACGCTGATCATTTACATATGGTATATCGTGTCCTATTGGGTGTTACAAAATTCATGGCAAACTTCGATCGAGATCGGCCGGTGATAGCTTAGAAACTGGAGTATCTCAACAGATCTCGTGGATCATATTCTGCATAAAATCTTGAGCTGTTGGCGAGTTTGCTCATTCTGGACCACAAGGGCAATATTTAGTCCACTTAACAGCTTTGCTTGACGCATACACAATCCGAAGGAGGTTTTGCATCGTTACGCTACCGTCGAGGAATCATGGACATGGATCCATTGGTACACACCAGCGACCGAGGAAGAGTTGAAACATTGAACTTCACATGGCGAACCTGCTGCGAAGAAGGGGAAGACTGTGCTATCGGTCGGAAAGGTGGTTACCTCAAGTTTCTGAGATTCACGAAAAGTGATCGGAAACCTGGAAAAGAGAAGAAAAATGGCTGACCCGTCCATCATATCCTCTAGAATTGGCCCCGTGCCACTTCTTTTTGTTTCCAAAAAACAAAAAATTTAGTCCAATGCGGCGATTATCATCGCCACCCAAGCCTACTAAGCAGACCCCCGAAAAAGTATTTTTCAGACGAGATAAAGAAATATCGTTGGGTCAAGTCTATCGGGATAAAAGAAGACTATGTTTAGAAATAAATCGCAATTTTCACAAAAATTCTTTTGGGGGCCAAATACTTATCGGAACATCTTCGTATATAAGATAGCTGTCGAAATCGGTTCTTACACTTCTAAGCACTGCAATACCGAGTTTGATGAAAGCGATTAATTTTATGAGACATTTATTGAAAAATCTGACTTTTTCAAATTAGTTGAGAATGTTACCTATCCCCCGAGGCATCGGTATCAACGGCTTGGAAACTCCCTCGAAAAAATCAATTCTCCAAATACAATAAAATACTTCCAAAAAATAAACACAGTTTTTGTAAATTTTTCGAGTTATTTACTCAGTCGTATTATATATTTATTTATATATATTTATAGATATAGATATATATATATATATATATATATATATATATGTATATGTACGTATATCTCTATGCATATACTTGTCTAATAATAATATACAATTTTAATTCAAATCTCAATATTATAATTTAATATAATAATTTCTGTTTTTGGTATCCTTTCATATACATATATATGCACTGTATGTGTGTGTGTGTGTTTTCAAAATTTTTTTTATATATATATTTATTAATTGCTACAACATTTTTACTTGCTATACTCGTACCAATTCGAAAAATCCAAACAAAACGCCCGGTAGGCAACACAACCACAACGTGTTGGTACAATTTGTCGTCGAAGGATGTACATGCATATGTATTGGTAAGGTGTAAGTTTCATCATCAAATTGCTATAAATATATGTATATATTAGTACAAACATACATACATGCGCTTAAAGGTGTGTGGTAATTAAATTGCACCATTCCTTACTTAAGCTAATACAGAAAAATACACTTCTACATTTTTTTAAACGCTAAGATTTTGTTTAGCATTCATTTTACTTTTAATATTCATATTTTTTGTATTTTTGTTTTTGTGACTTTGGTTTTTTGGTTGATATAAAAAGTGGTCTTCAAACTGCATATGTTGTTTTTGTTTTTGCGAGCAATTTATATATTTTATATATGTATGTATGTGAGTGTGTGTCACACACTTTCTTATTGTTTTTTTAACGGTATGTTCTTTTAGTGAAATATAAAGTTTTGCTTTTGACATACAAATACACTTTAAGAATGCAGACATACTTTTATATGTGTGTGAATTTTCGTTTATGTATATGTACTTGTATGTATGTGTGTTGTGATTTGCTGCGTCTTATATTTGCTTTTACTTCTGTTCTATTGATTTTCGGTAATTGTAGCGACGTACATATGTATATTAAATTCCTCTTGATTTTTAGTGCAACTTTTCACTTTTTGGTCAGTTGAGTTTTGAATGTGTGTGTGTTGCAACTAGTATTGATGGCGCGTACACAAAATTCGTCTGTGCTTAAAGTACATACCAGATATAACTATACATCTATATAATATATATGTATATATAATATATATATATATATATTGTATATATATGTATATATGTATATATGTAGATGTATATGTACATATATGTCTACACATGCATATATTCATATGCAACTATTGTTTTTATTGTTTTTGTTTTTATTGTTAAACACTCAAACGCTTACGCATACACATGTATATACCTTTTATGCAATTTTTTTTTTAGTTATTAGTATGTATGTGTTGCTATTTGCTTTTCTGCACACCTTTTTATCTTTGTATATTTAAGTGTTTATACATTTCTTTAAAACTATTTTCTCACTGCTTTCTGTGGGTTTTCACTTGGTTTTTGTGGTAAAATTCTTATGTCTTTCAGCGCTCATTACAATTCTTGGTCTCTTTATAATTTACATACATATGAATATAGTGTTTTACAAATTCTTATATATGCACATACATACATGTTTGACATACATATGTACAGTGGCGGATAAAAGTATGTGTACACTGTGTAATTCCTCCATAAAAAGTATTTAACTAAATTCAGTTGATGATTCAATTTATTAATGACTTCATCAAAAATCATAAAAATATTAAATATAGTTAGAGGACAGTACAGACCATTGCAAGCACTTCGAAAACAATGGTTGCACCGGAAACAGGCCGTAAAATAGTCACCTAAAGAAGCTTTCTCATCTATAGAACAGTTTAAACCAGTGAAGGATAGCGTGGGGGAAATCGGTAACAATTTTGACCGGTCTCGGAGTTCTCAGGGGACCCGGTGTACTATAACCATTTGTTGCAGATTTTCTTCTCCAAAAATTCATTACAACTCTCACCATTATGCGTTTCTAACATTTCATAACAATAATTGCATGTCATTTTATAATTTTAAAATATGCTCCTGCAACCTTCTCAGCGGCCTACAAAAAATAAAATGTAATTCTTTTCCATATCTGCAACAATGTTTCTACTGGATTTTTTAGCCAATTATTATCAAGCTCTCATATATGTATATATGTACTCGAGCGCATGTAATATCAATAAAAAATATACATTTAACAAAATGAAATTAATTTGTTCACAAAATAAAAAAGTTCATATCAATAAATTGATAGATCAGAAGGGGGGCGCATTCTATAACCTCTGCAGGCACAGATTTTCTCTCTACGATCCTGCTTCCAACCTCTAGAAAGTTGATAGAAGTTCAAAAAAGCTGCAAAAAAATTGCCTAAGCATGCTCTTTCACACCTAATCAATTGACAGGGGTGTTCCATATGTTACGACCCCATTGGAGCAGCTCGTTTTAGATCTACTAACTACGATGATCAACTTATATATAATAACAACATTTTAGGGGCTTGCTAAAACATTCCAAGAACCAATTTGTTTTACATTAGCAAACAGAAGACTAAGCAATAAAGGGGCCGTCCATATATTACGTCATTCTAAATTAGGGGGGTGTGGTCTGCGGATGACGGTAAAGTCAAAGTCGGTAAAGACGGTGTCTTTAAGAAATGGCGATAGGATGATTATAGGGGGGGGGGGGTCTAAAATCTGAACAAATCGATGACGTAATTTATGGACGGCCCCAAAGGGAAAAATCGGTAAAAATACATATGTTTGAAATAATCTTCGAAATTCGCTTGTAGAAAATTTGGTTATCTGTAAGCGCTGCGCAATTAGGGTGTCGTGTAAGCTCGCAATCCGGCGATTCACCGTATTACAAATCTATAAAAACGAAGACAAAATTATTTAAGTTGGACTTGCTTAAGCATCTACTTATATATTTATTCTTCCGATCTGACCATCAACTGCCATGTACTGCTCTTACAACTCAAAATTACAACTTAAGAGAAAAAGGTCAAGGTAATCGTCGAGACTGTAAATTGTATTATAAGCATTGTATAGAAAATTTGGAAGATAGCTTTATTCGGTATCGATATACTTTAACGGAATAATAAGAATTATCATAATGGTTAAAAAAATGTGATTTCCTTTAATTATATATAAGAACCTTTTAATCTGACTTTCAATCAGTGATCATTTATCGAATGTAATATGCGGAAATATCGGAATAAACTCTTATCTGAAACTATTTGGAAACTTTCGGTGGACAATTTGAATTTCAGGATAGGTTGGATATTTGATTAGGAATATGATTCTGAAGGTTGACTGTTTCTTCATGCAACGGAAATTCTAAATCGAAAATAGTTGAGCACATGTAAAAAGGGGTACAGTAGAAATATTCAGCTTAATATAGAAAAAAAATTAAGTACACTAACTGGTTATTAGTTATCTTTGTTATATTGAAATCAGTTTCGCACAGTATAAAGACCTTTTCGTAAGAAGTTTTCCAAAAAATATTTGGTTTTTAAATTAACAAAAATGTTTTGTGGTTGTATGCAAACATATGTACGCATACTTTTGTTCACCACTACATATACTGTACACATGTATTTATGCATTATGTTAAATAAATTTTATATTATTCATATTTTATATATATTTTTGCAATATAGTTATATTTGGTTTATGCAATTTTCAACATTTTTTTTTAATCGTAAAACTAAACAACTACAAAAAATACAAATTTTATAATAAAAATTAAATTTTAACCATATAATTACATATTTATACATATAACTATATCATCTGTTTTCTTGTAACTACAGAGTGTGTGTGAGTATTTTTCATTTAAATCTCTATTTCTATACTTCTATGGAATTCTATTCCCGCATGCATTTCTGTTGCACGCCATTTCTATATATTGTATATACTTATATGTATTTACATGAATGTTTGCGTCGTATCGCCTAAACTACAATACTTTGCATTATGCCTATGAATTTAAAACTCCCATATATAAGTCTCTAACTAAACATTACATCTAATTTTAATTACAATACTAATTGCCGCACATTCTGTAATAAGTACCTTATCTTACTTAAAAGTTGTTGTTGTTGTTGCGTCACTTTGGCACTGTCACTGAAAATTGTCGCAACTATGAGTATATAATATAATTATATATGTACATACATATGTGTATGTATATATTGTAATGTTAAGCTTGCTAATTACACGGTTGAAGTAATTATAAGTATAATTAAACAGTTATACAGAGAGAGTTGAGTTATAGGCATGCAAGATAAACATTAAAAAAAAATTTTTTTTATATTAAAATTTTTTTCGCCATTTTGTTACTGAATTGAATATTTTGAAATAAAATAATTCTATAATTGCCCAATTTGTACTTATTAACACACAAATAAATTAATTAAAATGTTTTAATGCGCACATGCAACAATTTAAAAATTGCACCAAATTGTGCTTCAATTAATTTTAGTGTTTTAACTAATTTTTATAATTTTTTAATTAATTTTTATTTTCTAATTAACTTTACTATTTTAAATTAATTTTAATTTTTATTTAATTTTAATTTTTTTAAATTAATTTTGATTTTTTAAATTAATTAAAATTTTATAATTAATTAAAATGTTTTAATTAATATACATTTTTTAATTAATATAAATTTTGATAATTCTTCAATTAATTTTGATAATTTTTCAATAAGTTTTAATTTTGCAATTAGTTTTGATAATTTTTTTTATTAATTTTTACTTGTTAATCAATTTTATTTTTCAATTAATTTAAATTCTTTGCAATTTAATTATAATTTTTCCGAAAATTTGCATTTATATTAATATTGGGCATATAAATTTTGCTAAGCACAATTTCTTTGATTTTTTGTTTAATAACATTTCACCAATTATTTGGTTACAATTTCAAAATTTATTTTTAATGAGTATATTTGAGTAATTTTTTGCTAATTTTCGCGCTTAACAAATACATTTAATTTATATAATTGCTTTATTATGCAACCACAAAGCAGCACATACAATAATTTAAGTTAATTAATTAAATTAATTCTAAATTAAAATAAGCTTAGTTATATTATGCAATAATACTAGTACTAAACTAATTGGATTTAATACTTTTGAGCAATAAAATCTACTAGACTTAATTTTGCTTTGATTACACTTATTATAGAACTGTAGCACCCACAGTGGACTGTATGTATGTATTTACTGAAAGCCGATTTGACCTTAAACTAATCGTAATTACGTTCTTGAGACATATTTACAAACATTAGAAGCGTCTTGATTGCTTTTGAAAGATAACAGTGTTCGGTAATTAATTGGGGTTTGACGAAATCAAGTTTTTTTCTTTAAATGTGGACTGTTTATGTGAAAAGTTATTTATATTTCTAAATCTAAAAATTTAATTTAACTTTTTGAAGGCGAAATCAATTCGAATACATTTTTTTTTGGATTTTTACAACTAAATTCTAATGTATTTATGCAAAAAAAAAAACAGGGATGCCACCTGTTTGAAAATGTTAACTTAAAAAATATGAATAAAACGAAAAAATAACATAAACTTAGATGTTTTAAGATATTTTGCAGTTGAAAATATTTTTTGGACGAGTTGCCAACTAATAAAATTTAAAAAATCAATTAAAATTACACGTTAAATGTTAAATTACATCATATGCGCCAAATTAAAACGTTTTGAGGAAATTTTTGCTAGATTTATATCTGAGAAGCTTTGCCACCTATTTTCATAATACCTCAAAATATTAATATGAAAAAAATGCCACAATATAGGTCAAACAGTAGAGGGTTACCAGCTGTTAAAATTTAATAATCAAAAATTAATTCGATAAATCCTCAAATTGAAACGTTCGAGCAAATTTCTGCTACAAATATTTCTGAGTAACTCCTCCTCCCACCTATTATTATGATTTCAAAATATTGATAAGAAAAAATGCTACAATATGGACATCAAAAAGAAGAAACACAAAAGAAAATTTGAAAATATTTTTGGGAAAGGTGGCAACTCTATAAAAATTGTATTACGGTACAGATGACTAAAGAAGTTCAAAAGATATGAACTAATGGAACATGCGTATCACACTAAACGCCTTTTGAAAAAATTTTGTCGAAGATACAGAGAAGGGTTGCTACTCGCTTAAAAAACTTAATTCTAAAAAACTGTTAAAGTATTTTCACTTTTACAATATTCTCATCAAATAAATTGTTTTAGAAATTTTTCATGTTAGAATATTTCGGTTGGTCCATATTATTGAGAGTATGTGCAGCAAAACTTGATTTCATCCATACCCTAGAGAAAAAAAATGCTCTGAAGTATTTTAAGAGAAAAAAGAAAATATTACCCATACAATATTTTACGCTTTGGAATATTTGGAAATACACTTATACATACGTATGTATAATTGTGGGAAGCTCAATTTGCTATTTTATAAAGCAGTAAATTTCCAAAGCAAAGAGTATGCGCAAAATTATGAGCCAACAACTAGAATTAAACTACCATAATAATACCAGTACGGTGTGATGCTAAGGAAATGTACATACAAAAATATGTTATTAATAGCTATATGTATGTACATATGTATGCACTTTTAATCGTATGCAAGTAGTTTAAACTAATCAAGTACCAAGTAAGAAGACTGAACAGTTTTCTGGTAGTTTCCTGCAATATTTCGTCCATATGAATATAATAATTACAAGTATTTTAATATTTACACTATTTAATAAAAATTACCTGACGGAGCTTGTTAAAAGAGTAAAATAATTGCAATCAACCGACAACATTTCCAATGTTCAAAATTCATTCTTAACTTCAACTTAAATAAATAAATATTTATGTAATGACCTGTATGCCTTAAAACACATATTACACACATACATTAGTATATTTAGTTATACATATATTTATAACACTATATTATTTATATAATTATGTAAAGTATGTGTTGACTTCCTTATATATATTTTTCATATATATTAGTTTTTTTTTTAATTATAATTAATTTTTGTTTTTATTTTGTTATTATTTTTTTGTTTGATTTCAATAATGTTGTATCTGCTTAATAGTTGCCACTTAAATTTTGGTATAAAAACATTGTTGTTTTTGTATGCCATTATTGTTTGAAATTGCACTTTTGCTATTGTTGCCTCTTTTAATGAGTATTTTATTTATGTGCGTTTTGTTTTTGGATCGACCAATTACTCTGATCATTTTCGTTTTTCGAATTCTTGCCAATTCTTCACATATTTTAGAAATATTTGTTACTATGCAACAACAAAAAATAATGTTTCTGTATTACTGTTTCGTTCTTATATATTGAGGTTAGGCGACATAAATATTGCTTGGAGGCAGAGTAGCTGATTCTTAATCTGAACTAAAATATAACTGATTTAATTAAGTCTCAAATAGGTCTGACTGCTGAGCGACATGACATATAATTTGTTGTGGACAGAAATTGAAGACATGGATTTTTTAACTCAGCACGGCACGTCATAATGCAGCCACCTCGGTGATGTCAGATAGCCAGCACGGCATTCAAATTCGACGCTGTTGGACTTAAGATAAATATTTTGTCAAAAAAACTAAAAAAATATTAGACCCTTCAGGTGAACAACGAGCAAAACAAAGGCCAGTAACCATAATTTTAGCCCGAAGTAAGAGCAATATACTGTCAAGCGAAGCTCTCTAACCATATCAATGAAATTGTGATCCGAAAAAAATGTTTTCTAGACAACTTATTCCTTTATTCAAAAATTGTACTTATGGAACCATAGAATCGTTGGGTCTTTACTTTTTTGACTATATTAATGTATATATGAACCGGATGTTAATTTGTTTCTTTAACTCATTTTGAATGGAAAAAGCTTTCAGACCTTGTTTATGAGCTTGTTAAAGCATATACATATATACCAATAAAACAATTTACTTCCGCTGCCTCGAAACTATAATACCTATCGCAGATGCAATTCTTGTAGCATAAAAATATCTTTATCTTGATTTTGATCGGTCAGTTTATATGGCTATATGATATAGTGGGCCGATCTCAACAATATGTTCAGAGATTGAAGCCCTGCCTTGGATAATAATCCGTGCCAAATTTCGTGAATTTTCAATTTGTCGAATAAAAAAGTTTTCCGTACAAAAATTTGGCCCAATGAGCTGTTCCTTGAAGCGAAAAGAAGATGTACAAAATTTCAGAGGAACTAGTTCTAGTATAAGCAGACAGACGTTTACGGCTAAAACGACTCAGCTCGCTACGCTGATTATTTATACAAATTTCGTTGCAAGCTTAATATACCCTGTACAGGGTATGAAAGTCGCGTTGTTGCATAAGCTCAGTATATAAGTAAACAGCAGTAATTATCGAAAAATAAAAATGTTGTTGCCCAGTGTTGCTTTACAGTTTTAGCATTTTAAAAACATTCTGTTATTAATTACTTCTAAAAATTGCTGTCATCAATTTGCAATTAAATGGAAGCTTTCATTTCTAATGGAATATGACACGTTCATCAGCTGACCAGTACCGCCGTTACTTTGTTTATACATAAATACATACATATGTATATTTAAAATCTAAAGTAAGTACATATTTATGCAGACCTACATATATATGTACTAGTATATTATGTAAGCCATTCATAAATGTTCACTTCACTATGACTAATAACTCTAAATCATTTCTAATTAAATTCCCTCGTTGCTGTTGTTGTTGTTTACATGCATGCTTTCATGCTAATATACATAACCTCAACCCGCTGCATTGTGGTGGCGCTGACAAACACACACAGCTAATACATAATGCATGTATGTGTGTGTGCGCTAGCAATTACCCGTACTTTTACCGTTATTATAATTACCCATCTCCCGTCATTGCAGTTTACCGTGTGCTCAGCTGTACCGACGACATTTCGACGCGTTGACACTGACGGCGCTCCACAATGACCGCCGCCGTTGGTGCCGACTAATCGGCCGCGGGTCATACATTCATTGCATAATAGACGGAACCTTGAGCGGCGGCGGCTGCGGCAGTTTGTTGTTGCTGTACCGCATTCGGTGGTGCTGGTTGCTGTTGTTGTTGCTGCTGCTGCTGCTGGTGCAACTGCTGTTGTAATTGTTGTTGCTGTTGTAATTGCTGCTGCTGTTGCAGTTGTTGTTGCATTTGTTGTTGCACAGTTGTCGCTTGACTAGCGGTTGGTGACACCATGCTGTGACAATCGGTATGCGACACCGCTGCCGCGCCCTCAGGCACGCCGCGCTCACTGAAACCGGGTATATTGCCCTCCTGCGCGAACTGATAGCGCTGCGCCATTATGCGCGGATGCGGTGGATGCGGATGTTGATGCGATTGGTGGGCGGCTGCTGCTGCGGCTGTGGCAGCCTCAACGCCCACCGCTTGCTGTGCATGTTGCGCATAGTGTGCGGCATGACCGCGTCCGGCCATTACGTGCAGTTGCATGCCGGGCAGCGCATAGCCGATGGGTACGCGTATGGTCTGCTGAGTCACCTGCAAATATGGCAAATGGCAAATGGATTTAGCGTGTGACATAATAATAGTGTGTAAACAATTCGTCATTTGACGGTGGTTGAGTGCACACCTGTTGGTATTCCAGTATATTTTGGCGTTGTATGTGCGCCACCTTCGGGTCTATATTGCTGGCGGCAAATTGTGAGTACGTCTGTGCGTTGTACGGTATTAACACCATTGTTTGATGGTAATTACGCAGTGGCGGCGGTGACTCCGGGCGTCGTGTCGGACTGCGTGCATAATGGCCGTAGTGTTGTTGTTCGATGGCGGTGACACTTTGGCAATTTTGCGCTGCATACATCATAGCCGCCTCGTCCTGACCTTGTTGCATAATCGTTTGACGGAACATAGCGCCGCCTGGTAGTGTCTGGTAGTAGGCCTGCTGCATGCCGGCACCTTCGATGGGCAAGCGTTGCTGCTCGCCAGCACCGCCTTCCGTGTAGAAACTCCAGGTGCGTTGTTCCGTTTGTTGTTGGGCGATTGTGTTGGCCTGCATTTGAACGGCTTGTGTTTGTTGCTGCTGTTGTTGTTGTTGCGGCTGCTGCTGTTGCTGGCCCACCATCACCTGGGAAGGCGGTTGTGGCTGCTGTGCTTGCTGTTGCTGCTGGCTTTGCTGTTGTTGTTGCTGTTGCTGTTGTTGTTGTTGTTGTTGCTGCTGCTGCTGCTGCTGTACAACATTCACAGGATGTGGCACATTTTGTGGAGATGGATTTTGTGAGATCTGCTTAGTCATGGAACTGGTTGAGGCCTGCTTTGGCAGCGTGTAGCTCTTGATTGCTTGGTTGACGGGCTGCAAAAGGGTGAAGAGGGTATTATATATTTTACAATAGTTAAAAAAAAGAGTAAAAGCCATCGATATTTTTATTTAGAATTGCTTTATACTTTATAGACTACCAGCCTTTTATTACACGCTGTAGTCTGAATGAGATGTTGACAAAACAATAGGTTATGTTGAAGATAATTTTTAGAAGTTATATTTAGACATATTTGAAATTAATCTTTAAAAGATAGGGAACTGCTAAAGATGCAATACCGGAAGCGGCACCATAAAATTATACGTCGGATATCATAATAGAATACCGAAGGCCGCTCAGCATTACTCAAACATATTTTAAAAATGCTGGATTATTTTTTAACTAACTAATCTAACCGGAAACTAAAAGTATGACTTTAGTCTATGTTCAACAAACCCTTTAATTAAGGTTACGGATAGATACGGGGGTGTGAACATAGCTGTAGACATGGACCTGAAGAGTAAATCATTCTGAAAAGAAATGTCTCCCTTTTATTCCAAAATTTTTCAAATACCTAGCTTCCCTAACTTTTTCTTTGACAGAATTCATAGTTCTTAAAAACCATATGCTTCTAGTTCTTCCCGAGAATAATTTTATCCCCTTCCTTACCTGCCCCACTGCGACGCTGGGCATCTGCTGATTCAACTGCTCCTGCATCTGCTGTAAAATCTCATTGGTGGAGCTGAATTTCGGTTTGATGCCACGCACCGATGGGCGCTTATTAAAGCCATAATCATTTTGCTCATCATCATCAGAGCTATTGTTGGAGTTCTCGTTGGTGTAGCGCTTTTTAATCTTTTCCGTGCGATTGGCCTCCTGCTGTGCAAACGCGGCCAATTCATCTTGTTGCTCTTGTCCCGGTGTGCCGGCAATGACATCTGGTGCCACCTTGCGTACCTCATCAGGACCACCACCAATACCACCAGCCGGTGTCACGCCAACTTGTTCACATAAATTGGCGCCGGCCAAATTGAATTCGGCAAATTGTGCATTGTTGGCCGCATGGCCGCTGTGATGGGCAGCAGCCAGGGTGTAATAGGAAGATAAGTCGTCTTTGTTGCCAGCCACACAGGCGGTCAACGGTGCTAGAGTGGAGAGGAATTGGCGTTTCGGCTCCACTTGACGTGGTGGTGTGCGATGTATTTGAGTGTGAACAACGGGCACTTGTATGCCCATACCAAGATCGGGTGCGGCCGGACAACGGCATTCCTATATTGAGAGGGGATTGTGAGCAAATTTTGTTTTTGTATGTTAAAAAGGCAGTTAGCAATACCTGAGGTATTATAACTATTGGATTTTCTTCCATCTCCAGTATTTTGTCTTGCTTCTTGTCGCGGTTAAAAATGTCAGAAATCTTTTTGTAGGCCGAGGAACCGCTTGATGAGCTCGACACCGATGAACTGGGTGAGAAACTCTTATCGCTGTTGCCGTTAGCAAACTTTTGTGGATTTTCTTCACCCATGGGACTGCCACGATGTGTTAATTCACAATTGGCTTCCGCAGCCAGCTTCGAGCTTTCTTCATCGCCGTTCTCTGCAGCGCTATCCTCATTCGTTTCATCAATGTCACAGGTTAGCTGTTTGATACGTTCTTCGAGTGAAATATCGGATTTTACAGCTTTTTTCCTAGTGCAAGCAAAATACGTTTATTAAATAGAGTAAGAGAGCAAGAAAGGAAGGTAGAGATAAAAAAAAAAAGTGAGCCACTCACTTGATCAACGATCGTCGCAATATATTACGTTCAATGCTACGTCTTATGGTATCCGTATCACCACAGCCGGGCAGATTTGGCACCAAACAACCAGCACGCTTAGACTCGTCGAATGCGCGTAATGCTTCCGAAGTCAGCACCGGTGTTTGGTGAGCGACGCTTGGGAACAACTGGCGTACGGCGGAATTGGGACGTAATGCGTTGTTGAATAATGTGGAATGTTTCTTGATCGGTATGAGCTCGTTTATCTGATTCTCCCCTTCAGCGGCGTCGCCAGTTGTCTGACCCTCGCCGTCACCAGCCAAATCTTCAGTAACGAAGCGTACCGAACGCTTTGTAGTGCCGCCCTCATCTTCAGATGTCGTATTGTTTTGGTCATCCGACTGAAAGATGAAAGGTACGTTTAAGTGTTTTGAAAGAAGAACGAAAAAGATATTAACGAATTTTAAAGCTATATTATACCTAGAATAAAAGAATTTAAAGTAGAAATAAAGATATAAAAAAGACAAAAACAAAAAAAAAACGGGTACTTGGTTATTTTAATTTTTCACACAAATTTCGAGGTTATGTGATAAAGAAGTTCATACAAACGTTGTACATCTATTCATTACCTACAATTTTGCCGTATAACTCTTTACATAGGCATACTCGTAGTTTACGCGGAAATCGAGATTAACACATTTAAACCCTTAAAAATTCAACGACCCTGCTCCCCTTCCTTTTTCCGATCAATGAGGCTGCTATGCTTTTCTTACACTTTTTACCGTTTTCAAAGGCGCATAAGGAATTCCAAAAATATTTCTTTACACAGTCTTGTTGGTAACAACAATATAGAAAATTAGAGTTAGGAAGAAGATACTGATAAATTGTAAAGTCACATGACACGGTTGACAGTCTTAATTTTGAAGGTCTAAGCATATTCATCCGATTGGTTCCGAAAACAATATCACCTTTTGAATCTGGAATGCTGACGAGTTGAAAGCCCTTGGCCGGATAAAAGTCCGGATAAAAGTCCCGACTGTCGTGTGAACTCTCATAATATTGATCGTAATGATGTAGCTTATAGACAATGACAGATTATCCAATATATTGTTACCTTCGACAGTATTCGAGAGAAAAATTTTGCGAAAGTCTTATAGATTTTTCCTTGTTGGCAATGTATAACGAAAGACCGCGTGGAAAAGAACTTGAATACAAGCGGTTCTTTGACTTGGTGTCAATTTTTATAAAAAAGAAGAAGTACTCCTCCTATTCTTGTCATTAGTTCCTGTAAAAATAACCAAGCTGGATAGTGTCGTGTATACACAACTTCATACCAGATTTAAAGGTTTTACTGCAGCTATGCTTTTATTAAAATTCTAGTATATATCTTTTGTTCCGCTTGCTGACGTCCTTAAAAGAAACAACTTTGAATAGTTGGCAGTTATAGCTTTGGTGTTCATTCGAGTTTTCTCGACTTTTGGAGTATCTATGCAAAGACCCAAAACAGGGAATTAAAAGCTTTTAGTGTTTTGAGAATATGTATTATCCTCACTAATATCGATTCTAACAGGATTTCGTATTGCACTAATTAAATATTATAGCTTCATGTATTATTAACCAAGCTACGCTTTTTTAAATAAAAACTAGAAAGGCAATTACATAACGTTTAGAAATATTCCAACGTAAACTGTGCATTCTTACCTGTGACATTGAATCCTGCTTCCACAATTTACCGCCCTTCAGAATACCGCTAATTTGTGTGGGTGACGACTCTTTTGGTGGTATGGGTGGCGGTTTCTCCTCATCATACACCTCACCGCCCACAGCTGACGGCTGTTGTGGTTGCTGTTGCTGCTGCTGTTGTTGTGGTGGCATTGTCTGACCCGTAGCAGCGGCCACAATGGCACCGGGTTTGGCCGGTAATGCTGGTGGCAAGAGATCAGTGGCACCCGTTACGTCCTCGCTGGCTTCACGCACAATGCGCCGCTCCGTTACTGTGGTCATAGTGGTAATAGTTTCAACAACAAAACGTTTATTCTTCTTGGCATTCAAACGATTATCCTTTCTATCTTTGACTTTATTACATAATATGCGTTCAAGTCAAATATGTAGGTATGTTTACGATTAACGATTACAACATAATTACAGCACAAATACATGTACGACATATTTATTTATTTTTTTGTTTTTGTTTTTCAAATACATTTTGTTAGTAGTTGTTGTGTTAGTAAGGAAGTTATATTATTGTTATTTTGGTTTTTTTTTTTTTAATTGAAAATTGGTTAGTTCGGTTAGTACAGTTGGGTATTCGGTTAGAGGCGCATAAATGGCGTTGCGTTGTAAAGACGCAGATATGAGCGCAAAGCGAGTTCACCACGTCGCCGACAGTGGTTTTGGTTGGTAGTAGTGATGCATATGTAGCAGATTACCCCCACAAATGTGATTTGGCAGCATAATGAGAATTACATACATACAAACATTACGAATATCTACATACCAAATATTAGCACTACATATGTACGTATGTATGTTGGGTGTGAAAAGCGCGTTAGTTATACATATTTACATGTATGCAGGTATGTATGTATGTATTCAGCTCATGCAGTTGATTGCGGTATGCATAATGCGTAATGCGAAATCGGGAATGCAACTCTGTTATGAATGCTTCATTGAATGGTTTATGCGCTATGTTTATGCGTATGCGTATGCGTATGTATGCTAATGCTTATGCGCTTATTTACAGCATGGAAATTAAACATGTTCATGAAATCGCGCATTATTCTATAACAAAAAGCGTCGGTTTAAAAAGCAAAGCTAACGAAAATTATAGTGTAACTCAATTAAGTTTGCCAAAATGCAAATTATAGTTCAATTCTTCTTCTACCCACACTCCGATTTATGCATTATTTGTGTTATAAATAAAGAGAGGTTATGATTTTTGAGGAATGCTTTATTAACTTAAGGTTTTATTTGTACAAATAGGTAACTATTCAGGTATGCGTGCCGAAAACTAATCAAACAGATCAGAGATCATCAATCATTCGGATGGCTTGAATTATACTATGTATCGCAGCGTTGTATAGAAAGATTAAATTTCGTATTAAAAAAACTTCTGAAGCAGTTTTGTAATTGCTTGACTCAGTATTCTTTGAGCAGGCGTCAAAAACGGGACACAAAGCGAAAATACGCCATATTTTACAGTTTTTCTTCGATGAAGGCGAAAACACAAACCAGTCGGCTGAAAATGTGAAGATTTTGAAGATTATGAGTCATTCTACGCAATTTTGCTTTCGTCGTTTCCGTTCCGTTAATTTTGAGCTTAAAGATGCACCACACTTTGAAAGGCCAAATGTCGAAAATATCGATAAAATAACGGAAATCGTCGAGTCCGACTATCATGAAAACACTGTTTCGATAGAACATGAGCTAAACTTTGTACAGCAAATCGTTTGAAATCATTTAAATAAGGCTGGATGCAAAATTAACCTCGATATATGGATGACACTCGAGTTAAAGCAAAAATAGATAATTTCTGAATCGGTGGTTACTAGTGGCTCACTTACGAGAACGTCATGCAAAAACGATCGTGTTCAAAATGCGGTAAGCTGGCCCAAACATTGGCAAAGCCACGATTGTTGATTTGGAAGGTTTTTGTTACATATGTGTTTGATGGGGTTGGCAAGGATTCATTCACTGTAAGCTGCTTCGCTACCGTCAAACTGTTAATTTGTACCTGTACTGTCAACAATTGAACCGTCTGAAGGAAGCAATCGCAGAGAAGCGGCCAGTTTTGACCAATAGGGGAGAAATTTTATGCCATCAGGACAACGCCAGGCAGCACACATCGATAGCGACTCGCCAGAAGCTCTGAGAGCTGGTTTAATAGGTTCTTATGCATCCACCTTATAGTTTGGACCTGACACCAAGTGATTGCTGTCTGTTCCTGTCTATGGCGAATGGTTTTGCTGGTGAGAGATTCGCTTCAAGAGCAGCTTGTGGAAGTCGACTTAGCATCCCCCACTTGGGACGATGGTTTCTATGAAAGTGGCATTACGAAATTGCCTGCGAAATGCAACAAGTTATCGAACAAAACGGCGCATATTTGACCTAAATCGGTTCATTCCAATTATGCTAAATAAAACCGTTCAATTTAATACAAAAAAGTGAGTATGAATTTCTTTTTACGATATAGGTATTACTTATTTGGCGACACTTTAGGGGGTCTAGCGACAAAACAATTTAGGTATACCAGAATTAAGTGATGGAATATGGGTTCATTGTCAAACTTAAATCAGTTGTAGGTCTTAAAACACTTCGGGTTTGCATTTAATATTTGTTTATGGATATTTTAAATATTTTTGAGAGTTAGTCTTCCATGAATGGAAGCAATAATAGTATATAACTTTAAGCAAAAAAGTTTCTCGGTGTTTTTATTTTAAGTTTCGCAAGCATTGTCTTCGAATTAATTACATTTATGAAAAAAAAAATTTTAGAAAATATAAATGAAGCAGTTTAGATATGAGGATTTTATAGAACTGATATTTATTTGGTTTATAACTTGCTCAGTACGAACCCATAAGTACTTCAATACTCAGTTCCTCCAACTCTATTTAACTTAACCTCATTGTGATCGAAAGCATTTAAGGTAAATTTTTTACCGATTATACTCAAATATTTCGCACTCACTGCAAACGACAATGCATGCGACTGTGTTAGTGAATCAGCGCGCAAATAACAGTAATAATAAAGCAAAAGGTACGTATGATAATTGAAATGAAAGCACCTAATAGCAACAAATACAAGTACAAAGCGAAGCAAAGCATATTATGCATAGGTGTCTAAATATATATGACATATTTACATACATATAGGTATACCAAATAAATAGCAATGTACGAGTATGCTACGAATACATATACAATATACATACATATTATATATGGCATATAACTACAGTTAGGTAAGTAGGAGAGAGGTCATATTTCATTTCATACCTGGCGATGGTTTATACTGCGATTGTAGAACGTATTTGGGACGCTCTTCGCCGGCGATGATTTCTTTCTGTGTGATGCGACGTTCGGGTGAACTGGTGTGTAATGGCAATAGTGCAACGGCCGACACGCCGAGTGGGGTGAGCTCCTCTTGGCATTGTGGCGAAGTGCATTCTACGATATAATACGAGCGCGAAAAAAAGCGAAAGAACAACAACAACAAAAAAACATGAATAGGTGAAATCAAAAGTTGTGACACAATCAGTGGCTGATGCACGCATTTGTACATATGTATGTATAGCTTAAAGGTATTGCTAATGAATATGTGTTTTTATGTGTCTTTATATATATATATATATATAAGGTATATATAAATGTGTGTGTGTATGAAAAATCGACATGTAAATATCTAAAGAATGTTAGCGTGTTTAAAAATAAAATTGGTGGTGGTTGTCTAAATATTTACAATTAATTCGAGGTTTAAAAAGAGACCGAATGTGTCATAGTATTGTTGTAATTATACAACAATAAAACATTTCAAAATGAAATTGCTATTGCAATTGATGGATGCACAACTGACTGACTGAATATTTCAAATTTGTAACATCCCCTCTAAGTGCACACACATACATGTGTATGTACACACATGCCTAGATATATACATATGTATGTATATCTACATATATGCATATATATCTACAGTTTAAATGCTAATTGTTGCATACAATTGCCGCTTTTTTTGAATTTTTTTTATGCTTAGCGCTTGCACACGTGCGCAGGAATAAACGAAAATGAATGCTTCAATGAACGAGTGATTGAGTGAACACGCGTTGCTATGCTTCCCCCCACCAGAAATATATAAAAGTGAAAAATTTTAAAAATCAAACATGAAAAATACAAATGCTTTTCTGTGCGGAACTCTGCTTGAAGGCATCTGCCTGTGATGTCACGCAGTTGAGGCGTGGCCGTCGGGGCTTACGCGTCATTAAGGCAATTTCGGCAAATGATTTTTAAGGCTTGGTTGGCTCGAGCCATGAGTGACTCCGGCGCAGCAGAAGCGCAATTTTACGCTTCTGAGGGTTAGGCTAAAAAAAATGAACTTGCAAGCTGTTTACTTTCATACATACAAGCCAGATTTGTATATACATACATGTACTCGTATGTATGTGTTTGCATGTACTTCACTTTGACATTCCCGCATAAAGTGCAGTACTTTTCACGGGAGTGTATGCTTTTCATTAATTCTTTTTGTTTTTGTAAAATTATTCTTTCCCATATAGCTACATATCTGTTTACAACTGGACGTATCTGTGTGCGTTTATATACGCGATAGTATTCATATCCTATAAAATGATTTAGCTGAAGTACTCAAGGAAGCTTTAAGAACAACGCCAGGCCACACATACACAACAGAAGCTGCGGTATCTGGGTTGGAAGGTTCTTACATATATTTGGGAGTATCTTGCGAAAATTTGAGGTTGATCGAAAAAATTGTTTCGGAAATATGAGCGTATTTGGTAAAAATTTTCTAACTGAAAGTAATCATGTTCCAAAATTTAAACGAGTTCTTTTTTAGAAACGCTGTTCTCAGAGTTGGTAAGGAATACTTCTCTGAAACGGCTGAACCGAACAACTTGAAATTTTCAAATTTCCACACGACTTTCTAAAATATATATTATTCAGATGTTTGAAGAAATAAGATTTTTTTAATAATTTCGATTTTTTAAGCCACTCTGAACTTTTTTAGGAAAAGCCCCTATTTTGTCAAAACTCAAAATTTTGACTAGTCCTTCGATCGTTACCTGTATTCATCTTTAGAATTAATAAAATTTTTTGGGTTTTGAATTTGATATAATTTTTTTTAGAAAATCTTCCTCACCTCCAGACATCTTTTTTCGGAGATCCTCCTGGAGACCGGTTACGGGATTAAGAAAACCCAAAAATTTTCAAAAAAAATCGCCGTTTATTAAAGTACATATGTTTCTAAAAGGCACATTTTTTGTTTATATTAAATAAAATGCCTCTTAAAAAAAAGTCACAAAAAAAAAGCGTTTTTAGTGACTTGCTGATGCGTTATATGCACCTTAAAGGAAGTTGTGACTAACCTTTACCATTTTAGATTATTTACTTAAAAGGATTCGATTCTCAATTGTGATAAAAAAAAAGCAACCTCGATAGGTTCAAGGGACTCTTTTAAGTAAGAAAAAGAGTTTGGTATTAAACTAATCTAGATTTCTAGCATATTACTAATTGTTTTACTGCGCTGTTATTTAGGCAAAATTTTTCAAAGTCATTTGAGGTTAGAATTTGACAAATTTGAACAAAATAATAAGTAAACGGTAAAATGAAACACTCTGCTACTGCGCTGGCTTATAAAAAAGGGGTTAAAAGCGCAATGAAGCATGAGATGGTCGAAATAAAAGGAAACACGCATGTCCCGCACTTAAAAAATGCATAAAATGTACACGCTATTTCATATTTGAATGTTCTGCATCAGAACTAATCCACTTTCAGTGAACTTAACTTCTTTACTAGCACATTTCGTTAATATTTTTGTTCACAAAACTATAACTCTAACTAAAAATTAAATTTCCTCTATACTTAAATTATTATAAGGGATAATTAATATGGTTTCTAACCGCAATTTACACTTTGACACTTGCATACACCAAACCAAGCGCGACAATTTTCTCAAAGGTATACCGGTAGGTAAAGGTATACAGTATTTGGCGCACAGAAAATTTGTTGACTTTTCTAAGACTAATAGTTTTAAATTTAATTATTTCAGTTATTGCTAATTTTGCAGTAACCAAATTTTTTTTGTAACAGCCTCAAGTCGCCCTAAACTTTTACATTCTAAATACAATTCGAATTACTTTCGTAACTAAATTTATTTGCACAGATTGGCAACTCTTTTTCCTCACTTTTTACATACATTAGATCACTATATATTATATGTCTTTAACTTACTCTATGTTTGCAAGCGCCATATTTGTTGTTGTTAGCATTCACTGCTATGCGCAAATCATAAATCAATCAATTAGTGAACGTCAATTTGTTTATTTTATAATAGAAGCGAAACAATGATGCTGCGCAAATCTATTCATGTCAGTCGACCGAAATTAACTGCAGCCAACTTTGTGTGGGTCAACACAAGGTCAAAGCGAAAAAAGTTGTTAGATACTATATAAGATATATAAGTACATGAGAATTTTTATTGGTAAATATGCTTCCCAAAAAGTTTTCCGTTTAGGCGCCTAAAATGGTACTACACTAGTGCACGAGTATATACATAGATGTATTTGCTATGAGATATGTACGCAATAAAATATTTGACTATCGTATAAGCAAAAGTTTCCAGTAAACTCCAATATTACCATTATTCCCATATTTCTGCTGTTATGTCGTCATACCTGCGCTTCGATTAACATGAAAAGCATTTAAAAAGTCTTCAAGTAATATTACATTCTGTTAATATCATACACTTGAAACGAGTATAATATATATAGAAACGATAGATTCACTAAAGTGCCAGTACAAAACTTCAAAAATTCCGTTTGGATACTGTAATAAGTTCAACATCTAATTAACCAGCCTTGACCTCTTTATACCAAATATACATATGTCCTAGAAGCAACAAGTCCTCGCCTAACACAAACCACTTATCTTTGCATGGTCCTTTGAATTTGCACATCTAATCTTATATCATATCTCTTCTTATGCTCTAAACTCATCGAAATGGCCATCGATGTACGCCTTCTATTTTCAACGACTAAGCAGCATTTGTGCGGCTGCAACAACAGCAACGTCAAAAACTTTGAGATCTACTAATACTTTTACTTTTTCCTTGGATAGATAAACCCATGGGCTATTTCTTTCTTAAAAAAGCTACTCATAGCATTCATTGAACATATGGCGGCGCTCATAAGCATAACAACACGCCAAGCTCAAGCTAGACTTCTCTATTTCTATTTACCAGTACAATACTTCAGCTTTATTACAGAGTTGGTCAGCTCTGCAGACTTCAGAGCAGTGTTTGCATTTTTTGTTTGTTTTAAATATAACAAATTGAACCCATATATTTTTATTTTAAATTGAAATTTCTTTAGAAATCTAACCAGAGTGGCAACTCTGTTTTTATGCCTTCTTAAATGCAAGACTCAAAATAATGCTCTATGTGAAAGAATGCAGTGTAGTGATGGTTCTTAATGTCTAATACTTTTAACTCAGGTGGGCAACATCATAAAATAATAGTTTCTGTATTATAATTATGAAATATTATTCGCCTAAAGCTAAATATGCCAAACAAAATTCCAAAATTCGATTATAAAATACTTGGCTTTTCGTTATCAGTGCCAATGTTGCCAGCGGATAAAATAAAAGCAAAATTAAAATACTCGAGCATTATATTTAAAATAGATTACAACCGGTCTCCAGTGAGCGTTTGAACTGCGCTCTCCATCGAAAAAACTTGAAATATAATTATTCCCACAACAGCGGAATGCTGTTATGGCCAAATTCAGTATTCATTTATCGCTGCTTGTGATGTGAGCAAAGAGCACAACAAAAACAACAACACCTAAATTCAACGGCATAATTTGCGATTAATTGAAATACCGAGCCACTTGTACATTCACCTCTGCCAGCCAGTTGGCAACGCTTCTAACCGTAGCAGACGTCAACGTAGGAAGTGCAGCAGCCCGTGCGCCCAACTGCCGGTGTGGGCGCAGCCACCGAAGCAGCCAGCGCACAATAATCACAGACTAGACTGAGCGACTCGATTGCTAATGCGGCGGGAGACCTGCTAACAAAGTCGAGTGCTTCTCGTGTGCAGCACTGCCAGCCAATGGCATAACATAATTTGCCAACAAAGTCGGCTGAATGTAGTCAGACTAATTGCATTGTCACCGCAGGTTTCTAACTTAACCACATGCTCGAACTTCCATTAAAAATACACACACACACACACACACATACATACATGTACACAGATAGCAGAAAGACTCAACTGGTGTTGGTGCGCTCGTGTGCACAACATCCGGTGATTTGCGACGGCACAGACACCTTTCGGTTTACAGGTGTTTGTACAACAACAACAAAAGAAGAAAAAAAGAAGTGTACAGCGTAAAATAGTAATGCGATAGGCTAGAATTGCTGGGCAAAGAGTGGAGTGTAAAGTGATTAGTTAGATTGTTGTATTTACCTGTATCCTGGAGCTGCTTGGCCGCGCACTCAGCACATTCGGCGCACTCGGTGCAAACGCCAAGCGAGTCGTCGTCAGGCGAATGTTGTTGCGTCTGTTGGTGATGTTGTTGCTGTTGTTGGTGGAGTTGTTGCGCTTGCTGCGCTATTTGTTGCTGCTGTTGTTGCTGTTGATGTTGATGATGTTGGCTGAGCGTTGCACTGCCAACTGGTGGCGGCGGTGGCGGAATCTGATTGTTGTTGCGCGCAGCCAACATGGCGGCGCGTTGTTGCTGCAATCGCTGTATGACCTGCAGCTGTTGAATATGCTGTGCACCGAAAATGTGACCGCTTAGCGCGCCGCCGAGCGAATTCTTCAAGCCATTGTCCTTGTAGCCGTCGGGTGGGCTCAGTGCGGCCTCGTCAACGAACTCAATCGGTGGCGCATATTTGGGACTCTGTCAGAAAGAAAAAAGGCGACAACGAAATGTGATTATAATGTTAAAATATTAAAGTGTAGTTAATAAATAAAGGAAATTTATAAAAATATATATTTTATTATTGTATATATGTATACTTGTATATATATATAATTATAATAATATGAAGGTAATTGGGATGTCGAGCAATCTAAAAACTACCTAAAATGTCTGAAACCTCGTCAATAAGTTACTTGTATATTTAAATCCAAATCAGAATAAATTCACTTGTCTCTATAAATGCCTTTGTTAACACTAATAGCCCCAAATTTACAGTTACAGTTTTCTTCTTTAATTATTTATTGTTTTATAAAATTCAAATTTTATATCTCTTTCTCTGAATGCTTCTCTCTCTGAAATCTTCTAAATATCTAAATAGGTTCACTCGTCTGGTGTTGGCATCGTTCTAAGGGATATAGGGTCTGACCCGATAAGAAACTTTTTATTAGTAGGTGTGAAAGTTGTTGCTCCTTTAATCTAAACACATGAGAACAATAATGATTCTACGTGTGATTTCAAAACTGAAATTCCTCTTTAAAACAGCGCAAGAATATTTGTTGTAACATTTGTAGCAGCAGCTTTTACTAGACTACAATAGCTTTTTGAGTGATCTATTGAAAGATATGTCAAACTCAATGAAACACTAAGAATTCAATTTGTATACCAAAAAATGATGTATTACTTAACCTTAATATAAATCCATACCAAAACTATACTATCAAATAATATTGGGTCTAAAATATAATATATCCAGTTCTGTTGTTAACCATATTTCAGAAAGGGCGTTCTGCGTCGACCGGAGCAAATAGTAGTCAGAAGTGGCAAGGTTTGCGCTATTATAAAGCGGGTGAGACAAAGCCGCCCAGCCGCTGTTTTTCAATAGTTTTTTAGCCAAGACGGCAAATTATTGCCTTCTGTTTAGTTGCAAGTTCTAGACGGTTTTCGGCAATCGCTTGCTTAAATTTGATGAGTTATTATCCCACTAATGATTTCATCTGGTTTTAGAAGCTAATCATAGAGCACGCCCTTCTGATGCCACCAAATACAGAGCTACATTGTTCCATTTTTCATCACCAATGAAAATTCGGTGCAAAAACACTTTGAGTAGGGTTCAAGCAG
The DNA here is from genome assembly GCF_042242935.1 of Bactrocera oleae. Classification (NCBI taxonomy): domain Eukaryota; kingdom Metazoa; phylum Arthropoda; class Insecta; order Diptera; family Tephritidae; genus Bactrocera; species Bactrocera oleae. The sequence goes on from NC_091539.1 coordinate 59,711,217, forward strand.
CATTTCTAATCTCTCAACGTCTTGGCTTCAATTCATATTGCACCCAATCTACTTGCTTTCGAATGTTTTCTGCTGATTTTAAAGGTTTTGAAATGGTTGCTTAGGTGGCTCCCAAAGATTCTGCGCGCTTAACTTGTGTTTGGCAACAATCTTCGTCGAGCAATGCTTCCACTTACTCATCTCCAAACTTTTTCTTTGCCTTCTAAGTTCACGATAACCTTCCACCAGTATACGATGACTTTCGGCTGAGGTTTTCTTTATATTAAAGTAATGAAGAAGAGCTTCCCACAAAAACACTTTTTTAGGCGCAAAGCTCGACAAATTTGGGTAGAAAATTTTTGTTTTTTATGCTTCAAATGAATGACTTATACTGGAAACGACGCACAAGGGCAGATTTCCAACGCATGTTCAGAATATTGAAAAAATGCAACAAAAATCATGTTACGCCATTTCTTTGAAAATGAAATTATTTAGGTAGGCGACATTATTGGTATAGCTCTGAAACTCTATTTTCCTCCAATCTCCAATTAAATCGAAGGAATCAGGCGATCATTATCCGATCGTTTCGTACCAACTGACTTCCATTTTAAAGCTTATATGACGACATTATTCATTTAACACAGCTGTATGTACCAATCACCAAAATTTAGTGTCTAATAAATATATAGTGGATGACTTTTCAGTATTTAATATAACCCAAAATTGCCGATAAGAGTTCTTAAACAATTTCTAGCATAATTTTTTTTTTAATTTTTTAGTGGAGTAAGTACATGGTTATCATATTTCATGTTGAATTTCAATTAACAATGTTATAAGTCGGAAGATGTTTTTAATAAGCATTATTGAATTTTTGAAGCATTGTTCCAATGCCATTATCGAAACTCTTTATGTTATGCAGTCAGTGAAAATATTTTTATCAAATTAAACTATTCGGAGAGGACTTAAGATTTGTGAGATCTCACATTTACAGATTCACATCAAGATATGCAAGATATGATACGTGTCTCTTTCGAGATAAACCATATCTTGAAAAAATGCAAAGGTGAGAGCGACAAGTTTCTATTAACTTCATATTTTCCGAAGATCTATATTTAAGTATCAAAGAGTTGGGTAATTCTGGAATGCGAAGCTCTAACATTGGTAGGATCAAAAACATTGTGAGAGTTTCGATTTTTCATTGTTTTAACGACAAGAAAGTGAGCCACCTTTCCCGCCATACCCTATACCATATACTAATACTCGCATACAAACAAATAACTTTAATGTTGTGTTTGCCAATGTTTGCTTAAGTGTTAGTTGTTAGGCATCTGTGACCGGAAAATTAGGATTTCCTGTCAGGCAATTACAGTCGTATGAATTTTTGATGTTCTTCGCTGTTACTTGACGGCGGCCAGGCCCCTCTAATGGTGTTACTCTGCGACACAATGTAACGGCGAGGGCGATGTTGATGATAACAATGGGAGCGCTGTTACGGCCGCCAACGCGAATATACCAAATGTATGCATGTATATATATATGGTATGTGCGTTCGTAACTGAGAACGCGCTGAAGTCATTGTACGACATTTCGTTTAGCAGGCGGATGAATGGCAACAAATACGCCTCTGGAGCGTGTGAGAAATGCGGTGTGAGCGATGTGCCAGCCAAACTATTGTACAAGGCACACGTCGATATACATACATACAACACTCATACAAATTTTACTTGTCTTGCAAAGCTCATACATATGTACAGCCATACATACATATATGTATATATACTATACACCAATATAATGGCTTAAACGTGTTGGTCAAAACTTTTTTGCACTACTTTTCTGCCATTTTTGTTCGACTCCGTGTACATGAAAAGGGATTGCAAAGTGGCTTGGCTCTAATGTTTCTACTATTTGCTTTGAATTGTCGTTGAATTGGTGACTGCGCTTTGCATCCCCCTCACCATTAAATATTTAACTTTATTTGCAGTTACTTGACTTGAATGATTGTCATGCTGTTATAAGTGCATACATGCATGCATACATATGGTATATATTATATTTGTTCATACGCATACAATCATATAATATATATTAAGTTTGTTTATAATATATAATTGTATTTGCATAAAACAGAATGAAGATGAAATGCGAAAAGCCTTTCAATTACATAATTTATCAATAAGTCTACATTGCCGCTTTCGGTGGAAAGAAAATGTAAATACTAGCATTTTACTTATGGTATTAACTTGACCTTTTAATGATTGCATGGGCTCACGATACTTTCATCATTTAAGGTTATATCATATTTTCTTGACTTAAGAGAACTCGGAAATACCAGGTGAAAGTGCAAAAAATAAATACTAAGAACAAAACAACAAAAATTATCAATAATATTTTTAGTGTTTGGGAATTATAAGCAACGTTAGAACCCTGTTTCGGTGAATTGAGCGCATAGAATGTTATCTTAACTAATTTAAAACTGTCTACAGAGTACTTTTGTTCAAAAGTTATACAACCTTGGAAACGATTTTTAATTTAATGCCACAATTCATTAAGAAAAACTAAAAATGTTCTCTGTTATAGCGATGATCGCAAAAAAAAAAAAACATTCCAATCCTTTGGTGTTCTTATGCATGTTGCTCGTTGTAGCGATTCGTTATATAAAAAAAAAATAAACTATGAAGTTATAGAATACATTCTATACAATGGACTACTTTGGTAAAAAATCGGTAATATTTAACTATTTCTCGCATGGCGTAGCTTCTGAAGGTGCTGGACTCACATAAGCTAACACAGCCATATAATACTTTGTTTTGAATAAACAAAAGTCGTTGTTTGATTTTTGAAGACACCATCGCACTCAATGATGGCAGTATGCCTAACTCTTAGCTGCCTAAGTTCTTGATAAGTTGATCGTTCAAAAATTAATATTCAAAATGAGAGCCTGAAACACACATTATATATGGCAAACTCTACCTTATTGAAGGAGAAAATATAAAAAAATTCGAATAACGAGTTTGCTGGAAATTTTGTGTTTCTAACGGAATCTTTGAAAAAGTTGCAGAAGTGTTTAGGGGAGTATATTTTATCACAAAACACAAGTAATTGAGTGGCATAGCGCACTCAGTGAAGGCCGTGAAGTCATCGAAAACTTGCCTCAAACGAGCCGTTCATACACCTTGTTTCATAACGATCATAACAAAAAAGTTAGAAACAGTGCTTGAAAATCGTAGTGTAGGCATCAGAGATATATAAAAGTACCTATCTCAATAACTTCTATACATCAACTCAACCCATTTTGGTTAGTGTTTTGGGTATGCAGCGTGGCAATGCTGGACTCGTACCAATATAACTAATTTTTTTGCAAAAACGACATTGAGTAGAGATCGCAAAAGAAATACTGAGGACACTACATTCATCAAATGCATCATTAGTGAGAACGAGGCGTGGGTTTATGAATATGACCGTCCAACAATCTAGGGAATGACGCTCCAAAAATAAACTAAAACCGAAAAAACCTAAATTCACTGAAGGCACTGAAAGCCTTGGATGAAGCGTTGGCATGATTGTATGGGCTTAGGAGCCTATTTTGTAGGCGATAATAAATATTATATTTGCAACAAAATACAATACCTAATAACACATGACAATGTATGTAAGTAATGGGCACAGGGTTCTCATTCCAAAATGTGGACTTTTTTTGCACCTGATTTTTATATCTTAAATAGATATTTGGACGAAGCGATTATAATATTTTATGAGATATTTGATGGCATCAATATTGCAGGAGGTTTGCTCAGTTAATATAATATGTAAAACATTTACATCGTTCGGAAGACGAGACCGAATTGAGATTCTGTTGATACTGATTGGTGATCTACTGAACTCCAACCCTTTTAATCATATTAGTCGTTATACAAAGAAAATATCTAATCTGTTTTCATAATATTACAAGCATAGTTGAAAAAAAAAACAATAAAGCTTCAATTAATTTACATTTACAAGTAAAGAAAAAATATATATATAAATATATTTAATTTGTATAAATTTAATGCATCTCGCAAAACAATTATTATCTCATTGGAAATAATTGGAAATTACATTATATGACCCAGCATAGCAAAAATTGGAAAAGCATAAGAGTCACCTGATGTGGTAATAATTTCATATACCGACACACTAGCAAACAGAACCACCTGCAAATTTATGCACTAGACAAACCAACAAACAAATTTTAACGAGCATTATGTGACACTAATCGTTGTGATGGAATGTCAAATGTCAATAGATGCGATGCATGCCAAATTGTGATAAAGCAGATTCGCTCATTTATTGCACACATCATACAAGTATGAACATACATACATATCTAATATTATATTATGTACGTATGTATATATGGTACATACGTATGGTTATGCAGTCGAGTGTACAGAAAAACCTGTGCTGATTTCTAGTGCTCTCTATATCTTATGTAGATATGTAGGTGTATAAATATTTGTGAATGCCAGTGAAAATGATTTTTCCAAAAATAGCTTTTATGAGCTGGCAGAATTTGTAAGAAAATTAGAGGTTATTTTGTTACCCTTGGCTCACTGGATAAATGTAAATTATTAATATACCATACATACATGTCTACATATATGTAAAAATGCAAATACGCTTGTTAACTTTCAACAATAATTAATTAAGAAACCATACTTTTTCACACTCATAGAAAATTTTCACACAATCAGTGTTGCCAAGCAAAAGACTCTTGTTGTTTTTTTTGAAAAATTTACCAAATGAAAAATTCTCAACAAAAATGTAAAAAAAAATTTAAAAATATATGAAGGGACTTTACAGTTTTAATACCTAAAAACTAAAAGGAAAGTATTTCACGTAGGTTCCTATTTAAACGAGTATGTGGTATATATGTATATATTTTTTGAACTCAAGCACTTTTGGTTACCAAAAATACGCGTATATGTATTCCGATTGTGGTGCAGTGACGTTGAGGTTAACTTTACAGAGGTGACGAATATTGGTTTTAGGCATACGAGGCAAAAGATATATCACAATTGACTGTTTGGATGTTTGGATTTGATACAATTCTATAAAAAGAGGTTTGCGCATGAACAATGCTAAGCCCACTACCATCAAAATTTTTGATTCACCAAAACATCGGTTGCTGAGTTTTCTTAAGCGGATTGGAAAAAATGTTACGCAAATGGGATCCAACGCAAGCAAAAGTAGTGATATTCACAGCTAATATTAAAGAACAAGAAAAAACGTTAACTTCGGCTGCAACGACACTATAACACCCTTTACAGGTGCATTTTTTATAGCATTAAAGGGTATAAAAATATCTTTAATTTGATTTGATTTTGATCGGCCAGTTTGTATGACAGATATATGATATACTTGTAGTACTCCGATGTGAACATCTATGCTTTAAGGTTGTAGTCTTACCTTGGACAAGAACACTACTAGTAGTAAACGAAACTTACTAATATGACGTCGCTGATTTTAAATCTTCCCTCAGTTTCTTTCAAGCAGCTCTAGTTTTAGTAAAATAGGTACTTCTTAAAGTATCGTTACGCGGCTTAGTTAAATTAATTTTTAGGGCAAAAAACTACTAAATTTTTGAATAAACCGCTATGTCTACGTTAAGAAGAACTTGTTTAAATAATCCTAATAGTGTTTGTGGTGACTATATGTTTAGAGAATGCCATTTAAATGGGTCTTATTTTATAAAAAAAGGCATATTTCGACTACTTTGTGGGAAAAAAATGCATAGAACATGCGTCAACAAGGAGAATATACCAAATATCCCTGTTTCATGTGCTTATGGGATAGCCGAGCCAAAATAGTGAGAGTGAATTTAGAGCCGGATAGTATGAATGTGAAACGATCAGTTTGTATGGCAGTTATGTATATCCTATAGTGATTCGATATCGGCGATTCCGACAAATGAGCGGCTTTTCCAAAATATCAGATCGCTATCTCAAATACTGAGGAACTAGTTCGCATATACACAGACGAACAGACAGACAGGCATGGCTAAATCGATCCAGCTCGTCACGTTGATCATTTATAAGTAAATAATTTATAGGGTATCCAACGTTTTCTTCTAGGCGTAATAAACTTCGTGGCAAGCTTTATATCCACGGTTCAGGGTATAATAAATGGATAAGACAAATGATATCGGTGATTCTCAGGATATCTGGTCGAACTTATCTTCATATTATAATATTATCAAAAATGTCTTCTTGAAAAATATCAAACCTAATCGAAACCTCAGTTTGACTAAATAGCGTCTTTAAATTGTCTTTTTTTTGCATAATTACGCAACGAAATAAATTAGTGGATGTGTGTGCATAGTGACTTTACTGGCAATTGGTTTACGAAATATTTAACAAACTAAGTATTATAAATTTCTCACATGAAAGCGATTCTCAAATGCATTTTAATCTCATTAACTGAGCAACAAAGCCACAACGCATACAAACTAGCCAAAAGCTAAGAAGTGAACTCCGAACAAAAGTTCACACATACAATTTATATACACACGAGTGACTTAATAGATAGCACAACATGTATGGGTATTTTATACAGAGAGAAGGCAAATTTATATGCGCATATATAAGTGAATGTATGTGTGTGCGCGTTGGTAGTAGTTACCGATATGTAAATGCAACAAATTTGTAAGTGAATTTAGTAATCTGCCAAAGTAAAGCTGTGAGTATGTACCACATAAGAGTAGTTTAACCCCTGCAATAACATATATGGTAAAACGCAACCAAAAATTATCTATTCATTAACACAAATTTTAAACTGCTCTGAAACTAGTGTAAAACGAGCATATTAGACCGGTCAAATTAGACCAAAACTATGTTAAAAGTGAAGGTACATAAATGTACAAAAATCTAAATATGAGTGAATATCTTCAAAACATGATTAAAAATAAAATACTAAAACTCTTCAACAAAGTTACTCGAGTTATAGGGTCAAAAACTTGTTTTTTCGCGATTTTCAGCGAAACGGTACGTTTTAACATAAAATTACCTTAGACAAAAATTGAAGTTTATAAAACTCTCTATAAAAAATTTTTACTTTGTTTTTTTTTTTCAAATTTATCTGAATCGAACTTGTAATTTTGTTTTCACCACGCAAGCATCATACATGTCCGTAGATTTTAGAAAAATAGAAAGAAGAAATATTGGCCGGTTTTGGGCAGCACTTGAATGCTATATACAGTGAGTACTCTTCTTCAATGGCAACCAATCGGGGAAAATTGGTTCAATACGTTTCTATTTCACACATCGGTTTTTAAATTAGCCCAGGTGCTCCGAAAACGGTTACCACAGCGGATAACGTGAGTTAACGATCTCGTATTGGCAGACAATTGTTGTAAAGCGAGAGATAGTTAAGTACAGTAGGTCAGCAGTTATATGGTGGGTATCCCGTACAACAAGCGCAACCATTTAAGCACAGTGTGAAGAAATATTTGAATCGTTTCGTGACCGTCGAGAAAATATGAATTTACTGGTACACACCAGAGACCAAAGGACTATAGAAACAGTGGACTTCAATCGGCGAACTTGCTCCGAAGAAGAGGAAGACTGAAGAAAGAATTCCTCAAGATTTTCTAGTTGTGAACTGCATGGAGGGCAAAACGGTCACAAATAATTTTGCCAAAGGAGTCTATTTTATTCAAAAAGCTTAAATTCAATTGATATTTAAATTTGCATTAATATAAATCGTGTTTCAAAGCTAAAGCTATAAGTTTTTTGCGGCTCTCTGCAGCCAATTTAACGGTCATTTAGAAGAGAATGACTGTTTTTTTTCAACACCATATAGACAAAACAACATACAAGTAGAATAAAAATTTCGTTTTTTGCTTTAAACTCTTTCATTCAAGTTAGAATATTTTTCGAATAATTATATGTTATAAAACTTCAACAGTTTTGTTTGGTCGCATCTTCTCACACTTTCACACGTTATGAGCAGTCTTTGAAATATCTCATTGTTGGGTTTTGACTAGATACTACTAATACTTTCTGATATTTTGAAAGTAGTATTATCTCATGAATTAAAATAATCCATAATGCTATATTTCCAAAATGAGCTAACCCACTCTCAGCTTGATCTCAAAACGCTCTTTTTGACTAGAGCACATAAATAATGTTGGAAGGCGTTCACATATTTAATTTGTTTGCGAAATTTATCGAGCACGTGCCAAGGCTGGGTTAACAAACTACCGTCGTAACATCCTTTCTTACACACGCACACACTTGCAGACACACACACATATACATATACATACATATGGAGATACACGAATATCCCACACGCATAATTAAGTAGAGTATCCTTCGGGTCTTATGCAGTAGCTCATATTTTTACTAGTAGTTATTACTCAAATTGGGTGTGTGTATGCTAATGCATACATATGCATTTACAGTAAGTGCGTTTATATGTGTTTGTGTTAGTGTAAAAGTGTAGGACTGCAATCAGCTCAACTCAACTGTTTGGAACTAAACTCAGTTGAACTGAAATTCCTTGGAAATTCTTAAATGAACAACAAAATCATACAACAAAGAGGCCAATAATAGTAGCAGCAGCTACAACAAGAACAACAACAACAACAACTGTTGCAGCAACAACAAACATTTCTGTTAAGTATTGTACAAACAGTTTTGTTTCCTTGTTCCATTGTTGTTATTATGGTTGTTGTTTTTGTAAATGCTTCCAGCAAAGTTGGCAAGTGCAAAGTAACTATACGCACACACATACACATACTACTGTATGTGCATAGTAGGCGCTTACATAAGTGAGTAAGCATGCGATGGCAGCACGTATAGCATTTTCGGTTATGAGTAAGAAAGTTTCAGCTGATTTATGCACTACTTGCGCTGTTTATATTTATTTTATGTTTACATAAGTTCATATATTTGGTTATTATGTGCTCGCATGCATATATGTATTATATACATATGCATGTATAAACAGTGTGTGCTTTTAGGCGCAAGAAGTTCGTGCCGTTTATGTGTACAGTTATAAACACCACTTATATCGGTTTTTATATAGTTTTGCTATTTTACAAGGCTTTTGGACTAATTCCTCAATAGCGACTTATAAACGCGTTTTTCGACTTTGCTTGGGTGATTACTTGGAAACTAAGAATTTGCAAGGACATGCCATGTTTCTGCACGTTCTGTATTTACTATAGTTCTCCATACAATGACCTACACTGTTTTTAATCTAATCAAAAATCGCATTTTGACAGTCCAAAAACGACCAGAAGTGTTGGTAAAATTCCATTTAAAATAGGAAAAAACGTTATCACATGCATTTGATTGTATCGTTTGTATGACAGCTATATGCTTTAGTCGTCCGATATCGTTGTTTACCGTTTTACGGTTTTGTTAAAAACTACTAAAACTGCGATAAATCTATAACTAAATGCGCCAGAAACATAAAATTTTACACCCGAGATTGCACGAAAAGGCTTTACAAATGTCAAATTTAAACGAAGGCCGAAGCATAGCCCACATTTAGGTGAAAACCCACATTTTGGGACCTACTCGACCAATTTCAAATCAATAGGTGATAATATTCTGGCATTCCTACATTACAGTTTATAATCAGACAAAAACCAACAAAACGGCTGACTTTATTCCGCATATATCGGCAAATATGTGAGTGTTTTTCCAATAACAGGGAAGCTTTGATTCTATAATGGATAAAATCAGGCGAAAAACTGCTATAAACTCCATATAACTAATATCAGGATTTTAAAACATTTAGTTGACCTTACTTCTTACATATTTGAATTCTTTCGCAACTTTTTATTAACTTTCTATTTTTCTAGTAACTTTTTTCAAACTAGTAAGAGAGAATGTGAACTGTAGCGTCATAAACCCTTACTGGAGGAGGGTTGACTTTATTCTCAATTTTATTTCGAGCTCTGATTTTGACAAGAATCTCTTAAAAATTAAATAAGAATATGCAGAGATAAGAAAATGACGACAAAGCAATACAAATGTAGCTCACAATAATCGATTCTAATATCTTCATAAGCCTGTCCGTATACAACCCAGCTAGAAAATATCACCTCATAAACCGAGCTATAAGATAGTAGATTAAGGTACGAAATGTCTTTTTGCTGCTAAAGAGCAGTTAATCATAGGGTCACTGTGCCATTAAGTATTCCATCCAGCATTTTGCATGAAAAGCCAATTATTTTTTCAAAGCTTAATACTTTCTTATAATACCTGCGCTAGACATGCCACACAAAAGCACTAACAATGGCAAAATACACTTTCACCTCACGGTAATTTATTGGCATAATTGTTTTTAAATATTCACCATGATTGATGATTTAGTAAAAAGCTGATAGAGAAAATAATATAAAATAACCGAAAGTGTGTGTGTGTTGGTATGGGAGTGCGCTCTAATGTACTCGGATTATAGATATATGGAGCACGTATACGCCCCGTAGTCCACATTGCCTGCACGTCGAGGTACTTCTGTGTCGGTGTGTGCGCTTCAAGGATTTCACTGTTTTTCCACGTTCTCAAGGCAACAACGCTTTCGTATAATTGAAATGTTTTCCACCTCCAACAATAAAGCAACAACAACTAACAACCAACAACAAACCAAAAAAGCGCATTCAATTTTGTACATAAATAATGTGTTTTTCTGTGCTATTCCTAGAAGGTTGCCAGCGCCTGACCTTTTCTATGTCAAAGCCAATGATGCGTGTCAAGTGAGTGGGCGGGGAGGAAGCGAGAGAGAGCACTGTTAAATTGTGCGGTTGAAGTTGCTAAATTTGAATATAATAAATATCTAATCGAATATTTTTGGTATCAAACTATTTTCATGTATTTGTTTTTGAATGTATGCGACATTAGGCAAATTAAAATGTGTCGGAAATTTTGGCATTACTGTAAATTTATTAAAATGAAATTTAGTGTTGGGCTAATGAAAAGTTTGCGCTATGCTATTTACCTTGGCGAATTAGTTTTCGGTGTTTTATTACGAAAAACTATTTGGATAAATTATTAAATATTTATAATTTTTCTAGGAGATCTATTATTTTTCCTTCCCAAAATTGTTTAACTATTTTTATAATAAATTCGGAAATTCAAATCGTGCATTGAATTGCATAATTCTTACATCTGGTTTGTATTAGGATAACAATGAAAGTTTGTGAAATAAGTAATACTTATGTTTTTTTTGAAAATAACACATTATGCCAATTATTTAATGATATATCGGTTGAATATTAGATAAATTTCTTTTGCAATATTTTTTTCTGATTTTATTGAAGACTTTATCACAACAATCTCTTATATTTATACTTTTTTTCGTTACAAAGACAACTGATCCAATTTTATTGAAGATCGTTTCTAGCTGACCCGCAAAAGTACACACATTATCAGCCTGGCTCCAACACTCAGTCATTTGAGTTTTGTTTCGTGCTCAAAAATTATTTCTCTTTTTTCAAATTGAAATGATATTTTAATCTCTCAATTCATAACTACGACTGTGTAACCCACGTTTAACTTGTTCTGTCCAGGTCTAAAAATCTGTTTTTAATAATCCTACACTAACGAAAACCAATAACATTTTTAAGACTACAATTACAAAAATCTCACGAAAGAATTTTCACGAGCAAATGTTTTCATCAAACTTTATATTTTAAATTAACTGTAAGGAATATTATCTGATACTGTTGAATATCTTAAGGAGTGACAAACTTTGGGAAATCAAAACAAGAAAAAAGAGAAACGTTAATTTCGGTTGCACCGAAGCTAGAATACACTTCACAAATACAAATGGAATGGAAGCATTTAATTTTTATCGTGCAATTTGTATGGGAGCAATATGCTTTAGTGGTCTGAGCTAGATTATATCTTCAAATATTGTAGTACCCGTGCCAAAATTCGTGAAGATATCTCGTCAAATAAAAAAGTTTCCCATACAAGAACTTGATTTTGATCGTTCAGTTTGTATGGCGATATCAGACAAAGAGACAGACGGACATGACTAAATCAATTCAGCTCGTCACGCTGATCATATACCTATATATATTTTATAGAGTTCCCGACGTTTCTGTTAGAAACTTCGTGACAAACTTACCCTAATATACCCGATTGGGGGTATACAAAAATATGTCGTACATTGCTGACTAGTGCTTATTTGGAGTGTACCAAACTTCGATTTCAAAATACATAATAATGCCTCTCTCTGCATCTACAATTCTTACGCTCAAACGTACATGAAAGGTTAAATAATTCATTTTTTCCGAGAATGTTTCTGGGTGAGATACACTGCATTCGAATCCTAAAGTTGGAAAACAAGGAGATGCTCTTTCCACTGCTATAATCAGAAAAAATTAAGAAAGATTTCATTTTATCTTACTCACTAATGCAGGGGACTTAATATACGTATATACACGTTTATGGGCTTCTCTCCAAACTAATCAGTCAACATGAGAACAATATACCAGTAAACTGTATGGTTGTAAATATTTTGATAGTTATGGAATATATGCTAACTAATATCAGATAATTATTGAAAATATAAAAACATAGTTTTTGAAGCGTTAAATTATTTAAACCGATTATGCAAGCAATGAATTTTAGATACCAATATATCATGGTAGTATTAAAATACTCCAAAAATGTTACTGCATTTTTCTAATTTCAAAGCAAAAATTAATGTAAAGTAGTGACCTATATAAAACATAAGCTACATTTCGATGCGATAGAAATTTTTTTTATATACTTTTAGCTTACTTATATCAAGAAAGTTATCGCAATTGAAATCAAGGATACGCAATCATTTCAATTTCGATAAGCATATACCCGAATATTCCAGAAAAACATTTTGGTACACGAAAAAAACTAACCACTACAAATCTCACTACAAAAATTATAATGAAATGTCTTCTAAAGTGTTTTCTTCTAATCAATAGAATGCAGCACTGTATAACATGTGTGTCAACAAAAAAATCCGACAATTCTTGGTCTTTGCGGCCAACAAGAAGCTTCTCGTAAATAATTATAGAACTTAAGCCAATTAGGTGCAAATAAACGTGAATGACTTTTTCTGGAAAGCAAATAAATTAATTGCTCATTTAGGATGGAGCTTGGACACGACATGCCGTGAAGCATTATTTACAGAAACGAAACGGTACTTATGTACGTACAAATGTAATGGAATCCTAAAAACCGAAGCAAAGAAAAACAAGTCGTAATATCAGCAGTCATTGAGCACACACTCGTATATATACACTTGTAGATGTATGGTATGTATGCATCGGTGTGAGGGTAAATTAGATATTTGCTATACATTTGTACAAAGCGTAAAGGCGGTGGGAGTAAAGGAGTTCGAGTGGTGTAGTGGATTAGTGTAATTGCAATTGAAGTGTTTGCCAGCGAGGTGAATGTTATTGTTTTTCTTAACTATCAGCGTATTTTGTTGCGTTCTTCTGTATTCAATATCGCTTTTTTTTAATTTGTGCGAAGATGAAGATGAAAATGTGTTTATATAGGGTGTTTTCTGATATTTTAGGAATTATTTGGGTACATGTAAACTTCAAGATAGTCCTATTCCAATCCACCTATATATTTTATCATAGAAGTTTGTACATTTGGCTTTTAAATTTGTGTCTAAAGAATGGCGCCTAATTTTTTAGCAGTCTACCAGATATCTGCACAAAATGTATGAGCATTATCAAGAGCATCATTAAACTCATAGGTATTAGCTTTGGTTTTGAGTTCTAGAATTCGCCAGCAAACCTTTTTTTGTATAAACTTAAAACTGCTTGTTAAAAGTACCTACTATTTCTTTTCATATGCCTTCTCATCACCTTTAGAAGCTCATACAATAACGTTTTCTGATAAATTCTGATAAATTTTGCAACATCTAGCGAGTTTGAAAACATAACAATATTTTCCAACTTCCAACTAACAGCTAATGTCGGGTTGTTTTGTTATTGCATTCCGAAAAAAAATAAAATCGGGCTCTTAATAATAAATTAGGGGTAGTTTTTAAGTCTGAGAACGCGACAGATCTTAGAGAATTTTCTTTCTACACACTTAAATCCATGAATTATATTTTTGAGGTGAGCATATCGAAGAATACACGTATCTACAGTTATAATGTAGATTAATCTTCTTAAAAAGATAACTGTTTGTTTTTTCATAAATAATTGTTTTATTTTATAAGCTCTTAAAAAAAATTTTTTAGCCGCAAAACTTTTTGTTTCCAAACCCAAAATATACATAACACTTAACACAAACTAAAAACACAAGAAATGCTTGTAAACCATAATCTCATAATCAAGATTGAATATAATGTGTGTTTTTGTGAGAATTTGGCTCTGAATCTGCAGAAATTAAACCAACAGGGGTTAAATATGCTTGGAAATTTGAAAAAGGAACGAATCTAAAAAATTTGGATTTTATGTCAAGACTGTGTATAAAGCTTTATAGATCACAGAGTTTCTCAAAGTGAACTCTCCTAAAACCAATATACAAAAAAAAAACCAATATACCAAAACAAATCGATTCAATTCTAGCGTCGACCTCTCAATGAAATGATAAAAAGAAACAAGAGGTTAAGTTATTTGAAGGCATAGAAATTGTCGATATAAGATGGTTGGAACCTGTGAAGTACTATAAAATATGGTAGGTTTTATAGGGAAGATTGATGATCAAACCGAAACAATTCCTACATTAAAAATACTGGTTTCGAAGTTAACACGGTATTCACGATTTGCGATGACAATGTACAATTCAAACCCAAACGGTATATTAACCGTCATGGTCTATCGGTTTTATTGTTTACAGTAACATTGCATGTTCGTGAACTTCCGTACAATAAAAAAAAACGACTTTTTTGTATTTCAATATTAAAAATAATAGAAAAAACTTAATAAAAAAAAATTACGGTGACATAAACACAGCGCACGTGACATCATTTTTCTTTTCGGAAATTTCACGAGACACTGTCCCACTCTTACAATATAGGTAATAATATTTATATTTTTGGATAATTGTGCATTCACAGTGAATTTGTGGCGCGATTGAAATAAAACTCGACTTACCTGCGGCGTGCGCGTATCATCGCCAGGCCCGGTCACAACGACACCACCTCCACCGCCAACGGTGGCACCCACTGCCGAGTAATTACACTGGCAGCCCTCCTCACAGCACAGACGCACCAATTCGTGCTCGCCGCATGTGCACGGCTCCTCGTCCTCCTCGTCGTAGGCGCAATCTTCACGTATTAAAATAATATAATCCGCCTCGAAAAACTCATTGCGTGTCTCGTCGAAGACGACACGATTCTTGCGCGCCGGCGGCGGACGATTCGGTTTTTTGAGCAGACCGCGCAACTGACCGTTAACTTCACGCATTTTGTTGGTGTCGATGTTAAAGCTTTGGTATTTAATTTGGTTGTGGTTGTCGTTTGGATTTGTTTGTTTTGTTATTGCACTTAAATGAGCTTTGCTCGCACAAATCTCGGGACTTCTTGTCACGTCGAACGCGCACGATTCACTTTGGTTTAAATGAGTGTAATTGCTTTCACTGTTCACTGACAAATTGTTTACACTACTATCGTTGTTGTTGTTGCTGGTAATATTGTTGGTTTTTAGTAAATTATTTTCATTTTGCTCGCGCACACAATTCACACAATCACAAATCGAATTCGTATCAATGTCCGCGCTCACAATGACCACAGCGTTCGGCTGCACAGCCGTCGCGTCAATACCGATGGACGACACCTCGTCGAATAATTCGTCGTAACATTCGAAGTCGACAGAATTTGCAAATACGTTGTCCGCGCTTGGGCGTAACGGCGGTATGACACAGTTGCTGTAAATGTGGCCGGCGCTGCCGCTACCTTGGCCTCCGCTTCGTTTGAATTCACACTTCTGTGTGTTGCGCACGAAATTCGGATTTTGATTTGTGTCCACACCAACAGACAATGGCGGCAATGTACTTGTTGCTATTGCTGTTGTTGCTACGTAACCAACGCCACCGATGATATCACTCAATCGGCGCGCATCAAACTCGGACGTCGAATGACCCACCAACGGATACAGCGCGTATATGGGCCGATAGGTGGCGGTATAGCTGGCGCTTGGTAGGTAATATTCAAAGTTGTTATTGTAACTATTGTTGTTTGTATTGTCAGCGTTGCTGTTGTTGTAGATAAGAGGTCCTGCTGTCGCTGGAAAATGCTGCTGATTTCTAGGTTTTGTGGCAACGAATGCGCTTAGCCGACCACAACTTAAAGCCGCTTTCGGTGGTGGCGGACGTGGTGGTGGTGTTGGTGTACGTGATCTTGCTGGTGATGCTGCTATTGGTGAGTGTGTTTTTAGCGTTTCCGAATCGCCTACCGGCTGCTGGGCTAAACGCTGGCACGGCGCGTTCGCAAATATTGTGGTTTTTGTTGAGCTCGAAGGCGTCGCACTCAATTTCGAGTTAGTTAAAGTTTTCGTCGTAGTTATTGTTGTAATTGCATTTGTTGCAGCAGTTGTCGCTGTCGTTGCGGTTGCGTTGGTCAGTGCAGTTTCGCGTGACGCTGCGCTATCCGTGGCTTCTGTTGTGCCACCTTGTTTATGGCGTGTCGACGCGCCTTCAACTATTGGCACGCGATTTTTGTTATTGTTTGTTTCCACCGCACCACTGATTGTTGTTGTTACAACACTGCTGGCATTCGCCTCACACGCATTTGTTGCCTGCGTTAGGGTGGCTGTTTCGCTACTTGCCGCAATCACTACTTTATGCACTACTGCCTCTGTTGCCTCCTCCCCTTGGTCGTCGGCAGTTATTATTACCTCAGTTGGACTTGTATTGTGTGCCGTTAGTTTGTCACCAGCACTAGTCGCTGGCAGCGAATCAAGTGCACCTACTCGTTGCTTGTTAGCGAATACAGCTGTTCGGTGGACTTCCGTCTCCTCTGTCGCGGCCGCTGTCGGTTCTCGCTCTCGCTCGCTGCTCTTTTTGCACTCTTGAAATGTGTGCGCTGTGGCTGCTGCGCACTCGTCGCTGTTGTAATGCACAAAAGTGTTGCTAATCTCCTCAATATGATTGTGTTGATTGCAATTATTTTTATACGCCTTATTATTGTTGTTGTCTGCTAACGTAACGTCACCAGCACTGCTGTTGTTGCAATGCGTTGCTGTTAATTGGATTGCACTTGGCTTTTCAATGACTGCAACTTTTCCGTTTGTCGTTACAATTACTGGCGACCTTACTGCACCAGCACAATACCGTTTCTTTGTGCCACCTGCAATTTGTCCAACCGCAAGTGTTGTTGTTATGATTTTTGCTGTACTTGCAACGTTGGCTGCCGTCGTCGCCACAACCACTTGTGCTTTATTAGTTGCGTTTCTTTGCCTTATGCTATTGTTGTTGTTCTTTGGTATTTCCTTCGTTGGTGCGCTGGTCGCCTGTCTGGCAGCACACTGCTGCGTCGTCGTCGTCGTCGCCGAGTCGTCTCCCAATAAGCCTTTGTGCTTACCTTCGAAATGTTTGCCTTCGCTGCGGTGTTTCAAGGCTTCTACCACTTCGTTGTTGGTGTCTGCTTGTTGCGATACACAAACTGCACGTTCGTCCTCGTGCGCGTCCTCGTCGTCCTTGTTGTGGTTGTCGTCGGCGTCAGCACTTTTTTGTATACTCTGCAAGTTCTGCTCGCTCACACCTGCCGTCACTGCATTGGCATGTGCCTCGTCGTACTCGTGCGGAGTTTCGTCTTTTAAATGATTGCGTGTCACGCATATCAATCCACGAAAATGTTGTTGCAAGCGTTGCAAACGTTGACTAGCTGCGAACTCATCGCTACCACCAAATGGGGGTGCGCGCTGTGAGAGTGCTCCTTTGTGACTTTGTGTCTCGGCGACGTATGCTTTATCGCTGACGTCGTGCGTGGCGCCAACTTCGGCTATGTTTTGTCTATGCACAAGTAGTTTATCTGCCTCACTTAACTTTGCATTGTCTTGCTGTGGTTTTACAGGCGCATGTTCTCCATATTTTTCTGCATCTAGCCTATATATTTGCTCCGCGTCCGCTGGCTGTAGCGCCGCGCTCGGCTTTTGTTCCTTACTAAAGTTGTTATGCTCGTAGGGAATATGCACACTTTTAGTTTCCTCTTTGCCGTCAATAGTTTGCTGTGCAGCAACTTGAACTAAATTGTTGCAGCACCCCAGCCGTTGTGTGTCACTTTCGCTTAGTGGCAGATTAGCTAAGAAAGCTGAGTGCGTGTTGATCGTTCTCGCCTCGTTAAACACTTTCGCATCCTTTGCTACGCCAGCTTCTATGGCAACATTAGCCACTTGTGCCTCAATGCTTGGCTGTGTGCTGTGGTCGTTGTCGTTTTTGTTGTTGTTAGTGCGTCCTTTTGGCCACTTATCTCGTGCATTACTTACACTTTCTGGTGCCGCGCCGCTAGTGTTGCGCCCACTTGAAAAAATTGCACACTTAAATAAGTTCTCTGTGTATTTTTTCCTTTCCACTTCACACTTTTCTCTTAATACCTCTGCCTCTGCTTTGTGCAACACCTCACTTTTATCACTTATTTTGCCTTCTTCGCTCGCTTTGTGATAACTCTGCCTTATCTGGTCGCACGTCGTCGGCGTCGTCGTTTGTAGGGGTTCACCACCCGCAGTCGCTGTCCCAATTGGACTGCTAATTACAGTGGTATGCACAGAAGGGTTGTTGGTCGTCGCGTAGACCGTCTCGCTTTCATTAATAACTTCGCAACGGTGTTGGGTGCAATCTGGTGCTACTTGTGCCTGCTCCGTGCACGACGGTTCGTTCGACCAGTTCTGTTGGTATTTCTTCGGCTGCGTCTGTTGTTCGTATTGTTCGTAGCTTTGCGCTCGCCCGTCGCACGGCGCTACCTCACTATGCCACGCACTTCCACTTGTAAGCTGTGGCCTCACTAAGGTTTCGTCTGTTATACCCCGCCCCCGTAAGGCATATACATTCGCATTATTCACTTTATATACTAAGAATTCGTTGTCGTCGGTGTTGTTGTTGTTGTTGCTGTTGTTGCTGTTACCGTTGTTGGCGTATTCAATGAGCGCAACATTGGCCGCCGCGCATTCAGGCTGTTGAAGCTGGTATGACTGTTGTGACTTTTGTTGATGGCGCTGGTCGTGGTCGCTGCTCGAAGTGATAAATTTGAAGTTCTGTTGCGAATTATGTATTCGTTGCGCTCGTTGCGTATTCGTTGAATCGTAAGCAGTGCCTATTCCACTGTTGTTGTTGGTATTATAGCTGGTTGCTGGTTCGCTTTGTGTCTGACAGTGTCCTTTGTTCGTAATTCGCTGACAAAATATTTGTTTAGATTGATTTGCGCAAATCACGCTTTGTTGCTGACACTTTTCAATTTTATCTACACTTGCTTTGGCTTGTTTCTCTTGTTGACTTTGTTCTTGTTTCGCTTTCCTTGCACTAAGCTCTTTTTTATTAACACTCACCACACTTTCTTTGCATTCTTCATTCGCTATTTGTTGCTGTGTCTTATCCGCAACGAGTGTAGACAATTCGCATGAAAAGTATTCCTCAAAATTTTCAACCTCATCCACCCTGTCTGTATTGAAACTCCTATCACATCTACCTTTGTCGAAGTCGAGCTTCTCAGCTGTCGCTGGTGCTGTTTCTTCAATCAAATTCGAGTGCTTAACTATTCTAGCGCTTACAATTGGTTTTAATTCAGTCTTATTTTCGTCAACCTGCACTTCTATACACCTCGCATCAGTGCTACAATTTTTGCCTACTAGTGCTAGGGTTTCACCCCGTTTTAGACAAATGTTACTTTCTGTAACTTCTGAAATGTTTTCATGAATGGCCTTTATGGTATCGACATTGGCACCACTACGACGTTCACTGCCTATGCTACTAACGCTGGTACCGTTATTGCTGCGCACAGTGGCTGTATCGTCTTCGTCGTTTTGCTCGCCACCCTTCGCTTGGTTGTTGGCCGCACTACAGCCTCGTCGTTGGCCCCCCCTCAACGAATTCGCTTCACAGATACACCACTCATTCAAATCATTTAAATTACATAAATATTTGTTATCAACACTGCCTTTGGCGTCAAATTCACTACACAATAGATTTTCACAATTCGCTACAATACCGTTATACACTAAAGCGCATAGTCGCTGCTCAGCGCTTAATAATTTGCAATTTTTCACAATTTCCCAATTTTTTCTAGAATTTAATGAAAATTTCTTCTCAGCTGCTACAGCTTTTTGAGCTGCTGCTGCTCCAGCCACACGTCGTACTCGTATGTCGTTGTCCTCGTCGTGCTTGTCGTTGCTGGCCAAGCTGACTATTCTATGTGCTTTCACATTCACCACATTGCTTTCATCATAGCTGCTTTCACTAGTTCGCCAACTGACGCTGCCACTACTCTCGCTGCTGTTGCTTTCGCTGCTATGGCCTGCGCTTGGATTAATGGTTTGTTGCTGTATTAAGGTTTTCGTGATGCTGCTCCTTGCCGCTGTCACGTCCTCAGCCTGTTGGAATGTGTCGTTTGCAGTGGGGAGAATCACATTCGTTGGCGCCACACACGTACTACCGTAGTCCTTCGTGCACGTAATCGTTACTCGTTGTGGTGAGCTCGTTTCGATCGATGACGAAGTTGATTTCGTCACGTCCCTTACCGCCCCAAGCAAATCGCTGGCACTTTGCTGTATGCTGCTGCTGTCACAGCCACTGGCACTGGCATCGTCAAAGCTCGCCTGCTGAGTGTGGCTGTTGGTAGCATTGCCGTTCGCTGTATTCTGGTTAGTGTCGGAGCGCAGTGTTGTTGTTATGCTAGCTGTTGTTGTTGTAAGAGCATAAGTCGCACTCGTCACAGTCATTGTTGCTGTCAATGTCGCTGGCGTAGTCACAGCGCATGCTCCTGCTCTCCCACCTGTGCGCTGCGTTGCGTCGTGTTTACTCTCCATACCACCGTTATGTCGTGGCAGCGCCGCCTTCAACCACCCAAATGTTAACGCGGCTGTTTCGACCACTGTACTCGTTGGCGTTTCCGTTGCACTGTGCGAACATGTTAACGCCAAGCGATTCACAAGTTGCTCTACTGATGTTGTTGTTGTTGTTGTTGCTGTTGCTTCTGTTGCCTTATTAATATCTTTTGTATCTGCTATTCCCGCTTTGTCGCCTGGCATTACCCGTGCGTCCCCCGGGTACATTGAAATTTCAGCTTCGACGCATTCCTCCTCGCCGTTGCGTTCAATTGGCTCAAATGCCGTTGCTATTGTTGTCATTGTTGCTGTTGTTGGTGCTTCTATCGCTAGCTCTGCCGGCGTTGTGCACCGATGCATTGTCACTTCGCTGCCTTGGTCACCGCAGCCGCTGCCGCTGCAACTGCTAACAATGGGCCAACAACAACTATCATTTATTGCTGTATTCCTACTGGCACCACAAGCACTTCCGCTGTTGCTCCCAACGTTGCTGGCATTGTGCTTGTCGCTTTGACTTTTATTGTCATCAACAAAGCGCAGCGTTGCATTTCCCTGCTCGCCGTCGCTTACTGCCGTTTTGGCGCTTGGCTGCCTTGCACTTTTGTTGTTACTTATTGCTTGTTGTTTGTTGCTGCCTGTTGTTGTTGTTGTTGTTGGTGAGTTGCCAACAATTAGTTGCTGCTTTTGTTGTAATTCGTTTGCGGTTTGCACGCTTTGTTTGCCCTCAGTTGTCATTTTGCCAATTGCCTTTTTTATTGTTTCTGTTGTTGTCGCTGCCGCAGCTACTTCCACACCCTCCGTTACCGTTGCCGTTGCCGTTTCGTCGCTTGCTGATCGTTGTGAGTTGGCCGTGGAGAAGATCAGTAAATCAAGAAACATCATGTTTGTTGTTGGAACATTTCACAATGCGTCACCAAGCTGACCGTTCGGCTTCACTGGCTATCGAACATTTAAAATACTGTAAATAAAAATAAAAGTAAAATGAAGATGAGTCCACCTTTAAGTATAGGTATACTGAAAAAGATTGAGCTTAAACAAAGTGGAGGTAAATGAGACTTTCAAACAAAATCAATGAAAGATAAAAAGTATGTGCGAAAAGTTTAGTCTTTAGTATCGTTCTTTATTATCGAAATTGACTAATATAGCTGACAAAAGCTACAAAACACCATTAATTAAGTAAAATTTTTTATTCAATAAGCGTACGATGGGTCTTGAATAAATGAACCTTTATTTGATATCTAT
Source organism: Bactrocera oleae (assembly GCF_042242935.1). Classification (NCBI taxonomy): domain Eukaryota; kingdom Metazoa; phylum Arthropoda; class Insecta; order Diptera; family Tephritidae; genus Bactrocera; species Bactrocera oleae. The sequence goes on from NC_091539.1 coordinate 59,733,418, forward strand.
AGCCCACCCGTTTCTTATACGTCTGATCAATTTTGACTCGGACAGGTCCATTTAAACTGCGCGCGCAAATCGATTGATAATTTTTTCCTGAATTGGTATATTTTTTATGTTTTTATGTATGCGCGACTAAGCTAGTTACTATGCTACATATTATACTTTTTTTTTTATCTTCCAAATGCTTTCTATATTGTAACATGTTTGGGAAAGATTCAATTAACAGCGTTCGAATCGTTATATCATGGAGACTGACGAACTTGCAAAAATTCGTCAGTAACAGTATCGCAAACGTATTTTTAGTCTTAAAAGAAAAACACTTTTCAAATCGAAATAAAATTAGTTCATATTTTAAATTTTTTGCATAACTCGATTCCAGCGCCACCTAGGGAATTTTTAAATTTACACTAATAGCACGTGCATTACATAAAACGACGTCTGAAATTTCTATAAAAATCTTTATAGTAGCTTACGAATTTAAGGCTAAAATACAGATAAAATTATGTATCCGAAACCGTTACGACTTTTTTTTTAGTTTTAACGTTGGAAACGTTGGAGACTCTAAAGTGTTTATACCATATAAATGATCAGTGTGATGAACTGCGTCGATTTAGCCATGTCCGTCTGTCTGTCTGGCTGTATATACAGTTTCTAAAAAATCGATATACAATTTTGCCCCCAAGAAACTGCGTACTTATCGAAACCACTGCTATCGAACCACTATAGCATAAAACTGATCGATCAAAATAATGCTCAAAACCTTTTTAAACCCATAAGTGACGCATAAAACTGTACATTTAAATTAATACAATATTCGAGTTGTGCATATTTTAAGCTAACTATACACAATTTGTACTTTGGGGTTTCCCATATAACATTCAAATAAAGTTCATTCGTTTAATGACAATAACACCGATTTTTTATTATTATTGTATAAGATGCAATTCTTCGTACCAACGAAGCTGATTTTTCTAAAAAATACCTGCAATCTCTTTGGTGGAAAGTATTGTGCAACTAAACCATAACTGCCGTTAGTAAACTTGCTTTCAGATGAAAAAAGTTTAATTATGAAAAATGTTTGTACTCCTTTGAAATCTACTTCTTTGTTGAGCCAAAAAAATAAAATATAAAATTATTCAGAGGGTTTCACATTTCACTTGTTGTCGAAGAAAATTTACTGAATAAAATGCCTTTTCATAAAAAAAAATTATTTTGTTAAAAATTAAAATATTAAAATTTATATTCTATACATTTTCAACAGGGTGTATAAACCGATAATAGCAAAACGAACGCAAATTAGTATATATATATGGTATGTACCCGACTTTTTTCAGAATTAATTAATTTTATCACTTCCAAAGCGTGGGAACTCACTTAACTTTTAGCTACCTGCACACACTTACACATATAGTACACACATTTGTAAAATTTTCTTATCTCTTAAAGCATTACCTTCTTATTATAACCAATTTATTTTCGTTACTTTCACGGTAGTCAATATTTCGCGCTCGAAACGAGTTTTCAATTTATATTTATGAATATTTTTCTTCGATTACACATGGCAGGTGCATGCCACCTTACATACACACATTAGATGTCCCCACAGGACATTGCACAATACGGATAGACTTTGCTTTCCACAAGCGCAAGCCAAATACGAACCAACGAAAAGTACACGAAATTCCCTCACACACACACATTCAAATGAAGAGCGTGGTGCGCACGCAGAAGCGCAGGTAATATCAGGTCACGCTTCAGAGGCGATCACGCGTTTGCATAAAGTATTTATATTTTACGTGTATAGTATATAAACGAGGGTATTTTTTTCTCCGTAGAATAGGCGAACACAACAAAACGCCAAAAACAAGAAACACAAAACATTAATGACACAATAAAAGGTAATAAAAAAAAAGTCGCGATTGGTGGTTAAAATTGTCTCGCTCGCATGGTGGTTGTTTACTTTCTGTATACTTTTTCGGGTTTCTAGCCGCACGCTTGTTCTGGTTGTTGCGACGGAACGCGTACATATAATAAATAAGAATTAATTCGGCCGACTACTGGTGAAGACACAAGAAAAACGCGTCCGTTCTCAAAGGTTTTCGGAAGTAAACTGAATTGCTTGTACAGAAGCCCGGCCCTGACAACCCAATACGAGTATGCTAAAGTCGTTGAATGGGCTGAGAAAATAATATGTAATAATAAGTAAGTGAAAGAGGGACATTTGCGACTAACTTCATGTATATGTTTCTATGTACTCAAACTTAGTTAGTTGTAAATTTAATTTTCCAGCGCATAATAACAAAGCCGCGCGTACATAAAGACATTCCCTTGCACGAACACAGCTGTAAGCATGCATTAAGGTAGACTTACTGCACGCATGCGCAGAAGCGCAACACAAACTTAAGTCGAGTTGGTGCTGTTCGAGTCGTGTGTAAGCCCATACCAATACAGATGCGAGCTGTGGGAGTTGCATAGCTACTGCGAAGGTGTGTGTGCATGCGCATGAGACATAGGTATGTGCGCATGTGTAGAAGTAAACGTTTGCTCAGTAGAGTCTTCTTCAGTTTTTAATACTTTCATGGCTTTTGCTGTCGCTAGAGCTTTATTGTGCGCATGTGAAAACTTGCCACCAGCACTTGGTCTTGGAGACATCTTTGCCACCACCAGCGTATTATCCCCTCCAACACTAGTACAATTGAATACTGTTACTATTGTTCAGCTCTCAGTTCTCATGTTTGGGAATTTTGCGGCAACACACTTAGTGATAGCCGAAGTCAAAGTATCTAAGCTGAGTTTGGGTAGCGTTTTTAAGAAGTGATCTTGCTTAGTAAACATAATAAGTGGTTAGCGGTAAATGTAAACTTCGTATGTAGTATATTGTAAATATATATATAATATAATATTAAGTAGATACATAGGAAGTAAATGCTCCCTCACATAAGTGTGTGACCGGGTATCATTTGACGAAATCACAACACTGCTCTACCTCAATGGAGAAACTGTTTTCTTTTTTTTTTCAAATTTAACCAACAAAGATTTGTGTAATTATGCAGTTGTGTAGCTGATAATATTTATTTGCAATCTTGCTTTTTTTGCTGTTTTTGTGGTTGTTATACACAGGAAACTAAATTAGTACACAAGCCCTGTTTTAATGTCTGACTACTCCAATGACTTAGAAGTTCTTTGCCGGTCGTAGAGACCCTTGATGTCTCTTTTTTTCTTATTGATCAATCTATAAGAAATGTACTCTTTTTCTTCTCCTCTGCGTATCGGTAATTGTAGACTAATTATTTCGCGAGTTTTATGCTTGTTTCGAAAGGGCCTAACACAATTTTTAACCTTAGTCAACCAACGCCTCGACAAATGCGACAGAACATTGTCTCCTACGTCACTCATTCGATACTCGCTCACTGTTTGCTCAAAGTTAGCCTATGAATCCTCACTATCAATAATATCAAGCTACTTCATTATCAGACGCGTTTGGGCGCCTGGTCATGGCGGTATCGCTGGAAACTGCATAGTTTGCAAGCAATTTTCTCGATTACCTCGGATTTGAAACGAGCTGGGTCTCCGTTGTCTTCTTGCGTTATCTTTGGACTTCATGTAGCTTAGCAGGCGCTGGTGGACAACTAGCTCCTGCGTGACTGCGAGATCCTTCTGCCTTAGAGTAGAACGCAGGAGAGTGTTTTGGCAACACAATGAACCGGTGTTTTCAGCTGTCCAATTGGAATCCGTATAGGCTTTAGTCACAGGATCTACTTTATAAACTAACCTAACCAAAAATGCATACCAAAAGCATTTTAATGGTTTGAAAAAGCTTTGACGTAAGTTTATTGGTATTTGAAGAGATTTGATTACTTTGGAGGGGAGGGTGAATAACTTCGTTCTAAATCGTCTTGCTTGGTTTGAAAGGGGTAGTCGAAACGAATAAATTTCTGTAAAAATATTACATATGAATGTTTAAACATTACATATGTATAATATACAATAAATGCGATGAACCGAATACAAACGATGGAAAAACGCAGTAATCAGCTCTAATAGTTATAATGCATGCTATATATTATATATATGTACGTTATATATCTC